>NC_139046.1:4508560-5758249 GCF_965140915.1 Aythya marila | reverse complement strand
CTTCTTGTTGACATTCCCCTTAAAAGAATAATGAGGACTATGTTCGTTGCCTTAGTGCTACTCATCCCTGTGTACATTACGAAATCTTTGCATTAAGCTACCCAAATGGATTGAATCATGGTGTAAGGCAGGCATTAAAAACAACTGCACTCAACTGTAAGCATGCATAAAAGCAAAGTATAACTGATAGGCTACGATACAAGTGGTAATAATTGCTGGTACCCTGTAAAGTAGTTTGTTTCAAAGAGGTGATTGGGCCAAGACAACTGAGAGTATGCATCCGTCGGGTTTAGCAAGACTGAATTATTTTAGTCTGGATTTTTAATATTTATGCAGCTACCCTTTTACTAGCGAGGTTGTGATGCTTTGGAAAAATATATTATATGTATTATTAATGGTATGTTTAAGTCATGGGAGGCAATTAAACAATCACTGTGTAATTGTTTCCCAGGTGTATTTCTTTTGTGTATGTTTTGCAGATATATAATGTATACTCGCAGAGGCCACCTTACTTAATTACTCAATGCTTTTAAGGTATTTTGGTTTTTAAGAAAAAAAGAAAGAAAAAAAGGTGCGCAAAAAAAGGTATTATTATTTCACAGGTGGCATAAAGGGGGCTTCATTAAGTAGGCTGGTACTAATAGTCCTTTAATACAGAAAGCCAGGAGATGGTTCTTCACATGGTAAATTGAACAGTGAAATATGCCAATTTTGACTTGATTTCTATCCTGCTAAACTACCCTACATTCATTTGCTTCAGCTTTAAGCCCTTCTATTCTCGTATTCTCTAGCCCCGGTTGCAGAATTGCAGCTTGCTTTTCACCTATCTTCTAACAGTTTAACATAGATGTCTGGGTCCAGTCCATTGTTCCAATTGTATATAGTTTAAAAAGCTCTGCAGTATTTTACTCTTTCCATTATATCTTGGCTTCCCTGAGCGCTCTGCTCACTGCATTTTGCTTGTACTGGCTCTGTTTTCTAAACCCATTTATGCCTTTTTTTTCTGTACACACTTGTTCATTGGGGAGCTTAAATTGACTTCTCTCCATTCTGTTTCCTTAACTAAAAATGCACCATTAAGGTTGATTGAAGTCTTTTGAAAACACTTCATAAAAAATGAAAGGCCACAAGAAATTAGGCTACCAGTGTTTGCAAATACCTGTTTTCAGCCAAATTGATGGGAAAGAATACGAACTGAAATTTTAAAATGCTACTGATATATATTTGTTTGCTACTTAATTTTATGAGAATAGAAAAAGCATATGTAAAATATTTTGAGGAATAAAATATCGACACGTTAACAAAACATGTTACGCAGCAGTGTTTTGTCACAGAAAGCCTTTTCCCCCCAAAACATCAGGCACAGTTCTGAAGAGAGAAAATGGCAGAATGAACAGGAATATCTTGACCAGCTATTTTCATACTATTTTTTAAATTCTCTTTATTCTCAAATACTCTTCTTTAGAGAATACCGAAAACTATTTATTTCTACAAAGAACATTTAAACTATGGAATAACATGTTTATCAGGAATAGGAGTTCTTAAGAAATAGCTTTCCAAATGGGAGAAAATGAAAGGTTAATTAAATCAGCGCAACTTTGAGTCTCCTTTCAGCACAAAAACATCTGTGCAGTGGTTGAGGATGTTAAGTATGTTTTACATTATTCTCATGTACACTTAATAAACAAAGCAGCCTCATTTCACAAATCACCCAACAGGAATAAGGCAAGTCATTGCCAACAGCATGCTGAATTGTCAGGGAAACTTTTATGGACATATGGAAATGCATCTTACTTTAAAAACAGGAATATCAAGAGGGATTTGCAGAAAGTTAAAAGCAAAGCAAGTGCTTTAGAATCAAAAGTGATTACACTGAAAATGGCAGCTTGCTTGTCAGAGCAGCTGAGACGGCTCCCTCACCACTAAAATACTAATCGTCCAGCTGTTTCCAGACCCTCCTATTACAGCTGCTTATCATTAAAAACTGTACACTTTGGAAATGTATAAATCTCTAGAAGAATAATTATTCAATTCTAGTTCCATCTTAGAAAAATTTTCAGACAACTGCCAAACATGCTTTATTTATAGGATATATTGCTTCTCTGGCTTTTTCTCTGTTCAGAAATATATATATTCATTCTGACAGGCATCTCACGAAGTGGAGACATCTAAAATGCAGAAGCCTTTCAGTATATAACATATGTTATATACTGAAAGTATATAACATATATATATATTAGAACAGTAGCAAAAAATCTCTACGTTTTTGCTTACAGAACTGTAAGTTTTACAGTTTTAATAAGAGTTTTTCCAACAAAAAAAAAAAACAACTTAATATGGGGGGAAAAAATCAAAGATCAAACTTAAGCTTAAATTCAAGATCAAACAAACTTATAAATGAAAGCTGTTTGCAGACTTTGCCTTTAATAGTACAATCCATTTAGGATTTGTGTTCCTTTTTATTTTATAAAAGCAAGAGACTAAACCCACCAGACCTCAGATGCAGTAGTATTTTATAGTGTGCGTGAACACAAACTGTAGCATACTGTATCATTCCCTTCAAGAATTCTCCCGTTAATGGAGGAAAAGAGCAGCGAGATCAACAAGAAAAGAAGCTAAGTACAAGGAGGTCATCCAGAAGCTATGAGTTCTGTAGCAGAGGTACAAGAAAACCCTGTCAGCTTCCATCCCATTAAACAAGCTATGAGCTATGTGTTAGACTCGCTGGGATTACCAGCAAACCCCTACCAAGATGTGTGCTAGCTCTTGCTCACATCCTCTATCAATTATTCAGTTCCTTTTATGCAAATAATGTTTCATAGAAGCGATGGAGGTCCATAATGGGAAGAAGAGCAACATCCATTTAGAAGAATTAAATGGTAGATGAAAAGTGTGACACTTTACAGACAAAAGCTATTGAAATGGTGCGGTACCAGTGCCTCTTGAATGTCTGCACACATACACAGATGGGGAGATTCAAAGTTTTGTCTGCTTTTTTTTTTGACGATCAACTTTATACAAAATTAAATAAGAAGGCAATAGACAAAGACTCCTGCATTCACAGCTCTGCCCAGGGGACTGCTGCAGACACGAGGCCTCTGTAGCAGATCTGCCTGTGCTCTTCAGGCTCTAAGCTTTCATTTTCTATTTTACAAGGAATGTTTGCAACAAGCCAACACGAATGGTATTTACACCTTTAGACTCAGGAATCAGAAGAAAAAAGGATGCAGGAGTGATCCTTAGTTATCAGGAAAAACATCCCATTGATTTCAATGCATGTATAGGATCAAAACTACTGTGCTGCAGCACCACTGCAGTTCACTGGGCCAAATTCACTAACGGTGGTTGCAGAGGCAATGTCATTCCTGTCACTGGAAGTAAGCCTGCTGAATGAGATTCAACAAAGACGCTCCGAGAAGGCTTGCTTTCTTCTGTGATCCTTCCCACAGAAGAGATTGACAAGTAAATGCAGACAATCCTGGGTGCATCCAGCCAAAGAACTGAGTGTGTCACTACAGAGAGCCTTTAAATCCTTGTCTGGGATTTTACTCTGAAGGTTTATCCCTTTTCTTGTCAGCAACCTAATTATAGCCTTCCTGCTGAACTGTCTGTGGGCTGTTTGACCACTTAAATCTGGGTCTGTGTTGGCAAGATTGGGCATGGTGATACCCCACTAGTGCCTCACCACTACCAAGGCTGTGGTGGAGCTCGTGGTGAGCATAAACAGGCAGGTCAGTGGTGGTGAGGAGTGTCCATCATCCTGTGTGCTCCAACATCATTTAGAGAACGTCAAAACAACCCTGAATTTTACACCAGAAAAGCAGCGATGATACGGTTTGAATGTACAGAAGCATAGATATAGGACTGCAGTCTCAAGGCTTTTCTCTCTTCCCTGCTGCATTCCCTTTGACACCTTTTACTCCTCCTCCTCTTCCTCTTTGCATGTTTTGCAAACAAAATGTTATTAAATATTTTGACTTGACATTTATTTGTTGTCTCCCCAAATTAAGAATTTTTTCACTGCTTCAATAAGCATTTCCTGGAACTCACCTCTCTAAGTGTTTTAAGTCTCCCCAACATGGAGAGATCTTTTCTAAAAGCTCTGTAGCACAAGCGTCCTGTATATTTATTGTGCTTCTGCATTTAACTGTCTTTAAGAATATCATTTCTCACAAAGGATTATTTTGCTAAACTGGGACTTACTGAAAGTATGGAGTTCAGTTAGCCCCCAAACCAGAATTAGACTTCCACTGTAAAATACTGCACTTAAAAAAGCCCTGGCAGTCAGCCAAGGTGGAATTTTAAATTGCTGAAAGATATTGAAATTTAAAAGAATGCACTAATGTGGATAAGTTCAGAGAATTAAAACATAAAGCTAGAGGGAGAAAACACAGATTTCTAATTTTATGTTCACCACGTTGTGCTTCTACAGCCTACAGAAAGGAAAGCTATTCACCTGTTACAGGCTGTCAGAGAATGCTCTCTGTCTTGGATGGAGATAACATGCCAAAGGATACTTCTATTCAGGATTACACAAGGGGTTTTTCTATAGGGTTCAAATTTACATGGAGAACACAAGCAAAAAGCTGCACCGAGCAGTCCCTGCAGAGAACAGTATGAGCTCTTTTTCATCCCTCTCTTCCTCCCTTATTCCTCATTTAAGGCCAATTGTTAAGACTTGCCTTAAAATTCAGCTGTGACCTATGCAGGGCTGGGACTGAGCTTGAGCAGAGATCAGTAACACAAGGCCATGAGCACCACCACATGCTGCATAAACAGTCCTATTATTTATTTTCCTCAACATGGCACTTCTACAACTGGTTCACTCATGAGGGGCCATCTTCTGTTCTGTGCTGTTGGTCTACATCCAGTAGCAGCACATGTGCTTCTCTCTAACTCGGGCTCAACTTAAGGTATGAATGCCTTTAGGTATGAAACCTTTCCCCTGAACACACTACAGTTTCCTTCTTCAGGTCCCTCTAGCTCTCCTGCAATGAACAAACCTGACTGCTAGCTAGCGGTGACTTTTAGATGCAATGTGATTCAAACTGTACAATAAATAAACTAGACGCACTCAGACCCATTTCCCAAGAAGTCAGCTCCAAATTACTCAGAAAACAAGAACCTTCCCAATGGCTGTGCCGCCCCCACAAACTCCTGTTGAGCTCTGCAACACTACAACTGGCTTTTTCTTGCCTTGTAAAATGCAAGAATGGGACCAACAGCTGTGGCTTTTTCTGGTGCAAAGCTGCTTTAACCCGTCTGAAGTGAGAGCCTGTTATCCAGGGTAGTGCAGGCACAGCGGCCCTGATCGAGAAAATCAATAGTACAACAAAGACACCTTGTGGCTGTCCTGCAAACCGCACAAGAGACAAAGAAAACTTACCAGCCAGAAAGAGGACCTGACTGCACGAATGCCCGTGTCTAACAACCTTCACACCTACTACCTGGCGTATACTTGTAAGTAAAATTAACACTAAAAAGCTCTTTCAAATCACCTAGGAGAAACAAACAAACAAAAAGTTATAATATTCTAGATTAAAAAAAAATAATAATAAAAAAGCATACAGCTAATAGAAATGTGATGTTTGTTTCCAAATTTAGCATAGAAAATTTTAGAAATAAATAAATACCTACCTTCAGCAGCCATTTAATTTAACCTGAAAGGCGAAAATGCTATGGAAAATTTATCAAGACTGCAAGTAAGCTCTGATATTAAAGATAGCACTCTAAGCATCTAAGTCCTTTAATTTCAGAGTAATATGGTAAATTACCAACAATTACATTTCAAATAGTTATAATTTTATTAGAATTGAGCAGATATATAACGTCTATGATTTTGTCATGTATACCAGTGGAATCATATATTTTTAAAAAATAATCTGAAAAGTGAAATGCATTTTTCCTAGAAGATGCAATGTTAAAGTCCATAATTTACACTCAGATGTAATTCAATTGCTTTTCCTTACATCAGTTCACGCACACACAGAGATATAAATAGATACATGAGATAGGTTCTATAGGTATAGTAAAGGCATGTGTTATAACGAATTTTTGGAATTGTCTAAAATTGAACAGCAAAAGAAAATTTTGCGCAGTAAATTTACCAGTACAAAACCTTGATCTGGTATGTTTTGATTTTGTTGTTTTTAGTTCCTCACCTTTTCAAGAAAATGCACGTACTGTAACCCATGATATTTTCCCAGTTTAGTAAAAATTGAACAGTAATTAAGATTACGAAGATATTGGAAGAAAACACCACTACATAGTAAAGATGTAGAGATCCGACTCTATGCATTTTTCCAATATAAATATGAAGAAATCATATTGAATTGACTTCCTGTCAACTAAATTCAGAAGGTTGACTCCTGATTTATACTGGTGTGAGTTACAACACGACAAAGGGATCTCTGAGTCCCAAGGGATCCAGATATTCTACATGTGTGTAAACGGTTGCTTCATTGAATTAAATAATTTCATTACTTAATTGACATTTCATTTCATTCATTATGCATTCACAATCACAGCATTAAAATGAAAGTACAAAATGCCACTTCTTTAACACCACTCAAGGCTGTGTAGTAATCCCAAGGAAGAATTTTTCCTGTCATTTCTCTCATTTTCACAGTTACTACAGACTCTTAGGGTTGATTTAGCTGGGAGAGGCTATTGGCTGGCTTCCTAAAAAGAAAAAAAGAGAATTTCAATATTAAAAAAAAAAATTATATATATATATATATTAATTTAGAGAATTAATTATACATATTTAGCACATTAACATGATACTCGGTCCTGTCACGTGCTCCCATGACTATTCACTCTTAATGGATGAACATAGGACTTTGCTAAAGTAACTCTTGAGATCTACTAGGAATATAGAAGAAAGATTCTACCATGTACTTCAGTGCCTCTCTTTATAAGTATTTTAAAAAATTGTGTGTGTGTGTTATGAAGAAATTATTCACAAAAATATCAAATACTGAAATCAGATTTGTAACCATAGCTAGGTATTGCTCTATTAGTCCTGCAAAGCCTAAATATCCCGAGAGTTTTAAATCTGCTGAAAGGCAATTATCACTTTGTCCATGCAAACAGGTGACTTAAAAATGACAAGCAAAGAAATATGCCACTAGGTTCATAAACATCCTGCTGCATCTGTTAATTCCAATCCAACTTGTGGATTTCTCTTGTGGATATGGTGAAAGCTTTTAACCTTGTTCTAGTTGTGATAACATCAAAACCACTGACCTAATGCTAGGGAGCACTCGACCCCACAATGTGACCTGAAAGAACCCTTTAGATAATAACACATTATCTTATTATCACTCTCATTTACAAGCAGCTGATAGAGTGACCCCCTACTGTTTGGGGCTAGGAAAGGATAAAAAGCCAACACTCTTAAAAACAAAGCAAAACAAAACAAAACAAAACAAAAAACAGGTGTTTTCACTGGAGTGCAAATTATCTGGTTCAGATAATCTGTTTTTGGTGGAATTTGCCTTGTATTGAAATATATAACTACAATATTGAAAGTTGAACACACTGAAGTCTGGAAGATATTCATAGTCAGGCAAAAACCATTGTTAGTTTTTTCTGCTTTGATGCATCAGTGAATCTTCCCAAAAGTTCAAAAAATACTGACTAAAGACAGAACCTGTACAATAGAAATAAAGAAAAAAGATTGTGCTACAGCATTCCTGTTTCATTTTTAATTTAGGAATGTATGCAGAATTTATCAATATTTTTAAAAGTTCAATTAAAATAGAAATTAAAAAGCAAACAACAGTAACTTAAATGGAAAACGTCCTACAAATATCCTTTAGCTATTCATTACAAAGTGAAGAAATTCAAGGAAGATAATATTTCAAAGAAATCTTAATGACAGCCATGTAAGAAGAATGATGTTAAAATACATGAATAGCTTTAACTCTGCCTGAAGCAATGCCATGAGGGAAAAGGAGAAAAAAGGCCTAGTCAGTCCTAAAACGTAATTTCTTCTTAATCAGGAATGACATGACTAGTGTTGCTTTATCAGAGGCAAACATTTGCTATAACTACCTGGCTGCCTTTGCAGTGTTTTTCTAATTTTAGCATGTTGAATTTATAAAAAAATAAGATTAAATTTGAATCACCTAGACTCCATGCATAGTTCTGCTATGTTACAACATGCTGAGAGAAATGGGACGAGATCAAAGAACATGTGGCATGAGAAGAAATGAAAACACAATTTCTAATAGAGGACGCTTGCTATAACATTTCATCAACCTTGTTTTAAACTACATGGCCTCCATGTGAGGGTTGCTTTTATTTATGTATTTTTTAAATGTGTGAGGATCAATCTACAACACAAGGAAACAGTCATACTTGCTGCTTTAACTGAAGAAAAAAACACTTTGTAAATGAAAAAGAAGTGCCTGTAGAAGGATGCTAAGCAGTATGCATTAAAGGTAGAATACATCCCTGTGAAGAGGCCAGCTTAAATTTAGATTAAGGGGAATTTTATATTGTAGAGATCAGTCTTAGTGAGTAACATCACTTCCTCTGACACCACTGTTTTCTCATCTATAATATCTGAGACAGTACAACACTACCTGGTTAAATAAGGTTTATTTAAAGTGTTTCACCTCCAGAGCTTTTGTGATATGGGTCTACAAAAATATATAATCCTTTGGAAACTACTTCTATTACTAAACACAATTACCAAACAAAACTAGAATTCAGGCAACAAAATTAAAAAAAAAAGGGGGGGGGGGGGGGGGAACCAACCAACCAATCAAAAAACAAAAACACAAAACAAACAAACCCCCCAAAGTCTTGAGCTAGTGACAGAACAGGGCTAACCATGGACTTAGGAGATATGAGCTTATCTTTGTTAGATGTCTCACTCCATTTAATAGTCATTGTTCTAATGGTAAAATTTAAAATTGTTTTCTATGATGCTTTCCTAGATGCATTGCAAGCTTTATAAGAAGAAAGAGAAAAAATTTTTGGTGGATGTGGAATTCCCCATCAGGCAAAGGAAGGAGGAAGAGAGGTGCTTTGGCTGTGACACCTACACACCTCCCCTTAACAAAGCAAAGAAAAAGAAGCTGTGCTTAGGGCTGGTAGGAGCCTCACCTGCTGGTATTTTCTCTCTTGCTCTGATTCAGTTGGCTGGTCTTAGAAGTAGCAGGGTGATGCACCAAACGGTTTAGATTAGTTGATGCTCCTTTGGCATGCCTAAGAGTTCTTTGTACATGGATGCTTTGAAGATTATATGTTGTAATTCCTGGGATCCTAGACTTACCTGTAACACAAAATGCACATGGATTTTCTGCCTGTACAACCTAAACCCGTCTACCAGTCATCAAGAATTGCACTCATTCCTCTTTTCTTCTGAATTTTCCTAGCCAGATCAATTAGGTTACACCATTTCCTTTCAATTTCTAGCATAGTTTAAATTCTAGTTGACAGAATGAAATTGGTTAACAAATTAAATACAACAACAAAGCTTTTGAAATCACTGAAGGGATAATTCATCTAACGGTCATTCAGAATGAATTTGAAGATCCATCCCAATATGAAGAACACCTGCCAAGGATGTATATTCTTTCAGAAAACACAAGCATTTTCCAGCTTTGGGAAGGCTGTTAAAAACTTACGGATTGCAGGAACTTAAGAAACTTAAACCTTCAAGAGTCGTAGGAAAGATAAAAATGTGCTTGTTAAAACTGCTCTATACAGGCCATAGAATATACAGTATGACAGAGTATAACAACATTAAGTACCATGGAAAAGGGAAACTAGTAATGATGTTTGCTTATGCTTACTTTTATTTGACTTATTCAGTAGAGGTTCTTTAAGTTCACGACCAAATGTAAAATCAAAGAAACGGTTAATGTTTTCATTCAGATTCACATTTGCTATTCTGAGAGGAGTTTGTCTTGTAAAATTTGCTGGTAGTGCAGGAAATCTAGAGTTCTTTGGGGAATTTGCAGCTTGGAAATCCTCCATAAGGGGGGGGGGGGGGGGGGAAGGAAAAAAAAGAGATTAAGTATCTTGGTGTTTATGATAGAAATGTCTTTTTTATTTGTTTGCTTTACAGAAGTATAAACAGTAATGATCTACTTAAAGAACTATAGGACCAGTTCTTCAAATTACTGTTGTGAGCTTATGATTTCACTATTGCACTTTCTAGATAAGCTTTCAGACAAACACAGAAGCTATGCAAGTTGTATACCTCAAAAAGAATCAGTAGCTATGAAACCAAAATGCCTTGACAGAAAATTGTAAGCCCTTAAGAACAAACCTGTAATGCACTGAAGCTGTTTTTACTGAGAAAGATGGAAAATAATACATTTTCAAATTTAAACCAACTATAGCAGATGGCTGACAGGGGGCTGATAATAATTAATCTTTGGAAGATTCTTTATAATATCTAGAAATATTTAGTAGTTCCTAAGTCTCACTTTGAGGCTACCACTTTTTGTAGCAACTGATTTAAAGCTCTATGCCAGTCTGTGCCAATTTGTTAATTTTGATAAGACTGCGTACACAGCACAATGACAATAGTAATTGATTGCCTCCTGTAAATCATCTGCAATTCAGCAGTGAAAACTTTAAAAGGAGATTTAATCAATAGCATGAAAAGAGAAAATAATATTATGTACAGAGTGTTCTGGTGTCCACCTAAAATAGTACCGAATAAAGTGCTAGCCTACTCTCTGCTGGGAAAATCTCTTTTGAAGCTTAAGATCAAAAGCACTTTTTAAGCTTAAACAACACCATACGGTTTCAATTCTTGCTTTCTAACAAGCACTTTAAAAAGCACAACTAAAATGCAACTGACAAACTTGAAAAATCTTTTGTGTTGTTCCACTTGAATGATCTAATGAGAAAATGGCTCAGTTCTGTTGTAGCTAATGAGGTATAACATCTTCACTGAACCTGAATATAAAACAGAGATTTCTCTGAAGATATAGCCTTAACATGCTTCTATTACTTTACTTGTTCTGCCATGTTTTTATTTAAGTGATGTCCAATGAATGAAAGCACAGGTCAGTTTTGAAATAAAGCATTTACACGTGAAATTACTCAATCTGAAAGTGCTTTGAACTCTTGTATACAAGCATTGTGGCTTCAAGTGGGGAAATGTATTTCACTAGTACACTAAGATACTAAGGTCCCGAGTCTCCAAACAGAGATTAATGTAACTGTGATAACGCACTCTTGACAGATCAAGTTCTGAAACAGAACCATGTACATGGATTTTAACCTATATGGTTTCATCTGTGACCTACTATCCACGTTAAGACAGATCTGGCAAAACAATAAAGATACCACTAATATCAGTGCTCAGTAATAGCATTTATTACACTACCTAGGAAGCTATAATGCTAAAAGACTTTATTTATACAGTGACATACTTACACCAAGGAATTTATGACAAGCACTTATAAATTAAGGACCAATATGGGAATAACCCATAGATGGGGAAGCATAAGATAACAGCAAAAGGGTTACATGCAGTGCTGCAAGTAGTATTTTGAACTCAGCAACACTTTAGCTGGGTATGCTGAGGGTACTGTGGCAATAAAAGAAATCTGAAGGAGATAATTAGAGTAGAATAACTTTGTGATGTAGATGTCTACTGGCAGAGCTTTTCTTCTATAAAGAACCATGCAAAGAGGTTTGAGGAAAAACTGGCCAGGGTGATGAGAATAAAGCCAATCTTACTGAAGCTTCTCATCATCCTTAGTACTTGTGTTTCAAATGTGTAAAAGCTGTTTCTGTGCTCCATAAATATGAAAGAGAAATTAAAAGAGAACTGCCTTGTGCAGAGTGGGAACAGACTCTGGATCTCACCATTAATTTCAACTGATCCTTGTGTGGAAAAGGATGGCTAAAGTGAATACTGCAGTCTTTTGAGCTGCAAGGAAAGAATTCTGTTCATCAAACAAATCTCTAGAGAAGTTTCATGCTGTGATATAGAAAACACAGGTCTGCTGTGGTGACAACAAACTCTTTCAGTGAGTGGAGTCCTAGTGATAAAGAGAACCACAGAGACAATGAACCTTCTGTTTGTAGGAGACACGTGCTGAGCTAGCCTTCTCTCTGACTCTTTGCTGTTGTTATAGTTATTATTGTATTTAGAAAACCTAATAGTGAATCCTACAAAAAATCTCTGTTCCAGTGAGTTTACATTGTAAAATGAGATAAGGCACACCCAATGAATGCAGACAGACTGACAGATGGATGAGCACAAGAAAATAATGAGCAATAAATTTGGTCTGTGTGACAGACAATGGTCAAAGCAGATGCAGAACTGTTGTCAGGCTTTATTCTGGTTCCATGGTCAGTGAGAATTTCAGGGCAGGGTCTGCAGGAGAATAACAAGGTAGCTGGTCCCGGGAGCCCCTTCTCAACGCCACAAATACGGCAATGAAAAAGGCATACTGATTAATGGTAACACTAGTCAGCTCAAGGTATACAATTGCATTTCAAGACATTAGGAGATGACCTCACGCTCAGTAAGCACGGTGATATGCAGGACTGAAACACAAAGATGGAGTACGTGCACTTCCATGAGGAGGACAGGGAGAGCTAACACAAAACAACAGGCTTATAGGCAAAGGAACAAGTGAAGAATACTATCTGTGCCAAAGTATTTCCAATGGATGCAGATGGTACAAGATGGACTCTTTCAAGACTAGATATGACATTGCATTATCAAAATATGCTTACATTCATAACTATTCTCAACTATCACCAAGAAGAAAAACTGTAATAAACTGTGGCAAGAATCTTATTTACCAAGAAAAAATAGATAGAAGTTACAAGTGACTACTGCACCTTGAAACTGTAGTTTAAAACCTTCATACAGCATTCCTGATACTGCATTACATAATAACATTATGAGTTAAGAGAATTGGCTTTCACTGAAACTTACAAAAATGTATCAAATGCAGATACCCTATGAAATCACAAATACTTATGAATACGTATGTTCTTGTTTACCATAGACATATCTGAATGACATTGGCACTGCTTCTGCTTAACCTTTGTATAAGGTTCATCAAGCCTGAAGTTACAAAATGAATTTCTCCCCATGGCCTCATTCCACCTGTGGTCTAGACCATCCAAAAGTTGTCTAACTGCATGTATGAACTGAGGGTGAACCTGGTTAGAAAAATGAGTGAATTTGCTGAAGCATAGAACCTCAGGATAAATACAATTTACTACCGGGGGTAAAATTTACATTTCTGGCCCATAAAATCAATGGTGTCCTGTATATCTATAGGGAGATGAGCCTAAGACTCTAACAGGTCTTGTACAGCTTTCAAATGTTTGGTTTGTATTGCAGTCCTATCACAGGCCACTCAATGAAGGTAGCACAACACCCAAATTGTAGACATCTTCCTGTCCAGATGACAGAAAAGAACCTGCTAAATGTTCGTACGCTCACTAAATTTGCTGATGAAGAAAGGGAGCAGGTATGTCTTTTCTTTTTCCTGACTTTACAAAATCTGAGAGAGGTTCTCTGAAGAAATGTAGAAAGAAATCTATTTTAATGTTATGATAATCACATTAGGCACCCACTATAGGTGACATTAATATTGTCTTTGGAGTTTAAATAATATTTGCTATACTTGTTCTAGGCACTGATAGTCAGCTTTCAACCTCTCTTCTGCATTTACTGCTGTTCCATCAAGCACTTGTAGTGCTGGCAGTCGAATCACAAGCAGCGAACGATAGTTCTTCTTGAGAGAAACCTGTATAAAGAAAATATAAATTAAACCCAAAACTGGCTCCTTGTCCAAAAAGATGATAGTATCTCAGCCACACTACTAAATGTCTGAACTAAACCTTATACCCCTTCTCTCCTAGAAACGTAATCCAAGCTGGGCATAAATGACTGTACATCTTGAGCAATGGTTTTCAACTTTAAGTGCCCATGAATGACTGTACTGACAAAGTGGCACTCTGTGGGAATATTTATACCTTTGTCATCGTGTTAGCCTGGACCCCAGCAGCTTCTCATGGCTCTCAGCACATATGAGAATTCAAACGTGCTGTGCTCCCTGTAGAGAAGTGACTAGGAAACTTGGCCTTACAGAAGGCCAAGTGCTGAGATGCAGGCTGTGCTGGAGGCAGAAAGCACGAGCAATATTTTTCTATTTTAATATAAAATGTTATTGAAAAGGAAAGATTATATAACACCTCAAGTGTGGACCATAGCAGCAGATACTGACACTTACTAATACACTTGAGACATACATCTCCTTAATGCCATGTTGTATGGGGAAGAGTTGAGACTACCATCTTCATCCCCTTAAGGGGGAAGTCTAGACCTGCAATTTTAAAGAAGTAAACTCCAGAACAGCAATTTCCCGAAAGGAATCGCTATTCTGGCCATTAGTGGGTGACATTCAGTTTGCTCGACATGCTCCTGCCATTTCACCATCCATTTCAGAAACCAATTAATTTACTACTCTGTATAAGACTTTGAAAGTTAGTTTGAAAAATGTCCTAAGTGTGAAAATATTCTTTTGAGTCAATCACTGCAAATAGAGTCCATGACTACACCATGCCTATCCAACATGCCTATCTTCTCTCTTCTACGTGCTTCTAGCTGTTGTTTTATACCATAAACTGCAGAATTACAGTTAAAAAAAAAAAAACAAAAAAAAAAACCAAACAAACATAAGAAGCATTTAGAACTTGGGCTTTCAGGCCAACCTTCAAGGGTCCATTTACGAAAACAAGCCCTATGAGCTATATTTTTAACTGAAATTTAGAAAGCCATATTTGTTCTCAAACTAACAATGAAATATATATATTGTTTTCATTTACATTTAATGCTACTTTAAAGCTCAGCAGTGCTAAGATACATCAATACATAAAGCTGAGATAATACAAACTTTATATATTTGCCCCCACTGAATTGCACTTCAGAAATAAAGCCTTTTTCACTGTGTGAAAGTACATCTGTCTTCTGTACCATATTCTGCATTCATAAAATCAGAAAGGCTACAGTCTTCTTTACCATGTTCTAGTAGTTTGCCATCAGAGAGAAAGAAGGTAAACCAACAAATTCTACACTGAAAAATAGTAGCATGTCTGGAAAGAAAGAAACCTCAAACTTCCCTTCAGGACTTTTTCAAGGAGTGCTGTGCAAAACAACAAAAAAGATTGCTATTGAGCCATTTTAAAAATAAAATCAAGTATTTCAGAGATCCTTTAACGTTCTTTGATCTTTCTTCACAGATCTGGCCTGTATTGGAATATTGAAAGGACAGCCCATCACTGCAATACACTCATGCAAACACATGCATTTTAAATTTATCTTGCAGCACTATGAAGAACAGTATGCTGAAGAATAAGCGCCTTCTGATTACAGCAGGGCACTGAGACACGCACAGTGAGGCAATGTCATCATGCATGCTATGAAGCTTTCAACCTTAAAACAGTAATAGCAGAACGTGCTGCCTATGGGGAAATTCTTAATAGTCTCAATTATTATAAAAGAGTAAATACTGTGTATGAAGTGAAAAACATACCTGGTTTATGTAACAATGCAAACTAACATACTCACTGGATTTCCACGTACTGAGAGCACCTTGAGACTGGGAATAACTTGAAGTTTTTCTAGTTCAGATAACTCCTGTCCAAAAGTTAAACAAAACAAAACAAAACTTAAAATAAACAATAAAAAAAAATGCAACACACATCAACAATTCTCAGAAATCTTGCAGCTGGTGTATATATTTTAGGGAAAACACAGGTAATTTTACTGAGGCAAATCCACAGAGGACAATGGGAATTTGTCTCAAAAAGTGGACATTTAGTCCACTGAATCTACAGCATTAAAAAAATAAACTGTACCTTAATTCTGTTGAAGTCCAGAAAGAGTTCCTGTAATTTTACCAAGGGTTGTAAACTCTTCAGTTCTCGTATTTGGTTTTGCTTTAGATAAAGAGCCAAAAGACTACTCTGTCCAGCAAAGGAGTCCTGTGAAATTGTTTTAATGCGGTTATGGTCCAGCACCAACTCCTGCAGAAACTGGAGACCTTCAAGTCCTTTAATGCGGCTGATGTAATTTCCTAACATACCAAGAGTAAATGCATGGAGTTGTCTCTAATGGATTTGGAGTCCTTTCTAGCAAAAAATCACCATAAGCAAAAGCAGCTCAAACTTTCTGCACTACTTATTTTTTTGTTTTGGACCACTTCAGTGACACTAGAAGACAGTGTATTTGATTTCTTCTGTCTGTGGGCCACATCTATTTAAAGCAAATCAACTTCCTCATTCAAATCTGGGCATCTTGAGATGTAAATCATTATGTTCACTATTGCTTATAGCAAGGAGGAAATTTCTTAAGGTGGAACTTCTTGCTGGCTATAATCTGACAAACATGTAAAAGATAAGCGTGACACACTGGTGCACTATGGAAGAATTTCACTGTTCAATAGCTAAAGGATCTTGGAACCAGGGCGAGAATTAAAGCTACAGCATCATTGTTACTGGGGTCATGACCGGAGAAGACCATCTCCCACAAATCCAAGACACAGGATGAAGACTGGGCATAAGGGAAGTACTGTCATATGCTTGAATGAATGTACAGAAAAAGATATTATCACCTACCCTGCAAATACAGAAGCTTCAAGTTTTTTAGCCTGCTAAGCTGCAGCTGGGCCATGTCAGTAATTCCATTATGACCCAGATGAAGAACTTCCAAACTCTGCATTATTGGAGGCAGGTCTTCTCCAAATCTTGCATCCCTAAACCAATAAAGTAAACAAGAGTGTTAACACCACAATATCCCTTGAACAAAAAAACTTCAGCATTTCCCAAAAGAAAAAACAATTACAAAAAATATAAATGGATGACTCCACTTTCACTAATCACTAAAACAGGTTTTGTAAGAATTACACCCATATACAGGAAAAAAAAACTGATGAGAAATGAAAAATCTACTACTTGGAGTTAGAATTACTGCATACGCTAGGTCAAGTTTTCTGGATCCAGACTATGGAAATCAAACAAATACAAAAATTGCTTTTGCTCAGAGAAACCCGAGGACATGAAAAGAAAACAGCTGTAAACTGCTGCTTAATTTAGGAAAATATTTATGACAACTATTTGGTGTATTCGCACAACAGCTGGATGACAGTAGGGCAAAATAACATGCACGGTTCCACCAATTTGCTTGTAAAAGCTCCATTTCAGTTACATCTGACCTGTAATTAGGTAGCATGAGTTGTTAAACTGAGAAAGAGAAGGGTAAAAAAGGTTTCAATTTTAGCTTTGTTACTTCGTCGCAACCCAGCTAATTACACAATGTGTTTAGCAACCTCAATTTTCATAAAAACACTAAATATTGGTGATCACTGAGCAGCTAATGATCATGACTTGATTATATTCATATACTACAAACTGATATCCCAACTGCATGTTTGTATGTAAAATTAATTTGTGTTTAACATATGTTAATACGTAATACATATGTTTCATCTTCTACACAAGTTTGTCTCACAAAACCACAAAAAAAAAAAAAAAAGAGCTAATTCAACTTGTGGAGAAAATGTCAATGGGGAAACTGTCAAATGTCAACTGGGGAAAGCTTAAAAACATCTTTGTTCCTAGAATGTCCCACAACTGAGAAAGAATGCAACTGTCATTAAGAAGCCAGTATCCACGTAGTGGGAAATTAAAAGCAGCTATAATAAATAGGAAAATAATTGACAGCGAGAAGTAAGAATATGTTAAAAAGTGATGAAAAGAGCAAATGCACTTAATGGGATATCAATGGCTTGTAGCATTACACACAACAACGAAGTTTATAGGTGTATCAATTACAAAAGCAAACCTGACCATGGTGTTGGATCATTGTTAGCTGAAGATAGCAGAACTATCAATAAACCTGAAACAAAGCATAGGTGTCCACTAAGTACTTCTGTGCTACAGCTATGGGGAAAAAAAAGGGGCAATGTCATTGATATAATACAGTAATAATGAAATAATTTCAATTTCAGTATTGATTTCAAGGATGTTAAGTAGCAGCTATTGAGCTAGAATCTAACATGGTTAAGTCAGTGACTCTGAGTAAGTCACATTTGAGAAAGCTGGCTGAGAAACATTACAGACTATTTAAGTTGACTTGCACTAACTTATGAACCAAGCAGCCTGTTCAGCAGCCTGTACAAAAGCTAAAAGTTATCAATATTTAAAAAGGAAAAGGGGAGAAAGCTAGAAGGTATTGGTATAAGCAAGTAAACAAAACCAACCGACCAAAAAAAAAAAAAAAAAATCAGAAACCCTTCTGTTGACAAGAAGGGCATTCCTACATTTATTACATTTATTGAACAATTGCAAGCCCTTTTTGAGTCCCCAGTCTACGTAACGAACATTCATCTCTCACAAGGAAGCAGACGTGCAAAGCGAGCACACTATGAGGGAAGCCCAAATAACCTATATCTACGTATGCTTCTGCCCATGTCCATTTCCCACAGAAAATCTGAAACCAATTCATATTTTCCTACACCACAGATGTTGTGAACATGCAAAGAATAAAGACAAGAGCTGGGTGAGCTCTTGAGAAGCATGCACACAACTGCTAGGTTTTCCAGGATTCTCTGATGTTCTGTTACTTTCATAAAACTTGACCAAAGGATAGATGGAACTCTGCATAGTGCCTTACAAGACTTGTCTGATACGATAAAACTGACTTTGATTATGGGTCTTGCCTTATCCATGCAGAAGAAAGTAAATGGATCCTGACAGATTTCAGAAATTTTAATCCTGAAAGAGTATACAGATGAGAAATGCAAACTGAAAAGTAATTTGAAAATGCTCTTTAGGACACAAGCTGACCTACAGTTGATGGCAAGAAGAAGAAGTAAGTATGACCATCTCCTTCAGAAGATGGATAAAAGAACCTCATTTACGAAATGAGTGAAGGAAAGGAGATTTAATGGCCGAATAAATGACTAGACAACGCTGCAAAAGAAGGTTGGCTGAATACACAAAAGCCTTCTTTTGGGTCACAAAAGTACTGTAGCTGGAACTGGCTGACCTCATTGATTCTAATAAGTGGTTGTGACTGCTATCAGAATACTAGACAGCGCAAGGCAGCTTTATTTTCACAGATCAGGCTCAAGTGACTGAAATACTACCTCAAAATATTTCTTATACTGATAAAATTTTGTAGTTTAATGTTGTATAATTTTATCTAAAGAACACAAACACAGAACATCAATGATAAATCTGATCAGACATGCATGTCCACACTGCCCCTGATCAAATGAGCAGCCAGAGAAAGGTAGATGGTTCTCTTACTTAAAATTAAATTTTTTGTAAGGAAGGTGAATAAACTTCAACATGTTCACAAGTGTCTATGTAGCAAGATTCAAAGAATGGGGAGCAAAAGCCTGGTATTGTTATTTTGATGAAGAACTAGCCTAACAAGTTGTGGAAATTTAGGAAAGCAAAACCAACAAGATTATATCAAACATGACACACGTGCAAAATGAATAAAACAAACAACAGAAAAACAAACAAAAACAGCAGATCTGAAGCTATTGACTCCGAAGAGACCTCTTTCCTCCTCAATGGAGTAAAAGAGAGATACAAATATATTTTAAAAGCTAGTGGTACCTTCTTTCTTTGGCAAGTTCTTGCTGTCCATACCCACTAGAGGCCACCCTTCGGTGCAGGTGCTGCCTATTTGTTACCTGATTTGGAAACTTCTGTCCAGGCAGTATCGATTCAATCTGATTGTAGTTCAGACATAATACCTTACAAAGGAAACACAGTAGATCAAATGAATGCTTCTCTGCTAACTCATTAGCAGAACTGCCAATTACATTTTTCTGATGCAGAAATTTCATTGTATTTTAGGAACATGATTGGTCAACCTGCAGCGTTTAAAAAAATCTAGTGCAGTTCATTGATTTTTTGAATTAGTTTACTGCAACTATATTGTAAAATTGCAGTAGTAGTTGCAATCAGCTTCGTGCTGATTGACTACTGTTGTTACACAAACACAAGCAGCATATTAGTGATTAAAGATACATTTTCAATCACAGGAAATTAGTTTATTTATTATTAATATTATTACTAAAAAGAGAAAAGACTGTCATGAACTCACCTTGACATTAGGAAGGAAGATTAAACCACTGAAAGATGTGAGATTATTGTTCTGTAAATTTACACTGTAGACGTTTCTAAACTGATCTGCTGGCACCAGCTCTATGGCTCTGAATCAAGGAAAGGATATAATCAGAAATTTAGAATACACATAACAGAAAGATAAGCTATAAACAACATATGTTGCATGAGATCCTAAACATATTGTCTTTTTGTTAAGAAACGCAACGAGCTCCTATGAAAGATGCGCCCTAATGAAAGCCTCACAACAAATTCAGAGTTCTTTTTCCAGTAATAAAAAATTGGCTTGATTCTGACATCAAAGGCAAGGACTTGCAACAATCTGCTCTGTTTGCTTGTACAGCTCATTGCTGGAATACCAGCTCCACACCTCCTAGGCTGTTTTCACCGCTTTCTGGTAGTGCTGGAACTGCCATTGCTCAGATGGAGTATTCTGTTCTCCACTTAGCATGAGGCTTGCCAAAGCACCACCCAGATTCTAACTGCGCACCTCAGCTGAGTCAAAGCCTGCTTTCATGTTGCTTCTTCCTAGTTAATAGTAGAAGCAGGATACTCTACTGGTCAGAGAGACATTCCTCAAGTGATTTTAGGGAATTCATAATTGAGCTTTTGATAAATCACTTCAAGAAAAATCAAGGTTGGCAATTTTAATACCCTAAAAGGCACACAGTCGATGTGTGCCTTTTAGATAGAATTGCTCTACAACCTTTTACAGAAGCTTTGATGGAATTAATGTTCTTGAAAATAATTCTGACAATAGTGTTTAAATATTTGCATCTGTCCTCGCATCTTAAAACAGTCTGATGAAACTAACATTAAAATTTAAAGAATATGCAATCTCATGAGCAAGATCCTTCTCAATTCCTCCAGAATATTGACACTGATATTCCTGACATTGTGGTTCCACTGTTGTTGAAAGTCTTCTAGGCTATTTAACATCGACACATGAAGACTGTGGACTGTGCCATGATAAATGACTTCACGTTATGTGAAGTGCAGGACTTTCACTGACAGATTTAAGATACTGGGAAAGATGAAAATCTAAGTATATCTCTAAGACAATAAATATGTGGACACAACCCATAGAAATACTTTCCTAAAGATTATTATCAGGGATGATAGCTGCAACTTAGTGGGACTAGGGCTGTGTAAAATACTTTGCTGTAAAACCGTGACCATCCTACTATGAATATATACTAGTGCTCTGTTAAGAATGCAATTAATGCAACCAATCCCAGCCCATTCTTGCTCTGAATGCTTTTATATCTACAATGGACAAGCAGCTTTTTAAAAAATCAGAAGACTGGAGAAGCAGCACTGAACATGTATACGTGTCTGTTTTCACTTTGACTGAAGTTATTCTGAAAGGAATCAGAGCAGATGGGTTTTGATCAAACAACATTTCTTCTCTTGATACTCTCTGTCTAGAGTCAGTATTCTACCTCTCCTAGACATTTTCTGTCAAACTGCATACAAGCAGTACCACTCCCTAAATGAGAAGTAGAAACGTCTAGGGAAAGAATATTTCTTCAGTAAAACTCTAGACAGTAACTGTTTGTGATGAAAAAAACACTCATTTTATGGGTAAGTCGAGATAATTCAGCCTCCAAACAGTACAGAATTATCAGGCGCATTTGCTAAATGTAAGTCCTAACTTCAGATTTTCACATTCTAACCACAGATAATACCATATTAGATGATACTTTTAACAGATAATGCATTTCTGCAAACAAAACAACAACAAAAAATGTACCTAATATTAGAGGTTGCCCAATTTAATTCTCGCATTTCTGTGAAGTCTGAATGACCCAGTCTGTCTGCAATCATATCAGAAGTGAGTTTGCCTCCAAACAAATCTCTTGCACTTTCTCCTTCTGTTGGCTCCTGTTAAATGCATTTCAATTGATTTCTGCTATATTAAGACAGATCTAGAACTATTATAGTAATATAGGCAAGACACATTTTAGCACAGAGGATAATCAATGATTTAAAAATGCTTAAAATCAAAGTAACTTAAAAAGTGTTATTTAGTCTTCATGACCTGGCTAACATTTTCCCTTGTGCAACAGATTAATGGAGACAGTCTGTGTTCTCTCAGTTAGTCCATAAAGAAGATTTGTAAATAATACATACTGATTTCGTAAGTGTTAGAAATGCTGATGCTCCACAGTTACACTTAAAGTCCCCAGAACTCTAGCAATGTGCCAGGACACTATTGTGGTTGGAACTTTTACAAAAAAAAGAAAAAGAGGGGAGAGGGAGGAAGCAATTTCTATCCCAAAATGATTTTAAAAGAGACAGAAAGAAAATGGAGTATTATTAAGCACATTAAAGGATTACACACATGATATTCATAAATTCAATTATTTGTTAAAATTGTTCTTCTATAAATCAAGACCCAAAAATTGTAGTAATAATCGACATACAGAATAACTTACTATTCTGATACCATCTAAAGCTTTTAGAGAGGGAAGATGGAATAATACAAATAGTCGGTAGTTATCTTGTTTCCAGACTATTGCATTTCCACTAATGTCCAAAATTATCAGGTTAGTCAAACCCTGAGAAAAGAAAAAACACCCATTTATTAGTATCACTTTATAATGTCCATATATACGTGCTTTCAGGCTATTTTTTCAGCTATTCATTCTCACCTCTCTCCCCCAACCCCCATTTTCAGCTATTTCTTCAGCTGTCATCTGCATGAAACACCAAGAAACCACTTAATAGAACCCAGATATTTTCATTTAGATGAAAAGCACTTGGCATCACTTAAGGCACAAATAAAGCCCTCAAAGTAAGTGAAAACTATTCCCTAAAAAAGCCTTTGTGATTTCACAAAGTTTTAAGAGTCTGAACATAAATAAGAACCAGGGCCTCAGTCTCCCATTACTAAGTGTCAGAATCCAGCCAACAAAGTTTGTCATGCATATGTTAGTTGAGAAGAACTGGAACTGCTGCAGGTGTGGTTTGTTGTTATCTGACATGAGTTGTAGAATTATTCCATGTTTTTCAAGCCTTAAAGCCTATGCAGTGTAAGTGATGTTTAACTGTAGAAAATTTTGAGCCCAGTCCAGCCAGAAGGTTTAGTACCTCCTTTTCAGGAGTAAGTATAATCAATCAAAAGAGGTTAGAGTATTGGTTTTTTTTATTATTATTTTTATTTTTTTTATCACTTCAGATTCAGCTATGTTTCGAAGTAAAACTTTGCCAGTTCCAAGTGGCGGAAGACTGTACTTATAATATGCTAAAATAAATGAATGAATAAATCATCTCTGAAACAGTAAATCTATATTTACCTTTAAATGATACATCTCTTGGTTGGTAGAAACACAGTTATTGCTTATGTATAGTTCTATTAGGGAGCAGGTTTTCTTTAAACCAACTAAAGATGTGATCCTGTTGTTCTCAACGGAAACATAATGAAGATGACACAGATTTTCAAACACATGTATTTCGAGGCTGGTAAGATGGTTATTATTTACACTAAGTCTTGTAAGTTTGGTGAGCTTTGAAATTCCTCAAAAAATAAACAAAATGCACTTAGTGTAAAGTGAGCTGTAATAGAAAAAGGTCTGATACAGATGGTAAAACACATTATAAGTGACAAAGGTTATGCTAGTAGGTCCAACTATAACCAGATTATTAATCATTAGATCTAATGGCATATTTATGTTTAATTAAAAGAAAAAGAAAATTCTTTTGCTGCAACGTAACTGCTCTGCCTCCCACCCTTACTTCAGTTCTGTAAAAGATACACTCAGAAACTTAAGATCAGATTTTTCAATATTTGAAAAACTCACACAGTTGCCAGCAAATAAATCATAGCCTCTATATTTTGCTGTAAAGAAACATTTCTACTGAGACCTGGCTTAACAGCCTGAATTACCACTACCACGGTAAATATAGTACCATCCAGTGTTGAAATACAGTTTTCATCTAAAGTGAGTTCCTCAAGGTTGAGACAAGAGTCCAGTCCTTCTATTTGCGTGAGATTGTTGTTGCTAAATGATGCCCATCTCAAGTGCTCCAATTTTTCCAGGTTTGAAATTTTGAAGAGATGTTGGCCATCCAGATTTAAAACAGTAATCTGCAAAAAAATAAAATAAAATAATAATAACAAAACCCCTTAGTATTAGAAGTGAAAGAAACTGACCAGTCAGTTAATCTGTAATTTAATTCCACCTACTTACTCTGTGCTGTTTCTGCTTGCACATTTCCTACTGCTATCAATAACAATTTATTAGATGCAGGATATGACGTTTCCTCATTATGCAAGAGAAAAAAAAAAAATCTTCAAATACCTCAGCTTCTCCTCCAAAACCAAGGGCTCTATAACATAAGAATGCCAGTTCCCAAATGTACCTTTGCAGTTGAAGCTATCTGAACATAGCTTTTTTTTTTCCTCATCTGTGTCAGACCTTAGCTTTGGTTGACTTAAAATCTTCTGTCAATGTAATGTGATTTTTGATTGGTAAGTATGCTTTACAGATCTTCATTCTACAACAGAACTGCAATGGGAAACAGATTTCCACCCTAGCGCTAAGAGATTGTTATTCAAACTTAGATTTAGTAGAGGCTGAGTGACAGCAGAATTTATCCTAAATTTGTAGTACTTCATGATTTTATATACAAAGTACTCTTTATATCACAGATTAACAACTTCAGTAATTTTCTTTAGAAGGGTCTTGAACAGAAACAAATACAAGTAGATAGCAAGTAGATATTTTGCTGCCCACATTGTCAAAGGACTTTCTTACACAAGATCTGACTTCAGACACCAGGCAGCAAGCTTCCTGTGTTATTAACAAACCTATCCACAACCTGTTTGTACGACGATGACTCCCCTGCTTTTTGATGATACTGCAGTATGTTGGCTGACCATTGCACAATGAAGAAACAAAAGGATCATAAAGCCCCAAACAAAAAATTCAGATTGCGTGGTAGGGACCCAAAATATCAAGGGTTGGATTTAGCCTAAGACAAATAATCATGAAAACACTCAGTACCAGTGGAGTTATTTTGCTGATGACTGAAGAATTTTTTTTTTTTTTTGCTATAGTATTTTATTTTTCAAAATATGTATCTTACCCTCCATGAAACTTTCCTCTCCGATGTCACAAAACATATATGACATGCTAAAGCATTAACTTTCCTGGCAATTTCTGTAAACACAAATTCCCTAATGCGCAGAGAATGAAATGCTACGCTCATCAACAGAAATGTGTTTTCCTCCAGCCATTCCACATTCTAATAACAAATCAAACTGACAGAGAAGCTTTTAACTTTTCATACTGGGTAGCTTAACATGATTTCAACTGATGGGTCACAACAGGTTAGGATGACCTTGAATCTTCCTCCACAGACTCTTATGGCTTTCTGTTAGCTCAGTTTCCTTAAAAAAAAAAAAAAAAAACAAAAAAACTAGCATGATTGTGCTGCCTCCGTATCCATCTGCTAACCTTACAACTAACTTTCAAACCTATTGGTGATGTTTGGCTCAATCTGTCAGACAAGCACTATGCTGAAAGATACTGACTTCCTCCAAACTCCATGAAAATGAACAGCTGAGCAAAAGACATAATTTTATGATCCCAGTGAAGGAAAGTCTCAGCTACAATGCTACACACTAGAGAATCCAGAAGAGACCTGTTGTGAATGACCTAAGACATTCTGAGAGCAAAGACCCAATTAGGAACTGGTTAGTTACTGCTTAATTAGTTCACAATTTGACATAATCTTTCAAGGTGAGGGAATGTTCAAAGGGTTGCTGTCAATGTTTGTTAGTTTGAAATTAGACTTATTGGCTCTTTTCTTGCAAGACAGTTTTCATGTTGATATTTAGTAGAATTCTCCAAAAACGTTAATCCTGCCTGACCACGAGAAATTGATTAGTACAGGGATCAATATACACGTGGAAAAGATCATTTGGCTTTAGACTTGGAATATGATTAAGTGTCTAAATTTTAGTGCAGACTGTATTTCAAGGGTTAGTATTAGAAAAATTGTGTCATTATATGTAGTAGAGATTTTAGGATTATATAATTTACTGGAAGAACTCATACTTCAACATGTTTAAATATTGTGCTTTTGTGACATCAGAAACAGAAAAATTAAAATTAGCAGAATAAATAAGCTAAGCATAGCTAACTGAATTTTCTAATGAAAAATTCTTAGAGCCAGCCTCTACTGATCAGGGAGATAATGCAAAGGAACTGACTGCAATTTCCCAAATCAGTCTGGTTCTCTCATCATCCTTGCCACCAGTGTCCTTGCTCTTTAAAAACTTGCTCAATGTTTGTGAACCTTTATTGTCACTTTCATTTGAAATACTTATAGAACATTTGGGATGCCTTGAATTCTTAAATGAAGCAAGTAGATTAGGGACTTTGTCTTGCCTTTAGAGATAGTTCTTTGGAAAAAAGACACAAAAACATCAGCACCACAGAACCGTGGAAGTGCATAAAGGACATATATAAAGGACATAAGCATGTCCTTTATATACCCTTATTGTTGTAGGAACGGCAACTTTCATACACCAAAAGCTGTTGAGCAAAATGAATGACACAAAAACGTAACTAAATATGTGAAGGCTAGTTATGAGAGGCTAAAATATGCAGAAGTTTAAACAATAAACAGTTCATTATTACACACTTTTTCACTTACAGTTAAAAAAATCTTCATCCTTTAAAGTTTATAGACAAAAGCAAATGTTCATGAGCCCCACTGGATCAGGCTTTGGCCCTTTGTTTCCAGTAGAGCAGAAACAAATGAAAAATAGGAAAAATGACAGCCATGAGAATAAAACAGTTGTGACAAACAGATTGCTGATAATGAAAGCTAAGAACGTCAATAAAAATTTAACAGCCAGTATAATCAGAGACATCATAAACAGAACCTAATGAAATTCAAGCAATGCTACAGGCTTGATCCTATCTAAGGATTTTAAAATAGTCAATCAGAATACAGAAGAGAAGGATAGTTTCAGTGTATGTTTTTCTCTGCCTTTGGGGAGAATCAGAATGAGATGCTCATAATTTACATGGATAAGGAAATACTTTGTACTTTGTCAGCTACTAAAAAGAACCCAAACCTGGAACTACTCACGTTAACGTTTTTAAAAGACATTTTTCATTTGAGGACATTTATGAACCCTGAGCCACTCATCAATTCATTTAATTACAATCATAGCATAAACCTTTAGAATTTCTTGAGTTATGAACAAACTGAAGTTATACTAGTAGTAAGGATAAATAGGATGACCAGAATAACTCAGTTAGCTTGATGTAATCCTTAGGTACCATAGAAAGGCTTATATGCCATGGAGTAAATAATCAAAAGCTAATGGCTTTATTACTGGATTACAGCACAGTTCACAGGAAACAAAAACTAATATTGAATTGTTTCTAATGATATTTTAAGTGTATTAAAAACTTTAATAACTACTTTCTGAGAATGTAATAAAAAAGAATGATATCCAAAAGCAAACTTGTCTCTTGTTTAATAGAGAAACTGTTTAGAGGATGGATATTAAGAAGTAAAAAGTGGGATGATGTGGGCGAAATAACAAAAATATTCCTGGTCCTTTAGAACATCTGGTTCTAGTCCTTTAGAACATTGGAAAGAGACAAAATGAGTGGGTGAAATTTGATAGTAGCCAAATTTGTTTCAAAAACAAGGTAGAAACGATAGAGAGATAGGAGAGACCTGGTAGATCTACTGTTACTTGAAATGGACTCAGTGATCCTTGTGGGTCCCTTCTAACTTGGATATTCTATGATTCTATGAAAGTTAGTCTAGGGTATCTTTTTGGGTCTGCTTGGTCTTAAAAATCTATTAACGCTCAAAAGAAAGTTGCAATGCAAAAACACCAACTTAAATGCCCTCTTCAGGGTATTTGGAGCTTCCTGTGAGGCATCAGGAAATGGCTACCAGAGACAAGATAACTATTGGTTAGACTTGCAAGTTTTCAGTGATATATATATAAACAAACAGCATAAAACCTTTAAACTAACATGACAAAAGAAAGCTTTTATAGAGATTAATCTAAACTTTGACATAAGTATATTAAACAGCCTCAGCCTTACCATTGAATACCAGTTGTTATGATGCATCTGTGAATCCAGTTTGTTTTTGCTGATTTGAGACAGAATTGTAGCACAGGAAAATACACTGAGAATAGGGGGTCTCTGTTCATCAGTCCTAGAACATTTCAGTA
Source organism: Aythya marila (assembly GCF_965140915.1). Lineage (NCBI taxonomy): Eukaryota > Metazoa > Chordata > Aves > Anseriformes > Anatidae > Aythya > Aythya marila. The sequence continues at coordinate 5,729,883 of NC_139046.1, read as the reverse complement.
GTGATGCCTGGGGGAAAAAGAAAGAAAATACTGTATTAAGTAGATAATATAACAAGATTTACTATATTGGAGCACCTTTCCTATGAAGAAAGGCTGAGAGAACTGGGGATGTTCAGCATGTTGAAGAGAAGACTCCCAGGAAATCTCATTGTGACCTTTCAGTACTTAAATGGGTCTTATAAAAAGATGGAGAAGTTCTCTTTACTTAGATAGATAACAACAGGACAAGGGGGAATGGTCTTAAACTAAAAGAGGATAGATTTAGACTAGACTCCAGAAGGAAACTCTTCACTGTGAGGGTAGAGAGGCGCTGAAACAGGTTGCTCCATCCCTGCTGGTGTTCAAGGCCATGCTGGATGGGGTCTTGGCCAACCTGATCTAGAGGGTGGAATCCTTGCCTATGGCTGGAGGGTTGGAATTAGATGATCTTCAAGGTCCCTTTCAACTCAAGCCATTCTATTATTCCATGATACATACTTCACATCTTAGCATATAGCAAAAAGCATAAAAATTCTTCTATTCTTGAAAGGGAAAGGTGATATCAGCAGATAAATAGATTCTATAATAAATCATAGATTTATTACACTTAATAGTTTGAAAGATTCCTATAGAACCTTCACATATATATATATATATATATATTTTTTTTTTTTTTTAAGAGTTTTCAGTACATAAAACAGAGAAGATAGACTGTATTAAACATTCTGTTTTAACTCTAGTCTGTTTTCTGGGAAGATATTTGTCCTTTTCTTTGCAGGAAGTCATGACCTTACTCAGCATTGACTCAGAAAACAGTTTCATTGTGACTGTGCTCTGATCATATAAATGTTGTGTCAGCATGATATTGAGTTCCAACCTAGACAGCTCATGAAGGGTGTTAGCTTAGGCTCAGCCTAAGATTCAGGAGAGTATATAGTCCAAAGCTCTAATAAAACAAGTTTGTGCTCAGGGGTTGCAAAGAATTGCTTCATAAATACTTGTAAAATACTCTAAAAATTTACCCACTGAAAAGACCTTCAAACAAGGGATTAGGCAAAAGATATTTAAAAACAAGCATACAGTACAATTGTTTTAGTCTGTTATACAATAGTCCCTCTATTGTTTCTATTTGGCAAACATAGTAACTGTCTTTAATTCTGAATTCAGCAGATCCTAAACATGGATTCCAACATCATGCCAGAATACAATTTTTGGTACCAAAGATCTTTGTAAGATATGTGTTTATTGAATAATTTCTGGCCTACTGCTAGCAGCAAAAGACAAAACAATTGCTTTCAGAAAAAAAAAATAATCAGAGAGCCAAGTTGTCTTTAAAAACCAAACAAAAAAAAAAACAAACAAAAAAACACAACACAGCATAGAATGACATCAAAAATGTATGTATTCATAAAACTTTCCTTTTCCATAGTATCCATTGTAAGTTACAAGAAAACAGATATCAAACCTGGGTTATATTTGATCCTGCAATGTAGTGTAATGCTTCTGCAGCTTCTTCATTAGTAATCATGACTCCATTTAGATTAGTGAGAGCTTTTAATTGACCAATGACACTCAGCCGCAAAGAGGCTGGCTTGAAGAGAGAAATAAACCGTCAATTATTTAAAAAAAAAAAAAAAAAAAAGAAAGAAAAAAGTGACAGTACATAACAGAGACTTCTATTTCCTTTCTGCTTAGCATACTGTCAGCTCATGGATGTCAAGAGTTAGAGCTTTGTAGTGATCTTCAGCAGAGCCACTGTGTCATCCCTGCTTATGTAGTTTGCCAAAAACACATAAGACAAGGTACCTTTGGGCCAATTTTGATTATTCTGATTTTATGTGACACTGATGGTAATAAATTGCTCTAAAGTCACATGGTCTAACTCAGAAGGTTACTAATCCTACAAAGCTCACTAATATATGAGCTGTATTAGCGTTTATTTTATAATCTGAGAGTTTCATTTATGATCTAGAAATATTGCAAAAGCCAAAAGCTTCATAGGACATATGAAAGATGTTTAAAGGATTTAGAGGCGTCATTGAAACCTCAAGACATCACCACAAACTTACCATATACATAGGGAATAAGTTAGCCTGCCCACTGGTTTAACATAAAATAAATGAAATACACATTTCTCACATGCTGAATAATAATGTTTTTGTGGATGGCATAAAGATGTATTTTGACAGTCAAGTAACCCAAACGCAATCTTTTATGAGCTAGATGGTAGCATGCATCCTCTGAAAGGTAATAAGGATTTTCTGCCTTGCTCTGAACTGATATTTAAATGTACTGATTCAAAAGGAATAAAGAACAGAGAGAAACATTTGTTCCAGAAGCTGTTTGGGCAATATAAATGTACAAGAATCAGTAAAAGGACTGAGTATTGGCTCTCTCTCTGAAGCTCCAGCCAACACATCTGTGCTGCTGCTGAGAGATGCATGCAGTAAGAGAGAGACAAACTGTATGTAATCAGCCCCAATGCTAGGAAGGATCTCTGCTCCCACCCCTTATTCAGTGCAGCTGAGCCAGCAAAATTAAAGCCATGGCTTGATTTTTGATATCTGGCACCAATAAAATTCTTATTGGAAACTGAAAAGAAAGAAATTATGCCTTAGAGACATCTCCAAATAGAAGTGCCACAGAAGTGCTACAGAATGAAGTCCTCATGAGAACAAAGACTCCATAATATGATCATAAGGCTTCTTACACTGTAAGGGCCTTAGAAGTATTAAGGTGCAGGACCAGATTTTAAGCCTACGTACCTTATACCATGGGTTGTGTGTGATGTCAAGACTTAGTAAATTGGGAGTGTGTTCATATAAAATTTTTATAACTTCCCAGGATTTTTTCAGCTGATTCCAACTCAGGTTGAAGAACTGCAGTTTGGTTAAGCCTCTTATGCCCTCAAGAGTAATCACATGGTTATGGCTTGCATCAAAATACTCCAGGTTGGGCTGCAAAACAACAAAGGTTTGAAAATAGTTGTGTGGCCAAAACTGTAGCAAGATAAACTTCAGCTGAAGTAATCAGACATGTTTAATCTTTCAACAGACTTCATCAAATCTAATGCTTTGACTTCCTCAACAGAGACACTTATGAGTGAGATCTAGCGTGCTCCAGCCATGTCCCAGTAAAGACAACAGAGGAGCCGTTACCTGGCAGAGCACTTTGGCATACAAACTAGTCTAGTTGGGCAGTCAAGTCTACTTGACTGCCTGCCAGGAAGTTGTTGAAAGGGGAAGACCATATCTAGAGCTCATATCAAGAGCCTCCTAAGTGGCCTAAAGACAAGCTAGGAGCTGGATCCCTGAATCCCCAGTGGTAATACAGAAAAGCCCAGAGGTCCTGGCTAGGACTTGTCAGCCACGTACCATGTAGCATTCTCAGGCTGAAGATGATTTACTTCTTAACCATCCTGCTCCAAGTCCATGTAGTTCAGCTTTTTATTCCTATTAATCGCCTCTACTTTGATATGTTTTGCACTTATTTCATTCCACATATTTGGAAGGAAGGGGGAGAAAAGCAGTGTGTGACCCAAATCATCAAGTAGGCCAATGCTAAACCAGGTGGAGAATTCCGTTATCCCATTCACCCCAAATGTCACTATTTGTTAAAATGAAATGACAGCTACAAAGGACAGATGGGTGATAAAGTGATACCACTGTAATACTGTGATTCAAACTGGAGACAACATCAACAGGCACCAAAACTGCTGACAGCATTCACGATTCTAGTTCAGCCCTAGCCCTCTGTTTTGTTCCACAGTGCACCTCCAGGCCCAATTCTATCCTGTAAGCCCACTCCATGATGCAAGCATATTTATGTGAGTAAATGTTTCTTTTAAACAAGAAAAAAAAGCTTAGTTTCTCACCAAGTCATAAACATCATTTAAGGAGGTAAATTCATTAAAGCTGATGATAAGCTTTCGAAGTGCTTTAAGATTAGAGATGTTCTGCAGCTGACTCAGGCTGTTCCCGTGCAAATTCAAAACCTAGGTCAAAAGTACATCGGAAAGTGTGATTTTACTAGACATGCAGACAAATTCTGTAATACTTCACTGCTGCCTTAAAAATGAAAAAACTTCAACCATTGGAGTGCAATATAAACACTATCCTACTGGCAAACCATAAAAAGACTACAAAAGTTGAATGCAAGAGGTGAATGTAACATAAAATAATGAAAACACAACTGAAGGCTATGATTACTCTTTTTTCGCTTATTTGAAGACTATTACTTCCCAAAATAAAAATGGCCTGGGTAAGATGGAGAGTCAGACAGTCAATCCGTTCACAACAGAAGGAAACAATCAATCAGTTCTCTGTTTAATGGAGATGCTGAGAAGGAACTGGTAGCTTTTCAATTCTTAGAAAACAGGATGGGAAGAATGGGGCCAAGCAGACACAGGGAAGGGATCCTTAGAAAAAGGCCGAGTGAGGGAGAATTGCTAATGTTTCTCTGCAAACAGATCACTGTACGGATGGCATTTTGATAAAACAAGAACAGAATTGTTATGCTCCTTTTTCTTGTCTCTAAATAAATTTTAGAAAATAAAAAGTTTATTTGAAGATAAAAACATAACCAGCAGGTATAAGAAACAGTATCGGCTCAATAATTATGCATATGAATGCAATGTCAGAATTATGCATACGAATTCCCATCTGAAAAAGTGTTTTTCTGTGCAGCTACTGTAACAACATACACTTCTTAAGCTTAAATCTGCAGCTTCTTTTTTTTTAAAAAAAAAAAAAAAAAAGTGTTTTCTCCATGGGTTACATTCTTTTGATGTCAAATCTCACCCACCCCCACTCCCAAAATCTTTTCAAGAACAATCTGTATAATGGCATACAGTCACATATTCCATAAAATTTGATGGAAAGGATAATAGGTCATATCCTATTCTTAGATCCATTCTTCTTAACCTGTTTTTCATTGAAATTATTTGTCCCTTACACAACAGGAAAAGCAATTGTTATTTTCATAACTGACAGGCAGAGTAACAGAAGTTCTACTGATGTCAAGGAAATGTAAGCAACATCAGAAACAAACCCAAACAGAAAACTAAAAATGAACCTACTGTCTTTGGTTTAGGTCATGGGCCAACCTGAAAAAAAAAAAATGGTAACAATTGCATAATACATTTCTTCTACTGCAAATTTGACAGCAATCCCTCACCTGTACCTGATTGTAGATATTGACCTTAGCAACTGAAAATAGTGTTTTTTCATCTAAGTAAGCAATCTTAGGCCTCCCTTTTACTGTTGGTTCCATGTTCAAAACGTCATCATCACATTGCAAATCATGAGACAGAATAAATATTTCTGTGCTTCTCTTTCCCTCTTCCACAATTACATTGCATGTGGAAAACAGAGACTTGTCTTGGACCTATATAAAATAAGAGACACCAAAATTTGTAAACCTTATATTTTCGGCTTAAATAATAAATCTAATACTCAGCATAAAAAGAGAAGTTTGATGAGGAAATTTATGGCAATTAAGTTAGGAAATCATCTTTCTGTAACACAGACCTGCTAAAAATTGGGTTTTAAATGCCTCCTAATCAAAGCACTGCACAATGTTTTTCCTTTTATAGGTTACTGTATGCCACGCATAACTCTGGCTAAAGTTAAAAGTAAAACTGTACACTGGAATTCCTTAAGTCTAAGAATTACCATGGAGCAGTCTACAGCTGGACCACGGGCCAGGTAGACATCAGTGAATTCCACACTTTTCCTTCCTTTCCCCAGGGTAACTTAGAGTCTGAAATGGCCCTTTTCACCTTTCACCTTGGCAGCAAGTTACGAAGCTAGATGAGTGAAAGAGGAGCATTATATGGCTTACAAAAAGGAATAGAAGCAATTCTTACAAAGAAAACTTGTTCAAGAAACCAGCTGAGATTAAAATATATGTTTGGTTTTATTTTTTTTTATTTTTTGCAAAGCTTCATATCTTACAATTTAAATCAAACAACTAAAAATCATTTGCTCCCTAAAGACTCCATGAAAACAAGATCTTTTCAACAGTCAATACTATCAGTTTTTACCTTACATGGTACCTCTAAGAAGGGAATTCTTACTGAGAGAGGACGTAGTTTTCATCTACGTTTCCTTTATCTGTTGAAACTTATGAGGATCTTTGCTTTCTTTGCTATACCTTTTACAGCTACAAAATAAAAGCTTCCCCTAACTTTCACTATGAGTAGAAAGTTTCTCACTGATTTCCACAGAAGTTTTTATCTGTATCTGATAGATTAGAAAGAAGAGAACCAACCTTAAACCAAAGCTCGACAGGTCCTGTGAGTAAAACAGGATTTCATTTTACCTACTTGCCCCTTTTTTTTTTTTTTCTTGAGCTGTGAAATCTAAGATGTGCTCTCTACTATCACAGTAGGAAAAAGCAGTTCATACCAGTGTAGTATACTCAAACTCAGCAATGTATTCTGGCAGGACCAGCTCATGGTCAAATACAAACCACTCGCACTGCCAGCCGCTGCAGTCACAACTTTTCTGTTCCAAGGGAGCCTGCAGTCCTGAAGTGGAAGAAACAGAACAAATACATTATTGCTTTTAAGCTAAGCTTGGTATTCATTTCAGAATCACAGAATCACAGAATTTCTAGGTTGGAAGAGACCTCAAGATCATCGAGTCCAACCTCTGACCTAACGCTAGCAGTCCCCACTAAACCATATCCCTAAGCTCTACATCTAAACGTCTTTTGAAGACTTCCAGGGATGGTGACTCCACCACTTCCCTGGGCAGCCTGTTCCAATGCCTCACAACCCTTTCAGTAAAGAAGTTCTTCCTAACATCTAACCTAAAACTCCCCTGGCTAGAATGTTAGTAAGTCGAAGATATCTCCTTCCATGAAGACCCTTCATATTTATTCCTTTCTGACATTAGATTTGCTTGGCCATACAGATTCACACAGGCTAATAAAGGAGTTTAAATTGGTTATCTAAACCCCCACGTAGAATACAAAACTGTCAGATTCCAGTACAAAGATCACAGCCTGTGAAAGACTAGCTTAGCTTCTGAGATCACCAGCAGCTCTCCTGCATTGCTTTTATTGCTGCACTGTCCTAAACTACTCCAACATACTGTGGTATGATCACTTTCCAAATTTGCTTTCACTTCCTCCTAAGAAATCAAAACAATCCCAATTCCTTTATAAAGGAACAGACTTTGCTCTCTGTCAGCATCTGAAAGTTTGGAAGACATACCAGAAAGAACAGGTAATATTATTAGTCAATTACCACTTGGTGTTCTCTTGCAAAAAATAGCATAAAGCATAATTTATTACTAAGAGGGCACACAATATGAAGATTTAATCTCGATACTTGTAACATTGCATTTACCAGCAGCAACCGTTTTTATTTTGCTTAAAAATAAGGGCTGTGGATTTTAAGGCTGAAGCTTTCTTTTGTGGTATGTACAGATGACCCTTTGCAACACTTACTCAATCCCCCTGCATGACGTGTGTATATGAACCTCCATGAATTAAGTTGCACTTAGCGTGGACTGACGGCTAAAAGCAGCATGGCACAACTCACTTCCACTCTTTGAATAAATATTTGTTCGCATTTAGTTCACAGAAAGATCTTCTTATTTGCTATTGCCTTCAAAAACACACATTTCAGCGGAGACTGAGTTCTCAGGAATGAAACCTCTTGACACAACCCAAAGTGAATGATGAGTTTGGAATACAAATGTTACTTTAACCTTAACTTTATGCTAACAAGTGCCTACAAATACATACCATTACTAGAAGTAGATGTATCACTTCCTAGGAATTTCCATGGCCTGAATACAGAATTAGCTTCTGGGTAGTTGCTTTGACAGATGGGACTTGCTGCATGAACTGGAGCAGTGCAGCCAAGGAAAACTTTCGCAATTATTACTGTCCCTAAGTGTAGAGAGAAAAGACATTTAATGCTTCTAATTCTGGCTTGGGGATGAGGACAGAATAATAAAACAAAAATGGTGCTTAATGTTATTATAAGCAAGCTACATCTTGGTCTGGATGATGAATGGTCTAATATGTATATAATACATATATATATATGTAAAATAAACACTGAATCTTTATTAATATTTATGTTTTTCATGAAAACAAATATTCTTTGGCCAAAAAAAATAATACAGTGATATCCAAAGTTTGTAACTAGCTAATATTCAAAGATGTGAGACCAGCTATCATTTGGATTTGTGACCTCCAACACATAATCTTTCTCCAACAAATGGTCTTTCTTTCATACTACAGCAAACCCATTTTTTCCAAGCTCTCTAGATCACCAAGGCCAAGCAAAAGGTAGTATATTCTGTGGATACTTTCAAGCTATATCTATGCTGAGAGATGTGTGAGAAGTCCACACTGACTGCCCTGCTGGCTAACACTAAAGGAACCCTAGATGAGCTGAGAAATGCCTCTTCTTTAGTGGGGAGCAGGGCTGGAAGAAGGAGGAGAGGTAACCTAACTTAGGTGAAGCCACATTTCTACAAAATTTTTATATTTTATAAATAATTATCTTTGAGACTTCATAGCTTTTTTTTTTTTTTTTTTTTTTTTTTCCCAAATTGGCTGAAACTTGATTATTCCTAAGCTACTAAAATGACAGCATCACACAGCATGATTGCCTAAGCCTTTTCTCTAGGAAACCAGGCTAAAAAGAGAAGGCTGGTATTTTTCCTTTCAGTGTCCAGTCCTAGACACAAATTAAACCAGTGTATTTGCACCTTTCTTCACTCTGCCTTTTTTTAGAGATGTTGGATCTTGAAAAGATCAGACATATCTAATTATATCTCAGATGAGGACATTTCCCATAGAGGCTTCAAACTCCTGTTTAGGAATTACTCCTAGCAGCCCAAGCTCTTTTTGGAGCTTCCTAATACATAAAAATGCCACTGGAACAGTTTTCAGCAGTTTCAAAGCTCCTTTCAAGTTACTTATGCCTACTCACGGCCACTTACAGTATTTACAAAATGACCTGTAGCACAAAATACAGCATTTATCATCAACTTTACAATGTTGTTACAACTTTGAATTACCATGTCTGAATGACTCCTCAGGATCTCTCTTGTTTTTGCCTTCAGCCTTGGCTTGTTGTTTCAGAAACTTTATTCTGGGACATTCACATATGCTTAGACTGTTACAGAGAGGAACAGCTTCATTTTTCTCAGACTGCTGCAAAAATTAAAGCAAGGCCCAAGTATCTTTCAATAAAAGCATCCCTTAAAAATACAAAAAAAAATTTAGGCATGTAAACATACTCATGACTTACAATAACAGATGGCAGGCAGGAAAACTGGAGAATAAAGAGTAAAAAGATGATCTGTGGTGTTACTTTAATAGTATGAGAGAAACAGATAAGATCAGATTGTTGGGGACAGGGCCCATCCTTCTGTATGCTTATATAGCATGCAGTGTCAAAGAAGGGATCTTAGTGGGGCCTCTATAAACTAGCAAGATATAAACAATAATAAACAAAACAGGAAAATGGATACCATCCATTTACCAACCATAAAAATCCATGATATGCTTTCTGATAGCACTAGTAGGAAGAATGAAATAGGAAAATAATATTGTGTCCAAACAAATAGTAATGACAATTACAATGTAAGTAACTGACAAAACCATTGAAACAACATGTTTCAGAGGCAGCCAACACGTGAAGCTGATACTGTCGAGACTTCCAAAGGAGTCCTGCATCAGTCCCAGCAAAATCTAGAGTGTGTGGGGATTGATGAGAAGTGGTGAGTAAAAAGGGATGATTGGCAGCAAAAAGAGAAGGGGCAAGGAAGGGACAAGAAGATGACAAAGAAAAAGTGGAAAGCACTAATCATGACATGATGGCATAAAGATGTGAAGAATGAAGCAGAAGTAAAATGGAGAAATATGATAAGAACAGAGGAAAAAAAACAGAGGAAACATGAATAGAAAAATCAATGAAAGAAGAGAGGAAGAAAGAGTAGCACTTTTCTGCCTGCTCTCTTTGCCACCCTTTTCTAAGCAATAGCATTCTTCTGTCCACAATGCAGCATACCGTATATGTTTCCAGATCCTGGAAACCATCCTCCAGTATATGCAGCAGCTGCTTTTCCTTAACTGGCAATTTAGGATTAAATACATAAAAGAGATACTCCATCTTCTCTTTGTAGTTTCTTAAGAAGAAAAGACACAGGGAAAGACTTCAGGTTTTCATTACACTGTTGCAAAAGCAGGCAAGAGACAAGAACAGCTATTCTAACCAGATATCGTTTACACATGCGCACAATATTTACTAAGAATAACAGAGTATAATTCTGATTCTATAATATTCACATTTACAGTAATCACAAGATCACTTGCAAGATAAATTTTTCTTTCCTGACTCTTCATAAGTGGTAAAAGCAGTCTCCATCCCCTATATTATATTAAAAATAAATAAATAACCTATTTAGCTTGTCATGGTTTTGGCTGGGATAGAGTTAATTTTCTCTGTAGAGGTTCATAGGATGCTATGTTTCAGTTTTTTGATGAAAACACCACGGATAACACACAAATGTTTTAGCTGTTGCAGAGCAGTGCTCACACAGAGCTCCTTGTGATGCTCCTTTCTGCTCCTTGTGCTCTTTTTCCAGCAAGGGAGCCGGGGTGCACCAGGAGCTGGCCTAGACTGGCCAAAGGGATGCCCCATGCCAAGTGGCACCGTGCTCAGCAATAACTGGTGGAGGAAAGACAGAGGAAGTGCAGGATGTTCAGAGTGATGACGTTTGCCTTCTGGAGAACCTGTTACACGCAATGAGCCCTGCATTCCTGGAACTGGCTGAACTCCTGCCTGCTGATGGGAAGTAACAAATTAATTCATTGCTCTGTTTGTATATATGGCTTTTGTTTTACACGACAAACTGTCCTTATCTCAAGCCAGGAGTTCTCACACTTTTACCTTTCCAATTCTCTCTCCCATTCCACTTGGGGAAAGTGAGTGGCTGTGTGGTACTTAGTGGTCTGCCAGGGTTAAACCACACCACCTCTGGAAGAACAAGTCTTAAATTTGCTTAGATCCCTAGCAGGAAGACAGCAATAACTCAATATGAAGGAGAATAATGCAATTTATGTTGACAGCAGATTTGGAAAGCCATACAAACACTACGGAGCTGTTGGTAACTGCTCTTTTCTTCCCAATTGTTTTTTTTATTTTTTTCCTCATGAGTGCCATTTCTGGTGACTTATGACACTACAGTTTGAGTGTCAGCAGGTTAGTTTGAGTATTTGATTAATTCTTGCAGGACTTCTCTGCCGAAATGAGCATCAGACCACACGGTTTCAATTTAAGAACAGTGGCCTAATCCCTGTATAATTGTGTTTTAGGGAAGATGTATAAATTGTTTGGGATCAACAAGAACAGGCTGTAATACACATGAACAGATCTATCTGGCTAATCCATTCTAGGAGCTAACACGTGAGATAGTTCTTCATACATACAGGAGGATATCCTACCAACATTTTACAGAATGCATTGAGGAGCTACCTGAAAAGTTTTTTTCTTTCCAGGTAATATGAAAAGAACTCCCAAAACCATTGGCTGTGCCAATCTGACTTTCTCATAGCCAGAAAAAAAATCACAGGAAGGGGGTAATAGAATAATCTGACATTGATTAATAGCTTAAATAATTTGAGTAAGGGTCATTTCATGTTTCCAACTTTATTTTAAGTGCAGCAAGGGATGAACAAATCTACATGTATTTCTTGTTGTATTGGAATGAACCAGAAGCTTAATAATAGATGTTTCAGCTATGGGGGCAAATAACTTTAAGCTACAGACTTAAAGGAAAAAAACTAGTAGTACAATAAGATAATCTCTGCCCTCCTCTGAATGTTTGTCATGGTTACACTTCTGTAAAAGGCAGCTTCTGTCTCCCAGGACCTACAGAACTAGGAAGTATGTCCCAACTTTCTCACGCTCTTTTGAAGGCCATGAATTTTATATATAACTTGTTTTATTTATTCACACATAGAAATCACACACACATCTATATATAACGTAAAATAAGCTTTCACACACACATAAACATAGTAAATGCACATAAAAAGATTAAAAGCACTCTATTAACTGTACTAAAAATCATAACTTACATAAATAAGTCACACATCAAATCATCAAACTCCTCATTATTGCAAAGAAAGAAATGGATGCAAGCAGGAGCTCTGTCTCATAGTTACAAGTGGGCAACCGGGTGTCTTAAGACAGTGGAGATGCTGTGCTCCACTGGAGACACAGTTCTACAAGCAGCTTTGGGCAGATAATTACCAGTGCTTACAATAAAAACCACAGTTGCATCATGTCTCAGTTTGATTCTTAGAAGGCAGTGAAATAAATTTTGAAATTTGTGTTGTCGTGCTCATTAATACTTATGTAGAAAAACTGGGCTAATCTGCAAGGATATAAATCAACATCTCGATGTGTATATGCTCTCCTGTGATACAAATGAAATACAGATGCGTATACATCCAGGTGGGCTTTGTTTTGTTTGTTTCTGCATGGTTCACTTACTGCTGCTTTCAGGAATCTGACCATTCATAACAGCACTTACTCTGTTTTCACAACCTTATTAGGAACAGATGAGGTAAGACCCAGATTCTAACGTTGTAAGTCTAAACCAACTCTCCTATCTGGTATTTTCTATCAAGACATGGACCTTTGAAGACCAAGAGCCAGTCAGAGAAATACCAAACACAGGGACTGTGGCAAACTTTGTCTCACCTTTATATGTGCAAAAGTGGCCCAAAATTCTTAATAATCCTAAATTATTTGATGCTTTGCAAAATCTTTCTGTTCCTTGAAATCATTAGGTTTACTTTGATCACTTGCCAATGTTACAGTAAATAGCACTTAGAACTTAGGCACTTACTCTGCTACACGGAAAACTTCTTTTTCCAGAAACGTTTGAAACTTCTCTTCAAATTTCAGCCTCAGAATTTGATTGTGCACTCTAAAGATGCGGTTTATTTTCACTCCCGTGATACCATATGCTCCGAAGTCCCAGGTACAAAATCGTGATTGAATTAGTTCACAGCAGGAACTAAACCTGTGTGCAGAAATGCACAAAGACAGTAAGTTAATAATATTTTGTTCTGGTTTTGCACTGAATTTTTCAGTGCAACTTACGCTATTTTATTCTTTTTCCTATCCAAAAGGAAGAACCACAAACAGTATCTCTAGCCCATTTCATTCCATTCCAACTTTATTCGCTCAAATGGAGACATAGAAGTTTACCTAGCTTTATTTGAATGCCGTATTCAAAGTTAAGCATCAATACATAATCATCTGTGACTCAGTGTTCCTTTCTTCTATTTGCACTGTTTTATTAAAACCTGTTTAAGTCCTACTGCACTACTCAAATGAGCAGTTCTACCATACTAAGTGCAATCATGCATCAAGTAAGCATGGTTTGCAAGAACCTACAACAATTTCTAGAGTAAAACTTGAGGAGGAAGAGATGGCCCATTGGCTAGCTGGGAACCTGGAGACAGAAGCTCAGTGTTCTGTTCTGGCACCTATGACCTGTGGTACAGAAATCAGGTCACTTAATAAATACGTGGCCATTTTCTGTGTCTCACCAGTAAGGTGATAAGCTCCTGTGCTTCCATCTGGTACTGTAAAATTCCTTAATAATTATATGATAGTCAGACACCTTAAGAAGAACTCCAACCTAGAAATTCAAGAGGTTCCACAGTTTTTTAAATCAGTGGATTTCAATCAGTGGAAAGTTTTCTTTTAGAAAGAAGATATACAAACAGCGAGAGTTATTATCTTTATCAAAAAGATTCTGTACTAAGATTACTCATTCAAAAGCCTTGGGATTGGCTTTCACCCCTACAATAGTAATTTATTAAATTTAAAACAAAAACATTTATTGGTTGTCTAAACAAGAAGATTCTTGGCTTTAGAAAGTAGCATAAAAAGTAAGCAGAATGCTATTTATAAACAACCTCAAAGTACACACAGGACTACCTGCAGCTCTAATAAACATCCCTGAACACAAAAGGAAAGCTTAGCTGAGGTGGACAAGCTTGGTGTACTCAAGCAGAAAACAGTCCTTGAAATACTGCCAACCTACATTTGAATCTCCCCTCAACTGAGCATCAAGGTTATTCACACAGAGATTATGTAAGCAACTTCTAATGCTTCTTCACAAGTAAAGCTCTCTAGGAACTTGGAATGATCACTATCACTGTCATTACAAAACTACTGGGCAGCTTGCTTTTTCTTTTGTGCCATGTACCCCCCTTAAAAAAAAAAATCCCCCCCAAAAAATCAAGGCCTTCAGAAATTGGTAATAAAAAATATAGAGAGAGACAACTACAGCCACCACCACCAAACTTTGTGGACTCAAAGCCTAATACACCCCTGAGACAAGTAGAAGGATAAGTTTCTCTACAGCTACCACCTTCAAACGGCATCTATGCAGAGCACAAAAGTTTCAGAAAAGTCCAAATCCTTGCAATACGCTTACTTTGTTAAAAATGATTAACTTCGAATCATAAGAAACCTGTTCTAGTTTGAAGTATCTTGAAAAGTTTACCAGGGATTATTTGATAAGCCTTCTTCAAAGCGAACGTTTCCCACTGTTTCCAATTCCATCAACAAAAATTGTACTACCAAATTAAAACTCTTCTTCCTCTTCTTAATTTCCATTTGATAATCTTTTTCAACTCTGCAAAAAGAAACTAGAATTTTGCTGGAATAATGTATCAAGGACATGCATAAAACGAGAGAGTTATTTTTTTTCCTTATCTTTCTTCTCTTCCCCCCACTCCCAAACAACAATATTTAAAAAAAAATAAAAGTGACAGATAACAGATTACAACTGTGGATAGCAAGCTCCTGTAGTGATCACAACAGGAAACTTTATCACTTTTACCCTCGACACTGTGCTGTAATCCTTAATTTATGAGAATCACCTCTTTGAGTAAGAGGTGTTCTCAGTTTGCTATTTGGTATTCGTGATCTCAGCAGAAATTGCAGTACTAATAAGACCATCCCGGGCTTGAGTTCAGTGTGAAGCACTGGACTGAAATCAGTGACAAGCAAAGGCAACAAGTTTCACAGTACGTTTAAGTTCTTCCACTTCTCCATCAGTTATTCCTTCCTTTCCTCCTCTTTATGAGCAGGCTTTTAAAGTGTGCTACTTCAGGGTACTATTTCTGCTCAAATGCAAAAAACAAGTGGTTCAATTTTTTTGGAGCCTGAGGCATGACAGACTCTTTCTACTATATTTGCCAATAAGAACAATCTTTCTTGGTCTTTTATATCAAACCAAAGAAAAAACTAGACTTTCTACCCTTCAGAAGAGAGCCATTTCTTCCTTCATGAAAATTCTGTAGAATGAGCTTCCGCCTCATGCTGGCATCCAACACCAGGTCTGTGGTATCACTGATACCCTTCACATGCCCTACTGTGAGGGACTGTGTGCACGCCTCGTGCTGGCAACTGACTTTAGAGTGTATCTGACTCATGAAGTACTTAGCCAGAAACAACAATGACAAGAAGCTGCAGCCATTAAAACCACATTGGAATTAAAAGGGGGAAAACAAAACAAACTGCAGCATTTTGCTGGATCTCTCTTGTTTAAAGGCCCAGAAATCTTCTCCAAGCACCAGTCTGATATAACTACTCATCCCAGATGTTCTTGTTCAAACATTTCCACATATACTAAGACCACCGACAGCATGAATGGCAACATCTACCTGCTAGAAACTGGCTTGAATCTAATAACTGAGACCACATAAGAATTGCCACCTTAATGATATTTGCAATACTCAGTTTGGACATCATCCAAAACAAGCAGGAAACAGGCACCATGTCCCATTGCTAATTTCCTAACCATCAACCACAGTCATACCCAATTATTGTTTGAAAATATCAGACTTCTGTTCTTACACAATTCAGTAAACATACTCATCCAGTTTTCTGTTCCAGAATGTTATTCTTTCCTTCATGGCATTTATTTTTCGTATGAATGCCTTTTCTGTATCGTCAGTATCATGAACTGGATTTGCTGTTTCCAAATCCTTACTCCTTGGAGATTCATTCCTTGATGTTTTATCCAACATTTCCAGCTTGGCCAGTTCACGTTCCAGCTGATAAAAATACCATACCATGGTTCAGAGGCAAGAGACTAACTTAAAGTATGGCAGGAAACTTATCTTACATTTTCTCAATAGATAAGCCCTCTAAATGTGTACTATAAAGCATACCTGTAATCATTAAATCAGAAAATTATTTCTAAAAATTCAAAATCTTTTGTCAATCGAAAAAGATGAATTACTCAACCAAAGGGACAGCTTTGCTCTGAGTAGCTGCATGTATTTTTCCGTTGTATCCTGGCTCAAATCCGAGTTCTATTCATATCAATTAGACCATTGTTTTTTCCAGGCAGGACCAATTCCTCAATGTGACTTCATCACGAATCAAGTATCAGCAAGTAAAAGAGAATTAGAGGGTACTGTTAAAATGGAACTGCTGCTTTTCTTCAAACACCTAAGGGCAGGGATCATTTCTCTCCCCATGTTTGATCATTGTGTGACAGCAATTACTCACTGTTGAGTTGAAGCAAAACTCTTTGCATTATTTTCTAAAAGGTAAACCTTTAGAATCTGTTGACTGTTGATCAAAGCACTTTTAAGGGGTCCTATTTATGCAATCAGCAATATTTTGGTCAGTTATTTCTATACAGACATATGTGCAAAGAGCCCATGCAAAGTGCATTGAGGACCTACTAGGAATGCTTACAAACTGATGTAGAGAGTGGTTGCACCGATGCAACTGGAATCTGATTCATTATGTTGATTATACCATTCTTGAAGGGGAATAGAGTACTCAATTAGAAATCAGGAAAAAAAAAGTAAAAACAAAACAAAACAAAAACAAACACAAAATCCAAGCTTAGGTGAGGAAAAAAAAACACTTCCCAACATGCAAAAGCGTCCTATATCAGGATGAACACAGATCCATCATAAATGTTCATGGTATCAACTAGAACAGGCGATAATCACAATAATCTGGGAACTCAGCACAAAGGTTCTTTGCAAACACCCGTACTGGATGAATAAAAGCAGCAACTTGAAATTCAGTTTACCATATTAGGTAAACATCCTACCTAGTCTACTCTTCTAGGGTAGATCTCTCAGGTTTTCATCTTAGGGTTGTTCCATTAAAAAAATATAATATAAAAATCACTGGTCAAAGCACTCACTTAGGGCTTAAGACAGCAGATTGAAATTATTATGAACCTGCCAGAAATGAAGCTGGAAATAGATCCCTTGCAGCAGTTTAAGTGTCCCATATGGTTGACTGTTGGCTACTCTGAAGAAGAGCTATTTTTCTGGCAGAAACAGAGTCCTACAAACTCCTGGATTACAAGGATTAGTAAGAGCTGATGTACTTTCATGAAATAATTTATTGAACATAAATGAGTATAAGGTTTTTTTTGGGTGATGATTTAAATGATACATTTCTGCTGACATTTCAAGCTGTTTCAACTTACATGCTTTATGTTGCAGCTGAACAACTTTATCTTCTTTTCTGGCAAATCCTGCAGTTTGCATTTGCTTTCTTTTAGCTCCTCAAGCCTGTCACGGAGCTGTCTATGAACACTTTTTACACGCATATGATAGTACATTATTTTTTTCATAACTGTGGTCTTAAAAAAAAAAAAAAAAGGAAATTATTCATTTGTTATTAATAAGTTGTAGCTATTCACAGAGCTTATTCCTGAAGAACATAGCAAAACACAACATCATACCTATGAATTGTGCTTCACAAATTGCATTTGCATTTTAAATATCATTTTAGTATATTTGAATTTGACTGTGTTTGAACATCAGCCATTGGGTGTTGTCTGATGAACATATTCTTGTAATTATTTTTCTTTTTTAAACAAACAGCCAATAATACTATTTGTATGAACATTCTAATTAATAATTTTATGCTGTAGCTACTGATCAAACTATGGACTCATTCCACATACCTCAGTTAGCTCTAGTCTATATTCAAACCTGTTCAATGACATCATTTAGATGTCATTGGACATCTAAAGGAAAACATGCTCAGTATTCTGGATAAATCAACAAAAACATTTCTCATCTGAGACCAGTTGCTGTTCTGAACACTTCCTCTCATGTATTAGCTTTTTTTCCCCACCAGGAACATTTTCCAAAGCAAGAATTAACTGCCATGTGTTTCTGCAGATGAGAGTCCTAACAGCTACCCATAAGATTGATGCCACATATTCCACATTAAAATAATTTTATGACTTGCTTCATTAAACTGTGGAATTTATTCAGAAAGTTTTTCCTATACTCTATTAAGCATCCAGTTAAATTTCCTGTGATTTAAAGATACTCTGCTTGGATAGCAAGACATCTGAAAGTTCATTACATGGCAAACCAATGTGAAAATGAATCTGTGATGCTTTTTGTAAAATATTTGGAACACTTGAAAACATGACACACGAACCCATATTTTCAGTAAATTCTTCCATGTCCTTTAAATATGACACTCTGGTTTTGATATTAGGTTACTGACACTTTAGATGACTAACATTTAAAACAAAAATGTATGTAACTTCATGTGCAATTTTTCTGTCATCTTTTTTCTTTCAGTATTAAATAGCAACAGCCTGAAATGCAACAACTCTACGAAAAAGTACTGACACTAGGTAAAAGATTAATATTTTTAATGGTAGCAAATCACATACATTCAGATTTTAGTGAGACAATGTATATTATTGCAATCCAATACCATATATAAAGGGAAGCATACAAAAATTGTGAGACCACGATAAAACTCAAAATTTTGACAACCTAATATGGTATTGAGCAGTAACAAAGCACTCATTGTAGCTGGCTGAAACTCAGATATCACATAGTAACGCTTATCATCAGTAACACGTTCATTCATAAAGTCTGAACTTACCTCTACCAGAATCTTGATATGCTTTTGAGAAACATCATATGTATCAAACCTTTGAAGTTGTGGTATATGATACAGCACATGGATAGCATAATTAGAAAGAAGACAAACAGGGTTGGGCCCATACTGAGGATCATTTAGGCCCAAATCTTTTAAATTAGGTAGTCTTGACAAACTAGCGAGTTCCTGAAAAACAAAATGCTATCACAACAATATGCCAATACACCTTATTTAAAAAGGGACTATTTCAGCATATTTTAGCACAAAAATCAAATGGGATATTAATCGCTACAGAACAAAAAACGCACAAACTGAGGGAGGAAGGAATATAGCACAGATGCAGTAGCTTTCATGAACATGGGCTCATGCAACTTTATAGACCTTTCAGGATTCATGTAGAGCATTGGGGATTCTTTTTTTTTTTCCCCCATGGGGGTTGCATAAATTCTGGGAAAAAACAAACTACAACCAATCAATGAAAGAAAGCAAAGCAAATGTGTGAAATAAAGGTCAGGCTCTCAGGCTCTATGAAGAAATAAATCTGGAAAAAAAGTGAATCTGTCCTCAAAAGCCTTGATCTTTCTCAAGCTTAAAATAAAAACATGTGGCCATTGACAACAAAACTTTTGAAATCCTTATGATAAAGACAAGATTTAAAGGACTTCTGTTAGAAACGAGGAATTACATGCAGGGCTACATACCTAAAGTACAAAGTGATCAGCTAAATGTCATTATAGTTAATTTAACATTCTAAATTCCCAGGATGAATTCACTAATCATTCCTAAAATACCTCCTAATATCCTACAATCCCCAGCACTTGGCTAAACTTACAATCTCAAAATTAATATGTCACTAGTGTCATTGTCTGTTTATGTGTAATGTTAAAAATACCCTCTTCCCTGTTCAATTTACCTCATATGCCCTGTCCCTTCCCTGTTGAGCTCTGTTCCTACTTCATGTTAACTGTCCTTCTTCCCCATGTAACTCTCCTAGGCTCTGGCTAGCCTGTTTGTTCTCTTGGCTGCCATCCTGGTTCACCATTGCATTTGCCCCATCTAAATCCTCCTCTGAGTTTTTCTACCTCCTTTTTCATGTAAACTCTTATTTTCCTTTTTCTGCCTTTCGTCTTCTTGACCCTATGTTCTTTGTCCCAGGCTATTTCTTAACATTTTCAACTCCAGTTTGTTCCTTCCATAAGCCGGTGGCCTTCTCTAAAAGAGTGCTTAGCAGATGAAGCAGAATGTAATTTGATCCAAACATCATCAGCAGAAGACAGGAATTAGACTAGAGGGGAAACTCTTGCTGAGCACTTGTATCCATTGCCTGAAGCCTGTTTGATTTGTGAACTAATTCACAGTCTGATTGCATTTAGGAGCTGAGTGAGGAATTGCTCCATTGTCTAGGACAGTGAGCAGACAGGTTAAAAGAGGTTGGATTCTTTTAAGATAGTAGCTGCTAAACTCTGAACAGTCAATACTGAACATGTGCATGCTGTGATTGTTCTGAGATTTGTAATGTAGCCACACTGAACAGGAAGCATGTAAAAGAAGTAAAAACACGTAATGGGTATTTTCTGACAAATTCCAAGTCTTTGTAACAAGGTTTATTTGGAAGCAATAATTTTTGCAAAAGAAAAGAGCTAAAAGCTGTACAAAAACAAATAAAAGTTAATATTGATGTCTTTTTTTTTTTTAACAAACAAACAAACAAACAAACATTTGCCATCACCGCCACATGTTTCTGGTCCTCTAATATCATAAAGAAAGGTCAGCTCTCTTCCCAGTAACAGATAAAAAGCCAAACAAAACCAGAACGCATCCAAAAGAACTGTAAAGTGAGAACATACCTTGAAGGAAGATAATTTGTTACCAGAGAGGTTTAATATTTCAATTTGTATATTGAAGTCTAAGCAACTTCCTAAAATTAAACAAAGACAAACAGCAATTGAGAAAAAAACATTTGTGTTGTCTACTGGGATATCTACATTTTCATCTTCTGGACTAGTTTTCATCACACAAACAAACCCACACAAATGATTATTTCATTAACACAATGACATCATACACATAATATATTATTTTCCATTTTCACTCAAGAAGTAGGAATAGTATTTGGAAGATTTTTTTATTATAGATTATAGAAATGCAGAAATTATTTACATCTCCATTTATAATCAAACAGGCTTAATATAGATTTAAACTAAAAGTCATTTATACAAGAGGTGGTGAAAAAAATGCATGACTACCACTAATACCTATTTTCTGTCTTCTTTGATATGGCTACAACAACAGAAAGGAGTTTGGTGTAAGCAGAGATGAGCCCTAGGGAGTTCTGACACAGACTTTGGGAAGATCAGGACTGTGTATACTGGATATGGCTCTGAACCGTGTAAGTTGGTAAGAATTTTTCTATTAGAATGAGATAAGGATTAAACTAAAGACATAAATCCTCAGTAGTAACCAGAATGCTCATGCTAGAAATGTCAGACTGACATCACTTACCTATTTTTTCTATTAAGTTTCCAGCAAGGTTGACCTCTTGCAAATTCTGCAGAGTATGTAAGCCCTGTGAATGTTTTAAACAATACAGTTTTAATCTAATATAGCACTGCCAATGCTGAAAAGCCTGTAGGCTATGAGGCAGATCATTCAAATGTAAAAATAAATTTGACTGGAGTCTAAACAATGTTTGCCTCTGTTGTAAACTATAGCTTTATTTTGACACGCAAAGAGAGAAAGCCTTTTGCCCAAAGGGAATGAGCTTGGAAAGCCTTTGTAAATGATACTGCAATGGAAATAAAATTAGTCCCCCAGCCTTAGTTTCACAGCTGTGTATGAGAAATCTAACAGATCATGCCCCATGTCATAAGTACTCATTAGCTTTTGGCTGCAGCCCATGTCTTGGCCTAGGGATATATATCATAAGAACTGTATCACTGATGCCAATCATTTCTCTCCATGATGACACTGCAGTTCTTTGCAGAGGGATGCCACTACTGTTTGCAGTGTCCCCACTAATAAATAACAACTTCTACCTTGTAACATTCTACTGCTTTTATATTTTTTCTCTGTCAGGTGTAATATATCAGTATCTCCTTCCTCTCCACATCAGCACACTCAACTTTGATTTCTCTTCCCTCCTCTTTCTGGCTTTGGAGATTCACAATAATCTGATCCTTATCATCATCTCTTCTGCTCTAACTACTTTTATATTGATATCAGTATCTCCTTCTGCTTTGTTTTCTTGCACTCCCTCAAGTTAAAGTGGACTGGACTACAGCATTCTGTCTCCTGATGGGAGTCTGGTAATTCAGAATGCTATGTGGTCTTTTGCTAGAAATGGCCATCTATATATTTCTTCTCCCTTTATTTGGTAAGCTGGTAATCTCAGAACTCTTGCTGGTCCTGGAATAACCTCCAACCCAAAGGTTAGAATTCTATTTTGAGGGGACATAGGGGAAACCAGTTTCCTTTGGAGCAAACTTCATATATAACAGCCTGAGGAAAACACAGGATAAAATTCTCCTTAATAGGAGCTCATCCCTCCAAACAAAAATGCCAAGCACTAATATTAGAGTTAAATGGAAAACCTTTCATGTAATACTTCATGTAATACAGGAAAAGCCTGCAGTTATATATATATAAAAAAAAGCTAAAAAATATAACAATTTTTTTTCCTCATAAGAAGTCACAGAGGCCTGAAAATGGTTGATTTAGATAATTCTGCATATGAAGAAAGCCTTGACAGTCAACCTCTTCCAAATAAGTACATATGAGTTAAGGCTGAAACATTAAGTTTAACATTGCTCTTTCTGTTGTTCAATTATTCTAAAACTTAGCCTTACTTATTAACACATTCTGATTTCACATAATGAATATACCATATATTAGATAAAATAGAAGACAAGAAAACATAACAAGGACACCAGACTCACCTCTATGTTCTTGATCATATTATTATTCAACCAGAGTACATTCAGCTTTGTTAAAGATTCCAGATTTTCAATCCTGGAAATTTCATTGCAATAAAGGTAAAGCTTTTCTAAATTTACACATTTTTGTAGACCATCTATTTTCTGCAATAGAAGAAGATGTATTTGCAGTACTGAACAAAAGAAGTCACTCTTTTTGTCAATATGCTATTAGCTTGCACAGAAACTTAAGTAGTTCCAAACAATTTAAGATCATACTCTCAGAGCAGAATCTTGATGATTTAGAAAGCTTTTCAATGAAGCGAACAAATAAAAAGTAGCGGCAGCTGCAATAGTTCCTGATAAATATATGTGTGTTTTTTTGTTTTTGTTTTTTTTTTTTTTTAAATACAGTGTTATTTTCATTAAAATTTCTTCATTCTAACCAGTGTCCTGGAAAAGGTTTCAATATAACTATTCTAGTTATTAAAAAATAAATAAATTCTAATGAAACAAAAAAAATCCAGCAGTAGGTTCTAAAATAAATTAAAAAAAAGCAACAAGTTAATTTGATACATATCAAAAATGGGATATTGTATACTTCGAAAAAGGTGTCTTCTTCCTTGAACAAACAAAAGGAGTGCTTTCAAAAGAATCTGACTCTCTTTGCAAAGGACTGGAAATTGGCTAAAGCTGTCAAAGAAAATTCATACTTAACTTACCACTAAACAACATTCAGCAATCCATAGCTCTTTGAGCAATAAGCAGTGCTCCAGATCTGTAATGTTTTGAATACTTTGCCCAATGAGAGTGAGAGTAGTTAGATTGGGGAAGTACTCCATGCCTACAATTCTGGAATAACCTGAGAAAAACATCTCCAATGCAGTTGTTTTCAGTCCCTCTTGATCAATTTTCTCATAAGGCAATCCATTACATACGCACTGGAAATGAAACAAAGCCATTATTCTCTTTATGTTCGTGCTGTAAAAAAAATAATTATGAAGCACAATGTCTTACTGCCATTACAGTACTGCTTAACAGCAGCTGTGTCTTAAAACTCTCTTTGCATTAAAATGTTTTTGCAACTTTAACCACATTAAGTATGCAACAGTTAAGTAACGCATACTTCTGCTCACAAAATATTACACAAAATCTTCTTATCAAACCTCAAAATGTACCTTAAATTTAAAACAACAGTTTTCAAGTAGCTAATTTTCATTTAGGTTAAAACCCAGGAATCCATAACTTCATCTATAAGCTAGTACATGTATGTGTTCATGCATATGTGTGTATGCAATTAGCTGGTGGGTTTTATCAGTCTTGTAGTTTTCCACTTCTAAAGTGGTTGTATCAAGTAAATGCAATGCAAGTTTTTGGCCACAATAAAAATGAAAGTTTACATGGAATTTCATTCAGGATGAGAATAAGACACAAAACAGTAGGTATCTACACACATGCCTCTTGTCCAAGCTCTCAATGCTAGTCAAGGGATTCAGTCAATATAGCCTGAGCCAAAAAATCCCAGAAATACATTCTGATGATCATACAGGAGATATTTACACTAAATTGACTTATTCTGTTAGTTTCCTGGACAATATATACTAAGGATGGCATACAGTTGGCCAGGTAGACTATCTAGTGCTAATTCAGAGGCCTTAAAAGTATCCTGCAGCTGATATTCCAGACACATTAAGTCAGTAAAACGGCACTAAACAGCAATATCTATGCAGCTGAATCCTATCCTTTAGTTCCACTGCCTGTAATGAGCATATGAAAACACATAGACATCTAAACGAATGTGGAGTGGGACCCCATTTTAAACTTCTAACCAGTTCATAGTAAACGAAGATATTGGAAACTTCACGTATCATCTGATTCTGTTCACAATTATCTGATATCTACAAAAAGATGTGACTGAGTCAAAACTAAAAGATTTATTTTGGCCAAATATATATAACAAGATTGTTTTTGTTTCTGTATATAAATATTTCTGCAAGGTACTTCATGAGAAACAGACAAAGCAGGGAGCTATACATTAAAAGTAATTTATTTAAAGGTATTCTCTTAAGACAAAGAACCTCAAGTATTAATATGTTTGCTACAGTTCATTCAGTTCACCACAGACTCTTATTAATGCATGCCCTATACCACCTCTGGGGTATTCCAGAATGGAGGCTACACTACAAATGGTACCTCTAGAAAAGCAAAAAATAGCTCTATATTCTAGCAAGAACACTGATATTTACAGAAGTAGAGATGAAAAAAAATAAAAATTGAATAACTTACCAACTCCATAATCATCTCCTCAAGGTTCTGGGTTTGGTTATCACTTTGCGCCATTTCTTGAGTTCTCTGCTGTGACTATTATTTCTTAGTAACTTCTTAGAAAAAAAATACATTAATATTATTAGCTGTGTAGCCACCCATACAGAGTCACAGGATTTCCAAGAAGTTTGTAAAAATCTAAATTCCTGTATTTAATTACAGAATCTGTATTTCTAATGGACTCACAGTGGAGATTATGACAGAAGAAAGCTGAAACTGCCAGAGATATTTTGATTTACTACTTTTTTGCTTCACATTTTTAGATTCTAAAGTTCCATAAAGCACTGTAGCACAAGTTATTATGACCACATCCATAAAGAAGGATGAGAAAGCACACCCATTTACTCGTGCATTAGGTTCATTAAGTTATATTTGCACAAATCATAAAGATAAGAACATGCCAGCCAGAGCTCATAATTCACCACAAAAACCCTCAGTAAAAGCCCTTTTGCACAAACATTGAAGATATCAGAATACAATTGAGACTACAAAGCCTTTGCTACAAGTTGTTAATTAGAAAGCTGCTATGATTAACCTTTAGCATCATCAAACAGTAGGTAAAAATAAATTGACAGCAGCTTTTTGAATCACTTAAATGGCTGTGTGCACAGGATGCACAGAGCATACCCTTAATATGCTACATTTCTGCTGATTTGGAACCTTTGCCACAGCATTTGATGACAGACAGCCTCTCTAGTGAGTATTTTGGGGCTGGAAACGGAGAATGTATTTTTCAGGTGCAACACTTGAGGAAGTTGGTTAGGTTGGGTGGACACCAGCTCCTCTGGGCTCTGCCTGGGAGCCCGGGGAAGCACACATTTTTGCTCTACCTCCCCTATGGAAGGCACAGCTTCGCCAGCACCACCCCTGGCGCTCAGAGCCCACAGAGAGCCCCCACACACCGAGCTCCCGCCCGCCACCGCCGCGATTCCCCCTGCGGCCTCCTCGGGGCCCGGGCACCGCCGGAGCTCAGAGCGCCACCAGGGGGACGCGTCGCCTAGGAGACCGCATAGCCCCGCCCACCGGGGGGCCGGCAGCCAATGGGAGGCGAGAATGGCAGCCCTGGCGCCGGGAGCGCGGCCATGTCGGTGGGCATGGCGGCGGCCATGTTGGGTACCTGAGGGAGCGGGGTACGGCACCAGTAATACCAGTTAGGGCTGGGGTACGGCACCAGTAATCCCAGTAATCCCAGTTAAACGGGGCTAGTGGTCTGACACAACACTATGGAGGTTCTCTCCAGCCCTTTTCCATCCATCTGACCCTGTGCTGGTGCTTAATTAATTTACACTGCAATGACTTTATTGTGAGTAGTGGCGAAGAGCTGCTAAGGTGCTTTAAGTGAAATGTGAAAAAAAAAAAGGCTTAGAGAGTTTTATTCTATCCCACAAATCACTCTTGGTCAGATGGATGTTGTATCTGTGCAGCGGTTTAACTTCAGAAGAATGTAAACTGGCTGTGCCAACTTGCAACACAGAAGCTCTGGCTTAACTAAAATCAACTACAAACGTGAGCATGAGATGAAACGCACCAGTAGAACTGAAAGAACTGTTCACCCAGCCTTTTTCCCTTAATTTTATCTTTTCATTTTTATTTCTCCATGCAGTGAGGCTAGATGAACATTTCCCAGCAGTAGGATTTCCCAGCAGAAAATTGGCTTCCTGCTGACTCAGGTGTCGTCAGAGATGACCGATTTGGGACTAAGGAGGTTAGATTTATTGAAAATTTCAAGGGTTTCTGTTAAAATCTTTGCATTAATGTTTCCTAACATTTTTAATTGAAGGGGTAGAAATGGCTCAAGCAGCTTCTGTAGTTTTTCAAAGGCTGATCAGTTGTTACTTGCGCTGCTTTCCGATGTCACCAGATGTCACTCCAATTCCACATAAGGCAGCTCATTTCCATCTGTTTCTCCATTATAAAAGATGCTGCTGCCTGGTCTCCGACTTCCCTGTCTATAGGTGCTGCAATTCATTTACCCAAAGACAAAAATTTAGTAGGTTTCTTTTAGCAGAAGTCTGTAATGAGGTAAAATTATGTGTCCAAATATCATCTGACAAATTAACATATTGTAACAAGTACATAATGGAACGATTTTAAATTAAAAAGGGGATGTTAGTGCTCTGAAAATTGTGGTCACTTTATGTTTCAAGGATAAAACCAACACAGTCATTTACTCTGAGCCTCCTGCAGAGAACCTTTTATGTAATTTTGTTTAAGGGAAATGTGTTGTGTTATACTGGATCTTGCAACAAAGCTGGTCTTGTTTAGCAAATTACTTCTTTTCTTTCCTTTCCTATTGACAAAGAATCTTATGGGCAACCCTCACAGTAATGTAGCTTAGGCAACTAGGCCTGTTGATGCCATTTTGTGATCTCCTTAGTATTTTCAAGCAAGCAGTTGAGTGATGAAGCAGTAAAACTGGACATTGCATCCAAATCCAGATATTCATTGGTACTCTCAGTAGCAAAATGCAACTGCTTTTGTTTCTGAGCATGTAAGTGAATGACTCATTATTGGCAATGAGGAAAGCCAAATGATCTAATTTGGGTGTAGGGATTTCTGTTTGACTGGAAAACACTCCTCTCTTACCAGAAGGGAATAATTACAAAAATAGACATTTTGTGGAACACCTTTAGTCCTTTCTAGGTGACTGAATCATCTCAGGGTGCCCTGCTTTGGCAACCTAAAATATGTGTGCATATAATATCCCTAATCTCTTCAACTACAGCAAATATGCAGGGCGGTATTACAATATTAATTGTTAACTCAGCTCATTAAGAGCTAGATAATGTTACTGCTAGATAATTTGGTGTTGGTTTGTAAAGCTGTTAAAACATATATTTGCACATATATTAAAAAAATGTCTGGTAGCAGTTGCTAGGTTTTTCTTTTAACATAAAGGATTTTCAGACCTATCTCAGACTGAATTAATCATTTCAAGTGTGTTATCTTTCACCTTCTGCTGTGGCACATTCTGCTCTAATTCTGCTAAAGCCTTTCAGTATAATTTTAAATCATTTCAAAGCATAGTCAAAGCAAACATTTAAGTGCTGATGGTGCCTTGCTGCTGTACATTTACTTTTGGAATTGTTTTGCTGACTGTCAGTGAAACTTTTTGAAACTGTTGTTCATTAGATTCTTCTTGATCACTGTGTATCACCAACATATGTTTCTGCCTTTGCCTTCTAGTGATACTTTTATGGGGTGCTAGACAACTTGGTTTCTTTGGGATTGTTAAAAGTGATTGGTGCATTTGTTCGTAGAAGAATTTCCATTGTTAAAAAAGTATTGTTTGTAAGCTATGAGCAGCTTTTTGGCTGCTTCTATTTGTGCCACTGGAATATTTCTGACTTTCACTGTGTCATTTATTAATTCAAGTGCTTCCAGTATCGTTTCTGCCAACCAATGCATATTTAGATCAAGTATCAGATTAAGTGCCAAGAAGCAGTGATGATAGACCTCGTGTAAATGTTTAAAATAGATTGCATTTTAGAAGCTAGGCTCTCTGTTCTTTGTTGCTAATAAAACTGTACACACTTTAGCTTTTGCTATCAGGTAAGATAAATGAGACAATTTGGGGAATTTTTATATAATTTTAGTAGTCTGAATATTTTGATGTGAGATGTGTCTATGCTTTTTGAAGTTTTAAAAATTATAGACTTCTCATTGTGCCCATGTGATCAGAAGTTGGTAGCTTAGCAGGTTAAGCACTGCCGGTAGTTGGAAACATGAAGCTAGCTACATCGATGTCTCTCCTGCTTAACGCACAGTCCTTACTCCTCCTGGGGTCAAGAAGAACGTTGTTAAGATGAACCTGAGAAAGGCTTCTGGGCTTTGACACAGCACTGGTGATGCAGTCAAATGTGATGGGAAGCAGTGCACTTGCTTGCTCTTGGCATTGCCAAAAATAGGTGTTACCTGGGGAGTGTGTATCCCCGGCTAGTTACAGTTTGACCTGCAGGATGGAATGGGATAGAAGTGTGCTGAATCAAGTATGTCAGTAGTGACAGACAGAATTGTGGCTTTAAATACATATGCGTGAGTATTTTATCAAGAATAACTCCTGATTGCCTGAGTTCTGCATGGACAAGACCATTTCCCTGCAGCTCTGGCTGCATCCCTTTGATACAGAGCACAAGAAGCAGAATGGATGCCAGTGCTGCAGGGCCCTGCCCTCTCTGCTGCATTTAAATTCACCTGATTTTATAGACAACTGTTCACCACCTTTTCTAAAGTAAATGAACTAAATAGGAGCATAAAAATGAATACGTGTGTCTGTGCTTTACATTTTACATCGTGCTTTTAGATCATCTGAATTACTGTATTTTCTCAGTGCTTTTTAAGACAGGCCACAAAATCTGAGGAGTGAGCTCAGATGGGCACTGGGCATCTGTATGAAATTTCCCTATGGTGCAGGACAAGCTGCTTTGTGTGTCTATGTCAGTAATGTGCAGGAAGAAAAAATTTGAGTTATCTCAGATGCCTTTGACTTGGGAATAGCTGCTGAAAGTCTCCTGCAGGGAGATTAAAAACAAACAAACAACAACAAAAACAAAATCAAGCTGATAAAACTTCATTAGTGCTTCTAGAAACACTAGATAAGGCATTATTTATAGGATGTTTTATTATTGCAGTAACTTCTCCAGCCAGCTCGACCGGATGTTATGCTAACAGACAGAAATGAGCTCAGCATTGATCTATAAATTAGCAGTTGCCTAGTGACTCATGATCCTGGCACACTTGCTTTACGCAAACAAAAAATAGCACTATGCAGTAATAGATATGTGCCTCTTTTTATTTTTTTTTTTTTAATTTCTTTTTGTTATGGTCACTGTCCCGGACTTTACAGCAATTTCTGACAAACAACAGGGGGCGTAACTTGAAAATATCAAAGAAAGCAGGGAATTGTTCAGAAACCAGGTAGTGTGCTTGTTTGGTTGGGACAGAATTAATTTTCTTCTTAGCAGCTTGTATGGCACTACAGTTTTGGTTATGTAATGAAAATAGTGATAATAACATGCAGAGCAGTGCTTATGCAGTCAGGGACTTCTCAGCTTCTCATACTGCCCTGCCAGCTTCTCCTTTTCTCCTCTTGTCTTTCTCATTAATCTGTCTTTATCTTAACCCACGAGTTTTCTAACTTTTGCCCTTCTGATTCTTTCCCCCTGTCCTGCTGGGGTGGAAGTGAGCGAGAGGCCGTGTGGTGCTTTCCTGCCTCCCAGGGTTAAACCACAGCAACTAGGTACTCACAGGGGAACATCACCATAAACGTAAAATATATGAAAACAAGCAGCGTAGCATAAAATGGAATTTGCAGGGCACACATTAAATGGATTAGAAATTGGCTTAAAAGCAGATCTCAAAATGGGGGAAATCATTTTAATGATTATTAATCAATTTAATGAAACTATCTAATCTATCCAAATGGTAACGTAGGTCTCAGCCAGTTAAATCTGCAGATGGCGCAAATTTGTTGAGTAGTAAATAATGAAGTTATACCTCCACGATGATCTGAGTCACCTAATTAAATGGTCACAGTCCAGCAAGAAGCACTTCAATACAGCTAAATGGGAGCTGCGGCTGGATGGTCTACGGCTACAGGAGGAGAAACCCCATCTTGAAACACTCTGACTCAGGAAAGGAATACAAGGGCATCTCAGCACACCGCTTCAGCCTCAGCTGCCATTGTAAATCTCGAGTGAAAATTAACCAACCCACATGATCCGTGGATTTATCAAGTAGGTGGACACAGGGGATAAGACAGAAGGAATTTTTCTTTTGTATGCAGCATGGGTAAAACAGCTCCTGCAATGGTGTGTTCATTTGATGTGGCTTCATTCCAGGAAAGGAAGCTACAAACTTAGCCATGGACGGGAAACCAAAGCTGGTGATGCACTGCTGTCAGACTCTCACTGATAAAAGGAAGCTTAAGACTGAGCTGAGTAACAGTATGTAGGTATTTACAGAAAAATGCAGATGGTAGCACACACTTTTGAGTTTGATGGAGGAAGGTACAAGAAGATCCAGTCACTGAAATTTTAAGTTGAACAAACTCTTGAAACATCCATGTCGTTTACTGACAACGTTGGTGGAGGGTAGTGTTGTGCCCTTGTTGAATTCTTCTGTACTCTGAATCTCACTGGGGTCTGATTTAGGATAGAAATCGGCACCTATAAAACACCTTTGTGATATTTTCATGGCCAATCTTTAAAAAGAAGTTTCTATTTCTATTCTATTTTATTTCTATTTCAATTGATTTTTTTAACTTTTTCATTCCTTGTAATCTATCAATAATATCCAAAGCCATCAAGCTCTTTAAGGTTTACAATATTTATTTTTTACTGCTTATGAATGGTGAAGTAAATCCTTTCTCCAGGAGGGGGATCAAGTTTTTCATCCTTGCTATAGAGGATCTGCAGAAATGCAGAAGAAATCTGCTGAAATGCAAATTCTGAAGAAATGAAAATGTGCTTCTCAGTTTAGTGCTGAATATTTTCCAATTTTTATAATAGAACAAACCCCACTTGCATCGATACTTCAGAAAACATCATCTTATTCTGCATATGTCCTTTTCTTCTTTCACTTCTATGTATCAAGGGCCTGAACGAGCTCCATTGAAACAAAAGTAAATCGTCCATGAGACAGTATCATTATAGACTCATCAAGCTACAAGGGAAGCAATTTTGGCTCTAATCTGCGGCTTGTGTGTGCTCCTATAGCTCCACTGAACCCTACAAAATGATGCCAGTTACGTGGCCATAACTGTTTTATGGTCATATTCTCGCCTGCTATTGTTATTATTATTTTTTCCTTACACATGGGGAATTAAACCTGTGAAAACCCAGCCACTAGAGTAGGTGTGGTAGAATCACTTTAGTCTGACCACAGCAGAATCCTTATGAATTACCTTTTCCCAGAGCCTGGTTATGCTGAGATCAAGACCACTAGTTACAAAGAGCTAGGGAGAAACAAAAAAATCCCACAACTATTCAAGAGAGCTCTTGAGCACGTTCAGCAGTTAGACTGTAATGTCAGTCACCAGTGGTCTGTAGGAAATATGAACCCCCAAAATGTCACAGAAGTAGCACTGGAACATTTTGTCTAATATCTGGGGCAAACGAATTGCACTCAAAAGCAGCAATGAAATGCAGCGAGGAATTTTCACCTACTTTTCTTCTCTTGCATTTTTCCATGGTGAGCAGCACATCTCTTTGTCTCTGATGCACAATGGAAATTGAAAACCTGCTGGGCTGGAACCAGCGTAGTCAGCTCTCCAGGATGAAATAACACCTTAATCGGTCTGGCTGCATGGATGAAAAAGGGCCAAGCCCTATCCTCCCAGCCTGAGAGAGATGATGACAGAAGCATTCTAGATGTGATATCAGCGAGTCTTCTTTGAGGTATTTGGATCTTGTCGTGATGAGATCTGTTAGCATAAATCACAGTACAAGGTTACTCTAAGACTGATGTATCAAAAGATGGAGTTGAGTAATGAACTTCCTACATCATCAGCTTAACAGAATCCTAAAAAGCATTTTTCATTCTCATATTTCTTTTTTTTCTTCTAACCTTTTTTTTTTTTTTTTTTTTTTTTCCTGCATCACAGAACAACACTAGCAACTGCAAAGAGTGCAAAAAGGACCTCATAACATTTGAGGAACTGGTCGATGAAACACTAGATGAAACTGTAGTGGTAACTGCAGACTGCTGCATGTGAGGAGAGGCAGCCATGGCTATAGATCCACACTGATGAGCTCTAAGTCAGCTATCACATCTCAAGAAAAAGGATCTCAGAGACATTATGGATAATTCGATGAAAAGACCAGTTCCATGTTTGGAAGCAATAAAAGAAGCAGACAAAATGTTAGAAACCACTGGGTGGTGGTTGGGATGACATAACAAAACAAAAACACTATAGCAGTAGATTCTGAGTGTACCCACACCCTGCACTGTGCAAGCAGTTTGAATTCTTCACAGTTCCTCCATCACGAAAATAAATAGAGCTAGAAATGCTAAGGGAAGAGTACTTAACGTAACCAGCAGTATGGGATAATTTCCTTATGAGAACTTGTATGAAGTGCTCACCTTGGAAAACAAATGACTAAATCACAGGGGTATATAAAATCACAAGCTGCATGAAGATGTAAACAGGGAACAATAGCCACCATTTCTTGCTGTACAAGCTCTGGAGCACATCGTGAAATCACCAGGCAGGTTCAGAACAAATAAAAGGAAGTATTTCTTCAACGGCCTATAATTAAATTGTGGAAGTCATTACTACAGGATGTCACGAATGCTGAAAGCATAAACAAATTACAAATGTGATTAGACAAATTTATGGATATACCTCCATCAAAGGTTGTTAAGCAGCAAGATGCAATTTCAATAGCTGGCTTGGGAAATCTTTCAACACATATTGCAGGAAATCTGCAAGGATATATTGAGGAAGGAGGGCAGGGCATTTCCAGTCCTGGGAATGGAAGTGATTTTCACTCCTGGTTTCCCTGTTTGTGTGCACTTTCCCTAATAATGTACAACCGGACCCACTCAGAGACAGGATCATGAGTAACCCTTTGGCTTGACCAAAGGCTCCTAATAATTCTTACTTTATTTCCTCTCCTCTTTCCCTTTATATGTCTTGATTTCTTTCTAACCAAACCATTTGATTAGCTTAGACTCAGTTGCATGGCTCCTGGCAGACCGGGGTCTTTTCAATCCTTTTTAACTCCTAGGAGTGTTGGATGCTTTACCCACGTCTCGTCTTAAGGCTCAGCACCTGCAAATAAATGGGGAGATTTTTATTAGCTCCTGGGTACACGAGATGTAGAATTTGTTCACCTTGACACATTCCTGAAAGGTTTTTGCATACAGTGCTGGGCAATTCGGGCAGTGATCTGAGACGTGAGACCGGAGTTCCAGCTCTGCTCCGTGGTGATGTGCTGCTGGAGGGGCACTGGTAGTGTGCAGGGACGATAGTGAGTGAGTTGAGTTAGGCTGAAAAGAACTTGGAGCTATTCTTCAGGAATGAATTTCCATTCTCTAAAAGAGCACTTAAAGGCAGCATTATAAAATGTGTAAATGATGCAGCTCTGGGACAGGATGCAAACACCAACTGGAGGGAAGAAGAAAAAGCAACCAAGGAAATGGAATCTGGAAATTAGTTTAAAAAATGAGCTCTTTTGTAAGCTGATACCTCTGGGAACCTCCCCATGCTCCTCCTCCTCAAATTCCTGTTCTCAGCGGGAAGGAGAAATATTAGTGCATACACAGAAAACCAGAGGCTAAGTGAAGAATAACATGAAAAGGAAATGGCAGTGGTGTATTGAAATGGAGTTAGGGATGGTCAGTTTGAGCTGCATATGCAGAGGCATGAAGTCATGAAGTTTCTTGATAAACCTGTAGTAAACATTTCTAGAACACTGCACCTAATTTCAGAGGACAATTAATAATAAGAGCAGAACAAATCGCACAAAGTTTAAAATCTGCAGCAAGCTGAAAAAAAAGGAATGACTTATGGGAAGCTATGAATATCTCAGCAAAGAAAACAACAGGGAGGGAGAAAAGTTGCTTAAGCTAAAGTACACTGTTGGCATGAGAACAAATGGCTGTAAGCTGGCCATAAATAAATTTAGGCTGGAAATTAGAAGAATTTGTCTAGCACCGAGAGGAGTGAAGTTTTGGAACAGCTCTCCAGTAGAAAGAAGAGGGACAGAACACTTGACCTTATTTTAAGATGGCAGTGAATAGTTTATGTCATACTGTTGCCTAAAATAGAGAAGGACTGTACCTGGCAAGCCACGAAGTTCCTTATATTTTTGTGTTTTAAGCAGTTATGTATTATAAGATGAAGATGAAGATAGGTTTGAGAACATAAACATTTGAAGGGCAGAGGGAGAACTCTCCTGAAAAACTTCTTGCGAGTGAAGTGGCTGTGCAATATTTACTCAAAGGGACTCATGGGTGACTTACTTGGGTTGTCTAAATTGAGACTGAATCCGTAATCAAGGTACTGCCCTGATGTGTCCTGCAGTGGCTGGTGTAATGAATGAGTCTGTCTTCGTCAGAAGTCATGGAACAGGGCCTTGACTATTCAAACCCTGGAGCACAGTGACCAAGAGATGATACACAGAAAGACAGATTCTCTTCACACAGTGCTGAAAGAGAAGAAACAGTGACTGAAAGTCACGGCTTTTCCTCTGGGGACTCCTAGCTGCACACCTCACCTCGAGGGCAAGTAGTGTCAGGCTTCAACATAGCTGGCAGTAGTAGGGTCTGCGTCCTGGAGAAAAGCCTGCAAGGAAGTATACGTTTCATGAGGAGCTTCAGGACTGACATTTCCAGCCAGATGGTTCAAAATGTCATGAAACGTCAGATTCTGAGACCAGCTGGCTTCAGGAAAGTTCACATAACTACGGCACTAACCATGGAAGTCAGTATTTAAAAATCAGACCTTAGGTATAAGCACAAAGCACTACAGACTACTGGCATCACATTTTACATTTATCTTTAAACAGCTTACTTTTGTCTTCGAAAATGACATTTGAATATTAAGTTGCCATCTAATCTTGTATATCACTTTGGGTAAAATATGATGTTGAAAAGGCTCAGTGATTCCCTCTCCTCTTTCTCAGGCATGTGGAAAACTCACGGTCTGACCAAATGACAAAAACAGCAGTGGGTTTTCTGTCCAGCAGTGCTGGAACACTGTTTTCCTGAACAAAGTGATGGTATGGAGTCTGGAACATGAAGAGACTGGAACAAGAAGATACAGGAGGACAGCAGAACAGGTCAAAATGTTTACCTCCTACAAAAACAGTCACTGGTGCTTACCTTCAGTGCATCTTTGAAAAATAAAACTGGCTCCTTTACGGCATATCTTTGTGTCACCAGGCACAATGCGTGTCCTAGAGAGTGCCATTAATATACCAGCCGGTAATGGCTTCACAGTGGGATTTTAGTGAGATAGAATAAATCTTTAACATAGGATGCATCCACAAATTTTTTTAACTGATTGTATTTCCTGCTTTAGTGGAAATTAATCCACAGCAAAATTGTACATCTTTGGGAAAATATGCTCTCTGAATGAATTTTCTAATGAGTTTTCTGATTTTAATTGAAACTAAAGTTTTGAATCCTTACATTTTAAGAGTTGTTCCTGCGCATATCAGTAGGATGTTGTTTCATTGCCTCAGATCTTTTAATCTTCCCCCTTGACATTCACATTCCTTGATTAAATAAACATGCAGTAGGGGTATTTAGTATCTGGCCAAGCCCACTTGCAAAACAAATGTCAAGCTGATACCCTTTATTCTTAATATACAACAGAATTTGTAAAGCCATTGATATTCTGGGCTCTATCCAACACCTATGGATGAATAATTAAGGTAAAACCCACAAAGTTCTCACATTCCTTTTTCATGAGATCACTTGATGTAGCTTTCAATACAGAGAATACCAGAGCTGGACAAAGCCCCGTCAGCAATACTTTCCCACAAAAAAATGCAGTTTCATAATCATGAATTACGTGCCATTGATTCTGCTGAACTGTTTCAGCTGCAAGATAGAAATTCAAATCCAGAGCCCAAAACGCTATTTTGAGATAGAGTCATATAAAAAAAACAAACTTTCACAGAAGTTCTCATATTAAATCAAAATTATTTCAGAACTTATTTTATATTATTTAAAAACATGTAGAAGAAATATATGTATGTGCCATTAACGAGCACAAAGGCAATTAAGCTAGGGAACAGCTGCAGGTACACGATGCTTAGAAAGTTCTGAGAAGTCAGGAAGAACAACAAAATCACACGTGAGTCACCCTTCTTCCCACGAAGCAAACCTCAAGCAGTCTCTTCACACCATTTCCATTTTGAAGTCTATATTGTATGGTCACGTATTATGTGTTTGTGTCATCTGGATTTCTCACACCTGTCCGGAGGGCCTCAAAGTCATCCGTTAACCCTCCCACACCTTTTTCAGAAGCCTCTATGGAAATTTTACAAGAATTGTGCATCTGGTACAGAGGACTCAATCGTCTTCCAGGTTAATTTTGTTGAGAAGTGTTGTGAAACTTCTCCTGCTAACAGAGACGCTGCAGTGCTGATCTGAAATGCTTTCTGTTAGCATCACAGTCCCCCATCCACCTGGAGTCAGCCTTTCTAATGCTGTCCTGGGAGCCCAGTTTTCTTGTTTCCACCCCTCCGCTTTGATCCTGTCTCCTGTTTGCTCTATTCATTGAGGTCCTGGAGCTGAAAAAGCTCCTGCTGCTTGTGATAGGTGACAGGGTGATGGGACCACGTGCTCCTTCCGCCACTAGAAGGTGATCCTCACAAAGGGTTGATAAGACTTCCACATCTGAAGCTCAGAAAGTATTCAGCTGGTTTCATTTGGCTGAATTTTTCTTCTCCCCGAGCTGTGCAAAGGGCAAGAGCTCATTTCCTCTTACAGCATCTTTCCCTGGCTTTTACAGAGCTTTTTGTTTTCTTATCTATTTCTCTACCGTGTTCGGCTGTAAAGAGCTGATAAGAATTCAGATTAGGAAATTACAGTGAACAGGGACGTGGGTTTTTTTTTTTTTTTCAGTTTGAGCACAATGAGGACAAATTCTTGATGCTTTATTCTGGGAAACCTTCCCTGTACTGTTGTTTGTGCGTGGTAAAATGCCCTTTGTTACCACTGACATGAGTGGGACCTGGGGTTCTGTTTGCAAAACACAACGGTGATGGCCAAGGTTGTATGCTGAGGCGTGCTATGAACTTTTCCAAGATCGTGATTCATCTCAGCACTCTGGGGAAGGAGATATGTTCTTCATAACCCATCAGAGGGCCCTGGGCATTATTTCACTACTTTGGCGGAAGATACTGCCTTAAATTATACAATGGGATGGTTCATGGGAAACCAGCAGAGCCCTCTGTCAGTTTGGGTTTAGTTTTTTGCAAATGTCAAGTTATGTTAAGAAAAGAGCCTGCCACAAGTTATAAAACCCCGTAGCTGGACTTGTTTACTCCACTGCAATAAGCTAAGAATAAAATTGATGATTTTAAGGGCTGTTTATAGCAGGGATTACTCCTGCCTGGTTTTGCTTTTTCAGCACTGACATCAGCTAGAGTTTGAGGAATGTAGGCTCGTGTTCACTACAAACATTTAATTCAGGAAATAAAGCTGCAGATGATTGGAGCTGGTAAGGATTTGCTGGTTGTTCTCTCCAATTCCAGCGATGCGATACACAGAAAGCACTACAAAGTGATCTTGAAATGTAAAGCAATAATGTTCCCTTTGAAGTACTGATACCAAGTGCTAAATGATGTATCAATTAAATGCAAAAAACAAATCCCAGCCCTGCAAATATTATAGAAAAACAGCTTCTTTGAAGTTGATAGGGCTAATTACAAATATAAAATAGAGCCTGGTTCTACAGCGCTTCTGCTAACGGGAGCTTAATTTCATAAATTTAAATAAAAAATAGATAAAAGGTCTCCGAACTGATCTTCCTTGGCTTCATGCTGGCAAAATGCAGCCCCTGCCTGACTCAGCTCTCGGTGGGTCTCCAGCACCCAAACACCTTGTGGCTGTGAGGGTCAGGCCTTGCTGCACTACACTTTTCTCACATCACAGAGGAGGTGTGTGGCAACAGCCAGCAAAGGGCTCAGCTCAGTGCCACAGCCTGACTACTCAACATCGTGACACTGAACCTTCGGGCAGGTAGAGCCGGCTCAGAAGGGCAGCCAGACACATCCAGCCTCTGCTGTCTGCTTTGAGATAAGGGCAGCCGTGCTCCGCCTGTGCTGGGCACGAGGCCACGAATGAACAGGCGACGGCCTCCTGCTCGGATAACTTCTTCTCATAAGAAATATTGACATGAGCAATTAGAAATGAGGAGTTCTGAGCCTGATTTTGATTTATGGATTGCCCCCAGGGGCTGCTGTTAAGATGTTCTTGGTTCCTATTTGTGTACAAAAGAAGAAAATTAGATCTGTGCTGTCAAAAACGGAAGACCAGGTGAGGATGTTGCTGAATGCAAAGCCCGGCTATCACGGTTACACTGAGACAGTTCCTGCAGTGCTCAGCTTTATCACAAGCTGCCTTACCTGTCCTCAGGCCCCTTACACAGGGCTCGCTCTCTCGGGTTACCTATTATTAGCACCTTGTTTTTCCAGGAACCTATGGCACACGTAGACACCTTCCTAGCAGCTCCTACAAGCACTGCTGCTTACTAACAGGTGACGATTGCTTCGAGGGCACAAAGCCTCACGGCTGTCAGGATTGTGTTCCCTTTCATTGCACTTCTGTCCATAGTTGCAGTAGTTCTGGGTCCTAGAGATGGTGAATGCACCTCTCAGTCACACTGCCGGGTGTGATCTCTGGGGTGTTGGAAAAGTGATTGCAGGTTTTGTCTCCACAGGCTGATTCTCTGATACCCTCCGTGCCATGCCGAATCCTAAATGAAAGCATAGCAGGCCGTTTCTCTCTCCTCCAGCATGCAAAGTGTAATTTTTAGCCTCTGTGAGTTTCCAGAGACATGCAGACAGTGCATAATCAACACTCAGAGTCAGATAAATGCATGGACAGTAGCAGCATAAATCAGGACTCAAATGGTAACCTCTAATGGGCTGGCTGTAGGGCTGGGTGAATGCACAGAGCACTCTGTGCACGCTGTGTGATGTAATGCAAGCGAATGAGAATTCATAAAAAAAAAAACCTGCTTCTGCTTTTCTGGCTGTTGTCTGTGCCTTTTTGGTACCGATGTAATGTTCTGTGGTGGAAGCAGCTCTGGCTAGGCCTTTGCCTCAATTTCTTCAGCTTCTCCCAAAAGCAGATCCGCAGATAGTTTTAACGTTGTTGTTTTTGTTTTGCTGTATCATCAGTATCAAATCGCTGTGCACGTAAACTTCTGGCCACTGTCTGACCTGTTCAGAGCTCGCAGATTATCTTGTCTGATGCTCTCTTTCCAGCTGGATCCTCAGCAGTGCCATTAAATAGCAGCAGACACACTGGTGTTAGTCTGAGCGTTTTTTCTCTGCAATAACCGGCCTCCAAAACTGCCCTGCCAGGGCTTGAAGAAGGAAGTCCTGTTCCCTGCAGCTGGGAATCTCTGAGAGGCCAAATTCTAATGCTTCTTCTTTTAATAACCTTGGGCTAGGCTCCTGGGATGGGGACGAGCACTGCAGAAGAAGATTGCTGCTCTGAAGATGCTCGGGAGCAGCGCTTGCAATAGCACGCGGAGACCCTGCTGCCACACGGAGGGTGCAGGGTGTGCTTCCAAACAACATCGCCGTCTCACATCATAGATTCAGACCCAGATTCCTGGTTCTCCAGGGCAGGGGATCGTTTTAAGAGCTATATGTTCTAGAGGTGAGTGCAGAGCCTTGCAGACGTAGCTCTTGGGTGGCAATTCAGCTACCGAGCACTGCCGAAACTAGGCCACTACTGCCTGCATCTTGCAAACGCAGAGCTCCCCCTCCTACTCACCCATCTACTCTGCTCAGCTCTCCTCTGCACAGGGGCTGGAGCTGGGCAGAAGGGGGAAATAGGATCTGTTGGCCGGGGTCCTGCTGGTGTGCTCCTCTCTGGTACCTGGTGTGTGCACATCACATGGCTGTGCCTGCTCACACGGCCAACAATTGTGCTGTTTAAGCTCCTGTCGCTGGATTTCTTGGTAAAATTCCCTTTTCAGAGAAACAGAGGTAATCCTCGCTGCTCCTAGAGCGACTGCTGGTGTGGAGGGGATGAAGGAGCGAGCAGTCAGTCAGGCTTAGAGGGGGAAGGCACCGCCTTTAATCACATTTCATTACAGCGGAGGGCTGGGGATGCTGAGAGCTCTCGCATGATGTGGGAATTAAAGGGCCAGGCTGGGGCTTTGCATCCTGCTGCGGTACAGCCACAGCCAGGCAGCTCTCAGAGCACCGAGCTGTCTGCAGAGACCGTGCCTGTGACCTTTGAGAGTGAAGGAAGGGTAAATTACACAATAAGCAGTGAAAAAGCCTCTTTTCAGACTAGTTATTTTTGCTGTTGCATTTACTAGAGGCTCAGGTTGAAGCCATCTCCCTGTTTTACAGCGTGCCGTAAGAGGAATCTCTCTGTCAAGGAGATCATTTTCAGAGCTGCTGTTTTGGACCGTGTCCCTGCCTTATCTCTGGAGTTGTTCGTTACAAAAGAGAGCAGCCCCTGTGTTTGCTCAGGTGGTATTACCCCAATACACAAACTTCTGCCTCTCCTGGGCTTAACCTGCTGTGCTGCTGCCTTTCTGGCACTGGGATGGTTGTGCTTTCGGGAGCAAAACGGCATCTCACACCCACGGGCTGACGCAGGAACTTACTGCGGCTCCCAAAGCAGAGCTGGGATGTGACCTGTGTGTGTGTGGCTGGCCCCCGGGGTGCTGCGGGGGAAGTGGGGACGTGGGTGACGCCTTGAAGCTCTGCAGGAGGTTGGGGTGCCTGTTTCCAAACACGCCTGAAGCTCTTTCCTGGGCAGCTGTAGCAACGGGAAGAGCGCACAAAAAGGACCTTGAAGAGGCTGCCTGGCCCTGCCTCATCTCCAGAGCTCGTGGAGATGGAGAGAGAAGGTATGGAGACCTAAGGTCCGAGGGGCACCCCAGGGAGGATCGCTGTGCTGGAGCTGCACTGAAAGATGCAGGTGGCCTTTGGGGTGGCAACTCAGCGATTCAACCCAGGACAGCGCTGTGTACACTTCTTGGTTTGCCTGGAGGACAGGCTATGGGACATGTGTGGAACCCGGGGGGCCTGCAGGGCAGACGATTGAATTTAAAACCAGATGTTAGGTGCTGCAGTGCTGGCATCTTTCTGTGGGGCAGTGAGAGGTTGTTTTATTTATCTTTGTTTTCCTGCTTTTATCAGAAGCCTCTTTTCTTTCTCGTGTTGCTTTTCCTAATTGATTTATTCTAAAACCTCAAGAATAAATCCTGAAAGAAGAGAAGGTTATTTTTAATATCACTAAATCAGTTGATATACTCTGCCAGGTCCCGTCCTCTTTGCTGGTAATGTTACATCTGGGGCCAAAAACCCCCTCGAGGCTCAAAGTCGCTTTGGCCCAGCAGCATACGTCAGCCCCAGAGCCCAAAGGACTCTAATGGAAAGAGAAGCAATTTGTGTGTATGTGTTTGCAGACTTTGTGCCTTCAAAGACTTACAACGTCCACAGGGAAGAGTGAGAGAACTAAATACCAATGAGCAGAGAGAGATGAGCCCTGCACAAGTCTCTTTTCAACACCGTACACACAAACCACCAGGAGCTTTCGTAAATTCATTGAAAACAGAAAGAAATCAGCTTTGGTCCTTTGTGCCAACTATTACTTAAACTCACACCTCTGTTAAGCAGGCGTTTGATTAAATCTTCATGCAGCCTGACCTTCCTGGGGGGATTTTAAAAAAGTCTTTAAAATCTCTCATGACTTAACCTTACACACCACAGCCCAAGTTGTGTTGATTTCCAAGTGTTTTGTTCAAGCACGCAAAATGGATCAATCAAGCTTTCGGAGTATCTCTTCAGTTGTTTCTGTTATTATTTTTTTTAATTCATTCAATTTTGCTGTCACAAATGTAAGTACCACACCTGCAGCAGTCAGCAGGAGCCCAGGATTTGTACCCAGGCTTTGAAATGGGACTCGTAGCTCCCCACCCAATATAAGGAGCAGGGCTGATGATATTGCAGGAGACTGTTCCAGGTCACCTGGGATGTACAGGATGTGGTGAAATGAAGTCC
Organism: Aythya marila; assembly: GCF_965140915.1. Lineage (NCBI taxonomy): Eukaryota > Metazoa > Chordata > Aves > Anseriformes > Anatidae > Aythya > Aythya marila. The sequence continues at coordinate 5,687,002 of NC_139046.1, read as the reverse complement.
TGGGTTACTCTCCCATTGGGATCCCTGAAGCAATTGTGCTTTATTTAGGCACTTGTCCCTCCTTGTCCCCACTTGTCTTCAATAAGCAGGGGACACAGACCGCATGCTCCTCCCTCCACATCTCCTACTTAGTGACACTGTGTTCATGCCAGCAACCCTCAGCTCACCATAACCTTTTTGGTCTGTAGGAATGAATAACTCCTAGGGTGTGCACACGTTTCTGATGATGCTGCATTATCAGAAGACCTCTGTGATCGCAGATTGCTCACACAGCAAAGCTGTCAGGGGCCTGGCCTTCTCCTCAGCCCTCCAGCCCATCACCAGCTCCTGCACACAGCATCGCAGGGCCACCCCAGAGAGTGAAGGATATAAAAGAAAACTGGAGAGTTATAAAGAACATGTATTAAGCTCTCCAGGAAGACATATTTCTGAGTACATCCTGCATATCATTACCATTATTAATAGCAACTTGGAAATTGCCAGGATCTTGCCAGAATCATAATCAGACAGTGCACCATGCATGATGCATGCCAAGGGGGGGACAATGGATGAGTTAAATTTGTCTCCATTGCTCATGTGGTGAGCTCTAGATGTGGGATTTGGCAGTGAGAACACGATGACTAAAATCATGCTACCAAACTGGAGCAAACACCACCTCATCCTGACAAAAACAAATAAAGAAAATCCCGTGAGCCGGCGCACGTAAGACGACTGGAGCACACAGGAGGGACGTGTTTTCACCATCGTTCCCCGAAGATGTTGGGACTGATAAATGCTTCCTGGGTGAGGTACAAATGAGTCAGCCTTCACAACGAGGGGTTCAGAGGAGCTGCACGGAAGGCGCTGGTGGGAGTCAGGATATTGCTGAGCGCTGCGGGAACGCAGACAAGTTAAGCTCTCCGTGTCTTGCAGATACACAAAGATCTGCTGCATCCAGAAATCGGAGCTGGGAGCAAAGATGCATTTTCTGTCTCAGGTGGCTTTGGAGAATGGATTAGCTGGAACTAGATGTAAAAATTAATTGGTAGACTCTGCTGTGTGACATAGACTTCTGTAAATGCTTTTACAAAGCAGGGACTCAGTAGGAGGGTCACTGATAGCCTTTACCCTCTGGACAGCCACCTTTCAGCCAAGTGGTTGGGAGTCATTTCTTTCTTCTAGCCCAAGTGGCATCACATGTCGTGTTAAGGCAGGAGCTGCCCTGAAATTAAAAGACCTGTACAACAACTGCTGATCTAGAAAGAGCAGCAAAGCAGAGCAAAGGGAGAAGTGGGTTTGATGCTGTTTCTTTTCAGTAACTGATCAGGCTAGGGAGCTCAAAACGAGGTGGTTACATTCACATGGTCTGTTGAGGTCTGCCCCAAATGCTGGCAGCTGTCAAGTCGACAGTAGCTGCACGCTAAGAGCCGTACTGTGGAGCCCCAGCCTGAAGAAATCTTGTTGTTTGCAACCACACTCGCCACTCAGAGCTTGAGAGCACACAGTTTGTCTGAATTCACAGCAGTCACTTGACTCCCACCGTGATTTTGCTAAATCTTGAGCACGTTGCTCGTGCTGGCACCTTGGTGCTTTGGTTCCAAACCTCCCCAAAGACCCCCCTGTGCCTGGTCAACACCACCGTGCTGAGGAGCTGGTCTCTGAAGGACCCTGGGGAGCTGGCACTGAATGGCACCGACTCAGGTGGCAGCAGGATGGCTCCTGGGAATAGGTCCTGGAGTCGGGAGAAGAGGGGAGATTCCTTAGGAAGGCAGCACAGATGGAAATGCCGGAGCTAATGGCTCTTGGTCTTGCAGTATGGGCTTACCCCTCTGCGTGGGGAGAGTAGAAATGTATTAAGTTTTCAAACCCAGGGGTGAGCATGGCTTCCTGAAGTTGGGGAGCAAAAGTGCCTGGGGATGCCGTGACATTAAGATCACAGAAGGAGATGCAACAAACGAAGAGCCAGACTGGGGCGAAATCTTCGGGCTGGGGCAGTTGCCCTCCGCTCCGCAGCGCGACTTGCTGCACAGCGAGACAGATCCTGGGGCAGCAAGACCTGAAGGCAGCAAGACCTCAAATTCCTCTTCCTCTGACCTCTGGTCACAGCCCCTAACCCCTGCCCCTCTCACTCGGTGGCGGGTCCCACCACCTCTGCTGGCTCCTGCGAGTCAGTAAGCAACAAAATACAACACAGAAAAAAAAACCAACAAGAGACACCCAGACACCCACCACGAGTTTGTTTTGCCAGGTGCCGCGTTTCGATGCGTGGGATGCTGGAGAGGGGAGAGAGGAGAGGAGGGAAGGAAAAGGGGAAAGGGAAAAGGGGAAAAGGGAAAGGGGAGAGGGGCTGGGGCACTTCATCCCCGCCGGCCGCCCCCCCAGCCGAAGCGGTTAACAGGAGAGCAGCAGCGGGGCTGCCCTGTGCTGTGCCAGCCACAGGGTGACGCAGGGGCTGGAAGGCTGCTCCGATCCGAGCCATTTCCACCTGCGTAATCCGCCGGGGGAGCGCCAGCAGCAGCAGCGGCACCGCCACCACCCGCACCGGCTCCGGCATCACCGGTCTCCGGCTCCCCTCCGGGCTGCCAGATCCCCCGGCCACCTTCTTCGGCTTCTCCTTTCCTCCTCCTCCTCCTCCTCCTCCTCTTCCTCCTCCCCGGGCCGATCGGCGGATCGCAGCGGCCGCCTGGGCACGGAGCATGGCAGCCCCCCCGGACCCCCGGGACCTGCCGCTGCCGGCCGCGGGGCTGCGCTGGGCTGCGGCCGGGCCGGAGCGGGATGGGGCCGGGGCTCGGCAGGGGGAGCCGCTGGCTTTTGGGACCGCCAGGGACCAGCCGCCAGTCGCCATGGAGACCGCAGCCCCAGGTAAAATAAGGGAGGTGGGGGGGGGGGGGAATCGGGAAAAGGGGTCCTGGGTGCAGCATCCCCAGCGGGGCTCGTCCCCGGTGCTTCCCCCGCTCGGCTCCCAGCCCGGAGGTGTCACTGCGAGGGAGGGAGAGGGGGAATAAGGAGCAACCGCGGCCTTTGCAAATAATGATGGGTGCTGAGCCGGGGGAGCTGGGGCTCAGGACCAAGTTCCCTAAAGCTCTGTGCAGTTTGCTGGGCGTGCAGAGCCTGCACTCCGAAGGGCGTTTGGTTGCAGCCTGGCACTGGGGCTCTGTCCTCATTTGGCGCACACCTGTGCACAGCTGGAGCGGCACACTGCGGAGTTACTTCGGATAGCCCCCAAATCCCCGCGTGGCCCCGTCTGTTACCCTGGCGTGCAGATTCAGTGGAGTGCCTGTTTTGAAGCGCTGCTGTATTTTCTGCATGCTGTTGAGAAGTAATCCCTTTAATCACGGATGTTTTGGTTGCTGGGTTTTCTTCCTTTAGCTTTTCGGGCGAACTGAAGGTGCGTTTAGTTGAGGTAGGCTGTGTGGGTTCATGGATTTTGCAGCTTACTTTCGGGCAGTATTTGATCTCCCTTGCTTCAGGGTTTGTTTCCTTAGTGGGTGTGTTAACAGCAGGTGCATCTCTCTTTATGAAACCCACAAGGCTTCAGCTTCCAGTAGGTCCAGGTAGAAATATGAGGGGGAAAGTGGCTCTGTTTCCTTCTTGGTGACACTTGCCCACTTGCTTTCCCTCTACTGCCCATCTGGGAAGCCAAATGAGCAAATAACCCAGCCCCTGGGAAGCCAATGGATCCCACCTAGATTCCTCTTCCCTGGGAAGGAGCCGTTTCCATTATGCAACCTGACAGCATTAAACTTGCGTTAAGTTGAGGGTCAGGGCTCGGGACGGGAATCAGCCCGTGTTATGCAATAGCTGCAGGAGCATTAGGAACTGCGTTTTTGGGCTGAGTCCTTCCTAATCCCCCTCAGTCAATCAGCACAAAGAGTAGCTGGCCAGAAACATCCGAGCCTGCGTGGCTCCGTACATTATTCCACTGATACCCGTCTGTATTTTTTTTTTTTTCTCTCCAGGATTTGACTGTGCGTCTGTGCGCGCGCGTGCTCTCGCCATGGATGTTTCCCTGGTGCTTTTCTGTTTGCTCGCTGCCGCCGAGTTCAGTAGTACAATGGGATCTAAAGCCCATCGGCTGGTGTGGGAAACGGTTTGCTCCTGTTTTCTAGCTCCGGGCAGGCAGCAAATCTGCTGCTGTGCCACTCGTTTGCGGATCCGAGCACGAGTTCACGGCTGTGAAACGTGACTTTGGGCTGGAGAGGGAGGCAGATGGCTCGCGTCGGTGCAGGGCGGGTGTGTGTGGAGCAGGGCAGCACCGGGGTCCCTAGGTAGGGTCGCCCCGACGGCGTAATGACAGGAAGAAGGGGGAAGAGATCTCAGGAGCTTTTGTTGTTTGCTGATGGGTAAAAATATGGCCATGCTGGATCTCAGCATGCAGAACAAAGAGGGGTGGTCTCTCAACTAGTGTAAATGCCCAGTAAGTTGAAGGGCTGTGCTACTGCATGCATGGAATGAAGGCTGCTGCAGGCTTAGCCTCGCCGGTGGGTTCAGGCTCACGGAAGGCAGAACAGAAAGAATGAGAAGAAAAGAAAGAAAGAAAAAAGGAAGAAAACAACAAAGAAAGAAAAGGAAAAAAAAAAAAAAGAAAGAAAGTGTTTTGCTTTTGGAATCATCTGCAAGGGGACTTCAGATGTGTTTGTTTGCATGTGTCAAACGGCGGCAAGGCAGCGACGAAGTGAGCAATACAGACCTCTGCCGATTTTTAATAGCAGACTGTCTGATCAGCAGCATCCTGAGCCTGGCAATACGTTAGAATCACAGAACAGAATGTTTTACATGTTTTCCATTTTGTTTTACCTGTTTAATAGATAGCTGCTGTGTGTGTGAGTGCCTACCCAGCCGTGCCAGCCGGAGCAGCATCCCGACCAGTGAAGCCCTGCGCACGCAGGCTCTATTTGTGGCTGCAGCACCTGCATTTCTGTGCCACTACCTACACAGCTCCAGCTGCCCTCTCCCTTCACAGGGGAAGTAAAGCGTTTCCCTGCTCTTTCTGTGGGACTAAATGTTCTCAAGTTGCTGAGTAAGAGGTCTGTCATACTGCTGAATATGTAAAACTGTCAAGTGTGTCAGAAAATTCCTTAATTTTCGTGCTTAGAGAGTATTCCTGCATGCTGCAAAGCTGTAGGATGGATGCAGTGAGGGATACCAGCCTGCAGCAAATCCCATAAACTTACAGCTCTCCCTATATAATGGGGCACCTGGGGACACTTTAGACAAGGAGGGAGGCATCCAAACAAGAGCAAACTGATCCATCTGTTTTCCAGGTAGCTCCCTGACACATCCCATATCTTCCTTTACAGCTCTCAGACAAATCCTTTCTGTGGGAAGCAGTTGTGCTCTTTGAGGCGAGAGCAGGGTCTGGAGACTGCGAGATTCTCCCAGCATGAAAATAAATGATGGGAATTTACACACAACATGCACAGAAGTTTTCTTACACGACCTAAAAATTTGCAAACTTTCCCTGATCTGGGCTTTTGTTGTAAGTTTGAAAACCGGCCAGGGATTGTTGAAAGGTTCAGGAATATTTTCAAGCTGGCCTTGGGCCCGGCTTTGAGCCAAACTGGCTTCATGTCAAAACCTTGCGAGTGGTTTCTGAATGATGAAAAGCAATGGATTTCGCTGCCTGTTCTTTGGATCAACCCAAATCAGCAGTGGTTGGGATTGCAGAAAAAAAAAAAATCCCACAAGGAGTGGAAAGCTCGGAGATTTCTGAAACAAAGCCACGGTAATAAGGAGCTCCAGATCCCACATCTGCTCCTCCTCCAGCAACATACATCGACTCCGGTAGCTTCTGGGCAGGGGCAAAGCAGAGTTCCTCTTGCTTTTATTCTTGGCCCCTAGGTTTTGCTGAAAACGTTTCACTCCCTCAGCCTGCTCCTTCCCAAAGATGAATTTGGTTCGGGGTGAGAGGAGCTTGCAGGCAGCTCTTGCAAGGCCCGGCTGAAAGGCTGGTGAGCAGTTGTGTGGTGGGGAAGAGAGCCCCATGTCACCCAACACACCATCTGGTCGCAGATTGTGTTATTTGTTTTTATACATCAACAGTGATTAAAATTCCTTGAAAGGCATTATTTCCAAAAATATTACACAGGCTAGCAGGCATTTCCCAGAATAAATAAACGCGGTTTCCTTTAGAGAAATGGCAGAAGGTAAGAACGGGCTCTACCTCCGTGGTGCAGGTGTGGTTAGGGGGAAAAAAGAGGGAAAAGAGGAGCTCATCCACGTGGTGATTCCTGTGGTAGGATCCAGGAAGGTGGCCACAGCCTTGTGCTCTGGTGGATACCTGCCGGGTGACTTACAGGAGGGGTGGTGTGTCCCTTCATCCTTGTAGAAAAGATATTTCTAAAAAACGTTTCCATTTTACATGCTTTATAGGGCAGAATGTTGAAAACACGTGCCAGGTACCCAGACATCACCGTGGGCTGGGCCACCAAAACACCGTGCCAGAGAGGGCCTGCAGTGAGGTGCTCCTAGCACAAGCCTGTGTTCATGCTGATATCTTTCACCTCTGTATCTTTCTTTCCAGCTACTGGAGAGAGTGAGCTACTGGTGGCTTTACTCCTCGGCATGAAGGAGGTTTTGGGTGGTTTTCAGGCAGCCTGAGAGCCCTCTTGTGCACCTGGGTGGAGAGGAGCGGGCATGAATGTGAGCGTCCTCACTTTTTGGGTTAGGCACCAGCACTTCTCAGGGATGTCAGAGCACAACCAAACGCAGCACGTTACCAAAACCACCTGGCTCAGCTGCTCTTTGTGGCCTTCCCACCCCTTTCCAAGTATTGCGTTAACAAGAGCTCCCCCTCCCTAAGCATCCATGGCAAAATACTGTTCAAGGCCGTTTGCGCTGTAAAGGCTGAAATCCCAAACTGTATTTTATTATTATTATTATTATTTTATTTTTAAAGTTGTTGGAGAAAGACTTTTTGATCTTCACTGACCTAAGCATACGCCACAGGGGAGTCTAAGCCATTGTTCATAAACACATCCACAACTGCCAGGCAGTCGTACTCACATTTAGCCAACTGAGGCCAGGTTTAATCTCACTTTGGGAGAATATAGATCTACAACAATTTTAATAGTGACTTTTTTAGCCCTTCCTGATGTAGAGAATTGAATTTGTTGTTTTTTACTCCATTCCCTGGACTGGGCCCTCAAGACCTCCAAAATACTGCTGGAGTGAGGGTGACGGAGATCATTTGGTGGAGGCTCTCCCTGGCGTTGTATGAGTGAGTGCAGATTGTGCAGAGATGGACAGAAACACAGCGGATTTCTCCTTGGACCCTTCTGTTCCTGTAATTCTCATAAAGCTTGACAGAGGGGCCATTCTGTCCCAGTCATCTAGAAAAAAAATCCTTTGGAAGTGACATCTTTCATCAGCACGTGGGTAAAGTGGGAGCAATGGCTCCTGTTGGGCTCCTCCAGCAAGAGCTCTGCTTCTGGGGGTTAAAAGTGCTCTTGGAGGAGCACAAAATCTTGCTTACAGTCCATGGAGTGATATAGTTCTGAAATCCTTGCAGATCAAAACGCAGCTGTCCTTGGCTGTTCCCTGCAGGGATGCAGGTGACTCCGTCCCCCTTTGACCCCGCGCCGACGGATTTCATTCAGCCTTCGGGGCTGCAGACGGGTGGAGGAAGAGGATGAGGTGGATGAAAGAGAGAAGTAGCACTGGGGAGGGTGACTCACCTGCCGTCTTCTATTCTTCGTCACTCGGTAATGAAATGTTTTATTTATAGGCAAGGACAGAGGAGGAAGGTTGAGCGGCGCTGTGGATGTTCCCGTTGGGTTTCGCGTGTTGCAGCAGCTCCTGGGCTGCGTGGTTCAGCGTGTCCCATCGGCGTAAGGCTCCCGGGAGGCACATCTGCCTCCTTTTTGTCTGCAGCTCTGCAAAGTGCCATTTGGTGCCACCTCTCACACCTCTGCAGTGGAGAAGGAGGCAAGAGCAGCGCCTGCCCTCGCTCTGCCTTTGTGACCACCTTGTGCTGCCTCTGGGCTCAGTCCTGGAAACCTTTGGGCAAACCCCCAAATGTCTTCTTGTCCTGTTCCCACAAACTGTCCCACAAGGGGACATCGACCCAACCGTGTGGCCTGGCCTGACCCCGCGATGCTCAGCACTGCTGCGTGGCTCTGCTTCAGGCCCTGATTATTTTGTGCGCGCGTTTTTTAGCTCAAAGCTCCCAAAATAGCTAAGGAGCTGTGCTAGGGTTTCACATCATTAACAGGGAATGGAGGTTTTTAAACGGGGGACGGACAAATTTGCCTCACTTGCCCTCCTGAGTAGCCTGTACCTCCAAAACAGGCCAGGAACTCACTGAGCCATTTTCATCCTTAGTGTAACATTTACGCCCTTCTGTCTGGTTTTCCTGTGGTGTTCTCTTGCCGCCAGATTGGAGATGCTTACAAAATTCCGGGGTTTCTTTGGTTGTGGTGTTGTTTTTCGAAAGAAAGCTGTCACTTGGCAAGCAGCGAGTAATGAAGCGTTGTTTGTAATTAGTTTTCTAATTCAGGGGAAGTAAATCTACGTGCTGCGGTAGGCTCAGCATGATTCAGCACTGAGGGACACATCCCACATTTTGTATTCGTGTTCCTGAAGACACGTCTGCTTTAAAGTCAGCCTGACCCTCTGAGAAACCCCACAGCTTTGCCAGTGAGGAGATTTTTGGCACTCATCTGCAGAACCAGACGTGAAATAGAGGGCACCACAATCGCCTGTTTCAGACCTCATTTCGATAAAGTATTTAAGGTTCTTATTTTATGAAACAGAAGCACATTCCTAACTGCTTCAAAAATTAGGGTGGTCTTCAGCATGTGCTTAAGGGTGAGCGTGTGTTTTGCTGAATTTAGGGATAAATGATGTAAGAGATACATCACGGCTAAATTGGCTTTATTACCCATTAGGCCAGACTGCTTCGGGTCACTTGTGTGTAAAATGGCTGCGTCAGCACTTACCTACCCCATTACTGCACCACGAAAATTAACGCTTACAGAAGACACTGAAATTTGGGGATGGAAATCATTCTAATGTTTGAGATGCTCACGCAGGTACCGCCGAGGACAGTGCCCAGGAGGCTGCTCGCCGTAGGACGAGCTTTCCGTGCCGGGGCAGCTCTGCAGTTCTGTCAGCTCCAGGCTTTGCTGTGCCACCCGGGTGCGTTCGCTTTTGCAGCTGTGCTGAATTTAGGTACTGTAGCCGATGTGGTGTCCGGAGTTTGAAAGACGTTGGAGGGCTTGTTAACCACAGCTGGTAAAAAGCAAATGTCTGGGGCAGCCTTGGCAGGCCGGGAACCTTCCCACTGCCAGCCCCCAGGGATCTTGTGTTGGTCTTGTCCCAGAGGGGATTTTCCATGCACATAGTGGTCGGTGTTTGGCTGCACACATGGGCACCCCTGGGTGAGCCCTGCAGTGCCCTGGGTCCCAAATGCAGCCCATGGAAGCCGTCCCCACCCCTTCAAAGCCACAAGTGCTCAAGATATAAACCTGACCAATGCCTTCCACCTAAACAGCCTAAAAATCCTCACCTTCGGCAGCCTCTGCAGCAGCTGTGTGCAGAGCAGGGCTGCGGGCAGCCTGAACCAGTGAAGTTTGAGCTGATTTCCTTCTGCTCAGCCATGCCTCTTGCACGCTGCTCCCCAAAGCACTCACAGGCACCGTTCAAGGATGGAGAGACTGCAATTACGGCTGGCAATCAAGGGAGTTTGACCATTTGCAAGCCCAGTCCTGCCCCCCAGCTTGGAGGTAGCAAGGCTGAAGGAAGAGGGATGGCTGCGCCACCACAGACAGCATTTTGCATGCCGGGGAGGTGAGGAGTCCCTCACCCCATAAGGATCCCGACACACGTGGCAGACTGCTGATGTACAGGGGGGCCTAAACTTCAGTAAGTCTTTATTAGGTCTTCCCCTTGATGTCCTTCATTGTGAGGCAAAAGAGATGCCCTTGCTGCTCATGTGCGTGGGGAATGTTTTGCAGTTCGGGGTATTTTCATTCCTGTTGACTTCAGCAACGAGGCGCAACACAGCAGGCTGGAAATCAGCCGTGCACTTCAGCTGAACTGCTCTATGTGCAGGTGCTGCTGTACGATATGCACTGCAGTTGTACAATTGTACCTATTTCACACTTACTGTAGGAAAAAGGGAAATGTATTCTCCCACCCTTTACAGAAATTTGCAAATTTGGTCCCAGATTTGCTCATTGTTTCCCAGTTCCCTGCTCTGGGTGAGGTTGTACCGTGTTGGTAAGTTTGCTGCTGCTTTTATTTTTTTTGTCCTTTTATAACAAAGGTTCCTATCTTTGGTAAACATCACTGACCAAGTGGATGCTCTGCAGTGGAATAGTGCTGTGCACTAACCTTTAATAGCAGGAGAGTTTCCTTCGGTGCGGGGTTAACCCAGAGCTGAGGTCGGTTCCTCTCTTCTGCAGCATTTGCAGTTCTTTAAAAAGTCATAATGCAGCATTCACATCGCTGCTGCTTCCTGTGTGCTCTAGCAAAAATACTGTTATGGTTGAATATAGAACTGATTTCTCAGGACTTCCTCGTTACCCTGAATGCCTGAGCATGTAATCTGTGATTCTCAGACTAATTAATTCATAGGAAGGGTGCTGAGCCTGCAGGAGAAGCTCCAAGAAGATGTGTGAGAGTCGGGAGAAGTCCCAGAGGAGTCAGCCTCCTCTGAAGACATTGTTTGTGAAAGAAAACAGGCTTCTGGAGCCTCCATGCTGTAGCTGTTTATCATGTTCACTAGTCAGAGGCCATTATATCAACATTTCTGGTAAGTGGCATCTCAGTTACAAGCCAGATAGCATTTTTACATAGCTGAAATATTTGGAGTGTATCTTTAGTAGGTGGTACAGAATTCACTACTTAAAGTTTCACGTGTGTTTAATGTGGGTACGGAGTGTGCAGGACTGAGCAGTCAAGCAAGCAAATCATTGTTTGCATGCACAAACGTGGAATCACCAAACCGGGTTATTTTTACATGGGTGAAGTAGGAATCTGCCTTTGAAAATGCACACTGTGCTCTGCTGATACCAGGAAATAAAGGGCTGGAAATCCTGAAATTTATTTTTATTTTTTGATAAATTCTCCACCTGGCAATAAATCTCCACACAAGAGATACATGGATCAAAATCATATTTAAAAAATAGCAAAATCTTAGCAATCAGTGTATGTATTTTCAAATTCTCCCCAAATCAATGAGTATGTTTTATACAATACGGCTTCCAGCAGCAGTCAGAAATGGACCATGTCTACCTTTGGTTTTATAGCAGGTTGTTTATTCCAAATACACCTAAATTATATCTTAAAAGGATTAATTCTGGCCTGTAGAGTTCTCTATTCTACTTCAGAATTGCAATGTCATGCACACTTTGTTGTTGTTTTTTTTTTTTCTTGCCTTAAAAAATAGCAGTGCAGATTAGGGCGGATCATTTGATTAGCTATCCCTGTAAAAGCCAGTTCCCATTTTGAGATTTTTTTTTTTTTTTTCTTCAAAGTCTGCCTGACATTAGCCTTTATAATTCAATTGCTGTGTTGGAGAAGTTCAGGTCAGAGCTAAGGAGACAGGCTCGGGGATTTACGCTGTGTAAAGTGTGTGCAATCTGCTTCCACTTTGAACATGGTAAACAGACCATGCATAATCCCTGCAATATTTAGTAGATCTGCCAGGCCATGAAGATGGCATTTGTAATATTCCTCTAGCTACATGCATTGTTACGTGGCTGTCCAGCCCTGCGCCATCCAAACTCTATTCAAAAGCAACCTGAGGAGGGGAGGGCCGAACAAAGCATAAGAAAATACCATTTCCCAGGAGGATGTTTTGGAGTTTGCGCTCCTTTTGCCTCCCTTCCCTCTCTGCTGTTGCTTTTGAACGAATCGTTCTTCTAACCTACTTTAAAGCGAGCATCTAGCATGCTGGATGTTTTGCAGATGAATCATACAGTGCCATGCACTTATGCATATCTGCTGTGCAAGTACATTGTCAGCTTGTATTTGGTAACCTACCAGCAAACAAGGGTGTTTTTTTTTTTTTTTTTTTTTTTTTTTTTTTTATTTCCTGGAAGCTTGGGGTACTAGCGGCGCTCTCCAAACGAGGATAATGCAACCACTGTTAATAAATCAAGCCGGGTCTGAGGATGTTTCACCACTTTCACTGCCTCCCTGATTAGCATTATCCTCAGAGGTATAAATTAAAGGGGAAAATGTATAATCTGGGAAGCTTTCCAGCATCATCTTTGAAAATGTGAGCTCAGTGCTTCGCCGAGGTTTCTTTGGTGGAGGAATGCTAATAGCGATGCTGAAGCTGTGTGCTGATTGCACCCTAAAGAGCAGGAAGACGCACAGAACGGCTTCCTTTCTCTTTCCTTTGTCATCAAGATAATTTCTAACGCTGTCTGCACAGGATGAATCTCGAACCGTTTCTCTGCAGTTCTGTGAGCTGGTCCCAGACGTACCGTTTCGGTCTCTCCTTTTCTACTACTTGTTCTCTTATTCTGACAGCCTCATGAAATATGTTACGTGTTTTCTCATCTCAGCCTGCAGATAATTGCTTTCAGCTGCGAGCAGCGAGTGGCCACGGTCCCTTTGCTCCATTGGTCAGAGCCTGGGCTTCAGCAACGAGGTTTTCGGGAATTTCGTCTGGCTTTGCTGTGATCTTCTGTGGGCAGTTCCTACGAGGTGGCATCATGGCCAGGTGGTAACTCACGGTGCTGCCCTGCCCACCGAAGGGAGGAGAAGCGTGCTGCAGAATGTGCTGATCTGCAAAAAAAATATTTCACAGGGAGGGTTTGATTCGAGCAATGTTCCAGCTGTTCTGAGTGGGCAGAAAAGGGATTTTGCAGCATATCAGCAACGGCTTGGAAATGGAAATGGAAGTGCCACTTCTTCCAGCACTTTCACAGCAGTCGGTTTTCCCCTTCCCCTCCCCATATCCCACTTGCTATTTACTGGAGCTGGCGGCTTAGCAGGACTGGAGCACTTGGAGCTTTGCTTTGTAACATCTGTGTTTCTATTTGCTTTCCCTCTGCCAGCTCTCTGCCAACATCATCCTTTGCTTTCCAAGAGATGGTGAAAAGCACAGGCTGGAAGACTGAGCTAGTGTTCCTCCTCTTGTGGCTGGGGGAGGCGTGAGGAAGAGGACACCGTTACTGGGATCTTGCCAGCGGGACAGCTGATGCATGGTGTGGTGAAGGGCTTACAAATAGCCCCCAGAAACAGCATCTGGAGTAGATGAGGCTCAGCTGAGGACCAGGGAGCGCCAGGCTGCTCCAAAGGGGTCTCGGCTTCATCATCAGTGCTTCGGGTTGTGGGGCCCCTCAGGTTGAGGCTGCAGAAAGTCATTCCTCTCTCCTGAAAAATGTAGGGCAGCTATTTTTACTTAGGTGCGTGAAGGTAGGGATTTATTTTTTTTTCTCTGCCTGTTTTTCACTCTTAAATTCTTGCTAAGGATTCTTAGTTACATTTTGCAAAAGCATTCACCCTTGCAGCTGAACAACACAGAGAGAATCCTATAAGTACTATGCATTATTTACAGCCTCTACTGACATTACTAAATTTGCTGAAGCAACCTATTTCAACAGTTCGAAACGCGTTTCCTGTGGAGCTTTCTCTTCCATAGAAAGGTTTGCTCTTTCCCCTTCATTTGAGATGAAAAGAAAATTGAAAATAATATGAATTTTTCCCACAGGACAGAATTTCTTTTGCAGTAGCTCTGCTTCCAGCTAATATCAGGACAAACACAAACAACCACACTCGGCATGCTTAATTTCAAGCCCACATTTATGCCTTATTCTTTGCCATTGCTGTCTGAAAAGCAGCGAAACCAGCACACCTTAATCTCAGCTTGAAAATACCCATTGCTCCGAGAGCAAGTGGGATTTGTTAGGAGCTATTTCGTGCACTTAGCAGGAGCGTGCCCTTGGTTGGTTGTGCCCTTACCTGCTTAAACCACGACTTTCGTATTGGTGCCAAGCAAGGGAAGGAAAACCAACGAAGACAGAAAATCTGACTCTTTCTTCTCAGACTCTGTACAAAGACAATTTCTTTTTTAGAAGCCCCCTCTTCTCACTTTGTGTAGCAGGAAAGCAGTGCAGGCTCCCCCGTGAGTGGGATGAGAAACCTTTAGGTGCTGTCAGGTTCCTTTCCCAACCCCGCAGGAGATACGGAGACAAATGCTTCCTCAGCCTTGCTGGGCTGTGTGTTTTAACCAGCGTTGTAGGAAAACTAATCAAAACAAAACAGGCTGTTCCCAAAATTTTAACCAATTCCAACCCCATAGATGTTTATGGCCCTTGGAAATGGAAAAGCGAGCTGTGGGCGAGATCCACGTTGCCTGCAGTGCTGCTGGCCCAGGTTTGTGGTCACCTCTGTTCTGCTGTGCCACGTCCAGTTTCTGAGATGTGTTAGAGGAGATGGTTTCTGGCCTTGCTGGGCAGAAAGCTAAAAGGGAAGGGGGTTTTTGCTCCTGGTGCTTGGGGTGAGCAGCCAGAAGAAATGGGTGAGGCTAAAAGTCAGTGTAGGCACAAGGACAGAATTGTATAAACTGAACAGGAGGGTTCAAGGGAGGAGGGGAAGAGAAGACAGAGAGAAAAATGAATACCAGGAGGAAGAAATCCAAACTACTTTCAAGAGAAACCTGAGGTTTATGGAGGGAATTGAGAAATGTGATGCTTGCAGCAGTAGTGTGTTAAGCTTAGAAGCTCAGCAGGTGCCTTCTGGTCGGCTGCTCCCACATTCATCAGCTCTGGAGACTTCCTAGCAACCCCCACACCCCCACACCCACCCCTCCATTTACTTGGAGCTATTAATGTAATTCCTCTTAAAAAAGCTTTTGAATTAATTTTATTTTTTCCAGTTACTTCTTTTACTCAACCCGAAGGGCTTTAAATCCCCATTCCCCAGGGCAGGGAGCGCTTTGTACAGCCTTTGGCCGTGGAAGTAGCACCCAGAGGGGAGCCGTGTCGCAGCGAGCAGGACCTGGCTTCTCAGCAGGCCTAGCCAAATTCCTGAACACAGAATCACAGAGTCAAGGAATCACAGGATGGTTTGGGTTGGGAGGGACCTCACAGCCCCCTGCCATGGGCAGGGATCTCTCCCGCCAGCCCAGGCTGCCCCCAGCCCCATCCAGCCTGGCCTTGGGCACTGCCAGGGATGGGGCAGCCACAGCTCCTCATCGCTTTGGGATGGGATCGCTTTGGGATGGGATCACCATCGCTAGGTGATGCCTTTCAGGCCTTTCTGGACTTACTTTTCCCGGAGTCTCTAAGCTGGGGTGAGCGATGGCAGCAGGAAATAAACAGAAATTCCTCCTTTTCTTGTCTTTGGTCCCTGCACCAGTCAAACCAGCAGCTTGTGTTGTTACCTTGAAAGTGCACACCGAACGTGAGTCTCAGAAAGCTCGGAACGGCTGCTATTTTTGTGTTTCAGTGCCTTTTGATGTTATTTTTTTTTCTATAAAAATAGCTTAGTGTTTGTTTTGCAGGAAAGCCCTGCTTTCCTTGGGGGGTGAATTGACTCCCGCAGACAAAGCTAAACATAGCATTTGGTGGCTCACATTGGGTACACAGAGCAATCTTCAGCTGGAAATAGTAATAACAAAGGTTTTCGATAAATAAAATAAAGCAGGTTTGACAGGAAGAAGTTACAGGTGAAACGTGCAGTGGTGGTTGGAGATTAGCAGCATAGAGCCAGCATCTGAGGAAGTAGGAATGGGAAAAAGATACAGCACATACTAATCTGATCTAATTAGTATCGTTAAAAACATTAAGGTAAATGGAAATGGAAAGAATACAGCATTGATTTATAAATGCGGGCTGTGAAGACAAGCCTGGTAGTTTGCTTCAATAAGGTCCCAATTATTTTATGATGGGATTTCAGTGAAACGTAAAACCCAGCGCTACAGAGAAAAGCTGGGCAGTCGTGGGTGAGGGAAATGCACCCTGATACCCTACGAGGATGAAATCAGCGGCACTTGTTGAGGTGTATCCGTTTGAGAGAGGTGCAGGGCCTTTGGGCACGTGCTGCTGCTCCTTCTGCTTCAGCCTCAGCAGCACCATCACTCCCTGCCAGGCTGTCCCCACGCTCGGGGTGTGCTGGAGGCTCTGCTGCCCTCTGACAAAACGGGGAAAGCAATACGAGTAGCCTCAGGGAGAAAAAAATGAAGTGAAATCCTGAAAATTTGGCAGTAGGTTTCAGCGTCTTCCAGAAATCCCCAACATTTCCTTGGAAGCTATTTTAATTTGACAAAAAACATAAAAAGGTCCCATTTTGACTTCTCCCAGCCAATTCTTCCAGTGAAAATTATCCAGCCCTTTCTAAAGGTGAAGAAATAATAAATAAAAGTCATTTTGAGAAATGTGGCACCTCTTCCCAGCAGTGTGAGGATCAGTGAGCGAGCAGCATTTCCTTGGACCGACCCGCTCAGCAAACCTGGAAGCGATTCCATTTATATCTAGGCTCTGGCCCCACCATAAATATTTGAAAGGTGAGTCTTGGTGCTTCGCTGTACCCTCTTGTAGGAGTCCCATGATTATTTGATGAGGATCCTTGACTGGAAGAATGAACAAACACTTCTTGTATACATAATTGATTGGGCCATTTTTGGTGCTTGTTTTCTCCTGGTGCTGATACACGCAGATTTGTCATCAGCCTTGGCAAGCCCTTCTTTGCTAAAAATCACTTCTCAAGCATTGACGGAAAACGAAGTATGGATTTAGCTAATAGAAAGTCATTTAAATGTGTGTAATAACCGCTGAAAAATGTTTATATCATCCGCTCAGTACCAAAATTGAGAAAATAAGCCTGAGATTCACCGGTGAGTTACGTTTGGGTGGCAGCTCTGTGCGTGCCCTGCTGTGGAGGTTTCATGAGGTGAAGTCAGAATCAGCTTCTGGACAGACCGAGGGCTCACTGAGCTCTGCTGTAGGTTGAAGCTTTGGGGTTTTTGCATTTCTTGTGTGGTTAGGGTTCTCTGTGGTGCTAGGGCAGCTGTAATTTTCTCCTCCCTGGAAGCAAGAGTGGGTGCTGGGGCACTGATTCAGCTGCTCCAACGCCACGGCCCCTGCTGGTCCTGGGTCCTGCCTTGCCTGCAGCACTCACGGAAAAGCACAAGGTTCACAAAATGTCACTGCACAGCCTGGTAGTTTTTCCATTTGTGTTACACTGCTTGTTGCAACAGTTGTTCGCTGAGAGTTTGTTCATTAAATTGGGGGAAAAAAGCCTGCCTTTCCCAAAGATCTCATTAAAGCGTTCAGTTACAACCAAGTTCAGAAGAGCCTTCCCTGAAGGATGTTTTCAATGAATTTAAAGATCTGCTTCATGAATATAAAGCGTGACATATGTGATCTTCCTTTTGTTCAGCACTGAAGGCTGCTGCTGATGTAAAACAGAGGCAGGGTGCTGCCTGGATTGAGAAATAATCTCCATTTTTCACGCTGTAAAGGCCGCTCCAGCTGCAGCAGTCCAAGGCACCTGACCTTCTCGATCCCTGAGGTTGGAGGCTTTTTTTGTATCTAGTACAAATACGTGACTTTATCTGCTTTGTCTGTTTGGATAGCGACTCCATGGGTACAACACGCTCATCTTCCATCACAGCAGCGATTCCACCAATGGTTAGTGATGTTTGTTTTTTTTTTCCCAATACATTTTGTAAATTCATCTTGGTGGCACGGATGTTTGCAGCATCCCTTGGTCTGTGTCTTGCTTTAAATTATTAACAAGCTGCCCTGCCAAACGCCACTGCCAAACCAGCCACAACCCCTTGAGCTTCACAAAAGGCAAATTCTTTCCCCAAAACACAACACTGTGTTTTGAATAGATCCGCTCGCTGACCGAGGAACAAGATACCGAGTGAAAAGAAATGGGAAAGAAATAACAGGCTTGGAAATCTGAAGCTGGGCATTGATAGACGAGAGGGGATCGTGGCAGTCCTCTGAGCATGCAGACAGCACACATTGGGGAAAAAAAAAGGGAGAATGTTTAGGAGAACATCTGGAAGGAGTGGTGCCAGATGGCTGTTGACATTTTGATAGGACTGGTAGTTTTTTCATGGAGTATGAAGACCCAATTTTCGTGTTTGTCAATATTTACGGCTCTCAGTCTTTCTGTAAGGAGGAAAATAAAGTCTCAAATAGCACTCCGAGCATGCTGAAAATAAGCCTGATATTCTGTGCTGTGCTGACTCAACCTAAATGGCCTGAGATTTTGGAGCTCTGGGAACGCCCAGCTCCTTTGCCAGTTGGTGGCATCCGAGGATGCTACACCCCTGCTACACGAAGGCTTTTAGTCGGAGGAGCAAACTCCAGGCACCCGTGATTAGAGGATTTCAGCTTCTGTTCCTGCCACAGCGAAATCTGGTAGGAAAGGGGATGAAAGTTGGCCTGTGCTGAACATTTCATCATTAAAGGATTGCAGCTGCAAATGGACACTTTCCCCATCAACCGCTATGATAAGCCCAAGCCAAAATCCATCTTTTTAAATATAGCTCCCTTGATTTCTGTTATATGGCTTTGGGGTGAGGTTGTTTTCCATGTAGATAAGCAAACACATCCATTTTGTGTAATATTGAAAAGCTACAGTTAGCAATGGATGTGTTTTCTGCCTCGTGTTTGGGTTTTCTTTTACAAATCAATAGTTTTCAACTTTTTAAAATACAAAAAGTATGGGGATTTCTGCATTTCATTGTATGCAAGGTTGAGGACTTCTGTTCAGTTTGAAATGTAAATGTTGAAGTCTGAGGGGGACTAATGGTTAATGCTGTTATCCCATGAGGCAAAAATACGATCTCTGAAGAGTTTGCCAAACTTCTTCTGAAGTTGGTGGTCCTGCCCTGTGCCGTGTCCCTAATTTTATTAGGGACATTTTCTTTTACTCCTCGTGTGCCTTGATTTTATTAGGGGCTTCCTTAGGATCTCACTGGATTTTATTCATTTAAAACCCGTTAGAATTTCGTTAGCACAGCCTGAATAATGCTTCTCTTGCTCAAACATGTGCATACATTGCAAACACATGGTGCAATCATTTTGTCAGAGGGAAGGGGAAGGCTCGGGGCTCCTGGTGGTGAGCTGAGCTGGAGCTGGCAGCTCGGGTGATATTAGCAAGAGCAGAGCCAGCGAGTCGAGAGGAGAGATTGTGACCTCTGGTCAGCCACGAGTGGATAAAGGGAAACAACTGAGCAGCCTGGGCTGGCCTTGAAATAACCTGCTTTGAGCTGGGGTTGGGCTGGAGACCTCCAGACATCCCTTCCAGCCTGAGTTTTTCTGTGATTCTGTGGCTTTTAAGACCTTATTATATCCTTTTTTTTTTTCTCTGCTGTGCTACTATCTAGTATTCCTGACCACTTCCACCTGTTTTCCCCTTATATATAAGGTGCTTCGGGCTATTTTAAAAGCTGGCTGCCAGCACTTACGGCTTTTCTGCACTAACCAAGGCCTTGGGTTGCTTCTGGAGCTCAGCTGGGTGCCTTGTTGCTCTGCTGAGTGCGTCCCTTCTCTCTTCCTGGTTCACTGATTGAATTAATGAATTATAAATATTTTTGCAGGTCAGCCCAAGATAAGGAATTTTGAGTTTCCTCGAGAAAAAACACAAGCCAGAAGTTGTTTTTATTAAATCCCAGGCGTTCAGTTTTCTCCCCCCAGTTCTGTTTCACTTCACTTTGGAAAATTTTTACTCTTTTTATGAAAAGTCAGCTTTGGCTAAAGGCGCTGTTGGAACATAAACAAATGACCGCACGCTTTGCCACAACCACAGTGCAGTAAGTGTAGCCCTTTTCCACAAAACCTTTTCTCTTAGCTAAAATTACTGGCTGAACTTGGCAGAAACTTCCAAATGCTGGCGTCAGTGAAGTCTGAGCTTTTCCCCAACTGAGCTATCGAACCCCAAATCGCACCCGTCTCCAGTTGTGGCGGGGAGACCCATACCCCAGATTTGTCCTACAAACTGCAGTTTTTTGCAGGGTGAAGCAGACATTTGCACTGGAGACACTGCCACTGGTTTCAGGGAGGAACAAGATGATACAAGGAGTCTTTATTCTTGTCCTTTACGGGTTTGAAAAGCTGGAGTGAAGCTAAGGAGAAAGGTGCAGTGAGTTTTCTGGGGGCCAGTTCAACCAGGGGACTGAAACAGAGGGCAGCTGCCCCCTGTCCAAAGTGCTAACAACTTCTGCAAGTCTATAAATTTAAGGTTTGTGCCGTCTTTCTCACTCTTTTCTCCTTCCTCCAAGCTAACTAGCAGTTGCCTCTCGGGGCTGGAGCTCCTCGCCAGCAGCATTTTGCACGGATGGGTGGTGATAATGGAACGAGGGAGAGGTAGAGGCAAAGCGCTGCTGTTTTCCCACGTGCTGTGCTATTGGCTCGCGGATGCAAAACTCAATTAACACCCGAGCAAGCTTGATTTCTCCAGGGGAAAAGGTGTCTGGCCGTGCATCCGCCCTCTCCAAAGGTTCCTCCAGTTGCACAGCAGTTTGCACCGAGTCCTGGGGCTGCCGTGTCTCTCCTGCCGTGTCTCTCCTGCTGTGGGCTGGCTTCTTTGTTTGGTGGTTTAATTTCCAGGAGCAATGTGTGATTCTCCTTCCCTGAGCAGAATTAAGTCACTGAGGCTTGGGTAGAGGAACAAGGTACGTCAGGAACCACCACAGCACTTTGCTGCTGGTTCACAGAAGCTGCGAAGTGTGCAGCCCTGCTCTGTAACATTTCATTCAGGAGTTCAGTTTTCCAGAAGTCAAGCTGTGCTCCCGAGCCTTAATCTCCTAAGTAACCTAATACAGCCTGCCCCAAACACTATCCACTGTGCTGCTCAGCTGCACAAAACAGATCGTTTTCTAGTGGCAGAAATCTGGGAGCCCTTAATGGGGTGGAGTGGAAAAAAACAGATATTTGAATTCTGAGCGAAGTATGAAGCCTATTGTTAAGCCCCAAACTTGTTTCGAAAGGGGGGTTAAGTAAAGCAGAAACAGTTACCACAGATATTTACGGCCTCTTTTTGCGCAGGGCTGCATCTCTGGATGTTTCCTTGGAAAAATCTCTGCTGGATCTCCTCCAGTAAGACCAAGAAATTCATCACCTCTCTGCTGCCCCAGCACGGGCAGCGCCTCGCTGGAAGGACTGAGGGTGACGTGGGGTGGCAGACCCAGCCCCTCGGCCATGGTTTTAACTTTTCCCTACTACTTTCCCACCTCGATTTTTCCTAGAGGACATTTGGCAATCGCCTGGAATGCTTTTGGTGTCCCCCCTTTCTGTTTCCCTTGGCTTGCAGGCAGGGAAGCCCACGTGCACGATACGCGGAGTACTTTCAGTCATTTCACACTGTCCCCGAGTTGCTCTGTCTCCTGACCTGTCACGGCAGCAGATTAAGCCGGGGTTGACCTTTCTCTAAGCTGCAAATTGAGAAATCTGTCTGATGTATCTCGTAGTTATGAAACTCGGATTATTCCAGCAAGGATAAAATCTGAAGGCCATCAGCTGCTCCGGCTGCGCTCCGCACCGGCGGAGAGCAGGAAAACGTCTTCCCTCCTGTAAAATCAACTGGGTGCATCCTGGGGAGCGTTCACCCTCTCTTTAAAATGCTGTGCTCAAAGTCAGGACGTTCATTGTTGATGTTCTTATGGGGAAGGTAAAGCCCCCGGCACTGTGCTCTGTTGCTGTAGGAGGTAATACCCAGTGTGGTATCCGGGCCATTTCCAAGGAGATGGGATGTTTGCAGGTCATCAGTGATGTGCTCAGATGTGCTCTGGTGGTGAGAGGAGGGCATGTGTGTGCCAAGAAAGGAGAGGAAAGGCAAGGTAACCACCATCCACGGGCCTGAATGAACTGGGAACGCTCCCACGCGGGAGATCTGGGAGCTCAGGGACATGGCTCTGCGCCACGTTCACTGCTCTGTCTACTGAAGGACAAGAAATCCCTCCCAGATCACCCCATACAGAACTGCCTGCCCTGTGGCAGTGGCTGCAGCTGAAGGCACGTGCTGTAGGATGTAGGAGTAGGGTGTCAGGGACACCTCTGCAGCAGCAGGAATGGTTCGTGTGGCCTCCCACACCCACCCGGACAGGCACCTGGGGCTTCCAAAATAATTGAGTGGATGTGCAAGGTAAATTAGGAAAAATTAATGGCCCTTGAGGCCTGAGGGCAAGTTTTAGAAATGTGCCTGCTGCTTTCTGTGATCTGTTTGAAAGAGGAATCGGCTATTCCTGTTTGGAAATAAGCTGGGGAAAGGTGTCTCATCCAGAAAATATGGAGCTGTGCGGGGGGAAAACCCCACTGCAGCAGGCAGAGCTTGGAGAAGGGCGATTTTCCTGCCCCCCTCCCCTGCTCCTGCTCGTACGCAGAGCTGCTGAGGATCCCAGGTTGGTACCTGGATGTGCCTCGTAGCATGCACAGCGCCACTGCCTCAGCAGTCACCACAGGCATCAAAAACCAACCCTGTAAATGCAGCAAGGGGGTGTTCTCCCTGCCCGTAAGGGGGAAGGCTCCTGGAGGTGTTTGAGAAAGCACACTCTTCGCCATAACTTCTGTGTTGATGTTTTCCACATCATGTTTCATGTGGCTTGCTCCCAGAAGCCCAAATCTCTGGTTATTTGCTGCTCAGAAAATGGAAATGCTTTGAGCTAGGGCTGTAGGGAGCACATGCAGACAGCACGGGGCTGGGAGGGGAGTCAGAAATCCCTGGGGAAAGGGGGACAGGCTTCCAGGGTTAGTTTCCACGGCATCAGATTGCAACTTTTTTTGTGGTTAGAAGGAAAAAGAAAAGCAGGATTTGACTCGATAAAAGCCGAAAGTCCAGCCTGGAACGGCTGCTTTTATTTGCCGTGCTCTTTGGTGCTCACCTCCATCCCTGCTAGACTACGGCCACCAGGAAAGAAGCGTGCGAGGGGCACTGCGTGTCCTCAGGAGCCACATCTGGTGTCTCGTGGGAAGGTCTCACAAAAACCAGCAGGGTCCAGGGCTGCTGCTCTCCTCGTGGATGAGCAAGGCCCCCCTGGATGCATCAGTGCCCGCTCTGTGGCTGAGCCTGCAGTGCTGGCCACCAGCATCTGTCCTCCGTGCACCGCTCCGGTACCATTAACGGGAAGCTGCTCTTAAGGAAATGTCTCGAATACCTTTCTAAAGGGAAACAATGCTAGATGGGCTGCTTTTCCTGCCATTCAGCACCAAGGGGTGTAGATAGGAAGGGATGTGTCCCCGCAGGCTTCAAATCCTGATGACTTTAAAAGATGCCCATTGTAGAGTTTGCACGGAGAAGGGCTTTTATAGGAGAAAAGGGCCCCGTCAGGCCCCAAATCAGAGAAGCTGATCATGAAATGAGGGGAGGGATTTTTCCCCTATTGTTTTTAGTTGAAGCGTATTTCCCAGCAGCAGTGCCGCCGGATCCTCTGCTGCTTGCAACGAGCTGGACTGCCGGAATAATAATAAAATAAAAAAAGAGATGGGTGGAAATGAGTCTTGGGCTTTTGTTCTGCTTTGGCACGCGTTGTGCCTTTTGACCGCCATTCCTGGTGCGATGGGAGCTTCGCTGCAGCTTTACGGTGCCAGCACTGCTCCCCTTCTCCATGCCCTTCGTCACATCTTGTGCCTTTGCAGGTGGCAGCCCCTGCCTGCTGCCTGCCTGCAGGCTGAGGGATACCAGAAATACCTGGAATATGGAGACAGCAGCTCCTCTGCCGAGCACATAGCAGATAGCAGGCACATTGCTCAACCTCCCAGGGACAAACACCCTCACCTGCCCTCCCACGGAGCCGGCTGGATGCAAACCTGCTGCGAATCAGCCCAGCTCTGGGAGGCTGGGACGTTTCCTGAGACGATCAGAGCAGTGGCAGGCAGGAGCACGCAGGTTTTGGGGCTGCCTGTGCCACACACAGCGCTTCTGCTGCCAGGAGAGCATCCTCCACACGCAGCAGCGTGGGGAAGCGCAGCCTCCGTGTACCTGTCAGCAGAGATCAGCCTCCTCTGCCTCGATGAGACGCGGGTACAACCTCCGTGCCTGCAGATCATGCAGCGTTTATGCAGAAGATCTAGCATACAGCCTGGTTTTTTCTCTTGGTAGGTGGAGGAGAGCCCCTCAGCCTGCCCAGCCTCATCCCCCCTGGGAGTTCTGCAGCTGAGAGGTTATTGAGTGTCGTTTCCACAGCCCCATGTGTGACAAGGAGGTTGCAGAGAGCTCGCACACAAACGAATGCCGGGTTGGGAAGAGGCAGGTTGGCAGTGCTGCGGATGGAGAAAACCTGGGGGGCAAAGAGAGAGAGAGATGTCAGCTGGAGCTGTTTGACACCAAGGGGGAAGGGATCCACAGCGAGCAGCAGGAGCCCTTCCCCAGCACAAAGAAAGACCTGAGAAAGGAGGAAAGGGTGGCGATGGGGACAGAACCGTCCCTGCTGCAGGGAGGAGGAGGAAGAAATCCCCGTCCCCAAGGACTCCCCTGCAGTGTGGTGCGGGGATGTCCCCAGAAGGTCCCTTGTCACCAATTCATCCTGCCTCTTGCTCCTCCCTTCGCTGTGCCATGCCAAAACCTCGGTTCCCTGCTAGCGCTCAGCGCCAGGCTGCTTTCTGCAGCGGCGGCAGCAGGAAATGAATCCCTGCCCCGTGCCAGGAGTGGAGGTGTGGGACAGCCCCTGCCTTCGCTCGCTGGGCAGGGACCAAGCTGCTAATTAGGAGCCCAGGCTCAGGCTGTCAGGGCCACCCCGAAGGGGATCTGGAGACGTGCCTCGTGCTGATCCCATTGCTGTTGAAACCAGTGGAAGCACCTGAGTTTATCACAGAGCCCTGTCTGTATCTTAACCTTGGAGCTTAACCTCAGCGCTGCTTCTCCACCTCTCCCAAAATTTCCTTCCCTGCTGCTCCGGCATCCCTCGGGCTGCACCACGGCCCTTTAAAGCCAGCTCCCCATCCGGGGGGAGGCTCCTGAAGTGATCTGGTGGTGAGCAAAGGGACCCAAAGAGCCCGTGCCCATCCAAATGGAGCCTTCATCTAACAGGGAGTGCAATGAGGCATGCTGGATTTCCACTCCTGTTTCTTGCTCTTCACCCAGGGAGAGGAGCAAATCAGTTGAGTGCCCACAAATCAGTTGGGTGCTTCTGCATTTTCCTGTGGGCATTTTTTTTGCAGCCCTGTTGCACCCGACAGCTGTAAGACAGAAAATGCTGCTGCAATAACAAATTGTTGGCATGTTTTGGGTTCAAAACCTTGCTGGCAGTGGGGAGAGCCCCTCGCCGGCAGCACACGAAGAAATGATGTTGAATTTCTCTCCAGCGAGCAGAGCCCTCCGAACCAGAACCCTCATGCAATTATGTGAGGGTTTTTTTTTCTTGACTCCGGATCCTAAGAAACTGTCTCTTGAATAGTGTGTTTCTTGCTGGTTCATTCGTCTGTGAATTTCCCTGGCAGGTAGCGTATAAATAGCTCTGAGGCACAAGCGATTCACGAGTTCTTTTCAGAACGCAGCATTGAGTCATTGCAAAGCCTCCTACTGTAGCTCTTTTGGAGATGCGCTCATTATTTGAAGTGTAAGATTCGTGCCCGAGAAAGAACGAGACGATCCTGGCTCGAGTTTGTCCTTCCACCAAAGCACCTTGTTTAAAAAGCGGCGAGGAAGGAAATCTCGCGCCGGCGAAGAGAGCAGGAGGCATCTGCGCGTCCCCGCCGTGGGCTGTGCTGCTCGGCAGCGTTGTGAGGCCAGGAATAGAAAGCAGGGTCCCTTGCTCCCCGGAGCCCTCTGCCATGTAGGGCAGAGCCAGCCAGCTGGATCCCCCCCGCCGTCCTTTCCGCCTGACCCCACACAGCGCCGGGCTCTCCGTAATTAGGGCAGAATTAGGGCAAGATCCCCAGGGATGCAGGCAGCGGGAGCAGGGCTTGCACAGAAGGGCAGAGCTCGTCTAAAGATTGAGCTGAGCCTCCCTTCCCACCTGGAAGTCTGGTCCGAAAGGAATTGGGGGATTTGATGCACGCGAACGCCTGGCAGCCTGCGGGTTGTAGCAACAGCTCTGCCATGACCACTGGATGTCGAGGAGCATCAGGTGTGTCCACAGAGCACGTTCGGATAAACACTTGCTGCTGGCTCACGGGGCACCCAGAGCTTCCTCTGACACGGGCTTAAACAAAAAGCAAGGAGGAAAAGACAAAGAGACCATTTTTCTGGAGCCGCTGCCGTGCGGTGCAACGTTAGGCTGCCCGAGGAGCAGTGCCACGGAGCTGTGGTGCTGACTGCATGCATCGGAGAGGTAACACATCCATGTCAAACAGCAGGAGAGCTCCACACGGAGCAAAACAGGAACCACCTGAGAACCTTCTCCCCCTGTGTAAACTACCTCTGCTGCTCGTGCGTACATCATTACGGGCTGTTTCACACTGGTTTTTGGTGCAGATGTGTTCCTAGCGTGGTTTTAAAGGGTGAGTTGGGATTTACCTCCCCATTCAGTCAAACCAACACCATTTATTCTTTTGGCTCTGAGGCTGTATGCAAGCCTGAAGCAGATTTGTGACCAGATTAAACCCACAAAGGGAGTTTTGATAGGATACCTGGGTGAAATTTCTCTTTCTTTTGCCCTCACAGCATGCCTGACTGCCCTGCCTGGAGCAGCTCCCCCCTTTGCTGGTGTATTGTGCTCCTACTGGGTCTTCAGCCCAAATCCCTGCAACGTGGCACCCAAATCCTGCCCTTGGGGCAGGGACCGGTGATGGCCTGTCACTGCTGTGGGATCAGGGAGACACGGGCAATCCTGTAAGCCATAAACATCTGTAACTTCTCTTAAAGCTCAAGGTGAGAACTCCAAACACTCCTGTGACGCCTGAGACTTTTGATACATTTTTAGCACGGGGCTCTGCTGGCATCAGCCGTGAGTGCAGCCGGAGTGAGTCCCTGCTGCCACCAGCACCCTGCAGCGTCCCAGCACCTTCAGGGGTCCTTCTGGGGCACTTCTGTCACTGGCAGGGACTGAGCCAGGGAGCACAGAGCAGCACGGTGCAGTGGTGGTGCCCACGGGGACGCAGTTTACCTGTGGGTCTTGGGCTGGGGCTGACACTGTCTAGGATTAATGTGTCATCCCCCCTGGGATGCCCTAATGCATTAGGGCACCGGCCTTGGCTCTGGTTCACGCAGCTCCAACACACGATTACCTTCCTGGGGAGGTAAGGCACCCAGGACAGCTGAAAATACGGTGGGAATTGCCACGTGTGGCTGTGGGGGCTTGGGATACAGCAGAGATGAGATGGGGGAGCAGGTGATGAGCACACGGCCTTCTGCACTTGCTGCAGTGGCTGGGGAGTAACCCAAAGAGATGGACCAAAAAAGAGGATGAAGCTAAAGATCAGCTGCATTTCATGGATGGAGGGTTACTGGTGGAGGGAAACGCGCCTTCATGGATTTAAATCAAAAGAAAACATCAGATCCTCTAACCTGACATCCCCCAGAACTCGTGCTTAAAGATTTCATCTTACGGTGCCACAGCAAGGTCAAACTCACTCTGCAGGTGTTACCTTGGGAGTAGGTGTGTGTTTCTGTGCATGTCCATATCAGAAAGGGATGGGAAAGAGAAGAAACCTTTTTCTTTTCTTCCCGGTGTCTGGTGTATTTGATAAGCAACCCCCTGTTTTGTACGATTCTTTGGCCATGATCTGCAAGGTCCTTTCCAACCTACATGATCCTGTGATCCCGTGATTTTCCTACAGATTGTGATTTACACGTGATACCCCCTCCCCTAGCAGGTGTGGAAGTACCACGACCAACTGAAAAACCAGACGGAGAAGTTAAGTGGGGTGCCCAAAGCTACCCGGCTTTCCCCAAACCAGGCGCAGCACGAGGGGTTGCAGCCCTGCACCGTGCACTGACCCCATCGCTCTCCTCTGTACCACGCACAGGAAGTTTTTCTTTATCCTCTTCTGCTCCCTGCCTCAAAGCTGGAAATGATTTTTCCCTTTAATCTTCTTTGACGACTTCTTCGTTGAAAAATAAAGCAGGTAGGACAATGGGATGGGGCAGCGCTGCGAGGACCAGCTCAAGTGGTGGGTGGATCATCCAGACCCCAAGCACAAGAGCAAAGCTTCCCTCTGTTTGTACAGGCTTATTCCCTCTGTTTGTATTTCTCCGTGATGCGGAGATTTGTTATTCATAATCTGCTGCCGGTTATTCTCATCATCAGTTGAAGGAGACGTCGTGTGAGTTAATTATTCTGTTCCCCAGCAGCTAATGAGGGGTGTATATATTCCAAGCTAACAATTTGCCATAGCTCGGCGGGAGAGCGAGTATTAAGCGCTCAGCGACAACACGCAAATAATGAGCACGTTTATGGAAAGCACAACTGAGGGACAACAAAAAGGCCCAGGTGTCGGGATAATTTATTCCGAACTAACGATATGATAGTAAAGGAGATCCAGATTAAAAACCTACATACGCCAGGTGGGAACTGAAATGAAATCCCCAGCTTGTCAGAAGTTCAAGCCTTTTGCAGGTCCTGTTGAAAACAGCGGGAGGACGTCACCTGTGAGAGCCGTGGTTGTTCAGCGTCTGGTTAAAAGCGATCCAGCCCTTTCATCTGGCACGAACGATACAGTCCCCTCCTAAGCAAATTTCTTGCTGACAAGCTTTCAGCAAGGCAATGCCTGATTCTTTTGTCCAGCCCTCAGAAAAACACGGGTGCCAGGTGAGCGCATATTCAGAAGATTTCTGGCTTAATTTTATCCTAATGTGCTTATAACATCAGTCAAGGTCGAGGCACAACTGAGGCTGCTACTCTACAGACGTGCAGTAAGAGAGATCCTTCCTCCGAGATGCATACAGCTGAAATAGCAAATGGTCCCAGTTCCACTGACACAGCTTCTCGGAGATCCCCTTTCCTCCTCTGCTGTCTGCCTCTGACTTTTCAGACTGAGCTGTTTGGGGAAAGACCAGCATTTGCTCAGCATTCAGCATACAGGAGTATAAGACACCGTTGGGACTCTTAGAGCTTATTACAATTCTCATAATTAGTAATAACAGTATGAAAGCCGAAATTAATGGATAACGTGCTTGTGTACAAGTGCATGTATTTTCCTAGGCTTCAGGTCTTGGTGCACCAGAGCGGCAGATAACATTTCTCTTTAAGAGCTGGGGCTTAACAGTCAGGATAGTCTACTTGGCAAAAAAGACAAAGAAAGAAAGAAACAAACAGAAAAAACACATTATGAACATGGGGTTAGGTGATATCTCACCTTTATCCACAACACAGGCTCTTGGGCTTCCCATCTCACCTTTTAGGACATGGGCAAGTCTTTTGGGGCCGATCAAGAGCTGTTAGCCACACCTGACAGGGTGACAGCCGCTGTCTTCAAGGTGAAAGATAAACGAGTTAGTCTTGTTTATTGCTTGCTTTTTAACACCCAAGCCAGAATCAATCATTATAGTGACAAAGCTTAGTGTGCTGAATTCCCTTGGCATTACTAACTCACTTTTTCTTTCCGCATCCCTAAAAAAACCCGCAGGCAGATATAGCTAATGCTGTGTCGCGTCCCACGCACTCGTGTTGCTCCTGCAGTCTGTTGCTTTTTCAGAGTCACACACACACATTTGCATTTGCAAGCGCCACTACTGCTCTGCAGTAAACACTGCTCCTGCCTCTCTCCTAAGAGGATCCAGATGTCTTTTTCCCAGGATGATGCATTTATTTTTAGCTGTCCCTGCTCCTTGCTGAGTGCACCGGGCGTTCCTTCCTTCTGCGCACAGGTCGTGGTCGACATCACAGACACTGCGTTCAGGGGTGAGGACGGTGATGGGGAGAGAAGGATGTTTGTCTTCCAGAAAACAAATTTTCTTTTTATTCTCCAGATTCCGTGAGGTCCCCACAGGCACGTCTGTGCTCTGAACGTTTTTTCCATATGGCGCACACTGCCTCTGTCAGCTCTTTGGTTGGACGTGGTGTGACTAAGAGGAGGATTTTATTTGTTTGGTGGTTGAAGTGAAAAAACGAGAGAGAAAATTTTCAGCTTGTATTTTATTTTTTAGCAAATGGAGGAACAACCTGGGTGAAGGAAGGGCTCAAACTTCTCTTGTTGGGAGAAGAGTGATGAGTGAATCCCAGTTGGACCAAGGAGAGATGTGATGAGAATGTCATCCTGTGAAGTTTTACAGCAACCTCAGTGAGGTCTGGAAAATGACGCACAGTTTGAGAAACACTTTTACTCTTCCTTCCCCTTCAGCCAGCCTTGATGTCATTATTAACACCTCATCTGTACTAACGTGGCCCTCAGAGCTGTTTGCAGAGTCACGGCAGCGTTGCAGCTGTGCTGGCCTGAGGACACACAAGGCAGGGCTGGTGAGGAGAGATAACAACTTCTAATGGACCAGCAAAATCACATTTGGTAGGGAAAGCAGACAGGCTCCCGGGGACAAGCACCTCCTCGTGTCTCCTTCTGTTTGCCAGGGGCCTGTCTCCAGCATCGTGGGCATTCAGAACGAGGATGTGCAGCTTCAGGGCACAAAGTTCCTGCCGACAGGGATAAAGGACCAGCTCCTCAAGCTCAGCGAAGTGAAGGATGCTGTTGCATTCCTGGGGAGAAACCTTTTTTTTCATGGGGTTTCTCAAATCAGGAGCCTGCTTGAGTTCAAATGGCTGATGGGGGCAGGCTCACGAGCAGCTTCTTTTCTCTTTTTTGCTATAGTAAGGGATAGGAGGAGGTTTTTTGGCAATCACTGGGCTTTTCTTAGTCCTGCTAGGAGAGGTGTGTGTATCTTAGCCCCATTGGTACGTGTCTTCATGGGGGTCTGGAGTTATCACAAAACAGTAGAAGATGTAGCAAAATAGTACAAGAGACAGCGTTATATATTAAAAAAAAGCCAGTTGAATGGTGGCATTGTGCATAGCGTGATGTGTGCTTGAATGCAGTTATAAATACTTCTTATGAATGTATGAGCATTACATGTATGCCTGCTGAACGAGAGATGTGAGTAAGGAGGAGATCAGGCCAAGAGATGACTGCACAGCGCAGGCACTCGGGGACATTGGTTTCACACGAGGCAACTGCAGAAAGGGAGAGAGGAAAAAAAAAAAAAGTCACGTCTCACCCCTCCTGTGCTGCTTCTCTTGGCCATGGTCTGCGTGTGTCTCAGTGCTGGGGCCGGCCGTGCCACCAGCGCCTCTTTTGCCTCCCTCAGACCCTCCCTCTCCTCTGTCCATGACACTCACAGGAAGGAAATCGTCTGTGGTCTGCTGGAGCTTGGTATTTCGGTGTGGGTTTTTGGATGGGGGTGAAGAGGGGAAGCGAGAGGGTGATTTGATTTTTCATTTTCCACCTCTTTGTCTGCTTTGTAGCCTTGACCTGCAGGAGAGGACCGAGAGGACTGAGGCGCCTGGCACTGGGGCTGGATCAGGGGAAGTCAGCCCGCCCTTTAGCACAGCAAGTTTTCGCTTGGAAAATATTTGATGTCACTGCCCAAGGCCAGCTCTTTCCCTCCTGTACAGACGGTGACTTGGCTGGCCTCGTGCGTGTTGGAGATTGGGCTAAATGGGGGCTGGACTCAGCACGTGCTGCTGTGTCAGCCCTCAGCTGCTACGCCTGGCTGCTGTAAGCTCACAGCTTACCCAAACACCTGCCTGGTCCTCCACTGGCTCGTTAGGCTTCAGATGGGGATGCTGTTGAGATAGCATGGCTCTGGGGGAAGGTTTTCCATAGGAGAAGTGCCAAAGCTGCCAAAATGGGGAGCTGGTGTTTTCAGTGCATCACCTGCGGATGGAGCTGCGTGCAGATTTACTGGTCCCCTTCGCTCAGCCCTGTAACTTGGAAAGCTTCAAGAGCACCTTAGGTCCTTCATTTTCCTTAAGCAGTGCTAAGGAGCACCACATTTGGTTATACAATAATTTGTCTCAGCCTGAGCTTTTTAGTACTTAATGAGTCAGGGATTGGGGGCAAAAGATGTCTCAACCATTGAGTGTTTGCTTAGTGGCACGCAGATCGCTTTATTGTGTTGTAGCTGCTGTTTCTAAAAGCCTCAAGAAAAACAAAAAATCTTCAAAGAGTGAGAAAAATCCATGAGAGCGTTTTCGGCTCCTGTGTTCAGAGACCGAGGGCAGGGAGGGCGTGAGAGGCTAACGGGGGCGAGCGGGGGGCACACCAGTGCTGGGCCAGTAGGATCTGCGGAGCCTCTTCCACCCAGCCAAAGGGATCCAAGTCCTTCCCTTTCTTGAAACACTTTTCTCTCCCTGCACGTCTCAGGCCAAGCACTTCTGTACCCCTCAGCGTGGCTCCAGAGGAGAGGAACACGAGCTCTGCTTCATACGAGCTCTGCTTCGTGCAGCACCTGAGACCAAAACCACCCGAAGCTGCTGGCACCAGCCCCTGAGCCATGCAACAACCCGCTCCAGGGGCCAGCCAGAGCCTGTTAAAGCTGCTCTGTCCTAACGAGCCTTGTAAAACCTTTGGGAGCTGCAGGTGAACTGCGTGGGAAAGGGTCTCATTTGCTTACCAGCCTCTCCCACCAAACCCCTCATCACAGGAGAGGAAGAATCGCTGGGATTCCTCGGCTGAAAACAGGTACCCACGTTGTAGGTACCTACAGACACAGCTTCCAAGGGACAGCTGCATTTTTCAGCCTAACATACGCTCTGCTGAGGTTCTCCCTATCCTTTGGGAGGTACCTTCACTTCTTCCTCCATCCCCCTCCCTTTTCTGTGCTAAAAAGGGAGATAAAGCATCTTTATCCCTACCGCAGCTACCATTAAAGGAGCACTCCAACTTTTGAGGCTTTCCTTCTTATTTTTGCTTTCAGACACTGGCTCACAGCAGTGTGACGAGTGGGTGCTAATTACGGAGAAATACATTTCGACAACAGAGCCTTACTGCTGGTGAATACAGAAAAATTGCTCATTAGAGCAGCATGCTATTTAGTCAGATTGCCTTCCCTAGATATTATCATCCTGGCGTTAATGCAGACTGGCAGCGTAACACTTGAATTAAACAATCTTGAGATAACACATGCAGGACTTCACAACTGCTGTCCAACCTTTGGGGGGCTCCCACACGCTGCTTCCACAAAACACCCCCTCCTGGGGTTCAGTAACTCGCTTATACAATTAATTGTGGTTTTGTTTTTTATATATATATTTAATTAAATACACCTCATAGGGCACAGTGCATCACACGTATGATCTATTTGGGTTTAAACATGCCGTGCCTGATTCTTTTCCCAGACATCCACCTTTTACCTGCACGGTTTGGGATGTCTGTGCTGGTTGCATGACGCAGGCAGTGTCCCTGTCTGCTCGGTGGCTCCCTGCACACATCAACATTCACGAGATGTTGAAATCACACTGGAAAACGCCTCATAGCCATTGCACAGAATAACACAGTAAAGGAAGCACAGCAGAAGCTGTTGCAGAAATGCAAAGGCTCCCTGCAGCTCCGGGTGCCTTGTAGTGGTGCAGGGAGGCTCTGGGGTGGTAGAAGACAGCACCGAGGCTTTCACGTGCAGCCTGGCAAACAGCAAATGCAGAAGCTGCAGTTTGGGTCCATGCAGCTGCAAGCCAAAGGTGCCTTTGCTGGGACACAGCTACGTGGGGCTCCATCAGCAGCAATAGCTTCTGTAACTCCATGTCTCTGCTTTGTAGGGCTGCCTGCATGCAAGGGGAGCTAAAATCTCACTGGGTGCAAGGGCCAGTACCTACAGAGACAGTGCTACAGCAGCTGTATCCACAAAAGGTTCCTCAGCCCCATGTCCTACCTGCTTCTGCCAGACACAGCCTCTCCATCAGGCTAACCTAAGTGATATAAACGTGCACAGAAATAGCACAGCTGCTCAGGACACCAGCACTCATCTATCTACACCAGGATTCCCTCTTCCGCAGCCCTCTGGGCCCAGCCTTTGACTTGAATGCCAGCTTTTGCTAATTAGCTCAGTTTTTATCTAATTAGCACCCGAATGGGAGTGCCTCCCCCAGCTGCCTCTGGGCTGGTGAAGAGCCCAGAGCTAGGGATATAGGTGAAGGAGCCAGGAAGAGCTTTTCCTTAGGGTTTGTGTGGTGTGTCCTCACCTCTGTGTGCTCTGAATGTACCCTTAGGTTGGGTTAGACTGAACTGGACAGTGCCTGCACCAGATTTTCTTTGCAACTGACTTATTTGTAGCGCATTTCCTTCCTTTAAGCTTGCTATGAATGTGTTTTTTAATATTGGCCATGGTATTTTGCTCTTAGTTTGCCTTGGGAAATGGAGTGTGTCCTACATCTGCGTCTATTTTAAGGCTGGGCTTTGTCGCCTGCTGCCGGCTGGGGACGTGGCCGGGAGGAGCGCTGATAACGTGGGCACTGCTCTGCTGTGCTGGGTGCTCCTGGGGAGCCCCAGCCCCAGCCGTGGCCTGGCTCAGATCCTGCGTGTGCTGCTGTGCTCGTAACCCCAAATACTGTGCTGTAGGGTAGTGCTCAGCCTGCCTGGCTTCAGTAGTTCAAAAGCTGCTACTGTGGTTTAATTCGATTAAATGAGGTCTGTTTGCAGGTAGTAACAATGAGGCACACCCAGAAAGCAAACTGTTGTGTTCTTAGCATCTCTCTTAAATTGTAAGCGTTATAATTTTCTCTTTGTGTTAGTTCTGCTCATTAACTTGTGTTTTGGGGGACCAATAGATATTTATGCTCTGTTAACTATAAGGAGAAGTCTGTTCGCTCAGAGCAGCAAAAGGGAATTGAGATTTGTCCCTCCGGGTGGTTTGGGTGCTCTTCATAACACTGCAGAGGGGAGCAGAGCCCCGCAAGGCAGTGCTGTCCCTGTGCTGCTGGCTGCTCATGTATGTGGGTAGCACACCTGATGCTTAGAGTCCAAGTGCATCTGCACAATTCCCTTCTTCCTGCTGTTATCTGAAGGAAGCTCCTGCTCAGTGGTGGCCAGGTAGGTGATGGATACCTGCAGTGTGGTCACCTTAACCTTTATGAGATAA
Source organism: Aythya marila (assembly GCF_965140915.1). NCBI lineage: Eukaryota > Metazoa > Chordata > Aves > Anseriformes > Anatidae > Aythya > Aythya marila. The sequence goes on along the minus strand of NC_139046.1, from coordinate 5,652,166 downwards.
GAAAGGCTGGGGGGCTCTTCCAGCCTAGAGGGTTTTAGGGTTTTATACCCTCAGCCACCCCGGGTGCCCTCCTGCCACCCTTCTGAGTGTGCAGCCTCGGGTGATGTGCTCCTGGAGCTCTGCTGCGTGGCATGGTGCTTGTGTTGGCAGATGCTCTGCAAAGAGAGGTTCAAATCCCCAAATCTCTGTGCCTACAGATGGGTTAAGAGGAATGGCAGGGGGAACGCTGCGCGGTGACTTGGTTCTTGTTTTATTTAGTGTTGTGCTCTGGGTGATGAGAGAGCAGAGGAATAAATGTGACTTTGTGCCTGAGGGATGGGCAGCTGCTTGATAAAGCAGGCGTAAGCGTAGGGGGGCTCTTGCTTTGGAGTGGCTTTTCTCTGAAACACTTCTCATGGTTAAACAGTCTCAGCATCATGAGAGCTGGCTGGGGGGATTGCTTCGTGCTGGGGCTGAAGGCAAAATCCGGGACCTGGTGCCCCGATGGTTCCTCTGCCAGCACCGATGCACAAACCTCTCCTCCGGGGCAGGTTGGTGCTACTGCACTGGATGTGGCAGGGAAGGGTCATACTGGTTGTACTGGGCTCGTCCTAGAGGGTGGCGTGGTGCTGGGAGCTGTGTCTTGCTGTCTTCGATGACTTTTCTCTTCTCCTCCTCTGGGGAGGTCCTGCACCGAGCGCTTGCATGCCTGAAGCTTGGAGAGGGGCAAAACTTCCTCAGCGAGACGGTTTCCCATCCACTTTCATGTAATATTTAAGGCTCAGCCGAAGAGTTATCGTTTATGCAGTAGTGCCAGGGAGTGAATTTCGTATTGATTTAAAAATTAGCCATTTTTAGCTTACTATTTTATTCATCAGAATAAAAAAAAAAAAGTCTCAGCTTCGGCAGGAATGTGCTGTGTGCTACTTGTCTGCAGAACTGTGCTCCTTAATTTGTTCTTGGCATGGGGCTGGTAAAAGCACTTAATGCATCGTCCTGTTTGCTCTACTTGCCTCACCCCCCTGGCTTTAAGGACGTTGTAATAAAAATGTGATGGGGAGCAGGGCTGTGCTCCCAGCCTCGTGCTCCTCACCCCCTTCTTCCTCTGGGGCTGCTTGTGTCTCTGGACCTGGAGATCCAGCACCATGGGGCTTCTGGAGGTGCTGGGCTCACCTGGTTTTGGTACGAGGCCACCTGGGAGACTCAAATGTTGGTCGTGCAGCTGGTTTGGGCTGAGGAATCTGTCCGTGCCCGGGTGTTGGTGCCTTGCTGAGGGCTCAGAAGGGCTGTGCACAACCCAAAACCCACGGGGGTGAGCGCACACCTGTGAGCAGTGGGTTGAAAATGGAGGGTGCGGAGCCAGAAGGAGTTAGTGCTTCAGGCAGGCCTCTGGGGCAATGGGCCTGAATTTCAGTCCCTATTCATACGCTGGTTTATTTATAAGCTATTAAAGATGTATAAAGTGATTTTTGGAGCAGGCGGCAGAGCCTGTGTCCCTGCTTCCAAGTGTGTGCTGGTTCCAGATTCTGCTTGCTTTCCCGTGTGCCTTTCTGATGCATTTTCCCATGCTGGGCACTGCCCTTGTTCCCCTGACACCAGAGCAGAGCCTGTGTAGGGTATGGCTCACCTGAAGTGATCAGCACCAAAGCTTTGGCTTTGTTTTGCCCCCCACTTCATCAGCAAAGAAATACATCCTGGCAAATCTGCTCCTGTTCTGTGTGGGGTATTTTATGGGGCACTTCCCAGCAGCACTGCTGGTGGCTGTGGTCACACCAGCTGGAGATGGCTCAGCCTTGCTGGGAAGTGGCAGGTTCTGATTTCAAGGGCATTGTTGGCTTAAATTTTTCTCGCAAAAGAGCGGTCACTTCAGCTGTACGTGTGTATTCCTAAAATTAATTTGCTGCTCACAGCCTGTGTGGTTAGGGTATCCTGAAAATCAGGGTTTCTTCTCTGTTGGCTTGCAAATGTAATCAAAAGGATGATATAACCAGGGGACCTGCTGCATCTGAAGGGTGTTACCTGCTCTTCTATCAGGAACAGGTTTTATACAGGTGTGTAATATTGTGCCTTTAAAAAAAGGCAGCAAACTTAATGGGCATCATGTTGCTTAGGAGCTATTTGCTGAAGCTGGTTGTTGCTTAAATACTGAGGTGTGAAATCTGCTGGGGCTGAGGTGTTTTTAACTCTCGCATCCTTGAAGTCAGCTCAGGACAAGGGGCATCGTGACAGATGGCTCCGCTCTAATGGCTTGAGGAGTGCTCTGTGCGAGGTATTGATGAACCCCAAATCTTCAAATTAGACTCTGAAAGCCTCTCCAGCCCGCTGCAGGATGCTTGGCACCGCTTACAGCTTGATGTGCGACACCATGAGCAGTGCTGCAGCTGTGCCGCTGGGAGCAGCCGGCGATGGATCACTTCATGCTCCTGAACACGTGAAGGTGCACGCGGCAGGCAAAGCGTGTGAGGCTCACTTTATTGTGGCTCGCTGTCGTGTGGCTTTATTGCTGCGAAGCCCTTGTAGTAAAAGTCACGGTAAGCCCCGGTGTTTTGCTCCAGGTCCCCTTGAAGCCTGTGTAATGGCTACGTGGAATTTGAGCAGCCTTTGAGGTGGGTTTCCTGGTGCAGGAAAGCACCGATCAAAACCTCATGCTCCAAAGTGATCTTCTGAAACAGCTCTCACTGCTCTCCTGTTCTCCTGGCAGATGCGAACGCAGACACCACTAGCATTTAGGCTGGCTTAGATCTATTGATGCAAAGGACTGCTGAAGAGCCAGGTATAATTGTGCCACTGTCATGTGTCAGGTTAGTGGGTTACAAATCCGGTGCTGCTTTGAGAGCTGCCTGCTTTGGATGCAGGTATGAGCCCATTCACCTCTGCTTTTAAGTGGTGGTGCCAGAGCTCTCTTTTTTGGGGAAAAAAAACTCCGCTTTAATCACTTGGGTACCAAACTCATAACCTCCTATCCATTGCTGCTTTATCTCAATGCCAGAGCTCTGCACTAAGACGTTTTGAAATTAAAACTTGCCTTTTCCAGGACCTGGAGTGGATGCAGAGCTCTGTGGCTGTGAGGAGTCCTCCTTCCACAAGGGCCCCCCAGCTTGGGAACAGAGGATTCAGACCCAAGGCACTGCCTCAAACAGCTGCGACTTCCCCCAAACCTGGTTGCGGTTTTGTGTGGCTCAGCGTTAGAGGTGTCTGTGTGCATCGCTGCCTTTGCTGCCCTCGCTGAGCAGCAGGCTGTTAGCTCTTTTAACTGGCTTTCTCGCTGCAGTTACCCGTGGCTCGGTGACACCTGGAAATGCATTTGCCAGCTCGATTGTTCCGACAAACCCAATTACCGGCTGCTCAGGGAGCTCCCACCCCGCACTTAGCAGAGACTCAGCATTGATCCAGGGCGGATTTTCCTGAGGCTGGGTTCAACAAGCAGCGTGCCCCTCGTGAGTCCCTCTCCTTGGTCAATAACAGCCAGGGGAAGGTTCCCAAACCCTGAGCACAGGTTTTCTGGCTGCCTCTGAGCTGTTCACGTTGTCCCAGGGGATCCTGTAGCTAGAATGTCTTTGTACCACTTCTGGGCTAATTCCTGCAGAAACCTATTAATTTCTGCCCTGTTTTGTTCCTGTAGGGGCTGGATGTGACCTGATGGAGAGCTCTAGCTAAATGGAAACAACTTGAACAGCTTTGATGAATTCTCAGTTAGCTTGCAAGTAAGAGAATACCTGCAAAACCGATCTCCTTCCTCAAAATCATTTTTGCAACGAGGTCTGGTCATCCAGCATGAGTCCACAGGCAGCTAAATACAGTGCTGTGGCCTCAAGATGCCCAAGCTGGTATCGTCTGCCTCTTTCTAAAAGAAACCTGCTGTTGGTTAGCCCTGCACAAAATCTATGCCCAGCCTCCGCAAGCAGAGACCGCGGGGCCCGCTTTGGAGGACAGCACGGGTGAGATGATGCTGTGGCTGCTTCTTTATTTACAGCTCCTCGGGTCGCAGCAGACAGCGTGTAATTAGAGCAATTGGCTCAGGGAGAGAGAGAGATGATAACCTTGTTGATCAGCGTGTCGGAAAGGCACGAAAGTACAGGTCTGATGGGCTCTGGAGAGAGGAGATGATGCTCTTGGAGAGGGAAGCAGGATGCGTTTGCATCTTGCTGTCATTATGGGTGGAAGGAAAAGTCTTGCATTAATGGGGAGGTATTGAACAGCTGCAGCTCAGCTCCTTAAGGTGAAAGGGATAGGGAGTGAGTCGAAGGCTTTTGGGGATGGGGAATGCTGAATTTGAGCTGCTATGAAACACAAAGAGGAAAGGACGGAGGAATGAAGCAAAAAAAATGGGGTGGTGCTTGTAAATAAGGTAAATGTGGCAGGATAATAGAGGGAGTGCTCTGGCAACCCACGGAGGAGATTAAAAACTTGCTCTGACTCCCTGTAGGTGATCCTCATCTCCTTCTCATCCTTCATAGAGAGGAGGAGCTGCCTTGGGTCTGGAGGCTGTTCCTGTGGGGTCCCATCCTCGTGGCTGCAGCACTGCACAGAGCTGGCTGCAGGCTTTTAGCAGGTCTGTAGCTGGCTGCCTCTGGGGTTTTTGCAGAGGATCCGTCTGTGCTGGAGGTGGTGGTGAACACAAATACCCTCAGATGCCTTGGGGTGTGAGCTTGGTGGAAGTGGTGTGTCAGTGGGCCTGGTGATCTCTGGAGTAAAAGGGCAGTGAAAATGGGGGGGTTGGGGTGCTTTATTGAGGTCTGCTGGGTGAGGAAATAGCCTGAGAGCAAGGAAGATCTTGGGCTGGGAACAGTGAAGGAAAAGACTGGGTAGGATCGACTTGTAGGAAGGAAAGATCTCAGTTCAGCCGGTGGGTCACAGCTCTGCTTGCTCTGTTTTAACAAAACCCGGGCTTATGTTCTGGCTCCTCCTGTCTCTTACCTTAAACATGCAATTAAGGGGTCTGAGTCAGGATCCGAGTGCTCTGCAGAAACAAGCCAGCTGTTGGAAAAATTTTGGGGGTAACCTGGGGGCAGAGGAGGGAATTTCAAGGTGCTTTTTGTCACCATTACCCAGTCTGTCCCCCAGACCCATTCACAAGGACATGGGGCTGCCCCCTGCAGCACCCACAGGTGAGGTTGGTGGCACAGGAGCTTGCAGGTGAGTGCAGAGCTTGGCTGCCTGGGGAGCTGAGGGCCTGGATCCCATCTATCCGTGCCCTTCATCTCTTCAGGTTGGTGAAACAACTCTCTTGGAGTTAGGCCAGGCTGCCCTAGCACCTCCTGCGGTCTGGGACGTGGAAAGGGGACAAGGAGCCCAGCCCACAGCCCACTGGTTGTGGTGGGACACCCCAGGGTGGTGCCACCTGCCAGCAGCTCAGATCGAGGGGCAGGGGCCAGGCAAGCAGCCCCCGCTGCTGTCCCCTCACCACGCTGCTGGCACAGGCAGCTCCTCTGCATGCCCAGGGAGGTGCTGCTGGGGTTGCTGGGCACTTTCCCTGCAAATGAGGCTTGTGGCTCTGCCAGAAATGACATCACCTGTTAGGCAGATTTCTTCATTAGGAAGCTTTCTAATCTCAGACACGAGCCACTCCAAAAATCCTCCCCCAACCCCTGAGCACGGAGCAAACCGAGCTGCTCTGCCAGTCTCTGCAGCGCGCTCTGCTTATTTATCATTCATGGCATCGTGTTTGTTTTATGACAAATGAACTTAATCACGATTTTCACAGCGGAATACCCAGGAAAATACCCAGGATAGCCGTAGCTGCAGGTACAGAAAACCAAACTTAATTTAGACAGGATATACGGGAGCAGTCAGAGGAGCTGAAGAATTGAATTCATCTAATAAAAAGACGAAGCTCTACATAATTTTTCATGCTGGCACAATAGCCTCATGAGACAGGCTGGTGCTCAGCTTCTGCATTAAACTCTTCTTGTGTGCTTAATTCTGATCCAAATCATTATCATCATTTGTTGCTGAAAGTGCATTCTGGTGTTGGGAATATTTTTTCCCCAGAGCTGCGAGGTGGAGGAGGGTAGAAACTGCAGATCATTTATTAATGCTCTGCTCCGTTGTGGTCCTGATCTCCACCAGCTGGGTCTGGATGCTCTGGCTCAAGCTCAGCGTGAGCGTGCTGACTTGCACAGGGCTCTTCATGCCCATACAGCAGTGTGGGGACTGAGCCAGGGGGCTGAGCAGGATGGTCATCATCCAGAAGTGAGGTCCCCAAACATCAAGAGGCTGAGAAGTGATCACTTCAGCTCAGAAAAAAAAGGTGGGCATGCAAAAATGTGGCTGTGCTTTGCCATATGCTCAGGGTTTGATTCCTTGATGCTCCTGCACCACATCAGACCCGCTTGCTGTCCTTCTTTCTCTTGTGATACTGGAGCAGAAACTCATGATTGGACCAAGAAAAAAAATGCTTCAAAAGCTGACCTACTGCTGCCAGGGTGTTTTCACGCTGCCCCAGCCAAACAGAATAACAATCTGAGTCTGCCCTGCTCATCAGGATGTTGTCATGTGCTTTAAAACACCCTAAAGGTATTTCCAAAGAAGAACATGGAAAGTAGAAGAAAATTTTCAGTGCGTTACCAGGCATCCCAGGCTCTTCAGGAGATTTAGGGTGAGGGCTGCAGAGCTTTCCTGAGGAGAGTACAGGCAGTAATTTGTGCAGACTCACTGAATGAGAGCCGCAAAGGAGCGATTGCTTCCTATAAATATGTTCAAGTGGCAAAGGGCACTGCTGGCAGAGCTATGGGATGTGGGTTGGTGATGAATAAATTCAGGCTGGAAATTTAGGAGACTCCTAAACAGCAGAGCAGTCATGCTCTGGAAATTTTTTTCTGGACAATTATTAAGCAAGAATCTGTCTTCTGGAAGAGTAGATCAGGGATTTGGGAGCCTCACCTCACTTTACTGAGTACAAACTGTGTGGGCACTCAGATTGATGCACATCACGGGTATTTTCAGTGTCAGGGCTCTCAGGAAGATGCATCCTTGACAGCCCAGCTGCTGTAGGAGTCAAGAAAATCAGGTTGCAGATGGACAAGTGGCTTTTTTCCACCTCTCGTGCAAATGAAGCATCCAGGGCCACCTTACAGAAAGTACCAATGTCCTTCACGTGCTCCCAGGTGAATAAGGCTGCGTAACACACCAGTAAAATACAGCTTCTGGAGGGGGGGAGGGAGGTAAAGAGATACTCAGGGTGCTGGTGTGAGTACTGCCAGACCTTGTTTTAGTTCCTGTGCCTCAGCTCGGGGCTGTCCCCAGCCACATCCCAGGGTGGGGATGCTTTGCAAAGCAGGCTGCGTGCATGGAGCAGGATGGTCAAATCGCACAGGGGGCAGCGTACAGGAGCTGGGAATGGCTCTGTGCACCTCCACGTGCTGCTGGTTGGAGCAGCATTGAGGCAGGGCGAGGTTTTGTCAGCCACAAACAGCCCCAAGGGCAAGAAACCAGTCCCTGCCTTCCCTGTGGCCGTGCCCAAGAAGGGATCAGTGCCGCAAGCAAAGCTTCTGGGTTTCCCCCCTGTGAGTGGATAAATCAACCTGGGGTGTTGCGTGTGGTGAGGGGCAGAGCAGCTGGAACGTACGGGGAACGGGATTTGGCTGATTCAGGAGTGGGGGTGATGCTGGGAAAGGCCCAGCCTTCCCTCAGCACATTTCTGCCTTAATCCCGTTCTGTGCTGTGGCCCAACAGCCCTGCTGCTGAGGATGACAGCCTCCTGCCTCCACACTCCCTCCAGCAGCGGGGCTTCTCCATCCTCATCCTCACTCCTGAGGGCCAGGGGTGGCCGTGGCGTAACGGGGAGCCACGCAACACCTTGCAGGTGGGTCAAGTTGTTCTGCTCTTGTGCCTGTGCTGCTCCTTGCTGGTCCAGACTTGAAAAGCTCCTTCCCTTCAGGGGACGCATGAAATGCCTGCAGCCATGCAGGGTTTGAGGCCACCACCTCCTCGTTTCTTTCTGAACATCCTTTTTTTTATTTTTTTTTATTTTTCCTTTGGGGCTGCGCACACATCTGAGAATAGCTCCGCACCACAGCCTCCTCCGCAGGAACAGAGTTATTTATTCTTGCTTGCTCTGATAGTTTTTTCTGTATTTAATCTAAAAAGAGACTTGCCTTGTGCCTGGGAAGTGCCTGGCCCTACCTCCAAAATGGAAGTGCGAAAGGCTCCTGGTGTGTTTTTGGTAAAAAATAGTGTCCCAGAGACACGTGATGGGTAAACATGAATGAGGGAAACACAGCTTGGGTGTAATACCCTTCAAACTGCCTGGAGACAGGTACGTGCCTCTGAAACTTCTCATCCCCATCTCATACTTCAGTCCCTGTCTCTTCACCTCTCTCATCCTTTATTCCCATTGCTTTTTTTTTTTTTTTTTCTTCCTCTGCATCGCTCTCTCACCACATCAGTGTCCTTTCCACCCTGCTCCCACACAGCCCCATCTCGTCCCTCTCTGCCAGTTCCTCTCCCCTGTTCTTAGCACTGTTCTCTCTGATCCCTTCTGCTTCCTTTCTCGGCTGTTTTCTTCTCACCACGAGCCAAAATCAGAGCAGCCCCTAGGCAGGTACCAGCGATGATCTCCGGTGCAGTTTAGCTGGAAAACTTGCAGTAAACCTGAGAGCGAGGTGAGAAATTCAGACTGGGTGACCTGGGCTGGGGATGGAGTGCCTGTATCAACGTGACCACCCGTGGTTAGGACAGAAAACCTATTTCTGCTGTCCTCTGCAAAAAAAAATAAAATGGTTTTACCTTGGTCTGCAGCTTGGGTGGGAGCTGAGAGAGGTCTGGGAGGGAGATGGGGGCTGTTTTCCCCCAAAAATGGGAGCCTGGTGTGTGTTGCCAGCCCAGCCTTGGGTTTGGGAGTTGGGTTGGCAGCCCTGGGACAGGTTTCTTTGAGTACAGTGTGTGTTGACAGAAATCTCCCCGGGATGCCTATTTTGTCTTGGTCAAAAGCAGGCCTAGAGTCCCGGAGCTTTTCTCCGATGTGTTTAAGTGGATGAAATCGCTCAAAATGAAGAGTCTGCCCATATGTTGTGAGCGCCTTGGTGACAGACCTGAATGCTCATCCCCACGAAGGCGAAACTGTGTTAAATGGCTGCAGGGTAAGGGAAAGCTGAGCCCGTCGTGGTATAAATAGCCCACTGGAAATACTCTCCCTGCAGCCTCTCATCTTTTTGTTACCGATTTTTAAAGGAGTGAAATATCACTTACTGTCTTTGGGCTGTTTCAGACCGGGCTGGGAGCTGTGCAGCCTTCAGAAGCCCTTTCTGCGTTGTGTCCCCACGGTGGTGGGGGTGTCTGCTGGCCTCGGGGGTAGGAGGAGATCACAGAATGACAGAATTGTCTAGGTTGGAAGAGACCTCAAGGTCATCGAGTCCAACCTCTGACCTAAAGATGCTGCACCTGAGCTGGGTGGCAGCTGGGTAAAAAGGCGTTTATAAACAACGCGCTTATTTGTTGACCTCCTAATCTGGAGCAGAGCGAATGTCAGTGAGAGCTTGTAAACTGAAAAACTAGAAGCTAAAATTGAAATGAAACAGCTTGGTTTTGTCAAGGTGAGTGTCCAGGGCTCCCACACCCTCGGTCCCTGGTGCAGGGGGACACCCCCTGGTGCTGGGAAGGGTGGTGACCCCTGGAGGGGACTGGGATCAGCCTACACCTCCCAGTCCAACCACTGCATCATTGTTAGTGTGTTACTCTGAGACCTGCCCTTCTATGGTGAAATTCCTAATTTATTTTGGAAATCCATTGCCTAATTGACTGCATTCCAGCAGCTAAATACAGCTTGCTTCATGGAGGAGTTTAGCAGAGCAATGTAGGGATTTGTGTCCTAGAGCAAGGTGCAGCCTGGTTCTTCCCCAGTCCAGTCCTCTATGTCCATCCTTAGCCCCACACCGGCTTAATTTCCCTTTCTTAGTGAATGTGTACTGTTTTGGCATTAAACTGCAGGAAAAAATGCTGGTAGTTCTTGTTACCAAATGTGAAATGTTCAGCAAGGTCTGCTGCACCTTTATCCCTGCAAGGTCATGCAGTGAAGTCCTGTGGACAGCAGAGTGGAACAGCTCAGATTTTCCTCGTTTGCTTGGGCTAAAAAAAACCAAACAACAAAAAAAGCAATGTCTGCATTTAAAGTGGAGTGTATTTTGTTCATTCATCCCTAGGAAACATGTAAAGAAGTTGTGGTGAGGAAGCAAGGCCAGCTAGAAGTGGGATGCACGCTGGGGTAAGAGAGAGCCTGGTTAATGCACCGCATCCACCCGGATGAAGGGATGAAGGGGGAGCTGTGCATGCAGAGATGGCTCCCGGCCCTGCTGCACAACCCCTTCGATATATGGAATTTGGGGACGCTGATTTCTAATAATACCCAATATGGTGTTACTATAGCAACTATATGGGGCGGTGAATAATGTCGCGGGCTCAAATCCAAAACGCTGGGAGCTAAAATGGCTCTGAGCGGGATTTAGGGCTGCCTGCGATCTTTGGTGGTGCAGGAGGTAGCCCTAAGTGGCTGGACTTGGGAAGAAGTTAGAGAAGAAGCTGAAAAATGCTTCTCCATCAGCTCTGAAGGGAGCTGCAGCCCAGGAGGGGCTGGGAAATCGATGGCACGTGCCGCGTTGTGTGTGCTTCCATAAGGGTCCCTGGTGCACGGTTCAAAGGGGGGTTGCTGTAAACCAGATCTGTGACATTTAGCCTCAGGTCAAATTAAATTGATTTGTGTTAGAATGATTTTTTTATTGGTTTGTCTTCCCGTTTGACTGGAAAAAAAAATCGTTAAAAAATCTGTTACAGCTTGGTTCTAAGCAGAATTACTTCCATTTAATTTTCTCTCCTGGCAGACCGAAGCGTCTCTTATTTGCCCAGCTTTCAACTCAAGTGCTGCTGTGCAAGAGGCAAAATCGGGGCAGCCACAGTGGTGCCAGGCAGGCATCTGCAACCTGCTCCTGGTGCAGGGCAGTTTGTTCCCTGCTAAGATCCCTCCATCCACCCATGCTGTAGTGTGGGGCAGGAGCCTCGCACACCCCGTGCTCCCTGTCCTGCTCATCCATCCCTTTCCATCAAGAAATACACCCTGACACGTAGCCAAAGTTTATAGCTTAACTTCAAGCTCTTGCTTTTTCCTCCCAACCTCTAAGGCTGTGACTAATTCCTCCCTTCACCAAAGTCGGTACCTTGCAAGTATTTATAGCCGGATCCTGCTCTCCCCATCCCTTCTCCCCCTACAATATTAATTTATCTCCTTCGTTCCCTCCTCCATGCTGGTCCCAGGTGTCCTGCCCTCCAGTTCTTATGCCATCAGCATTTTTCCTCCTGTAGCTCTTCAGCACCTTTCAGTGCTTTTCCTAAGTGAAGAAACCCACAGAAGTACCCAGCTCCTGGGTCACCTGTGCCAGAGGAGAAGCTACGGTCAGGTAGTGGGAGTCCCTTCTTGCCCTGTCCCTGTCTTGCCCTTCTCTATTTCATGCTACAGAGAAGAAACAGCTTCCATCAGCCCTTATTTCTCTTCCTCTCTGTTTCTGGGCTGCCTCCTGCCTCCTTAATGCCTAAATTCCCTCACTAACATTTTGCCCATTTAACCTGTTTTCCATAAGAGTTGCCTACCAGGGAGGACTGGATGCTGAAAATACGAGAGAAAGTGGGCTACCTCCCAGTTGCTCCTTTTCCTTTACTTCCTAACACCAAGCTTGTAGCCAAGAAGGCTATTAGATGTTTTTTTTTTTTTTTTAGCACAACCTGATGCTTAATCTTAGTAATTGTGTCCAAATGCCCTTTGGCTCGCTCGCTCTGGTAGACTCTCAGAATGGGCTTTCCCCAGAGGACGTAGTGCTTTGCTCACCATGAAGTCTTCTGGCCTTACCCTTCCATCTCTCTGAAAACACAGCATTAAAACAAAGCCTTCTTGCCACACTTGCTCTTTCTTTTTAAGTTGCTTGTAACCTATGGGTATAGTATAGGTGCCCCCATACCCATAGCATTCAAGAGTTCCCGGTGTAACTTCTCTTACAAGCCCTGATAATTTAGGATCTGAACTTTCCCAGGCTGAGGAGGACACTCTCAGTGCTTTCTGCTGCTTCTGAGGCTGGGTTGGGAGCAAAGCGGGGACATTTTCAGGTCTTGGACCTTCCCCTGGGGGCTGGGACATGCTTTGGAGGAAAGCAAACCTCTGTGTGGCTGAAAAAGCAAAGTCTCCAGTGTGGCTTTTAATAGAAAATTTGCAGCACCTGGCGGAGAGGTTGGTCCTGGCTCTTATCCTGGGGACATCCAAGCTGTCCGTGGGAGGTGAAAGCCAACATCTTGAGCTCACCAGCTCACCGCAGAGATCCACATCACCCTTGCAGGACTTCAGGCTTGATGTAAAAAGAGATGGACACTGCCACGTAAGGAACAGGAGCTTCCCCTGGGCTTTCAGGGGGGAAAAAGCACTTTCCAAGTGCTCCCCCAAAATCATCATGCCTCCGCTCAAAGTACAGACTTCAAACTTGATGCTGGGCTCCTGGGTGGGCAAATATTGGTGGGGTCTGCAGGTGCCACGTTTTGGCAGTCAGGAAATGGAGGGGTTCATAGTCCTGTGGGCTCTTTGAAGTAGAGCAAGGGATGGGATAAGTCTTTGAAAATGTCCTTCAGGGAAGTGAGATGTCTGGGGAGGATTCTTCCCGTCTCTGCTTGGCATGAACTCATCTTTTGCAGGAGAAGAGCTGCGGTGGCAGGTAAATAAAGGAGAGACCTTGAAGGCGAGGACATTTATAGCATTAGTTATAGCACATCTGGCCCGACCCTCCTTAAGCACAAGCTGGAGCCAGCAGGGTGATGCTGATTTATGACTGCAGTGGCTCTGCCCCATATTCTGCACTGCTGCGAGAGCTTTAACTTTTAATACACTTTTGATAACTTTCTGATTGACTTTCAGACGTACCCGAGGTGCCCCCACAGTTTAGAAACAGGAGGAAAACACTTAATGGAGAGGGAAAACCACATTAGTGCTTGGATCAGATCCTGCTGCCTCCCCTGCCTCGGCAGAACCTCTGCAGTGTCTCTTTCTGAGCCTTTTCTGATGCTGCTCGTGTGTTATACCCTCGCTCCTTGATGTTACAGGGTCTGGGTCCTCGCTGGGGCTCTGCTGGGTCTTTTCTCCTAACGCATCTACTGCTGCCAACACGAGAAGCCACCAGGAGCCAGCACACACCGGTCCTCTGGGCTTCCTGGTGCAGGTCACATTGAGATGGGGAAACTTTGGGTGAAAAGAGAATAGGAGGGGGGTTCTTGAGCTCCAGCTCTTTGCCTGCGTCAGCCTCGTGCTGCTGTGTCCTCTCAGACCTTGATTTCCATGGGGCATTAGATGTGATCCTGATTTGTGGCTGATAGCATCTTGTCTTCAGATGCTCTTTGCTGGCTGCCAGGGCCTCGTGCTTGTGTGCCCAGGGAGTTTCATGCAGGTTTCTCTCTCCTGCCTTGCCCCAGCCTTTGGTGCCCGCTGGCTGGTTTTCTCCCCGAATTACCGTGCCTGACACATTGCTGGAGGTGTTATGCATTGCTGCAAAATTAATTTTCCTCTTGAGAGCTCTCAGTGATTTCTTCACAGCTGAACTTCACTGCAGCCGGCGCTCTGTCTCCCTGCAGGATTTGTGCTGCTGGGCTGGCCGCAGCCTTGGAGCACGGGGAGCCAAGTACAGGATGCTCCATTCTTCCCTTCCTTCTTCATTTTTAAGAGCAGGATTTCCACGAGATGTTGCAGTCGGGTCTGAGTGAAAACCCAGCAGTGTGGATCATGTTCTGCCTTAAAGACTCGTGTTTCAGCACAAGCCCTTCTCCACTGCCAGCTCTTACCCCCTGCCACCGAGCCCTCTCTCACCAGCTCTAGAAGAGCCTCAAGCTGTAGGCAGCAATTTCTGTCCCAATTTTATCATGGCCTCAGAAGCCACCAAAATGAGCTTTCTGTCTTCTCCAGGCTGAGTCTGAATCTGCTGTGGCTTGCCTTAGGGCAGCCGAGGGAAGCTGGGTCTGTCAGAAACTGGGAGCCAGCAAAGTGGGGCTGGGGGGCAGGGGCTCTCCAGGGGATGGGGGCTGCTTCAAGGCTTTCAAAGGATGACCTGGTCCAGGTTTGGTGAGCCACTGACTGCCTGGGGATAAAAGCAGTGAAGAGCTGGAGTTCCTCAATCTCGTCTGGAATGGACTTTCAGTATTTGAGAGCTTGTGGAGAAATGGGACTTCTGGAAAGCGTGATTTAGGTGCCAGTTCACTTCGTGCTCGGAAGATTGCTGTTGTGGGACTCGGCGGAGTTTGATCTTGCAGGGGAAATGTGAGTCCAGTGAAATAAGAATGGATTATTCTTATTAGTGGGCTTTAATAAGCCTTAGCAAAGTGCATTTGATAGCGTCTTAAGCAGTGCCTCAGTGTCACTGAACCCTGCCGACCAGGCGTGTACTCCCCGTGGTACCACTGCAACAACCCACTTCTTTTCTTATCTTCCTGAAAGTGATTTTTGTTTAAAACTACAAAATGCTATTTGTATCCTGGTCTGCCTGGTGTGGAGATCTGGTGCAGCTGTACTTCGAGCAGGAGCACTCGCGACCTTGTGAGCTTTTAAACTGGCCTTATGCTACTCCAAAGGTTTTTTTTTTTTCAGTGTTTCTCATTTTTCATGCTGCCCAGGGTATCAGGGAGCGTTGTCAGGGACTTCAGTGCAGGTTTTTCCTTCTGGGTCGAATGGGAGCTCTCTGAGGCTCTTTATTGAAGCAGAAAGCCCGGAGGGCACGTGGAGATGGGAACTGCTGAGCTATCTGCTGTGGGTTTGCTTTGCAAGGCTTTGGGGCACCCACTGAGCACCACCAGTGAGCTCAGTGGGTGTCCTTGGGGGCTGAGGACCTTCAGCATCACCAGACCAATTTCTTTGAGTTTAGGACTTGCTTTCCGTTTTGGATGGAATGAATCCAAAGTGGTGCTGATGAATTTGGTGGAGTAACTGGAATATAAAGAGAATTAAGGCTGCGGGGTTTTCTGTTTGGTGGCTTTGGGGTTTTGTTTCCCCTCTCCACCCCATCCTTTTGCCCTCCTACCTGTGCAGGAGATGACGCCTGCCTCTCCGTGTGCCTTCCTCTGGGCTGCTGTGGGACAAAGGGGTGAGGACAAGCCCCTCGCCCAGCTGATGCCCTGACCCCCTCCCAGGACCCATGCAGCGAGCCAGGGAAATATTAATAGAATAGGAGCAAGCATCCTTCTGGTACATCCAATTTTCTTGCGTCTGTGATGCAAAGGAGCCCCAAAATGACTCCACTCACATCTGTAATCGCCGTGCCCTGCAGAGCTGTGTCCTTCCCGCATCAGGAGAGCTTTGGAGGAAGAGGAGCTGCCAACCTGCACGCCGGCTTTGCAGACCCTGAGCTAGAAGAAAGAAGAGCACCATCTCCTGGCTGCTGGGGCCAGCCGGCACCGCCTGTGCTTGGGGGAAAGCTGGGCTGCAAGGAGCCCTCTGAGCTCCTCACCTGCAGCATCTCCAGGTAGCACAGCTCGGGGCTGGCAGCTGGCTCCATGGTTATCCATGAAGGCCAGTCCAGGCTGGTGTAGGAGTTATCCACAGCACGGTGACAGAAGAGCTCTCAGAAATTTGGGTTTCATGCTCTGTTTGAACCAGCCTGCAAGCACCCAAGTGTTTGTGAGGTTTGCCTGGGTGCCAAAGTGTCTTGGGTTAGAATTTGGTAGAGAGAGGTCACGTAAAAATCGAGCGTGTGGCTCCCAGTTGGCGTGCTCAGATATCCCCGGGGAGACCGGACCCAGCCTGCTTCAAAGCTTCGTGTTATTTGGCACTGGGCTGAGGGATGTCTGCCACTGGGGTCTGCCAGTGAAGGGCATCTGGAAATCTCCACAGTTTTCCTGAGGCTTGAGGTTGGGCTTGAAACCAAGCAGGGAGGGAGAAGCAGCTGGGCTTGGGTCTAAGATGATGTGTGCTTGGAATTGGGAGAGGGACTTGGGGCTACCAGTCTGTGTGGGTACTGCAGGATGGGGAAAAGGGATGAAATATTGAACACCTGCACAAAAATTCTACAGAGGAGGACATGGGAATATCAATTTTAAAAATGGAGATTTTTTTTTATTTAAGAAATGATCATATATGAGGGTCAAAAGAATAGGGGAAATCTCATCCTCTTTATTTTATTTTTTTTGCAAGGAAGCATTAGGAATAAGAAGCAGCAAAGGTCAAACACAGGCTTGTGGCTTCCAGCTGATGCCAAAATTGTAAGGTTGGTACAGAAGAGGCAGGGCTGCCTAATAGCTACTGCTGTCGTGTGCTCGGCAGAAGGCAGGAGGATGTCTCTGGGATGTGAGAGAGGAGCTCGAGCAAGGATTTGCTTTCTGGGTGCAGGTGTTCAGGTGGTGGCAAGGCCTGTCAAAGGGACTGGGGGTGCACAGGGAGTCTGTGACAGGTCCCCGGGGTCGGACAAAGTCAGCTTTGGTATGAAGTCAGATTTTTGAGGAGAGAGGGCAATGGTACAACAAAAAGGTTGGCAGAGCGCTCGGTCATTTCCTTGAGCCTTTAAGACAATATTGGATATCCGATTAAGAGCCAGGCTTCAGGCTGAGTGCTGAAGGGAAGGCGCTGCCCGTCCCTGAGCTCTGTGCTGCCTTCGGGAGTCCTGGAGCAGAGCAGAGTGAAAGCTGGAGAATGCTAACTGTGTGGTTTTGGCAGCTCGGCTGTCTGAAACCTCTGCGTGACACCCAAAGGTGCTGGGACCCGGCTGTGGCACCTGGCCCGAGGGACCTCCTGGCAACGTTTGGACCAGTTTAACAGCAGTTTAACCCCTTCTTCATGGGGTTTGTGTGTTATTGTCTCTACTTCAGCATTGCCCCAAGTTGGAGAGTGCCCAAAGGGGATGGAAGGACCTCGGTGCATGGAGGCTGTGATCTGTGTGGGCATGGGGCAGGGCTGGAGCCCTGCAGCACTGGGGCAGCCAGGATCATCTCCCAAGGCTCAATATCCCCCACAAAGGTCAGAGCCAACTGGGTAAAGGACCTACAGGAACTTGCTGGAAGCCTCTTGCTGACGCTGGTCTGCTTCTGTCTGGGAAAGGTCGCTGGAGCCTGGACTCCTCAAAGAGCACCTGAAGATCCTTCGGCTTCTTGGTGCAGCTCCAGGCTGTAAAAATATCATCAGCTAATTAAAGACCAGTTCCCCCTCTCCTCTTCTGAGAAATGAATGATTCTGACCGAACCACTGGCACAATAAGCACTGAACCTTGCATCGCAGGGTTGCCACGTCCCACATCGGTCTGTCCGTGCCACCAAATGTCCCTGGAGCTGTGTGTGGTGGTTGTGAGAGGCAGCTCAACACAGGGACTGTTCAGCATCCAGGTGACTTCAGGAACTTGAACACAATTTTTGGAAGTGATCAATTTGACGAAGACTGAGCGAGCTCTATTTTTTTTTTTTTTTTGGGAAAAAAAATCATTCTCATTTAAATTAGCTGTTTTTCTTGACTATTAACCTCAGCTACCTTCTTGATTTCTTCTTCCAGTGTGCCGGAGCACCTCAGCTTTCATTGATCCCAATCGGCCCTCAGCTCCCTTCCTTCAATGAAGAGTTACCCTGCGTGGAGCCAGCGATTTCTTAATTTTATTTTCGTGTGTCAATTGCTAAACCCTAAATCTAGCGCTGCAGGGGAGGACTTCTGGAGCGTTCAATTTCTTATTCCGGGGAAAGAAAACAATCGTTTTCCAAAAAAAAAAAAGAATTTGCAGTTGATGAAAATGCACGCAACATACCGAGATCTCAGCTGTGCTCAGAGTGGCTGAAGCAGACCCGTTACTGCTTCGCTGCCTGCAGGAAGGGAAATTATTTCCCGAGGGCTTGTGTTACAAGCAAACACGGCGGCTGCTCTCAGCACTGAATAGCTTTGCTTTACCTGAATTGGCAGGCAAGTTTTCGGGCGCGTTTGAGGGACGTGCACTTTTTTAAAAAAACCCTTTTGTAACAAGGGTAACTTCAGAGCCGATACTGCCACCCGTCAGCAGTGCTATTCAAGGCGTCTCCTTCCCACGGATATTGAACTAAATAAACTTCAGATCGGGGAGGGCATTGCTTAATCACCGGGCTCTGAACTCACCGTTCTGCAGCAAAAACATGCTCAGCTATTGCAGGTTTCGGTGTCTTTAACAGCCGGCCTAATAGCTGGTGTATTCACACTTCACCACGGAGAGGCATTTTTACCCATGGCTTTAAATCACTCCCTGTGGAAATGCGGAATTGCATTAAATCCTCGTAATTAGGCACTTTCAGCTGTCTTAGAGCTTTTGACTCTGCGGTTGCCTTGAGAGCCAGGCCCGATCCCTCCTGCTGACGCGAGCCCTTCCTGCTCACGCGTGTGCAAGGACACGCTCAAACACCCTTGAACTCCTTGCCCTGAACCCCCAAAGAAACACATTTCTTGTTTCACCAGTGTTTGCAAAGCCGCTGCAATGAAAATAAAGCAGGGTTATGATTGATGAGTCCATTTTAGGTCTGCTCTTGTGTTGGATAAATCCATAGCACGGCTTTTCCTACCCCTAGTGACTGTGATGTTTCTTTCAGTGACCATTTCAGGCTTATTTTTTCCTTTCTGCTCAGGGGCAGCCAAGAATTAGGATGGCATTTTCCTAGGCTGCCCCTGTGAGCACCCAGAGCACCAAGTATTGCCCAGCCACCTTGAGCTGATTCCAAGCCACTCAAAATCAGTGGGATTTTTTTTTTTTTTTTCCCCCAGTGATCTCGGTGGGCTTTGGATCAGCCCCAGAAGGCACCGAGGAACCAGCTGATGAAAGAGCAGCCCTGAAACCTCATGATTTAGACAGCCGCTCACCCCGCACAAACAGTAAATTACAACCAGCACATACTGGCAGCAACAGGCACGAATAGGCTGCAGTCAGCAATTCACAGCCTGAAATATGTTGGCATGAACAATGCCTCAGATAATTTCAGCTAACCAACGCATTTGTGAAAACCCAGACCTGTTTATGGATAATTTTCAAAAAGGCTAGCTCAGCAAGAGAAATACGAGTGAGAAAAATAACCTGTCCCTTTTTGCTTCCTGATGGGTTTGAGATGTTTTTGGCGTTTTGTGTGGACGAGCTGTCCTTTCGAGGCACCAAATGAGCTCAGGTAGGACCTGATGAGGTACTGGGCAATGCTTTCAGGTTGCGTTTTCTCTCTGCTACCACGTTTCTCTTTGCAAAAGGGGGAGCACGCCTTTCCTGCTGCAAAGGCAGCCTGGGGAGGAGGAACCGCGTGCTGCTTGCAAATCATCACAGCGCTGAGCAATGCAAATATATGTGTGAGGGAGCTGGTCATTCCGCCTTTGTGCAGCGCTGGGACTGTGTGTGTGAAATCCAGCAAGGCTGAGCAGTGAAATAAAGCCTGTGGTTACATGCTGAGTCGTGCTAAGGGGAAAAAATACTGCTCAGGCTCACTGTATGAGCTGCGGAGTGTGGTGGGACAGAAGTAGTTGCAACTGTATTTAAGGATGGTGTCGTTATGCATATGCAAAGAGAAAGAAAATAAACACGTGCAAGAAGCTCTGGAGCTTTCTCACTGATATTTTGTAGTTTCTGGCTTTGCAGCTGCAGCAGCATCCCCTAGGGTTGCTGTGAAGGTTGCCTTGTGCTTGGGAGCCCAGGGACACATGGAGAGGGCTGGGAGCTCCATATTTCCTGCAGGGTGATGAGCAGAAGTTGGGCCAGAAGGGGAGGGAGGCTGTGGGATTGCCATCACCGGAGATTTTTATGCACAGGCTGGGCAAGCACTGGCCAGGAACAACGTGGTCGAGCCGATGACAAACTCAGTCTAACATCGCCAGCGGGCACGTGTGGCTTTGCAGAAAGACTGATGGCTCTCATCTCCTCACCATGTCGTTTTTCTGTGTTTGCTTTAGGTGTCATGGCCTTGTCACACCTCTTCGACTACGGCTCCAGCGCTGCCAACGGGGCCGACAGCTCCTTCTACACCTCTCTGATCTCCGACGTCCACTACACCACTCCCCGGGACAGCACCTACTTCACAGGGATCTACCAGCAGGAGAACAGCCCCATTCCCTGCTCGGGCAGCACGGAGGGGTTTAACACGCTGGGGCATCCTGTTCAAGACGTGACTAGGTTCGAGTACCGCGGCTTGTTTAGCTCCGATTCGGGAATAGAGATGACTCCTGCAGAGTCTACCGAAGTTGACAAAACCTTAGCAGATCCCATGAAAGTAGAAGGTTATAAATACATGGACATAAGTAGATCAGAAGAAATAAAATACCAAGAAAAACATGACCCAGAATCAGAAGATGAAAGCCCGGACCTTATCGATGAGTACCGGGGAGCACCCATTGGGTCCAGCCACGCTGCCGAACCTCTGAGGACGCCGACTTCGGAGGGCAAAGAGGCTCCCAAAGAGCAAGCCCCTCTTGAAGACAAAAGGTCTGGGGACCAGCAAAGTGCCTCCCTGGTGACAACCCCTGTCAAGATCACGCTGACCGAGATACCCAGCACTGGGGAAGCTCCCAGCAAAGAGGCGAGTCCCACTCAGCCCGAGACCGGCCTGAAGCCGAGCCACGAGGTGGTGCCCACGGTGACAGTGTCAGAGCCAGAAGATGACAGCCCAGGGTCTGTCACACCGCCCTCCTCCGGCACAGGTAATGCTGCCACCAGCGTCTTTTTTTCTGCTCTTCAGCAAGTGGTTGCAATGTTAGCCCTGTGTGCTGTGGGATCTGTAGTGTCTCACAGGTAGAGTTGTTTCTACTCTGCTCTTGCACCTCTTTGCGGGGGTGCCATCAGGGCTATCATCAGCCAGGCAACAGTTTGGGTCAGATTCCTTTGATTTTGGGGTCTTCTGGTCACCCTAGCTGACCGTGCTCCACAGAAGAAATGGGGGCATATGGGACCAGGGTGCTGTGAACGGCTGGGTTAACTTTTTAGATTTTAATGGTTGCTTAATGCCCTCTTGCCCTAGTAGGACATTGGGATGTTAAAAGGAGCACTGCTTGCAGGTGCAAGTGCTGCTCCTAGAAAATGCTGGTGAGGGAAATGTTGTCGTCTCATTTACAGAGGGACAAAGGGCCAATTTCTGTTAGAGGCTGCTGTTTTCTGCTCTTGGGTGTGGGGGTGGAAGGCACCAAGATCCCTCTCTTATCATTTCTATCACATTTTCTTATCATCTGATTACTGCAGTGGTATATGATATCTGTTCCTCGTTTCCCATATTATACACTGCTCTGCACCACTGAAATACGGGAGCAGTATAACATGTGAAAAACGGAATAAAATTCTGTGACAGGAAGCAGAGTTTTGGGGCTCCAAGTTAAATGTCAGCATCCTGGATCAAACCCCTGATATCTGACAATTAACATCCCCAAACTGAAATTTCCACTGCTTTGATGAATTCTAGGAGCATTTATAATTCAGGAGGGATTTCCATAAAATGGCAGTTTGGGATTTCCACCCACGCTAACACCTACGCTTAGAGAAACACCTTCCAGAACTGAGCGTGCATTTGCACACTTTCAGGAAAAAAGATGGAAGGAGTTCCCAGCAGCTCTGAATTTACCCTGCCTGTCTTAGCCAGAATCTTTAGGTAATATATAGCCTTTAAAGCATCCCATTTTTCTTCTTTTATTTGGCTGGGTGACATCACACGCTACATCTGCAGTGTTCCCGTTTTTATTGATTTACACTTTTGGCACTAAGAGGCAATTAAGAACTTCAGGCGCTAATTATTATTTATGCAGTCCTTGGCAGCTGTAAAAGGGCTGAATGGCACTTGATAACTGTATCTGATCGTACCGGGTGAACGGCACGTGGCATGCCCTGTCTGCTTGGTGGCGTGGAAACGTTGCTCTCCACGGGCACAGCCGATGCCCAACGCTGCCTGAGCGGCACAGAGTCCCATCACCACATCCCATCGGGGTGTTGGAAGGCCAAAAACATCACTTGAAGAAGCAGGCATCGTCCCGTAGGGGCTGGCTCTTGCAGGGCTCCACTTCCACTGCCTCCACTTCCACAAGCAAAGAAGAAATGTAAAACCTGCCCTAACTATTTCTACCCAGTAGAAATCTGGGCATGTGGGCAGCACTGGGGTGAAGCAGAGGATCAGGGCATTGCTGTGCTATGAGGGCTGATGGTCACATACCTGTTTAGATGTGTCCCAGATTAAATCATCTCACAGCAGCTCAGGGAGCAAGTGGTTTAATGCAGGGGAGCTGCATGGCTCACACACACGTCCTGCAGCTGGAAGGAACATCATGGCTCAGATGCTATCAATAAAACCTCTCTGTTTCCCAAGGAAAAAATGAGGGGCTCTTTTCTTGTAGGTTTAATTGAACAGCTAACACCTTGTCAGAATAATATTAATGAATTACAGTAGAAATCTGAATCTCATTCTCAAACCCAGCTGTGATAAGAACAAACAGAGGATTTGCCATCACCCCCCACTCCCCAAAAAGCCACCCCCAAAAAGCAGTTTGAGAACATTACTGGTAACTCCACATGGGCTGTCACAAACAGCAGGGTCAGGAACCCACCGGCCCCCTGAGCCCTTGTTCCTCACACCTGGGGATTTTCCTGCTGAAAGCGCAAATTGCTGAGCCACTGGCCAAGCACTGACCTCCACCACCTTGTTCCTCAGCTTGTCCCTCACTAAATGATGATAACGAAACTACTTTTGTAATGAGAATATGCCTGGAAATGCTCTGTAAGGACAAACTTTGATGACTGTTATCAGTCATCAAAGTCATCAGACTTTCTGCCTGTGTTACCAGCCCTGCTAGAGGGCTCCGTGCTGGTGTGAAATTTATTGTTGGTTCCCCAAGCAGCCAAAAAAATATAGTTTTATTTCTATTTTTAATTTTTTTTCTCCCTTTCTTTCTGTGTGGCAGAACCGTCGGGCTCAGAATCGCAGGGCAAAGGCAGCCTGTCGGAGGACGAGCTCATCAGTGCCATTAAGGAAGCAAAAAGCTTCTCCTTCGAGACCCCGGAGGCGCAGCGTTCTCCAGCCCTTTCCGCCGAGAAGCAAGAGCAGCGAGGCAAGCCCGGGCGCCCTGCTGTCCCCGCGCCCCTGGATAACGAAGCCAGCAGCGCCGAGTCAGGAGATTCGGAGATCGAGCTGGTGTCGGAGGACCCGCTGGCCGCCGAGGAGGTGCTGCACTCCAACTACATGACCTTCAGCCACATCGGAGGGCCCCCTCCGTCGCCCGCCTCCCCGTCTATCCAGTACAGCATCCTGCGGGAGGAGCGGGAGGCTGAGCTCGACAGCGAGCTCATCATCGAGTCCTGCGATGCCTCGTCGGCCTCCGAAGAGAGCCCGAAGAGGGAGCAGGACTCCCCGCTCATGAAGCCCATGGTGATGGACATTATCAAGGAAGAGAACGGCTCGCGCGCCGACGCCTTGGATTACGAGGCCAGTAAAACGACGGAGAGCAGGATGAACAGGGAGAACCTGGCAGACTCCGCGTCCTACCTGAAATGCTCCTTTGTTGCCCCGAAAATAAGCGCTGAGCCCCCGACCTCTGCCGTCAGCACGGAGGAGCTGAAGGAAAGAATAATCCTGAAGAAACCCATCGAAGAAACTGTTGTTAACCAAAGCAAAGTGTCTTCCAAGGACTCTGGGAAAAGAAGTCCCTTGGCTTCACCCCTACTGCCGTTTTTAAATAAGCAGAGAGGTAAATGCAGATGTTTACGCTGGTTTTTGCAGTGCTGCTGAGAAGAAGGGGGAGGAGGGAGAAGCTCCTTGCAGGGGAGGTGTTAGCACTGCTGACCGGGGGATGCTGCTGGCACTGGGTAACCGCAGCTGCAAGGGTCAGGCTCTGGTGATTTGGAGGAGGAGAGGGGTTGGGGTTTGGTGAGTCTGGGTGTTTCTGAAGCTGGTGGAGCTTCAGTATCTCCGTGGTGGTGGCTGACCTCTTCCATCCACAATAAACAGGGTTTTGTGTGCAGCTCTGTGTGCCTCGGGGGACATCCTAGGGCCCCTCTGAAAGCCTAATCCAGCTCCTAATCCAGTGTGCCCCCAGATTTGCAGGCTGGCACAGCAGGGAGGGACTCTCCGCCGTCCCCCTGGCTGGGCTGGGGGACAGAGGCTGTCCACAGCTCCTCCATCAGCTGGGGTTTGCAGTTCAGAGAGCTGCAGCTTCCCTGCAAACAGCTGGATACAGGTCAGGGGGGCAGCCTCCTCCCCTGCTGCTCCCCAAGCATCTTTGTCATCCCTCCGTGTTTGCGCAGACGTTTGACCACATGATGGCCTGGAGACGTGGCGGGCACGTTTGGGGCATGCTTTTACAGCTGATTTGTCTGGCGCTGTGAACCCAAGCGTGCAAGTCTAGTAAGGAAACAGCCTGAACTTTCACAACGTGCTGGGGAGCCCACTGCAGGAGCTGCGGTGCAATTAGGTATGCTAATACTGGTGTTCCTAGCGATAATTAATTGATGACATTAATAGGCTGAATAAGAAACGTGATTATTGCTTTTTGGTGTGTTTTCCTGCCAGGCTCTCAGAGCACACAATGTCGTGCTGTGCATTTCAGCTCTTTCACAGGTGGGTGAGCTCCAGTCTTTTCTCTCCTCCCGTCCCAAATTTCTCCTCTTGCAGGACTTGCCCAGGCCCTGCCCAAACCCTCCAAGCTGCAGGGCTGGGTGAATTTCCCTTGCACACCCCTGCTGCAGTGTCAGACATTGGGTCTTAGCTGACCTGTGGCACCATGACATGTCCTAATTTGTCCGTCCTGGGATTTTGAGATTTCAGGGCCCAATAAAATGTGCAGGGATATGTACGCTTATCAGCAGACAGGCTTTCCTGAAAAATCCCTCATACTGCCTTACAAAGCTTAGTGCAGCTACACACAGTATGAATCCAGTCCCCCTTGATCATATTCATGGG
This sequence comes from Aythya marila, assembly GCF_965140915.1. Classification (NCBI taxonomy): domain Eukaryota; kingdom Metazoa; phylum Chordata; class Aves; order Anseriformes; family Anatidae; genus Aythya; species Aythya marila. Next base: position 5,627,341 of record NC_139046.1, on the reverse strand, counting down.
TTTTGGCCTAACTTTTGCCTCTCTTTTACTTTCTGTCCTTATTTCAACTGATGCTAGCAGAGGCTTGTTCCCATGAGGTGGTCAGAGAAAATCCCGTGTGCATGACTCTCTCCCTGTGTCACAGCGTGTCCGTGTTTCCTACCTATGTTCCCATAGGTCAGCAGGAACTGGCAGGAACACTTCTGTCAGGACAGATGCTAATTACTGTGTGGTGGTGCATAAGGACCACGCTTACAGTATGTACTTTTCTCCCTCACGATGCTCTGGTGCTAAAACCAAGGAGAACAGAAAGCCTATCAAGACAATTATTGCTAAAACTTTTTTTGTTTTGTTTTTGTTTGAAACAGGTTTAAAGGTAGGGGAAGGTGAGCTCAAGGTATGAAACAGTGGATGATCTTGGGGTCTGGCTTAAATCACCTTCTTGTTGTGGGTTATTTGCTGTACAGGTCACTGTGTCTGGGCGCTGGTTAAATTTTTATGTTGAGGGAAGATCGTGGGTCTCTCCTGACCTGGGAAAGGGGAGCTTGTCCCTCATTTGGAGAATTCATGGGAATTCACATGAAACCCTTTAGCTGTTTTTCGGGGTCATTAGAGGTGAACTGGGGCCTGGTGGAACCACAGCATCCCCACTGTGTCCCGCCTGGCTCCGTCAGCCTGAAGCTCCATCAGCTGGCAGAAAAATGTCAAGGCAGAGCACATCCGAGGGGGCAGCGACTGCCTTCATAGCACTGAATTGAAATCTTGGCAGAGCTTTTCAACAGGGGCATCAAATACGTGCCCTACGCCAGCTTCGATTCACCCGCCAGGCATTTGGCATGGACCAGGCTCAGCCAGAGCGATGAGAACGGAGGGAGGTGCTGCAGTGCCACGCAGTGGAAGTGCAGCAGAACGATGCCACCCGAAGCAAGAACAGAATCATCATTAACAGAATTACCTGAATTGTTGGTATCTATCATTAAGAGAAGACTAACGAGATGAGGCTGTTTAGATAAAAGATGGAAGACAAAAACTTCAGTGTTTCGTGTTACCTCCTTGCTACCTGTCACCTTGTGAGTGCAGTGCCCCTGCCACACATTGTCATTAAGACAAAATGGTTTCAGTGAGGTTCACAGAGTCCAGGTGGGGTCTCACTGGCCCCCCTATGGCCATGCCAAGTCCCACCTGAGCTCTGGTAAGTGCAAGCCCAGCACTTCTGGAGATTCATAGGAATGCAATGGATCAGATGAAGCTGTTCGACACGCTTGGCTGTGCTTTGGACACCCAATTTCAGATCTTTCTGTGGCCCTTGACCAGCTCGTAGCCAGGTATATGAAATTTAAAAATAGCCTGCTGTCAGCTTCGTGTGTAAGCATGAACTATCTCACCGTGGGATACTGTGATTCCTTCAAGGCAGAGCGCAGCAAGTGGACGTGGGGTTTGCGCAGTGGTAACTCAGTGCCTCTGCTTAACAGCTGTTGCCATCCAGTGGCAATAACAAAAACGGGCAGTGGCTGCCTGCCTCCATTTTACACGGTTGGAAATAGAGGACGGAGCTATTCCCGTGCTGTTAGCTGCTAGTCAGCCTCACTCACTTTTTGCCACGGTCAGAAAGGCTGCAATCCTTGCTGCGACACAGGCTTTGCTTTGGCCAGAGCTGTGCAATCGCTGCCTATGTTAGCATTACCAACTCCCCTGCCTCCTGCAGAGCAAAGAGGGGAAGGCAGAGCTACAGCAAGACATTTGCTGCTCAGCTCTCATTGCCCCCACATCTCCTCCCAGAGGTGGACACAGCCCATACCCAACAGGGCTTGGAGCCCGTCTGGTTGTGGTTCTCTGGGAAGGAGGTTGCCAGTTCAGCTTCTTTTTTTGTGTTTGTTTGTGTTTGTTTTGGGTGGGTGGGTGGGTGGGTGGTGTTTTTTTGTGTGTTTTTTTTTTTTTTTTTTTTTTTTTGTGTTGTTTTTAAATATTCAGCCACAAAGAAGTAAGACCAAATGTATTTGTGCATTCCAGCAGCCAAAGCAAGAGATGCGGATTTTTAGGTTTGTTCTAAGAAAAGCAATAGATTTTCCACAAACTTTGGAAAATAAAACGACTGATTGGTACAGCCTGCACAGTGCCATGACATTGTGTAGCTCAGGTGATGCCCAAGCTGGGCTTGCACATGGTCTGGGCATGCAGGGAACTTCAGAAAAGACCTGCTCTCCTGGGAGCGCATCTCTTTTGGAGCAGGGCAGTTTGCAAGAAGCCTGAGAGAAGCCTGGACCAAGACAGACAGAGAAGAAACATTTTGGCTGGGTGCTTTTGTGCCTTCTCTTGCTGTCCTGTCAGACTCTCTGTGCCAGCTCGGGGTGGCCTGGCTTACTGCAGACTGGTGACCAACAGCCTGAGGACTTTGTCCTGGTCAGAGATCTCCCTGGGGCTGGGGCATCGCGTCTCTCTCCAGCCTCTGCTTCAATGACAGTGTTAGCAGATTCCTTCTGCTTGGTCAGTTTAATGGAACATGCAGCAGCTTGTTGCCCTTCAGATCAAATGTCTGAGCCCAGGTTTAAAATAAAATAAAATATGGGAATTCATAGTAAAGGTCCCAGAAACTTGCCAGTGTATAAATGAGCATAATTTGACCATGCATAGGAACATATTTGCAACCTGCCGTACGCTTAGATTTACCATTTTATAAATTAAATCTCTTGTTGCACTTCAGCTCTTCTGTGGTCAGCCAGGACTACTGACATGAAACTCGCTGTGGACATCTCTTGAGATGCTTGGGCTCACAAAACCTGCAGGGGATACGTTGGGCCTCTCCGACAGCCATGCACAGGTTTGCCTGAGGTGCAAACAAACAGCCTGACTCTGCACGGGTCTGTTGGAAATGTGGTAGCCCTGGGAGTTGTTCTTCTAAACTGGTCAGTTGCTTCTGAATGACCAGGAGCACAGCCAGAGTTGTGTGAATGTGTGTGGTGTTGAACATCCACTGGTCTCCAAATTTGCCCCAAGACCCTCTTCTGTGCAGTCCCAGTGGAGGCTTGTGGTGCAAGTTAGTGGCCGTGCACAGAAGCTTCCTGTGGTTTATGGGTGATATATTTAGTTGCAAAACACTAATGAAATACATCTACAGCATCACTTGTGCCTTCTGTTATCACTTCAGAGGTAAGTCGTACCTCTAGTGTGACCACATTCACCTTCTGGCTTTCAGGGGGATATCATAATGCTCTGTGTTTATTTTCCTTTTTTATTTTATGGCAATTCAGTGTAGGAGAAGGGAACCCCTGGCCTGGAGCTGCACAATTGTGCCGTCACTCACACACTAGATGGCACAACGGGCAGGGCCAGGCTCCAGGCAGGGTCCCCAGCCAGGAAACACAGTCAGATAAAATTCAGCATTTTAAATGCACACCCATTTTGTGCCACCTTTTGTGGCTGCTCTGGCTCCAAACACCCATGAGGGACACCAAGGCTGATGGCCACCAGGCAGTGTCACAAGCCACAGTCAGGACCACTTCTGGCTTTGGGGTGGCACAAATGCCCTTGGTCAAAGAGCTTGTTCCCATCCTCTTTGGTGCCTCCTGTGTCACCCCGTGTTGCCCAGAACTATCACAATGGACATGCACAAAGCAATGCAGGCTTTTTCCCTCTGTGTCCACCTCTGCTTGCTGCAGCAGAGAAGCACAACAACACAATTTTACACAGTGTCTCAAGGAGATTGTTTTCCAGCAGGGATCTGGGAGAGACCTTAAGTTATTCTGAATGGGTTTTGTTCATCAAAACGTAGCCTGCATCGTGTTAGTGCAGCCCTGCTGTTGGGGGAGTCGCTGGTGAGGCATTTTTCTGTGGGAAGGGGATGTTGGGCAGGGTAATTTGGTGAGACGAGGCTCATTTCTCATCTGCGTGTTTTCACCAGGCTGGCTCTGCAATCAGCAGCAAGCCAGGCCACGGCTTAAGCATACGGTAATGTTAGTTTAATATTTGAGTGCCATCTGCTGTAAGTGCCTCCACACTCCGGCCCATCTGTTTTGCCTGTTTCAGTTTGCTTTTTATGGGGCTGCGATAGCTTTGCAGCCTTTGAAAAGTCCCTGCTTGGAAAAGGCGTGGTGGGGAAGGACGTCAGGCCTGAGGCCGGAGCCTTTTCACACCTAAAACCTGCCGGGAGAGGTGAACGCTTTGATCAAGGCCTGGCCTTGCCTCACAGTTGTGGAGCACACCAGTGAACCTCTACACACTCGCTTCCCACATGAAACAATTTAGGTGGGAAGGGACCTGTGGGGGTAATGCAGAGCAGATGAATCTGGGGGGGGGACTGGCATTTTACAAATGGGTTTTGAGACTTTTGGCCATGCTCTTTCCCAAGAGCCATGAGCAGATATTGACTGAAAGAGGTCCTGCAGACATAGACTTTTTTTTTTTGTGGCTTAGCTATCCACAGTTACGGTAAAAATGGCTAAAAATAACTAATAAACAGTAAGAGGATAGTTTTAAGTGAAAGTATCTCGGCATGCAGACCTGCAGCTGGGAGTAAGAGGTGATTTTCTTACTGAAAATTGTTTGATACCAGCAATCCATGTGTTCTTAATATTTTGGGAAGTTTTGCAGTAGATTGGTAGACAGGGTGGTTTTGAGAACCAGTTGCTTTGCAATTCTGCTTTTGGTTTAGGGGGTGACATTGGTGGTAGGGGGATGGTTGGACCAGATGATCCTGGAGGGCTTTTCCAACCTTAATGATTCTGGGATTCTGAGATAGTGTGCTTGGGCAGCAGCTGGGATCAGTAACCACCAAGGGCAATGGTGTCTTCTTGTGATCAGCACAGTGCACACACACTAAAGCATGACCTTGATGTGACCTTCAGAAACATCTCAATAAATCTCATATCCTTCAGGTCTCAGCCAGCGTTGTCCATAGCTTGAGCAGTTTGAACCATTGCACCTCTGGTACCTGTTCCCTGATTTTTCACTGTGCTCTTGAAGATTGATCCTCACATGTTGGGTAAGGCCAAACTTGTAATGCCTGAGTGCCAAAGCATCTTAAACACAGTGGCTGGATACTCTGAGGTGCTTTTAAATTCGATGTAGCTTAATGTAGGAAGATCATATATCTTCGCTCGGGACTGTCATCTACTCTACTGCCTGTGCGTGAGCTAAGTACAGAGCTATAAAAATTTATAGACCTTATCCTTCCGTTCTCATATATCTTCCCTTTTAGAGCAAAGGACTGCCTCTGAAGAGTCATCAAAAGTCAGAGCACTCAAATGCAGGTATGCAGACCTCCCCGAAAGATATGGCACAGAACAGAGTTTGTAAATGTTTCTGTAAGGTCAAGATTACGAGATTACCTCCTGACCAGTAAAAAATAAAATTAAAAAGAGCTACTTGTGTGACTGTATGCAGGTGCTGGATGGTTACGTCAAATATTTCAGTATCAGAGACATGAATGGCAGAGTCTAAGCCAAGGGTATCTGTATATAAACAGGAACCTGATGAGAACAGGTCCAAGGAGTAAAGATGCTTCACATGTGAAGGTCTCTTTCCCTGCAGGCTGGGCTGCACAAGCCCCCTGCTTGCTCTGCCCATGTCCATGTCCATGCCCTCCCAAACCGAGCACCCAGGGATGGCTCAGTGCTGCTCCTGGGAAAGGCTGCAAGGAAAAAGCCACTCTGCTCACGAGTGATTTTCTGTTCTTGGGGACAAGCCTCAACTGCAGAGTCGCTCACAGCTGAAGCAAATTTTATAAGCTAAAATCTTGACACCGTGTCCCTTTCGGAGTCTCTTGGCATTAGCAGTGACTCAGCTTTTGGGCAAGGTCATTTTTTAAGGCCAAGTTGCTTGTTTGTTGTGGCTCTGACGTTGATGGTTTGATCACAGTGACAGTTTTTCCCAGATGCCTTGGTGTAGCAAAGCTTTGCCTGGATATTCTGGGCAGATCTCAGACAAATCTAGCACTTACTGATAGGTTTTCTGCGGCTATATATATGGTAAGGAAAAATACTTATATTGGTTGTAAAGAAAAAAAAAAAAAAAACATATATAAAAAGGGGAGAAGTTATACCACCTGCAAGGCTTTTTTGTAAATGATGTTGAAGAGCTTTCTTTGTAACAATTCATGCTTTTAGCTCTGACAGTGCTTAGGAGAGTTTATATACTGTAACAGAAATCAGGAGAAGTAAAAAGCAAAATACACCATATTGATTTTATTAACACAGAATATTTTGCCTGTTCATATGATTTTATTATTATTATTATTATTATTTTTGACATAGTGTTTTGCAGGAAATGTTTGGCGTAATTTGTTTTCTTATTTGCCAGAACTGCTGCTTCTGAACCTCTGCAATGATTTGAGAGCTGGGAATCATGGGTTTTCACCAGTTTTATTGATTAATTCTAATGAAGTGTTTAGACTCATTTCAGGTCAGATTTAAATTTAAGATTAAGGTCTGGTGGTATAAAATACAACCCTAGTTCTCAAGATGAGGTGAAATACCAGCCTGTTTCAGGCTTAATCCAGTAATTCTTCAGATGTAAGGTAGAATAAGGACTTCCCTGGATGTTGTTATTTGTCTGGCAGATAGCATGAGGTTAAAATTGATGTGTTTGACTGCACTGAAGGTCTGGAAGGGGGTGCGTGATGGGAGCTCCCCTACACTGGGAATAAAACCTGGAGGTGGGTATTGATTTTACTGGCACTTTTCCTTCACTTCTGAGAGTGCATTGCTGATTGGGACATAATGGCCATATTGACTGAAAAGGGGATTTTATTTTCTGGGGAGGCTGCTGTGTTCATATGAATTCAGAACCACATAGGAAATAAGAGATACGCAGTGATCCAACAATTGAGAGGGCTTGATTTGTTCTCTGAAGACACAGCATCTGGTGTTTCTGTCATTTTGACTCTTAATCTTATCCTGATTTCCACTTTCTTTTGTTTAGTCCTCTGCAGTGATTTTTTTTTTCCAACTCTCTTGACCTTTACCCAACTCAGGTAATTTTGCCCACTGTTTTTTTGCAGGTAGATAGCACAGATTTCTTCTCTTTTCCCTCTGTCTCCGACAGCAGCTCAGTGGTTACTGGAGAAGTGTAGCAGTGAGACGTCATTTTGGTGTTCTGCTTTCACAGCACTTCATTTGTGTGTGAGGAATACAAATAGGTATGGAAGAAATTTCTCTTACAAGAGGACAGGTTGCTTTGGATGGCAGTAGTCACCTACCTGCACCATGGGTCTGCCAGGGGCTAGCCTGGCTGTGGTGGGGACATTTGGTGATGTCAAGGTCACTGAAATCAGCTCTAGCAATGACAATAAAGGTTTGTCATTTTGGTAGCGATGACAAATTTTACAAGTGCCATGAGGCTGGGAGGCTTCTGCTCAGCATCACTGATGAAAACCAGGCATACCTGGATCCTCATGCTTCTGCAGCAGGCATTTCTCCATTCAAGAGGATTGAGCATTTGTCTCCTGCATATTCAGGGCTTAGCAGACACCAAACATTAACATTTTGCAAGCGACATCAGGTGGCAGTGAATATTGCATGAGGAAAACCCCTGGCAGTGGGATTGCTTTTTGCTTTCCCAGAAGCCTCCTTTTTTGGGTTTATTTTCCTTGCAACTTCAGCTTGACTCACAGCCCTTTGATATCACCTGCTCACAGTAACCCTTTCCCACCTGGTGCCACGTTATTTTATATGGCATCAGCAATCTCGTCCAAAAGTTTCAGCTGACGTTGGAGTTTCTTACACCACAGCTCCCCTTAGGAGGTAAGGTGGGCACTAATTAAGTTGACCCAGGTGCTGCCAGTCCTCCAGCACTCTCCTGCGGTTCCCCAACACCTCTGGAAAAGACGTGCCAGCTTTTTCACAGTTCATGTGGACACAATCCACAGCTCAGGTCATGAGAGTGCAATCTGCTGAGAGGTAACCTCAGGAGTCCTCTAGAGCTCAGGTAATTTGAGAGGAACAGAAAGGATACAGATAATCAGTACTGCCTTTGCAAAAAGCTGTGTCTTAGAAAGGGAAGGCTTTCAAGGCAGCAAACTGAGCTTGCATTAGGGCTTTGACATCAGTCCATCCAAATTGCTGGGTAAAGTAGGTATCTTAGTAAAGACCACCCCCCTCCAAACTGAATCCTAAAGAATAATTTGTCAGGGAAACAGCTCTTGGCATTGCTACAGCACATCTGGCTAAATATAAACACTGCCAGGGCAGCACATTTCATATAAACGTGCAAAATGGAATATTTTAAAATTGTCTCTTATCTCCTGAACAGCAGGTGCATGAGACTGCAGAATTTAAAGGGAAAAAAAAAAAAACAACCGCAGGTTTCCGAGGTCTGACAGCACCCACAGCCTGGCTGGCATAAACCTCTGCCGTGTGCGCAGTTCCTTGGGATCCGCAGTGGTGTAAGATCAAAACCCAGCCTCTGACAGTCCCGGAGGCACTGTTTTCACAGTGTCTCATTTATAAGCAGCCTAGGAGCTACACTCGCTCGGTGAGTGCTGTTGGCAGAGGCAGGCATAGCACAGACAGGGCTTTCTGCTCTCTCTTTTAGAGAAATATAAAGTGCTCCTTACAGAGGCAGGGGGGAATTACTGCATACGTCCTAATGAAATGCTGTCAACATCCACAAAACAAAGTCTGTACCTGGGCAACCAGCAAGGAGCCGGGTATAAGAGCTTATAGAAAAGCCAGCAGAGATTAATAGCCAGGATTTCTGAGGGTCACTTTGCCAGCTAATATATCATAGAGACAACAGCAGCTAATGCTTACTCGCTTAGGCTGAGTGCGGCACCTTTTCTGGAGCACGGAATTAACTTCCTAAATCACAGAATCACAGATTTGTAGGGGTTGGAAGGGACCTCAAGAGATCATCAGGTCAAACCCCCGTGCCAAAGCAGGTTCCCTAGAGAATATAAGGGAGAGAACAGGCTGCATCCGTGGCTTGTCTCAGACGGCTGCGCTGGAGCTTTGCTGCTGCTGCTGAAACAGCAGGCCTGTGTGTAACCTTAGCTGAAAGCACAAGGTTTACGGCTCCAGCCAGGGAGTTGTAAAGCGTGGGATTTAATAAAAGCCGTAGTAGCAATTGTGCCTTCTGAAATGAGCCCTCACCTATACGGTTTATTTGCACAGGCAGTTACTGCGGCTGGATGTGATGTGCTGACTGTGCTGCCTGGTGCTCTCAGACGCGGTAATTGCACACACAGCCCAGGTCAGAAGTTGCGTGGGCAATGATGTTCAGCGTTCAGAGAAACAGTCCTAATTCCTCACGGGGAAAGGGTCTGAGTGGAGCAATTTTGGCAGACTGAGAGATGGCTCCGTCCCGGTCACAGCACTACTGGGTTTTATCCATATTCAGGGCCTTGCTTGTTTCGGTGCTGCTGGTTGGCAGTGAAACAACCTAAATTTCCAGGCAAAGCAAGAAAAGAGATGATATTATCTTTATTTTACAGATGGGATGCTGAAACACATGCACACCCGTCTTACAGCCCCTTTGCCTAGGAAAGCTGGTTAGGAAGGGATTGTGAATGACTAATTTATCATATGATTAATGGGTTCATTGAGTGTGGTGAATTGATTTCAGTGCAATAACACCACGAATACACAACAGAACTGGGAAACAACCCCTCTTTTTCCCGAATCCTGCTTTGTGAGCTCATCCTTATTGCTTGCTCACTGACCCTTACATCCGCTGGATGTCTGTAAAAAAATCAGCAGGTTTCACCATCAGTCAAAGTGGCAGTGACCATGCATCAAGCAGAATGGTGAGCAGCACACCACTTCTATCCTATGGGCGATTTCCATATATATAGGTATATTTCCATATATCTGTGGCAATGTGCTTGCCACTTGTAGATCTTGCTCCTCCAGCAGCGGTGAAGCGGAGATTATGCTGGAATGCAGTTAAATGGAGAAAAAGAGCCAAAGAACCAATCCTCCTAAGTGCCCCGGCGGCTTTGACACGTGCTTAATGGCGCTGAATTATTCATGGAGCTGGCTGGCCAAGCTGACATTGCAAAGGGAAATAAATGAGGGTGCCGGAGAGAAAATGCCAAACGACATGTCAGCCAAACGGCCGAGTGTCACGGACTTCATGGAGGGTCTGGTGTGGGATCCCACCCCTTCTGTGCTGGTTGCTGCCTGGTGCAAGCCCTTTGTAGGGCACTGTGAGCATGTTGGCCATGTGCTTAGGTGTGATTTCGGTGATGCTTATGGGGCTGGGTTAGTTCTCCTTGTGGTGGGATGATTTTCCTTGAAGAGAGGTGTTGCAATGGGCTGGCCCCATTGATGGGGCATCTGCAATGCAGCAAGTAAGGCCTGAAGTCAGAGATTAACTCCTGTCTGCTGCGTCTCTCTGAAGAATTTGTCATCTCCCCTTATTCCCTTTTAAAAAAGTCTCTTTCTGCTGTTCCTGCCCCACTGGTTAAAGGACAGTCACCTGCTGTGCAGTGTCACTGCTCCTGCTGGAGGTGAGAGCCCCTTCATGTTCACTGCACTACAGCGCACAGCAGCAGCAAGAGGAGTGCCTGGGATGAGCAGTCGCCACCCAGCACGTGATAGATGGCTGAAATGATCAGTGGGATAATTTTGGGTTCACAAACCTGCCTATAAGGTGGTTTGAGCCCTGCCTGCAGAGCAGGATTGTTCCCTGGCACCTCTCTGTCTGCTAAGACAGAAATGTTGCCTCAAACACCACACAAATGGCTCTGCTACATATGGCTGAGCTCTCCTGGGTACTCTGCAAGAAAATATTCAGAGAACTTGGCTTCAGCTTCTGTTGTTGTTGTTGCTCTGATCTGGAAACGCTGGCAACTGAGATTTGGTGCCCCGAGTCAGGATTTATTCAGATGCTGGCTTTGCTTTTGCTCTGTGGGCAAGGGCGGAGTTAAATCTGCAGTTACTATTCATGGGTCTGAATCAGACGGGTACATTCACTATACCTACAGGTATCATTTGATACTGAAGCCTTCCCATCTCCTCTTGCCTGCTCTGTGCCTGCTCAGTGGGAGGGTTCCTGTTGCTGCCCCCAGGTGTGAGCTCTGTGCCTCTGTTAGGCCTCCAGAGCATCTTGTGGGAGCTGTGTCTTGCCAGAGCTGGAAGAGTCCCAATATTCAGTGATCCCCCATTGGTACTCTCCCCTCCTCAGAAACAGACCCTAAGAAATGCGGAGAGTTCATCTCTGTTAGCCAATTGTTCCCCGCTGAAGTGCAATGAGATTTGAAAAATTGAATCAATGGAGAAGATTCTGCCACACACTTTGGTTTTCTGGTTTGTTTTTTCTTCTTTGTTACAAGGTTTAGCTGTGGTAGTTGGATTCTTCCCAGAAAGGGGAGAACGCAACATGCTCTCAGCTGCGTAATCCTGTGGGATTTTGCTCTTGCTGACAGAGCTGAAGAATCCGTAAAATGCTGAGGTAGCCCCCGTGCATCCTTTCAGCGCATTTCTAAATGAGAAGAGGAAGGAAAGGGAGGTAACTATTTACTAGAACTGTGGATTGGACAGCACCCAGGGATACACGTTTGGATAACCTGCATTGCAAGAGAAGTCAGGGGAGCAGCAGGTGACTTTGAAAGGCTGTCAGGCTGTCGTGCTAGGCACGTTTGTTAGCACACACAGATTGCTCCCTGACTTCTCGAGGAAACAGCAAGCTCTGCAGTTATTGTTTTCAGATCTTATTTCAGTGGTAGTGTCTGGAGGCACGGTCACGATCAGGACCTTTGTTCGGCCAAGATACACACAAACCCTTTTGGCCCATTTCTTGTTGGCAATGTGAGCAGGGGATGTTATCTGCAACCCTTGCACAGCTGCTTAGCTGCTGTGCAGTAACTGGGGCTGCCTTTACTCCTCAGATCCCTCAGCAGCCTGACCTGAGGATGCTCAGCTTCTCCTTATGCCTGTACTTGGTGTCAGATCCACCTCGTGCAGCAGGATGGGGTGGTTTTGGTAGGAGATGAAGCACAGCCACCCCTTCAGCTGTACATTAGAGGAATGGAAATACGTAAGGGCTGGCGGACCAAATGGTCTGCTTTAATTATTCATCGTTAGAAGCAGCTATTATTAAAGATATACCCTTCTTGGTCTGAAGTAATAACTGCTAGCCTGTTTCTTTCCTCGATTGCTACCACCCGCCATCCTGCTGCACTCGCTTTTGAAGCAGGCCAGGTCAAAGGCCTCCTCCATCAAGTCCAGCTCCAACCTATTGCCACCCCCAGCAACCCCAGCCCTCCTGAAGCACCCCTTAGACCTGTTCCTTGCAGTAATTCATGAGAGCCAGCCAGTGCTTTGCTCCTCGTGCTGGTCCCAAATGGGTGCTGGGCTTCCCTTGCTGCGTGCCATCGATTCCCCCTGAGCCTGACTCAGCTGCTGAGTACCCAGGGGAAAAGTTCCCGTGGCGGTGCCAGCACGCTCACTGCCATCCCCTTTCCTCTCTGAGAGGCACAGGCGTTGTTTACTCCTCTTTTTAATAACACAGATGGGTTTAATAGTTCTCTGCCTTCGCCCCCAGTTCCTTCTCCTTGTCTGTAGCCTGTTTAATGCTTCCTTCTAAGTGATGGCTTTGTCACTTAATCTCATTAAAACTTCTCTTCATTGAACCCCGTGAGCTGCTTATCAGACCGTAAGCCTAATCGCCCATTTGTAATTAATTTGTTCTGTGCCTCCTACAATTCGGCACCGTTAGGTAATGGCATCAGCCTCAAGGTCACGGATACGCAGCGCGAGGCTGCAGCGCTACCTGCCCCGCGAGCCTCCCTCCTCCTGCCTCCTCCCTGTGCCTCACTGCTTTATTTCACTGACAGCTTTCTCCTTTTCCCTGAGCCAGTTTTTGCTGCATTTTGGCTGCCTCCTGTCCGGCTTGTGCTGCTGTGTGACTCTGCAAATCGATCTCCTGCACTGCCTAGAGGCAAACGCTTTCCTGATATCCTCCAGACTCACCCGCACTGTTTTCCCTCTTACCTTCCAGTTGGTTCTTGTTTGGTCCAAGAAATTGGGTGCACTGTTCTTCCTTTGCTGAGTTACACATTGTAAAACTGGAAAAGCTTAATAATTTGATGGCTGTATTTAAAAATACGAACAAATCCTGGATCCCCAGGGTGGCACAGCCTGCTACCACCAGCCCGTTCCTCTTGGTGGGATGCGGAAGGAAACCAGGCACCAACTGGAGTGAAAACCAACCCCGTGCTGCTCCCTGCACATCGATCCTTCTGCTGTGCTGGTACTCGGCACCACCACAAAGTCTGCCTCCAGCTTGTGTATAAAGGAGTTTTGGGGCCCTGCCCTGGCTGGGTCTGCTGGCTTGAGATAAATTTCAAGGTTAGGAAAGGCAAGAATGATACCTTGGGTGACGTTGCTGTTTTCTCATTGGGAATTGCTGATACAGGGTTATCTTGGACCTTTGTGGGCTCTTGAAATAGGGTCAGTCCTGCGTGAAGCTAAAGCACTTCATTTTCCACAACAGATTTACCTTCATCTCTTCTATTTCCCTGTTTGGATGTAGGATCTAGAAGACTTGAGTTGGTTTGGCTCATTCCTTCCATTTTGCTGCTTTTCCCCTGAAAACCACCTACTGAACTTAAGTAATAGACCTACCCAGAGCTGTCATTAGATCAGAGATATCAGTGCTCAATACAGTATTGATCGCAGTGTTCACAAATTCAGCGTTCAGGCAGCTCCACCGAGCAGGTCCAAACCCATATAGTTGAGTCTGCAACTATAGATTTGTAATTTGTAGTTTTTGTAAGTCTGCTTAATTTATTATTATTATTATTATTACTATTATTATTATTAGGCTTGATATTCAAGAAAGAAAAAAAAACGGTGAGAAATTCTGCTGCCTCTTGGGAGAAGGCAGACAGCCATAAAATGGATATATCTTTGGGCAGGGGGGAGTTGATGCAGGAAGGACATTTTGCATTTGCTCCTGTAATGGCTGCACACGTATCAGCTCCGCTGCCTCGCTGGGAGCCGGAGAGGTGCCCGGGTACATCGAGCTCCGTCACTCGAGAGGGCGCAGCGTTTTGGGCAGGAGGCAGCTCTTACCTGAGGAGGTGCGGTAATTGCTCCCAGTGCAGCGCGCCTGGCTCAGCAACACGATGCAGTGTGCTTGCGGGCTGCTAGGAACGGCGTGTTTGAATGAAGTTACACCTCGAGATGCTAGTTAAGGGCAGGGAAACTTTGTGTTTGTGGTTGTAGTCACATAAAGTCACGCTGTTGCACGGAGAGGCTGTGGCTGCCCCATCCCTGGAGGTGTTCAAGGCCAGGTTGGACGGGGCCCTGGGCAACCTGATCTGGTGGGAGGTGTCCCTGCCCATGGCAGGGGGTTGGAAATGGGTGATCTTTAAGGTCCCTTCCAACCCAAGCCGTAATTCTGTGATTTTATGATAAGTTTCTGCTGGAGGGTCACATCGATAAGGCTGAGTGACTTGAGGAGACTCACTCCTGAGGTCTGAACCAGGTTTGGATCAGCAGATAAATCGTGTTTCCTAAACCGTGCTCATTTCCCAGACCATCCTCATTTCAGTCTCTCTCTGCAGTACAGTCCTTCAAACCATGCCGAAAACATCTTTTTAATCCATTTACATAACTCCCTTTGTGCGCTGCGCTGCCTTTCTCTGTGCTCACACAATCATTACACCGATGCGATCAACAAAAGACCGCAAATCATTTTATTCGGCGCATTCGCCGTTTCCTCTGAGAATGAGCCAAAGTTTGGTCTCATTCAGCTGTAATGTGCTTGGACCCCGCAAGCACCATTGCAGCACTGACTATCAGCTATCTGAAGGGGCTTTTTTTTTCTTTTAATTTCGATTTTGTTTTATTTTTAATGATCCATTTGTCTCTTCAGGCTCGGGAGCAGGCGGCGAACTAGCTGCGATTTGCAGCCGCAGGCTGCCCGCTCCCTCCTCTGCTTCCATGGAAACACGTGTTGGATGAGGCGAAATCAGGCACAGGCTTACAGCAGATGATTTCCAAAATAGTTGCTTTTCCTTGCAAGGAATCATGCACCTCCTGTTTGTGCAAAAATTTGGGTGAGGAGGAAACCTGGTTAAAGGGATGACTTTGCAAGGTGCCCGGCTGCTGTTGCCGCAGGGCTGGGAGCATCCTCCCTGAGCCCCTTTGCTGCTCAGGACCCGATGCATGAGGGGTTTGGAGCTGCTGTCCTTATGGCCAGGGCATTTGGGGTTGGGAGGGTTCAGCTTTGATGTAATCCCTTCTCTTTTCCTTCATCTCCTCCCTGGGGAGGTGGAAATCATCCTCTGCTCTGCACTCCGGCACCCCGAAGCTACCCAGTTTGCTCCCTGCATCTCCTGGGCAGCCTCTCCCCTCCTGGGTCACGGTGAAAAACAGATTATTTGCAGTTTGAGGGCAAAACAAGGGAGGGGTGAGGAAAGGGCAGGGGCTTACACAAGGCTGCATGGCACAGGCTGTGCCTGAGACAGCTTTTACAGGTGGCTGGTGTGTTTTGCAGGAGAAGCGATTCAGAAAAAAAATAAGCTTTGGGGAGAAAAAGGGCCTTAAGCTGTAGCTGCCAGGGCTTGGGTAAGCGTGGGCACAGCTCCACGGGGACTGATCCTGCTGTGGGACCCCAGGTCCTGCTGAGGGCTGAGCCCAAGCCATGGCAGCAGCACAGTCAGTGCCTTCTACTTGCCAGCGAGGGGGCAAAAACGCTTGGAAAGGCACAGAGGCGAAGGAGGTGCTGAGTGGGACCTATGCGAGGTGTCTCTCCAGGATGGAAAAAGCTGTGTTTTATCCTCCAGCACATGCAAAGCGTTCAGATTTTGAAGGTTTCCTCTCTCAGTGGCAGCCCAAGGACAAAACAGGGTGGTGGGAACATCATCTTCCGAGACACCCCCTACGCCAAGTCCTTCTGGCTGCAGCGGCCGGGAAGCTCATCCTCTTCACCAAGCTCTGTCTCAGGTGTCAAGAGGTAAAAATAAATGTTGGTCCACGCTGCCTGCTGGTTCCACACTAATCAGAGCCCTTCGTTAGTTATTTAGCTTCGGGGAAATGTGCCACAAGAGTTCTGACACTTCAGATGTGCAAAGTAATTGCTGCGTTTACCTCCTGGCTAATTGAAAAGCCGAAATAAATTGTGGTGGGATGAGCAGTGGTGCCCGGGGTGGGTGGGGGATTGGGGCTGGGACCTTTCCGCCCTTGTGTGTGGCTTCACCCAGAGCCCAAGGGGTCTGCCACGGCTGGAAGGGCTGGGGTTGTCCCCCTGTGTGGTGGCATGGGCTGGGCACCTCACACATAGCCGTGGCCACCTCCACCCTCCCCTCCGTGCAGCCCTACAAGCAGCAGGTCTCCGTGCATCACGCCTCCCCTTGCTTTCTGCACGCCCCTCTCCGAAATAAGTAGGTCTCGTCTGCAGGTTTGCAACCTGGGGAAAACAAACAAACGCAGAGCAGCGCGGCTATATTTATCTGAAACTCAGAGGCTGTGCTTCGCAGGGAACTTTGATCACTTTGAATGCGAGACAACCTGGAAAAAAAAAAAATAGAGGGAAAAAAATTAAAAAACAAGTTTTGGAAAAGGTAACAGCTGCGGTTTCCAAAATGAAGTCTCTTGTCTCGTCTCTCCTGGCCCCAGTACCAGACATCCTAATCTAGGGGGCCATTATCTCCTGGCTTTGTGCTGGGGCTGCTCAGAGGCTGAGGTTTTCAAAGCCCAGAGCCACGGGTAGTGGGGCCCAGGACCAGGATGGCATTCAGCAGCAGCTGCCCTTGCCTGTGCTACCTGTGATAGGAGAGGTCCATCCAAAGCGAAATGCAGCACTTGGGGTTTGGGTTTGTTTGTCTGTGTATACAAGGGTTGTGGGTTTCTTGAATTTATCATGATTCAAAAGTAACGTCACGCTGTTATGTTTTCTCTCCAATTCATTTACAAAAAAAAGAAAAAATAATTTTAAGTATCTGGTGTATGAAATGCAAGGGCCCTAGGATGGGACACAGGGATGTGGGGATTTCAAAACCTGGATGTTTTTGTTTAGAGTGAAATATCTGAAGGGGTATTTGGTGGTACCTGTCTGAGCTGGGGAGTTTCAGCAAAGCCTCCCATGCTAAAATGCTTGCAAGGAGTAAAAGACGTGGGGGAAGCAGCTCCTTAAGTCCCCACAGACCTTTTGCAATGCTCTCCCCATCCTATTTTGCTATTTTCTTTGCAGTTCCTCAGTTTCTGCAAAACCTGTGGCAGGGAATCCAGTACCCATACCGAAAACACGCTCTGTTATTCTGCCACCCCGCACTGTTCACATGCAGTGCGCTGGGACAAGGGCTGGGGCTGTACCCCGTACACCCACAGTGCCACTCAGAAAATGCTGCTGCTTCTGCCATACCCACACACTATTCGGTGTTGAAGCAGAGAGGTTAGACATCCTGTGATACAAGGGAAATGTTTTCCCTTTTTTTCCCTTTTCCAGCAAACTCCCATCCTGCCCATCCTCACAAAGATAGCAAAATAAATCCATTTTACATACTAATTCAAACTCACTCAATACCTCCTGTTACATATTCACCCTCATCCGGAGCAGAGGGTTATCTTGCCTTTGCAGAAGCGATCAGGAAAACGTGGTGTGCGGTGTTTAAAGACGTCGTCGGGCACATCTGAATTCCTTCGCCCCTTCAGCTGGGTTTTCTAAACGGGAAATGGTTTTGCCGGTGTGTCTTTAATCCCTCGGCCTTGAGAATGGAAAATGAAATTGTCCTCTCTCCGATGCTTGACATCAGCCTCCAAATCAAGGCTTTCTCATTGTGTGCAGAGAGGGGGAGTGCCGAGAGGATGCGTGTTATTTGAGTACTCAGAGACGGGATCTGTTTTTCAGAGAGAAACCCACTTCCACAAATTCGGTGGATTATTCTGGACTCTGCATTTTATTTTCCTTCTCTTTTTCCTCATTCTGTATCTCCGTGTATAAAATGCCTCGTTTTAGGGATGACCGATGTTAAGTCCCTAATGAGCTGGCTTCAGGGTGTGGATTTGCATTGCATATTTTGCAGATGTGATGCTGGAAGGAAGCTTGCTTGACCTTCCTTATGGTATCTTCTGACTCCCTTTCCCCCTGACCCTTGTGGGAGATGTGTAGGGCAGGGCCATCCCCCTATATTCAAGCTGTGGCTGCTTTCCTGCTTAGCTGCTCTTTCAGCTGATAGCCTAAAATGTCCCACAAAACTAATTTCCCTGCACTTTTCCCCAGCAAACACAACTCTAACCACTTTCTTGGCACATCGTTTCCCAATGCAATTCTTCTGATTACCCTGGGCTGGCTGCCTTCTGACCTGTTCCCTCCTCTTCAGCCACGTTTTTGCCTAACAGCCGAGTCCTGTGCATCCCCCCAGCCTGCAAATGGGCTCGAGCATCCTCCCTCCCCGTGCAGAGAGCATTTTGGTCCCCATGTGCTTGCAGGCAGCAACAGGGCTGTGGGATAAGCTGTGGCTGTGGCTGCTGCATCCAGCAGCGTGTTCGTGGTCTGCTGCTGTTTTCCAGGGAAAGCTGGGGTTGCCATGACAATTGTAGGATGGTTGAGTGGTGCTTGCGTGGCCACAGCATCTGCAGACCTCTGGCACCAGCGCATTTGTCCCGCCTGCCCCTGTGCAGTGGATGGGGGAAGCGGTGCAGAGGGGTGGGCAGCTGAGGGCCTGTTAAATGACCCCATTCCCCAAAGAAAATGGCTTTTTTGGGGAATGGGAGCTGAGGTCTGCTCTGTACCTTCACCTGCTCACTGGGGTCAGGCTTTGAGGAGGGCTGGTAGGTACAGGAGCCAGCAGAAATGGTGCAAACCACAGCCTGTTCACCAGCACCCCTGGGTGCCTGCGAGGATGCCAGCCTGAACTAGAGGCTTGTGGCACCACTGCAAAAGAAACCTCTGTCTCCTGAGCCTCTGCCCGTGGGCTATTGGTTTAATTTGCAGTTGTGTTTGCACAGCTCCAGCATCAGCCCTGGGCACCATTCCACCTGCAAACGGTGATGGAGACACCCACAGGACAAGGCATTTTGGAAGGTAATAAAAATTGTGTCCTTCCCTTTTCTGCCAGGCATGCTTGGCCAAAGGGGAGGCTCCTCTGTCCGCAGCACCAGGCAGGATTTTGCCCCTTCCAAGAGCCACGCAACCCCAATTCGTCTTCACCATCTTGCTTGGTCTCCGCTGGCCCAAGAACGCCAGCCAGCAACACTTGCCTGCAACTTGTTTACAAAACTGCACGAGGCTGCTTCGCTCGAGCAGCAGATGTTGTGCCAGGTGCTGCAGAAATAAAGCTTTAAAAGCAGATGATGACCCAAATTTAAATAGACCAAGCGGACCCAGAGACCCAAGAGAGAGGATTCCCAAGGTCACGCAGGAAGCCTCTGGCAGGCGTGAGGGCTGAACATAGATCTCCCGAGGCCCAGCCAACGCTGTGGTCTCAGGACTGTCTTCTCTTTTGTCTTCCAGTCCATTAAGAAGATCAGTTAATGAAATGGAATTAATAATGCCAGCTGCAGCACCAGCAGTGCTGTAAGGGAGATGAATTTAGCAGTACAGACTTAAAAGCACGGGCTTGAAGACGGGGGTAGGCTGCAAGCAGTGCACGAGCCTGCTCTGACGGGGGAATGCAGGAGGTCAGCCAGAGTTCTGGGGTCTCGGCAGCTTCACTGATCACATCTTGAAGAAGGGACGAAGACGTACCAATTGCCTCCCCCAGAGGAGGGTGATGCCCAATTTTAAGGTTCCCAGCACTTGCAAAAAGAAGTCCCACTGGAAAGAAGCAAAAGACTTTTCTAGGTCAATGGCAGGAATAGAGCCTTCATTCTTAGGATCCTTCTGGTTCAAAAATAGCATTAAAGAGCTAAGAGAAACCATCCACTGCTGAAAAGCCAGGAGTAAATCACAGCTGATTCCTATGTCTTAGACGTGCTGTCACCCGCATTAGTCACCAAGCTCTGGTGGCATTGCAGGGGCGCCAACATCCCTGCGATGGTCGGTGAAAAGGATCCGTTCCCATCGGTGGTTCAGAATCCAAAATGGAAAACTGCTTCTTAATAATAGACCCAAATCTCAGGGTTTCCCCCCACATGGCTCTTCCACTGGGATTCAAAGGAAGGCTGCCTCGCTCCCAGGCGGGGAAGCAAGTGCAAAATGTGTTTCACCTGATTTTTCAGCCACTCTTTTGACTCGTGTCACAGGGCCGTTGTCTAATGCCTTCCGATAAGCTCAGACTTGGAGCAAAAATGGGCACGAGGAACAGTCATGCTGAGCAGAGAGCAAAATAGAGGCAGCAGAGAAGAAGCTTAGCTACACACCTCAAAACACGCTTCTTGTCCCTGCGAACCACCCAAATATTTCGACTGATGGTTTTAAAAACCCTGATAAACCCAGGCACTGCAAGATATCTCCAAAAAAAAATTGCAGGGAAGCTGGAACATGATGTGATGTGCTGGGGCACGGCATTTCTTTTGTTGCGAGCATTCAGCTCTAGACATACATTTCAGCACTTTGAGACCATATTGTCTCTTTAACAGCTTATCGATTCCTTTGGTGGCCTAAAGAGCTGAGAAAATAAGTAATTCATCACTGTACAACATCTCCTAAGAGAAACATCAAAGCCCAGGGCAAGAGACACAAGGACAAAGCTGTCCACGTACCACCTAGACTGCGAGTGGTGATGGACCTGAAATAGCCGGCAGCATCTCCCAGCTCCTGACCTTTTCACCTGAGCTGCCTCTGAGCAATTCTGCAGCCCAGAAAATGTGTTGAGCACGAATGAGAGCAAGACAGCAGAGCCAGGATCTGGCCCATCCCTCCGCTATTGACGGCCCCCTCGCCAAAATGTGATCGCTGGCTGCCCTTGGCTTGGAGCACTCGGGCAAAAATTCCCCACTGCTCTTTAGAGCTTTGAGGTACATTAATGGGACTTTTAAAATAGCATCCTCTGTATATTTGTTGCAAATGCTAAGAGCAAATCATCTAGGAAAAAAAATGAAAAACAACAGAAATGTCCCTTAATGCTCTTGTTCCCCTAAGTGCTAAGCGTCGGGATCTTCCAGCACCACGCTGTAGTCCCAGCACTGTCCCCAATGTGTCCTGCGATGCGCTGACGTGGAGTGATGCAGAGCTCTGCTCTGAAAAGCATCATCAGTCCAAAGTGTCTTCAAAGTCACTGCACTTCGAGCAGAACCGGTGACAATTTTAGCTCTATCTTTGAATTTCTTCTCGTAAAATATTCTTTGAAATCGGTGCTGATTTCCACCCCTGTCCTCCAGCAGGGTTGTTAAGGGACAGCCCTGGAGGTTAAGGCTGTGGCTGATCCTTCTTGTGGTCGAACACGGTGAGTCCTGATGCTCTGAGCTCTTATGTTGATTCAACTATATCAAAAAAGCCGTAAATATTTCTAACCCTGAGCTCATCAGAGCTCACCATGGAAGTGATAAGACCTCTGGAAAAGAGTGAGGTAGGGCTGGTAGAGAACCAGGTTGGACACAGGGCTTGTCGTGTTCCCATCCCCGTGGCAGGGTGCCTGTGCCCCTTGCTGAGCTGCAGCCCCCACCCCGTCCAGCACTCCCTGTTGGGGCTGGAGGGATGGAAAGAAATGAGGCTGATGGTAGTCCCCCACTCATGAATTACTTGAGGTTTCTCTCAGTGCAGGGTTAGGAGGAGCTGAAAACACACAGATAACTTTATTTTACGGAGTCCTTCCCCCTAACTTCATCACACGTGGGTCATTATCTCTAGCAGAGATACGTAACAGGCCAATACTGATGAGCCCACTTGGCTTGTGGCTGTGCCATCAACATTAAACTTCAGGTGACCTCACTAAAACATCCAAAGACCTTCAATCATCCCGTAATGTCCTGCGGCAGGAGGAGGATTGCTGTAGACCATGCTCTGAAGGGAAGGAAGCTCCACTTAGTGGTTTTAATCCTGCTTCTGCTCATGATGACAGCAAACTTCTCCTCCAACACTGCACTATCCAGTGGCTCGTGCCAAGAGCTCTGACCTGTGCACGTCTCGCCTTTCTCAGATCCAGGCAGGCTTGTTTGTGCCTTCCTCTCTGCTCAGTACAGATTTAGTCGATGGCCCTGGTTTAGCTCTACTGCAAGGAAATAGTTCTAGGAAATAGCTCCTCGGTCTCTTGATGGCCAACTGCTTAGTCCTAATTCTGGCTCGCTCCTTACCGAATGCATAATTTAAATTCTCATTATAGAGATGCATTTTTTATCAATTGCAGTTTTAGCTCTGGATCCAGCCACTGCTGACTGTGATCCTGTTAAACTTTGTGTGCAAGTCTAGGTAGACACACGTACGGCGTAATGCCAGCTGCTGCCTCTCTCCCTCGCCCAGCTCAGCACTGGAAGCTCCCCGGATGACTTAGTGTGCACCACAAGATGTTCTGATCTCATTTCTATTTCCTAACTTGGTTCATCTCACAGCACCGGTTGGGTCCTGGTTCTGACACAAGTGTGTTCTTGTCACTGCTGATAAAGCAGCAGGTTCTGGTGCCCATGAATTAAAATAGCCCTGGAAGTAGTGTGGGACAGGAACTACGTGGGCCAGGTCTGAAGAGACATTTTTCCAATGGGAAGCAGGAATTGAAGCAGGAAAACTATGGTAGGGTTCATTTTGGTAGCCTGGAGAATCACAAAATCATTCAGGTTGGAGAAGACCTCTAAGATGACCTGGTCCAGCCTTTAACCTAGCACTGACAAATCCACCACTGACCCGTGCTACTGAGTTCTACATCAAAATGTTTCTTGAAGTCCTCCAGGGATGGTGACTCAACCACTTCCCTGTCAGCCTGTTCCACTGCCACACAGACCTTTCTGTAAAGAAATTTCTCCTAATATCCAACCTAAACCTCCTCTGGCACCATTTGAGGCCATTTCCCCTCATCTTATCACTTGGTGCTTGGGAGAAGAGTCCAATCCCCACCTCGCTACAGAATCACAGCCTTCTTTAAGGTAACCTTCTTTGTAGGTAAGCCCTACAACCTCCTTTAAGGTAACTGTAAAGTACAACGAGGTCTCCCCTGAGCCTTTTTTCTCCAAGCTAAACAACCCTGTCTCCCTCAGCCCTCCTCATAAGACTTGTTCTCTAGACCCGTCACCAACTTCACAGCCCTTCTTCGGACAAGAAGGAAGTTTAGACCTGAAGTCTGGGGCAAGGAAAATCTCTGCCGACAATGAGGGAAAGGAGGAATCACCACAAAACCAGGGTGTTAAAGGTACAAGGACCAGTCATCTGTGCAAAGGGAATTAATTAGTCTTTCATAGCTGGCTAAGAAATGCAGGTTACAGTGAGATTTTGTTTCTCCTTACTGCAGTGTTGCTGGTGGTGCGTGCACAATAGCTATCGGTTTCATTGAACCATTCTTGGAGGTTTCTTTGTGTTTCTTTTTTCAGGGACTCCAGGATTTAGGAGTTTCATATGTGTGGTTTTCATACACATTACTTGTAAATGCCTTGTGTTGTGGGTTGGTGCTGGGGACCCTGTTGCAGGGCAGAAAGCAACAATAGAGATGTTTTCTGCTGTTGTGAAGGCTCTAAACCAATCAGACCATGTTGGGAAATCATCCCTTGCCAAGTCCTTTCTTCCTTTTTTTAACTAAGCCAGGAAGCCTGCAAAATCAGGACTTGTAATAATGTTTGTAGATTGTTTAATCTTACTACATGCAATGACAATTGAAGCCAGTTCTGCACCAATTAGTTAATTATTTCTCTGTTAGGGGATTTAAGCTGAGCACAAGCCGTTCTGGGATTTCAGAGATGCTTTTGAAATGCAAGCAATAGCTGCTGCCCTCCATAAACCTAGCAGACCTCCCTAGGTAAAGGTTAAGATATAATTGTGGTGAATTGCTCCCTAAATTCTGGCTTTCTTCTGGGGTATGAGTTACCTGAGGGAGGGGTAAGTGACCCAGTAGTGCCAGCTGGGGAGACTCTGTTAACTTAAGTGTTAAAAATCTTCTGGTTTCGGAGCCAAAAACACAGAGAGGTTCAACCTCGGTTCCCCATGCTGCTGTGTATGGGACCCACTGTCTCTGTGTTGCTGTCTGTTTCCTTATTAAAAGCATAAAGTCAATATAATATGGCTAAAATAAAAATATTTAATAAATTAGTAAAGCCTGCCAGAAATCTGAAAAGGCAAACAAGTTGGGTGAATGTAAAGCATTTTTTTCCCAGTTTTTGCTGAGTACCATGTGGCCATGGCTTACCTGTGACACCCCTGTGAGGCTGCTTTTTAGTTTGCTGATGGGGAAACTGAGGCAGGGCCAGCATCTTCCCTGGGGCAGGAGTGCCAGGGCTGGTGTTAACATTCAGCCAGCAGTGTGCTGAATTACTGCAGAGAACTTTTTCACAAATTGTCCCATAAACCTGCTGTCTCACCCCCTGAATCCTGATGTATGCAGCATTTTGGGCAGCGTTTGCAGCCCGCATGTCCCAGCCCAGGAGCAGCTTGCTGTGTGCAGCATCCCACCACGGCAGGGCTCGGTGTATGGGGTGTGGGTGCTCTGCTATTTCTTGCTGTTTCTGGAATAGTTTCTGGGGAAAAAAATAGCAAAATGGGGGTTGCTTTGATGGGATCGGGTTGCTTTGATGGGATCGGGTCCTGCTTTTGGTTTTCTCCTGCCTGCTCCAAGACCTCACCCAGCCAGGCAGGGGAGAGGGGGCAGCAACACTTGGGGGTGGACAGGGAAATTTGGCCCTCCCCCCAAAAAATGAAGAAAACACCAGATTTCATCACTCCCAAGAAATTTCTGGAACATGAATAGTCACAACCGTGCAGCCGTATAGGAAACGGTGCCCCCACCCCACTCCCCACCGCCTCCACCCACACCGAATTTGTTTTTATTTCTCTGCCGTCAGGTTGCCTTAACCATTTCGATGGCTCGGGAGGCTAAGCCGCCGAGCCAGCGCCAGCTTTTGATTTGAAAGGGGACCGCATCCCCTTTTTCAAAGGAGCCTGCTCCCTAGGGCAACCACATCACACCGCTGATTTGCTGCAGTGGAGACCGCAGCGCGTACAATATGCCCTCCCCCCTCCGCCTGTGCTGCTTACAGCATCAGTCCGGAGCCGAGCGGGGAGACGGGAGCGATACCCGCTAACCCAACCCATGCTGGGGAATGCCTGACTGCTAACAACGCAGTGCCTCCGACCGCAGCACCGGCCCTTCCCCAGCCCTCCGAGATGCAAGCCAGCGCCGACTCCACCAAGATGGACTGTCTTTGGAGCAACTGGAAATGTCAGGGTATTATATCTGTTCGAGTGTTGCATGCTAGAAGGACTGCATGGCAGAGGAGGCAAAGGCAGGATCCATCCATTTTTTGCATTGTTCACCTGTGGGCCTGTGCATGCTGTTTTATCTCCCTCCCCGCGAAGCTTTTATTTGGGGGTAATTTAAGAAGGAAAGGACGAAAAAGCCCTTAATTGTGTCGTTTGAATGTATTTCTCCCATCTCCAGCTGTCTCGCCCTGAAAGCATCCAGGATACAGGACCTTCCTTCCCACCTCGCAGCTCATTTCCCAAGCATCCGCCCTTGCCGTTAGCGGTATCATTCCTCACCCTGGAATCTCTGGCAGGATTTTCAGACCTTTCGGGCTTTAGGAGAGCCGGGCGATGGTGAATTGGTGCCGGCTGGGGCTGGTGAGGGTTTGAGGTGGTTGCGTTGGGTGCCTTGGTGCCTCCTGCCCACGGACACACCCATGGCCAGGGCTTAGCCTAGCGTCGACACAAAGAAAACGCAGCCCCGCCGAGACGTGCGATAGCACCGCGGCATCGCCACCCGCCTCGTACTTTGCTGTAGAGTTTTTTTTTTTTTTTTTTTTTTAAAAAAAAAGCCTTTATTGTGCTTTCGAGCACTCTACTGAGCCCCCTTCATGGGTAAAAATATTGCGATGCTGTGCTCTGCTGCTGCATAGGCGAGGGGAACAATAGCATCTCCCTTTTGGGTTTATTTTCAGCTTCTTTGGAGCGGGTCGGTGACTGCGCTGGGTGGGGCTGGCTACCTTCCGGGGCGCCTCGGACAGCTTTTCAGCCATTTTTAGTCGGCTTCACACTTCCCAGCCAGCATCCAGCCTTTGTTTTGATAAAAGACAGTCTCTGTGACGCTGCTCGGTGGGCAGATTAGAGGGAGAAAAGCTAGCGGCTGATCCTGCCGGGCAGCCTGCTCTCTGCTTTGGGCAGGATTTGTTTGAATGTATTTTATAATTTTAAGGTGCGTGTTTACACTGAATAGATCGGATATGATGCTCACAGCAGGGTTCCTGGGAGAGAGACTCTGTAGCATCATCCAGGATGCTTGCAGGCGTAGTTTCATAAAGGCAGCGACATGTAACCGAAGGCAGAAAACCTTCCTAAGGTGGTTTGGGGCGGGAGGAGGCAGGGGAAGACAGACATTCAGACCCCTGTCTCTAGGGATCTTGATATTTTTGCAGTCTTAATTTGGTTATGGTCTGAGGTGGTGTTTTTTTTCAGGAAAACGAGTAGCAGGAAAGTAAACAGATGCACCTGTTAAATACCAGCCTGCGGCAGCTCAGGCTTTCCATACCTTAATCAAGGGCCAGGGTTTTCTATAGGATTGTGTGATTCCTTAAGCTTATACAGGAGAGCCACAGCCAAACTTGGGAGCCTTTTCATCTGAGATTCAAACATGAACTTCCTTGTTAGATGGGGTTCTGATTTTTGTTTGTTTTGCTTCCAAAAAGGCTAAGTATTTTGCTGATCCTTCTAAAAATATTAATTTGCTGAGTCAGGTTATTGAAACACCTGTATTTAAAGGCAGACTGAATCTGTTCCTTTTTTTAGCAGAAAAAAATATTTACTCACAAGGTTAAAAAAGGGGGGATGACAAAGGGTGTGCTGCTATTGTTTAATTAATAATTAATAATCAATAATAATAGTAGTCTTTCTCTCCTTCTGTGTTCTGTTGGAAATCAAGAGGCAGATTTGCTGGAAATTATATGACACAATCTGACCCATGCTGATTTAAAAAAAAAAATATCTGAAAAAAAAAAAAACGCAGCTGAAATAAATCACTTGCCTCACTTCCACATCATTTGCATATCTTTCTTTTTCTTGGGTGGTGCTTTATGCTTTAAAAATGATCCTGCAGAATACATGAAATAGACAGGGTGTTATTTCTGCCACTGAAATTCTTTGATCAGTCCAAGATAAAATAGAAGAAATTTAAAATTCAGGGGAATGAAGACAAAAGGCTTGATGCACTGATTCTTTTAATATCTGTTATTCACGTACTCTCCATCTCAACCTAGAATATCAGTTTCATGAAAATCTGGAATTGTATAATTTTGCCAAGTTCATTATCAATGGAATTATGGTTCCTCCCTGAAAACTCTGGAATATGGCTGTGAACGTAACAGATGCAGTCCCAGACCTCAGTAAATACTGAGCATATTTTTACTGAAATTATGGAAATAAAATGTTGAGGTTAACATAAGCTTTAATTAATAAACAATCATGCCTACGACTAGCTATGTCACTGGTTTGCCCTTATACTACTGAAAATTGGTGTAAAATTTGGTAGGGGTCTTGAGAAGCTGCAGGGATGCTTGGTGAGGCTTTGGCTTTGCCCCACTGAATCTACATATCATTACTCTCCTCGCAACGAAGCAACTGGTGCTGCTAAATACATTTAAAAGATTGCAATGTGTTTTAGCGACCCATGCATCAAGTAAAGCATGATGTGTCAATGGTAGATCATGACACAGCCCCTCGGGGAGACTGGGAGAGTAAATCGCCCCTGCTGGGCATCTGCTTCATTCAGAATATTGTCACGGGAGGCTTTGGGGAATGGCAGCTGCCATTCACACCCATCTTTTCACACTGGTAGGCGGTGCGTTTGAAGTAGGCCGGGATGGAGCCATGCATAAGGCATGGGTGTGCGGAGAAATGTCTCCAACTGGGCACACTGGTTGGCCTGGACCTTCGTACAGCAATGTCATGGTGCCTGGCTTGCTGAGGGGAGCTGCAGAATGAGGTGGGCCTCTGGGCTCGGGAGGCTGGAGCAGGTCTCCTTGCCTAGGGACTAGGCCCAGCTCCACAGGCCTCAGCCCTATGAGCCCTATAACTGGAGAGGTTTCTCTGGATTAGGAAGGTCTTGGCACCCCAGCTCGTTGCAGCTACTTGGTGGCAGCTCAGTTGTCCCCACGAGTATTTCCTCTTCCACTGTTTCTTCTACATGTCAGCTTTTGGGTGGCCTGCCTACGTGCCACGCTTATTCCTGCAGTGTCACCACCCTGCAAGATGTATTAGGAAAGAAAATCTCAAAAGATCAAGAGAAAAACGCCTGTGAACTGCTCATAGGAGTAATCCTAAATATTATCTGCATTATGATATAAACTAATGTGGAGAAGGACTGCAGATTTCATCACATCCACCTAGCTGACGTAACTCCTCTGGAACTGGAGTTGTTGAGTAGCTTTTTTTTGACAGCAGTTTCCAGAGAACTGGCTTCCTTTCTTGATTGATATACCGACTGCTTTCTAAAGGGTGCCAAGAAGCTCCACCAGCTTTTCATGGCAACAATCCCCACTTCTAGAGTGACAAAGAAGTTCAATAGCAATCATACGGATGCATGCTATTAATGTACAATCTTATTGACAGTTTTGAAGTCTGTTTAATTTTAGCTATCACCATGAAAGCATGCTTTCAGCCAGTTGGTACCTTCATACCTTCAGTGCTTTCCTGAAAGTATTGTGGGCTAAACTTGTAAAGTATTGTGGGATTACCTTGTTTAGCTCAAACGAGTGCTTCTTCTTTGCAGGAGCTAAAGATCTGTCCCAGAAGTTGGTTCTTTTGTTGGACCTTGGTAAAGCTAAAATCTTGGAATTGATTTATCATTTGATGTAACCAGTTTTCAGAAAAAAAACAAAACTAAATTGTGGGTAATCGACTTCCTGATTTCACAGCTGATTTCCTGTGAAATTTGAATGAAATTTGTCAATCTTTTTTCCACTTTCAGATTCACTTTCATTTTTTTCGTCAGTCCTTCCTCAGGCACATTCCTGTTGCTAGCAACAGGACTGCAAGATCGAGAGCTTCAATCTAGAGGATAAACTCTCTTAGATGTGAGCTTCATGCCAACCATCCCAACAAAAACCTTGACCGAGGTGGTATCAAAAGTGAGATTTCAATAGCACTGCCAAAACATGCTCTGTACACATCCTGGGTCATGTCTGAGTGTATTGTTTTTGTGTTTTGTGTTTTTTTTTTCTTTTAAGAATATATAAACAATATTCTTCCATTGCCTTAACAATGAGAAAATTCCCCTAAATTAAGATTATTTTAATATATTCCTTATGGAGTAATTTAAGCTCTATGAAGAAAGTGATGATGGGGCAGTAGCTGAAGGAAGCTGAAATAGCTGGAGGGCTGCTTTTGCTTTCACCAGGTCTCTAGAAAGTTTAACAGTGAGTTTGATGGGGCTGTTTTGGCATCAGAAGGGATAATCTCTCCATGTCATTCTCATGACTGAAGTAGGTCTGAGACACTGATTTTCTGCAGTTTTTCAAATGTTTGGGTAGAATTAGAAAGGGTCTGGTTCTGTTATTTTGGTCCAGGAGCATCTCAAAACAATCTTAACATTTCCATAGCATCATGGGCATTCAAAAAGTGCATTCAAGGACTCTGCTTGGTCTCCTTGTTCTCTGCTCTCTTAAGGTAAGAGCAATAACATCCTTCATGGAAGCTGGCAAAGGCAAGTAGTGATATGGTTTGATGAGCAGGAGGTGCGTGAAAGAGGCTTTCTCTTGCCTCTGGGTTAAATACTGCTCTCGATCCTCTCTCACGTGAAGATAATAACAAGTCACAGAAGACTCATGTGAGGAGAGGTTGCAGGGCTGATTTCTGCATTGCCAGCCTTGTTGTGCTTTCTTCTGCTTACCCAAGCCCAGCCTGGTGTCTCACTTAAGGCCAGCAATCCTATTTTTTTGCTCACGTAAGGCAATCCTAATCTTGCAGACGGAGGAGGATATGACCTGGAGAGCATCTCGTATCAAGAATTTCCTTTTCCCTGGTCCTATCCCATCTCCAGGTCTTCTTTCATCAGGAATTGGGGAGCAAGAAGGACTGAACTTTCAGGTTGAGTTTTGGAGCAGAGAGGTGATAAAGGTCATTCCCTGAGGATGGGAAGTTCATGGACAAAATGTGTACGAGAGGTAGAAGTATGGAGAGATCGCTCAAGGCTGGTGATAAAGACTGAGGAGAGAGGCCTCATAAAACAGCACAAATACTCTGTCTTGGCTCTGCTGTTAATCACAGCAGTCTCCTGAAGGCACCAGGCTGCTCAGTAAATGTTGTATCCATCTGTATTACATTTGAATCAGATCTGTTGTGGGGAGC
Source organism: Aythya marila (assembly GCF_965140915.1). Classification (NCBI taxonomy): domain Eukaryota; kingdom Metazoa; phylum Chordata; class Aves; order Anseriformes; family Anatidae; genus Aythya; species Aythya marila. The sequence continues at coordinate 5,597,068 of NC_139046.1, read as the reverse complement.
AGAGCAAGGGCCATGTTGGATCCTCCGGTAGGGAGAAGAGGGAAAGCCTGGCTCTGCAGCCTGTGGTGAAAGCTGCAAAATGACATTTCTTTCAGCATGAGCAATATTTACTTCAATTCAAAGACTCATCTCTAGCAGTCCCATTTGTTAACAAATATTGTTACAACAATGCTATAAACAAGACTGCCCTTCTTAAATTGGCTTTCCCAGGCTTTTCACTGCCACTAGGCCTGAGAAGTGAATCATGAAGTGCCTCTATATTACACTGCACCATATACAGAATTGAAGGCTGCATATAGACAGCTTTTTCTTACTTCTCATTAATACTAACATTACATAAAGAACGAAGCTGTACAACCCATTGATTTTACCTCCTAAGGAGGCCCAGTGGGACCTCCGTTGTAGGGAGGGCAGCTTGATCACATCCAAGGGCATATTAGTATGCTGAAAGCATCTAACCTTTATTCGATCCTCAAGGTCCATGGGCCTCATTTGAAGGCTGGACACAAGGTTTTTGCACACACTTTTTATACTTACTACCATATGAATGCTGCTTCATGCATGCTTATTTTTCATGCAGTTGTTGCCGTGAGGAACAACTTGCAAAGTCAGAAGGAGCGAATAAAGATTTTCAGAGGAAGACAGGGAGAAGCTGTGGAAGATGCAAATTGCCCAGCCTGTGCACAATTATTCTTCACTGATTTTCATCTTAAATTGCTCGCTTCAAGACATGGAATGGAAAGATCCTTGTTTCTCTTACAACAGTATTTTTCAAAAACATAATCATGCAGAAGTCTGAGGCAAGGAGGGCATCTCAGCTACAGGTTGGTTTGGATTTGGCTTCTCTAGAATCATCTCCCAGGAGCAGCTGCCCCACATCACGATGCTTCTGGGAACCACATAAACCACCACAGCCCAACCCTCACTGTTTCCACCATAAGGGATTCAGAAGAATCACTTCTTAGGCTGCCTCAGCCGTCTCAAGCATTTCGTTCCTTGCCTTCAGCACTGCCCTCTCCAGCCCCCAAGTCTCTCTGCTGGCTTTTGTGATGCCAAATATCCAAACGTTTTCAGCTGAAAACTGTGATGTGAGCTGGGTGAGCTTTCAGGCATCATACTGGCAATCAGTTCCTTGCTGGCACAAGCATTGCACACTGCTGGTTACTTATATTTTGAGAGGTTACTTGTAATTTGCCTCACAAACACTGGCTGCTCATACCAACAGGTGGTTGCTTGTATCAGAGAATTTTATCTTTGGGCATCATTAGTCCAGGGGATGGCCCCAAATGGAGAACTCCAATTCATTTAATGAGGTGGAATTATACTATGAATTGTAGCTGAGATGCTGCTTGGCATCCTTGAAAGATTTTTCTTTCAAATCCAAGGCTACTTGACTAACATTTTACAAAATCTGCTGTCAGTTTAAAAAAAAAAATAAAATATGCACAGGCAATGCTTTCAGATAAATAGCTCATCAAAATGCGTTTCTCCAGAAACACTCTTCAAAGATGGTTGCAGTGACCTGCGTCAGTCTGCAACGTTGCTTTCTTAGAGATTGCTGGCAAGTCCCCGTAATAAATACAAAGACTTTGAGTCTGAGACTGTTCTGGCAAAACCCAGAGTCCTTTTATACCTCCACAAATAAGCCAGAGTTCTGGTGCATTGTGCTGGAAAGAGAGCAAAGTGACCGAAGGAGGGACTCTGGTTCCCTCCTTCCAGGAGGTTGAAGGGAGATCATGGCAAGCTACAACTGAACAGCTTCTGCATGTTAATGGGCATGCCCAGGACTTTAGAGTTGGGATTTTCAAAAAAGAAGGTTTTGAATGAAACAGAGGCTGATTTCAGTGCCTGTTGTCCAAACCCCTGTTTGCAAATACTCGCTGTGAGCCGAAGGTGCTCTGAAGTCGTCGTTTTGGCTGTCAGAAATGTGTCTTGCTTAGCCAGACAGATTGACCCCCTGTCCAATTGCATGCACATCACATATCGACGGGCTCACATGGCACAAGCCTCCTGCTTCATGCATATTCAGCGTGCATCACTCAGAATCATGCCATTGTAGTTGAGGACAGGCACACACACGCACGCACGCACACAGTCTGCAACATGCCCAAGGCTTGCAGGACCTTTGCCTGCACCAGGACCTTTTATTCTTTCCCTGTGGGCCAATTTTTCACTAAGCATTGACCAAAGCATCTAATTATTACTTCATTAATTCATGCCCTCTCCTCTGATTTCCCTGGGGACCGATGTCCCCGTGTGAGAGCTGGACTCGGAGCCTGTTGCAGCCTGGCTGAGCAAAGAGGTGGGTGTAGATGAGCAGCTCCAGCTCAGCTCACACTCAACGTGTTCCCCATGCACTGGGGAAGCCTGCCTGAGCCTGGGTGGTCAGTAATTTGTCATACATAGGGATGAACAGGCAGCTGCCCTCTCTTAAAGACTCAGGCCACCATTTTTATGTCACAAGCTGTTGAGGGGAGTAAACCCATGGGGCCAGCAAGTGTTCGAGGACACCATTTGCTGTTTGAGTCAGTTTTATATGTACATAGGATGAGATGAAACATGACGCGGACACATAAATGTGGCTGACAACTTCATCTTTCATTTTCATCCTCATTCAGAACAAACACTGGGGTGTGGAGGAGGTTGATGTATCCAGTCTTGGGCTCACCTGCTGGTGAAGAAGATTTCTCATTGCTTTGCCTCTTGGCATCTGTTGACAATGCCAGACACCGATGGGACAGGTATTACCTGGGCACCAGGGCAGCTGTGTAAGAACCCTTAAACCCCTATCTCCCTCCTCCTGGGGTTTCCCACCTAGCAGTTGGCATGTTTTTTTTTCCACGCACATGGGAATACTCGCGTCAGGTCTAAAAGATACAGAATCCCTCCCTCCCAGGTCTCATTTGGCTGGCGAAAGAGGCCAGCTGCCTTTCATCTCCTCTCTCACGCATGCACACAGCCCCAGAACTGTGTCATTTGGCCTCTCTCCATCTCGCTCAGAGTGGTGGCGAGGCTTTCCTTGTTGTAGCTTAGTAAAAACCCCAGTCACCTCACAGCAGGAAAGGGGCAGGTTGCAGGATATGTAAACACACAGAGACAAGTCTCTCTTGGGTCATTCAGCACCTTCCCTGCCGAGAGGAATGACAAAATGCAATTTAGAAAATCTCCCAGTCTGAGGGGATGTGAGGCAGAAGCTCCTAGAAAGAACGAGAGAGTGCTTAGTTGCACATTTTGAGTCTTATCAGCAATTGGTAATAACTCAGGGAACTCCACTGAAATGGCCTGCTGGAATTTTGTGGCTCAGCTCTCATTTGTTTGCCTGTCCACTGCCTTCGTGCTCGGTGCGTGACCTTTTGGTTTCATCAGCGGATGCTATTCCACATACAGCACCCTGAGCTGGCTCACCTGTGCTCACTTCATTTAACACGAATGTATTTTGTGACATAAAATTTAAGTGCCTCAAAATGTGAGATTTGCATAAATTTCCAATGCTGTCTTCTGACAGGAATTTTTAAGCATAGAAATGATGAAGCTGTGAATAATACCTCCTGTCCAAATGCTCGCGGGTGAAAGCACACCAGTTGCCGTGCTGTGCTGCAGAATTTTGCAGCGTCCTCGCTGAAAAAGAGTATGAAGAGTGGTAAATACCACACACTTGTCATCTGGATGCCATTTTGTAAGGATGCTTTGCAAGCCCTGCTTTCCAACCTGCAACCCTGCAAGCAACCTGTGGAGCTCCAGCTGTCTGTGTGGACACAGCTGGGTCTGCTCCACATCTCCGTGGTGTGGGTGCATGCCCTAGGCTGTAAGTGCATTTTTGGAGCATCCATGCCCTGCAGTATGGGCAGGATGGAGACATGGCCATATGACTGGAAAGGCTCTGCCGTGGTCCCTATTTTGTGTACTCACACCCAGGACCCCACTACATGCCACCCACCTCGTTGTGTGCACTCGTAATCACAGGTCCAGTGCCAAGCGCTGACACGTAGAAATATCAAAGAGTTATCATATTGTGTCTATGGATGCAGATCGTAGTAGGACGTGAATGTTGCATGAAGGGAACAGAGTTCAGGAATGTGATAGCAATTTCTGCACTCAAGCCCATTACTTTGAAAAGCAATGCTAATATGTGTAATAGTAATGAGTAATGGCTCATTGACTCAAGGGAAACATGCAGTGGTGACTCACAGTTTCTGGAGATTAGATGATACGAACTACTACGCTGGATTAATTTTGCTTCTTTCTGTGTTTGTGAATTTTCTTTTTGACAGATTGCATTTTTCCTGAATTTACTCTTTGTTCAGAATTATTTGACAAGTGGCATCTTTGAAATCTGTTTGGCTGGTGTTGTGCTCAAGCTGTTCGTGAGGACAGTGTGTGAAATTAGAGCTGCTTTGTTTAGATTGTCATGAGCTTGTTCTTCAACTGGCTGAAAAGCCTGCTTATAAATGGGTTATCGGTGCAAATGCATTAAATTTACCTTTGTGGACTCGACATCCTATGATCATTTCTTAACACTTTGCTTTTATAGTGCCTATTCCTTCAGTAGGATAGTTCGCTGGAGTGGCTAGGATAAGTTATACAACTGGAATAATGGTCAAAATGAACTCTTTTGCAAATGCAAAAATATGTTGTTGGAAAATGGTTTTCTACGCTTGCTTTGTTCTTACTAACACCTCCCCTGTATCTAGATAAGGAAAGTTATCTACAAAATAGATAAGCTTTTAAAAATATTTCTGAGATGTTCAGATTTGCAGCAGCAAGAGGAATTATTCCTCATTTTAAGGTCCCATATGTTCCTTACCCATGTAACTAAATGGTTTCCTACACATAAAACTATTAAGAGGTGGCAAAATCAGGAGTTTTTTCCTTTCTCACAACTTCAGAAATAACAAAATTATATTGTCATAAGTTTGAATGGGAAACTGGTTTATTATGGCTAACCCCAAACTATCTCATTCATCAACAACCAAAACTTGAACACATTTTGATCCAGACGTGGAAAAAAATTGGCATTAGGACCTGTGACCAAACAAATAATAACAATTCGGAATTTCAATGTACAGTAGGAACTATTCTTAGATGGACAGTAGGTAAATGCAAGTTGGGGTGCAAATTTCCATGCAACCCTACCAACAACACAAACCCCACTTGCATTTGCCTTGCCCTTGCAAGATTCCCACCATGCTATGGTTGGGGATAATCATCCACTTTTAACACAAGTGCATGAAATACAAGGATTTCAAGCAGGTGATCGATCCTCATTTCCTCCATGCATCCCTGAAGTCAGGAAATTCAGGAAATTCAGATGTGAGCAGGACCATGTCCTCCTTTTCTCCTCCAGCGAAGGACCCGAGCATCACAGTGGCCTTGATGCCCTCCCAGCTCCTGCCTTTAACATGTTGGTCTTCTCTCCCCAGCTATCGATCTGTTGTACTGGCGCGACATCAAGCAGACAGGGATCGTGTTCGGCAGCCTCCTGTTGCTGCTCTTCTCCCTGACCCAGTTCAGCGTCGTCAGCGTCGTGGCCTACCTGGCCCTCGCCGGCCTCTCGGCCACCATTAGCTTCAGAATCTACAAATCGGTCCTACAGGCCGTGCAGAAGACGGACGAGGGCCATCCCTTCAAGTGAGTGCTTTGTAATTGTGGAGGATCCATTCCTTGTGGCAATTCACGTTTCTTCAGCTGCTGCTTTTATACCAGATAAAATCCTTGCTCATAATAGAGGAAATATTTTGTGTTGCTGTCCAGAGTCTCAAGAGCTGTAAGGCAATGTTGACTTAGATTCTGGGGGGAAAAAAAGAAAAAAAAAAAAAAAAAGAAAAAAGAAAGAAAGAAAAAAAGAAAAAAAAAAAAAAGAACAATTACAAAAGCAATCATCCTCTGAGACGCAGGCTTTTTTTTTTTTTTTCTTGAAAGTCAAAAATCATAAAAGTTATAAGCAAATGGAGAAAAGGAGTTTCACTAGAGCTACTGATAATACAGTATCTCTGCAAGTAGAAGGAGAATCGCTTCAGGGCATGCTTTATTAGGCAAGTAGGGGAACTGTTTATATCTTTTCTCCAGCCCTGCTAGGCCGTGATGGGGCAGTGCATCACCGTAGGGTGCTGGTGCTGGTTAAGCTCTCCCCACCCTCTGCAGGGTCTGGGCTGTTTGCCCCCACAGTGGTGCTTTCTCCTCTGCTGTGCCAATGAGCAGTGACCTGTGAACCAGGTCAGCTTTGTGGGGAATCGCCCCAGCTAGGATTTGTAATCCTCTTTGGGAATAGTAAAGAGAGAAAGCATCCAAACTGGGCTATGCATGTGGACAGGGCATGGCTGCAAGGAAACAGCCCCAGCACAGAAATTGCCCGGGGAGACTGGTCGTGCACGGCAAAAATGGTGTGTGCTGGTGGCTCTGTGCCCGCAGGAAGGGGACACATTGCTCCAGCTGAAAGGAAATACGGGCTGGGGAGGAGGGAGTGATGGGGAGACAGGAATGAGTGTGCAAGGCAGGTGAACCTGGCTGGGTTTGTAACCAGACGTGTGTTTCTGGCAGAGCCTACTTGGATATGGAAATGAATCTCTCACAGGACCAGATCCAGAAGTACACAGACTGTCTCCAGCTATACGTCAACAGCACAGTCAAAGAGCTGAGGAGACTCTTTCTCGTTCAGGACCTCGTGGATTCTTTAAAAGTAGGATTGCTTTAAATATTTTTAACCCCTCTCTGGAGGATCAATTTACATTTCAAAGTGCTGCTTCCCTTGTTTACACTGTCCTTATAAAACCTAGTTTTGCGTAGCTCCAGATATCAAAGTTGTTCTCCTACTTGGTTTCCAATCTGCTTGCTTCCAGTACCTCAGAGGTTTGGCAATCTGCAGTTGAAGTTATTTATCCGTAATACAGGAGTTACAAAAGGTGCAGGACCAGCTTAATGCCACTGCAGGTCTGGAAGCATCTCTGTTTTGTGCTCTCTATGACCTTGCCACAAAATGGTGTGTTCCCCTCTAATCCCTTTGGCAGTCTGGCTTTCCTCTAATGTTGGCCTTTCCTGCTGTGGAGGAATGCCCTCTTTCCCTCCCTGCTGAGATAGCAATTTATTTTCAGCCTTACATCCAAACAGGTGTTCTCCAGAGCAAAGGGAAGATCATTAAGGGAGCAGACATGGGTTAGGCTGCTAAATTACGAAAGGTTTTTAGAAAAATGTGCCCATCTCCCAGCCCTCAAGGCTTTTCAGTCACTGGGATTATCACTGTGGGGTTGTGATTAACTTGTGTGGGATGACCCTTACCTTCATCAAAATTGGATGCAGGGTCCTAAATGTATGCAATTAAACACTAAATATACAGGAAAGCTCAGCTAAGAGAGTATGAAGCAGTGATCTGCAGGAGGGAAAATAGGTTTATACACTCAGAAAAAGTACCTAGTTCTTAATGTGCCTTACTTAACAAGTCCCTTTACACATTAAAAAAGGCTAATGTGCCATTATGTTAGCTAGTTAAGTGAACTCATTTCTTCTTACACTGACACTGGAGGTGATGTAATGATCTGTCCTTAATTTAGTTTGCAGTACTAATGTGGCTGCTGACTTATGTGGGAGCCCTCTTCAATGGCCTGACTCTTCTGATAATGGGTAAAAATTATCATTTCTTTTTAAATCTATTTTTAACTCTAATTCCATGGTGATTTTTACGTAGGCAAAACAACCTCTCTTTGTTGTGCCTTCCCCACAGTTAAACCATCAGCTCGTATTTTCTCTTATTCAGTATTCCTATTCTGTTGTCTGTCCTGCTAGAACCAATTTGCGTTTTACGGTGGTGTAGCTACTGGTCCCAGAGAACTGGGAAAATCCGTATTTGGGAGGTTTGAGCAAAGTTCATTTTTAATAGGAAGATCCCTGGTGGATCAGCTGACCAAGTGGCATGATACGTGTTTGTCCCTGCTCAAAGTAGGTCTCTTCTCTGGAGGGATCTGATCAGCAGGAATTTAACACTGTGCTCTTTTTCTCCTCAGCTGTGGTGTCTATGTTTACTCTCCCTGTTGTATATGACAAGTACCAGGTAAGTCTGCCCACAGCTTTGCAGTCCGGGTGCATGGCTGGTTGTACATTCTGGGTGCCCCACTGACTTTGTCTCCTTTTGCTCCTTGCAGGCACAGATTGATCAATACTTGGGACTTGTGCGGACCCACATAAACACTGTTGTGGCAAAGTGAGTTCAAATGTCCTGCTGTGAGGTTGTGGTATGCCGGGGTGGCTAAGAGCTGGGTGGTCCTGGGGACAACGTGTCCCATGAATGATGTCCTCCCCAGCTCCTGGCATGCAGGAGCCTGCAAGAGGGTAGATCCCTGGAGGATCACAGTCCTCAGATGAGTGTAGGTTGAGGCAGAGCTGTGATCCTGCATCCTTCTCTCCCCTCCCCTGCCCTTTGAGCAGCCCAAACACGGTCTGATGTCTGTACCAGAACGGACCCCAAGAAATGTGTTAACTCTTCCTCACTGACTGCCCCAGCTTCCCTTTGTGCATTCAGGGATGCAGTCCATTAGAGATAATAATAATGTTAATAAACAAAGTGGGAATTAGAACAGCACCCTGTTAGAGGAAACAAATATCTGGAATCACCATGACCTTGAGTGTCGCAAACCATCACAGAATGGTCAGAACTGGATGACGTTGTTGATGCAGTCTGCTCTGGGGCCTAATGCATTGCCTAGCAAAAGCTTTTGTGGGATCCATAAGAGGAGAGCGAGGGTCTAAGCATAATTCTTAACACTTGGGAATAACTGAAGCAGGATGGATGGACTGAAAGGTGGATCTGTACATCTCAGCAGCTTGAATACGTGGCTCTGAAAAAGCTGACTGAACAACAGGTGCCCAATGGAAGGCTACAGGATGGTGAGGAAAAGAGAGCAAGTGGCCCACATGGAGATGCTGAGGAAACTGGGCTTTTTTTTGCCTGACAGGGTGGGAGCTAAGTGGTTATTTCATAGCAGCCTGTAATTACTTGATGGGAAGTTACAAGAGGATGGAGCAAAACTCAGCAAAGGCAAAAGTTATAGCAAGAAGCAACAGCACAAATATAGCTTAGAAAGTTGATGCTGGACATTTGGAGAAACTTCTTCTTTCAGAGGTTAATATAGCACTGGAGCAGGCTGCCCAGGGAGGTGCCAGAACTTCCTTCCCTGGAGGTTTTCAAGATGTAGCAAGACAAAGCCATGGCCAAACTAATCGAGCATTGGCGATAGTCCTGCCTCAGGTAGGAGATTGATTCAAAGGCTTCCAGGGGACATTTCCAGACTGTATTTTTGCAATGTTGCAAACCCATAGGCAGGACTAAAAGTCTGTACTGATTTAAATTTATTTTTTTTTTAAACTTCATTCCTGGCTTCCAGTAGACAATAGCCCACAGTAGAATAATAAATAAAAAAAAAGGTGGGAGAATATAGCTGAATATATCCAATGAAAAAATGGGGCATTTACAACTTGGGGCCTATAGGAGCACACGGATGGACATCACCTGTCTTTCTCACTAGACTGTAGCCCACCAGTGGCAGCAAAGCACAAAATGCAAGCTAAGAAAATTACCCCGTGCTAGGACTCCAAGTGGGGATCCACTGGAATGGAATAGCTGCCTGACCATATAAACCTTTTTTTCTTTCTTTCTTTATTTCTAGGATTCAGGCTAAAATCCCAGGTGCTAAGAGAAAGGCAGAGTAAAGCAGACATCAAGAATTCATCAGCTACAGTAGTGAATAATGGGGGAATCTGGAGTGAAACAGCTCTGTTCTTACACTTTACTGCAAAATTATTGTTCTTTTTTTTTTCTCGACACCATAATATTAGAAGGATAAAACTCGGAAGCAGTGCTTTTCCCCTGCTGCTTCTGCACTTAGAATATTTGCAATCACTTGTGTCAAGCACTAAAGTATAGTAAAGAGAAAAGTGTACTAGATGTGGTTTTTTGTGTTGCTTATAAAGTGCATGATGGTGAGAGCCTAAATAATATTGACCTTTTTTATTTTATTTTTTTAGTGTTTTTCCTTCTTCTATTGGCATTGCTTCTATAACTTTTAATGTTATATGTGGCTAGGGGCTTTCCTGCTTAGCGCACTGATGCAATAGTTAAAATTGCTTCTACGTCACTGGGTTGCTGGTTGGATTCATCTTTATTAACTATATAGAATTGTAGACTGATGTTTTAGTGTTTTCCAGCACAAATAAAATAAACAGTAATCGGTACTTATGGTAATCAGTTTTGTATAACTCCAAAAAAAATGAAAACAAAACCCAGTACTTTTGTCGTAAGGGATTGACAGGCTGATTTAATGTATGGTAACTGGAAAGTTCCAGCTTGTTAAATTTATTACAATTTGTATTACATTCTCTGTAGTTCCTAATGGACTTAATTATGGACTCTGAATATTTGCACTTATGTACTTGATACCGAATGCAGAAATAAATGTTACTAAATGTAAAAAGTTCTCCCTCTTGTTGCCAATGGGATTCTCTTGACGTTTGCAAACTGAACACATCCACACACGCCTTGCCTCAGAAAATGGTTCAGTCTAACACGATCATCTGCATTACATAGCTTATTCATCTGTTTCACATCTTGAGAAGTAAAGAACAGAAATTACAAAAAGATCTTAGTACATCTTAGGAAAAGTTCTAAGCCCAGAGGCCAAGAACTGAAATAAAGATTTGCTCTTGTACAAAGGTGAAGGCTTTTAAATGTCAGCATCTGTATAAAGTTCTTCAAAACAAATAGATTGGTTAAGTGCTGAATGATTTTCCAATTTGTAGAACATACCAGTGGAAAATCTTTTATTCTCTCTCTCTCTTTTTTTTTTTTTTTTTTTTTTTTTTAATAAAAATGTGAACATCAAAACATTTTCCACCAGATTACATTTATTTATTTTCTAACACCAAAGTGAAGATTTTATGCAGAACATTTTTTTTTCCACAAAGACCTAGATCCTTAAACATTTATCTGAACTTTCTGAATTGAAGTCTCTTGCATTTCTTCATTTAATTCACCTTCATCTGTTCCACATGAGCATAGTGACATTTGTCCTAGGTTATTTGTTATTTGGCCATGTACAAGTGTATAACAAAAATGCTTAACAGGAGGTGGCAGAAACATTAGTTTAGCTGCAGGCTAGTTAATTCTTGTGATGTGTCTCAGATGCCCTTACTTTCTTTTAAGTTTTAAATTTAAAACATTTTTCTTTGCTATTATGTGAACACCTCAGTGTGACACCTGTTGCTTTTGAACAAATGGAATTTGTTTGTTTTAGTGTGTGTAGTTTGCAGGCAGGACTTAAAATTCAACACCTGTCCCAAGCTTTAACTGCCGCTTACACTTTCCTACTAGTGCATTCAAGTGGACAGGGTATGTCCTGTATCTCTCAGGAGATAATTTTGACAATGACAACATTTAATAGCCTATCTCACTGGTACTATAAATGTGTTTTTCCCTAACACCCTCAATGCAGTTGTACCCAAGACAAGCTTTTTACAATACCAAACCCTAAGCAGGATTTAAAGGCTAAATCTGGAAATAAAGTAAATAACATTTGGAAATAAAATAAAACAAAAGAAAATTCTTGCAGAGTTCAAATCAAGAGAGCTCAAGACCCCCATTCTTGTCTCCTCCAGCATCACCCTCTGTCAAAACCCCCAGCCCTCTGCTCCAGGCCCCATCACCCTGGCTACCACCCTGCACAGCCACCCCTATGACCCATACCCTTTACTTTTCTCTCTTCTCACGTCATGCCTCTCTAAATCAGCACCCAAGCTTCTTTGCAGCCACCCTGACTTTCCATATATTTGGCACTAACAGCCTGCAAATCAGCAAGTGGTGCTGAGCAGCTGGGAGGTGTTTGTGCTGTGGGTGGAAGCAGTTTGCAGGACCGTGCTGGGATGTACCGGAGCAGAGGACCTTGGACTGCTTGTGCTGCCTGCTAGCACTGCCCACAGCCACTGGCACTGTACTGGGACCACAGCAGGACTTTCCAGGATACCTTTGATGATATGAGCATGCAAAAAGCCATCGTGCCCAAAGCTTCCATAAAACTTGTTGCAAACCTCTGCTAGCTCTTGGTCTTGCTATGCTACTCACAATAACAGAGGCCCTGCACATATAGGGAGGGATAATGGGAGGGGCTGTACCAACATCTCTTTTTTATTTTCAAACAAGTAGAAAACAACAACGCTGAGCTCTTGTTCTGTTCGGTTGGTTTTTAAAATATTTCAGTATGATTACCATGGGCTGAAAATACCCCAGTGACCCAAAGACATGCGTGGCTCAATTCATTTGCATTCGAAGTGAAGAGCAGCTTGACAAGTCAAAGCAGCAAACTTGCCAGAATTTTAGGCAGGTGAAGCTGGGGAAGCAGCTCACGCTACCTGGACAAGATGTGCCTTGGAGGGTGTGTGTGTGTGTGGACATTAAAACCAATCTTGTCTCTTCAAAATGTTCCTCGCCAGAAGTGTATGGATGCTTTGAAGACCCACCAAGGTAAGTGAGGTTGCTCAGGTGGTTGGAGTTAGATGTGTGCTGGATGCCTCACCCAAGCAGTGTCTCTCACCTGCTGCTTCTGGGTGGTTTGAGATGCTGATACTCCCTTTGAAGAGAGGAAGCTGAGAGGTTTTTACAGTCAGATTTCAGCTGTGAGGCTTGCTTCTATGTAAGGACAGGTCTGAATGAGGTCCTTCCCTGGCTGGAAATGGCTGTCCAATACAAGGAAGTGTGTTTTGATCTGCTAAACTTGCTGAGCTTGCCTTTGAAAGCCAGCCCAACTGACTGCACTGCATTTGTACTGAAGTAAATTTAATTTGGGCTTAGGGATATGAAATCGTAAATGGCATGCTGTTAGGAGAAAAACATTGTTAGAACTTCTACATCTCCAAATGCATCTTTTTTAGGCTCTATGACTTTAAAATTCATTCTCTGCGGTTTCACCTGTATCTTCCAGGAAATGTATAAGCCTTTTTCTAAGATGTTACCTATTAAGGAGAGGTTTGAGAGTTACAGAAGAACTGTCAGTGCTTTATGTCACTTGACTATGTGTCTGTACCTTGAAATGAATACTCCATCAGTGATTTAATGCAAAGTGGGAATACTCTAATGTCTTTAGTTTTGATTCCCTGCTTCTCAGTGCCTTAGTACTATTTTACTCTTCTAGCCCATGTGTTTACCTCTGAGCTGATGCTGATCTCTTTTATGCTTCCTCTGCTCTTTAATATTAATCTAGTTGGAGTAGGATCACAAAACACATTAGTGTCAGGAAAGCCCCGGAATTTGAAGGAGATAAGAATGGTACAATATTCTGTGAGCAGATAATCCAGTTAAAGAGAGACTGACTCCTTCCCCGCAGCTTTTGCTATCTCCCTGCACACTTTCAGATGGCAGCTGGCTCCCATCCCTGTCCTGGTGGGTTACAAGCCGGTCGACTGTAAGCCCATCAGCTTTTCCTTTTCCACATGGGCCCAGTGAAATATGTGTCACGCTCCTGTGTTTACCCAGTGCAGCTTTGTGAACAACAAGTCCTCGGTATTTCTTCCCAGATCGTCTTAATATTGTCTTCTCAGGCACAGAATTAAAAGGTGCTCCATCAGTGACCTTGCATCTGAGCTTTCTGGGTTGCAAGCAATTGGTGGAGTGAGGCTGCTGGCGTGAGGGAGGCTGGTGGCACTGGCTGGCACATGGAGGCACTGCGGGATGTACGGTATTTGGATAAGGGTGAGACAAACACTGAGAGTAGCTGCAATGTCTGGAGAAAAACAAAAAAAAAAAAAAAAAAAGAGGAAAAAAAAAAAGATGAAAGGCCTCTCTTATGGGCTTTCTTGCTGCTCAGCACCTTTACAGGAGAGTGGTGAAACCCTGCTTTACAGGAAGATAGGGGAAAGATACTCAAATTGGATGATCCTGTTCCACAGATCCGTGTGGAAATGAGAACTGACCGTAAGTAGGTACTTGGGCTTGATCTCTCTCTTACTTGAACTGAGCATTTCCTTGTCTTTGGCACTTGGTTGTAAGCAAACTGTCAGCTCCCCTGCTACTCGTGCTCTCCTCTGGTCAGCCTCCAGTCCAAGTAGCTGCAGGTTAGCATGTCTGATGCCTGGGAAGTGCCACTTCAACTGCTCTACCTTCTTTTCCATATCGGTAGCTGCTAGCAGGGCAGGATGAGCTCTGAAGATCCAGGACGTCCCCTGAACCTGCTGCAGTTGCAGCTGTATCATCACTTCTGCAGCTGCCCTGAAAAGAGCGCTGCAGCTACACAGAGGTCAGGTTTATGAGCTGGGGAAAATCACCATCTGTGTGCAAAGCAAGCTGAGGTTACGTGGGCAGGCAGGTATGTGGGTAGGCTGACCAGCACTCCAGCAAGTCCCAGTTGTCTGGGATCTGCCCATCTCTGCATTGCCCATCTTCTTGTCATCCCTTTCATTCCTGCTCTGCCTCCACCAAAATGCTGGGGGATGCAGAAGAGAGCAGGGTGAAAATAAAGTGATAGGAAGGAACTGCAGAAAGAGTCCATCTACAAAAGCCAAAAGATAAAGTGTGCCTGACGTGCTTTTATTGCTGCTCCCTCCTGTCTGCAGCTGAACAAGCAACTCGTACTCATTGCTCGTGTTCAATGAGTATCAAAGTGATTCACCCTCAAGGCTGCAATTTATGCAGCCTCATGGCTCTTTTTGTTTAAGTTGCAAAATAATTCAGATCAGTGAAGCTAATCGTCATTCACAGTAAGGCCCTTTTGCCTGTATTCCCATTTATGGGGAGCTGTAAAGAGGATATTAGTTACATTTTGGCTTCTTTTTTACAGCCCTGCAATATAGCCAAAGTGATGTAAAGTAGCCCACACTAGCCAAAAAATGTCTGTATTTTATAGGTGTAACTTTAACAACAACAACAACAAAAGTAATATCCAGCCAGTGGAGTGACTCAAATAGCAGATGTCTTCATATAAAATATTCTTCACTTGCCAAGTTAGACATGAGGCCCAATTTCATTCCTCCTAACTCCACAGATGCTTGCTTGGAGAAAGCAGCATCCTCAGGATTATTAGCCTGTTATGCTGAGTGGAAAAGCATCACCTCTGGCACAGAATAAACGTAATTACTGAATGGTTACCAGCCGAACATCAGCTTAATTTGTCATTTATCAGCAAATTTGCAGCAATTAATTAGGAAAAGGTGAGAGACCTTCTCAGAAGAACACATTTGGGGAAGCACCTCTCCTACCCCTTCTAGTCAGAAATTTTGTCCTGGAAACCTCCCTCACCTTTTCTTCCCCTCAAAACCTAGAGCATTTACAGCTTTTTCAGCTGAAATCTAGAGCTGTGATGAACTAAGGATATCAAAACTATCAAAAAGTATACTTCAAGTTTTCATGTCACCTTAAAAAACTTAAGGAGTATAAAACCCTGATACTACTAGTGTCACTCTTGAACACTTTCAGGAATACACTTATATTTAAATTCTGACATCAGGATATAAACAAGAATCTCTCTTAGTCCCAAGTGTTTTATCTCGCCCACTTTTGCAATGGCAATCACAAGTCTATGACTCAGATACTACGCCAATAGTGAAAACTAAAAGAAAACATTGTGTCTACTGCCATTTAACCGAAGGTACTCCTACAGCTCTCCAGTCACAAGAGACTTGAGTCAGTCTTCCTTTCTCGATAGTGAAATGCTGTGGACTCTGTGCAGGTTGAACTCTGTTATTGTAAACTACGTTTTGTGAAAGAAATGAGACAGAGGAAGTGCTACAGAGTCATTTACCTGGAGCCTCCCATATGGTGCCATGACAGAAATTATAAATAAACCAGATAAAATGGTGACTAATAGAAGATTTTAAGATCTTCTAGAGC
Organism: Aythya marila; assembly: GCF_965140915.1. Taxonomy (NCBI): domain Eukaryota; kingdom Metazoa; phylum Chordata; class Aves; order Anseriformes; family Anatidae; genus Aythya; species Aythya marila. The sequence goes on along the minus strand of NC_139046.1, from coordinate 5,581,212 downwards.
AGATGGCAATTGATAGCATTAAAAGGAGAGGTCAGTAGTGAAGTATCCCAAATACAAGACATATTTCAATTTTTTATAGAAAAAATTGAAAAGAAATAACGTACCCCAGTTGCAGAGGATGCTAATTACCTTTGTTAAAGACACAAAGTAGTTAAGTATCAGGAGACAAATGGGAAACCATGTGGAAGGAACTGGACGATCTTGAAGCCCATTAAAAAGAAGATGATATTTTGCATTGCAAATACAAAACATGTCCTTGATTGATAATAGAAAATTCTCTTATTGGCTACAAGGTCACTGGTTAGAAAGAAGTATTGACGAGAAAACCCTCAGTGGCCTAACAGAGGGCTAAACAGAGGATGATTGTGCTCAGTGGGACAGAGAAGTGCTATTAGGGCATTCAAGGGAATGTAGGGACCATCACAGGAAAGGAGCTCAGAAGGGTTTGTCTTTATTAAACGAGCAAAATGAAGGCTGGGAAGGAGGATATATTTGCTCTTTGAATGTATATCAGGCTAAATACCAGTAAGGCTGAACTCTATTTAAGCTAGTGCTTAATTAAGATGCTTAATGCTGATACAGGAAAAAAAAAATTGCATTTTGCTTGGAAACTAAAATGAATCATTGGTGAGGAATACTGGCTCCCAAAGAGGAATCAGAAACAAGCACTGTGAATCTAAGAGTCATTCAAGGTAGGATATAGTTTACACACAATGCTGATTGCCGTGTTGATAAAATCAGCAGATGGCAGTTCCCCATGTGGCTCTTTTTGTGCTGAATGTGAGTTTACAAGAGATGATTGCAGGGACTCACACACATTTTTTTTTTCCTCAGCAATTATTGCACTAATGCATTAACCGTTAGCACGTCCTGTGTTTATTTAGCAGTAAGAGAATATAACAGATGCTCATTGGATTTAGATTAGTAGATCTGCTGAAGCCAGAGCAGTCTACACATGGTCTAGTCTCTTTAGGAAGAAAAGATTGTCTTTCCATTTAATATTAATTACAAATCTTTCTGATCCCAAGAAAGGTATTCCAGGTTCAGCAGAGGCATCACACACCTGTGAAGCCATCACTAGACTTTTGACAAAATTTTAAAGGCTTGTCAGACATGGGGCTTCATGTCTCCCCTTATTTTCTGGGAGCTAGGAAGATGCTATAAAGAAAGGTTGTTCTGTGTTTCCCTGTATGAATCTGGTTTGCTGTGATACTTCTGTGTGAAGGGAAAAGGGCAACAAGATTTGAGTATATTCAGGTTATTATGGATAGGATAAGAAATGAATGAAAAACTTTTTTTTTTTTTTTTTTTTTTTTTTCCTGGTATATGCAAATATGGGGGAAAATTTACTAGAATTCTTTTCTTAGTTTTTACCCTCTAATAAATTTGTCAGGAAGCAAATGATTTCTGAGATATGAACCTTTCATTTACGTTGAAATAGTAAAAGGAACGAGGGTGCGGATCCTCATAGACAACACTACCTCTGCTTACTCAGACCTAATATCCTGAGCTAATATCCTAGCTTTTGCAAGCTAGTGCAGCATTGCCTTGTTCCTCTCACCATAAAGCTGGGCAGGGACTTGACTTTCCCCATTTGGTAATCAATACAGTAGCTGAATTTATTTCTGATACAAGGCATCAATATATTCCTAGAAGTCTAGAGCTAGAAATCAAAGTATCTCACAGCTTAAAAGACCTGCTGTGGTTGTAAAACCATCCTAGTTTATGACCTATCCTTTGCTCATGCATGTGCTTTTTATGTCTGTACCACATTTACCACACTCATCTTTGACAGGAGTTCAAAAGCAACATTTACAGATAGGGTCTTGCTGGACTAGCATGGGCAGCATGACAACAATCAAAAAGGTATGTCTACAGGAAAGGAGACAGCCCTGTGGACTTTTCATGCTTGAGCCACTAGAAATTTTCAATTAAGTTTGAAAGAACTTGGAGTCCTTTGCAACTCAGCAGAAGTGCTTTAAATTCTGCTAAAGCCCTGCTTTGAAATATCTGCTGGAACTGAAGTTACTATTTCACATCAGAAGTCCTGATTCTGAGGCTGTTTCTGCAGGAAAAAGAAAAAAAATAAAAAATAAAAAATAAAAAAGTATGATTTTTAGATTAAAATCTGTAATTCCACTGATACATTTTACCAAACCATACATATCACCAGAACTGCAGGACATAATATTGGGGGAGGGGAGGGGGGGGGGGGGAAGCAAGAAGAATGGGTAAAATAATACCTAGAAGTGCTTAATTGCCTGAAAAGAAAACAACCTCTAGTTTTTCCTCAAGTATAATTTCCAGTTCAGGGGCTAAATACACTGAGAGAACTGAGAACTTGCCCCCAGTGCTTTGGCATTATAGAAATCAATGTGTTTATTTGGCCCAGAGGTGCCTGAATTTCAGCTGCTGGCCAGGTACCAAATTGCGTACTCTCTGGAACCAGTAAGTTCCTTGAAACTGCCTAAGACTTCAAAGGATTTTCAGAAAGAGAGGGGCCTTCCTTTCTAACAAGGCTTTATGTTGTAGTTAACAAATTAGCTGTCATGTAACGTACAGATGGCTTTTTATTAGCTGGATGGGATAGGTCTCCTAGAAGCCCAGGTCTATAGATAGGTCTTCTACTAGTCCAAGGATGACCAAACAATGCCATACTGTTGTTCTGCCTGCAGAGAAATTAAGACTGCAGAAATTATCACCTATTCTAGGAGATAACTGGATGTACTTCGCACATTCAAGCTGCAGAAGAGCATTACCAGAAGTGTGCCACAACTTGCAAGGCAGCATACACTGCCCACCTCTCCTGTGAACGTCAAGAGGAGGAGAAGATGCTCATCTCACTTGGGATCAGGTCCTGCATGTGTACATATAGGGTTAACAGAAGATCATTTAATACATAGTAGTTCTTGGCAGGGTTCAATTTCCAGAGCAATTTCTCAGGAAACCAGAGGTGAAGGATGGCAGCACCTTTGCTGACTGTCCCTTGCTGAGCCATAAATTGATACTGATTGTAAGTGAAGAAGGTCTCCAGTAATAGCTTGCAAGGTGGCAGCAGCCATAAATATGCGGGAAAGAAAGGGGCCATCTCCTAACACGCTGGTTATCTCCAGAGGAAAATTGCAGCACTTCCTATTAGACTTTTAGATAATTAAAAAGAAGAGATGTTACCCTGCTGATTATTTGTATCATTGAGTTTAGTTCACACAGAAGTAATCAGCCATGCCAGCTGATATTCACTCATGCAATCGTTATTCTATCTTAAGTTCAGAATTGGTGATATTTGCTGGCTTTACCCTGTTTTTACAGTGATAAGGCAAGCACAGATAACTGCATTTAAAAAGATAGTTTTTAAATATCGCAGATCCATAGGGAAGCTTCAAAACATAACTCAACTGTAGCTCTGAGAAGAAAAAAAAAAAAAAAGAGTCTAAACTTAATTAATAATATTTTTAAATCTTACAGGGTTTGAAAGGCTGGGATGCCAGCAAAGCCTCCAAGGCCAGAAATTATCAAGTTTAACTGCTAGAATCTAAAAGTACAGTATGTGCTGGGTTTGCAAGAAAGTCATTTAATATGTGTCATTAATATGTCCAAGACTCTTCTTGGTTTATTACAGTATTTTGATCTCTCTCAGACCCAGTCTGAGCTCCATGGAGTTCTGTCATGGGCTGAGGGGACAGACGGTGGCCGTGGCTCTACAGAACCTGTTCACCTGGCAACAACAACGCCCAGGCTGGCCACCATGTTGAGGCCCGGCATGGCTGCCATGTTGAGGCCTGGGCCAGGCACTGTGGCGCTGGTGCCCTCTGAGGTGGCACCAGCTGCCCTCCATCGCCTGCAGAGCCTGGGTGAGCAAGTGCAGGGCCTGGGGGACTGCTGAAGCTCCTCCAGTCCACCATGCCAGGACGTGGGTTCTGCCATATGGGAAGGAGGACTGGTCTCCCTGGGGACTGCGACCCCCCCAGCCCAGGGTGGACAGAAGCATGGAAATCCCAAAACATTTTGTACTCTCATGATAGGCGGTCAGGGCTTAATAGCATTTTTTTTTTTTTTTCCTCCGTGTTTTCTGCCATTTTAAATATCCACCTAAGAAAATACGGCTAACATTATCCCCATGGCTGCATTGGCCATGGACTGTCTTCCTGGTTACCTGTAACCTAGTTTACTAGGGTTGGTATAGGAGATGGAAAATCTGAAGGAGACACCGCAAGTGTTTGGTGGAGACGAGCTTTGTGTAGGCCGTGTGTTTCTAAATGAGATGGCTGCCGTGGTTATTAATGCATTTCCTCCTTGTCTTTTGGTTTTATTAACACATATGTGGCCATCTGGTTCCTCTGTGGGACTCCCAAGACTTTTTGGCAAGCATATATGAGAAGATGTCTAGGGTTTTTCTTCAAGCCTTTCTACTACATCTTATTTCTGGAAACACTGCTTAAAAAAAGAGTTTTCACTGACAGTTACAGTTTCTACCTGTAACGCAAACCTCCTCACAGTGCTGATGTTGTGGAGCAGTGTTGAGAAAAGTCTTTCTTCAACCAGAAGTCTGGTGGCACATTAAGAAAATAAATGTGCTTTGCACAGTGGTCAGGCATGTCAATGCACTGTGGCAGGTGGTGCGAGACAGATGCTTGTAGTCCCCTCAGCCTCCAAAGTGAGAATGTGGCATAGTATCTGAAGGGAGAAAGAAAATTTAAATACGCTTAGATAACAAATTCATTCTTTTCAGTTCTTGAGAGATTAGAAACCCTTGAATTGTCTTGAATGTTATTTTTTTCTTGGGCTGTATCAGACAAGAACCTGCTTATGGAGCTGTTGGGCCTTCTTAGATGATAAATTTCACCTATAGAATCACATTTATCATGGTGCCTCTTGTAGGAAATGCAGCCTACTTTCAGGGTAGCTCGATGGATTGCAGAGCTGCAGAATTGGAACAATTCAGCAATCAGCAACTTGGTGCAAAGGTCCTCACAAAGGAGATGAAGCGATGACTAAAAACAGAATCAATTTGCTTTAGAAGGAAAGATTAATCATATTGCAAGAGAAGGATTGTTTCAAGTGTAAGCAAGGAAATTGTGCTAAGAGTAATAAAGTTTTCCAGATAAAAAGCACCAAATAAACTAACTAACAGGAGATAGATTTCAGACAAGTTTTATCTGGGTCCAGAGCACTCCTCTTTGAGAAGCAGGGGCAGACATATTAAGGCTGAGCAATCCCAAAGGATGGATTCCATGCTGGGGGTCATTGCTTCTGGTTATCACTTCAAATTTTCCGATTTCAGAACATTCAAAACTTTCCATTGCTGTCAAGTCTGTTTAACTGTGATGGAAAGTTATTTTTGTCTATCAAAACTGGTTTCTTATAAATAGCCAGGATTGGGCACAGCCTGTGGTTACGGATGTATATCACAAAAACTCACTTTTGGAAGCTTGAGCTGTCAGATGAGGGAACAAGGGTCTGAGCTTCCCTATTACTTCTGAGATTTGTTTTAGGGCATTATCTCAACAGCTTAGTTTCAAAGGCTGTACAAATATAATGTTCCTAATAGAGCTTAAAACCTAGAGGTCAGAAAAAGCCATGCACAGATGAGACGAATGGCTTGGAGTGACATAAGCCATAGGAAGAGATCTAATTTGATGTGGAAATACTCCACCAGTGAATGCCTGTGGTCACAGTACTCTGCCCTCCTGGCCACTACCAGGCTTCAGTCCGTCACGTGCCCTAAGAAACCAGGGGATTTGAGGAGGGATTTCAGGTGTGACAAAGCAGTGACACTGCTGTGTGGAGGGGATAAACTGTGACTGATGCTGTTTGGAGTGAGAAGCTTGTGCTTGTGGCACTGAATGAGAGAGGTTGGGAGAGGGGCTGAAAATAGATAGCTGACATTTTTTTGCATGTCACCTTGCTTGACACTTTTAAAAGGCTGAAAGGTTTGATGAAAAGAGTTTTGGAAGTGAAGTAGGTGTCATAAAAGGGTGAATAAGAAAAAAAAATGGCAAGACTTTTCAGAAGGATGATTTTTTGACAGAAAAGCTGTATATGAGAAACTATACATCACGAATGTCGGCTTACATTTGGCATTTAGTTTTGGTTTAATAACTGACATGGGAGGAAATTGAAAACATCTGAATGCTTTATCTCATCATTTTTTCTGAAGGAGGTCTTTCATGTAGGAAACAGATTTTGAGGGAGCAAGTAAAAGAACAAAAGAGAAAATCAAATAGATAAAAAGAAATCAAGAGGGGGTCTAGAAGAGAGATGACCTAAAGGACAAGGAAAAGAAAAAAAAAAAAAAAAAAAAGGCAAATGAACCAAAAACTTCACAAGCAAAACATAGATTTTAACATGGATTTTTTATTTTTGCACAATGTGCCCTAAACTATATTTCTCAAGAAAATATCTAATAGTTCTGTTGATTTTAAGATGGTAAAAAGACTGTGGTTTCAGACTGCTGTCATTAGAAAGAATTGTCTAGAATTACTACTAAATGACAAAACTGGGCCAATTCTGCCCTTAAACAACCCACTCTACTACTTGCTACATACATAGGTTTGTTTTCTGACATCTCTCCTGCTGAGAGCCGTAAGTTACAGAAGGTGCCACACTGATAGGTGATCATCGTCAGGTGTTGAAGATGGGCAGGTAAAGCAGGGGTAGTGGCTGCACATGGGCTTCGTTTACACTAATTCAGGATAAAGAGCCTAGTGAAATAAGACAGTTGCCAGCATACAACAAGTCAGTAAGTCAAACTAAAAACTGAGCTCTCTTCTCAGCAGGGTGACTGCCTTGTCTTCACTCCAAATTCACTTATGCTTAGTTTAAGTATTTATTCTCTCTGCACTCTCCTGCCCCTATGTGGATTTAGTCTCTTTTAAAAAATGAGGGTATAAAAAAATGTTATGCCACTGTAACAGGTACAACTATCTTTAGGATGAATTCAAATCACAGAATGGTTGAGGTTGGAAGGAACCTATGGAGATATCTGGTCCTACCTCCCTGCTCAAGCAGCGTCCCCTAGTGCACATTACCTGGGATTCTGTCCAGATGGCTTTTGAACATCTCCAGGGAAGAACAGCCTCTCTGGGCAATTGTTATTCTAGCTCAAACTAAATTAAATTTAATAATACAAAGATTAGCTTCTGTAGTAACATAAATCTCACTTCAGACTTTGATTAATCCAGATTAGTATTTTTGGTTGGGAAGAGACATAATGAAGACATGGCTACTTGGAAAAATTCTATAGATAAGCTACACTCTACTTAACAGGAAATTATTTTGATCCACAACTTTTACTTGTTTAATAGCCCCTGCAAACTTCCCTCAATTACTGTTTTAAAAGATTATTTCTGCAGAATTTAACTTGGAACCATTTTATGACTGAAAATTTTATCAAGTCCCATGGACCTCATATGCCACTTGTGCATTTGCCTTTTCTGTGCACGAGGAAAGTGTGAAAAACACAGACAACTTACAAACAGGGCAAAAGTGATTCACCAAATACTTTTAAATCAAAAATCCTTCACATCAGAATTATTTTCACATCACAATAAAGCAATGCTTGAGCCTTAAAACCCATACATTTTTATTTTACTGTATTTTCAATTTAGAAAAACACGTGAAAAATGAAGACTATACATTCAGTGGGGAAATTGTGCAGCATCTTGAAGATACTATTACTGCTATTAAGAAATTGGTAAGAAAACATCATGCTTAATTTTAGATGTATGGCAGATAAATCGCTTGTAACCATCAGATCAGTCTTTTAGGGCTGTAATTTTATGAGTATTTTTTTATGTAAGTTATATTCTACCTCACAAGAGATGGGGCGGTTTGGGGTGAAGTTGGGGGGGTGAAGTTGATGGGTGCCCATACGCACTTTGCTGCCTGCAGAAGTGTGGCTGTAATTGAACAAACCAACCTGAGTGGAGCAGGTCACACAACTGGTCCAAGCCTCAGCTCACCTACTGGCATTTCAATGTGGGAACAGTAGATGCCTTTCTCACTAGGGGCTAGTGAAATTTGAGGCCTACCCAGACTTGTGTTGAAGTCAAAAGAGGAAGGGTCTTATACTCAGCAGAGTAAATTAGGACTTGGGGTAGGAGTTTGTTCCAAGCTCTGTCCTGCCTTCATAGGTTGCTTTTGCTCAAGAGATGGAAGCTCTAGGCCAACACTGGCTTCATAGTAGCATCACAAAAATCACCTGAAGGAAGCTTGTATGGAGCCTTTTTCATCATAAGGGCCTTAATGCTGTCTGTGCAAGGGAGAAATTGAATGCTTCTCTCTTGGGGATACTGGGAGGATACACCCAGTGATCTCAGTGAGTTCAGCAGATGGTACAGGGTCCAGCAAGGAGGTGGTTTGCCTGCCAACCAAGTCCAAAGGGATTGTTCTGGAACAGCTAGCCTTTCTTTGAGACAACTGCATTGTGTATGGTAGTAAGAGATCTTACAGCAATTATCAGCTAAGGGTGGCTGTTCATGGGTAACTAGCTTTTGCTGTAAGACCTCAGAGGTCATTAAAGCCAGAATAGCTTCAAGCAGGTTTTTTAACAAGTATCTCCATAACATGTTTGTCTAGGTAGGTGTAAATCTTGTAAAAACTCTCCTTTCTCCTTCAGTAGACCTCTAAATCATCTATTTCAGACCAGCTCTGCATGAGTCTTATGAGTGTTTTACATAACATGCTGAAATCATAAAGCTGTTTTCTTTCTCACTGCTTCAGCTAATTGAGGATGTAATTCATATGAAATTAAAAACCTTCTACACATTTATTATATATCTCTAAATATTTCATCTTCTCAAGGAAGGGCTAGTAATTTATATGCATGCATATAGAATTTGCTCTGCAGACAGCAAAATTCAACAGCATCTTTTCTTCCTGCAGTGTCTTAGCTGGTGATTTTAACTGCTAGTAAAAATGAAGGAGAAAGATAGGTTTAGTTTTATGCATAAGCTCTGGTGCCCTTGGCAGCATCCATTTAAGAACTGATTTATTTTCCCAGACATTGGGGGGTTTTATCAATCCACTGGCAATTCTCAGTCACGCAACTTTGTTTTTTTTTTTCTCAGTTGTTTGAGGGCTCCTCCCACCATTAGTGCAGTCTTCAGATTTTCTCTTGCTCCACCTTCACCCTAAGTGACCCTTCTCATACCAGCAATTATGAACCAGCAGGTGACTTTTTGGTGATTCTGAAGGCCAGCTATAGTCTCCGTTCTTCAGTATAGCTTCAGGCCACATGGAAATAAGGCTCTTCTGTTGCTTTAATAACACCCTTCATTCACAATGGCAGAAGCTGACAGCTAAAATCTTCCCTGCTACCTCAGCTTTTGCAGCAGAGACATGGGCAACAGCTTCCTGAAGAGTGTTAACAGTCAGAAGCAAAAAGTTTCTAGAGATACATAGATTTGGTCAGCTACCTGTAAAAGAAGTTACTTGTTATTTTGAAGTGTGGAAGAAAGGAGGAAAGAGCAAGTATGAGGAAGGGAAATAAAGTATTTAGATGTGGAAAATATTCAATATCAAATAGCTTAAAAGCAAATATGAAAAAAAAATGGTTTTGTAAGGAAGAAGTGCTTTTTCATCTGCTGTTGTATCAGTTCTCATTTATGGGTTTGTTAATTGTTAGGAAGAAATTCGAAGGCACACCATTGAATGCCTAGAAGAAGAGACTATAAAAAACAGCAATCTTCGCTTCAGATTGCAGAATTTTCCAAGAGAGATCACTGCAGAGATGACAGGTAGTACTGCCCTAACCAGCTGTGAAAAAGGAGAGAATTTAATTTTCTGTACATTTAAACACATTTGAAGTATTCTTTAAAATGAATCTTACTGCTAAATTGCTTTCGGTAACTTCTTAATGAAAAAAGGTGGGTGTTTGTTAATGTGTGACACCATAAGGGGTTATTCTCTTACAAAACAGTGTAAATGAGAAACATCTCCACTGAAGACTGTGCATGAGCACTGGAGGAATGACTGGGGAACGGCAGCACTCAGTTCTGATCCCAGCTGTGCTACAGCCTGTCTCTGGTACTTGCAATAGAGCACTTGAGTGCTCTGTGCTGTGAATTCCCTCCTGTAGGGTTAACAATGATATGACATTACTTTTGGGTGGGTTTCATCTGGCCAAATGCTAATCAACTGGCTCATATGGTTGGTGAAGAGAAAGAGGCACTTGGAGGCATGAGTCATCTCATCCTAGAATAGATGTTTAAAAGAAGTCAGAAGAATCATGAACTAGAAGTGCCTCATTCTCTCCACTGGCTATGAAGGGATGCTAAAACAATAGCAGGTGTCTAGAAGAAAATAAATATTGAGCTTTATTGCTCTGTTTTGTTTGTTTGTTTGTTTTGTTTTTTCCTCAGATGTGGTTTCATTTTTGAGATGAATATGCCAAGGCATGCTTTGCTACCTCCCTTCTAACTGCACTGTAGTCCCAAAGGAGAGTGGTCAAGTATCTGATCTAGATGAATACTGAGATTTCATCTTTTGGGGAGGAGCAAGGGAGTTGAGTTTGTGTATCTGGATAGCCATGAGGCTGCATGGGTATAGGTGTGGGGGCTCAGGAGGAGGGATGGCAATGAGACAGGGGGAGCAGGACTTCTTTTGGCGTACTATGGAGTTATATCAGCTTTAGATTCATTGTGAAACAGCAGCCAGAGCTTTGGTATTTTTTTTTTTCCATCTGTATTCTGTGTTTGTTGGTTAGTTTCTTACAGCAAGTTTCCTCCCTCACCTCTCTCTGCCTATAGCATTGGTTGCTATGCAGTCGGTTGTTTGGACTAGCTGCTGCCATTCTGCACCGAGTGTTTTTTGCGTGGGTGGATGTACACTAATGTGGCTGTTATCTCCGAAGCTGAAAGGATGCTGTAGTACAACGCCCATGCACAGAAGAGCTTTATCCACAGCACCTCTTCATGCAGGCTCTTCAGTTTCACAAAGCAGTGGCTCTTTGAGGAGAAATGCTGCTGAATATTGAGCAAGGTGTTCCTGTTCCTTCTCCCTGGCTGCTAAGGCTGGTTGTGCAGGAGATGGTTGATTTTTTCAGTGAAGTAATTTTTATCAGCTCACTGTACGTCTAGGGAATTTTGTAGACATATAATATGAAAAAGAGCAATTGTTCCCTGAGAACACAGCAGACTTTTTCTTGTTGATAGATGCAGATGACTTAGGGAAAATGTGATAAGACTAAACTGCTGAAATAAAGTGTGTGATTTAGGGGATGTTATTGAGTGAGTGTCTTAGAATCACAGCTATCCCTTGCCAGGTGACAGTATCTATAGTAGTGAGCTAAAGATTATGAATCAATCCCTTTATGCGTTACCCCTGATATGCTTTTTTTTATATCTAAGAGGCTTCTGTGTGTTTGCTGTTTATTTTGTAGCTCTTGTTAATGCAGCACGCGAATCTAGTGCTGCTCATATAAATCAGCTGCAGTCTGCATTGAAGAGCATTGCTTATGAAATTGAATTGCTGGATGAGAAGCAAACCCTTTGTGGAAGACAGAATGCTGCACTGTGGTATGTATTTATTTGCACAAGGAAAACCATACTGGCAAGATGATTAAGGCGAATTGAAATGTTATCAAAACATGGTGAGTAGTGCTTGTCCCTCACCCCTGCAGCTAGCCGCAAATGTTTCTAGGCAACTCTTCGCTGTAGCAGCAAAGCAAGCCTGATTTTTAAGATCTTGTTTCTTGAACAGCAGAGCCTGCTTGCTGCTGCCTGCCCCCTGTGGCCCTGATAAGCTTGCTCAGAGAAAACTGGCTGCAGCTTTGCTTCTCACACTGGCAGGGAGAGTTTTCTCTTTCAGCAATTTATGTTAAGGAACAAGTATGAAGATTGTAATTGGCAGGTTTGAAAAAAAAAATAATGTGGAAGGGACTCTGAATCAGTAACTGTGGTAGAGATCCCTCTTCCTCTTCAAGACTTATCTGAAGAGGATACAGAGACTTGGGAGATGGTTGTTTTCTCCCTGCCAGATTTCATGTTACTGTCACCTTCTGGCATGCTGCTATAGAGCTGTTCAAAAATAAATCACAATGCATTTTCTTAGGGGAAGTCTTCTTCATTTGTTTGGTGCCTGAAAACAGCCCTTCCATTTTTAATAAAAACTCATGGAAAATAATCACATTGGAAAAAGTAAAACTGCATAACTGCATCACAATAAATTAATGAAAGCTACTCCATTATAATTAAAAGTCTTAGATGGTGCCAGTGGGTGCCAGCCCTTTATATAGATAGGGCTACAGCTTGAACTGAGTTACCAACATATGGATAGGAAAGTATTGAACTCAACAAACATTTGAAACAAATAACTGAATGAATAGTAGGAAGTATTATATGCATTTTATTTTTTTTCCAGTGAGGAACAAGAATACTTACAGATGCAGCATAAAAGAAGAGTAGACTTGCTGAATGAAAGGATGGCAACAAAAATTAACACAAATGTTCTGTTAATTGAGACTTACAATAAAACAAGGGAGACAGAAAGAGAAATAATCAGGGCAAAGGCAGCATTAGAGGAATTAAAAGAAAAAATAGCTGAAAAAATAAGTAAACTTGAGAAAGAGAATGAAGAATGTGATGAAAAGGTAAAGGTTTTGAAATGTATTTCAGTTTTACAGATGGTTATATAGTGCCAAAAATGAAATGCTCTTTGAAATTGTGCTGAGCGTTGGGTTTAGCTTTCTCATACGGAGCTCACTTAGATCTCCATAGCAGCCAAACACAGAAATGACTCTTGTCATTGGGAGTGCACATGCACAAACTGACTCTTTTGACTTCTGCATACATGTGCTTGTGTATTCGTGTGTGTGTGGTGTATATGTAGACACACAAATGTGCACATCAAAATCAAATGGTATATGGAATTTGTTTCCTAGTAGCGCATCTCAGGATGTCGTGTCTGTACTGGTTGTTTTTACTGGGTGTAGGATAAATAATCATATGCCGGAATTTCACCCCTCCAGACACACTTCTTAAAATAAAGGTACCTATATTTACCAGCAAACTCTGTGATAAGTTTTCACTGTTTATTTATTTATTTTATCCTGCCCTACTTTCAGTTGCATATATTTGGTATCGTTTCTGAATGCTAACATAAAAATAGATGAATAGATTAAAAGAAAACTTCCAAGTAGAAAACATTTTTCTGCAGAACAGAACTGTAGCTGTGTTCCTAGGATGGTATAATCTGTTTCCTACACTGAAATAAAATCACAATAACTTTTGAGAGAACAGATCCTAATTTGCATCTTTTATTAATTATTGTTTCTTTTTCTTAAAGAATTTACTCATTAGGTACATAGCTGTGTTTTCTTTTTTTTTTACATATTTTTTTCTTCCGCTGTAAATTTAGTGCTTGGTTAATTTTGGAAGGCTCCAGATGCTTTAGTATTAAATTTTAAACAATGCATAGTTAATTGCTCACGGTGAATTAATCGTATTATTTTTAATGTAGAACAGAGAAATGAAAAACATGCTTGATATTCAGGAGGCAAAAACTTCAGCAAAAAAGGATGAATTTGAAAAATTGAATATAAAATTAATGGACCTACAACACTTGATAAGTCTGAATTCAACAGTAAGTTAAATGCAAAATAGTTTTGGTTCATTGTTAGTGCAAAGATCAAAATTTAATTTCATAACTAGTCAAAGTGAGGGGAATTTACAGTGAAATACCAACTACCTTTTAAGAAGAAAAACAAGCTTATACGGTATCTAATTGACTGGCATTATTGACTAATTACTCATTTGTAAGTCTCTGTTAAAATAGAAGATCCATATAGAATGTTTTTTACCAATTTAATGAAATAGTTTGCTACTCTCTGTGCTGGTCACTTTATTCATCAGGACAGACTTAAAGGGAACTTTAAAAAAAAAAAAAAAAAAAGGAGGGAGGGAGAGGGGCAGGGTTCAGTGAGAGGATTACTTGGCCCTCAAGTCAGCTATTTGGAGCTAGCTGAAAAAGAAAAATGACAGTCAAGATATTTGGTAGGCACAAATGTGAAAAAAAGGTAATTATAGTAGTTCAAGGCTGACATAAAGGGAAGAAATTTAGAAAAGACTTTTCTCAACTGTTGTGAAAGGGTTTGCATTGGAAGGTGTTGAAGAAATTGGAATGAGCAAGGAGCTCATGGTGATGGTTGCACAAAACTTTATATGAATGCACTGACTAGAGCAAGGCAGTCCACAGTGGCGGACATGATAACTTTAAGGAGGCTCAAGATGTGGACAGTGAAAGCTTATAGTGCTAAAAACAATTAAACTTTCTTTGTCTTCCGTTTAATATTGGCTTCCAGATCAACCCTGCCTACTTTGGAACTGCTTTTCCCTTTCCAGTGGGATAACTTATGAGAGAAATGTAAGGAAAGATCAGTGTCCTTATCTTTCCTTTTATGATTTCTTACAGTGTTAGCTCAAACTGTGTGCGTTCAGTTTAACATCTGCTGAGTTACATGAGCACTACTGATAGCAGCCGTACGACAAAACTTAGACGTGTGTGATAAGGTGATTCAAACTGAGACTAAAGCATAATTTTCTGCCCGAGCTTTGCCAACATCTGTTAGAAGCATTGCTGCCTTTCCAGTAACAGTCATTTCTGCCTATCACATTAGTGAAAATAACAGAACTGTGCATTGAGGTGCCCTTAAAAGACAGATTTCGCAGGCTTATTTTTGGAAGCTTCTTATCTTACCAACCTGCATTGATTTATTTATTTTTAACCCCTCTAAGTGACTAAATGCAATAAATGCAGCCTTAACCACTGTTTCTTCAGCCTTCTTGCTTTGCAGGCAGTAGAAATTTTGGCTATGAAATTTCAGACTAGCTAGAAAATAGTAGAGGAGAATCTCATTCAGATGTTATGAAATACCGTCATTAAAAAAGACCAGTGGTAGTAAAGGGATTCATTATCTGCTGTTTTGAAAAATTATTTTATTTTGGCGTAGTCTGCTTTTTCTTGCCTTTTTTTTTTTTTTTTTCTTCATAGGCTATATATAACGAGAAAAATCTCATAGCAAATCTGAAAAAAGAGAGTGAGCATTTGGAAGAAAAAATTGAATTTAAAAAGAGAGACATGCTGGAAGTCTTGGAAAAGAAGTAAGAGTTATTAGATGATTTGATTTGATCTTTCTGCTTTACCTGCATCAGTGTTTTCACTGGAAAGCTTTGCACTAGCCATGCTCTATAAAGCATCTGAATTATTTATACTGTAAAATAGCTAACAAATCCAAGGTGTCTCTTGATAAATATATTTCTATTAGCGTCAGTTGGAATGCCATAAAGACTCAGAAGATAGCTGGGGTTAATCTGAATTAGCTATCAGAGAACAAATATTCACTAACAGTGCCTTTTGCACTAGAGCTATGCTCAGTTATACAGTGTATGTGGTGGCTGTGTCAGCTGTTGCTCTCTGCACATGCTATCATCTTCCTGTCAGCCAGAATACTTATTTGTTATGGCACAGAGACTATTTTTTTCCGTATGTTCCCTGAGGTGCAAAGTGTAGCAAATGATGTGAATAAGCAAATTAACCTGAATGTCGTTCTATGGGCTTGTTTACTACACACGTGGAGCTCAGTGTGGAGATCCTCAATTGAGCATTATCCAGGCTAGCTCCATAGCTGCTTCTCCTCTCTTTCTCTGTATCAGATTCCTTTCTTGAAGCACTTCATGTAGACTCGTGCTTCTTGCATGGCTCCCAGTTTGTATAGTAGGCAAAGGAAATGAGTATCACTTGTACTGACTGCATCCACTAAAACATACTTGCACAATGTACATCAGAATTCTAAATCCATGCTCAAACTTCCCCTTTTTAACCTGTAGATTATTGCTGGTAGGATTTATTGGTAAATAAAGAAGGCCTGCCTGCTTGCTCTTTGAGTACTTTTTCTATCAGTTTGTGTATACAAAATATTGCCCACAAGCCTTCCTTGTCTTGTCTTTTAAGATCTAGCAATAGAGAGCCTAGTAGTTCTGTTATGTCCTTAACTTCTTTCCAGGTTTTGTTCTCATCAGATATATTAGAGGGAAGTAATGAATAAGGATATCTGAATGGAATAGAGCTCAAAAGCATGCAGACGTTGATGTAACTTACATTCACACAAGGGGCCTGAGAATAAGAATGCACAGTTTTTAATAATCTTGTGTTAATACCCCCCTAAATATGCCCATATTGACTTTGTTTAATAGAAATCAACTTGATTCTGAATTACTGCTTTTACAATCAAAAATTGCACAAGAAAAAGAAGATTTTGATAAGGAACTTGAAAAGGTAAGAGATCTTTATTCTGGCTCAGAGTTCTTACTAGGCTAGGTCCCAAGAAAGCTTTCAACAACAGGCCTGTGCAAAGTGTGTCTTGAAATGCTTTAGGTGCTTTTATTTGGCCGTACCTCTGTATTTGATGGGTGCAAGCAGGTAGAAGAGGCACAAACATTTGCAGGACATGCAGTAGCCTTCTGTTCCAGACTCTGGGGCTAGTGCTGGAGGTAGTGGTGAGATCTGCTCTTCAACTGAGACCATGGGCAGGTGTTGAGATACTTAAGGGGCACTAAGAAGTGGGGTGAACTTGAAGGTGTGGTCTTGTGAGCTGGAATGCAGTGAAATACAGAGGGTTGTGAGATTAGGATGTTGATTTGGGAGGGAGTATACGCGCAATAAGAATGGGCAGGTAGATGTATGTAGGAGAGTGGCGGTGAGATTTGCTTACAAGGATGAGGATGGTATCCTGGTCTGGAAAGTTGCATGTGGAGTTCTCATAGTGATTCTTGCTGATTTACTCTATGATTCCTTGCATTGTTATTAATTTATATTGCCTGTGTGGAAAAAGCCACTAGTGGTGGCACCCCATCTGCCAGACCTGTGAGGGAAGGAAGGGCAGCTGCCTAGGACTATTGTTATGCAGACTACACACACCTTTCTGGGGATGGTTTCCAAGTTACGTTCATGAACTCTCCTCCAGATATGCACATGTCAGAAAAGGTATCAGTCCATTAAAATCTCTGCCCTGCTGGCACTAGGCAGTGCTAGGTGGGAGCCACATTCTCCCCATCCCATACACACCTCTCCTGTACTTTACTGCATTCCAGCTACCACAAGCCAGGACCCCAGTCACCTGTTTCCTACCTCCTTTCTCTCTTGTCTTCCTGCCCATTCTCCTTCAGCCCTGACCCATGACTTCCCTCCACTTTGATATTGCATTTCTATGATATTCTATGATACTCATGTCCTTATTTCTAGGCTAAGGAGTATCTACAGAATGCTGAATGCCTGAATAAAAAACTTAAATCAGAAAATAAAGTTGCGCGCCAAAAGTTTGAACAAGCACTGAAAGAAGAAAAACACTGGGCTAGAAAAAGGGGCGAGATGGAGGCAAAGTAGGTTTCAGCTGTCAGCTTTTGGATACAGATATTTTAAGTTTGTCATTTTATGACTAATGCTTTTCTTGCTACATTGTGAGATCATGTTTCTGATGAAGAATCTAACATTTTTTTGTTTTCTTCTGGTAGATTGAAGCAATTATGCATTTTGTTGAATGAAAAGCTTAAATTTATGGCAAATCTTGTGGTGGAAAAGAAGAACCTAGAGATGGAAATCAAAAGTCTTGAAGACAGCCTGCTGTATGTAATCTCTCAATATTGACAATAGTAAATGATTTCAGTGCCATTTACTCAGGAGCAAAGCTGGTGTGAGAGATTCTGAAATGTAACATTCAGTAGGGAAGCTAAATGGCTTTATGAACTATACAAGCAGGCTGGTGTGAAACTTCATACAGCTGCCAGTTATTCCAAGTCAGTCTGTGGTTTCTTATCGCCAGGTGAGACATATACAAACAACGACGAATACAGTGCAGCATGTGAAACTTCACAAACAGTGGTTGCGACTGCAAACTCCATATGGTGGTACCAGGTCTTGGTCCAAGCCACTACCATTTGATGGTTGTATCTGAGAAAATCTGCTTTTACTCAGAAAAATCTAAATAAGCACAGATTTGCACCATGCACAAGTGCCCTAAAAAATAAATCTTTGGGTGTGTGGTCAGAGCAGAACAGATTTCCTGTGCCCTATGCAGTAGCATATGGCTGGGAGGAGCACGGCCAAAGCACTCTCTCTTAGCTTGTAGCTGGTAGAAGAGATTTTGGACTTTGCTGCCATAGATGAGGGCATGCCCATGTGTACTGACCCCAGACATCCTGCACTGGATCCAGTTTGCCTATTTGCTAGAGAATCAGGACAGGAAGGCTGAACGCTGTACTCTAATAATCAAATTCTCTCAATGTAAGAAGGGTAATCCTGGCAAAGGGGAGAACTTTTCTTTTTCTCTCTGCTGGAGAGTCATCCTTTGCAAGATAAAGGGAAAAAGTTTGGCCAATTAATGTCCCCCAAACATAGCAGTGCCAAATGTTTGCATACACTCTGTATTTTGAGTGCCACCAGTTGTCCTGGTTCTGTGCAGCATTTCATAGTGTGGCACTAGAGGGGCTGTGCTCCTAGGGTCTTTCTGTTCTCTCTCTAAATCCTCCTGAGGAATGTTTTTGTTAATATGGAGTTGTCCTACTTCTGAATATAATTATAGATGAAATGTGAGAAAAGAATTGCTCACCTCCCTTTTCATACTGAACACGAAAACATACAATACATTCATTCTGCTTTGCAGGAAAAGAAGTACGTTTCTATTTTGATAGGAGCAGTGTCTTCATTTTTCCTGGCAAAGGAGATATTGTTGCCATGTAAATGTGGAATGCAAATAAGACCATGAGGTAGCCATACACTGCTGAAGAGGACGAGAACTTGTAGTGAAGTGTAATGAAGTATACGGCATATAAAACTAAATTTAAAATATGCTGAGGTGAATAATCATCACATAGTATCTTGACACTAATTGGATATCTACACTAATGATGGAAAGGAAAGGGTTTTAAGAGTTTTCTCCCAGAGTCAATCAACTCTTAAATTCAGACTTTTAAACTGAAGTGCATCAAACTATGCAAAATGTACCACAGCTCTGACCTCTTAGAAAAACTAGTTGAAAAATCCCCTTTTCCCAGTCCCTGTCATACTTCTTTAGATTTTTATGTTATGTTTGTACATAGTAGCCTTGTTATTTGACTCTTCACTGGCTTTATGAGAAACAGCATCTCAATATATCAAGTCCCAAATAATTTAATTTCAACATATGACACATAGACCTCCCAGTCAATTTTACAGGACCACCAAAAAATTATTTGGGGCACATCTCACTACTGTTAAAATGTCTTGGAGTGCTGGTTTGATACTTGTAAGTTTTGCATTTGGAACAATAAGACCTTTGGAAGAAACCCCCATACCACCTCTTTGTAAATGCTTCTAGTGTTTGGAGCAGGTGCTTCCCACCACATTTGTGTCTTGAAGGAGTGGAAATCACTGTTTTCACACTGCTGACCTTTTTTGTTGTATTAAACTCTCTTGGAATGTGTTGAATACATATTAAATTCATGCATTTTAATTTTTACCACACATAATACACTAAAAAATGCATACTAAGAATTTAAAATAAATTGATTTGTGCATCTGGCTGGAAGTTCTACTTCTGAACATACTCATTTTTACTATTTACTACTAATACATTAGAATAATTGTTCATTTCTGAAACATCTGCTCTTGTGCTTTTGGATTTGTTTATTGTTTCTGACTTGGAAAAAGTCTCCTGGATTTGCCTTGGTTCCTATCAGGACACTCTTAATTTTAAGTTGATGTTTCTAACCAAAGAAATAACATGTAACACACAGCTATGGTTGAACATTAGTATGTTTGTATTTTTGAGATACGACCTACAGGTACTATATCCAACTTGTAGGTGTTGGAGGTTGGTTGGTGGGAAGGAAATTTTGAAAAACTCCACTAAAAATTTGAGATAATGAACATTTGTAGAGCACTTTATTATTTCTGAAAGTTTCCTTTTTTTTTTTTTTTTTTTTTTTTTTTTTTTTTTTTTTCCCAGAATGTCAAAGGAGATGTATGCAAAGGAACTGGCATCTCTAGAGCAAGATTTGAAGACAGAAAATAAGATGAGGTACAACTAACTAGTAATTGGGCATTGTGTCCTTGAAAACAAAGCAACACATTAATGAATTACTACACCTTGTTACTGCTCTTATATCAGTGATATAAACCGAAGGCCTCACTCTGTAAATATCCAGTGATATAATGGCAATAAAAGCACATCTCCTCGAATATATCCGTGGTTTCATTTGAATAGTATCACTCTACTGTCAAGTGGTGAGGACCACTGAACTTTGCATATATGTGGCTCTTAATCATTATATCATTAAATGTTCTACTTAATTTCATAAGCTATTTGAGAGTTGCCAGCATATGGACATTTCTAAAAAATGTAAAACTGTCTGTTGTTTATTTTAATTAATTTTAAGTGTAATTAATATTCATTGGTAACTAAATTGAATATTACACCATACTTTTGTCTCCAAAAAACAATCACGCTCAATCCAAAAACCTGTCTTTGCTTTTTCCTTTACTCTCATTAAAATGTTACTCTAAAATCTTTCTCTTTTGATAGCCAAGAATCTTTTTTTCTTGACATCTAGTTTGCTTTTTTGTAGTTGTTTCTACATCAGTGTTGTCATTTTATCCTTTTCATAGTTTACAAACCCTAGGGATTTATGAATATGAAATCATGTCCCTTCCAGCCTTGCAACTTTCTAAGCAAAATTAGCCAAATTATATGGTCCAGACTTACATAAGTTAATTTTAAGTACCTTACAGAAGCACTTAAATGAGAGTAGTCACTTTAGGATTCCTCCTGTGTGTTCAGTACAGGCAATTTTAAATAGAAATTCAGAGGTGTTTTTTTTTTTTGGTTGTTGCTGTGTTCAGTCTTTTTATGCATCTCTCCTAGATTCTGTCAGGATACCAGATTTCTTGCTGAACCACTTTGATCATAGTCCTGAAGTTACAGTAGATATGTTTGAGTTTTCCAATATCTTAAATGAGGCTTGCTATACCTCTGATAATGCTATGTCTGCCTTCAGTGTTTTTCACCCGGTTTCAACTTATTTTTGCTTATGTATCTGTCACTAGAGTAATGCTTCAGTGGAAGCTACTGTACTTAAAAAAGCAGAGAAAACTCTTTTTCTTAGAGGAGGAGAACATAAGCAGAGAAGCGAGTGAAAGGATAGAGGCTCTTAGAAAAAGGCGTGCTGAACTACTTCTGAAGGTATGTTAAACAGCAGATATTATAACCCATGACATTCAGTGTTATAGTAAGTTCATGCTGTACATTCAGAGTAAACTGGTACTGAAGTAAGTAGCCTCTAAAGTTCATTGTAAGCTATTAAACATGATATCAGGTCTAATGATCTTTGATATCTAAAGACAGGTCTGGACATAGTACTAGGCAACTGGCTTCAGGTGGCCCTGCATGAGCAGGGAGGTTGGACAAAATGATCACCAGAGGTCCCTTCCAACCCCAACCATTCTGTGATTTGATCTTAACTCCAATTAATAACAATTCAAAAGCAATTATTTAGCTCAGCAGATACTGTGCTTTAAATGCAGACTGCTCTTTTCTTGTTCTGATCGCTTATTTCCTAGCGGTCCAGGTAGACACTATGTATTTTAGAAATTACTCACCTTTGTTTTGTTTTCCGTTACAAGACTGAAGACCTTGAGAAAGAAATTCTTCAGTCTGAAAACCGAATCAAAGCACTCAGTGAAGAAGCAAATAAGAGGGAAAATGATTACAGGAATTATAATGAAGATTTCATTAACAAAATGAAATGTCTGGAGGTAAGCTTTGCTAGTTCTGCCTTTTTTTTTTTTTTTTTTAATTAACCTTGGAAAGATTTCTGGTGGATGAATTGTCAGTGTTTGTTGTACCACATTGGAGTGTAGCTCCAATAGCTATGCTCCAATGTGACCCATCAGTCAGTAACTGTTTCAAGAAATTTCTTTATTTTTCTTTGTTTGTTGTTGTTAGGAATTTTTTGATTGTTTATTTAATGGTCAAAAGCACTTACGATGAGACCCTCAGATTATTGAGACACTGGAAGCAGCACACATGTGTATAACATGCATATATACACCGTATGTATATATTCATGCACAATATGGGCACCAATCTCAATAGAATGCCAGGCAGTGAATATTCTTCTCAGAAGGGTTGCTTCCCATTTTGAAATAAATATATGTGCAGGACCAATTCAGTCATGATATGCATCCAGTTTAGCTTTATTGTGAGCTACCCGATGTGTAAGTTGTTAATGTAGAATTTGTTCTGTCATTTTTGGGTAAACAGGCTAACGTTCATGGAAATACAACAGCTTGGTTTTAGACTTCTGTTCAAATTCTACTCTGAATTATTGTTGTTGTAAATCTCTTGGAGTGATTGGTGGTGTGCAATACATAACCCAAGGCTACTTACTGTTGGTCTTCTTTAAAACACTGATGAGCTTTCTTTCCCAAGAAAGTAGGGCATGGAAATGCTGAACATGAACTATGCAGAGCTTTCAGAAATTTCAAGTGCTTCTCCGATCTTTGCTATGCAGCATATGCTCTGTCCCCAGGGAAACTGTCTGACTCCTGGTCAACAGTGTGATTTGAAATAGGATAAACCGGATGCCAGGAATGTAGGAAGCATTTATATATCTTACGTGACAAAGGTATATTTAGAGAAGGCCTTGGGGATTTTCGTTGTTTATCTGGTGGAGAGGTTATGATTCCACATCACCCAAGACAGTTCAGGCCATGTTGTTACTAAAGCTTTCCTAAAAAACAGGCCTGAGATTGTCACTGATGTGTAAATAGTTGTGCCGGATTCATTCTCCCACTCTTTCTGGCAGTTGAACTATTCAGAATATACAAAGTCATTGCTAAATACATTGACTCCCATTCTGTCTTTTCTTTAATATAATCCATACTAAAAGAGTTTTTCCTACATCTAATACAGTGTTGAGGAAAACATTATCAGAGGGTTGCCCTTCCTTCCTGACCTGGATAAGGCAGGTTTGGAATAATTGTAACTATTATTTTCATTCAATGATATGCTCTACCATTTTCTCCTTTTTTTAACTTTTTTTTTTTTTTTTTTTTTTTCCTGCTATGCTTTCATTTCCTACCATTTTGATGAAGCAATTGTAGCTGCTTTGTTTTCTTCCACATTTTCCTTTTGGGGAATAAATTCCTTTATAAATGCTTTCAGCATTTTCTTGCACTTGTAAAATGATTGCTTGACTGTTGTCTCATGGAGGCAGTCTGTGTAAAGGGAATATTTTCCATTATAAGAGTAATGACAGATCCTATGCTGATTTATTCTGCTCTGTCAGGAGCATCATGGTGATGCATGGTGTCAAAGTACTCTGTAGAAATGAGGCTTAGATCACCTTTCTTTCTCTGCCTTCTTAATACTCTAAGGGTGCCATTTTCATTTTGTCTGTTCTCCTCCGTACTTTTTTTTTTTTTTTGCATTCTTTTTATCCATTCTTCTGCTACAATCCGTTAAAAAAAACAACAACAGAACACCACCAAAACTTATGAGTATATCCAAACATCTATACTTTGAGATTTTTCTGATATTTCTACTCTTTGATCACACAACTGGATATGATTTTCCTGACTTCAGAGTCTCACAGGGACCAAAAACATGTAGTGCAGCATTTGACATGAATGTCGTGTTAATAAAAAAAGTTCAGTGTCCTCATGTTATTTCACATCCTGGGCCCAATTTAATTTCTAGTATGGCTTTATTTCTCGTGTATCATCTTGTCTTTCTCTGAACATCATTCTTCAAGTCCTTCTGTCTGTATAGGATGTTCCTGTTCTCCCTTTCCTTGTTTATACCTATTGCAGCAAAAGAGAATAGATGTATTTTTCTACTGAAAAGTAACTCAACTCCTGACTTGCATTCCTTTTGCCCTAACCAAGATGAGATTCCACTATGCCGAGAGATGCCCATATACAGATGCCTCAGATTCAGGAGCATCATCATTACATTTATCTTTAGCAAATATTAATATGATTAAAAAAATAGGCTTATGGTTGTGCACGAAGCAACATGAGGTATGTTAAGCTGCAGAATTAAATGCTGCCAGGAAAGCACGTGTGAAATAACATGAAAGCACTCCATATTGGCGGTAAAAGGAAAAAAAAAAAAAAGTTGCATTTGTTTTGCTTCATTTATGGGTTAGCAGAATCAATTGCCTAGTATAACCAATGCCATTTAATGTAAATAATGCTAGTATCAGAAAGGTAATACCACAGGCTAGGATAGGGAAGGAACCAGTTAGCAAGTGTACCGAGAGAACTCAGATGTGTTCAGATCACCCAAGTCTGACAAAATTCACTTTCAGGTAGTTAAGTTGCTGAAGCCATTTCAGTGCTATTCATGATTTAACTGCACATCAAGAACAGGTGAAGCTCAAATTATCTTCAGTTCCCAGAATAGCCGTGCTGGGTAACACACAAAGTTGATCCTACAAGAAGTCTGTCTTCTGCAGTGAACAATAGTGCTGCTTGGAAAAGTAAGGAAAAGTAATGGAAAAGTGATGAAAAAGTAAGAACATTCAAATATAGAACAGCTCTTTTTCTGTAGTATCTCTCTGACAAATGAAGTGTCAGGAACTTCTTCAGATGGAGATGGTATCTGCATTTAATAGCTTTTGATGGGATTTTATGCTATGCTTGATCTTCAGGGTATTCTTCTGTCACTGATTGATAATTTTAAGCTCACGTATACATTTATCCTCCACAAAAACTTATAATTTGTTTAATAATATAAAAAAAACTCTTCAGTTTTAAACCTGCCGTCTTAAACGTTTATCATCATCTTGCAGTTTTATGTTGTGAGAAGCAGTGAATAGCTGCTGTCTTCTCATCTTCTCCAGCAAAGACGTGATTTTACACACCTTTCATTGCACGTCCCCTCAGTTGTCACTTCTCAGGGCTGAAGAATGCTGGGTACAAAAACGGTTGGAAAAATCGTCCTAGATAATAGTTACCCATCAGTTACTGACCAAACAGAATAATGGTCTCAGTTAGTTTGAGGGAGTTTTCTCTCAGACTGGAATTAATCTCTATTTTCCTTAATGATTCAGGCGATAGGGCTGAGAGAATGCTTATCGCATCTGCAGAGGACAGACTCGATAAGAGTGGGAGCACCCTCTGCAGGACAGAACTAGAATTCAGAATTATTTTAGCAAATCAAGGAAGTAATGTAGGGGAACAAAAAGAAGGCAAAGAGAAAAAGTTATGATAAAAAAATGTGCATTTGTATGTTTAGGTGGAAACAGTTCTGTACAAATTCATCACTGGGGAGGTCTTCAAGCCTAGCAGTGAGAAATAGGACTAAGGCTGACAAGTTGAACGTAAGTCAGCACAGATGTGTAGTAATGAAAAAGAGAAATATCCAACTGGTCTCTACAAAGTGGCATATAGACTGGCATGGCATGTAATGAAAGTTTGCAGCTCCAGCCAGTTTTGTTAGGACACATGTGGAACACATCATCTGTTATTGATTACCTAATTTAAAGGAGGACATAGATTACTTGGAGATCCAAGGGGAGTTCAATAAAGATGATAAGGGGGAAAAAAAAAAAAAAAAGTTGAAAAAGTGTGCAGTTTTTCCATTTAAAATAAGTAAATCTAAAATAAGATGGTAGTTGCCAAATAAATAAAAACTGATAGCAAGATGACAAACTTCTCCTTGTCCACTTGTTGAGACAAATAGTAGGCAACAGAGCAGATTTAACTGAAGAAAAAATTAAGGCCTAAGAAAACACTGACAGCACAAATTGCAAAATCCTGGAATCAATTGTCTGAGACTCGATATCTCTACCACTAGGGTTTTTAAGGACAAGTCAAACATCTGTCATAGGTACTTAGGTCTAATTGATTCTGCTGTAGAGCAGAGAGATGGACTAAGATGACCTCTTGGGATCACTTCCAGTGTTCCTTTCTCTGTGTTTTTTTTCCCCCTTGGTTACATTGAATTATTTATGCATTAAATGCTGCTTAGAAAGATTATTGATTAATATTTACTTTCATTAAAGAATGACATCAAAACTGCAACTGAAAATCTGCTTAAAAAAGAACAAGAATTAAACGTAAGCAGGCTAACCTTGGAAGAAACACAGAAAGAAAAAGAAGAGAAGTATACAAAATATGAAGAACTGAATAAATCATTTTTAGGTAAGTGTTAAGTAGCTCCTCTACATGGCTGGGTTTTCTCTTTTCTGAAAAGAGCATGTCATACCCCTTTGTCTGCCTGTAGCTCAAGTGAACTATGAAACAAGTACAAACCGAGCTCCTGGCAACAACTAGAATCCATAGACATGGCTATAACGTAAATATGAAGTATTTTGAAATGCCAGACCAGTCAAACAACTCACTCACTGATAGAACCTAGTTTTCTTTATAAGAGTTTAACTTTAATGTTCAGTCATTATTCTGTCTTAAAAACCCTTTCCCTGCTTTGTAGAAAAGAAAGATGAAGAGGTAAGAATCAAAAGAGCCATTCAGCAGTCAATCAAGACTACTAGGAAGCTCAAGGAGGACATGGTAACAGCTTAAAACTTAACTACTAATTCTGTAAAATTTCCACCAGCAGTTTTTTAATCCCAACAGGCACCCATGGAGATGGGAAGACAGGCTGGGGCTGTGCCTTCCTTTGTCTTGCTCTGTTCCTATCTGGTGGATGCCTCAGACCTCAGCATACAAATGCTGTGGCCCAGCATTTGTATCATGATGTCCTTAAGCTTGAGTTTGCATTCCCTAGGCACATGAACAGGCCAAAAAGAAGCTGTTGAGCTGAGACCATTTGTGAACTTGCTTCTATTCAGATGCTTGCTCACTGCTGGGGCAGGACTTTCCACCACTTCAGTAACTCCTATTTGAGAAATCTTCCTGTATCGTTGCCTCTTTACCTATCCTTGTTTCTGCCTTCCAGCATTCAAGCAGCACCAGTGTAAGGAGAGAGAAACTTCTGTTGTTGTGGGGATAGTTGCATACAGCTCAAAATGTCTGAGGCATGGTGGCTCTACTGTCCCCAGTGTCCCCACAAAGCTTGCACAGTGAATCTGCCTGTCAGCCACCTTCAGAGCTGTACAGATGATGAGTCTGAGCACAGTACCACGGTGCACATCAGACCTGCAGAGCTCTCACTGGCCATTTTTACAGCACATGCACCACCAGTCTCAATGTGTAGCAGGGCCATTTGTCTAGGGTTGTGGGCATCAGGCAGCCTGGCCAGAACTTGCTTCAGGTGGGCTGTACATCCTAGGTAACAGTCAGATTGTTTCTGCTTTCTGTTTCTCTGACAGAATGCCACTTTCAGGTGGAAAAGGAATGTAGTTGCATCTTCTGGTGTTAATGGAGAGAATTTAAATGTTTTTAGTTACTGAAGGGCATGAGAGAAACTTGATAAACCACATAAAGGGCTCTGTTTTGAAGTTGCTCAGGATTGTAGGATCCATGCCCAAGTGGCCTGGTAATGGGTAAATCTCTCTGATGACTGTTCCACAGAAGCTACGTGACCACAGATACTGTCTCTGTTCAGAGAAGGGAGACCTCTTTCTCCAACCATATTAGAATCGTGAAGCATAACAACATTTGTGTACACCTGAACATCCAGTGACAGTAATGTGATGCTTCTGTCATTGGGTGGCCTTACAGCAGGGAGGTCACTTCGTGTCAGAGCTGGTTCCTTTCTTGTGGACCATGAGCTGTCGCTTGCCCTCTCTGTGTCTCTTCCTCCTCATTGGTAAGAGAGTACAGATTCCTGTCTCAGATGTTACTCTGAAAATCTTAAATGAAAGGTGCCATGCAGTAGAAACTCTTTTCACTTTAAGTACAAAAATCCTATATAAAGGTCAGGTAGCAGTGAAGATTTTGTTATTTGCAGCTGGAGCTAAGAAATAAGCTGCGGATCACGCGTGATGCTGCAGTTAGTCAGCTGAAGAATCACACAGAGAGTATGAAGTTGCTGGAAAGAGACATCTATGAGATCAATAGAAAACTTGACATTGTGAACACAGAGAACTGCAGATTCAAATCAGTGAGTATATTGAAGCTTAACAGTGTTCATTCCCAATATGAAGTTCTTTGCTCAATTTCACAGAGAACTATCCACAGAAGATGATGAAACACAAAAACCACAGGGCAAACTTTGTCTTGTAAAGGAATGCGCAGATCTGTGTTTACTTGGGAGGGAAACAAAGAGGAATATCCAAGTGCAAGGCATCCGCCTAAGGCGTAATCAATATCACATATCTGCTGCCTTCAGTCAGGGATTGTAGGAAAAAGCCTTCCTGCCACATGAGATGAAAGTGAGATGTAGAATAGGCCTGTTTTGTTTGGAATACATGCTTTTGAAAGTATTTTGTATACCTTTCAGACCCTGGGCTATCAGTGTAGTAGAGTCTCCTTCCCCGTAAAATACAGGAAGGATTGTAAAAGTGCTCTTATTGCCAGCTGTTTTCAGGCTGCCATCCAGATTTGAACCCGCATTTGCACAGCCACGTGGACTGAATTTCTGAGCTGATGTAACCTCTCTGCACTGTTTGGTGCCTGCGAGCAGAGAGCTCTACTG
Source organism: Aythya marila (assembly GCF_965140915.1). Taxonomy (NCBI): domain Eukaryota; kingdom Metazoa; phylum Chordata; class Aves; order Anseriformes; family Anatidae; genus Aythya; species Aythya marila. Next base: position 5,552,636 of record NC_139046.1, on the reverse strand, counting down.
CTGCCAGTAGTGAATCTGTGCATGCTAGCACTGCAGATGTTGGGTACCAGCGACTCTGTGGCTCTGATTATATCCTCCTGGACTAAAAGGCTTCACTCAGACCCCCTGGTTATGCAACAAATCTCCCTCTCCTTATGTTCACTTCGCTAACAGAAGCTGAGAAGGTTTTTCTGATGCCTGTATCGCACCAGGAAGTGCTGTTTATTGTGTCTGGGCTAACACATTTCAGCCAAACCTGGGACAGCACAAGCTGAGTGCCAGTATTGATCCAATGTGAATGAGTCCACCTGATTTTGGGGAAGAAAGGAAGAAAGAGTCCCAGTTTGGATGTGAGCTGTGCTGTTCTGTCTGTTTTCAGCATCATAGCCCGTTTCACTTGGTAGCATAGACATAGCTGGCTTGTAGTGATTTTGACAACTGTTAAAATTTAATCAACAAGATGAAATGGATGCTATTGTTGAAAGAAAGCATGTCCAGAAGAATACGTTAGCCTTCGTATTTCTGTAAGTTAAACATCAGTTTATTCTTGCTGGCCTCTTTAGAAACAGTGAAACTGATTGGACGTTATTTAGAAAAGTTGGAAACTGTGGCAAATACTCAGTTGTAATTATTTTTTTACAGTGCAATCTGCAGATGAAAGAAGATATTTTTGCAATGAATTCTGAAGCAGAAAACCACAAGTCAGCAACAGTCAAAATTCTGAATGACCTAGCAGTGCTTCATGGTAATGTGTTAATAACTATGTCAAAACAAAAAGTAATATTTTTAAATAATATCTTTAAGTTTTTGTGTCTTACCGTAGTTTAACTGTTGACTCTGTTGTAGATCTTCTTCTGAAGGCATGGTCAGAGGACAGCTTTATTCAAAAGGTGAATTTGAATTTTCTATCATGCTATTTTGCATAAATATGTTTCACTTGTGATGTAAAAATGATTTCATGTTGCAAATAGGGCACTGCAATTTTTGAACTCATAGGGGGAAAAGTATTAAACCCATGGTTTCTAACACTATATTTATATTTTTCCTGATACTGTTCCTTTTTGCTTGTCTTTTTGATCCTTTCTTAAACTGTGCAGTCTCCCTGTATCTGCTAGCATTCTTGCTTCTACCTGCTGATCAACAACCTTGTAATGTTTTTCCAGTTGGAAATGGCCTTGAAATTTGGCAATTGAAAATTTCCAACAGGAATTAAACCAAACTATCATGTAAGAAAGTTTTTCACAAGTTCTTCCATTAGAAAGGCAAATTTTCCTCCTTTCCTCCCTTCTTTCCTTCCTCCTTTCCTTCAGGATTGGATCATTATTGAAAAATTTCCTTTGAAAATGGTGGTCTGGTGGCTAGTCAAGCTGTGAGAAAAGAAGATAACATAACTTTCTCAGCATGCTGTGGTTTGTGCTTTTGTTTGTTGTTTCTGTTGTTGTTTTTTCACTTTGAGAAAAAAGGAGTTTTATCCCATGTCATTACAGGAATTTCTGGAGAACGAGCAGGAAATTCTGAATGCAGTGACAGCCCTAGCAACAAAAATTCAACATCGAGAGGAGAAGATTGGTGATATTAATAGCAGGCTACAAAATAGCCTGGAAGGACTGGATTCTCTGTTTGAAAAAAAATCTAGAATGGACGATCACTGTAAGATACACCAAACTTTTTCCCCTAATTTGTTTTCAGTCCCAGAGGAGTTCTGTTAAATATGTTAATTCTTAATAGCCTGTGACAAAATACAAGTAGTACAGCTGTGTTAAATCAGATCACTCTGCTGTAGATTCAGATTTAGTGGAACAGTTAGCGCGTTTTTTTTTGTTAGAAGAACTAGCCATGCTTTATCACACAGCCTGGATATTAACTTTAATTTCCTCTTTCTAAAGGCTTGTGATAACCACAGTGAGGGGGCTGTAAAATTGTCTGAGCATCACTGATCTTTCCAGAATTACATGTTTGCTTTTCCACAAAGGATAAATAAAACTAACAAACTCGAACTGCTGCAGCTTGTTGTTGTGTGGTTACCACTGTAGGAATACATGGCTAATTAATGTTTGTGTTGTCTAGAATTTTACCTGTGGGCAATTTGTACTGCTGTTTCCATTTAAATGCATGCCATTCTATACTGCAGTATAGCAGAGGTGTGCGGTGGTGTTATTACACTGGGGCCCTAGACGCATACACGCCAAATTGCTTGCTTCAGGTCCTCATTTTAACTTGAATCCTGTAGATTTCTGCTCTCCTTGTTGGTTCATTGAGGCCTCGTTTGTAATGAGTCACAGGTTTGTCACTGTATGACATTGCCTTGGTACCGAATGTTGTAAATCGGAAGGGCTGCAGCACTCAGGATGCTTTGAAGTAATTGGGTCTGGGTTATACGACAGGAAGCCAGGAAGGGGGGAATTTATAGAGGAAGGGAATCTCCCTGGAAGGAAGCCAGGCAGAGGGGGGGGAGGATGGTGAACATATAGTAGGAGTCCCCTGGTTCATCTGAAGGCCAATGTCAGTATTATTTTGTGGGTGAAACATGTAGGGCAGGTTTCTTCATAAGGAGCCTACAGAAATGTTGCTCAATCATTCAAAACTGCAAGTACTTATTTAGCTGCATCTGTTGAACTCCTTGTCTGCCATTATATATTTTTTTTAATTACAGTGAGAGAAGAGGATTAAAAATAAAAGCTTTTAATTTGCATTTTACATTCCAGGTTTTGCTGAAGGCTAAAACCCCCACGGCCAGAAGGAAGGTCAGTGTTTGGTAATGCCACGCATGGTTCACAGGCTTCCTATAAACTCTGCTTTTAATAAGACCCTGATTCTCCAGGCTTTAAAATTATTACATGATTCTCTAGCCCGATCAAAAGATGTACTCATTAGTACAGCTAATGTTACCTCGGAGTCATCATTACTTTTCTTTTTAAAAATACAAGGCCCAACTTTTAAACCTAACATATGTATGTGGAAACGCACATAGAAGCATACAGTCCTCAGGACTGCACCTCTGCAGAAAGCTTTTTCTGCCTGTTGCTGCACTGGCTGCTCACACGCCTTCTGTGTATGCACTGATGTGGGAACCACACAAAACTAGACACAAAACTGTCTTTAGTACATTTTAAAGAAAAACACACCTATGAATCTGTCAGTTATGTACCCGGTATCTTAACACATGGACTTTAAGAACATAGTTTTAGTTCTCTCCTCTATGTTTATATGCAAACTGCATTTTCTATGTAGCAGCATAGACAGAATTTGATTTCCTTAAGGAGATCAGTTATTTCCTTAATCCCTAAGTAATCCCTTACTTCTGCATACAAGATGTGGTTTGTTTGCATGCTATTTTTAGAAGCAGCAAACTTTGCTCTGTGCATTGCCAGTTGACAGGTTATCAGGAAATGTGTATCAGATGTAAGAAATTAAACCTATGGAGAAAGGTTCTTGAATAGAGCAGCGCACCACCTTGAGGAAGCCTTGAGAGCACGCACAGAACCCCTGAGCTCTCAGCAGGCTCTGTCCCTTTCCCCTGAGCCAGCAGGTAATTGACTAGAAAACGCATTCCTGCCACAGTAATGTGCAGGCAAAGTATGGAAAGATGCAGTATTTCTGCTACTGCTGCCAACAATTTGTTGTTAAGAAAAATCTCCCTAGAACTCTTCCTTCAACGTTCAGTCCTTCAGTGCTGCTCTGCCCCTTCTGGACCCACTACAGCACAAAGTAGTTTGTGATTAATATACTGTGAATGTGCTTTGGGTGTATTCCCATACAACACACACAGACAATAAACGGATTAACAGGCATGAAGCATTCTCATAAGGGGAAGATGTCTTGTAAAAGACATGAAGAAGGGGAGAAGGCTCCATCCATTTGTAGTTACCCTGGCTCACAGCCTGACCTGCAGCAAGTGCTTTGCTGACAACAGCTGTAAACTACTAGGAAACGAAAATCTTTAACCTGATTCTAGATAGGAATTTATAGCCAGGATATAAGAAAAGGGCTTTAGTGGGAGAAATGCTACTGTTTAATCATTTCCAGAGGAGGTCTCCATACCTAAACCAGTACACAGAACATAAACTATGGAGAACTTCACAGTGCATTTTGTTTTCTTTCTCCTAGAAGTCAGAATAAAGTACAGTGAAGAAATCATAAAAAAAAGACACCTTGAGCACAATTCCAGTGCTTACCTTCAGCTATCTGAAAGTCTCTTTCCCCTCATGGAAGACAGAAGCTAGAATGCATGATGAGAAAACCAAGTGCTCTGTTTCATTCAAGCGCTGTTGTTTGATGTACAAGTGCTCCATGTTTTATCTGAGCTCGGTTTGTTTCATTGAAACTCTGTTGAAAAATAAACTATTGTTCTTCTAAACACCACCTAAAATATTGTAATAGGCAATAAACATATACAAGCAAAACTCTGTACTAGAATGTCAGAAGCTTTTTATGCAAATTCACAGCAATAAATACAGACATTCCCTTTGATCTATACTAGATATTTGCGAAGAATACAAAGTGCAGCTTTTTAATATTATACAGTCTCAGAAATGTTTCACCCAGAAGTCTTGTACACAAATGGCTGCTTCTAACCCAGAAGTTTTCAAATGCGTACCAAGCACTACACTTGCTTACTCCAGGTCGTTGTAGGACAGCACTGTTGGCACAGGATCCTTCTAATGCCCATTCCCCCCCTCCGAGAGTATGCGTGAGGGCTCCGTGTACTTGGCTGTCAGCACGTAGAAGAGGGCAGGCGCGGGGACGAGGGCAAGCAGCGGCAGGTCCTGCTCGAGCTTGTCCAGTTTGGAAATGGAGATGATGCCGTAGGCGTGGAGCAGCCAGTGGCTGACGAGGACAACCAGCCTTTTCTTCCTGACAAGGAGGTCCTTGAAAGACTGGCAAAATGAACACAAGCTTCTGTTAGCGCGCTGTACCTGATGTTTAAGGCACGTTATAGGTAGTGCACAGAGACACTGCACAAAGCCTCGGGGATTGAAGCCTTTCCAGCACATAGCACAGTTTCTCAGTAGGCCACAAGGGGGAAGTCTCACAGGAGCTTCCTCCAGCTAAGAGGAAGTCATAAAGGAAGATGCTTCAATACATAAAACACTGCTGAGACAATGCAAGAGAGCAGTCTCTGCTCATTCAAGTATTTTGTTATGAGTTTCAATACAGAAAACATGTTCACCTACCTCCACTTCAGAAGCAGACATGTACACAGCCAATGTAACCAAGGACAACACCAGTATGATGTATGGGAAGGCGTAATCTAAAGGAAACATTAAGGAAAAATGCATTATTATGCATTCAGGGGAGACTGGAGGCCACTAAGCTACCACAGCCCACCTACTGTCAGACGTGTAAGCAGGAAGGCTCAGCCAAACAGAACTAGTCAATGCTTCCATCTTAGGATCTCAAATTCAAGCTAAATCAAAGATCAGCTGAGCTCCCCAAACTTGAATTAACTTCTGAAATCAGATGTACTCTACCTTTGCAGAAAGCTTAATTAACTCCTGAATTAACTTCCTCTCATACCCAACTCTGTGCCTTTTTGGGAAAGGGGCAGCCTCTAGCAGCACAAGCAAAGATGAGGCAGTGCTGCTCGGAGCCTGGTTAGGACAGGGCTACTAAACAGACCCCTGTTCAGCTCAGGCTCCTCACAACCTGCAGAAACCTTAACAAAATCCTCATCCACAAAGCAAGAAGCGTCACGTCCCTTCTCTCCCTCCCCTAAGCCATTTGTTACTTTGTTTATGGGTATGTTTATTAGCGTTATTAGGACAGAACTCACAGAGCAGGCCTCCTCCAACCGCCTGGAGCACCGTGAGGACAGGGAAGAAGTAAAGTGCTGCGTAAATGCTTTTAAATCGATCGGACTTTCCTAAACCACAGGCAATCTTCTTCACCAGCAGAGGGCGGAGTAGCATCATGAGCACAAGGCAGAAGGCGTAATATATGAACACGATGGTGTACCTGCAAAAAACAGAATGAGAATTTAAATAACAAATTCTTTAAAATGTACAGTTATCTCATCCTACAGGCTCAACTCAGAACCAGGAAATTTGTTAGGTAGGGACAAACCTACAGAATTTACAGCCAAAGGATGTGACAGGAGGGGGACACAGAGACACAACGATGGACAGACTTGCTAGGGGAAAGTGTCAAGATGCAGCAGATGGGGAAAAAATGAAGATTTATGCTTCATAGCTCCATGTCCTAGACTGTGTCACCTTCTTTGGTGGCAAGAAGGAACAGATCACAAAATGCTCTCTGAAATACTTATCTGTTGAGCTTCCCTGCTGCATGTTGAGGATGCAGCACAAAGAAGACACGGGAAAAGACACTGGATTCACAAAATCATTAAATGTTGGTGTTTCACACAAAAAACAGCTCAATGAACAAAAAGACTTCAGGGGTTTTCATACTCATTGGTCCAAGCTGGGTACATGGGAACAATTTCTGCCACTTTGAGAAGAGGCGTGGGCAGAAACAAACACGTACAGAAGGAAGAAACAGCTCTGAGGACAGAAACCTTTCCACTCACAGGGGATAGACGGCTTCGTGGGTGCAGTGCACTGTGGTGATGTAATCGGGGCTCGGGTTGTAGAGCATCGTGTACCAGTCCGAAAGCTTCTTCACCTTGCAGGATCGGATGTGCAGGGAGCCAACGGGGTCGCTGACGAGCAGCGTAACAATCGCTGCAACGCTGCACTCGAACAGGGCGGTGATGTGCTGCAGCAGCGCGCTGGAGCTGCGGAAGGTGAGAAATTTAATTCTGTTTTATACCATTAAGGTAAATCTAAAGGCTGACCCAAAGATGTAGGTGTGTACTGGACAGAGACTTCTGCGGGGTTGTGACTCACTGTGACCAAGGACAGGACAAATAATAACAACATTCTGCTTGAATAAGAAAAAACAAGTATTTTAAGCTGAGCGTGAAAATTAATTCATAGGATCCAAAATGATTTAATGTGTAAAATAACTGGGAACCATTCCAGCTTCTTACACCAAAACCTGCTGTAGTATGGGTAGTAGAAAGTAAGATCAAACCATCACAAGAAGTATTCTCCTATGTATACCGATGCAGGAATGCTGGAAGCAGGAGTTGCCCTCCAGGAAAGCACAAGGTGGCATCAGACTACAAGCACAAAAAGCAAACAGCCAAGGCTACAATAAAACACAGCCGTCCTCATCATGTGTGATACTCCACAGAGCTGAGCTATTCCCTCCTGCAGCAGCACAGCTTCCCTGTGCCCAGCCCAGGGACACTTATAAGTAAACGCAGCACAGGCATGAACACCCTGCCAGGATATCAACACTCACAGTGCTGCAGTCTCAAAGAAAGCCTCAGTGAGAATAAGGCACCACACATCCCAGCACAGATAATATTGTGACATACAATACAAAGCCTTCACCGCTGAAAATCATTGGTAAAGATGGCACATAACCAGGCATTAAGCTCTCTCAGGCCCTTGTTTTCAGTGTTTAGTACACTTGAGAAACATTACTTCTTTAAAAAACTGCAGCCAAGCTCCTGATGGCCACATGGAGCCGTGAATTTAAATCCCTGTTTCTACAGAATTTTCTTGATGCACCCCACTGAAGTTAAGGTACATCAGCAGTGCTGTCAGGACCAAAACCTGCCATACACATTCCTAAAGAGAAAAGTCAAAAACATTCTTTCTTAGGGCCTCCGCAGGTGGCGGGTCAGTCTCATAGGGAGAGGCTGACACAAGGCATTGCTCTGGCCTGCCACGGGGAAACCTGATGTGGGTTTCTCTGCAGGCTGAGATGGGTGGGAAGGGCCAAGATGACTGCTGTAAATAAAAACATCAACCAACTGCCCAGAGCTTCCGTGCTGCTGCATTGGCTCAGCCAACAGGTGTGGTGCTAGACAGATCAGTTCAGCATCTCAGACTACACTTGTGGTTAGTACATTTTTGTAAATACCTTTTTTTGAAGGAGGGGGATGCTAACCTCTTTTTTCCTGAATACCACTCAATGAAGAACCAGTGCAAGACCAAGGGCAGCATGGCCATGAAGCCGAGGTACAGCCAGTCATAGCGGTCGGGAGACCCCAGGCATTCCCGGCAGATTTTGTTCTCGTCGGTCCGCTGGCCCCTGGGGCACACCTGCGGGAAGCACAGCACGGGGGTCACAGCGGAGCCCAACCACGAGGCGCTGCACCCGCCGGGGGCGGCCGAGAGGCCCAAGGGCAGCGAGCTGGGAGCCCCCGCACCTACCCCGCAGTCCCCGTAGGTCTCCAGGGAGCCGTTGACGGCCAGGACGGTGCGGCCGCAGTACAGCCCCAGGCAGGCGGGGTGGATGGCGACGGCTGCGGGGAGAGCACGGGCGTTACGGCACGATAAATTACATTACATTACATTACATTACATTACATTCCGTTACGCTAAATTACACGACGTTAGGTTAGGTTCGGGCCCACCCCGGCCCTTCCCACCCCGCGCAGCCCCGTCCGTACCGGAGCCGACCATCCCGGTACCCTAGCAACGAGCGCTTCCGCTTTACGTCACTTCCCCTTCCGCCGTGAGTCCAAGCCCCGCCCACTCCAGCGAGCGCAGCGGTGGGGGCGGTGACACGGTAGTGGGCGTGGCTACACACGATGGGCGTGTCCACATTGGCGTGGGCGTGGCTACAGGCGGTGGGCGTGGCCAGAGCCACATGGGCGTGGCTATGGGGCAGCGGGCGCGGCTTGGTGGCCAAGTGGGCGTGGCTTACCGCACAGAGGGCGTGGCTTGCCGTGCGGTGGGCGTGGCCTCCGCCGTTTCCCGCGCTGATGGCGGCCGAGCCTGCGGGTGCCGCCGATGCGGGCAGAGCCCCGCGGCTGCCGCCCCGCTGGCTGCAGGCGCCGCCGCTGCTCACCGTGGAGATGCAGACGGGCGGCGAGCCCCTGCGCGTCATCCCCCGCCTGGAGGCGGCCGAGGCGGCGGTGGCGTCGTCCGGGCTGTCGCTGCTGGCGCTGCGGCGGCACGTGGCGGCCACCCAGGACCACGTGCGGCGGGCGCTGGTGCACGAGCCCCGCGGCCACCGCGGCATGTACGGGGCGCTGGTGGTGCGCGGCGCGGCGGCCGTGGGCGACGCCGACCTGGCGGCGCTGTTCCTGCATGGTGCCGGGTACAGCGCCATGTGTGGCCACGCCGTGCTGGCCCTCGGGCGCTTCGCCCTCGACTATGGGCTGGTGGCCGCCCCGCGCTGTCCCGAGACCACCGTGCGCCTGCGCTGCCCCTGCGGGGTCGTCACCGCCTTCGTGCCGTGGGATGGGCGGCGCAGCGGCAACCCCGTCCGCTTCCACAGCGTGCCCGCCTTCGCTGCTGCCACCGGTGGGGCTCAAGATGGTGGTATCGGTGTTTGGGGGGCTGGGGTGCTGGGTGAATCCTTCCCCGGTTCTGATGTCCTCCAGAGGTGGGATGAGGCCACCAGGGCAAGCTCGCAGAGCACGGCTGGGTGGCCTCAGACTGCTCAGCACCGTGCCCCCTTCTCATCGCTCTCCCTTTCCCTGCACAGACGTGCCCATTGATGTCCCCGGTCACGGGAAGGTGGTGGTCGACATCGGCTATGGTGGCACTTTCTACGCCTTCCTCAGTGCCGAGCAGCTGGGCCTCGACGTCTGCTCCTCGAAGACCAGAGACCTGGTCAGCGCCGCGAGCGCGGTGACAGAAGCGGTGAAGAAGCAGGTAGGGCACCGCGCTGCTCTGGCTGCTGCTGATTATGAAGTGCTGCCTGTGTTCACAAACCTCCCTGTGCCGTTCCCAGTTCCCGCTCCATCACCCTGAGAGCGAAGACCTGGCCTTCCTCTACGGCACCATACTGACAGACGGGAAGGACGCCTTCAGCGAGGAGCCCACCACCAATATCTGCGTGTTTGCAGATGAACAGGTACAGGAACAGGCTGTTCTCGGGTGCTCCAGGCACTGCCTTTTTCCCCTTCGTACCCCAAACCTGCATATTTTGTCTTTCCCTTTGTGATATATCCTGATTTTTAACCCCCCCTGGGCTAGGAGGACTTCTCCCTAAGCACAGTATAAAGGTGAGAGAAGCAGAGCTGCTTCATCTCCTCTTGTAGGTTGACCGATGTCCGACCGGTTCAGGGGTGACAGCTCGCATCGCCCTGCAGTACCACAAGGGGCTCATCCAGCTGAACCAGAGCAGAACCTTTCGGAGCAGTACCACGGGGTCCCTGTTCACGGGGAAGGCAGTGAAGGCAAGTGCTTGGTGCTGGAGTTTCCCCCTGGCTTGAGGACTGCGGGGAAGGTGCTGTTGCTGTGGGTCTGTGGAGGGGCAGAAAAGCCTTTCTGTGCCTGGATGGGGAGGAGGGAGGTGCCTGGGGGTCTTGCTTTCACACAAGCAAGGATTTTTTATTAGGCAAGGATGTAATGGTAAGAATTAGTTGTGTTACATGGCTTCACTGCAAACCCTCAGCCATCAGAAAAGGCCCGGGTGAGATGCATTTCTGATGCTGATGTAGATAAATCCACGTGGTTTATCCTCTGTGTCAGCGGGGGGTGGGTTCCTCTTCCCATCCCCTCTTCCCTGCTCCAAGTGAGCGTGTTGCTCTGGGACACCCTGACCCTAACCCCTCTGCAGGAAGCCAAGTTTGGGGACTACAACGCCGTTGTAGTGGAAGTCTCGGGAGAAGCCTTTTACACCGGTACGGCCACCTTCACAATGGAAGAGGAGGACCCGCTGAAATACGGCTTCTTCTTCAAGTGACCGGAGCCTCTCGGTGACGGTGCTGCGCTTCTGCCTGCACATTTCTGCTCTGCTTCTGCCCACGGCTCGCTGCAATGTCCCAGAGCAACCCGACCAGCCTTCAGTGGCATAACGGTGCCTGCTGTGTTCTGAGATAACAGGTCGTGCTTCTCTGCTCTGGCTATTGATGGAGGTCCAGGGCTGCTCTGGGAAGCCACAATCTTTTTTTTTTAAATAATTTTTCACAGAAAATGGAGCTGATCTTTGGAGAGCTGTCTTCGAATTTACGTGCCTTCTCTGCTTCTGTAAATTACTAATTTCTAAGCCAGATTCCTATTAAATGCCAGCTGGAAACACTGCCTTCCCCTCTTGTTCTTGCTGCTGGAGCTCATTTCCAGGGCTCTGCCAAGCGTGTCACTGCTGGTAGGACTGCCTATCCCTCCCTGATGCCTCTTGTTCAGGCAGCAGCGCTGCTCTGCCTCATGCCCCTGTGTCCCCAGTCCTGGATCCCCTTATCACTGCCCTGGTTTCATCCCTGCCAGAGCCCTCCTGTGTCCCAGGTCTGGGCACAAACATGTGCAGAGGATTCCCAGCCTGCTGCGTGCTGTGTCCTCCTCACACTGCTTCCTAAACCCTGCCCTCTTGCTTGTTTCGGACCACAGTCTGCAAACACCATGTGGTTAACTTTCAACGGGAGTAGCTGGCTTCAAAGGTTGGAGCCATTTTGACCTTTGATTGCAAACTTATTTAGTTGTGATTCTGTCTGAGCCCAGGGGCAGCTTGCCCAGCGGAGCGTGGCCAGGGCTGGCGCCGAGCCCCGCGAGGGACGGCCGCTGGGGATAAACCAGGCAGAGACCGGGCAGGCTGTCACGGTGGCAGAAACGGAGCTTCAGGCCACTCGGGGCCTGTAATTTCCTTTGTGTCTCTGGACAAAACGGTGTTGGTTTATTGGAGACACTCATGGGAATTTGCCTCATTAAATTCTTCTGAAAAGGAGAATGAGTATCTCCAGGTGGCTCCATGCAGCAAGTCAGGCTGGAGAGCTTGGGAAAGGGTAGCATGGGGAGGACTGAGAGGAATTTCTTCTGTCAAATTGAAAATTACAACTTTGGAAAGAGAAGGAGCAGAAATCCGCAAGTTTGGAGAGCAGCTGTGCTGCCAGCGGGCTTTTTCAAGGCTGGCATTTGGGACTTTTGCTCCCAGCTTTGCCTCCGATTTCCTGCAGAAGTTCTCCTGCCCTGATGAATCCCCTGCAGCCTGGGGTGCGGGTGGGCAGCAGAGATGAGCACATCATCTGTGCTTGCAGGAATAACTCAGGGGTTTGGGCTGGGGAAGAGGGGGCTCAGGGCAGAGCTCGGTGCTCTCTGCAGGTACCTGGAAGGGGTGGGGAGCTGGGGGTCGGCCTCTGCTCACAGGTAACCGGTGATGGGACCAGGGAATGGCCTCGAGTTGTGCCAGGGGAGGTTGAGGTGGGAAATGAGGAGACATTTCTGCTCAGAGAGCAGGCAGGCGTTGGGACGGGTTGCCCAGGGAGGTGGGGGAGTCCCCATCCCTGGGGGTGCTCAAGGGAAGGTTGCCATGTCCCCTGGTGCTTGGGGACGCGGTTTGGTGGTGACACTGGTGGTAGGGGGATGGACCAGATGATCCTGGAGGGCTTTTCCAAACTAATGATTGTAAAAGACACTAGTGTGCTTATAGCTTGTGCAAACCTCCTTTGGGATCTCTCCCCATACAAATACTCCAGCTGGCTCTCACAGCCCAGCCCTTCAGCCATTAACCTGCAGCCTCCAAAAACCCTTCCCCGGAGCGGGGTCGGGGTCGAGATGCCCATGAAGGGCAGCAGGCTGGGACCCTATAACCGTGACGGGGAGCGGGGCCGTGAGGGAAATCGGGTCCGTGAGGGGGCTCCGCGGCCATGGGGCCGCCGCTGCCCCCGCCCCCGGTGCTGCGGGGCGGGCCGGGCCGGGCGGGTTCCCCGGGCAACCATGGGCGGCCGGGAGGACGTCAGCGGCTGGCGGCGGCGGGCGGGCGGGCATGGAGCCGCTGGCGGCGGTGGCCGAGCCGGGCAACCTCTCCCGGGGCGGCGGCAACGAGAGCGGGGAGGCTGCGGCCGCCTCCGGGGCGGGGTGGTCGGCGGCGGCGCTGGCCTCGCAGGCGCTGGCTCTGCTGCTCATCTTCGCCCTGTCGGCGCTGGGCAACGGGGCGGTGGTGCTGGTGATCGCCCGGCACCGGCAGCTCCGCACGGTGACCAACGCCTTCGTGCTGTCCTTGTCGCTGTCCGAGCTGCTGGGAGCCCTCCTCTGCCTGCCTTTGGCTTTTCTCAGCTTGCTCAGCCGCCCGCCCGGCGCTTGGCTCTTCGGGCAGCGCCTCTGCTTGGCCTCCGCCGCCTTGCACGCCGGGTTGGGCATCGCCGCCACGCTCACCATGGCGCTGCTCTCCTTCGACCGCTACTGCGCCATCGTCCGCCAGCCCCGGCACAAGATGGGGCGCCGCCGCGCCGCCCAGCTCCTGGCCGCCGTCTGGCTGGCAGCCCTAGCCCTTGCCGGCCCTTGGTACGGGCTGGCGGGCGAGGGGCGTCGGGAGGCACGTCCCGGGGCGTACCGCTGCGTCTACGTGCTGCCCTGGGGCTCCTCGCGGCTGGGGCCGCCCTACGGAGCAGCCCTCATCGTGCTGTGCTACCTGCTGCCCTTCGCCCTCATGTGCTTCTGCCACTACAACATCTGCCGGGCCGTGCGGCTGGCCGAGAGCCGCGTGCGGCCCCTCACCACCTACGGGCACCTGCTGCGCGCCTACGGGGAGATGCGCACGGCCACCACCGTCCTCATCATGATCGTCTCCATCATCTGCTGCTGGGGGCCCTACTGCATCCTGGGGCTGGCCGCCGCTGCCGGCCGCCTGCCCTTCTCGCCCACCATGGACGCCGTGGCCAGCGGGATGGCTTGGGCCAACGGGGCCATCAACCCCCTCATCTACGCCGCCCGCAACCCCAACATCTCCGTGCTGCTGCGGCGTAGCCGTGAGGGTGGCTACAGGACTAGGAACAACGTGGCCGCCTACCTCTCGGCCCCGGGACGCCGGCCGGAGCCTCGCAGCCGGGCTGAACGCGTGCGGGAGCGCTACGTCAACCGGCACAGCGCGCCCCCGGGCAGCGCCCCGTCCTCCTCCAGCCCGGCGAGCGGGGGAGAGGTGGCCATGTGGGCCTGCAAGAACCCAGCTGTCCTCTTCTGTCGGGATGGGCAGCCGGACACCGTCTCCGAGGCCGCCATGCAGGCCAAAGCGGACACTGTGGACACCAGCCTCTGACAGGGTTGGGGTCCGGGATGGAGGCATTGGGCGCTGTGGCCGTCTCCCTGAGGACGCAGTGGGAGCCCCAGCTCTTGCAGTGCTTTGCAGCCAGGCTGCCGGGAAAGCGGAGAGACGGGACTGCAGGAGCCACAGTGGGATTTCTTCTCCATCTTGCGAGCTCTGGTTTGGCGACCGAGCCTCCAAGCAGCGAGAGATCCCAGGGAAAGGGTGTGCCCCTTCCATTTCAGCAGGCCTGATGCACTGGTGATAGCTGCTGGGCCCAGCCAGCCCAGGAGTTTGGCTGCAAGAACAAAGCAGCTGTTGCTCCAGTCCTGCAGCAAGCGCCAAGCTGAAGCTGGGGAGCAGACACACAAACACAGCCCAAACCGACGACCGACTGTGTGAGCTGTTTGTTAAGTGCCAAAAGAGCAATTGAAAGCTGCACACTGGCAGCTGGAAGACACTCTGAAAACACCACACTGTGAAAACCGCATCATGGCAGGAAAATGTTGCTTTAACCCATTATACGTGGAAGTGCCGAAAGTCACAAAATGTTGGACAGGCTAAAAAGTGATCTGTGATGATGATATTTTCTTAAACTCCCATGCATAACAAAACAGTAATTGTTGTGACAGACGTCTACGGAGAGGGAAGATGTGTGATACTGGGAGGGAGGGAAAGGAAGATTAAACTTGTCAGCATTTCAGCAGCCTTTTCTTTTTCTTTACAGGTACAGTCAGCTTAAAATACTATGAATGTGAGAAATGAGAGCTCTTCAGAACTGAGGAAAAGGGTGTGGGTGTAGACTTTGGTATCACTGAGCTTGTGCACAAGGTGTACGCTTTCTTTTTGAGCTCATCAGAAGTGTCTCACATCTCTAACAATTTAACCGTGTTTAGAGGAGCCATGCAAGAGAGGTGAGTATCCAAAGGAGAGGTAAAGCAATGCCACGTGTTCTTTGTCTGCTTAAGCATGTGAAAATGTGTATATGCAGAGAACAGATATCATTGCACCAATGGCAGCAACCTGATACTGGAATGTAATATTTAAAAACCAGCTCTGACACTGAAACAAAATGAAAATTACACCAGAAAGGAAGTGCAATTGCACAGCATAAATTCGTATGAATTTATCTGTATCGTTTATTTTTGCCCACAGGCTCAGAGGCCTAAAGCCTTAAATTAGTATTTTGAATCAGAACCTAAGATTGTCCTTCTTTATCTTTGCTGGAGTTAAATGTGAAAGACGGGCAGTGTTTTTCTTGTACTGTCTTTAAAAATATGTTACTGTTTTAACAGCTTTTTCAACTGTTTGTGACTCAAGTTAACATACAACCCTTATTTTGCAACTGAGACAAGAAATAAATTGTCTTTTATGCAGGACATTAAAGTGTCTCAGCCTGGCATCATTCTCAACCCAGCCTTGAAAAGGGAACTTCTCTTAAAAAATTGTTAGATGAATGAGAGTAGACAGAAACCTAATTGTGAAATGTGACCTGATTGTTTGTGAACTTTTAATGCAGCCATTTTTTATGCTGTAAGCATTATTCTAAACCTCTTTCTGTGATGCTCCTGAAGTCCACAAGGAAAAGATACGACCCTTGGATACCTCTCAGTACTCACATTTTGCCCTGTAGATCTTGGATTTTGCAAGTTGAGCAGTGCTTTTGTACGGTTTCAGAGAGAAGCCGGACTGCTTTCCATGGAAGCTGTTTGACAGCGAGCGAACACTGGTGACTTGTTAGAAGGGCAGCACAGGAACTGCTTACATTTTTGTTTCTCTGGCCCGCCCGTCTGCAGCCAGGTATGGCTCAACAGCTCCAAGAGCTTTTGCCTGAGTCCCGCTAGTGACTGACACGATAAGAACAGACAAATTAAGGGATAGTTCTTGGCTTAAGAAAACAAGGAAGGTGAAGGTCCAGCACTGCTGTTCTTGACTGTTGGTGTGCCGTCCAACGTTAGGCTGCATTGATCTTGCTGCTCAGTGGCCCTGAAAAGGGTGGTCCTCCCCCAGCCACTCTCCCAGCCCAGCCATCCCTTGCTGGCCAGCTCAGGCACTGAACGACAGAAAGCCATCGATTCCCTTTTTTGCATGCTGGCCGAGGTTTCTGCTGATTTCATGCCCTGACTGGCTTACCACAGGTCGGAGAAGCAGCCCTGTGGCAGTTGCTTCTGGCAAGGGACAAGACCGGGACAGCCAGGACTGAGGTCGGCCATGAGGCATCGCGGGAGCTGCAGCAGGAGGGAATTATCAGGGCTTTCTAGGAAGGTGGAAGTGCTGCTGGAACAGGACGGATTTCCACTTATTTTTAACAAGCTCCGGCCAGTGCCTGTAGATTAGTCTTGCATGTGCAGAGCTCAATGAGGGCAGCTGGCCTTTGAGCTGTCCCAAATGGCCCTTTTCTGTTAAACACTAACAGTAACTTAAACACTGGGGCATAGCAAAGGAAGATTATTGACCAGATCCATTTGCAGGGGCTGATACAGAGCTGGTAATCACAGCACAGTTGGGTAATTTGGGTACATGAGTCTCTACAGCCACATTTTTCAAAGTGTGATTTAAGAAACATAACCAAGGGGTGAAGCATCTTAAGCCACAACTGAGAAAAACACCAACACAGAGAGAACAAATGCCAGAGGTTGCAGGTTGCCTGCCAGAAGGGCACTTGTGCTGCTGCCTCTCTCCAACGGCGTGGTGACGGGGAGATCTCAGCCATGCTAACCCAGCCCATGGGCTAACTCAGCCCATCGTCACAGCTCGTTCCCAGGGAAGAAAATGTTGCAGGAGGTGGCTCCTGGCCAAGCCACTATGGGGACATCAGCTCCACACCTCTTACATGCCCGTGCTGGTGTGACCCCACTTACAGCTCCCCCTTCTTTGGGCTGGAGGGGCACCCAGTTGGCAGCGAGACGCTGGGGGTTTGGACAATGCAAAAGCAGCTTTGAGGGGCCAACCCTCCAGCCATGGCTCAGCAGTCCTTCTGTCCTTCCTCCTCCGTTGAGGTGAGGCTGGGTGCGAGGCAAGCCATAATTTTGTTTGTACAAGGGCTCTGAAGGGAATTTGGGACACCTTTTAGCACTCCAGCTCAAAAATTGTGTGGGCTATTCAGTGCAGTACAGCCAGCATTAAAGAGAGAGCAATTCGCATGGCTTGAAGAGCAGCTCAGCCTTGGATACCAGTGACAACATTCATCTAAGTCAAATCTAAAAATGCGTCCTTAGGCTCCTTTGTCACTCAGCCAGCACTTCCCAGCACCCTCACCCTTTTTAAGAGTGCCATATTATTTGTGCATGCCACTGATCTGGCCTATGCATTACTTCTAAGAAGGGAAACGTTAAGTCTTTAGGAATGGGAAGCATTTACAGGGTACCGTTCCAACTGGAGTCTGGAAGTTTTGCCATTGATGCAGTCATCGGATTCATTCATGTCATTACTTCCCACTCCCTCCCTGAGCCCTGGATGGAGGCTGCATTCAGAGGGAACGCTCCGTGTACAGCTGACGAGCTGCAAGCAATTAGCTTGGCAGTGACAGCCTGATGGGCTCTAATAACTGATAGCGATCAGCAGAACGGGGATGAGATCCAGCAGCCCTGCTCCTTTCAGCACTGGCGTTGGGTTGTGTAGCCAGCAGATGCCAGCAGAGCTCTGAGCAGCCAGCGCAGCCTTTCTGCTAATAAGAAAAACCTGCTAATGAGATTGATCGCTCTGCCTTCAGGACTGCTGTGCCCGAATTAAGAGCGAGGGCTGCAGCAAATGCATGGAAAAGTCTACGTTTACCCCTCTGGAGCTTTAGAAGGTTTGTCACGGAGGCTGAAATGAATAATTCAGAAAGCACACCAGAAAAGCAGCATTTTTAACAGCCTGTGGAGCTGCACACGCTGCAGCCCTGATGCTGGCAGTGCCTGGTTGATCAGCGCTGCCTCTTCCCTCTCATCTTGGTGCTTTTAGTTGGTGGCTGATTATTAATAAATGGCTGCTCCTCTAGGGCTGCTTGCAGAGCAATACACAGGCACATGGTGGAATAAAATGGTCCCAAATCCCGCAGGAGGAATCACAGGCAATGGGACAGGCTTGGGTAACCAGGCAAGCACCACTATGGGAAGCAGGAGAAGCGACATGGAGAAACAAGCTGTAAATCCCTCCCTGTGGCACAAAATGGATGAGTTTAAAAAAAAATAAAGCGAAAATAGCACAAGACCCAGGGCACGACACCCAGGGCCTGCATTGGTCTGGATGGGGAGTGAGGGATGCTCTGCTCTGCTCAGCCAGAAAGACCCCAGGAGGGGTTGGCTGAAGCTGGAGATTTAGGAAGGGGGGGCTCAAAGGGGAAGGGAACACCTGCATGATGTGTTCTGGGGAGCTGTGTATGACCCTACACTGCTTTCACTCCTGGTGAGGGTGGCTGTACCACTGCCCCATGCCACACTGGTGTGGGCATCGTGGCCCTGTGCTCAGCTCCATGCTCCAGTTCTCGCTCAGGGATGGGTTTTTGGCTAAGCCCTAGCCCCAGGCTCTTCCCATGTGATCTATAATATCGACAACTGAAGACCAGTCTGTGTTTTTTTTTCTTTTTCTGCACGGATCCTGGCGCCCATCCTGCCACCCTGCCTGCAGGGGCTGTGCTGGTGCTCGCTGAGCAGGCAGACACCAAGCCCCGGGGCCTTCTTCGGGATGTTTGGGCTGGGTGAAGCAGTACAAAAACATGCCCGCGGGCTTGTGGGGTGGTTGTGAAAGATGAGCTGGAAGCAGCTACAGCTCGGCACGGGAAGGAAATGTGCTCTGAGAGGAGCCATTTGTTTTCTGCTGTTTCTTTCCTTGCTAGCGTGGAGCTCCTCCAGGCTCGGCTGCTTTTGAAATGACAGGCGTTGGCAGAAGCCCCCAAAACAGAGTGAAAGCAAAGAGCTGCAGTCAGGGAGCGCACAGACAGCGCTATAGCACGGCGTGATTTTGGGGATGACATTTTGGGACGTGATGCTCCTCTGGGGGAGTCTGGGAGGGGAAGCGTTCAGCATTTCGAGGAACATTCCTGCTTCTCGCAGGGGCCACAGCACATCTTGCTTAAGGCAGCAGGGTGAGAATTTCAGCAACACCCCTGCAAGCTGGGGAGCAGCCCGTGCTACGCAGAACAAAACCCTCGGAGGAATCCTGCAGATTAAAAACCCTCAGGGTCACGGATGTGCACAAAAGCAGTAGGTGGCTTCTTCCAAACACCCTCACCCAGCCGTTCCCTCACAACCTCGTAAGTGTAATTTGCTTACTCGATCTGGCAACTGCTCTCAGCGTCAGGGGAAAAATGCCCGAGTAACCAGGTCACTAATTTCTCCAGCGCAGTCTGATGGGCTGTGCTGGTTTGTGCTTCCCTGACCCGCTGCCGGGCTCAGCCTGGTGCATTTCACACAACATTGGGCAATTCGCTGCCCAGAGGTCACGTCGTGCTCTCAAATCGCCCATCTGAATTGTGAATGCTTTCCAGAAAATGTAACTCAAACAGCATTCATCTCCCCTGCTATTAAACGGGGAAGATTTGCCATAGAAAGCCCATCTCAGCTGATTGCTTCGCTCCGAGCCCTCCAGCCCTGCTGTCCCACGGCCCCGTGCTGTGGTGTACAGGCAGCAATGAGAATATTGGGCCGTGGGTCAGTAAATGAAGTTGGAGAAAAAGGTAATTTAGTGACTGATCATCACAGAGCTCCCCCAGAACCAGGAAAATGAGCTTTAATGCCGAGCTCATGGTACCTGACAACAAAATGCAAGGAGAGCTGGGTTTTAGCAAGGGGAGGCTGCTCAAAACTGGCTCCCAGCACAGCCCCAGCACTGGAACAAGTCCTGGAGGTAACCATGGTGGAGTTACCCTCACCATTTACCATGGCATCGCTTACCAGTGCCATCCAGATCACCCACAAAGGCGTTTTGAACTGGCTAATCTTGCACACGCAAGCACTTTCACTGCGCACACTGCACAAACCAGTGCTCAGGCGGAGGACAAAGCGGCAGCAAAGCCCCACGTTGTGACCTGTGCCTGTTTGACTCAGTGAGTGATGAGGGGTAGAATTAAAATTATCCCTCCTCAGCTGTGTTGGGGGGTATTAAGGTGTAGCATTTTTGACTGTTGCATGGCAGAAAGGTACCAGAGACAGCTTGGGCTGGCTGTAAAACCACGTGGCGTGGCAAGTGCCAGAAGCTGCTGGTCCCCAGGCTCTGCTGGGCTTCCCTGCTCACCTGCACCAGACTTATTCAAGGCTAAAAATATAAAAAAAAACTCAGAGGTTTGGGGCCAGAGCACTTCTGGTTGAAATGGGGCCATCTCCTTCTCACAGGTTTTTGCAACCCCAAGCACCAGCCTACTCACACCTTTCCTCCAACACCAGTCCCAAACCTCAAATAGCCCTTTTTTCCCCCAAATATTCCGTTTTTCTCCCATCCCCAGTGACACTGAGGAGAGGCTGCTGTGCTGCTCTGCACAATAACTCGTGGCTCCGTGCTGAACACTCACCGGAATCGCTTTTCTTTATTGCATATTGCCATCTTAGAAAATGTACAGTCTCATGACATTACACAGCATTTCCCGCTAGCTAGCACTAATAACATTCTTGCACCTAACAGACTACCTTGGTCACTACGAAGCTACTAAGCTCCAAGACATATATTTCAGTTTACAAATTATTATGGATTTTTTTTTTTTCATTTTTGGCATTATTAAAAAAAAAAAAAAATCATCTTTAAAATACACACCCAAGAGAAAAGAGTGGCTACTTACACCAGCACCAATCTAAAAGTAGTTTTTGACAATGGCACATGGAATTACCTGCACACAGCCTTTGTATTTATATATATATCATCTTTTTCTTCTCTCTTTTTTTTTTTTTTTCTTTTTTTTTTTGAAGAAAACAAAGAAATGGCAAACTCAGCCCAACAACGAGGCTGCTGTAAAACAAAACAACAACAAAAACCAGGTCTGGGAGGGCAAGAGGAAATTTGTCAGAAAGGCCCCGGTGGGGCCGCGAGGCAGGAGCAGGGGCCGGGACCCCAGCAGGCGATCGCCCTTCCCCATCCGACCACCTTGCGAGTTCGACGTGAGAAACCATTCCTTAAACCATCAGAGGCCAGACTTTTTTTTTTTTTTTTAACCTTTTTCATCTTTTTGCTTTGTTTTGTTTTTAAATCCCCCTCCCCCCCAAGTCCATTCCCTCAATTGTATCAGCCCCGTTTTTTTTCAGCCATAAATAAAAAATATAAATAGAGGCACTTTAGTTAAGGAATAGTATTATCATTACCTTTTGTCTTTATTTCCCCCTCCTTCTGAAAGCAAAGTGCTTAACTCCACCTGTGAACATAACCCGCAGGTTGCGCAGCTGCTTGGAAACGAGGTGCTGGACTTTTGCGCTTACCTGCTTGATTTATTACTGCTTTAATGCTACTCAGAAAGTCTTTTTTTTTTTTTTTTCTTTTCTTTTTTTTTTAAATCTACAGTGCGTCAAAAGTTGCAATGAAGAAAAGAACAAAATGGTAAAACCACAGCTCTTGACAACTCTGTTTAGAGTGATATTTCACAGCTTTCACACAGCACGCAGACCCCGCGGCCTTCAGGTGCTTAGAACCATATTTTTTATACAAATTAGTTTAAACAGCACTTTCGCTATACAGTACATATAGTTCACTGACACCCCATACCCCATCAGCAATACCGATTATCTGACAAAAAAAAAAAAAAAAAAAAAAAAAATATTTCAAATAGTGTTAATATCTAGTGCAACAGGGACAAACTCATCTCTCCACAGGAAAAAGAACAAACAAATAAAAAAGGATCACAAAAGTATCGGTGGTATAAAAAGGTTTTGTCTTGTTTCCTCAAAAAACACACCACAAATAAATAAAAGCAAAAAGTAACAGTCCTTTATATACTCAGCATAATTTAAGAATAGAAATGTTAATATGTTAATGGCGTTTACTTTTTATTCTCCAATTTTTAATTTTCTAAACCTTTAAATTATTACTCCCTGAGAGCTTTGAATTCTTTTTATTATTTTCTTTTTTTTTTTTTTTTTTGGACTGACATTTTACAGGTAGTTCTGCTTACAAATTTGCAAGGACATTGAACAGCAAACCAGTCAAAAAAAAATAGGACACCACGAAGAGACACGTTTCTTGGCATCGTTGCTTCTGGTGTCCATCAAAAAAAAGAAAAACAAGAACAGAAAAGAAGGCGGGCACAGGTGTGAGCCTGCGAGTTTTGCTCCGGCCCCGTTGTACACCAGCTGACCTTCCGTCCTGACCAACATCTACAGAGGATACAGTTTGTCCCATTGAACAGAAAGCAAGAATAAAAATTACAACACGAAAGTTTAATGCTCCTCATCGCATCTGAGAACCAACCCTTCCCGCCGTCTTGGGCCAGGAAACGTTATAAAAGTATAAATACACCTGGGTGCTGTGTGAGCGATAAGCACACTCGGGGAACCTTTTCCTTTAGCAAGGCAAAAGGAAAAGAAGAGCGTTTCCCAAAAGTGATGGGAAGAACAGCATCACTGTGAGCGCTCGCGGCACCGAGCGTGGGGACCAGCACGTAGTAAGCACAGAAGTGCAAGTTTTGGGAATAACCACGACAACGAAAAAAACTCATCAAGTCCAGTCAACTTAGCTTTCTCCTCTTTTCTGCTGGGGTTGTGTGCAAGGCGTCCCAGCAAATGGCCCCGCTCAGTGCCCGGGCATCGGGGCGGGAGAGCGACGCGGAGCAGCTCTCCATCCCCTTTATGGACCCCCACGAGGAAGGCGGTTGTCTCTGTGCTCAAGTCCTCTCTTTCTCCACGGACGTGACATTGTGCTTGTGCCTTGGGAGAGGCACTCGTCGAAGGGGACAGAGGGGAGGGGACGAGCACCCTCAGGGATGCGCAGCTCCACCTGACCCGACCGTACTCGTGGTACTTACACACACACTCGCCCGCAGGGAGAAAGAGCGTGCCACTGTTTCGCTTGGAATCGCAAGGCAGTATAACGAAAAAAAAACAATAATCCTAGCCACTTCAAAAAAGACTGCTAACCAGGTTTCTAAACTCGTGGTTTTCGTTGTTTTCCGTCCCTTCCGCCGCTCAGAAGTTGAGCTTGGTGACGGGCCGCTCGCGGCCACTGTCGGCCAGCTGGTTGGCGATGCGCTTGCGGTTGCGCTTCAGCTTGGAGAGGTCCTTGTCGAAGACCTCGCCCGAGCGCAGGGCTGAGACGAGGTCGTCGAACTCACCGCCCTCCTCGCCGCTCTCCTTCGCCTTCCTCGCCTTGCGCTCCCGCTCCCGCTGCTCCTTCAGCTGGTGGGGAGGAAGGACAGCTCGCTGTCACGCATGCACCCGGAACCCCAAACCATGAAATGACAGTGGTTTCCCACCCGTTATTTAACAAGCAAGAGCTGGGTGCTCTAAGCGTGGGGCTGCTGTCCCCACGTGTCCCCCGCCAGGCAGTGCTAGACCCGTGGATGCCTGCTCACCTGGGCCTCCATGCGCGCCCGGCGCTCCTCCTCCTCCTTTCTCCTCCTCATGTTCTCGTTCTCCTGCTTGGCCTCCGTCACGGCTTGAAGGAACTGATCGAAGATGCCGAAGAACTCATCGGGCTGTATTTTGTCTGTGTCTTCTCCAAAGTACTTCACGGCCTTGGAAAACTGGGGAGAGAGCAGACAGGAGGCTGTCAGGCTGAGGGGACACCCACCACGCCGTTGAGACCCCCATGGAAAGCCTTCAACCTGATGGAGCAGAGAGGAACGTGTCCAGTGGTTGGACATAACAAAGGATGGAATTAACAGCAAGACTTTGATTAGTCAATCCTTGGCTTAAGCATGACATGACCCATCTGACATCTTGTTTTCTGTGCATTAGCTGACCTTTAAGTCCCCCGGAGAGGTCCTGCAGCCCCCTCTCCCAAAAAAAACGACCCTTCACACCTCTGGCTCTGCTCACCCCCCTCGAGCCCCCAGCTCGACTTCATTAACCATGCAGTAGTAAAAGCAAGGAAGCAAAATATTGTGGGACTGAAGACTGAAGACATAAAACTAATAGTAAACACGGCAGGGGAAGGGAAACTCGCACTTTTAAGTTTTCTTTGAAGTATTTTTGGGGTATTATTTATCATTGCCACATGCTCTGCTATTGAAACCAAATGTGTTGGTGAAACTGTGTCTGAGGCTCAGACACAGCACTGGGCAGGCAAATGGGAAGTTTTCCAGCCTTTCGTGCTGTTTGCACACCATTAGTGTAAGCGAGTCAAATAAGGTTGTAGCAAAGGTCAGGACAGGAGATCCACGCTCTGCTGATGGGTCCCAGTCCCCAAGGAGCCCACAACTCATCCTTGTGGGCTGAAATCCTTTGTTCTCACTTCCAGTTTGAAGGAGACTCTGTGCACAGAAAGTTCATTAATATGGGCATGGCGCGGTCTGGAGATAAGCAAGCTTTAAAGAAAAGGAAAACAAAATCAAAGCACAAACAGATTTCTAAGTTGCTTTAATTTTGCTCTGCGGACTAAGCCTGCCTGGATAATTAAGTTTTATTTTCAGGGGTGTCTCAGGCTCTTCAAAAGACATTTAGGGCATTTTCATTTCTTTGTTTATTTATGAGACTTAGCACTTCAGGATGCAAGGGGGGATCTGAAAGGTGCCCTGTATCAATCAAAACCATCAAGTTTATTCCTGTTGATTTTCATTAAAATACTGATGTTATCTGCCATTTCTCAGGAGATTCTGGTGGGGGGAAAAGGCTGAAAATGTTATCCTCAAGGGATATAAAATTTATAAGATTATTAAGTTTCTTCTTTCCTAAGAAAAAAATGATAAAACGATTTAAACATGTGTTTCAAAAATGAAGAGCTGGTGCATTTTCCACAGCCCGTCCCATCTGACGACCATGGGAACAGCCATGCACTTGCTTCAAAGTAGGCTTTGATGGGTTATGGGGGCCACGACCAGACCTTCTCCTCCAGATCCAGCCAATGTAGGATGACACAGCTTGCAGACACTTGTCACCATCTCCTAACTCACTGCAGGCAAGATCTGCCTGGCTGCCACCACCAATTCTGAAGGGTGGCCTCACCTCAGGGTGTAGGCACGGCCTCAGGAGGGCAGTGGTCACTCACAGTGCCAAGCACGGGTGGTCTGGAGGACAGCATCAGGTCAGCACTGGTGCAACCAGGGAGAAGGAGGTGGTGGCACTTGATAACTTGATAAATTCTGTCTTTGGAGAGGTAGCTCATGCAGTGGGATAAGGATGGGACCTCTCTGTGTTGGGTTCTCCCTGCCAGTTCAGTTAAGATGAAAGCCAAAGCAGAGAGGAGGCACTGGAAGCCAGTTCTGGGAGGGCACAGAAACCAGCTGCATGCTCAAAGAGGGGAAGCAAAGCGTGCCTGGGAATCACAGATGTCAGCTGATGGCTACCAATTTGCTTGGATTTTAGCCAGCCTGCTGGGAAGAGAGGATGATGTGGTGAGAAGTCACCGCATGTGGCCCTTGGTGGCTGCAAAGTGCTCACCAAGGCACTGCTCTGGGGAAGCTGAACCTTTGAAGCAGCATCTCTACTAAGCAGGCCTGGAGCTGGCCTCAATTCACGTCTCTGAGCTCCTCAGAAACAGTGGAAGGGCAGGGCTGTCCCTCCCCTGCTATCCAGATCTCAGGGAGTTTGGTGCCCTTACCAGCTCTTTTGCTTCTGCCAGAAGATCTTCAACATCCGAGAAGCTGAAGCTGGCTAACGTGATGAACTGGCTGACGACAGACACAAATTTGTCTCCCGTTTGCTGAACTTGAGACTTCTGAAAGTCCAGCTCCTTTGGGGAAAAAAATAAACAAATCTGGTCAGGCCCTGGCCGATGGGGGACACAAACACCACCGGCCTCCATCAGTGCTGTTGTGTGTGTGCCCACAACAGTGCCAATGGTGCCCCCGCACTGCTGCTGCCTCCTGCCACGCGTGAAAACCTCAGATTACCCCATTTCACAGTATCATGGCTGCTCTATGCTTTTGAGGCCAAATCCTGCAGGAGAGATGCTAGGAGCAGCATTATCAGCCAGACAGCGAGTCCTTCAGGATACCTCCACTGCTTCTTCACCTCTCCAGGTCAGCTGCCCAGCCCCAGCCCCTGTCCTCCGAGGTTTTCCAGCCAAGGAGACCCCACAGCACATCGCAGGTCCTGCTCCATGCACGCTGTCATTCGATTTACTTAGCCTCCCCTGGTGCATCAGACACAAACCATGCACATGCCCAGCCGGCCCTGGGAGGACAGGCACACGTGCAGGGCAGGAAGGGAGGACCAGATCTCTAGGAAATGTGATAAAAGCAGCTTTGCTGGGAGCCCCCCCCACGGAGGGATGCCGTGGTGCTCAGAGCCAGGCTGGACTGCATTTGATTTAAATAATACTTACAGCCTCCACCGCTCTCAGGCCGCTCCTCAGCGTGTTTATTTCTTTCTCCAGCTCAGTCATGCTGTTGGAAACGGCAGGACGTCAATTTTCAGCCTTCCCCAGCACATTCTACAGCTCTCCCACCACCACGACCGTGCTTTTCCATGGCAAAGACCCCGGTGCTGCAGACGTTGCCTCCTGTTTGCAGGCTGGCGTGTCTCGAGCAGCAAATCATCCTGACAGCCTCGCAGCGAGGGCAGCTGCCTATCCGAAAGTGGCTGCAGCTGCTTGCTTTAAAGCGAAGCACTTTTCTGGGCTTTTAATCAAAGGGGCTGTGCTAAAACACCCCGAGCAGACGCTGATGGTGTAGCGGAGCAGGCGGCGGTGGGATGGAGGAAGGGGCGCTCCTCATTCCTGCCCCTGCAAGGTGCTGCCTTGAAAAGGCAGCTCTGTGGGGCTCAGCCCCAGGAGCTGGGAACAGGAAGGCTCAGCAAGCTCACCAGGCACAAGGAGGGCTCAGGAAAGCTCTCAGTGCCAGCAGAAGGTAATTGTGAGCGATTTTTGAGGGAACCACGATTAGGCGAGTACCCCCCAAAGCATCCTTCCTACCCGACGGCCTGCAGCAGCAGTCCTTAACAGCAAGGCAATAAAGGGAGACAACCCAAATAGAGAGAAATAAAAATAAATCGTGTCTGGCGCTCAGGCTGTTTACACAAGGCTCAAGCCCCCAGCGAGCTCTGAGCTCGAGTGCTTACGGGTTTCCACCACCACGTCTGAGCGGCAGCTTTCTCACAAAGACTCGATGACCACAGGCTTGACGTCTTTCCAGGGGTGTCTATCCTAGGGCTGGGGTCCCTGGAAATGCTGACGCAAGGTCATGGGGCAAGTGTTCCTGGCAGGTCTAGTCTGGGAAAATGAAGTTTTGGGAGCCCTGTGCTCCAGCAGTTCATTAGCAGCGCTGGGATCCACAGAGGCGGCAATTCTGCTTAACAGCTGCAGGGCTGGGGGGAGTTTAGGGTTTTCCAGAGGGCTCGAAACTTTTTGGTTTTGCTCTAGATTGGACCAAACCCAAATCTTACATATGGTGTCCGGTTTAGAGCAGAACTGATAAAGTTCAGGGAAAAAAAAAAAAAAAGAAAAAAAAAAAAACTCTTTCTGCAGACGTTTTCTTTCCCATGCCTGTATCTGTACAGCAGCTGCAGGGGCACGAGCACGAGGAGGAAGGCGCCTGCAGCAGCCGGGGAGCGCACCCCGGGGCCACCTTCCCACCCAGCCTCAGCTGATGCCTGCAACCAGCAGCCACCCATTCCTTGGGCAAATATTTCGTCTAACCCTTACAGCCGAAAATTACTGTGTTTTAGACACAAAATTATTGCGTTTTAGACACGGGGATGCTCGCCTCCCCAAATGTTTTTCACATCACAGATGTGCAGCGAGCGAGCCACCCTTTGCTACAGGAGCACTTTGAATATTAAAAAGACCTGCAAGCCACCTAAAACTCCTGGCATGTTTGCTGTCACCTCTAAAAAGGTGCCGTTTAAGGCCTTTTTCATGTTCATGGATTATAAAGGCGAAAGCTCCCAGCCGCACGCATGCTGCCTTCAGAAATGTAAGATCTCTGACTCCTCGTCACGGGCTCAGATCCCCGGGGGCAGCACAGCACGTCCCCTCCTGCTGAATTTTAAAGCTGAAATAGAGCCCCCATTGATTTCGGAGGGACTTAAGCACATACTTGAGGGCTTTGCAAAGCACCAGCAGATTCCTCGTGCACTTAACTCCAAGCACGTGTTTAAGGGCCGTGCTGGATGGGGGCCTCTCCAGACGGCAGCAGCCTGCTCTGAACAGGTCACAGAGAGGCATGCGGGGTCTGTAAGCATGTTGTGGACACCAGGAGCTCCACGTTGGTGGCAAAAGAAGGGCCAGGCAGGACCCCTCCCAGCAGTGCCCCACACAGCAAAGCCCCCCCCAGCGCACGCAGATACGCAGCAGCCCTTTATCTGCAGCCACACCACAACCGCTTCCTACCAGATTACTTGACGTGCCATTAGAAATTAATTAAATGCTTCTGCGGTGAGATAACAGCAGGAAACGGCTGCTGCGAGCAGCTCTCCTCCCTCCGCAGGCTGCCTGCCCTTTAGCTGCGAGGGCTGGGATTTAAAGCCATGAGGTGATGCTTGCTGCAGCACCAACTTTGTGCCACTGCCTCCACGGGTGCTGCAGGTGAGTGCAGGGGCACGGGGGTGCGATGCAGAGAGGCAGGAGGCTGAAGCAGGAGGAGATGCACCCATCCCGGACCAGCGCTGCCCCCCAAATCCCTGCTTACTTGACTTTGGCTGCCTGCGGGATGTCTCGCAGCTCCTCGTGCAGGCGGAGGACTTTGGGATACTTCTTCTCGACGATAGTGATGAGATAGTGCAGAAGAGTGATGTTCCTAGGACAGGGGAGCAGCGAGGTTAACGTGGTGCTGGTTAAATCAGCAGGGGCCCAGGGGAGGTGCCCTGAACATCAGCATCCCCTTCCTCCATCCTTTCTGTTGATTTGTAGGGCCAGGCAGGTTTAAGACCTGACCCAGCTCCCCTCATTCCATGCACAGAGCTCAGCGGGGTGGACACTGCAGTGGCTGTGGCAGCTTGGGGTGGCTGCAGAGAGATGAGCCCCGGGACCCTTCCTCTGGCCACTGAGCCACGGCACAGCAGCTCCTGGCTTCTCCAAGGGGAAAAAACACTGGGAGGAAGATCTTCCCCTCCACCCTCGACCGCCCTTGAGCAGCTCAGAAAGGAAAGCCCCCATCCAACCCCATAAGGACCTCAGCTCAGTTCCTTCCAAACCTTTCACGCTCCAAACCCAATGGTTGTGCCATCGGATGTGCTGGCTGGGCAGCAGGAGGGAAGGGATTCCTCTCACCCCCCTGAGTCCCCAGGGCAGTGCTGACAACCCTCTGCATTCCCCCAGCAAGGCTGGAGCCTGCAGAAGCTACCGAGGAGGAGGAGGAGGAGGAGGGCAGGGGCTGCTCACTTGTCAATGCTGGACTTGGTGTCCGCGATCTTGTTGAGGCTGGAGATTTTAAACCCGAAAGCGTTTCCCCTCTGCCCTTTGTTCATGTAGTTCCCGAAGGCCAGGACCACCTCCAGCAGCTGCTGGAGGCTGCTGCTCTGCAGCACCGCCTTGGAGCCGGCGCGGATGGCTGCAGGGAGAAAGGTGAGGGACGTCACCTGCCACGTGCCGGAAGCCCTGGTGGCCAAAGAGAGGCCACCAGCTCCCTCCCTCCCTCCCGCTGCATCCCTGCCATCTCCACGAGGAGCAGCCAGCAGGCTGGGTGACTTGCCTTCCACCTTGGGCTTGACTTCTGCAACTCTCTCCGCAAACTTCTTCTTGAAGTAGAGGGACTGCAGCCTTTGCTGGTAATGGTTTATCCTGCCAGGGGAAAACAGAGGTGCGGGCTGAGCTTTGCGTGCTCCAGGTGGAGCTCTGCTGCTCAGCTCTTCACAGATGGACTTAGAAAGCATTCCTGAGCCACAGTGATTGAAAAATAATGACCATGTTTCTCCCTGAAACTATGCTCGGATGGGAAAAAAAATGACAATTGAAGCTGCACCCGTCACAGGGCGGATCCTGGTGGCTTCTTGAGCATCATGACTAAGTTACTCTGAACTCTGCAGGTTCAACAAGGGCATTTTTACACCCTGTTGGTATGAACAAACAGTTCATTCATGACCACTCCTGAGCAGAGGCTGATGACATCCAGGCTCCCAATGGCTCTGCAGTGAGGTGGGGCTGGAGGAACCAACGCATCCCAACCCAGCCCATTCCTGAGCAAGTTTGGGATGGCTCTGCTCACGTCAGTTGTATTTAGGCTAAACAAGATCTCACTTGCAAGCAAATGGCAGCCTGATTTGTGTTATTTGGACCAGGATCCATGGGAGAAGTGCTCACAGACAAGGTCACAGACCAGGCTGACGTTGTACTAATTAGTGGTGACAAAGCCATCACACTCAGTTACAGACCACAGGGCAAATTAAACAGCTATGCCTGAAATATATTCGCATCAGCACGCTGAGCTTTCCAGAAGATGACGGCACAGGAGCAACATTTGGGCAAGAAACTGTGAAGATGGAAGGTGACCTGCAATGGGAAAGCTCATTCTGAGCATCTTCCAGCCCCAAGGGGCCTGAACTTCACAGCTCTGCCCTGCCTGCCTTTGACACTCAGCAACCACACGGTGCATCGCCGTGGGATTCACTGGCACGTTTCTCAGGGAGAAGAGGAGAGCTTCTATTTTTGATCTCCTGGAGTGATTTTGGATTGGAGAACTCTCTGACTTTTCAAACGAGTGACTTGCTCCAAGTTCAGCTAAGAAACTCCTTGGAGAAAATTTCAAACAGCTTCATGCTCAGCTGGATTTCGATAAGGAGCTTCAAGATTTTAAACCAGCACCCCTGGAGGATGTGCATGCAAAAGATAAGGTTATTCATTTCTCAAGACCTCTAAGTCTTCAGTGACTGCTGCCAGGATCAGGAAGAACTGACATTTGCTCTCTGCCTCATATATTCTTGTGAGCCCCAGGGACGAGTCATTTCTGGAAATGAGGAGAGACTTACCTACACAGCAGGGCAAAATTTACATACATCGGTCTTGGGTATTTGTTAGGATATTGGTGTGGAGGGGAAAGGAGCATCGCAGTGGCACTGTTATCATTCAAGCAGCACTTCCCACCTGGACCACGACACGGATGATGCACTGTTTGGCAGAGCTGGGCCAGACTGAGCTTTTCTTCCCCAGGTGAGAGGGGAAGTGTGTCAGGAGATGCCCTGGGATCACACCACCTCCCGAGAGCACCCACCTCCCATCCCTCACCCTGCTCCACCCAGCTGCTGCTCATCTGGGATGCACAACCCTGATTTGGGGAGCACAGCATCACGAGAGATCCTAATGCACCTCACTGGTCCTCCCATCCGTCTGGCTCACACATTTTGTGATGTGAAAAGCAGCAAGCAGAGTGTATTTCCCAGCCAGGCCCCATGAAACCCCAAGGGCCACCCCACCTGCTCATTTCGAAGAGGAACCGGTCAGCCTTGGCCATGCGGTCCAGCTCGTGCTTGTGCTCCTCCAGCAGGTCAATGTCACCCTTCTCTGGAACAAACTTCAGGAGCTAAACAAGGGAAAGCACATTTGTAGATAAGAGCTCCATGCACAGTTTTGCAGTTTTTCATGCAAGATGGTGATTTACTTGAATTTCTATTTCTCAATATGCACAAAGTGGCCCCAATGCACATATGAAATGTGTTTCTGCTGTCCCTTTGCTCTTCCTCCCTCTGTCCCATCACATTGGTGTCTCTTGCTTCTGCCCTGGCACTACTCTGGCTTTACAACAGCTGTACTAGGTCTATACCAAGGTTTCCATATTAACCCTGACACTTGAGGTTACAAGGGATTGCTGCAACTCCACGTGTTGCAGATGGAAATTTTGTGCAAGGAATCCTTTCATGCTTCTGCTGAAGGTGCTATTGCCAGCCCAGTTTTAAGGACAGGTGAATAAAACGCTACTAAAGGGACTTGGAGGGGGTGAAAAATCAGATTCCCTTTTTGAGGACTGAACAAGTTTTCAAAAGTAACTCCCACCGGGCACAAACTTCAAGCTTCAGCCACCAAATGGCTTTGCCTTCAGGTCCTAGGACAGATCCAGCTACCAGCATGGGATGCAGAGGCCATCCTGCTCCCAGACTCGATGCTACAACCTAGCTGCTTTCCTGCTTCTCCAGCCAGCCCCTTGAGTGGTTTTCAACATGTTGTTGGCAAATAACTCAGGGCACGATGCATGTCTCAGAGCCACAGTTTGATCCCAGGCACCACGTACAGGCTGCTTGCATTGGCAAGGCACACTGCCAACAGGGAGGAGCACGGGATGCGCTGCCCACCTGCTCCAACATGTCTTTCGGGAGGTCCTCCTGCTCATCCATTGTCAGAATGGCTCGTTTGATCTCCTCATTCGAGAGTTTCAGCCTGGGAGGAGGAGAGGGAAAGAGAGTTAACTGCAGCCGTGCAATCGGAAGGCTTGAGGAGCGTGTCCTCAGCCACCCACCAACACGGCCAGGAGACAGGGACAGCTGAGCTAATGGTCAGTCACATATAATGAGCGGGGTCACATAGAGCAGCACATGGTTTGAAGCACGTGGTTTGAAGCAGCATGTGGTTTGAAGCACATGGCTTGAAGCAGCACATGTGAGACACACAGTGGAACAGCACCACCCCCGATATTTCACAATATTTTATATAAATAATACACGATATGTGTATTTTAAAAAGCATGCATGTGTAGCTCTGGCCCGTGGCAGTGCTGCTCTTGCAGTGCCAGCATCCCCGCTGGCTGTGGGGACAGCAGGGGTGGCACTGCCCGTCACCAGCACGGCACAGCTGGGCACCGGGGCGCAGCTCAGTGCTGCTTCTGCACCCACTTCCACAACCCTTAAGGAAAATTTAGCCAAATTCTGCTGCCCTTCTTATCTTTCTGTGCTGTCTCCCCTACACCTCCTAACTGCTTTCGGATGGAGACTTCCTCTAGAAGAAGAACCAAAAAGAAACCCAAAAGTTGGGCAAGCGGATGCTCAGCAGCCTGCAGCGAGTGGAGGCAAGAGATAGATAGAAAGATGCCCTTATCTCCTCCTGGGCCGAGCAACCATTAATTACAGTTTAATTGGTCCACAGCACTCCCTGTAACCACTCCCTGCAGGGACTAGGATTGCAAAACCACAAATATTTTCCTTCATGTTTTTGTACTGCGGTCAATCAAATAACCTCGGTGTGACAGAGGAGAGCCTCTCCTCACCCCTGCCCTTCCCGGCGGCTCTCGGCCAAGCATCCCCATCACAGACCTGGCTGTTTTCTTTGTCCAAGCCCTTGGCTGTTTTTTCTTCATTTTAGAGCACTGCTGCAGCTTCTAACAACTCTGTTTGTGCTCACACAGGTCAGACAAAGCGCTGCTTTCTGCAGCCTGGTGGGTATCCCCGAGCAAGAGGAATTGGGCTGAGCGCTATGAGCACGGGGCGGTAAGCTCGGATGGTTTCGGGTGCTGGTCTTACACCCAGCCCCAGAGCCGAGCAGAGATACAGGAGTAGTGTTGTATGCAAGATGTCAGAAAAGGGTCTTGCACAGAAATTCAGAGAGCCAACATTTGAAAACTGAGCTGCAGAAGCCACCAGATCTGGGTATCGCCGAGTGCAGTGTGGCAGAGAGGGCTTTAATGAAACCCATTGCCCTGGTTTTGGTGACCAGCACTGCCAAAGGATGCTGAAATACTGATGTGGCTCAAAGGAGTGAGCTGAAACTAGAAACACAGCCTGTGGTGGGATGTGAGACCTCATGGACTGGCCTGTTCAGTGGACCAGAAAGAAGATCTCGAAGAGCAAGAAAGATCTCGATCAGTCCAGGTAATCAGAAGAGGAGGGAAATTTTCATCCTGGCATCTGCTCCAGAAGCAGAGCAAGACCTCAGCACCAGCTTTTGGAAGATGAAGCTAAAGCAGGAAGGGTGCTGGACCCTCTTGTGTCCTGGAGATGCCCTCCTCATCCCGTATGATGGCGATGGCCAGGATGGACCCAACCTGACATTGGGTATGAAGTCTGCACCCAAGCAGAGGTGCTAAGGCACCAAGTGTCAGTCCTCACCCAGTGAAAACCTGATGCTTGCTGGTTTATTGATAAAATAAATAATATTAATATCAATATTAATATTAATATTTTGGAGGTCCTGGGGAGAAGAAATGCTCCCACGAGAAGGTGGCTGGTGGGCAGTTACCTCTTCCCAACGCACAAATGCACCTGAAGCTCCCCTGTGACTGTCTCCGGGTGGGTGGTGAGGGGCGAGGGTGACTTCTGTAAGCCCTGCTCATTAGAAGCAAAGTCAATAATAAAATATACAAAAAAAAAAAAAAAAAAAAAGGCTAAAAAAAGTTTTCTCAGAAATCACCAAAACACCACGCCAAGAACAAGAGGCTGCTTCGGGATCGGCAGAGAGCAATCGCGGGGCGCCAGAAGCAAACAGCTTCTCAGACAATGTGATGGGAAAGGGGCCAGTGAAAGCTAGAAGCTTATCTATAACCACAATAATTATCATTGTTGGCAGCAGCTGTCGAACGCGAGCCGTCTGAGAGGAACGGGGTCACAGTGCTTGCTGTCACGGGGATTTAAGCCCAGCGGCTCGGTGATGCGAAGTGACAGCCCGGCAAGCGCGGGGCTCGCTTGCGTGGCTTTTGTAGAGCCCGGCGAAGGATGTGAGAAGTGTGAAAGGGGAAAAACAAATTCCGCCGGGAAGGGGACGCGCCCTCTTGAAAAGCCACATTCAGCTGAGAAAAATGCTCGCCACTGCCTCGCCGGAGAGGGGAATGAAACGAGCCATTCAGCGCCAGCACGCTCAGAAGGGGACGGAGCACGGTCCCGATTTGCATCGCGCAGAAGGCAGCGAGCTAAAAATACTCAGACGTACACCCGCAGCGACGGCGAGCACGGGGTGGTTTCATTCAGCAAGACCCAACTCTGCACTGACAGTGGCATAGCCGAAGTGCTCTTAAACAAACAGAAAAAAAAAAGAAATCAAATGTTAAAAATATTCTTCTGCTGCATTACAAGCTGAAGGAAAATCCAGTGATCTCACTGTGCAGTAATTTCTCCCAAAGCGAGGCAAGCAGGCAAAAAAATAAATCTACAGAGAGAGATAAAGTATCTCGCTGGCCGTAATCTTTCCACGCTGCAAGCCAGACAATGGCTGTGCTGCTTACAAATGTCTGGGCTAAGCACGGGGCCAGGCGGGCAGGTCTTTCAGATGTCAAAGTCTGCTCAGCCCTGCTTCGCCCAGCCCCCTGCAGCACGGGGAGCAGGATGCTGCGGCTCTGCCCAACTCAGAGATGGGCAAAAGGTTGGCTGGAGAAGTCTGCTGGAGAAGAGTTTGCTGGAGAAGAGTTTGCTGGAGAAGCAGGGGCTGAGCAGAACCTGCAGAGGTCCCCGGGTGCAGGCAGGATGCTGGGCAGGGAGCTTCATCCTTTCCTTTTTTGTCAAGAGAAAATCGCCCATTTTGGGGAGAGAAATCTGCTTGTGGTCGCTTGCAGAGATGGGAAAGCTCTGCAAATGCTGGATAAATACCCTACGAGCAAGTCCCCAGCAGTGCCAGGTTCAGCAGAAGCTCCTGCAGCAAGGGATGAACCCCGAGGCACCTCCAATGCCGGGGTCGGTGTCTCCTCTGGGGCAGGTGATGGCCACGGAAACCACAAGGAGAGCAGCTCGGGATCTGCTGAGAGTCAGGGCTCTCTCCCTGTTGGCTTTTTATATATTTATTTGGCTGATTATACTGGTGCTTAGGAAATGGTGATGCTGGGCAAAACCACGCAGCCCCACTCGCTGCTCTTAGGGAAGGACCCAAAGGGCAGGGGGGGCAGGCACTGGCCTCTCTATTTTCCCATCCCTGTTGGATTAATTACTGGTGACTCGTTACCAGCCACTGCTGGGAGAGAAGGACTGGCTGGTGAGATGAAATGAAGACCTTTATTCAGCGAGGCACCTCAGATACCTTTGAAGTTAAGCACTCGAGTGGCTCTCCTTCACACCGAAGGGGCTGTTTGTGTCCTTAACCTTCAGCTGCATGCCCAAGCATCCTGCTGAGTTACACCCAGTGCTGCTCTAATTGTGCTCAGCGCAGGGGAGCAACCCAGGCAGTGCCCCAGCCCAGCTGCTGTGCTCTCCAGCAGCTTGCCGACATAAATTCCCTCATTCACACGCTGCTTTAAACTCCTCTTTCACTGTAACCCTTCTCATTTTGACTACTGCATTTGAGGAAGTGATAAAATCCCTAGGAGCAACCCAGAGCAGAAAGCAGGCACCGTTCCCCACCCAGAGGTGCCGTTTGCAGGCACCTGCCTCCAGCTTGCCAGGGATGAAAGCCCTGTGGGCTGACCTGCTGTCCAGATACCACAGAATTTGGGAAACCCACCCTGCCCACCACACTGCTGGGGGCTGGCTGGTCCTGGGTGCCACAGAAGCAGAGCAGCTGCTTGGTGCCCCAGAGCGACCACTTGGAATGGAGCTGGGTTTTACTGCTGCTGGATCATTTTTTTTCTGGGTGAGCCAGAAAAAAAGCTGCATTTTCTGCTGGTTTTGTCCTTTTTTTTTTTTTTTTTTTTTTTCCATGTACCTATGCTGCTGGTTCATACTTCCACACCACCACAGCCTGGTTTATTTTACCTGGTGAAAAAACGCCCTTCCTATGAGATTTGGGGCTTGGATTAAATTGTTGCCCAGCCTGGAGAGGGCCATACCAGAGGCTGTCATCCTGGCAGCTGCTAAGAGGGGACACCTCTGTCCCACAGCCATGTGGCACCCACACAGGACATCCAAATTACGCTGCCAGCTGTGGCAGGGAAGCTGCTTGCAGTCCCCAAACACTGCACACAGGCAGCGTTTTCCCCAGCATACAGAGACCGTATTTAGCAGCCACCAAAGCTCAACCAAAGCCTCAGCCCTACCTGGAGAGGAGGATGTTGCAGTTCTGAGCTCTCCGGCCGTCTATGACCGAGAGCTCCTTGACTTTGTGTCGGGAGCTCAACGTGTCGTCGATAGCATCTTCCTTCTACAAAAAAAAAAGGGGGAGAAAAAAAAAAAAGCATGGAGAAAAACCCCGGAGAAGACATTTAGTACTCTCAGCACATACCAACGCGATACACAGCGGGCCCCCATTAATCAGGAGTGTCACCACGGGTTACGGGTAAAACCCACGGCCTGTAACTGAAATACAGTGAGCTGCTTCAGAAACCAGAACTGGCTTTGAAGCCACTGGTTAGAAATGTAAATATTTTCTCAGACAGGGAAGATTTAAGAATCTGCAAACACACAGGCGCTGGTGAATAAATAAAGCGGGGCTTTCTTAGCGTACATATTTGTGATACTTCATTAAACCCTCGCATGAAATGTTTCATTCCGGGCGGCTGCACACACTCGGTCCCGCTCCTGCTCCTGCACCCCAAACATCTGCAGTCGCCCTTCACGCTCCAGTCCGCAGTAAAGAGTTTTCCAATAAAAACAACCAGCCTCACAAATGCAGCTCGCTGCATTCGCTTCTCTTTCAGGGAATTGCTTCCAAAACAAGGGATCTGAAAGCACAAATCCTTGTGGCACCTAAATCTCCTAAGCAGCTCGGAAACGTTATTGTGTTCAAATGAATAACAACGTGCAAAGGTGCGGCTGCACACGGACGGGCAGATCCAGGTAACAGCGATCTTGCAGGGCTGCCCAAGGAGTTCAGGTTGACTCTGGTTTTAATTTACCATACTGCATGCTGTAGTGAGGTTAATAAATTAAAACCTGGCTATTCAATCCTCCTGTCAGGAACATAACCCAGAGCTGCGAGGTCCCACGTGCTGCAGATGAGCACTGAATGTTTCCGAGCTCGGGAGACGTGGTGCACAACCACCCTACAGGTTTAGGGTGGGCGAAGAAGTTTCCATTCTTCACTTCTTTTCTTGCATTGACCAAAAAAAAAACACCTATGAGAAGTGGCAAAGTGATGGGACGGGTGGCACAGGGCTCCGCTGAGCCCCTCCCACAGGTGTGAGTTTATTTTTCTCAATCTTTTGTCCCTCCAGGCAGGGATTCCCAGCGATGCTCAGCAGCTGGAGCTCCCCTGAGTCAAAATCCACCCCACGGCACGCGTCCCCGCGTCCCCGGCCGCTCCAAGACCTGCGGATGCTCACTTACCTGCCGGGAGTTACTGCTCACAAAGAAGTCCTACAGCCATAGCAGAAGCATGGAAAAAGGCAGTAAAAACACATGCGGTTGAGTGACCTCCGCAGAACCAAAAGGAATCAAAGCACAGTTAAAGGGAGAGGGGGACACGCAGCGGGGTCAGCAGCAAGGGGGAACGCGCTGGGGTCTGCCAGAGCCCAAAAACGGGGGATGCAGGTGGGGATGAAGAGAGGAGGAGGAGGAGGAGGAGGAGGTGCGGGAGGGGAGGAAGGGGGATGCTTCACGGCTGGGTCACGCCAAGGTGCTTCTGAGCTTTGGGGACGCAGGGGAGCTCCGCCAAGCCCTGCCAGGGCTGGCCCCAAGCAGCGCCGCTCGGCCCGCCGTGCCGGGGGAGGAAATTGCAGGGTTTTTGCGAGTCTGAGAGGACGAAACATCACCGCCAGTGCCAGGAAAAACAGGGCTTTCAAGTGGAAATAACGAGATTCTCATCCCGGAGCAAATCTCGCCGCCGCAGCAAAACTTTACCCTTTGCCATGGCAACGCGTTTTCCCCTTCGCTTTTCTCCTCCTCACAGGGAAAATAACCCTTCTGCGGGGCTCGGCAGCCTGGCCAAACGCTACCCTGGTGCCCAGCCTGAACTTAGCTTGTCCTGAGACCCCGTTTGCCTGCCGGGCTCCCCCCAACCCCGCAGCCCTGGCCGGCAGACTGGAAGCACGTGCAGCAAAGCCGGTACCGTGAGACCACACACACACAAGAGAGTTTTCCCTCCCCGTTTGCTGGGCTGCGCCTTTTGCTGGTGGTTTTTTGGCTTGGCTCAAGGTCCGGCCGATTGGTGATGGGAAGGGAGATAGCAAAGGTGCGTGAATTGTTTGTTGCTGTTGTGCTTTTTTCAAAATTAAATAATAAAAAATGAAGG
This sequence comes from Aythya marila, assembly GCF_965140915.1. Classification (NCBI taxonomy): domain Eukaryota; kingdom Metazoa; phylum Chordata; class Aves; order Anseriformes; family Anatidae; genus Aythya; species Aythya marila. Next base: position 5,513,678 of record NC_139046.1, on the reverse strand, counting down.
CACGCAGAGGTCTTCTGGAGGTAGGTGGACTCCAAACCCAGGTCATTTACAGCAGCGTTCCCTTCCAGCCCCTCTGCTCGGAGGGGACAGCCCGCCCACACGCCTGCTTCGAGTTTAGTCTTCTCCAAACATCACCACTGCCTTCTGCAAGGGAACCTTGTTTACGCAGGTTTTCCCCTGAGCGGCTGCCAGAGCTTTATCAGCCCAGGAACCGTGTGTGGGTTTGGGAGGGAGGATGGGAAGCGGCTCTGTAGGACATCACGAAACGTCCCGGGCTCGACTTGCAGGGGGCTGAGCCCGAGCCCCCCAGCGCCCTCCGTCCCCGTGGCTTTTTGTGTGCGAATGGCTCCCAGCAGAGGTGCAGGACGAACAAGGTGTGAAGCTTCCCTGGAGAGCAAAAACGCTGCGGCCGAGAACAAAAGCAGAACGAAACGTGCCGGGAGACAACGAAACATCAGCCAAGGAAACAAGGAACCAACCCGATCCCGAGCGTCCCGGGACAGCGGAGGTGCCAGGGCTTCCTTCAGCAGCGGCTTTGCAAGGAAAGGGGGGCCGACAGACCCTAAATAAAGACACCCAAGCTGCTATTGCCGTATTTCAGAGAGACCAGAGAAATGCAGCCCTACAATTCAGCTGGACACGAGGGCAAAATTGGACTCCACGGGCCGGTCGAGGTGCTAAAGGAGCGGTGCTTGATAAAGCAACCGCTTCCAAGCCATCCCCATGCTTGTACCTGCCCCGTGGTGCTGGAGAGCAGGAGGATGGGGAGGTCCTTCTGCCCTCTGCCTTCTCCAGGAGAGCTCCCAAGGCACAGAAAGGCTCATTATGAAAAAAAAAAACACCTCCCTCTGCCTCAACAAGCCTCGTCCCTGCCTCTTTCTCTTGCACAAGCCACAATCCAGTCTCTGCTGAGGGATGGCAGTGAAAGGAGGAGTCATTTTGTATTTTTCCATTTGCCCTGGCTCTTCTACCACACTCGCTGTACCTGCCCTGCCCCAGGACTGCCCCAGCCACGCCGCTGCCACTCACCAGCATCACCCCCAGCCTCAGCTCTCAAAACAGCTCTGACAGAGGTGCAGACCCCTGCGCAGGGATCTGCCCTCCTGGTAGGTTTGGGAAGCAACCAGCACAGGGCAGGGATGCTCTAAGGGGTGAATCCAGGGCGCTCCTGTCCTCTCCGTGGGGCAGGGCCCTTTCCCGAGAGCTGCAGAGTTCCCCCCATAGCCTGTGTTAACCTCCCAGCCTGGGACGTGGGAAAAGCATTCGAGGAGATGCTTGGAACTGAGAATGTAATCAAGTCTGTGCTCAAACGGGGATTTCCAGGTGCTGTGGCAGTACACACAGCCAAGTCCCATCCACACCAGAGCCACCACAGCTACTCCAAGGGGGTCTGAGATGTCCCTGCCCCACGCACACCTCCGCAAGCTGCCCCCAGTGCACTGGAGCATTGGCAATGCCACTCCTCAACAGCAAAAAAAAGGGCAAACAGTGATGCCCCAAGCCCTACGGACATCTCAAGGGAAGTGAGAAGTGGTCATTGAGTAAGTGACTTTCAGTAAAGGGTTCAAGACAGGGAGAGAGGAGGAGAAATCCCTGCTCGAGCTTGAAAATGCTGCACGTTGTTAAGAAATTAGTTTATCATCCTTCCCCCAAAGGACAGGCAATTCTTATTGACTGAACTTGGTGGCCCAGCTGATGAAGAGCAGAGCTCCCATCCAGCAGACACCTTCCAGACACCAAATCTTCTTAGGTGTGGCAAAAAGCAAGGAGTATTTACAACTTTTAGGCACATCCCAGCTGTAATCATGCCAGGGTGCATACCCCAGTAAAAGAAGAAAAGTGATCGTCTTGGAGAGCTGCATTTCTCATCTTAACAGCCCAGCCTCGCACACTCAGGAGGTGCTCTGCAGTCTCTGGAGACAACAAGACCCTGGTGGAAAGCCAGGGATTTCCCCAGGCACCACCTGTGTGGCACTCTGGGGACTTGCAGGTGGGTGAGGACACGTGCTGGGGACCAGGGGCATGGTCACAGCACTCCACTCGCAGCACTCCTTGCAGCGTGCAGCATCTCCCCCTCCTTGCTGGCCCCACTTCACCCAGCAGGACCTCAGCCAAGCCAAAGTCTGTTTGGATTCCTGCCTGGCAGTAATCTGCAGAGCCCCAGGTGATTCACTGACTCTGGCCAGAGGGCAAGCTGTCCCACGGACACGCTAGGTTTCTATTCTTGCCTCCTTTCCATTTCCATCTCCTCCTCAGATGGGCCCTTCAGGACGCCCTAGTCAAGCTCCAAAAGCACTGGGGGAAAGAGCCAGCATCATATCACCCGTTCCCAAAACACCCCAGGGCATCACCTATCCCTGGGGGGGTCACTCTTGATATTTGCACTGCTCTAATCCGCCCTGATCTTGCCCTCCATTAGCCTCTGGAAGAGATTAAGCTCTCACGTTGTCTAAGGAGCTTATGTGATGGGTCTGCTCCTTCCCAGCCCGTCCCTGCTGAGCCTGGCGAGAGCAAACAGCCCGGCCTCTCCTCCCCGTGACGCAGCCAGACGTTCAGCAGGTGAGCACAATGTTTGCAGCCTCTCTCTTACTTCCCCCTCCTACTTTTCCTGAAAAAACTCACGGCTTTTGACCACTAATGGTCCTGCCTGGGGTAAAACAAGTGTCTAATTTTCTTCATCGGTTTTGATGCCTTCCAAACTGGGGCCATATTGCTTGAGAAGGAGATTAAAAAGCAGAGACTCTTGTCTGCGGTGTCATTATTTTGGTTTGGGACTTGCTTTTTGTTCAAAGCTCGCATTTTGCTCTGGGCTCACTACAAAAATAAAAGAAGAGATCCACCCATGGTAGATGTGGGCAAAACTGAGTCCTTCTTGGCCAGAGAGGGATATAAATTTTCCACCCCATACAGACATGAAGCAGTCGCTGTTAAGAGTGATCCCAAAATTACTCAACCGTGGCCACATCTGGGGGCTATTTTCATGCATTCCCTGTCATTTTTGTTTGTTTTGTGATCCATCTGGGTGCTGGCGCGGCGACACACGCGGTCAGGTACGTGGGCAGGGGCGAAATCGGTCGCGTCTGGCTGCGAGCTACCATTTCCAGGCAAAGGCACCGGCATGCAAATGAGAGGACAAGCCAGATCAAGTCGATCTGGCAAACGGAGTGAAATAAATGGCAGGAGGCACGATCCGAGACCACACGTGGAACCGAGCGACCTCACGACCACGGCGTCTGCCCCAGAGGCCTGCGCAGGGCCCCGGCCAGCCGTTACCTGCTGTCTTTGGTAGGCGGAGAACGTCCTCTCCAGGTCTTCGAGGTCCAGGATTTTAAACACTTTTGCATCATCGATGTCGGTCCACACGGTGCCTGCCAGCTTGTTCTGAAAGACAGCGGGAGCACAGCAGGTTGGGGTGCCTCCTTTGGCACCTCTGGATCCGCTGCCTGAATTATTCTCCTCCTGCAGAGCACCGTGGCCCTCTGAAAGCACAAATGGGGAACCCCTGGCTTACCTCTGGCAGCTTGGACCAGTTGAAGGACTTGAGGGCGTTCGTCGGCTGCGGGATGTTCTTCTTCTTCAGGGCAAAGCCCAGAGGTGCTCCTGGGGGGGGCATCACCCCATCCAGGGGTGGGGGGCCGGGGGGTGGAGGGGGACCACCCGGAGGGGGCGGCGGTGGGGGTGGCGGTGGGGGACATCCCCCCGGTGGTGGTAGTGGTGGTGGTGGAGGGGGAAGGAGGGATCCTGGAGCTGCAGAAGGTAAAGGGCCACCGGGAGCTCCTGGTGGCAAGGGAGGTCCTCCAGGGCCGGCAGCACAGACCGCTCTCTGAGAGAGAAAGAGAGGAGGAACTGGTCATACAGAGGGAGGGCATCATCCCAAAATACCTCATATTTAACCAGCACAGGAAAAAAAACAAAGGCTTTAGCACACTTGACTGAGGTACAACACAGCCAGAGAGGTGAAATCACCCCATTCCCAGGGATGGACATCTTGGTGGCCCTGCCAGCAAGCACCGTCTGCAGCCCTCTGTGCAGCCTCCAGAAACCACCCCTCAGCACTTTCAGGAGATTTGGGACATGGGCACAACGAGGAGGAGGTTTGGGGCCTTACCCTGCTCATCTCATGGAGCTGTGCTGTGAGATCTGCCACCTGCTGCTTGACCTGCTTGTGCTCGCTGGACTCCTTCTCCAGCTTCTCCTTCATCTTGTTCAGTGTCTGCATCATTTCTTCCTTTTCTTGGGCCTTGGCATCGCACTCCCGCTCCTTCTTCTCCAGCTTCTGCTGAAGCTCACTGTGCTCTGAAATAGTCCCGAAAAGCAACCCCTGAAACCACTTTTGGGTGATGAACACTTCAGTATGGCGAAAGAAAACAAGCAGTGTTATAAACCCTGCGCTACTTACTAGAGAAGTTGTGCAATAGGAGAAAAGGAGTGTGTGCTGGGCACAATAGACTCTGGCTAGAGTGAACCCATGAAGAAATTAATATCTATTTCTCTCATAAGCCCTATAGCATGATACAATCTCGGCCACTCACGGTCTACACAGTTAAATATATAAATTGGAGCTGTTTAGTTCACCATGCATGCTCAGGTTAAAGTTAGTGCCTTTCATCTTTCCATCGCTCACCTTTTCGCATTTTTTCCGCTTGCTCTTTCCACTGTTTGACTTCATTTTCATTGACTAACCTAAAAGGAGGAGACAAGCAGCTCTATGAGACAACCCCGGTGCAGTCAGCGAGCAAACACCACCAGGAACAAACACAACTGAGGAGCACCGTGCATGGGACTAGGAGCTGTGTGGGGTGTAGCTCCCGTGTAGGTATTTCAGACACCTCTGCTCTGCCCTCAATGTCTCCTGGCCATGGAGTTTGCATGCTGGGATGCTCTGCTGCCTCCACAGCTCCAGGGACCCCGACTTGTCCAGCCGAGGAGCAGAAACGTCACTGTGAGAGCAGTGAGTGATGAATAAGGAACAGTGACAGTCAAGGGGAATAGCTCACTGAGCATGTCTTGTTGAGTAGGTCAAAACGATCCGAGCCTGCCAGGGATGATTCCCAAACCTTGCCTCGCCTGCCCTCCGTCTTGAGCAGACACAGTCACGGCAGCGAGCCCCGAGAGAGGAGGACGAGCACTTACATTCGGACGACGTTTTTGATATTGAAGTTTTCCAGGGGAGTGGCGTCGGGGTCCTGCCCTTTGTCACTCTGAATGACGATCTGCTGGACGATCCTGTCCAGTAGCAGCCAGTACTGGACGGTGTTACCGCTTCTTTTATCTGGACAGGAGGAAGGGAAGAGGCTGGGAGGAGCTGCAGGGACGTGGTTGCCTCCCAGGCAGGGGACTTGGGCTGTGAGGTGTGAGTTTCTTGCCTCCCCCTGTACTCACAAGGCATTTGGAGACAGTGGTGCAGGATGGACATAAAGTGCGGGTAGGCCTCTGTGTGAGTCAGCCTCTTCCTCGTCAGCTCAAACATCTGAGTTGCGCTTTTGGTGTCTATGTGAACCTGTGGAACAGAGCAGAACATGGTCAGGCCCCAGTTGGGTCAGTCCCATGGCGAGGGACAGCAGCACCAAGTCACAGCATCTGCTACTGCACCCATAGGCAGTCAGAATACGGCCCCAGTCTCCTAGGAAGCAGCTGTCCTGAGCTTCCTGAGTCTCACCACCAAACCCTATGAGCCTCCTGGCATGCAGATAGTCCCAAGTGCCCCATGAAGGGCAAAAGGCCAGCAGGCATAGGAGAAGAGGGATGAAGCAAAGGAGCAGTGCAACAGGAGACAGATTTCCAACCTCCAAATCTGACCCAAAAGCATGCACTTTGTCCTGGTCTACGTAGGCACTTTTAAAAGGAACCATGACATCAAGAAGCAGGCTCTGAAGCAGTAATGTTCACACTCACCAGCTCAAATCTTTTGGCAAATTCCAGTTCGTCTTCATTTCTAAGCATCTCGAAAAAATCTAAATGCCTGAAAGAAAGGAAAAGAAAAAAAAAAACAGCTGTTAAAAGTAGATATGGATGTGACCATGCAAAGCAGGCAGCCAGTTTGGAACAGCTTCCAGAGCAGCCCACTAGCAGGCAGTGGTCCAAAGACAAGCGAAACTTGAAACACCAACAGGATCTTCAGTCTAGAGCTCCTGGAGCTCCACATGTTCATCCTCATCCTCGCCAGCTCGAGAAACCGATTCAAAAACACAGAGGGCAAAGTAATTACAGCCCTTCCAAGGAGTCTTTTGGAAGAGGAGAGGAGGAGGAGGGCTGACAGCGCCCACCAGGATGGCACCTCCTTCCCAGCTCAGCCCTATGCTGGAGTGCCACAGAGCCAGGGTTCTTCCCCTCCCTCCTTGGTGACACCAAAGCACTTCCTCAAGAGGAGCCAGATCTATAGTCTAGACTCACGTGGCTTTCCCCAAAGCCCATGTCCCAAAACCCGAATGCATGTGTGTAAGGAAAGGGGAAAAACAACCTGCAGGCTGCGGGTCACCACTCACCGGTCTAGGGTTGAGTTTTCATGCTCTCTTAGTTTGTCAATGACTGGCTGGATCCCAAGCATGAGAAATTCGTATCTCAGGTGCAGTCTGAAATCCAGGCTTTCCTGCCAGGGACAGTTGTTGGGTCAACACAGCAAGGTGCATTTCCTCAAAAACCTTACTGACAAGCCCCCAACCCACCAAAAAACCACCCTGACCAAAAGACCCAGTGCTCACCACGCCTGCTCCCTGGCTCAGGACCGCGTTGATGAAGGACATGATCGCTGTCTTGAGGCTCACTTCATCCCGATACCGCCCCGTGCTCTTGTCCAGGTCATTGATCAGCGTCTGTCAAACCCACAAGGTAAGTTAAGAGCCCAGATGCTGCACGAGCTTCCAGAGGACACAGGTGTGAACAACTTCTCCCAGTGCTCCCAAAGGTCCTGCAGCAACTCACTGGTGATGCTTTCTAGACCAACAGGTGCTGCCTGAGGTAGCCCAGCCCATCCCAGCACCCGTGTCTGCAAAAATCAGCCCACCCAGACATGCTGCAGCCTTGCAGAGCTGCAGTCCCAACAACTCTACAACAGCAAGCACTCTTCAGGGAGAGCTGCCTGAAATAACAGTTTTCCCACTCTTTGCTCAGCTGTGGCTCTCCTCAGACAGGGCATTGTTCTGGGGTAATTCCTAGAGTATCAAAATTACAAATGGCCAGAACAAATCATGTACATGTGGCATTTGGATACCCAGGAGGAGGAAGCAGCAGATCTACTCCCAGCAGCGGCTGATGAGATCTGCCCAGACCCAGAGCCGAATTTTGGGAGCCGAGGGGTGAGACGAGAAGCACCCACCTGAAAACGAGTCCGTTCGCTGGCGTATTTCTGGTAGTGCAGCATAGCCTCCAGTACCTTTTTGTGGCCGCCGGGGACCAGGCACACAGCGCCCATGATTTCCAGCACTGCCACCTTCGTCTTAATATTCTCCGTGCTCAGACTCTGAGCGATTACGTTAATGCTCTCCGAATGGGCCAGGACGTGAGCCCGGCCCAGGGAGTTGTTCATTAGTGCTTTTATACAGCCGATGAGCGAGGTATGTATTCGAGACTCTGCTGTCTCATAGTCCATACTTTTGAGGAAGTTCAGAATACACGACAAGCCATCCAGGTCGATGAACCGGGTTACAAACCTGCCAGAAGGAGGGGCGTTTTAAAATCAAATGCTGAAGGAGCACTTAACCCACAAACAGGGCTGACTTGTCTGCTCTTGCTAACCCTGAGTGCTTTTATATATTTTTTCCTGCAATAGATTTTGCATAGCAGCAAGCCTGCAGGATTTCTACTGGTCTTTTGGGACCAGTTTTGCACAGGAAGGGAAGAAGCTCCATGGTCCTGGAGTTGTCTTTTCACCCATTGCAGCCAACCCACAGAAACCCCGATGTCAGCTGAGCCTGCCACCTGCCAGACCTGCTGCCTCCTGCTGCTCCTGCCTCACCACCTGCATCCTCCTCCTCCACTGTACATCTCACACTTTTTTTAAGCAGGGATTTCAGATTTTGATGATGACTGATGTAATGCTGCTAAACTGAACACAGGCTGCAAATTCATGCAGTGCCCGCTGCAGATTCAGCAGAGCATGCAGACATAACCCACCCTCCTTCACTGCACACCCCTCGTGCATTTCAGGAGCTCCCTGCCCGATGCCACCCTGGCTGGGTGTATTCTGTTTTGGAAAAAGGAGTGGGCTCGGACAGCAAATGATCCGAGAACCTCCCAGCACTAGGACGAGTTTAATTTAGATCCACCAGCGCTTTTGTGCAACAAAAGGGATAATTGCATACAGTGAAAACTGATTTCTCTGCTTCAAAGCCCGCTCATACTCCAGCCAAAGTCAATAGGAAATTTGACGTTCACTTCCCTGGAAACAAAAGCAGGTCCAGAAGGTAAGGTTTTCTATATAAACCTGCTGCATCCCCCTGATTTCCAGTGAGATGAACTCACAAGCCACTTTTAAGCACTTTGGAAAGTTTAATTGCAAACTACAACAAAGCTGGGTACCGCCCCCGCTCCCTGGGGACAGCAGGAGCCAGCGCCCAAGAGGTCGAGGTTTCAAGGAAATCGGGTGCTCACCCCGACCTTGGGAATTTCTGACCAAATCCCATTGCCAGAACCATTGCAAACGAGAAATGGAAGAGTGCAATGCATCTGCGAACAAGAGCTGTGTCTTCCATAACCAGACTGGGCAATGCATTTCTTAATGAAATGTTTTTCCATCCGAAAAAGTCAACCAAAGGCATCAAAAAGATTTTTTGGATGCGTGCATGCAGACTCCAGAGAAACTTAGGAAAAACTAAAGACATTTAGAGAGTCCCACCCTTTCTTTATCCTCCCCATCAAAACCTCCTAGCAACTTTTTCTTTCCTGCATTCCACTAAAGCCTGAAGATTCGTATGATTTTATTCCTTCGGAAAGCGCAAGGAGAGTTGAATTTGAAACAAAGGGCTTGGTTGACCAACAAAATTTGGATTTTTTGGAAAAACTCTGGAAGGCATTTTTATATTCTGTTCCAATTAGAATGACAGCAAATTTGAGGGGGAGAAAAAAAGTGGTCTGCTTGCTCTGAACAGACGTGAAGGTGCTGATGGTTCCAGCCACTAAAAAGGCTGAAGAATAGGAACAAAATGACAAGACGGGATCCAAAAAACAAATGTCATTTCAGGGTCCCTGCCTCCCAAGTCCCCTCATCCTCAGCGGGCCCCATTTCTATTTCTTTTCTAAACTCCCTCTGCCAGAGAACAGAAATCAAAAGCCATGACCAGAGCAATAAAGCAAAGAAGTGGAAGAGAATTGCCTCATTGGTTTTGTCCTCAGTGCAGTCTTCAAACTTTCTATTGTTTTGTTCCTCTCCTCCTCGTCTTCTTTTTCCAAAGCAATCAGCGATTTCCTCTGCAAAAGGAAAAAGAGTGGCAAAAATCTCAAAATCTCCCTGCATCCAGGATGGTTTGGGCAGGGAGAATACACAGAGCTAAAGCAACACTAACTGGGGGTCGAGGGCAGAACTGAGGGGTCTTTTAGCCTTCCCCAGTACCCACACATCCCATGTGTCCTTTGTAGGGGGGTGTGGGGATGCCCTGCAGCCCGGAGGGATGGGATATTGCACCCACGCCTGGGGTCACCAGGGTGGGTGCCAGGTCTGGCAGTGCAGCCTTGCCCTACAGGAACTGTATTTCCTACAGAAAACAGCTCTATTTTGGTCTCACCCGGCACAACAGCAACCACCCAGTGCAGCGGGTGTTTTGGGAACAGGGTGGTAGCAAGGATCCTGCTCTCATTGAAGGTTCCTTCAAAACCAGCCCCAAAATTGCTGTGTGCCTTTAGCCTGGCAGCTTCCTGGTGTGCGGGGGGATGAAAGGTCCCTTTTTCCTTGGAGGACATCTCCTTTCTCCGGTTGTACCCAGCGGTCCAGTGGACAAAATAACCTCTCCCTGCATTCCACCTGGCTTAAATAACTTCCATCAGTGTGCTGGGGGGGAGTCTGCAAACTGGAAAGGCTGAGAAGTGCCACATTACACCGCTGTGGCTACAACACTCGGCTCTCTCAAGCACAACACTGACCATATCACAAACCATCACGATATCACAACTGCTCTCCTGCCAGTTACGGTTTTCACAAGTGCCAAAGCACTGCAGAAATACTCACAGCAGCCATGGAGTTCAGCTGGTCGATATAAAACTCTGGCCAGCTGGTGGCTCCTTTATTTTCTTCCTGGTCCTGCAGAGAGGGGAAAAAAAAGTGAAACAAAGAGAGTGGATTAGAAGAAATGACATTAACATCTCCTGCCCTTCAAAACCAACCACCTGTGAAGATGCCTCGTGCTCTTACCTTAATTTATATCAATATAAGCTACATTTTCTACACTCTGAACTCACCACTGACAGCTCCAGGTACAGGAACATTACCTGATCTACTGAGCTAGCACATTTTATGTGCAAGGTGTTACACCATCTGCCTGGGACTAAGCTCTGCCCCAGTGACAGTGCATCGGTTTGGGAATTTTACACCCAAATTTCTCTTGTATTGAGTCTACAGTGCCCTTGAAGTTTTGGCTGTATGGCCTCGATGACTGTGCTTTGAGGGAAAAAAAAAGAGTTTTTACAAGCTATGAGGGGTAAACAAATGTGATGTGAACAAGGTTCCACTCCTGGGGGAGGGCTGTGACTTACCACCAAGGGAGTCTCTTGGCACAACAGCCAAGAGACCCTAGGGGTTCGTTAGTTGTTAGGAGGGAACATGAACATGGAAATGTCCCCCACTGAAGGACATCCCCCCCCAGCCCAAAATCTATGACAAAGATTGAGGCACAGCCTCCTTTGGTCATCCCAATTTACAACGTCCTGCGTCTGCTGAGACACACAAGTCGTTTTCAAGCTCTCCCATGTTCTTGTAGGACATGACCAGTGGTCCACTGAGCACAGCTCCAAAAAATAACAGTGCATGTCCACAGGTAGTACCCGTATTTTGAAGGAGTAGTTCAAGACCAACCTTATTCCCCGCTGTATTTTCCCAAGATTTATACCAAAAGAAGAAAAAGGATAAAATAATAAATCCACTTCAAGCTGGACCAGGAGAAGCAGCCCCTCCCAAGCTATTAGAAGGAACCTGAGATGTTTGTAGGGGTTGTCCCACACCGCAGCTCCCTGCGAAGGCCAGGGACAAGCCACCCTTCTGCTCCCACGTCTGTGCGTGCAGACTAGCCGTAGTATGGCCGAGTTCTGCAAGTCAAAGGAGCAGAGTCCAAAATATTTACTGTGCTTCAAGAGGCATACATGGGAAATGTTTGTGCATCCAAACTTCCCAAGCGTCAGCTTGCCAAGATGAGAAAAGAGAGGGTCAGCAAGCCCTCAGCGTGGGTGGAACTGGGATGGGGACAAGAGGAGTTCAGGAGCACCCAGGTGGCAGCCTGGCATCTCCCCCCACGTGCCAAGGGCTGAGAAAAGCTGCTTATCCATGCGTCTGGTCAAGTTTAAGGCAAGTGAAAGGACTTTCCTGAGTGAGAAGCCTGTATTTAGACCTCCCTGCCCTCTGCTTTATTAGTCTGGGCTGCTCGCCCCTCCTTCTGCTGCCAAGAACCCAAGTTTTGAATGAAACACTTGATTCACCTTCCCTCGACATTTCTTCTTTTTTTTTTTTTTAAACCTGAATGGGAATCAGCAGGAAATTTTTTTCCGAGATGTTAGAAAAACAACCCAAAAACGTGTCCTACCCACGCCAGTGCCAAACCTAATAAACCTGCAGGAGGTCCCAGCGCCTGCCCCTGTGCCGCTGGGAGGACCGCTAATATCCGTGCCCTGCCACTCGGTTTTTGCTGGCTACGAGACGTTCCCCGGGACCATTCCCAACTCCGAGCCCGCCCCTGGGGGTAGAGGATGGCAGGGAGGGTGCCCTCTGCATCGGTTCTCAGCTGCCTGTGGTTACAGCTTCCCCCGTGGGATTTGGAGAGCAGCACCCGCTGTGTGTCCGCTCTCCCTCACCAAAAGCTGCCCGGGTTTTTGTTGTCCCATGCAGATGGGAGTGCAGGCACCAGGCTAGGGCCACAAAATGTCCCCAGAGCTGCTGCCAGATGCTTTGGGTCAGCCTCCAGCACCCTCTCAGTGGTGGATCCAGCACCGTCTGTGTGCACAGGACATGACAGAGAGCACAGCTGTGTGCCCGAGGCACTTAAAAAAAGGGAAAGGGGCCGGGGATGCTGCAGACCCGGGCACATCTGCCAGCCCCCGCCTCCAAGGCATCCTGCTGTGGGAAGGCTCTGCACCAATCCTGCACAGCCTGTGGGTAAAGCTTTCCATCTTGCCAGCGTTCCCAGTGACTTTTGGAGGCTGGCAAGCAGGCTTTGACCGAGCCTGGTGGAGCTGGAGCACCCACGTGCGCCTTGACCACTGCCCCAGATGGGACCAGCTCCCTGGAGACATCTCTCAGGTCCTCCCCAGCACCCCCATAAGGAGCACCCCGCTCCCACCAGTGCTCCCAGCAGCAGCACTGAGCCTGGGGAAGGGCACGGGGTCCCCACCAGGGCACAGCACCACGGGGTGACCAGCACGGCCCCGGACCTGCTGCAGGGTTGGGGCTGAAAGGAAGCGGCGGAGCGAAAAACACCAAGGTCCCCGGGGGGCGGGGAGGGAGGCTGAACAACAAAATTGGCTAAACTGCTCATTTATAATTAACCTGCTGCATTATAAATATTTCCCTTTGCTCGGCTCCCTCGGGCTCTTGCATTTCCTCCCTGAAACCCCCAATTTAAGGAGCGCTCTCAATTAAGCGCGGCAGAACCTCATTAATTCACAGGAGCAGCCGGGCCGGCTCGTCGGAAGGCAGCTTCCCATGCAGAAGGGGAAAGCACAATAAAGCAGCCAAAGATCAGGGCAGGGGCTTCCTTCAGCTCGCTGCAGGACACTGCTCAGTGGTAATTATTGCGGCTAATGGTCTACAGCACACTGATAAGTGTCTCCGAGCGCAGGCGGTGGCAATAAAGGAGCCTCCTGACAAAGCGAGGAGCCCGGAGGGAAGTGACTCACGCAGCTTTGCTCGGAGCCAGGATGAAGGAGGAAGCTCTGCGGGCACCGAGCTTTGACGGGGTGAATTCACAGAAGTCTTCCCAGCGCCCGGGCTGGGCTTTTTGGGGTGTGCATTTTGCAGCCTGACCTCAGTGAGGGATGCGCCAGCTTCAGCTCGCCAGGAGGGCCCACCATATCCTGCCCTGCGGGAAGTGGGGACACAAAGGTTTCCTAAATTCTTCTCAGCACTAAAGCCCTCTGCTCCCTCTCTCATTGGGAAGCTCAGGAAGGGAAAAGTGATGTGAGCAGGTAGGAAGCCACAGGGGAAGGAAGGCAGCAGCTGGCAGGGACAAGTGTGGCCGGTGTGTTTCCCTTCCTAATGTACAGGTCTGAACGACCTTCAGGGCAGCTCTGTGCATGGCACGGCTAAAAGCAGCCACCTGTGAGCCCAATGGCCTTCGGAGGGGGAAGAAAAAAAGAAAAAAGTTCAGTTCTGCAGGCTGCCAAACACCGCTCTGCATTATAAACCATCACTGCCAGCCTACCAGCTGAGGAAACACTGGGCAAGCCCAAGGCTTGGGAAACCTCCACACACATTCCCTTCCCTTTCTGTCTTCTTAAGAAGCACCAAAACAAGGGGATGATCAGAACCCAACATGCTGGATTAATTTTTTTAGGTGAACCCAAGCCAGAAAACAAGAGCTGGTTCGTGCCAGCCAGCTCCGTGCCAACCCCGGGGAGACAGCTCCGGTGGTCACCTCCTTCTTGGGAGCTGAGCTTGCTGAGCTGGCGTGCTCCAGGAGGACTTCTCACCAGGACAGCCATAACAAAAGGGTTAAGAAACTCTTCCAAAAGGGTCAGGGCCAGACCATCACGATTCTGGGATAAGCGGGCAGCCTCCATCCCCTGTGGAGATCTGCTTGGGAATACAGCTGCTGGGGCTCAGTCCTTCTAGAAACCTTGCTCCTGCTGCAAAAATAGGAACAAGTGCATCCATTTTCAAGCAACTCCCTGATGATGTTTTTATTTTGCACCCGTCTTTCTGTTCTGTACAAGCAGAGCAAGGTGAAGCTCAGGGCCACTGCAGCCCACCCAGCTTCAGCATCCCCAAGGCTAGCCGAGGGCGCTGTGTGAGGAGCAGCCCTGCCAGGGCGAGAAACACGGGTGCTGTTTGCAAGGTCGAAAAAGAAGCAGGCAGCAGCACGGGTGGGTTTGGGATGGCTTTAAGCTGCCAGGTTTGCAGTTTCAACCCAGCGCAGCCCCACCGACACGGATGAGCCCTCGCCAGGTGTGCGCCGGCAGCAGCATCCACGCACCAAAAACTAAATAATGCAGCTAACGCCGCTTCCCCGTGCTCTGCCAAATGCTCGTGGAGCAACCCTGCTAGCCCTGCGGCTGCTGGGAAGGGCTGTCATTTAATACGGTTCTATCAAAGCTGCTATCTCGGGTCCGAACCACCCCGCTGCAGCACAGGCCGTGCTGTTTTCCCGTAACGCTTCCTCTTCCTTCTCCTCTGCGAACGCACACATGCCCTTGTACGTTTTTCCCAGGGTTTAAAAATTATGCTAACAATAAGCAAATATAGCATGACCAGATGCCTTTCATAGTCAGATGGCTCATTGTTTAAAAAGCTTCACTTTAAAATCCAAAAAGATTGCTAACAGATGCAGTTTTTGGCTGGAGACGGTGAAAAACCTCGCCTGAACAAAAGTGTGTTGTGATTGGAACTAAAAAGGGAATTACCTTTAAAGATAAAAACTATAAACATTTCCTATTGAGAACTACCCCCAGCCATGTAGACAGCCTGGTTTCTCCGCTGTTTGGTGGGAAGGGGAGAAGTGTCAGCCAGCCTTACACCCGAAATGATGTTTCAACCTGCCGCGGCCACGCTGCGGGCTGCAGCGGGGCTGGGAAACGCTGCTCCTGCAACCCAGGTGGCTGAGCGGGGCGAAACGCCAGGCTATTTATACCCCTTCCCCTGGTGGGCCACCTCTGTCAGATTCTGCTTAGCTCCGTTGCTGCAGAAAAACATGAATAAAGGGAGAAAAAAAATGGGTTTAAACGAAGGAAATGGATATCAACGCAAGCCCCGCCGCGGGACAAAGATGCACGTGGAGGGGCGAGCTGGAAAGCGGAGCTCTCCGGAGGGACGGGTGGAAGGCACAGTCAGACAGGAAAGAGGCCATCTGGCTGGGAAAAAACAGTATCATTGGAGAGTCATCACTCACTTCCCTATTTATCATGCGTTTTCCCCTTTCTTCCTGCAAGCACACCGGTGCTGCCTCGTCCCAACGCAGAGGGTCCCCGATGCTGCCTCTGACACCTGAGAAAATTCTCGATGTGACGCTGACTTTGGCTTGCCACGGGGGCTTGCCAGCTTCCTGCAGGAGAGAGCTACGCGCCCAGCTAAGGGGTTTTCAGCACGGGCTTAAAGAATGTGGCATCGTTTGTCATCTCCGCGGGTCATTCGTCATCCCTGCACAACCTCTGCTGGGTTTTACAGATGTTCCACGTGAGCAGAGAGCTTTTCATCGAAAGGAAGGGGGGCAGAGCCAGACCCCGTATGTATTTTACCTGATTTTAGCTATCAATCCCTTCCCCGCAGTTATTTATGATGACTTTCTGCCTGAATACCCCCGGATCTATTTTTATTTTCAAAATCACCCTGTGAGCTGCCCCAACAGCACGGTTACATGCTGGGGCTGGCAGGAGCCAACCCTCCTGCATTGAAGGGGTGCTGCAGCATAAGCGCTAGGTGTTATTTATTATCTCCTTTTAGAGCTTCATCTCTGTTTAAGAAAGGCCATCCCGAGTCCCCTTCGTTTCCAAACCACTTCAAACCCGCAGCCAAAGCCACGCCAAACCTGGAAACCCTCCGGCTTCCTCCCTGCGCTTCCGAGCAATATCCTCTCCCGGAGGGCAGGAGCAGCAGGGAATAAAATGCTTCAGGATGAGGCACGGAGCGAGTCATCCTCCAGAAATACCACTTCTAAAAGCAGATCTTACCCTGCTGCTAATGCCCCTCCACTTTTGCATCTTCTTGCTTGATTTCAGTCAAACAGGAGGCTGACAACCTCAAAGAAGGTTTTTCCAACAGGCTTTAAATCCCCCTCCAGGTCTGAGTGCAGCACGGCTGCTGGATTTAAAGGAGGAGACCTGCCCGGGTCGCTGCCTCCTGAGTGCCCAGCCTCCATCTCAAGGTGCTTTTTCTCTCTGCCCCCAAGGACAGGACCTCGGGCAATTTATCTAGGGCAGCCCTCAGCTCCAAGCAGGGCCAGGGCTGTGCTCCTTGCCAGGACAACCCAGCACAGCAATGTCTCGTTCTGGCCAGCTCTTAGCAAATTTTGCCTCCCAGGAGAATGCAGAAAAATGGGTAAGAATTGGGATGTGCCCTGTGGAGCAGACCTCAGTAAGGCTGCTGATGCTGGTGGTGCTGGGCACAGGGCATCTGTCTCCCCGGGCCAGGGCACGCCAGGACCTCCTGCAGCATCGCCTCTGCTCCGAGATGTGCCAAGGAAACTCCTTCCACAACAGATGATTAAAAAGGGGACAAGCAGGCTGCCCTAAGGATAACTCTCCCCCTCTCTTTAGGAGGATGGGGACAAAGGTTTTGTAGGATGAACATGGAGAAAAAGTGTTGGCATCATGGACTGTAGCCACAACATCAGATATTTTGGAGCAGCTGCAGCTGGGAGCGCTGCAATCAGCAGGGAAACTGGAAAAAGAAAAAGCTAAAAATGAAGATTGCCCCAACCTGGGACTTTCTGACTCAAAGTCTGACTGAGGTCTTTCAACTCTTAACAGCTTCCTTCGAATGGGAGCCAAGATTGGCAGCAGAGGAAAGAGCAAAATCTGCTCAGAGGAAAATTCTGGACCCTTTGCAACTCACACAACTGCCTACGACTGATGTCAGCCTTCGCCGGCTCCCCCAGGACCCACCGGCCGAAACGAGGGCTTACAAGTTCTCATGTAGTTCAAAAACTGACTTGCTATTAACCACGGACAGGCCAAAATAGTTTGGCGTATCCCGAATTTCCTACAGCACAGCTGCTGAGGCAGCAGCCGAGGCAGCGAGGCAGGAGCCCAGCCTTATCTCCTGCTCCGCAATTAGTCCAGCCCCTCGGTGCCAGATGTTGCAGGCTGCCCCGCACGTGGTTTGTCCTTGGAAAAACAAAGAGGTAGACAGGTAGGATTTCCCTAAGCTGCTACGACAGTCACAAATGTTCCTGTCGTCCTCTCTCCACGTCCATCACGTGGGAGCACGACTGCCTGGAGCTTGCCCCACACAGGGAATCGTTCTACCAAGCACCTGGCTCCCCACGCTCCCCACCTGCTGAGCCGCTGCTGGTAGGGTTTTGCTCATTTTTAATTAAAAAGCAGGACAAAAGCATTCGTCTCTCCTGCCAACCAGCCACCCGGCACATCTGCACGAGCCCTGCGGCTTGCCCAGATGGTTTCGTGGCCGAGGACCATGAACAGCAGAGCAGCAGCCAGGAGCTGGGCTTGCAGGAGCGCGAGATGCAAGGACTTTGGAGGACGACACGGGGCACTTCTGCAGCTCCTTCCTTCAAATCCACCAGGGAGCGATGACTTTCCCCATTTTAAAAAGCCTTGCAGTGCCTGTGTGAGCACAAATAGGTGCTGGAATGGGAAAGGGGGAATATCAGCCCCATCTAAACCCTACCCTGGGAGATTAGATAGCACGTCATCTCCCCACACAGTAACAATTACATGGCTCTGCTTGATTTAATTTCCCATTGTCTCCGCTTATTTAGACACACTGGAGTACGGCCACGCTTATCCTAGAGGCAGCGACAAGCGAGCAGCTTCTGCCCGTGTTCTCCTGGATGAAGAGCAGTGCCTGTAATTTGTTAACATCTCTTCGCCCCTCCAGTCTAAATCTCGGACACGCCAGGCCTCTGTACAACAATAATACATGGATTTCGGGGGCATTTATGAGAGGCTTAAAACTTAATCCTACATGAGCAAGGTAAGCCTGCTCTTGGCCTGAAATGAGGCTGGAAAATCTGGCGCCATTGCTAGAGCAGGGGAAAACAGGCATTAATAGCAGCAATCTGAGTGCCATCTGAGTGGGGCCAGGACACCGGGAGCAATTCAGAGCCAACTTCTGCAGCAAGGTGGGAAGCGTACGGGATGCAGCAGCAGCAGCTCTGGGAATGGCTGGCATTTCCCCCCATTGACAGAGATGCTGCTGCGAAGCTGAACTCCTGGCACTGCTTTGCCCTGGGTGTGCTTTGATACTAAATTCGGCTTCCAAAATTTAGTATTTTTGCCCCATTTCTCCCCATTGCCATAAGACCTGCAGGACCTCTCTGCTTTGGGCAACATGAGGAAGGAAATGAATCCCAATACAGTCAGATGGGTTGGAAGTGGTTCTTCCAACCCCCAGGGCATGCATTTCTTTGCAAAGATACAGAGCAAAAATCTTTGGTTTACTGGGAAAAAAGCTGCTGGGGTACAGAAAGCCCAGGCCTTGAGTGAACACAGAGCTTGCAGGGGACAGCCCGTTCCCAGTTTGGGAAATTGGGGAAATTGAAGGCAAACTGAGTGCCTCACAGGGATCCAGAGCACAGCCAGGAGGGCTTGTGAGGAAGGGCTCTGCATTTTGGAGACATGGATCTAACGACCTTGCTGGCCACCACCACAACCCCAGGACCAGCCAAGGGAACAGATGCATTTCTGTGATGCCCCAAATACCACTTTGCAAACCCAGAGAGAGCTGCTTCTCCTTTCACATCTCCTCCCTCCTGATACAGGTAAGAAAAGCGCTCAGCCCCGCTGGCAAGCAGACATGTCTCTTACTTTTTTCTTGCTGCAGTAGATCTGCCACTTCTTCTCCGCTGGCAGCGCAAACATAGCTTCTCTGTGCTTGTCCGTGAGGTCAAGTTCATCCTGGAAAGGGGAAAAAAAAAGAGCACAAAAGAAGCAATGTGAGTGCACAGCCCAGAGATCACCCAGACACAACCCCCCAGGGAACTGATGTCCCAGCTCATCGCCCTGCACCTATCGATTTGCCGGGTCAATGATGCTAATTATCATCTTGCAATTGCTGACCTCTCCATGACTCTCAGGCAACAGCCGGCTGCCGGGAGGACGGGGCTGCAAACCTCTGCCTCACCCCTCCCAGACGTCACCTAAATTACTTGTTAAGGCAGCAAGCCTTTCAGAAAGGACCCTCGCGACGCCGAGCGCCCCATACACTACATCTGAAGCTCCAGGAGGCTTGCCCAAGCTTGCTGGGCTCGAGGGCTTTTTTTTTTTGGCTTTTGGTTTGTTTGCTAATAATTTTTAAAAGCTCCTAATATCTACAGTTCATAAAGATACTGCTCGGCGGAGGTAAAGCCGTCTACTGATTGAGGCCTTCACGGGTTTATTTGATTTCATTTTAAAGGACACATCCGTCGAGGTCTCTGTCAGCAGCGTGTCCTCCGCTGGGATGCCCGAGTATTATCAAAGCCTTGCTGCTTCCTGGTGCTAGATGTAGGTCAAAGCTTTTAACAGGGAAGGAACTAAATAAAGCATTCAGGCAGGGCTGTGAGACTCGTTTCTAAAGCCAACATTGATCCTCCAGCCATGGATGTCTCTATAAACCACCCCTGTCGATGACAAGCCTTTTGCTGGAGGGGTGCTGGTGCAGTGCGGGGAGTGCTGGAGATGCTGCAGACGGTCACAGGAGAGCTCTGCCGTGGCCTCCAGCCAAATCCCAGTCAGTGGACTTAATTGAGAGGCTCCCCATTAAAAATTACACACTTAATTCTAGCAACTAAAAAAAAAAAAGGAAAAAAGAAACCACATGGAGACTCATTAATTTTTTCCTGCCTGAATAATAGTGCTTATGAATTAGAGCAATTATGTTCACACAAAGGTCTGCGTGCTGGTAGCCCCTGGTACCCCAACCAAAGGTAAAAGCCCCTCTTGGCGAAGGCTGAACAAGATGCTCATGGGGAGACACGGTCCCTGTGTGAGCAAGCCCACAGGCCATGGAGAAATTCAGCTGATCTAATTAAAACTCATGTTGCATCCAGCATCCATGGAAGGGAGCCTTCAGCTACCTCGTAGCCCAAACCAACACAGCGCACCGCGACAAAGCCCTCGGCATCTCGGAGAGGACCTCACCTATATATCCACTGCAGGTAGTGACTTCACTTCCCGATGAAATTACTCCTTACAAAAAAGGAGCTTTTTTGGTTATGTACATGTGGAGGAGCTTCACTTCTTCCTTGGCTTTCCCCTCCCCATGTTGACTGACCTTTCAAACTGATGTGCAAGCAGGCATCCTGCCGAGCACGGCCGATGCTCGTGGAGCTCTGGAAGCAGGCTTGCGAGGTGACCTTACATGGGAAATACCCAGCTGCGATTCGGCCTCTTCAAACTTTGGAAAAGGGCATTTGGGCACGTGAGAGGGGATGAGGGATCCGTGCCGGATACCCACCTCCGCGGTGAGGGTCACCCCAGGCAGCTTCCCTGCCACCCGAACCTTGGAGGCACATCTGTGCCGAGGTTCTTAGAAAAACATTTATTGAAACTTGTAAAATACCCAAACCCTAAAAATAAGACTTGTACAAACACGAAGATTTATTAACCAAGAAAAAATATAAACCGAGCTGAAGCCTCAGCAGGAGTAAGAAAGAATACAGTGGAAGAACGCGTTGGGTGCTGGTGTATGACAGCGTGCAAACAAATCCAAAAAAGGTGCAGAAATCCTGCTAAGCCTCACACAGCTTGTTTCACTGTGCCCCAGCTCTGACATGTTCAGTCATCACAGCCCTTCATCACTCAGAAACACCTACCTAATGATATCTTGCAGGATGCTTGGGAGAGGTGTTTAAATAAATAAGACGTGGCAACCGGTGAATACAAGGATCCTCCTAATCAAACAGTGACTAACCACTGTCATTCTGAGCTGTAACAGCGACTGAACCGTGAAAAATCGGCTCTTTGCTGTTACGACATGCATGGGAATTCCTGCACTCACCTCCAGCCTTGTAGGGCTTGAAGCACCACGTGTGCTCGTGGGTGAGTATCTCAGTACGCCCCGGCCCCGAGCAGGCTGCTCAGAAACTGTCCTTCAGACTCCAAAAGATCAGCAGAGGATAGGAAAACCAACCATTTTCCAGTCGTTCACAGACAACCGGACCAATGCTGGTCTAAGTCTTTTTGCAATCGCACCGCAGAGTCGTAACACGGCAGAGAAGCCGTGCACGACCTCAAACCCATATGCACCTTCAATTAAAAATCATGAACTCAATAATTAGGTGATTCCAACTGGCAGTTAATTTTATAGGCCATTTGCAAGCCAGGCACTCCTGCTACAGCACACGAAGCTGGTGGCTGTCGAAGAAGACAACCCCGAGGTCGGTGTCCATCCCTACCCACCATGTACCCACCTCCCTCACCCCTCAATCCAGCTTCGCCTTCACAGCTCTGCCCCTTTGCACCTGGCCATCTCCCGCGTCCAGAGCTGCCAACTTTGCTGTTTTAAATATTCTTTTGGAATCAGGTCAAAGGCACGTAAAATAACAGCCTCGTTTTGCCACTAAAAGGAAGTCTCTGCCCAGGGTGTTTTTACTGGAAAGAGATACGCTGCTCTTAAATATTTATCCCGTACAGTTAAACTCTTAACCTTTAGATCAGGAAACTTGTTTCCACATTAAATCTTCATTTGAATATGATTTAAAAAAAAAAAAACTCATAGGGGAGATTTGACTGAGTTTATGTGCTGTTTCTGGGAGGTAAAATACATCCGTGCCGCTTGCTTTGCTGACAGCTCATGGCTCCCTGCTCAAGCCAAGGGCAACAACAAATGAACATGAACAACAAGCATCTAGTGGAGGCAATTCCATGCTGCTCTCCTAAAGCTACCTGAGATACTGGTGGTTTAGCCCAGCAAGCTGCGAGCAGGATCCCACAGGCTGAATTGAAGTTTTCATCCCACCTTTACCCTGGAGGATGTAAAGCGGTGCTCAGGAGAGAGGTGCCCATGGTCCTGGCATCCCCGAGCCAGCACGAGGAGCCCAAGGAACAGGGATGCACGTGAGGATGAAAGGACCAGGGCTGCTGAGCAAACCCCAAAAAAGAGTCCTGCTGAGTGGCGCAGGAAGAAGACCACCAGGCAGCTCCTCCAAGCAGGTGCTCCCTTGGATGTCTCCCTAGTGGGAGCTTGCCAAGAAAAGAAGTCAAATCCCAGCCCGTTCCAGCAGTGACAGCATCGAGCAGGCACGGTGTCTTGTGTGCAAGTCAGAGAAGGCTCAGAGAAACCTGGAAAGCTGGAGGAAAGCCTTGAGCCTGAGCTCACTGTAAAGAGAGCTGTGAGGTTTCAGGCTGGCTGAGGTGGTGGTCATCCACTCCAACGCCTTGCTCAGGCAGGGCCAGAAAGAGCTGCTGCCCAGGACCACGTCCAGGTGGTTTTTGAGTATCTCCAAGGGGGGAGACCCTGCAGCCTCTCTGGTTTGCAGTCAGTGCCGTCTCTGACCACCTCGTAAATGCAAACCCAGATCAAAGAGAAAAGGGAGGCGCTGCGGCTGAACCAAGTGATTGATCCTCCGAGCAGAGAGGGCATCAAAGTCCAGCCCCAGGCTGCGGCAGACACTCGTGCCACGGTGGAAATTGTAATGAGCATCCTCTGTGGCTGGGAGCCACCGGACTTTCACTGGGGAAGTGGCAGGAAGCGAGGAGCTGGCTGGGGCTGCTGGCTCCATAGCACGGGGTCAGAGGGGAGAGCAGCAGGGTGAAACAGCTTTAGGAAAGGGTCAGGCTGGAGCACAGGGGTTTGTAAAGGGCAGTTTGAACTCTAAAGTTAGGCAGGACAGCCCAGGCGTGAAATTGCAGAGCTGGAGCCTGAAGTCTGAGTTTCTCCCCTTTGTTATTTCCCTACTCCACGGGGTGGGAGAGATGGGACACGACGCTGGGTGCTGCATCAGAGAGGACAAGCAGGTGGGGTGCTGCAAATCTCTGACTTCAGAAACAAGCCCCAGGATGAGCTCCCACAGCTGAGCCAGCCCAAACACTGCCCACCCCAGTGCGATTGACGCAGGGTTTTCCCCACAGATTCCCTGGTCCAAAAACCTCTGCCAATAGTGAAGTGCAGAGATCAAATAAGGGACAGTTCACTAGGCAAGAGTTGGCACTCCCATAATATTTCAGAGGTGGTAGGAAAAAGGATGAAAAATTTATTAGCCTGATGTACTTTCTGGCTTGTACAGCTGCAATACTTAGAGGAGGCAGGGGAGAAAGGGTGTTGTTCATTGTCATAATTGAAATAAAAAATCATGCAAAGGCTGCTGGCTTATTTTGGGTTCATATATACATATCTGCATGTGCACATACATATGTATATATGCACATACAGAAAGACATCACAATAAATTAACAACATAACAGAAAGGAAGTGAATTAACTCCTGAGGGATAGATGTACAGGGTTTGGAAGCTCCTGTGTGAGGCTGCAAGGACACCAGTGGGACTACAGCACGCAGCCAAGCTCTCCTGCATCCTCAAGCAAATACAGGGAGATCCATGACTGCTCAAAAACCAACCACCCAAAACTAAAACAAAAACAATAAATAAATAAATAAAGACGGAGAAAGAAAGAAACAAGTGGGAACTTTCTGGCAACATTTGGCACTAACTGGTACAGCACGAGAATTAAAAATAAATAAAGCGCCTGTTGAAGTCTGCATCAGCTTCCTTTCTCAGGGGTCATAATCTCCTTTTCACTCTCTTCCAGGCATTCTTCTCCAAGTTCATCAATGTGATTTATCCAAGAATGTTGCAGTGTCAAGGGAAACAGCAATCAGCATTTTTCCTCCCGTCCCTCATCTAATCTTCTTCCGCTGAGCGAACGCGCCGCCTCGCAGGGAGGCTGCTGCACTCATGCTGGCGGTCCTGGCTGTGATTTATACTGGCGTGCAGAAAGCCTCGGCCAGATAATCCATCCTATTTATCTCAGTATTTTCTTTTTAAGCTGTTTTCTTCAAGGAACAGACCTACTCATCGGTGGCCACTACGGCGTGACTGCATGCAAACACGTAACCACCTTCAAAGGCAGCCTGAAGGTAATGCACCCAGCAGCACCGCTAACGATATTTAGACAGCTACAATTCTCAAGCCAGGCAGATTTAGCTCAGCTGTTTATTTAAAACAGGGAGCTATTTCCTTTTTAGTATTCCGAATAAGAACACCTCCTCTCTAGCATACATCTTTCCATCCGCAGTGCCCTGAGAACATAAAAGCAACCCTCCCGACAAGCTGACCCCAGCCAGTGTCATCGCTGTACATTTTCAATTTATTCGTGCCAGCCTGCAGCAGGAACTACAGCCCGCGACCAAAACCCAGCTATTTGTATTTAGTAATGAATAAGCATAACGGTTAGAAGATTCGTATTAATTTTGCCTTTATCATTTAATGAATTTTTTGAAGAAAGGAAATTGCCTACAGCAAGGCAATGAGCAGCAGCAACAAGGAATAACGTCTTCAAAGCCCTTGCAGCCAGTCGGCCTCCTCCCTCATTTAATTTTTATTTCTTTTTTATTAGAAAGGACAGGCTGCAATCCATCCTGCTTTGCAGCTTTCAGTTATTGACCTAAACACATTGGGCAGACGTAAATAAAATATGTATTCCTTTCTTCTCCAGCAGGGAAGATTATGGCCGTCGATATCTGATTTAGCTCCTCAATAAGCTCCAGCTGCGGCTGGCTCACACTCCCATCAGTTCAAACACCTACCTGAGGCAGACAGCACGTACTGCTTTAATGCTACTTCATTTCATTTGTTATTTTAATTATCTAAACTAAGTTTAGATTTTAAGGGTGTTCATATTCCAATGCTAATGTGTTTTAAAAGAGAAATACCTACTTAGATCTCTCAACCTTTTTATTTTTGTTGTTGTTGTGATGTATAACTGCACACATACATAATTTGTTATTTATCGAGCTCAGCCTCCTACGACCTTTTCACTGACATCATCTGGAAAACCTTTCTCCCATTTTAATTAAACACTTCTACATCTTGAATTATTGCACAAAGCACTCTACAAGCGAGGACTGTGTTGATCTAAGCAGTTTTACCCAGACAGGCGAGCACTCTCAGATCTAAAGCCCTGCAGGTGGATTGCCAGAGCGCTTTTTCCACACAATTGGACAGAAGCCGTGAAAACAACAAAATAAGATGTATTGGCCCATTATTTGTTACTGTGATCACTACGATGGATTAAATTGAAGTCAGCCTCAGCTGAGCATGACTGCCCTTCGGTGAGTGCACCTGATACTGTAATAAAGCCTGGTGTTGGCATATAAATAACAGGAGGTTTTCAGATGTACATTTCCCACCTATTTATGGACGCAAAGCAGCAGCTCCCTTTTCAATCAATTTTTAGATATCACCTCCATTGTTGAAATCTGTGAGAGCTACTGAAGTCAGGAGTCAAGCCAATGGGCCAAGTGTCACTTCAGATGTCCCCTGCCCGAAACGGATGCTTACCTACGAGTGCTGTGCATGGTTGGTCTGGGGATAAACCACTCCAGGGTTTCCTCAGCACTAGGAAGGGCATTGAAAAGGGCCTTGGTTACCTATTGCTTGGATATATATATCTATGTGCACATACACACATGTATATACATATGTATGAGGTAGATCTGCCCCCAGCAGCCAGGTTCAGACACTCAGCAGCTGCCCTAGATCCCAGTCTCCCCAGTTGCTGGCACTGGGATATATGAGTTCCTGCCTGCCACTGAGCCCCTTTGCTCCTCTGAGCCTGTGCAAATAAACCCGTGATGGGCTGGTGGCCCCTGTCACAGACCTGGGAGTTATCTGGGCTCCCACCACTGTCCCTCAGAGCTCCTCTGGGGGTGTGCAGATGAGCTTTAGCATACAACCTAACAAGCCAAGCCTGGGATGCTTTTCATAGGAAAGTAACGTTGTCCCTCCGCTTCATATTGGTGATGTGCTATTCATCCTCCCTGCAAAGCTTTGTTTGCAAGAAACCAAACAGAAAAGCAGCTGATAAAACCACTCAGTTTTAGGAGTTTTCAGCGAAGCTAATCCCCTCGAATAGAGGTACTGGTTCATGTGCTAGAGTAGACGGGATTCAGGGCTGCCAGGCACACAGGCAGGACCCTGCAGGCAACACGGGGCTGCTCAAAGCCTCGGAGGCACAACCTGAC
This sequence comes from Aythya marila, assembly GCF_965140915.1. Taxonomy (NCBI): domain Eukaryota; kingdom Metazoa; phylum Chordata; class Aves; order Anseriformes; family Anatidae; genus Aythya; species Aythya marila. The sequence goes on along the minus strand of NC_139046.1, from coordinate 5,487,487 downwards.
CTTGGCCATGGCTCTGCACCAAGGAAGGCACAGACCCTGCTTTTGGCAGATACTGCATCGGCACGGACAGCTTTTCTACCCATCTGCAAGCAGATATGGGGCAGGAACAGGCTCTTTCCAGTGGGAATGCTTCCCACGGAGGTTAGCAATGAAGCAAAATCCACGTGGAGTTCAAACCTGCCTGTAATTCCTGCAACACCATTCAGCAACAACACAATTGGGACAAGCAGAATGTGGCAGGTGCCACCAGGCTGGCACCTCTGGGGTGACTCCTACCAGGAATGCTTGGAGCTAGCTCAAACCAAAACCCAAAATGCCCCAATTAATGCCACTGAAGCGTTACCAAATGAGCTATCCAGGCCTCTCCCAGTGATGTGGCCTCCACTTTTATGAAGTGCAAAGTGGAAAGCACTTAGCAGGTAGACCATATATTTTTCCACTTTAGCCGTGCTTCTCATCGAGACAAAGGGTTTTCTTATTTGCTCTCTGCCTTTAGCTGGGGCTCACAATGTGCTGTAACACGGCTCCTTCATAAAGTTACTGCTCGGGAACAGTGCGGCCTTTAGGGCCAGGCGAGCCCCCACGCTGGTTGTAGCTGTAACAGATCTTGCAATTACATGAACGCTTCGGCTGAAACACAGCGCTCCTCGGTGAATTATTTTATTCAAGTCTGTAGGACATGCGTGGGCAGAAAATCCCTATTTGCTTGCCGTGCGACGTCTGTAGCAGACGCTCACCTGCCAAAACACAGGTTCGAGGGATAACACATGAAGGCGTAACGCCATGAGGCGCTGAGAGCAAACAGGGCGGCTGAGGGGACAGCAGGCGGCCTGGGGAGGCCCCGGTGGCCCAGCCTGCTCCTTCCTGACTGAAGGGATGACCGAATTGCTTGGTTTTCTTTGAAGGGATGACCAAATTGCTTGGTTTTCCTCCTAACAGGGGATTCATGTGCTGGAGGGAGCTTCTGGGTGAAGGAATTGGGGTAGGGTTAGGAGGTTAGGGTTAGGTGGCCGGTGCTGTGGCCAGCTCTGGGTGGGCTCTGCAGGAAGGGAAAATGTTGTCCAGGACACAAGGGCTGTTGCAGTCCTATCTCTTCTGGGTTTGCTGTGGGGATACAGTGGAAGATGGCTTCAGCACTGCTCAGTGGTTCTCAAAATCCCAAAGTCCCTAACAGTGCAAAAAGACCAGGCAGCAAAACAGGACAGCTGACCTGCAAGCGTGAAATGCGGAGCCCTGCTTTGCTGCTGATCCCTCAGCTGTTCCTTAAAAGCCGTGTTGTTTTGCGAGGCCAAAAACCTCATGCATTCTCCTTACTCGATTAGAAACCGGGGGAAAAGCACATTACTGAAGTTCCTAAGTAAAACCTAGTGATGAATTCCCTCCTGGGCACCGCTACCACCACACCACAAGTGCTCAGGCTGATCACAGCACCCCTTAACCCTGTGGCAGCTCAGCACCCATGGGGGTGGCTGGGCTGTTCCTGGCACCCACTGCTCACCCCAAACACTTGTGGCACCACGCCAAGCTCAGGTGGCCGGGCAGTGCCAGAGGAGATGGGCCAGGCCTGGCCTGATCTTCTCCCACTGCTCCTGAAGGGCCTTCTTTATGGGACAAGGGGTGAGAGCATGCATCTGGTTCCTGATGCTTTCAAAAGAACTTCAGGCAGGAGTAGACGTTACCAAAAATGAAAATAAAAAATAAGGAAAAGGCGGTTTTGAAAAAGCACAGTCTGCAAAGGCTAGAAGGGAAGGCAGCTCACTTGTGAAAGTGTTTTACCTCCACGGCTATTTCTGTTTGATTTGTACTTACAGGCTCGAACAGGCGCTGTTTGTCAAGCCGTACAAGAGCCCAGGTTCAGACAAAAAGAACATACACCTGTTCCAGTCAAAGAAGCAATAAAACTGCACCTGGAGCATCTCAGCCAAATGCCCTACATCGTCAGCCACAGACAAATTCCCCACTTCAAGCATTTCAAAGGCAACATGGAGTTAATCTCTGAGACTGAGATGCTGCCTCCTAACAAACAGCCCGCACCCAAAGACCAGCTCTGTGGCCTCTGATGAAACGCATCAGTTGCCAAAAGTACAGCAAAATACAAACGCTGTAACAAATATTCTAAACTAGCAGCATCTTTTCTTTTGTTCCCCAGCCGCCCAAAAACTTTCCAAAACTTTCACGTTGTGGGAGGGGAAGGCATAAATCACAGCATGTAGAGAGCACATGTGGGTATCTCCCCTCCAGCAGATCCCTTTGAAGGCAGTCACAAACACCCTGCAACATCAGCCAGCTGACGTGTCACAGGGGGCTGGGGACACTGCACAGCCACCTGCCTCCTGGTGTCAACTGCACAAGTCTCCAAAACCTTCTAATTGCTAGAAATTGGAAGGAGGGACCTGGGGAAGGATACCTGCTCTGGTTTTGTAGGTTTTGACTGAAAATAGGCTGCTGCACATCATGTGTGGGATGTGGGGCAAGGTGGAGACTGCACAAATTTCTTCTGTATTGCTAAAGATAATGATGGAGGTGAAAAGTCTGAAAGCCCAATGGGGACCAGTCACTGGAATTTCCTAAAAGCTCAGTTATTTGGGAGGAAAAGTCTTGAGGGACAGCCAAAGCAGCATCGCCTCTGAGCCCTTCCCTCCACTGGCAGAGATGTAGGGAAGGAGAGAGGTGCAAGACCTGGGAGAGGTGGCACCTTGTGCTCCTGGGGTGAGGAAAGCCCTGGTCTAAGGAGCCACCAGAGCACTGCCAGAACGATGACACCACTACAACCTGCCCTACTGGGAAGAGAGCCAGGTTATGGGGCAGGAAGGTGGACACAGCAACGGGTAACTCAACAGGGAGACTGGTTACAAGCAAGCTGCCTCATCCAACGAGAGTATGAAAAGCACGTGTCCAAAGGTGTCCCATTCTTCCAACCTCTTGTGCCCTCCAAACACACCCGAGGGGTCTTGGGCCCTCCTGGGGACTGCCCAGGCTCTTGCTGACCTTCCCTGCCCGAGCCGTTCAGCCCCTCCGCTCCTCCACCCAGCCGTGAAGCGCACGCCCCGCAGGGCCGGGGCACAGCACCACACACAGCGCTTCATTAAAAGCCTCGGAGTGACAAGGAGTGTTAAGCAGATATAAAGGACATCAGTCATTTACCCATCTGGTGGAAAGTCTAGTTGCTGGCAGAAAATAGGGAGGATTGTTATGGCGAGATCCACCATATGGCACCATTATGCGGAGCTTTGCAAGCGCTTTCTCTGAGCATGCAAGCAAGATTTCAGCCTTTGAAGAAATGCTGTATTGTTAGCCTGGATACACAGGAGCCTCTTGAAAGAAGCTGTGGCAGATGGCACAGCTTTGTTCCCTGTGTTCGAAGGCAGCTCGTCGGGCCGCAGACGTTTCCCCTTGCCGGAGCAGGGGACGGGCAGCCCCAGCGCCGCGTCCCAGGGCTGGTGTTGGTGTCACTCCGAGGATGTGCCTATGCCACCGTGTGCCATGGCACGGCACCCTGATGGAGGACTGCTGGCTGCTGGAGGTGTAGAAATGGCCTAAATCCAGCGGATGCTGCCAGGGATGTGCCAGTACCACGCTGCTGCACGAGCCCTGCAAGAGCTGCTGAACCTGGGGTGCGGTGGTGGCAATGCGGGAAGAGCCGTGCAAAGCTGTGAAGCCCCATCCCTGCAAAATCAGCTGCAAATCAGTAAATCCAGCTGAATTTCTCTGCTTTTGTCAGCGCCTCGCTGCCAGCACCTGCTCCTCCCTGGGTGGCTGAGCCTGGCCGGAGCCCCAGCAGGACAGGGGACAAAGGGAAACCTTTCAAACGGGGCCGGCGCCTGCTTGAGCGACATCCCGACAATACCCCCGCGATAGCCCATTCAACCCTGGTGGGGGGAAGGAAGGGAAAGGGAAAAGGATTGCTCTGGGAGGAAAGAGTGATCATTCACTGACCACAGCAACAGCATTTGCATGCACTCGGGGGCCAGGGGAAAGCCACCGCCTGCTCCCGTTGCTGGCTGGGATGGGGCACACCATCCCCACTGCCCGGGCTGCAAATGGGGCACGTTTCCCAGTTGCTCCTCTCAGAGAAGCACTTGCAGGGCCACAGGATAAAAACTAAACTATATGCAGAAGCTGAAAGTCAAGCAGCTAAAATCCAAAGTGTCCATAGAATACAGGGCAGGACATAAACACATGGTAGGAAAGCAAATCGAGCTTCTAGCTAACTTTGGGGACACGAGTGCTGTCCCAAGCTCCTTGGGCAGCACAAGCCCTCATCCTCTGTCACCAGGGCAATCCCAGGGCAATCAGGATTTCTCTCCATGAGGATAATTTCAGATGCAGATGAGCAGGCAAACTTAGAAATGCCCAGAGCTCCAAGGAGTTTTTGCAGAATGGCTCAAAAAACAAAGAGTTTGCCCTTCGATGTTCACATCAGCCTGGGGTATGCAGAGCAGGGACCTTGCTGAGTTAGTGGTCTTTGTGGGAGGACTGTCCCCACGGGTGACCAAACCCAGGACCGAAATCCTCCCCACACAGCTCTCCGAGCCCGGGCTGAAGGGAACAAGTGGTGCAGAAAAGTCGCAATGAAGCCACAAGGGAAGAGTTGGCCAAGGCCCAACCCGAGCTGGCAAAGCCTCCAGGTCCCCTCCAGCCCTTTTTGACTTCCCTCACCCCAGTGACCGAGCCCACCGAGCCCTTTTGAGGCAGCCCCAGTCCCGCAGAGTGGGCACAAGCCGCCCTGTCCCAGTTGCTCGAGCATGAACAGGGCCGGCAGCGCTGGGGCCACCGGCACGGGCTCCATCCGCAGGCAGAAAGCTCAGCCCAGTGCCTCTGAGTGCTTTCTCTGTCTCTCTTCCAAACGTTACACAGTGGGTTTATACAGAAACAGTGGGACACTTTCCAAACCATTTAGCTAATGCTGAAATTTAATACCCGGCACCAACAGGTTACGGAGAGCAAGAAGGAGCCGGTTGTAATGGGGAGGGGGTTTGCATCTTCTCTCCCCAGAATGCCATTTGGGGAAATCTGGCCTCTTACCCCCACAGGGATCATCTCAGCCTCTCTCTCCTTCCCCTTCGGCACTGACGCAGGCAAAAATTTGATTTTTTGGGGGGGAAACCCGGGATTTTCAGCTGCTTGCACAGGAACGTGGCAAGGACGTGCTGCATGCCCTCCCGAAATGGCTTCAGGTCCCTGGGGGGCCAGCACAGCTCCTGCTGACCCCAATCCTGGAGCAGCAGCTGCCTCCCAGCCTTCTTCTCACCCACAGCTGGGAAAAAAAGCAAAACCTTGGCAGCACGGAGCGAGGGAAACACCACAGCACGCCCGGGTCCAGCTGGTCCCCACCAGTGCTGCTCTGCTCCCACCTCACTGCACGTGCAGCGGTGCCCCGCAGTGCATCCCGTGCAAAAAGCATCTGCTGAATTTGGGAGAGACGCTTTGAAAATCATCCCCACCAGTATTTTGCTGCAAGAACACGTGCTGTGGTGCAGGGATGCCTCATCCCCACTGGGATATGCCATGCAATGGGTGTCCCAGCCTGTCCTCTCCTATCGCCTGTGGAGGTTTCATCTGGGCAAAACCTGCTCCTGAGCAGCCTGGATCACCAAAACCACACTGCTGGGTGTCCGATGGGACGTGCTATAGCATGAAGTGTGACCTTCCAGCTCCTGCTACATGACAAAACACCACGGAGAAGCCCCATTTTCACTGCTGAACCCACTCAAAGTGGAGCATTTTTGGTCCATCCAACAAGCCACGTGGAAATGACAGAGGAAATGACAGCTTTTTTTTTTTTTCTGACTTTTTTGATTTTTCTGATCCATCTTTTTCAGAGTTTTGGTACTGAGGGACAAAGAAACAATATCTTGACTCTCCAAACATCAACTTAGACCATACCCAAGGACTCCTGCAAAGCAGACTGCCCAGCAAGCAAAGCCACTTTGCACCTACAGGGGACAAGCTGCTTTTCCAGCTCTGACACTGCATCACCCTGGACCCCAGAGGCAGGCAAATCCAGAACAGCCCCCAGACACTGGTCTAAGAAAGCAATGCTTTCCACCAAGAAAGGGAAAGCACCATCCGGCAGTACTTCAGAGAGGAGCAGAGCTGAAGGTTCAGCACAATGTCGCTCCCAACAGCAGCCCCTGATGCATCTCAGCTTGCACATACGAAAACACAACCTCAAGCCTGTCGTCACTGGGAAAGATAGAAAGAAAGGGGAAAAAAGAAAAAGGAAAAAACGTTCTACTTACGACCAGCTCGGTGAACATGACATCCAGCTCCTCCACTGGAGGCATGGGCAGCGCGGGCTCCATGGTCTGCAGGGCGAAGCTGCTGTCATTGCGCAGGCGGTACGTGATCTCGGGGTGGTCGCTGCTGCGAAAGCAGCAGAAGATGAAGGAGATCCCCCGGCCGCTCCTCTTCCTCGGGGCCATGGCCGAAATCCTCCGCTTCCCTCCCTGCTGGGCACTAGATCCTGGGGAGAGAGGAGAGAGGAGGCTCCAGCAGCTGCCCCGCAGCACCGCGCTCCCGTCCCGCGGGGAGGAGGAGGAATCGGAGCCACCCACGCGCTCAGCGTGGAGGGGAAGAACGGAGACGGTTTACATGCCAAATATTTCTGCTCAGATTTGACATTTACAGTCCTGGCAACCTTGAAGACCGCACGAGTTCAAAAGACGCCTTTGCTTGCCTTGTGCCGACGCCGTCGGAGCGGGCAGCGGGGCAGGGGGACGCGCCGGTGTCCCCGCACTCACAGCCCCGCAGCAGGACAGGTCCTGATCCCCCGATACCGCTGCAAAGCCCTGCAAATCCCTGCACAAATCTCTGCTGATGTTCCCATGCTGTGCCGCTCCTGCCTGTCCAGCCCCGTCACGGGGGGGGCAGATTTGGGGTGCTGCAGCCAAGAGCAGCTGGATGTGCTTGGTGGCACCAGGGACATGGTCCCCAGAGCAAACAGCTCAGTGCTTGAAGATCTTATACAGCTCAAGAAGCCCTGAGCTGCGAGGCACAAAAAATACCCTATATACCCCTGGTTTGCTCTTAAACGCGTCCCTAAACATCCACTGGCAGCTGCTGGTTGGGCGGCTCTTTTTCACGGAAAGTTTTGCTTGGTTTTAATTAGATAAACCCTGCTTGGAATTCCGGTAAATATTTACAAGACGCGGATTGAGCTGATAAAAATCACACTGCGCCGGTAGCTCAGACTTTTCCTACGCAGTGCTTGCGTGGGACATTACTCACGCCGTTGGTTGGGTCGGTTTGGCTCAGTTCTCAAGGCCATGTCGGGCACGATGCTCGTGGCAGGAGGATGAATGTTCAGCAGTGAGTGAGCCCGAAAGAAATGCCAACCCGTGCCCTGCCCGACGGTTTACAACAAGGACCAGACAAAAACTGCACCAAAACCGTGGCCATCGAGCATAAAAGTCAAAAATACAAGGGGAGGAGCGGATACGAGGGATGAGGACAGCAAAGAAACATCCCAAGGAGAAAAATCAACCAGCAAAGCACAGTGTGTTTTGTTTTGTTTTTTACAAAAATTAAATATTTGACTTCTAAATCCACATATTAAACACCCACATATTTTATCTCTGCGAAGCAAGACACTGAGATGTTCGGAGAGAGGACAAAAAGCCGCACGCTGCCAAATTTAATGCAGGAGGTTGAAATATGGATGACTCGGATTTGCTAACAACATTAAGAGGAGACTTGGACAAAAGGTCAGCATTTCGACAGAAATCTCCATTTCCCTAAAGAATTCCCATTTCCATCTAACTACGTAAGTGTCAAAATACCCAAATGGCCAAAAAAACAACTGCTGGGCACCACGGAGAGCCACTGCCGGAGGCAGGTTGGCATCAGACCTGTGCTGGGACCCTGCACCACCTCTTGCACGGCCCTGAGCAGCCAATGCTGCCTTCCCAAAAATAAGAGACCTCGCAGAAAATTCAGGCTTTGCTCCCATCGCCTTAACTGAGGACCTGACCCTTGAAATTATTTTCGACCGCATATTTTTAGCACATGGTGTAATCATCTGCTGAAGCGGGAGCGACGGGAAACAGTCGCTCGGTCTGCATGGGGGATAATCTCTGTGCCCAATCTGCAGGGCCTCCCTTCTCGGCGAGCCCGAAATCTCATTTCACATCCAGCGCCTCGGATTTGGGAAAATGCAGCCACTGGAGGAATTTCAGCTGCCACGAAATCTCGCATGGCAGCTCCCAGGCAGGCAGCAGCAGAGCAAATCCATTAGCAGTCCGCTGGCACCCACGGGGCTTCGGGAGGGGTTTGGCACCTGGTGGGCAGTTTCTTTCTTAGGGGGAAGGAGGGAAACAAAGAACTAGGGAGACGTTTTCTCCAACAGGGAGAAAATAAAAAACGTCCTGCGGGTTTGGGTCCTGCAGGAGCACAGCACAGAGGGAAATGAAGGCAGGGAGGCGGCTACACGGCTGTTTGTGCCTTGCATGGGAGCTTGGTCCCAACTCACACATGATTATCTGTGAAAAGCTTCATTACTTGGTCTTCCTACCAAATCAGGGCACAATCCTGCTCCTGCAGCCAGGGTGCTTCATGGGCTGGACCAAACCGACCCGTCCTCCTCTTCCACAGGGCGTTTTCCAGCCCCTTTTCAGCACCACGTCAACCTCCTTGCAACCTGCTGCTGCCTACAAGCTCCAATTTGGGCTTGCAAAAATGCACAGAAAGCTTTTATCAGGAGGACACCTGCTCCTCAGGGACACCTCCTTCTGTTGGTGTTTTATGAGGAGCTTGAATGACAGAGCAAAAGGCAAGGTTTTATTTCAGGCTCTAAAGCAGACAGTGGTGTAGTAACCAAGATGAGGTATTTCTGAGCCGCTTCCAGCTCTGGAGCTGTTGAGGTTCCTCATTTTCATCCCGAAACAATTAAAAGAAAAAAAAAAAACGCCCTGTAACGCAGGCTGAGTGGGCTGTGGGTTATTAGCAACAAAGGCTAAAAATGGTTGGGGAAAGAATATGTTAGCTACCAGGCAAATAGCACGAAACCTCGAGAACGCTGATGAATATTCATTACGGCGATGGATAAAAATCAAAACTGCTTCCTGGCAGGTCGGCGGGAGCGCTGCAGACAGCGCAGATTGCCTCAGAACACAGTCCAGATACACAGCCTCCTCTTTTCCCTGTAAATTCTGCAGAAATGGGTTATTCGAGGAGAGAAGAAATGACAGTTTCTTGCAACCCAGTGGCTTGCAGTAAGGAAAGGGAAAGGAACCAGTTCCATGTGGCCCCGCTTGTTAAACAGCCTGCTCCCACCTCCCATCTATACGTTTGAGCACTAATTACATCAATAAATTCAAGTCAGATTGTGATCTAATGCTGCCTTCTGGCCTTTACTACTGAGCAGGCCAGAATAAATTAAATTTAATTGCCCCTGTATGTACAGAGCCGGGGAAGATAGGCTGGGAAGGGTCATCGAGGGAACTTCTCGCCAAACCCCAAACCCCCAGACAGGACCGATGGGGCTGAGTGGTTTCTAAAACTGCTCTGATTTTCCAGAAATAGGTAGAAATGTGCACGGGACGAGCTTGGACAGGAAGGACTGGGAGAGGAGGATGCAGGATGGAGACCAGTCGTGCTGCCTGGCTCTCATGCACCACCTCGGGCCAAAGTCATCCCTGCAAACCTGCACTTGTGCGGGTTTGTAAAGGATGAGCCTGATTCCTATTGCAGTTGTGCAAGTGATGGGGATCGCCCCAGCTCCCCGAGGGCTCCCAAAGACCGGTTTTGCCCAGGATCTTGCACGACTGACGGCTGTCAGCTCGAGCTGAAGCTGCTTTTCTGCAAGCTCGTGCCCCCCGCGGGACCCGCTCGCTGCATTCCTGCTGCCTGCTCGCTCCATCACATCCCCACGGCTGGTTTTGCTCCCCGGGGGAGGCCAGATGATGTTGGGGAACGATATGGACAGATCCTAATTAATTACAAGAGATTTGTTTTTGGCAAGCTGGAGGAGATAAAGGGCATTTGTCTTCTCTGAGCTAACGAATCACTCCAGCAACCAGACGAGGGAACCGTGCCACTCTCCCCCAGCCACAGGCACTGGTGGCAGGTAACGGGGTACCTGTGGCAACCCCTTTGGCTGGCACCACAAGACGCTGCCCCTTTCCACGAGATTTATTCAAGTTCTGTCCCATTTCCTGGGTGGGGGGAAATAGAAGCTGTCTGTGGGGTCGGTTCATAAAAATCATGGGGCTGGGGAGCAGGAGGCAACGTGTGCCCCAGGACAGGAGTGGAGCTTTTGAGGTGTCTGAGCCTTCGGCAGGTGTAGGAGGAGAAAATCCTTCATGTATGACTCGGGTGAAACCCCGACACTCTGCGAGGGAACGGCTGCCAAGAGCATTTGCTAAATTTGGAGCTGACACTGGACAAAAGGAGAACGTTTGCTCTGACACAGCGACGTGTTCCAAGCAGCGACTTTTTTTCTTGAAACAAAGACAGCTTTTGGCTGTGGGGTCATAAAGCAGTGATTGCAATAGGGATCTGGTCTTTGGGGTCTCTACGCCACCCAGTAAAAAATGAGTTCAGGAGCATCTCTCCTTGGCTTGTGGTACCCCTGTTACTTGGTCACCTCTTCTCCCACACCTCTGGTAAGGAGATGGGGGTCTCTGAGCTCCAGAAGCTGCCCTGGGGTCTGTAGCTGGCTCCTTCCAGGTGGGCAGGGGGATGCCTTGGCTGCACCCCAAGGCGACAGGGCAGGTAAAGGGACGGCTTCCACCCGTCCCGTGCTGATTTCTGCTGGTGCAGGCTGCTCGGGAGCCACATCTGCAAAGGACCAGGTGACTCCAGGGCAGGGCGCTTCCTGGAGGCTGGCACCTCGTCCTTGCGAAGCGTGCCAAAACCCTGCACAAACGTCACGACGGAGTTTGGACCGTGATAACAGCTCAGGGCAGGCGAGGCAGCAGGACACGGCCCTGGCTGTGACCGAAGCAGGCGGGATCCCAGCCCTCCTCCTCCGAAACTCCAGCGGTGACCTTGCCGGCGGCTCTGCAACGCCTGCTGCGCGGTGTGATCGCGGTGCCAAGCGGCAGGGAGGTGTGTTAATCCCAGCGCCTTCCCCTCCTGCCCGTGCTGTTGGGCTGGCTGTTGCACAGCTTCTTTTAAAAGAGGCGTAAAGGGTGAAACGAGGCTTTGGGAAGGAGCTGATCCAAGCGCTCCTCGCAACCGCTCCCTGCTTTGCCAAACAGCCATAAACCAGAGACGAAGGTGGGTGCGGGCAGGCGATGCTCCTCTGGAAATAGGGCACCAACCCAAAACAACAGCAGCAGCCACGGCTGCCAGAGAGGTATCAACAACGCCGGGGTGGGACGCGCTCACGTGTCCACAGCTCCCTAAAGCCCACGTTTGGGACCCTGACACGAGTGCCACTGTGACCGACCGGAGCGTGCTGCTGTTTCTGGTCCCCCCCCCCCGTGCCTCACACCACCCCGGCATCGCCTTGAGCAGTGCTCCCATGAAATCAGTCATTAGGAGAAAATTGGGCCCCGGTGTCGCTTCCGCCTTCGCTTTAAGGAGAGGAGCACGGCAATTACAGTTTGCATATTCAGCAGCCTCCTTGGCAAGCTCCATCAGCCCGCGTGGAGCAAGGCGCTGCCGGAGCCTGCCCGCCACCGATGCCCCAGCGAGCTGGTTCGAAGCCAGCACCGGCACTGCGGCTCTGCGGTCGGCAGCACCAAAATACCCAGCGAGGGCACAAACGCATGCAAAGGAGGGTGCCCGCTCCTCTTCGCACCCGCCCCCAAACCCACGCGGCAGCTAGGAGCTAAATCATCAAATATGAACAGCAGCTCACTGCTTTTCTGGCTCCTCTCCCATCCCCTCCCCAAACGAGGAGACGAGATCCCGAGCGAGCTCTTTCCCAACCGGGAGCTGTATTTCAGCGCGTTTCACAAGGTGAAACTCTTTCTGGTGACGCTCGCTGGCCGGCTCCGCCGAGCCCTGGCCCATTTCGGCATCTCTCACCTCGCCAAACGTCTGCCCCCACCCTGGAGTTTCGGGTGGCGCAGGGTGCTCCTGCCTGATGGGCATTTTCTGACAATCCCCCCCATCACTGCCCAGCAGCCTCGCTTGCTGGCGGTGGCTGGGAAAGGCTCTGCTTCTGTGGGCGATGTTGCAAGACCCACCCTGAGTGCCAACAGCGCTGAGAAACGCCAAAAACATGTTCTGATTTTCCACCTTACACACCCCAGAAAACCGGTACCCTGCGTGGCTCTGCTCGATAATTCGACCCGTTCGGTGTTGATATCAAACCCTCTGAAACGTGTGTGTGAGGCCGTGCCCATCTGATCAGGCGGCACAAGCGTTATTATTTATTTATCAGCATTGTTTTTAAACTCTCGAAGCAATCCCCTCCCTGGGTGAGCAGCTAAGGAAGAGGATCGCATCGGTGGGAGCCGCCTCCCCTCCCACCGGGCAGCCCGGAGGACTGGAGCCCGTCCCCAGCACCTCCAGCACGCAGCCCAGCGCCGCCCGGGTGGTTTCTATTAAAAGCAGCCAGGCTGACTTTTTGGCCACAAACTCCCACGCGCGTTTTCCTCAGACCCCTTTCTCAGGCACGGCGCCGTTTTCACCCGCAGACTGCACAGGAGAGGAATGTTTGTGTTTGGGTAAAATACGTGCGCATCGGCAGGAGCTGGTTTGATGGTGTAGGGGAAAAAAAAAAATAAAGCCACAAAGCATTTGGCCCCAAAGCCTTGAAGCATTTGATGACTGGCTTTCTCCCCTGGATCCTCCCGTGAGTCAGAGCTCGGGAGCCATCCCGTGCTGCCAGTGCTACACCTCTGGGAGCAGAAAGGGGCTTCCAAGTGCCTTGTAGGCACACCTGGACGTGGCCTTGCTGCTGTTGGGGAAAATGGGCTGCCAGAAGGAGCCTGACTCATCGTGAAATCACAAGAGCTGCAATTCCCAGCGTAAGCAAATCTCAACATTCTTCAGTTTCGCGGATTTACATTTATATGCCAAATCCTAAATTATCCCAGATCCTCCTCCCTCTTTCCAGAGATCCTGTTGGACTCCACGACCCAAAAAAAAAGAGGGGGTTGCAGCTCCGAATTTTGCTCCTGCTGCACAATAGCAGCGTGATAGCTGCACGCCGCCTCTGACTTTGGCAGGAGCCGGCTGCAGTTGCAGGCTCCCAGCCTGGTCCCTGTGTGTCCCATCTGCCAGCACTGCAAAAAAAAAAAAAAAACACAAAAAAAAACAGCACTCGCATAAAACGTGTTTACTGCCTTCTGTATTCTTTCCTTTTATTGTGGCATTCATCAAAAAACAGAGCGTACATCTGGGCCTGCTGCCTCGCAAGAAGACATTTTCCTCTGCTCCCATCCAAATGAGCTCGCAGAGGCATTTCGGGGACTTGATGGTGAAATTCAGATTGCAGCATGAAAAATTAAACCAGTTTATTCACCGAGCCAGCTCGCAGCTATATGTTCAGGGGCAGGGAAGGGATGGGTGACCTGTTTCACAGATTTGTAATATGCCAAGAAAAGCCTGTTTTTGTTTTTTTTTTTCTTCTGCCTGCACACTACTTGACAATGCTGTTCAGAGAAAAGAGCAGCAGCTTCCACTCGAGCTTCCATGCGAGCGTTTGCCTGGCAACATCATGGCACAGCTCAAGTCGCTTCTGCTGCAAGAGAGCAAAGAGGAGCGCCCAGCCCAGAAGCACACGCACCGGGGGCTCCACAATCAGCTTTTCTGGGGAAAAGCACACAGCAGGGCGAGACACGATCTGCCTTAAAGCTCTCCAACTGAAGGAGCAGCACTGCCTGCTTTGGCAGCCCAGCAGAAATACAGATAAGGGTCTGGATGCTGTGGGAACATCCCTGTCTTGGGCATGGGAGTTTTGGAGAGGTTGGGTACAAGGAGAGGATGCTTTCAGGGGTGCCCACACAGCCCCTCGCCCCATCGTGGCTGCAGGGATTGATGCTGCTCAACGCACAGATGCGTCCAGCCAGGGAAAACGCTGCTGGAGCAAAACTTTGTTTAGTTTTCGAGGATTAAAAACAAACCTTGATGGAAGTATCCCAGACAGCCAGACAGCGGGCGGCACGGCAACACCAAAAGAGGTCACAAGTTCGCCATTAAAAGGGTAAACGTAACCGGGGGTGAGCTCAGCACCAGGTCCTCGAAATGGCCACAGACCACTTCCAGCTGGAGCTCCATCAGATACACGAACATGGGCAAATGCCATTTGTTTCAGAAACAAGGACAACAGGCGTGTAACCCCTGACAAGACCCAGTTTGGGAGCCTATATAAATATATATATATTTCCCAATACTCACTAAGCAGCTAGGCGACCCAATTCACAAACTGCACGTGTGCCTTTTTCCAGCAGGCGGGCAGACCTCTGGTCCTTCTTCTGCTGAAGCAAACATAAAAGCAGGTGGCGGGAGGAAGAAATATATTTCAACCCCCTTATTACACCACAAGATGCCTCAGCCAGCTCAGAGGGACGTGACAGCTCCATTGAGCATCCCAGGGCAACAGGAGGTCCTGCTGCTGCCTCATCCCACCTCCATCCTCAGCACCCAGCACTGTCACAAGCTGACATCCAGCCCCGCTGCATCTCCATCCCTGGTTTTGCCCAGACTCGAGGGAAAACACTCGCACAAAGCTAAAAAAACACCTCCGTGGGGCTGATAACATGAGATATGAAGCCCGCACCAGCGTATCACGGTGACCAGAAAGCTCCCGACACAGCAGGACCACTTTCCAGCCAGCCCCCAGAAGGAGAGCTCCCATCTCAGTATTTCTCTGTTTACCCCCAAAGGATGTGGATCTAAGTCTGTGCGTTTTTGAGATCACTGCGGGCTCCAAGCACTTACTTTGATGATGCAAAGCTTTTGTCAATAAAAGCTGAACAGCCTGGCAAGTGGGGAGAGAGGAGCTGCATTTTCCACTGTTGGAGGATATTTGTTTGCCAATTAGCCTTTTCCTGGAGAACAATAGTTCAATAAAAGCCTTGCTTTATTTTAATTCCTTTTTTTCCTTCCCTTCTCCCCCCTCAAGCCCTGTTCCTCCAATGAATATTTGGGCTCTGACTTTGATATATCGTATGCAAAGCCTCTCTGCTGAACTTTCCATTTCACTGCTCCCCATTTCAGCGGTAATCCCTGGGGTGAGACGGGCTCTCCCGCTGTAAAACGGGGGAAGGAAGGCAGGTTTTTCCTCTCTTAAGCCTCTTAATTAATTTGGCACCACACACGGGATTTTTGAAGCCGTTCAGCAGTGAACGCCTGCCTGCAGTACAGCAGCTCAGCAATGTCTGGGGCCAGCACCACGGCAAAGGAATCGAGGAGCCACCGGCCAAGTCCCCGCTGGCCAATTTTGGGTCATGTTTGGGGATTTGGGCATTATCCATGCTTAAGGTGAGGCTTCTAGAGCTGCTGGTTTTTATGCAACTTGCTGTGTGCAGCGAGCTGGCTTTTGTGCTTTTAAAATGAAAGTGGGTTGAAGCTGGTACAAACAGGAGACCTTACTGAAAGGGACCCTGATGGGCAGGTAGATCTCCGAGCAGTTCATTAAACTTCTGGTCCAGAGAGTGCCCAAAGCCAGCCAAACAGATTCATTCGGTCTATCAATTGCCCTACATGCCACGAGCCATGTGGAATGCGGATTTCCCTTTAAAGATTTTAAAACACTGACATTAATCCAGAGTGATTTTTCCCCCTGAAGTATGAATTTGGGGTCGAGAATTCTTTGATAAAAATGGCTGAGAGCAGAAATTCCCCACTGGCAACTCTCCTTGCAGCACGGCACTAATACCTCCCACTGCTCCAGCAGATGAGCACTGAGAAATAATATACGTGAGCTCGCATCAGACACGACGTGATGCTGCACAACTGCACAGACATGGCTCGGGGAGATGAGAAGGGCTCCAGCACTACGTCTGCTCCTAACTGGGTTGCTAAAAGCAGAAATTTTTATCACATTACACTAAAAGGCTGCTTGCATTTAGACATTTAAAAAAGGAAAATAAAAAAAGCAGGCAAAACCAGCAGGCAAGTCTAATTGGAAGGCTTGATTGAATTTTTTATGCAATACAATCTAGATTACAGCAAAACCTCCGCTTTGAATAGGAGGGATGCAGGCTTCCCATCAGAGCTCAAACCCATCTCCTTATAATTCAGAGGAGCCAGTTTAATCAAGGCACACCATTTTAATTGCCTAACTACCCTCCTCTCACCGACTGCAAGAGCAAGGGCTTGCTCCGAACCCCGCCAACTCATCTGCCTCTGGGGATGGACAGGGTGATGGCCCTTCCCCTGCAGAGCATCCCGAGGGGAACATCTGTCCAGTGGAAATCCCAAGGGGATGCATTTAAAAATCAATACTGGCCATTTTAATGCTTAATCCAGGAAAGTATCAGCATCAGCAGCATCGATATAAACCAAATTTAAACACACTGAGTAGGTGCACAGGCTTCGGGTTTTTGTGCACTGATTTAGCCAAATCTGTTTTTACCCCATTCAAGTCCAAATGGGGCATCTGCAACGCTGCTAATGCTTCAGGCATCCTGTCGGCCTCATCTCTCTAGCTTCTTTGATGCAATGATGCTGTTTAAAACCCAAGCCTCTTCTCTTCATGAGCAAACACTTCCAGTAAGGAACCCCCCCGTGAAGGTGCAAGATTGCAATGACAGCAGCCACCTCCCTGCCAAGGCTACATACAGAATTTTGTACTATTCTTATTATTACTGTTTTTGCAGGTTTTCACATTGCGCTCGCCACAAATTGCAATACAAAAATTCTCACTCCTGTAGTTATTTACACAGAGATCTTCCTGTTCATTAAATCTAGAAAACAAACAGCCTCATAACTGTGAAGAGATGCTTGAAAAAGTGACCCTAGGGTACCCCTATGAAGCTCAGACACCCTGAGAGAATATAACTGTGCTTGAAGCTTTTAATTTAATCTCATCTTTTGGAGACAGAAGACTCAGTGTTCCCTTCTTGAGACCAGCACCATTCCAGACACCCCATGAGAGCAGAGAAACCTTTCCAGCCGCCACCACAGGCACAAGCCCAAGCTCACAAAGCCACAGTATCACCAAGTTCTCAAGGGACACAGCATCACATTCTGCCCTTATCCATCACCCTGCCTGGGCAAATGCCACTTCAGCTCTGCAGAGAAGCCCCGTGGTGCAACACCCCCACTCTGCTCATCCTCACACATCTTCAAACCACGTTGCAGATGCCTTCTCGCTTAGGGTTGGAGTCCACCACTCTGGCCAGCAAAGAAAAACCCTTCTCCCCATCGACACCAGGCCAGTTAACTCGCAATCCAAAGCCAAAGAAGCTTCTTTGAGGGCTTCCATGTCCTGGTGGTGGAGAGGTATTGTAGGAGTCCTTGCACCTGTCCCCTGGGTGAGGCTTTATGGTACCAGTGGTGATCAGGAGCCGGGGGACGTTGCTTCAAAATTCAGAAAGGATTCCTGGCTTCGGGGCAATCTGTTGACTGACATCAGGTCTACCCAGCTCTCCAGTGAAAAAGGGTCTCCCCAGCTGCGTTTTTGCATTCATGGCTCACCAGATCTTTTATTACAGCCCAGACAACACCACTCATGACGAAGCAGGGCCCAGCAGGTCTAACCAAGCTTGAAACCCATCAAACAAACCTTTATTCCTTGATCTGAGCTTCACCATGCCCACGCCACAAGGGTCAGGAGCCGGCCATTTGCTGCATTCGCCTGGCTCACACCACAATTAACAGCCCTAATAACAAAAAGGCCCAGCAAAGCGAGCGGAGTCGCTGCTTGCTGGCTCAGGGGCTGCAACAGAGCGATGCCATCTCTGCTCAGATACCCTCAGGTAATGTTTTTGACACTTGGCCAGGAGATGGAGGTCGCCATAGGGCCTGGCTGGGTGCTGCTGCTCTCTGCTCGGCCTAGCACCAGCTGGGAAGGCCCAGAGAGCCTCCATCCACCCCTCTGCTGCAAAACAGGCTTATATTTACCTCCACCTCAACGTTTTCCTCTGTGTTCAGCCTCAGTGGCCCACTTCACCGATTTTACACTGCAGTTTGGATGCCCCAAACCCTAATGACACACCTCAGAGAGAGAATTACCCTGAGCTCAGCCACTACCTCGTGTCAGTCCACAGGAGAAGTAAATTAAATGGCTTTTGGATAATAAATCTTCACAGTGTTTTCTAGCACAAGAGCTGTAACATCACCACGAGAGCTTGAAGAAGCTGCCCATTGGATTTAGGCACCTGAACTCCAGATTCACTCCGCTACAGCCAGAGATTGCCACAGGAAACCAGCACACACTGAAATAACTGCCTCTAAAGACAAAATCTTTCAAAATCCCATTAGTGCAGGTTTTTAGAGTTGGCAAGAGCTGCCTGTCCCCATCAACTGCAACACGAGCTGTAAGAGCAGCAGCAGGAGGGAGAAAAAGCATCTTCCAGGCAATTACAGGCAATTTTTGCAGAGTGCCTCGTGGGGGGAGCAACCCCTGCCCCAAGAGGAGTACCCAAAGCACACCACCAACTCTTTATTAGATTTCAATAGTCTTAAGGACACGTCACATGGATGAGGAATGAATGCTATGCAAATCCAGCCTGAGACTGCTCCCTGCCTAATCTACCTTTAGATTCAAATGCTTATTACCACGGCATCTAATCGGGTAATGCGTAATAGGTGGGTTTAGCTTGGGCTCCAGACCATCGGCTGTGTTCTTATTTAGGAAAATGAGGTATGAAACGAAACAAACCAAATCAACACTGCAAAGAATTCAAGCTGTGGTGGAAAGCAGAGAGCAAAACCCAGGTGTGGAACAAAGTATTGACACCTACCAGTAAAAACCACGCAGATAAGCAAACATTTGGCGGCTCACCAACACCACAGTGAGCACTGATTCCTGCTCACACCCTGTGGCATCCCTGCAGGGATGCA
Organism: Aythya marila; assembly: GCF_965140915.1. Classification (NCBI taxonomy): domain Eukaryota; kingdom Metazoa; phylum Chordata; class Aves; order Anseriformes; family Anatidae; genus Aythya; species Aythya marila. The sequence continues at coordinate 5,468,578 of NC_139046.1, read as the reverse complement.
GGTGGCTGGGCTTTGAGGGTCTCTCCCTTTTCCCTGTGGGATGTAAGGTGATGCAAGGCTCTCTCACACGCCCACACAGGACCCAGCTGCTGGCAGATGGCTCCCAGAAGCAGTGAGCCAGTCACACTGTGGCTTCCAGGCTACCAAAGCACATTACAGCTGCTCTGGGCACCCACGTTAGGGCTGCCACAGCCTGGGTAAGATGTGCCAACATGGAGCCATTTGCTGGTTTGGGGAAGCAGGGGTTCCCCTGCTGCATCAGGGCCTGCAGAAGGATGCAGGGACCATGGGGATGGCATTCCCAGAAGCCACCATCTCCCCTTTTGCTGGCAGCAGTCGTGCAAAAGGGCTGACCAACATCCTCTCCGCCCTTACCTGAACCAAGAAGGAGATTCATTTCTCTTCCAAATCTTCATCCAGCCGGGCTGTCCAAGCTGTATGCCATCCCTGCTACTGCAAGGACACAGCCAACACCCCAACCTCTCACCTACACCGTGTGGCCATGACACGCACCAGAAGCAACCCTGGGACACAGAATTCAAGCTTGACAGGTCCTCCTCTCCATCTGCTGCTCATCAGCCATGCTAAGCCTTCCAGCGATGGAAGATGGCAAGGTTTTCAACACTTGTTTTCAACATTGTCATACAACTTCCACCTTCAGGACACCAACTATCAGCAGCTTGTCCTCCCCTGCCTCCACAGCATCACAGGTAATGGGGATGCAGAACACGCAGCATCCTTTGTGAATCTGTCCAACACTGCATGTATTAAAAAGCTCTCCTGCCAACAGCTGCTCTGCCTGCTATGACAAATGGCACACAAACCTGTGACCAGCTCCAGCAAAAGGGTTGAGAAATGCAAATATTGTTACCGGCCTCTAAAGTCACTACAAGCCTGTGTTGACTCTGCAACGCTAAGGAAACCACACCTGGTGGGGGAAGCAGCACCATGAATACCAGAACTAACACAGAGGAGGCTTGTGTCTGCGAGCCCAAGCAACATAATGTACGTTTATATTAAGGCTGCAAGATGAACTTACGTTTATTAGGCATCAGAGAACCCACACGGGCAAACATCCCCCCTGCAACACCTACGTGTCTGTGCAGTCCTGCAGCGTGGGCCCTCCGGTGTCCTGTAACGTGGTAAATCCAACTAAAAGCACTCTTTATGGCTTGGATGTTCATAACATTTGTGTGTGTTCCCTGGCGGCCAGTACAGACTGAGTTTTCATTGCATCCCTTCCCTTAATAAAAACCTCCGCAACACCCTTCTGGCCCGATCCCTGTTTTGACAAACCTTGTAGCAGCTCCACATATTGGAGATGAAAATCAATCTGGAAGCAAAAAACCCAACGATGGACTTCATGAATTGTCAGTGGGGGGGGAGGAGCAGATGTACTGATCGACTTTAAGGCTTCCTTTCATCAGGAAACTACACTAAAACCATAGGTTAATTTTAAATGATGCACTTTATTACCACAGAAAGCAAGGCAGCTGATATTCTGCCTCTCAGGCACATGTGCTCTGTACTTTATAACTTACTGACTGAATATTCAAATGCTTTGAAAGAAGAAAAACAAACACAAAGGAACCGAAGGTTGCAGCTTAGAGCATTTTCACAAGCCTTTTCAATGACCCAGCTGGGTGGTGGTGAGGGCTGGACCTTCAACTCTGCTCCTCACCACCTCCTCCAGCTCATGGCAGGACCCAGAGCAAATCTTGGGGGCTTTTTCCCATGCTCCTGCAGCCAAGGTGACAGTGGGGAAGGCTGGACGTGCTGTGTTCCCATGCAGCCCAACCCCTGGCACCGATAGAAGAAAGATTTTGTCGGACTCTCCAGCCAAGGACGAGGTGGAGATGCGAGTGGGGGCTCCTTCCTAGCACCAGTGAACCACACAAACAATATTTATTTTGTCATAGGGCTTAAACACCCCTACAATGTCATACCCACTTGTGAGCCAAAAAAAAAAAAAAGCTGACATTACCATATTTATAGCCATTTCCACTTCTGGACCTCTGACTACAACAGTCTCTGGGACCAGCTCATTCCCACAGATGTCTCAAAGAAGCTCCTTCATCCCACTGCAGCACGGGACCCATGGACAGTCCTCACACATGTATTTCCAAGGGGAAAAAAAATCATTCAAAGCCTCCAAAGCTGCGTTTTCGATCATTTATTGGGGAGCTGTGGGTAACACACATGCAAAGAGCATGGTTTGCTCATGAAAAAAAAACAGGATGGCAACCTACTTGAGATGTAAAAATAATTTGATGAATAAGTATATTTAGATTTATAACCTCACAGCAGCTTTATTTATAGGGATGCCAATCACTTTTACACGGATATAAAACGGGCTGGCAGCATGCCTTCCACTATATCCAGAAACCCATCTGTAACAAATCTAAGCCGTGATATCTCTGCATACATTTGGCCAAACAATAACGCTGCCTGCCATCTTGACTTTAAATGTACAGATGGACCGGGGGGGTAGGCTCTCCAAGCCTGCCACACGGCCAAAGATGGACACATTTCGCTTTCACCTACTAGAAACCAGTTGGGGAAAGTAGGAGACGAAGGAAAACCAGTCACCATCTGGGCCACGTGGATATTAACACTGACATAATGCTGGGTGGAAAGCGAGCCGGCATGCAGCTGGGTACAGGTGAACCTCTTTCAGAGCCTCTCCTCACTGAAATTGGAAGCAATAAGCTGGGAAAAAAAGAGCCACTGGAGCTTTATAGCATCTTTGAAAGGCGAGAGATTAAGCTTGGGCTCTTGGGTATTGTCTTTTCAATCCACCACTTGAGACACGAAGCTAGGACAGAGGAAGATGCATGAGAAACTAATTGAAAGCCATCGCTTGATTTTCAATCTCAAAGCAGACAAGGATTTCTCCTGATGCTCCTTCTCTGTCACCACTGAAAACTTCATCTAAAGCCTGCAGATGTCGAGGGGAGAGGCTGCCATTGATTTCCACGGGTTTGGCATCACAGCCAGCTGGGGATGCGAGCCCAGGGCAGCCCAAACTACCCGGTGTTGTCGTGGTGGGGTTGTATTTTTTCTTGTTGCTTTTACCATCTGGAGAATGGCTTTCATTCTGAACACGTTTATTTCACAAAAAAATAAGCAAAAACTGCTCTGCACCCAGTGGTACTTCTGGGATCTGGTTGTGCCTGGCACTGGGAGAAGCAAGGGATGGCTCCGTGCAGGAGACCTTTCCTGTGGAAGTCGTGGTATTATGGCAAACGCCAAGGCAGAAAATGTTACTCTGCACTATCACTTTGAGTGGCTCTGGGAACAAACCCAGCATTCATTAACAACACTCATTCAGCAAATGATTTGAATAAGCTGAGAAGGGCTCTCTCACAGCCTGACAGCATAAGTTGATAGATTTCTGCCTCTGCTCCTTAAAAAAGTTATGAGAAAACAACTCCCAACAAACACGATCGCCTTCCAGTTCAATGAGCGGATTTACTTGACCCTGCTGTGGGGACGAGGCAACCTCTCGAGGTCCCTTCCATCTTGATTTCAATGCCATTTTATACCACAAACTGTTTACAGGCTGGCATTTGCTCTGATTCATACTCGGAAATAAATATGTCTAAAGAGTAATTGATGGAAAGGAAAAACAGAAACACAACAGCAGTTTTCTCCCCTCTCACAAAGACAAAGCAAAGGAAAACAACCAGACGTGGAGCCATGACATCCTCAATTCAAATGTTTTCCAAAACATTTCCAAATGTTTTCCAAAACTTCCAGCTGAAGCTCTCACAGCTAAGCTGTGACTCCGTCAGGGCCCGGGGCTACGTTTGCAGCTCACGACGTGTTTCAGCACAGCGGGACGGTGCGCCGGGGCATGCACCAGGATGGTTGGAGAGGCCTTTTTGGCAACTCCCTTGCCAAAAAACAACCAAGACCCTTGTGCAGAAAATGCAGTGTTTCAAAGGAAAACTTCCCCTTTCTTCCAACGTGATGGAGCCCGATTGCCACGTGGACATCTGGAAAGAGTCGGTGGATGCACATAGCCAGATGTCCTCACCTTTATGGCAGGCTTTTGGGTTTATTCCGAGCACCTTAGGAAATCATTTCTCTGCCTCTGATCAGAATGCTTAGAAAATGAAAAGAGAGAAGCTTACATTTTCTACACTTTGGCAAGAAACACTGAGGTTCCTTCTGAACACCGACGTGTTTGTGGTTATCACACAACCAGAGCTAAGGAGTTTGAGGGAGGCGCTGGTCTGAGTGCCATGGGAGGAGGTGATCCCACTTCTGCAGCCAAACCTCCCCCCTGCTGCATGCCAGCTTCCACCCGTGCCAAGAACCCTGTCAGAAATGGCAGGGTCCATAAGCCAGAGCCTCAGAAGTCCTTCAAAGTCCAAAGCTGATTTCCATCTCTTTCAACTTGCTTCTGGACACAATCAAACCCCAAAGGAGGCTGCTTTCCAAGGGAGCCCTATCAAGCGTACGTGGGCTTTAGATTAGACTTTCTGTAGAAAAGAAAAAAGCCTTGCTCGAGGATGATAAAGTCTAGACACCACAATATATTTTCCATCTGATGCAGCAAGCCTAAAAAGCCCTCCCTTGATCTCAGACTGCCATGATCAAAGCCATTATCCCATTCGGAGCCCTTCTGAAACTTTAGCTTCCAAATGTGCAAGTTATTTTTAAAATCTAAACCAGGCCAAGCCTCTTGTTTGGAGTTTTACGAGGAAATCGGGGTGTGCTCGTCCCAAACCTTCCCCCCGCATCCGCGAGTGGCTGGCGGTCGGCCCGCACGCATTTGGGGGACACAGCCCACCTCCCCACGGTGGACACAGGGGGGAATATTCCCCTTCCTTGACCGAGATGAAAGGTTTTGGAGAGCACCCGTGTCAGATGGTGCCGCGTAGCGAGCGCCAAGCCTGGTTTGCAGCAGTCAGAGGGGACCCGTGGTCAGTCCCCACAGTCGAGGCTTGCAGCGGCCAGGCTGGGAGACATCAAGGGATGGGAGTGACGAGGAGCCTGGGGACATCTGGAAGGGCATTTTGAAAGCACGCAGGTGCCAAGCTGCATATCCTGTGTCCCGAGGCAAAGACGGGTCTTGAAACAGATGGGGACGGGAGGTGACTCCCTCCATGGAGGGGAAAGGAGCAGTACAGAGCACTCATTTGCTCCAAAGCTATTTAATAGCCAAATTTATGTCCCTAGTGAGTGCCTCACTCATCTAAGCAGCTTGTAGAGCATTAACACTATAAACAAGCCGAGTTGCCTCCATTTGCTCCCAGCACCCACTTTGAAGGCACCGCTCACCTCTCTTCCCTCCTCACTCCCCATTTCCACTCTTCCTCCACTCCCAGCACCTCTGTGCCTCCTGCCACCTCTCCCTCAGCCCAACCTCTGCCCAAACACCACCACAGCAGACCTGGGAAAGCCACAGTGAAGCAAGCAGGCAAGCATGGAGAGGGGCTAGAGACCCTCCATCCCCACTGGCCTTGGGCAGCCAAGGGCAGCGCTACGCATCGCACGTCATGGGTGCTTCAGGAGGTGGTGTCAGGAAGAGGAGCCCTCCACTGGCTTTCCAGTTGGGTCAACATCACGGAAAATTTCTGTTTGACAGCCTTCCTTCAGGATTTTTCCATCACACTAGACATTTCTCACCTGAGCAGAAAGGGTGCGGGCAACAGCAACGCGGCACTGGCTGCAAGAGTGGAGCAGAAACCTCTAATGTCACTGTCACCTCTGATGGGGAAACCACAGCCATCGGGGCTGGGATTGAGCCAGTGTTACACAAAGAACGAGTTAAAAGCTGTCAGAGGGGACAACTCTCTTTGAAAAGTGGCCGTGCTGACAAGGAAATGGAAATGCTTACCCCTAACACTGGCTCTGCTGTGGCACTGGGCCCCAACTCATGCCCCAGTGCAGCAGTTTGGGATCATCTCAGAAACACAGGCTGGTTTGGGTTGGCAGGGACCTCACAGCCCATCGAATCCCAGCCCCTGCCATGGGCACAACCCCTGCCCCCAGCCCAGGCTGCCCCCAGCCCCATCCAGCCTGGCCTTGGGCACTGCCAGGGATGGGGCAGCCACAGCTCCTCGGGGCAGCCTGCGCCAGGGCCTTGCTGCCCTCAGCATGAAAAACACCTTCCTTATAACCACAGGAATTACAGCTTACCTGAGTTAGTGCAGAGAGAAGATGGACTTTGAGCTCAGCCTGCTCATGAGCAAGTTTTCCTAGCTCTGAGGGCACCGAGGCCAGGCAGATGCTGACGGCCCCACCTCGCAGCGGCCTCTTCCCTTGCATGGGAAGGCAGCGAGCAAAGCCACACCACGCATCCGTAATCCTCGACAGGGGCTAATTAAACTGCAGTTACTGACCTCAGGACAGAAGCCGGCCAGAGAAAATTTATGGTCTGCATCACACGGGCGAGCGGAGGAGCTGATGGGCCGGCAGCTTTGGGGTTTAAAAGGCTGTGGGACTGCATCCATCACCGGGAGCAGCGCGCGCCCCGCACCCTCGGCCCCGAGGGTCGCGCACGGGATATCTGACGCGATAAATTAGGCAGCTGACGAGCCAGCATCGTGACTGCTGACTGCTAGCATGGCTTCCCAAGAAAGCAAAACCAAGGAAAAGAGGGAAATTATCGAGCCTCATGCATTGTCCTCTGTGCCACCGCCAGCATCACTCTGGCCCCTCTGCACAGGCTGCTCTCACAGTGATAAATATTGAAGGGAAACAGGCACATCATTCATTTAGGCTCTGTGCATGAATCGGGGGTGGCCCCAGCACCACACCTGTCTCGTGGTGAGCTTTTCCAGCCCTCTTTTCCTGTTTTTCAGTGTTTTTCTGTGTCGTTCTTGCATTAGGGAGGGGGGAAATACATACCCCACTGTCTTCCCTTCCAAAACCCTATGTGCAAATAAAAGCTGGAAATCAATTGGATCGCCAGGCCTGGGAAACTTGTAGCACTAATTCATTTCCAGGCAGAACCGTGACTTTTATAAGGGACACCACCGAGTGAAGGAGTCAAAGGCATAACTGTACAAGGGAAAGCAAACACCCTTTATTCCTGCAAAGACATTTTTCTCCCTCAAAACGACCCCGAGTAACACAGAGCCTGCCAGTTTACAGGGGTATACACTGAAGGCTTGGCTGAAAGCAAGCTCATTAAGCTGGCTGGGTCGTTAAGCGCCAATCAAAGCAGGCAGTCCTCTGATCATCACATGAGGGGTTGCGAACCAAACACTTAAATCAGGGAAATCACCAGCGGGGAAAATCTTTCCAACCCACCCCCCCAGGCAAAATCCACCACCACCACCACCCTCTTTTTTTTTATTTACTTACATAAGCAGCATGACAGATAACTTGGAGGAAATCAGATGCTTAATGATTAAGCGACACTCAGGCAGCACTCTGAAAGATAAATACGCCCTTTGGAAACCCTGCAACAAAAACAGAAGGTATAAACAGACAGTAACTAATTATTCTGATTAAATCTTGGAAGACCTGAAATACCCGACCCGGCCAGACTGCAGCAGAACAAAGCCCGTGTGTGCCTGCGCGGCTCGCAAAAAAAAAATCAGTCACACCCTTTCCAAAAGAATTCGCAAAAATAAATGCGAGTGCTTTTTGTTTGCATGCGTGTTCCTTGAGGTCTGCGCCGGTAGGAAACCTCTGCAGTACCCCGGGGGGATCCGTTGCCATCAGCTAAAATTAGACATCAATGAAAGCAAAGTTCCCCGAGCGGGTAAACACGGGGTTGTTCCTCCGGCGTGTGAGCGAAGCTCCCACCACGCGCTTTGGGAGTGGCACGCTGGGCTTTTCCTCCCCTAAAGGCCATCGAAACCAAAAACGGAGCTTTTTTTTTTTTTTTTTTTTTTTTTTTTGATTAAAAGAAATTAAGGGAAGTAAATAAGGCGTGCTCCCGGGGAGAAGCAGAGGGGGCAGGAGCACACGGATGGGATGTGGTGTGCTGGGATGCGATGGGATGCTTGCTGCAGTGCCGGGGCACTTGCAGAGCCCCCCTGCAGCTTTCCCATGAAATGGGAAATTTTCATTTTCATTTCAAATTTCCAGCATGGGCCATGAGCACAGCACCAGGAGCCTCTGTTACACAGCAGACACGGCATCCAGAGCAGGGCAAGGGGATCTGCTCAGCAGACATCGCCCTGCTCTCCTCGCCTCGGAGGAGAAAACTTCATTTTCCTTCCCCTTTTCTCCCTGCCCTCCCCCACCACGCTAAATACCAGCGAGGCTCGGGGGAATATTTAATCTCAAACCTCAGTAATCAATCAGTTCGCCCTTGCACGCGAGCAAGAGTTGCAGCATTAAGCACCAAATCCCCTTTCTATCCAGCAATGCCACGTTTTAATTACGTACATAAAATTCGCCTTTTAACATAAATCTCGAACGGATCCCGCCAGCCCTGGGTGGTGGGTTGGGAGGGACACGGGGACAGGGGGAGGAAGGGGAGGAGAACCCATGGTGGCAATTATTGGAAATGACAACTTGAAACGGCTGCTCCGGTTTGCTGCGGGCACGACGACGCTTTGACCTTGGGTTTGCTCCTCACCCTGGCGCAGAGGATGGGCAGAAAGCTGCTGAGATCCCGCAGCCAGCCCCAGCGCCACGAGCTGCATCGCCTTCATTGCCCCGCGCCAGCTCGCAAGATGGAAAACGGGGGCAGCAAACACACGGTGGGCACGCATTAAAAGGTTTGGGCCAGGCTGTGGTAGAAACAACAGCAGCGGTGTCTCTCCACCAGTGCTAGGAGCTTACTCAGAGCCTCTCCAGCTCGGTTTGAGGAGTTTTAGGATCACTCCCCGCTAACATTTGTTCCTTCCCAAGTGCAAGCATCACCAAACCGACAGGACCATCGCAGGGCTGCCAGCACACCAGGCAGGCATCCCTCCCTGGCACCACGCCCCAAGTGACAAACATCGATGTTAAAACCCTATATATTTTAAACACAAACACACACACACACAGACTTTTCCAATATTGGGGAACAAAAGACGGGACATCCTGCTGAACCATCGTGTGCAGCTCGGCTGCTCTCCACAGCGACAAAGGAAATCAGAACCAGAGCCCACGTGCACACCCGCTCGCCGCGGCGTGTTTTGGCTCTGGGAACATTTCTGGGTCCCCCCCAGCGCAAGCTCTGATCTGTAAGAGCTGCAAAATGATCTTGCAACCCCCCTGACCGAGGAGCAGAGGGCTCCAGGGTCCACGGGCAGCCTGAAGCGCCAGGCTCACCAGCTCCAAGGTGCCCAAAGCAGCACCGCAGCACGAGGAGAGGACAGAAATCAGCTCCTGCACATGGCAGGGAGCTTCTGCCCCTCTGTGCAAAACGAAACACCCCAAAAAGCCACAGCGTGCAGAACAAAGCCAGCTCAGGTCCTGGGGCTTGGCCGCTGGGTGAACCCACCCGTGACGGCCGCTCCTGCCCCGCTGGATCGCAATGCTCCGATAAGGCAACAGAAACAAGCTCGGGTTTGGGGATGGCGGTGTTATCTTTGACTTCTTTACACGGAGCAAACCTGTGGTTTTGAGCCCTGTTCTTCCAGGCACGTCCCACAGCGGGCTCCTTAAGCACACATGCGTGTATCGCTTTCAAAGGACGCACGCACCCTGGCTCGCAGAAGCAGTTTTCGGAAGGGGATGTGGTGCGGTGCAACGGGAATTTTCCAGTTCCTCTCGGCAGGAAATGCCACGCTGAGATCTGAAAGGCAAATTTACCTGCAACCGAGATTCCTGCGCCCCGGTTTCCTTCAAAAGGCGGCCGCTCCCTCCCCCCTTTATTTTTGGCTTCGCTTTCCCCGAGACTTGTAACATCAGGAATTGCTTGGCACAGGGACAAATTCCTCAAGCTCCACACGCATACCTAGAGAAACTGTTTCACTTACAGACGCCCTGATCCCTTCAGCCCACGCTGGTGGATGCTCATTTTGGAGGGACCAGGCAGGGCTGGACACCCTCAGCGTGCTCCCCAAAGAGGATGGTGCACCGGGACTGGTGCAGTTCAGGATGGAGACACTCGGCATCCGGAGCCAGCTAAACCTCCCAGGCACAGAAGCAAGGATGAATTCATCGATTCGTGGAAAACGTCCTCCTAAATGACTTCTTTCGGAGCAGCAGGAGTGGACAAAATGAGGGCTATTGGGCTGGGCTGGCAGCAGCGCTGCGGGAGCGTCAGCTCTGGAGAGCACTCGTCTGGCTGCAGCTTCCAGGTGCGTGCTCCTCGCCAGGCTGAGAGCTGCTGGATGCTCACCGCCGCCTCCTGACAAAGTGACGAGCTCTTGAATTTTTCAGTTTCTCGAATAAAAGGCAAGAGGAGCTCTCGTATTATGCACAGCACAAAGCGTTTTCCCCGGCTCCTGTGCATTTGCAGCACTTCTGTGAGCTCTTACATCAGTCAAACCAGCCCCTTCCAACGCCAATGCCCAGACCCACGGGACCAGCACAGCCCCTGCTGCCAGCCCATCGCATGCCCACGGCCAAAGCTGCCGCTTCCCGGGCAGATTCAACATTAAAGAGCCTTTTGTTGCAGCGACTGCAGCTTACCGAGACTCAAACCACCGTCCACAGCTCCAAATCACCTTCTGGAACCATTTACCGAGCCCCCGTTTTCAGCTCATCTGCCAGTTTGTAAGTCAGCATCAACCCGAGATCGATTTTTTCCAGCATCAGCAAGGACGCTGAGTACCGACGGATGCGCTCCCGCAGGATTATACCTGCAAGAAGTGCTGCGGGAACACCTCTGCCTCTTACAAATCCCCCCCGCTGGTGATATTAAAACCACAACGAACCCCAGAACCTCGTTGGGGGATGCTGGGGAGGAAACGTCACCTTTACATAGCGAAAATGGAAAATTAAATGCATTCGTAGCAGTGCAGCATGCAAACTCTTGTGCTCCTGGCTCTCCAGTCTGAGAGCTTCTTATTGTTGCTCTGTCATCACGAACACCTGAGAGACAAGGGACAGCAGCGTGCCAGGCCGTGTCTGGTAGCTGTGCGCTCACGTGATGGGAAGAGGAGGGTGGAAATAGAATAAAAAGGGATTAAAGATGGGGAGGGAAGTGGCGTCGGGGAGGAAAACCACAGCGCTGGGCTCCTGCTGTGCTCACAGAGGAGGGCACCAGGGACACGGCTCTGCTGCATTTCGGAACCGAGCAGGTGCCCGCAGCAGAGCAGAAACCACGCTGCTCTCGGAAAGCCACCCCCTTGTTTCCTTCACCGACCAACTCACACGAGGTGACCTTGCAAGGCAAAGCCAACTCCCCCCGCGTTTGTCTCTAATTTGCCTCCCCCACCCATTTTTAAGCCAAACCAAGGATAACGCCCTGCTCTCCCTTCAGGTCACTGGTTTCTCGTAGGCACCATGACGTGCGTTAATATTACTCATTTATAGGACACCCGCAGCTCTTATTGCCCTGGGTGGCTGCTGGCAGGGCCGGGGCTGGCACCGTGCTGCCAGCACACACACAGATAAGGGGTGACCCCGGCTGCCGAGGACGAGCGTGGTGACACACTCCAGATAAGCAAAGGGGAAACGGGGTTTCAAAGCAGGGCGCCGACACGCAGAGCAGGCAGCCACGGGTGGCTCCCACCTCTCTCACCACTCATTTCACCACTTATTTAGCTCAGAAGTTGCCTCCGTCGGAGACCCCGAAGATGCCGCAGCACTTCTCACCCGCTGTGAATTTTTGGTCTCTCGAGGCCTCCTGGAAGCCCAAACGCAGAGGAATCTCGGATGCTATCCCACAAGACAAGCCTCAGGAGGTGAGCTACATACACGATATTCCCCCACTGGTGTTTATTTTCCCTTTTTGCCTTCCCAGACAAAAAGGCCCTACCTCTGCTCAAGCCGACCAACAGCTTCTTATTCCTTTGCATCCTCAAATACTCCACTGCTAGCTCTGGGAGGCCAGCAGACACCTCTCCATCCTGCCCTCCTCTCCACCCTGAAGCCTCCAGCCGTGCCCAGGTAGCCACAGCGTGGCCACCAAACCCTAAAACACGTAATATCAACAAAAGGTGATGGCCCCACAGCAAGACCAACTGCTTCTACAGCCCACATCCCCCCGAGCTAGAGATGTCCACGCAGTATCAGACATCCCACAGCTTGGCCACCAGCACGGCCCAGCCACGGGCTAGCAGGAGGCAGCAGCACCTTGCCCATGGGGTGTCCTCTCCCCACCGAGTCCCGGCATGGGATTCTCCTCCTGGGCCTGTTTGGAGCCGCTTTGCATAACCAAAATCAGAGCCGGCCGCCGTAACCACATCTTCAAGGGTGTGTTTAACTCCGATGGAAGACAAAAGGGGTTTGGGTCCACCGCAGATTAAAGGAGCTCAGCCTGGTTCCTTCAGGAGCTCGCGGCCGCCCCGAGCACGTCTCAGGCAAACGCGCTCCTTGCAGCTCGGTGGCCTCAGGAGGAGGCACAGACGGGCTCCTGCGAGGCTTTGACAGGGGAAACGCAGAGCGAAGAGGTGGAGGAGTAGGTCCAACAGGTTCTCCGAGCCTCGGGCACGGCGCAGTCTCACCGGGGTGGCTGTCATCCGTCTGGACCCCGCGATGAGGCGCAGTGACCTCCGCGGCTCCTTCAGCCCCAAGGGAGGAAGAGGAGGAGCCGGGACAGCGGGGGGAGGATGAGGACATTTCCCTCCTGGTCTTCAGCTGCTCAGCTCCAGGGCAAGGCCTGTTTTCCCCGCCTAATTTCCACCTGTAACGTTTCATCCCCCGGCTCCTCCAGCGCGGTCACAGCACGCAGATGGGACCGAAGACAGGGTTATTTTTACATTTTCCCCCCCCGGGAAGCCACATCAAGTGCCACGTCGCGTCAGATCACCAGCACGCTGCCGCCTCAGCCCCGGCTCCATCGCAGCCCAGCTGAGCACCAAAACCATCTCACGCTTTTGGGTCTTTTTCTTGAGGTTTTCGGGCTTGGCCACGCCACGATGCACCAAAGCCCACGGACCGCGTGGAGGAGGAGCACTGTGCCAGCGTCAGGGATTTCTTTAAACCCTGATCTCTGGGCACTTTTATACAGGGAGGAAAAGCCCAATGCTTACACGAGCAATTGAAGAGCTTCTGGGCTTCACGGAGTCGTGGTGCTGTGATGCTCCTGCTCCGTGCCAGGACAGGGACGTGGCGACAGTCGGGTGGCCACCAGGAGGGTCAGGATGGGGAAAATTGGATTTTTTTCAACAAAGGGAGCAGTTTGCCCAATGTTTTATTCCCCTCCTTCCCTTCAGGTTATGCTTGTCATCACCCGGGCACACCAGAGCAGCCTGGCGTTCACCAGAGCAGGTTCTGTGCTGCTTCTCTGCAGTTACTTTACAAATAGCGAAAACAAACAAATAATGAACGTCTGCACCCTAAAAGCATCCCACGGCCCTTCCCCCGCCAACACCTCCCCGAGCAGAGCGCAAATCCAGCTGCTCCACAATCTTATCTCGACGCAGAAACAGTCTGGGAGGAGATACAAGGGTTTCCCTGAAGGCACGGTTTATTAAAGGCATCTTTATTTAGCTGCTTTTCTTCAAAAACACTGCACTAAAGCGCCGCTCCCGGATGGGTTTTCATTGCAGCAGCCGGGCAAGCCAGAGGCAAACCCCATTGAGGCAGGGATGTGGGGATGGGTCCCCGCTGCCACCCACACCTGGAAAGCTGCTGGGCTCCTTCCCAGGCTTAAAAGCAGCCCAGAAACAGAGCCCACGGCCAGCCCACGGCACTTCCAGGCACCCAAAAGCTGCAGCAACCCCGCTCAGAGCCACCCGGAGCTCTGGGGACGTGCACTGATGGGTGTTTTGGTGCACCACAGTGATGCAGCCCACGGAAAGCTCCCAATTTGCTCGGCAGCTCCGCGTCTGTCCCCTCGCTGCGTACATTGGCTTTGCACACCCGTAGCCAAACGCACTTAATGCCAGGCTTCGAGAAACACCGAGCTACAACACCACGAAACAAAGAGGCACCGGTTTGCTCACATCCCCGGGACCTTCCCTGCAGCCACGGCTTCTTATTTATCCAACACGCGACCTGTACACGTCGAGCTATTTTAATCCCTCCTGCTATTAATGGGCGGAAAAGGCACTTGGGTGAAGGCGTTCGGCAAAAATCTCATTTAGAGATCAAGACAAGCTTAATTGGTTTCTAGCCAGACCCGCACAAAGATGGGTTACTCCACAAATACAGTTGCTAATCTGCCCATTATACTCCGTAAGCCCCCAACGGACAAAGAAAAAGGGGGGAAAAAAAGAAGAAAAAAAAAATAAAAAAAAGACAAGATGCACAAAGGAACGCGGGGTTTTGAGCACGCTACTTGGAACAAGGAGCAAATTTGGGGAAAAAAGCTGCGGATCCTGCAGGAACAAGGGGGTTGCTCTTTTTTGGGGAAAAGGAAGAGCCAAGTAGTAAACACAATAACAAAACCTCATCTAATGGGGATCAAATGTGTGTTTTCCCCCCTCGCACCACGCGCAGCCACCATGCATGTCGGGTTGGTGGGGAGCGTCCCCAGCAGCTATTGTCTCTGCAGGTCTGCAGCAGCGAGGGGAAAAGCCAACGCGGCCGAGGAAATGTCACTTCACGAGTGGTGGAGCTGAAAGGACGGAGAGCCTCGTGATTAAAAAGCGCACGGGACCCGAAACCCTGGAGAGCTGAATTCACTTCCTCACTCGGCTGCAAAGAAAAAATAATAAAAAAAAAAAAATAGCGAGTTTCCTGTGTGATCACATCCTAGATGATTTATTCACGTATCTGGTGTTGAAAACCGAGGGGAGGGGGGCGGAAAGGAAGCAGGAGGAGGAAGGGGAAGAGTCGATCCTGCGGGTTTTTAATAGGCTTGGGGTTAGCCGAGCACTGCAGCGGCTCAGCTCCCGGCCCGCGGCGCGGATCCTGCCCTGGGAATCGCCAGGCAGGTGATGAGAGGGCTCGCTGCTGCCAGCCTTGTGCAACAGCCCGAGACTCCCTGCTCTGGCGTAGGAGGCCTGTTTATTTCTTCAGATGCCAGCCAGTTTTGCTGGGTGGGAAGAGCGGCACCCCGGGGACACCCCACGGCACGGCGCCGCCAGGCCCCGCAGCCGCGGCCTCTCCTCCAGGTGCAGCCCAAAATGTGACACGCAGGGAACAAGACGGGGACACGAGGCAAGCGAGCCGCAGCCGGGACTCAGGGCAGCACCATCTGCATTCGAAGTGCTTCGGTCGAAGTACAGCAGGAGGCTTTCCCCACGCACACCGCAGCACCGGGCTCTCACGCTCCAGCTGGTCCAGCCCCGGCCCGAAGTCAGCGGAGTTTCATCCGATGCCACTGCTGGGCACCTCCTGGAAATCCACCCGTTGAGCATGTCGAGGTTAAAGTCCTCCTTACTCGGTTTTTGCTCATGTGGAAATGCGTCAGGCTGTCGGATGGCTTGAAGCAGGGACAGGCTGCATTTTATGGGCCTTTTTAAGGAAGTTGTATCATGACGACTACGGGAAACGCTCGGGCTCGTGCCTACACACTCCACAGCAGACACGTCACGTCTGAAGACACCACGATCACTGCTGCATCCCTCACGATGTAGAGCTGGCAAATGCTGAACTCAGCGAGTGGAAGAGCAGCCTTTAGTACAGAAGTAAACGCACAAAAACGCACCAAGACTTGCCTCCAACTCCAGATCCAAAAGTAAGAAGCTGTCTGTAGGGATTACGGTGTTTAGCACGCTCCAGAAATTTTTCCTGACATCTTCTTGCTCTGTGTAATGGGGAGGAGGGACTTCTTGCAGCTCCGGAGCCACCAGCGATTTCACGTGTGATATCCCAGACAGCAGCCTGCGCCGAAGATAAAAGGAGCTGGAGTTTAAAAAGGGAACTGAGTTGTCCCCGGGGAGCCTCCAGCCGCTTTGTGGGACGCATCCGTAACGAGGGGACGGTGACGAAGGGAGCGCCGTGTGTCAGGTCTCCAAGCCAACCCCTTCCTGCCAGAGAGCTTCAGCAAGCAAACGCCTGACGTGAAGTAGCTGTCAGGACAGACATTTGAAGCGTCGCCTCTTGTAAACAGGGTTGCTCCGGAGGCACGGGGGATTAGGGCAGTTCAAACAGTCCTCGGCGTGACTTACCGGAGCGGATCTGCAGCTTCAGCTCCTCTGCTGCCCAGCTCTTGCCCGGCACCCCTGACAAACACCAAAGATCCCACCCCGAAACCTTCGACCCCACCAACATCCCTGCACGCAAGCAGGGGCAGGGACGGTGATGGGAGAAGCCCCAAATTCCAGAAGAAAACCCCCAGAAGAAAACCCTCACCCCCGTAAAGCACTGAAGGAACCCCCACCCCACGGTGATTTCCCCAAAACCGCCAAACACAGCCAAGTTTTGCTCTGGGTAGGGAGCCCGGCTGCTGCTGTTTGATTCAAAAACCCCAAAGCCGGGCTCTGAGCAGCACGGGCTGCCTTTCCCCTGCCTCTTGGGGCTGATGGATTAACTGGGTCTTCCCAGTTTCTATCACCAGCGTTTGGCTGCTGATGGGTTGCTGGGAGCTGTGCACAACCCGTTTCCAGCCAGGGCTTTGCTCTCGCAAGAAGGGACGAGGAATCCCATTGCAAAACTCCCGGTGACAGCCTGGGAGTTCACCCGCTCGTAAAAATGCTCGAGCCTTGGCGGCGCGGCCCGGCGAGGGGCAGCCCGGGTTTTGGGGCAGGTAAGCCGTGCACACATGATTCAGGTGAGCAGCACGTAGCTGGGAGTGCATAGCTAAGTGCTGCTCACCCGAAGGAATGCGGGAGGCGAAACAAGAAGCCACTTGTCTGGCACGGTGAGGAGCCCTGCAATAATCCGCGCCGCCCCAACAGCGCCGAGGAGCCCGGCTCTCTGAAGGATGAGGCCGCCAGCACCACGATCCCACCAGGATGGGCAGCGGGCAGGCTCGGGAGGACGAGGACACCTCCAAATCAACATCATGCCACCACTCCCTGAGCACTTTACGCAGGCACCGCCGTGAGTCCTCATTGCCAAGTCTGGAGGTTCAGAACCAGGGCTCCAAAACAACTTGGAAGCAGCCAAAAAATAGCAAAGCAACCGCCCTGTCCTTCAGGAAGGCACAAAAAGTGAACAAACAAGCACCAGAAACCCATCTCTGATGCTCTAACGCCGTGCCACCAGCCAGCTCTGCCACAGTGGCACGGACCCTGCCACCACGACGGCCCCTCCGGCGGGTGACAGCAAGGTTTTGCACCGCCTGTCAAAGCCTGTCCGTGCAACCCGGTCAACGAGCAGCTTATTTATTACCTTTATTACTCCCGATAATAATGACTCATCAATGAGCGCCAGCAGGTTGGGCCGCCCCGTCCATCTGGCCGATTTAGGAAGTGACTTCCCCGCGCAGGTGCTCCCGGCAGCACAAAGCCCTTTCATTCAGCAAAGCCAGAACAAAAGCCGGAGGCCGAGCACTGACCGCCAGAGGAAGCACTAACGAAGCCGGGGGAGCGCTGATTCATGTGGAGCACGCAGAGGTTGCTCCCGAGCTCGGCGCGGGGCAGGACACCCGGAGAGTGACCCCACCTAACTTCACCGCGAGGAGAGCCGGGGCAGATGCTGCTCGGGTGATTTCACGCATTATTTTGTGCTGCTGTAACGCAGGTGGCTGGCGTTCAGACCACACCGCTGACGGAACAAAGCCCTGTCGGTTCACCTCATGAAAGTCTCCAGGTAACCAACCCCGTATTTACGGTGTGCCAGGCTGCTTCTCTCATCTCCACCTCCTTTGTTTTCTTCTCGGAGGCCACAGAGATTTGAAAGTTTTATGACTCACTCGGCTGAGATTTTCCACGCTCCCCCAGAACTCCTGGTTCTTCAGCACGCTCCAGAGCACTGTGACACCCCATGAGGACGGCAGGCACCGGGCACAATCCACCTCCCGAGAGGGCAGGTGGGAAAGGTGGCACCAGCACAGCTTTATCCCAGCTGGGCTCAGACCAAGACAGCAGCAGGAAAAGGAAGAACCAAAGACAAATTGCAAATGCACTATGCAAAAAAGCTACAGCTGGCATATTTAAGTGCTTCCCAAACTCCTGCTAGCTGTTCCTCCCATCCCCTAGTACAGTCAGCACGCAGAGTAACCTATATGCTAAGCCATATAGGTTCAAGTCAGCGTAGACACTCAGTATTTTTTCCCCAACTTGCTCCCTTTTGTTCAGATCACCTTTTTCAGCGCAGAGCTGATGTTTGTCATGGTGCAGAAGCGAAAAGTACATATATCATTACCTTCAAGAGGAAGGAAAAAAAAATCAATGTGGACACGATTTGAATTTTACAGCGTTCGACTACCACGACTTGCAAAAAACCAGCTGTCCCAGCAGGTCATGCAAGCTTCATAGGACAGCTGTAAGACGCAAGATCTTCCTTCCCCTTTTAAAAGAGATTTACTTATATAAAAATGTGTATTAAAAAGAAAAACGCATGCAGGCTGAAGCCCTGTAGTTAAGGCCCACTCGATTACAGCAGAACGAGTGCGCCCTGCTTCACAGGGCCTCACCAGTCGATCCACGCAGCCGGGCTGAGATATTTAATTACCAGCATCAAGTCAGAAACCAAAGCACCCAACAAAATCCTCATTTGTGCGAGAAGCCTGCAGAAATCCCGTCGAGCAGGCTTTGGCAATCTCCAAAGCTGACAGCTGGACGCCCTTGCTTATCTCCTGCTGGAGCGCGCGCGCGGAAAAGCCCTGAATGCTTGCAGTGCCGAGCGAGCCGTGCAAGCAGCCCCGCCGGCCTCTTGTAAAGGCTCACAGAAATAGGCGAGCTTCATTTATTAATACTTCAGGGATAAAAGCGGCCGTGCAGCAGCAGCTCGGTGCGTACGAGTGAAGAAGGAGGATGGGCAGGGGACGAGCACGCAGTGCCCACCGCCAGCCACCCTCACAGGTACGCTCGCTGCCCACGCAGGAGGGATCGATGCAAGGGTTGATCTCTTCAGTGGGATCCCTCAAAGAAAACCTTTCAAGCAGAAGCTGGGAGGCTGCTGGTGACCAACAGCATCATCACACCCACTCGGGCACCCCGCTGTCTGCCCCTCGTGCTGGATTTCAGCGGTTTTGAAGCTGGGAGCGAGCCAGCAACATGATGGTGGGCACAGGTGGGACCAGGGGGGCTCCGGGCCAGCAGGTAAACCCCACCCGAAGGCTTTCTGCAAGGGAGGAGTCACTCGGCGGTGGTGACAGCTCAGGAGAAGAGGGGGAAGAAGCCAAAACAAAGAACAGAAGCAGGGGGAGATAACCATGACCCGGGGCCGAGCGGCCGTCGCCCCCTGCTCTTCCCATCCGTGGAGCCCTTCCTGCTGCCTCCCGAAAACAAAGGGTCAGATAAGGAGCCGGCTCAGGTCGAGACCGGTCTGACTCCGCTTCCAGCCCAGGGCAGCGGATTCGGGGCTGCTCCTACACCTCACCCATCCTGTTTGCCTCCCCGGGGCGGAGGCCGGGACGCGGAGCCGGCTGCGTGCCCGGCCAGCCCCAAAACACCGCAGGGCCGCACGCAGCGACCCGGCTGGACAAGGAGGAGGACGAGAAGGAGGAGAAGAAGAAGAAGGAGGAGGAGGAGGAGGAAGCCTCCACGCTTCCTGCTGTCCCACCTTGCCTGGTCGGGGATCCCAGAGCCTGGCTCTCGCTCCCTGGAGCACGCAGGAGGCGGGTGGCCACCGGTGGCGTCTGGCTGGTCCCCGAGCAGAGCGAGTCACTCATTAACCGAGGAGCGGCCAGGTGGAGGTCCGGCCCGCGGCCAGGAGGAGGTCGGGCCCGCGAGGCCACGCAGGAGGCCGGCAGGGGGAAAGGAAGCCGGTGGGAAGAGGCTCGCAGCCCGCGGGGCCCATGGAGCCCTCGCTGCGGGCGGGCAGGGAGCGCCGAGCGCTCCGAGGTATCGCCGTGCAGCCGGGCCCGGGGAAGGAAAGCGGGGCTGTGCTGCGAGGCGGCCTTCGTGCGAAACACCGCCGGGTTTTGTGTGCAGTATCGGGATCGACCTCTAGAGAGGGAAAAAAAAAAAAATGGGGGAAAAAAAAGAAAAAAAAAAGGGAAAAAAAGGAAAAATAAAGGAAAAAAAGGAAAAAAAGGAAAAAAAAGGAAAAAAAAAGGAAAAAAGCCGTGTCTGCTGTCCTCGGTGCAGCGGGGTGAAGCTGGCTCGGTGCATGGTGGTGAAGGTCTGCGGCACTCGGGGGCCACCCGGGGGTCCTGGCACCCTGCTGCCCACCTGGGATTTGCACGGCCAGCTCCTCATGCCCTGCTTTGCAGCAAGCAGCCCCTTGTCTGAGCTGCCGCCCAAGAGAACCACTCGGCTCTGGACAGCAGGAGGGCTCTGGTGTGGCTTTGCCTTAAATCAACCTTGATGCAAAAAGGATGCCCAAAGCACCGAAAGGATGTGAGCAGCCCCCGAGGATGAAACCCCAACGCTGCCGCTGATGGCTTCGCATCCACCCAAGCACAATCCGACCGCAACCACCGCAGCGGAGGCATCGCCCTTTCTGCGCCCCCGACCCAAATTCTCCATAAATCCCCCCAAAACCCTCATCCTGGAGGGTGACACAGCCAACCCGCCCACCCCCCCGACCCCAACCCCGCTCCCCCCCAGCCCCATGCCGACCTTACGCTGCCCCTGCACAGCACCGAGGGGCTCCAGCACCCTTGGGTGGGCAGCCTCAACTCCTCCTTCGCCACCCAGCCCCGCTCCCCTCTCCACATAGGGACCCCGAGGGGGGTCCCCAGGGCTCGGTAGGGCACTCACCGAGCGGCTGCGGACCCCCGGTACCTGCCGGTGCGGCGCGGAGCCCGCCCGGCCCCTGCCCACAATGGGCCGCGGCCGCCCCGCCCCGGGCCGCCCCTCGGCTCGGCCCCGCCGCCGCCATGGCGTCACTCGGCCCGCCCCAAGATGGGGGCGGCGGGGATGGGGTGGTGCTGGGGGCTGGCACCGGGGGGTAGGGGGTGAGGGAAGGGGTATGGGTACAGGGAGAGGATGGGGGGAGCTGGTGTGGGGCATAAGTACTGTGAGGAGAGGGTGGGGGAGCTGGGGGGGGGGGCTGGGGAAGAGGGGGCTCAGGGCAGAGCTCGGTGCTCTCTGCAGGTACCTGGAAGGGGTGGGGAGCTGGGGGTCGGCCTCTGCTCACAGGTAACCGGTGATGGGACCAGGGAATGGCCTCGAGTTGTGCCAGGGGAGGTTGAGGTGGGAAATGAGGAGACATTTCTGCTCAGAGAGCAGGCAGGCGTTGGGACGGGTTGCCCAGGGAGGTGGGGGAGTCCCCGTCCCTGGGGGTGTTCAAGGGAAGGTTGCCATGTCCCCTGGTGCTTGGGGACACGGTTCAGTGGTCACATTGGTGGTAGGGGGGTGGACCAGGTGATCCTGGAGGGCTTTTCCGAACTAATGATTCACCGACAGCCCCAGCAGTGCAGAACGGGTGTGGGAGCACTCAGAGGAGGGCACCGGTGCTCGTCCTGCAGGTCTCTGCTCCATGGTCACTGGTGGTGGGCACACAGAGACAGCACAAAGCGCACCGGGGAGTGAGGATAAAGCCCTGAACCATGCGGGTGGGCAGGCACCGAATGGGCTCCTGGTGAGGCACCCAGTGCCCTGTGGCTGTCAGCACCCAAGGGACCTTTAGGCAATGCCCTCAGTAATGGGTTTCATCTTTTAGCTAGCCCTGCAGAGGTCAGGCATTAAACGGGATGACGGTTGCGGGCCCTTCCAGCTGAGCTATTCCACCCTATACTAACCCATTTTGTTCTGCTCAGCTACCTGGGTGGTGCCGATCCGAGAACCGGAGGGTGGCATTCCCTCCCGCAGAGCCCCAGCAGATGAGCCACGGAGATAAAATTTCATCAGGCTGGTGACACGGGTGGTGACGGGCATGCAAGATCGGTAACCCAGCTGCTTTTACAATGCATGACGATGTTCTCCCAAGCAACATCATTCCCCGCCTGTCAGCTCCGACTTAATAAATCACTTTTCCAGGGGTTCCTGTTTCACGTAAAGCAGCACAGCAGCCTGACCGGCTGTACGTGGCTGGACTTCCACGTGCACTCGCATAACCTCTGTATGGAGATAAGGCTGTGGGCTTCCACCCGCTTCATGCATAGGAAATAGTTATTGCTCTTGTTGCAAATCAAAACTTGAGATCAAATTAATAGCGTGTAACATTATAGCCTAAGTAAACTTTTTTTTTTTTTTTTTTTTTTTTCCTGGATAAGAGGTCAAGCTATTTATATCTTGGGTGAATTTTTTTCTCAGCCACAACCGTGTGGGAAGCTCTGACGAGCTAGGAGGGACTTAGAGGGATTGCTCATATGGGCCAAGCACAAATAATTACTAAGACAGCAGAAGGGCCAACGATGGGAACGTAAAGGAAGAGCATCCTTAGGGGAGCTGACACTGAAGTGCGGGACGAAGAGTAACATGAGAGCGACTGCATGGGGTGGGCTCTCTGCAGCTGCAGCCAGACGGACTCCTAGGTGGCCATCTCACGAGGGAGAGACAGGAACCAGTGTGTGCACGGGGTCTGCCAAGTGCTACACAGGTCAGCCTCTTACAGCCCTGACAGCAGCTTTCCCGGCCCATCCAGGCACCATCACAGGACTTTATCTGCAAAATAAACCAGGATCAGACCCAGAGTTTCAACCCATCCCATACAGTTTCAGTCCAAGACGCCACACTGGTTCATGTTTATGATCCCTTATTCCCAAACAAGTTGTCTGTACCCTCCCTGGAGGAAAAAGCATGTTGGGAATGATAAACCCATTACAGACATTTTTTAGGATGTCAGCTATGCCTTTTTGGTTTTAAAGCAAGAAGGTACATTTATCTCAACAAAACACACTTCCATAAAGTGGATTTTCTACTCACTGTGCCCGGCCCTTTTCCTAACTTCTTGTCTCTTGTAGCAATGAGCTCCACAGGTAAATGTGAAATGCCAGGAAAAAATACTGTTTCACTTTACTGGTGGAGAACTTCAAAGTCGGCCCTATTCCCTGTCACTGCTACAAGGCTGGCCTCACCTCTGAGTGGTTTAAATCTCTCTCCACAGCCTAGCCTGGGGCAAACAAGTCCTAGCCCTTGAGCTGCTGTCCCCAGGGATGGATCTTTCTGCAGGGAAAGTGTGACTGGTCAGACCCTGAAACCAGAAATAATTCCTTCTGAAACCATCAATACCTTTGCATCACCATGCGTGTCTTTCCAAAGAGCTAGAACTCCCCACAAAAAGCAGACAGCCCGAGGTGCCCAGGACACGTGTCTGTGCCAGCCCACAGCAGAAGCAGCAGCGTGACCATTCTGTCCTAATGCTTTGTTATGCAGTGGTTGGCACACGTGGATCTTGGTGAGGTCAGGGTGGGTTCCTGGTAATAGGGCACTTCTTTGCAGAGGGATGCATCGGAGGCTGCACGGCAGGCTGAAAGGTCAGCAGAAGGGCTCACAGCACACGCTGGCAAAAGGAATCGTTGCAAATTGCCACCACCAGCTTGGTTTTGGACAGAGACCCCCATGCAAACAGCAACATGCAGTGTGCAGGTGCTTTCATAACGGTACCTTGGTGTAGGAGCAGAGGGAATTGGCAATTATGGGGGCTTTTTTGGTGTTGGGGGCAGGCTCTGAGGAGCAGCATGTCCAATGGCAGTGCTGTGAAGCTGGTGGGGTGCGTGGACAAACGCATCTCTAAATATGCTGGGGAAAAGCCAGCTCAGCTTTTGGAGACAGAAATGATGACTCACGGAATCTATCACGGTCCTTGGAAGCAGGCAAAGGTTTGGAGGACAACAGAGATCTAATGGATATAATAGATATGGATTTTCTAAGGGCTCTTGAGGACGGTATGGAGCCATGAAAAATTAAGCTGTTTACAGACAGAAACCACAAGGGACAGCCAGGGATGGTTGGTCCCTGCGGTGGAGGGATGCCCAGGGGAGCTGTGCAGGGGCCTGTGCTGCATCTCCAACCGTGATGTGGGCAGGTTGGGAGCTCATGACACAGGAAAACCCTAGAAGGATTTTGGGATGCTCAGTGAGAAGATGACAGATGTGGGGATAAATCTAAGTGATGAGCTGCAGAAGAAGCACTCCTACCCTCATGCACACAGTGATGGTCTCTGAGTGACCCTCACCCTGTGACAATGGGATCCTGGGGTTAGTTTTAGCAGGAAATTTGATGAAAGCATCAAACTTATTGCTCAGCAGCAATCATGAAAGCAAACAGGTAGGATTTAATGAGAAAAGAGGAAAAACAACTGTACAGATTCTTAGTTTGCTCTCGTCTTGAATATGATGAGCGGTTCCTTTCTCTTTTCTCACCAGAAGACCAAAGATGGGGGGCATCTAGGTAACAGGATTATTCAATACAACGCTTCTAAACAAGCCTTGGGCTCAGGAAGTCCTGGAGCTTCAGTCTACTGCAGCCTTGGAGATTTTACTGGAAAATGTCCCTGTACACTTCTCATGCCCTTTGGAGAGGATGCTGGGTGGGATGGTCCCCGTGTCCGACCCAGCACGGCTGTCTTATGGTCCTACTTTCACTTTTCCTCAACAAAATGCCCTCCCAGGCCTCCCCTTCCCACCTCTCTCACGGAGACACGTCATCCAGGCAGCGACGGTTTGATCTGGAGGCTGCCAGCCTTGGGCAAGCAGCTGCAGAGCGGCTGGCACCTGGAGGGGCGTCTTCCTCGTGGCAGCGGTGCAGCCATTTTCTTGTAATTGCCTCCTCGGAGCTTGTTTGGAGGCTGCTTATCAAGCCCCATTGTGTCGCTTTCCTGCTTGTTTTTCCAACAGCTGCCTATTAAATTAAGCTCCCATATTCAGGCAGGAAAGCCCAGTAACCAGCTGCCCAGAGCCTCGCTGGCTGTGTAGGACACATGCAGCAGTCAGCCCGGGATAGGGACAAGCACCCAGCCCTTGGAAGGGGACAGCGTGGGCACCCAGCCTGCCTGGAGGATAATCCTGTAACAGGAGGTTTGTCTGTTGGATGGAAAGCTGAACCAGGCCTTTCTCTGAGCTGAGGGAAAGAAAAAGAGTTTCTTGTCCTAAATATCACGGAATCACAGAATTGTAGGGGTTGGAAGGGACCTCAAGAGATCATCAGGTCCAACCCCCCAGATACGTAAGAATATACTTGGCATTGTTCAGATTAGCTGCTCGCTGGACCTGTCAATGTTCTCTGAGCTCAATCCATGTGAGATCGATCCCGTGTTGTCCCCTGGGGGAGAGCTTTTGTGTGTCTGCTCCAGTGGAACTTGAAGGGACCCCCTTGGTCCAGCGGGCAGTAACGGAATAGGGAACCTATCCCATCACAGAAATTAAATAAAATGGATTTTGGAGGGGGAAAAAAAAAAACAAACAAACATCTCTCCTCAAGGTTATAGGGTTTTTTTTTGTGTGTTGTACGGATGAGCTGCTCAGCAGAAAAATGGGCTGTAGCTTTTATTTCATCACTGTTTTGGTCTCGGCAGCAGAAGACCAGCGCCAAATGAGCAAAACCACTCTGTGCTGCTGCCGTCATCCTGCTCTGCCGGAGCTTACGGGAAGGTTTCCATAGGCAGCAATCAGGGCTGGTTTTAGCTGAGAGGTAGGAGACAGCGCTGTGCTTTGGCTCTCTTTAATACGGGGCTTTTAGAGCACATAGAGGCCCTTTTGTGGCTTGGTATCTGAGCAGGGAGGTTCTGCTTGAAAACAAACCGCACCCAGAGCCAGCCTTATCTCCAGCAGCGCCGAGCCCGATCTCGCCCCAGGGTTCACAGCAGCTCCCAGCAGCTGGCAGGGGAGGCAAAGCTTCGGTGTGATGTTTTGCAGCCTCGAAAAGGAAAATAAACGCATTCCCAAGGCAGGGCTCCGCCGAGCCTGTTGGCTGGAAGTGCCAGCAGAGACTTGCTGGATTTAGGTCCTGATTCTGCAAAGTCCTTAAGCTTGTGAAGAATTTGTAATTTGCTTGTAAGCAAATTCCCCTGCACGTCGATGACATTTAATCACTTACATATACGTGCTTCATGGTGGGTGAGGGGGTCCCACCTGCCGGCCACAAGTCCCACCTTTGGAAGTTACTTTTCTTGCACTGAAATGCCAGGAAAGGTGCCAGATTAAAAAACAATAAAAATCCCTGTTTCAGGGCAGATGGGGCAAATCCTCCCCAGAGGAAAGTTCAGTGCCCCGTTACCTTCCTTATACCCAGGGGCATTTATAGCAGCCAGGGAAGAGGGCAAGCCTACACGGCTTCTTGGCTTCATGGCTTCTTGATTTGCTCACAACTAGCAAGGGCTGAATGTGTTGCCTTTGCAGAGGGGCTAGTGGGAAGGCAGAGCATTTAAAGCCTCAGATTAGGGCAAGAAGTGCAAGTGGGGAGGTGAGAGTAGTCTGGCCAGACGCTTGGGGCAGTGGATGACAGATCCAGCTCGTGACTGCCGGCGAGGTAAATGAGGACATCGCTTACCCGATGGGAACTGGGAGCCCTCACAAAGGGCCTAGCCGCGCTGGAAATACCTCAATCCTCCTGATTTTGGTAGGAGTCAGCCTTCTAAGTACCTACATTCCTTTTGCAAAACGAGGACTTGCCTGGCTAAGCCAATTCTCAGTAATTTGTCCTCAGTGACTCAGGCGGCGTGACCCCAGCAGCCTGTGGTCACCTGGGGACGGCAGCCAGACACCCCGAGACCTGGCCGGGCGCGCTACATCACAAGGCAGTCTCTGTCCCGACGGCTATTTTGGTCACCCCGATTTGTCCCGCATCATTAAATTTTTACAACGCCTGACTCCAGACGACTTCGAGCTTGTCTCCAGTAAGTGCAGAGCTAAGAGGTTTTGTTCCTCCGAGCACGGGGCTGGAATGTGAAGACTCAGCGACCGGCACCGGCAGGAACATTTCCCTGCTCCGTGAGGGCCGTGCAGCTGGCCCCGAGTGCCCCCGGTATCTTTCACGGCATTGCTGGGGCTTTCGCAGCTCCTGGGGGTGGATTTCTTTCTAATGAGCAGGATTCGGGACAGACCTGCAGGATACTTGCAGAGTGATGCTGCAGGCAGCAGAGCAATGGGTCCTGGTGAAGTCCTGTCAAGAGAGCCCTGTGCTGGTGCCCTGCATGGTGGGATCACTGCAACCCCTCCAGCCCATCCCATAGGATCTTGTGGGGTCACAGCAGCACCAAGATCATCTTCCCAGGCCAGGCACAGCTGCTGGTGGGCCGGTATCCTCAGCATCGCAGAGCTGGCGGAGGGAAATCCTGGCCACACCGACAGCAGCGGGGACGTTCCCCTCCTTAGTCACAGCCAGATTACCAACCCCGTTCTTATATTTTCCACGGAGGCGGCGTGAGTAAGAGCTGACTCCTAGGGCTGGTCGTTGCCTCCAGAAGCCTGTAGGGAGAGAAGTGCTGACGGGACTATCAGGCTGTTTTGGGACAAAGGGGAGCCAAAGGGACGTGCGAGGAGTGGGACGGGGACTCTGGGATGGGATGGAGACACCCCACGGGGCCAGGACAGAGGGGGCTGCCCCAAGGGGACACAGCATCCTCCGAGCTGCTGTCCCTAGAGGAGGTTAGCCACACGTAGCTCTGCCTTTTCCACCACCCCTAACACACCTCAGCCCCTCCAGAGAACACATCAGGTCTTGGGAGCTTTATTACCGCTCCTGGATTCCTGGCTCATGTATGATGGACAACACAAATGATGAGCAAAGGCCACGGGTTTCAGGAGCCTGTACCCCATGGCTGGGGAATCGTGGCTTCCCCACACTCCTGTCTCAAGCCTCCCCGCAGCCAGCTGGGTGTTTAAGATGCTGGAGGAAGGTGGCAGTGGCCCCCCAGCTCCCTCCGGGGCTGTTTCCCTCCCCGTGCCGGCGCGGGGAGGCGAGGCAGGGGGAACAGGAACTTTCCCACTTGGGCTGAGACGATGGGAACGAAACCTCGCTCCCCCCGGCACCGACCCGCTGAGGCGGTGGGAACATGAGCTCAGCCCCGAGGCGACTTAATGGGCTTTAAAAAAAAAAAACAAAAAAACAAAAAAAAAAACCCTTTGTATCAGCCCCATTCTTCTTCCCAAAGCCGGCTGGCACCGCTCCAAGGGGAAACCTTTGATTCTGCGAATACGCCACAATGAGCACCCCGAGGAGGCTCGGCTATCGGGCTCCCCCCCTCTCCCTGACCTCCTTCCCCCGGGAAGATCAGCAGGATGCGGGAGAGGTGCTTAAATCATTCCACCCCTCCAAAAAAAAGAAAAAAAAAAAAACTTGGGCTGCAGCAGATTCCCTGCTGCTAGGAAAAAGCCTCCCCGTGCCGGCAGCTCGGCCCCGTTCTCCTCCCGGCGATGCTGAGGCTGGTGGAGCAGCCCCCGGCTCTTCCAGCAGTCCAAGGCTGGGGCTTGCCGGAATTTACGAGCTTGCAAGAATCCCACCATGGGGTTATCTCCCCCCCCTCCCTGCTTTTTATTGCTGTGTAGATAGGGATTTGGCGATAGAGCCCTTCTGGGTACCGCAGCGAGCTCGGGCTGTCTGACAGCTGCAAATATTTTTCCCCACCACTGCCCAGGTCCGTGTGTGCACACACCCTGCCCACACGGAGCAGCTCACCCCAAACCGGGTGGCCCTGCAAGTACAACACCAAAAGCTTGCCAAGCAGAGCGCCCGCTCCCTACTCCCATCCCTCACACGCGTGTCCCCCAATCCATCCCCTTCTCCACGAGGTCGGTTTTTATCACTTTTAAATTGCTTCTGATTTTTTTTTTCCCTGATTTTTTTAAATTTTTCTTCAGATTATACAAACCCTGCCCTTCTGCAGTGCTCTCCAGTCCAAGGCTGGGATTTCTGAAAGGGATGTAGGGGAGTTAGGTGCTGCACCTCCGGCAGGAGCCAAGCGCTTTTCTCCTTACCGAAATCCCAATTTAAGTAGGTCACCGGGATTTTTGTGCAGCTGCTTTCCTTAGGAGTCCGAGTAAAGCTTCCAAGTTACAATTTGCCGATGAGAGGCCAGATTCAGAGGCTGTCAGCTCCTTTGTGTGTCCTCAACATGTCCAGGGCTGTTTGGTTTGACTTTGGGATCGCTGGCTGCTCACGGGGGTTGCTGCAGCTCATGCCAGCAATGGCACAAGCTGGCAGCGCTGCCCAATTTCGCCCCTTTGGTGACACACAGCCATTGCCACCTCGCAGCTTGTCACTTAGGAGCGGGGCTGGAATGGCTCAGCGTCCCCATCCACATCCCCATCACGAGCCCAGCTGGATGGATCCCGGCCAGCCCAAGGTGAAGGTGATGGGAGCACGAGGCTGAGCCACTTCTGCCACCAGAAGTGGTGACCCACAGCTTAGGGACGGCACAGTGCACCCCAGAAACCTATAGGCAAGCAACGGGCTGCCACCAAAAATCCGCTCCTATCCTTTATCAAAATCAGTGCCGCTTAGTCGGGATGCTCCGGGCATGATTCAACACTCATTATCTTCATTGTGCTGGAGATTAGGCTGCAATCTTCCCAGATAATAGCGTTATTAGCTCACTATTATTCTTTCTACATTATTTATTTACGCTCAGGCCAGAACACTCAAAGCTTCCGCTGGGACAGTGATATTGGTTCAGTGGACAACACACACCGCTTTTACTCTGGCAAAGCCAAGATATCTCCTATGTAAGAACAACCCCAGGCCAAACATGCTCTCACCAAGGATCTTTCTCCATCTGTAGGAAGCTGCACGTGTTACGGACGCCCCAGCAGGTGCTAATAGGGACAGAAGGGGGTCCTAGAGCTTTAGGACAGGGAAGGGGCTGTTGTGCTTCTGTACCCCTACTGCCTCCACCGTCCACCCCAGCTGGCAGCAACCCTCTTGTGTTGGTCCAGCTCCTAAAAGAAGGCCTGGAAAAGAAATTAGAGTCCGCCAATTACTCACTTAATGGTAATGGCATGGGTTCCTGACTGTGGTCTTGCTCATCTGCAGAGGCACGGAGCCCTGGCTCACAACAGCACAAGGGGCACAGCGAACCCATGGCAGCCCAGCGAGCCGGGCTAGGCACGAGGGCTGGTTTGAGTCAGCTTTGGTGAAGGCTGTCGGGGGTTATTTCTGGTGAAATCACCCAGCCATGATTTTCTTCTGAGAACATCACACAGAGGGGTTCCCACTCCAGGAGAGAGCACCTGCGACAGGCCCGCGACACCCCAACAGCACTGGTAGGCCTGTGGGCTACCTTTGATGTGTGTTCCCTCACTGTTTAAACCAGTCCCTCATGGAAAGGCTTGGACTGGAGGCTGTAAAAGCTGCTGTTGTTATTGGGCTACCGTCCATCTGTCTGAAACTCGGGTGCCCTGAGTGACTCTGCTGATGGGAAGCAGAGGCTGGAGGCTCCTTTGGACGTGCTCAGAAATCGTCCCCGCATCCAGGACTGCTTTCAGAGACGTTTAACACCATCCATCTCCCAAGCCTCTCATCGCACAGCCTCGTCCCTGGGGTCTGGTGCAAACACTCAGCTCCGGGGGCGGTGAGAGCAATCCGGCGGTGCCGTGAGGAGCCGTCCTGCGTCAGGAGTGGGGCAATCAGTGACTGCGTGGAAACGCCCCGGAGGAGAACCTGTGGATCTGGCGATGCATCGCTGCGTTCCCAGCCCAGCCCAGGGGCATCCTGCCAGCCCCGTGCTGCTGCAGCCCTCCTGCCCGCTGGCCTAGGAGAGCGGGGATGGGGTACATCAGAGAACGTGCCTGTTTGCCTTTGCTTGCTGCCTGTACTCTAAATCCAGAGATGTCTGGAAGCAGGCTCTGGATAATATTTACTGGACTGCTCCCCTTCCCCTTTGACAGCCCAGCTCCAGCTTTCTGGAGCTGCCAGCAGCGTAGCACCCAGCACTGCCCCTAAGTGAAGCTCTAGTGAGCCAAGAAGGGATGAGCTGGCTGGTATTAAACACATGCCTGCACCTCCTGGTGACCACAGGAGGGGCATCTCAATCCTTTCCTTCCCTGGGGGCCATCTACTCATATCTCACCTGGACTCTGCCACCCAAGAGCTGGCCACCACCGCCAGCTTTGCTCCAGCTTTGCCATCGGGACTCGCCTCCCTTGGGTGCTGACGTCCTGGCAGCAAAAATCCTCCTGATGCCTCCTGGGACTGAGGCAGCAGCTGGCTGATTTGCCCAGGACCAAAACGTGGATCCACACCAGAGCAGGGACATTGCCATCATCCCTCGCCATGCTGTGCTGCTGGCCTGGCCTCCTCCCAAAGGACAAGCAGCCCAACTAGATGCTCGGCTCACCGCTGTGCCACACAAAACTGCCCACGGCTGGGGCTGCCAGGGTGTTATCAGCTGCTCTTGTGGCTCTGCAGAGAAGCCAGGAGTCTAAGTGAAGGGTTACTAACTGCATCTTGGCCCTGGGGAACCGTGCTGGACGAACTGCCATATAATCATGGCCCAGCCCAGCCTGCAGGACAGCATTATAATATTTTTCTCTTATCACTGCGCAGCTTTGCAGGCTCTGACTTGGTCTCCTTTATCCATGTGAACGTGGCCAAGAGCAGAGCAGCCTCTGCCTGCAGAATGGCTCCTGGTGTTCCCTTTGTCTGTGGGCTCTGGGCTGTTTCTGTCTCCTCTCTCTCTTTCTGCCAAGAGACAAGCTCTGCACGGTAGGATGTACCTTTACAGCTTGATCTTGGGATGAGCCCAGCCAAGGAGAAGGGCATAATTTCCTGAATATTACAGATACTCTTTCTGTGGGCTGGAGCAGAGCAAGGTGAGCAGCACCCCGAGCTCACAGGGTGGGTTTGCTGCGTTTAATTTCAACCAGGATCTGCTTACCGGTGCCCACTGAAAGCTGCTCTGAAAGAAAGCTGAAAATAGATGGATCATTTTGGCTGACGTATCTGTTCCTCCTGAAGAACTGGACGTTTTTGTTTGAATAAATCCACAGTAAATCAGCTTGGAAGAGAAACAAAGAATCTGAGGGACATGAGAAATGCAGCTCTGCATTCCGCTTTTCTTTTCTGCTGCTTCTGATATGAACGCTCCCACATGAGACTTCTGGCTGAAAACAGGCTGCAGTCGACTTAGATTTTAAAAATACTTAATGCAAAGGTGTTGCTTTGTGTGCGTGGAACCGAATTCAGTGATTTTCTAAACCAGGCCTCCAGCTTTGCAAAAAATTGTCTCTCTACAACAAATGAGCCCGTTTCTAGCCCAGCCCTTTCCACTTCTGGTTTCGGACAGGTGTGCAGCAGTGACGCCTAACACGATTTGCACACCCTTTACACCCTGTTGACTAAGTAGTTTCAAAACAAACCCCAGACGAACCTCATCTCCCTCCGAAAAACCACCTTCTCTTCATCTTCCTCAAGGAGAACCCGTAGGAAGATGTAAAATTATCCAAACGAGAACTTTGGCACGGCTAGGGTACGGCAGGCTGCGTTAGTCATCAAAGTCGCAGCTGGAGGTTGGCAACCCGCTGGCGACTTGCAAGCGAATTATTTTTATTTTCTGTTTACAAAATAGGAGAAGGAGATTACCGGGGAGGCCTCGAGGCGGGCTGCATCACCGGTGGTGGTAAAACCGAGATGACACAGAGCTGGCTTGCACCAGACGAAGGTGTGCTCCTTCATTAAGCCTGACTCATCCCTCCCAGCAGCAGCAGGGCTGCAAGAGGATGCGCGGAGGCTGCGCACGCCCCGGAGCCGCTGGCTGCCGGCAGCTGCCAGGGGCTGGGCAAAGCCCTGATCCTGCTCTCGCAGGGTTCCGGCTGCTGCACGCACAACTGGTGAGACTGGTTGGAAATCGCTGGCTCAGGACTGGGTGCGTGCCCTGGCTTTCCCGTCTTCCTCTCTGGGAATTGCTCTTTAGGCTGTACTTGTGTGGGCCGGAGAATGGAGATTTTTATTTTATTTTATTGGTACTAAATTAAGCTGGAGGTATCCTTTACTGCTGTTTGAGACTCCTGGACACACAGCGCTGTTAATCTCAGACTTGACAAATTGTAAATGAAGCTTCCACAAATTACAAGATTTTATATATATATATATATATAAAGAACACACACTGGCTCCCTTCACTGGGGTTTTTTGCTTTCAGAACACATCTGGGCTCTTTTCCCTGCACACACAGCAGCAGAAATAGCCCCTTCTGCAAAAGTGGAAGCCTACAATGCAACCCTCTGGCTACAGATGCAGGAAAACATGACAAATCTCCTTCCTGCAGCACAGCAAGCAGCAAAACCCTCCCAGTTCTGCACTTCTGGATTCAACCGATGGAAAAACTGTCCCCCAAGAGGACCCGGCGGGTGTGTTGGTCCCTCGGTTTCTCAGTGCTCAGCTGTCAGTGAGGATGAGCAGCACCACGTTTCCCAAACTGGCCACTTGAATGGGACAAAGGAGCAAATAGCCATCACCCTGCCAAGCCCTGAGTCTTTCTGCTTGACTCACAAAGCAGGCTTGAGGAACAAACCTCCTTCCCAGTCCCTTTGCCTCCTCAAATCCCTCCTCATTAGGGAAAGAAAAGGTCAATATCGAACATGGTGAAATGAAGCACAAGGAACGAAACACCTCCCTTGCCTGCCGGAGGGTGCTGAAAGAGCCAAGCGTGAACCTACGTTTTCCAGAGCCTCTATCAGCTCAGGGTGACTATTTTGGCTGGCCAATATGCAGCAAAGGAGCCTGATTTCAGGAAGCAATTTGCAATTGGAAGGAAAAGAAAGCACCTGCAAGTGGGTCATAGCTCGGCCTCCCCAGACAGAGGTTTGGAAATTGTCTGGCAATTTGAGAAATTTGAGAGGAGGTGCACAACCCTACCATGAGGACGTTGAGGAGATCAGAGGCTCACCACACCAGCTAGCCCTTGGAGAGACTTCCCCAGCTCTGCCCAAGGAGCCTGCTTCCCTTCTCGCAGCATGTCTTTGCTGATCCAGCCATGTAGCAAAGCCCCATCTGGGCCTGTGCATTCCTCAGCACCACCCCATCTTTTCAGACCCTGCACAAAGAGACTGTCTTTCCCACCCCACTGCTTCACCCAACTCTTCATCTCCCTCTCTTTCATCTCCCCACCTTCATGTTTTCTCCAGTGCTGCCCCTCATACCTCCCGCTGGCATCTCATCATCCTCTCTGAGACCTGCCCACGGTGATGCTCTCTGCAGTGGTGGCTGCAAAGACCATGGTGCGGCCGTCTCCTCGTGGAGAGCAGCCTCTTCTGCATCTTTGTGTCTGTCCACCTCTACGCATCATTCACCTTTTCTCTTTAATCCTGCAGTGCCCTGGGGGAAATCACTTGAACGATCGCACAGGGCATTGGCTGGAGCTCACTTTCTCCTACAGCTGGTCAAGGACTTTCTGCTGAAAGGCAGCTGTGAGGGAAATGCCTGCTACTGCAAACAGATACATCCCATGGGACGGTGCCAGTTCTGCTGACATGTCCTCATTCCTTATCTTAACACAACAATAAAACATTTTTCTTTTTTTCACCAGAACTTCTGTGACAAATACAGTTCCTTGATAAATATGAACACTTTCATTTTTGATCAGATTTGGTTTCAGACCAAGTTTTTAAACAATTTGATTTTTTTTTTTCCTAGGAATGGAAAATTTGATTTTTGACCAACCTGCTGCTTGCAACCTTCAATATGTTTTAGAAGGAACCTTTATTATTATTATTATTATTATTATTATTATTATTATTATTATTATTATTATTATTATTATTATTATTTAATTCAATGAAAACAGACATAATGGATATGCACCCAAATGCTCTTTTCATGTGTGCCAACAATCAGGACAGTTACCTTGGTCTACCAGGTAACAACGGTGCCCCCAAGGGAGGACATACAGTGCATAATGCTTCCCAAATACAACCACAGTTATTTATGACCACTGAGATTACAAAGATTTTGATGGGTAGCAAGGAGTGATGGTTGATGTCCCTTTAAATGCTTATCATCTCTGGCAGCTTAATTGAATCCCGTTAACAGATGCAGTGAAACTGAGCAACCTTTCTCTTGCTAGCAGTCTCCACTGGACCAGCGAAGCCTGGCATTGCTGTTATTTCCCTGTTTTCAGCTCTTTTCCTCTGAAGTCAGAGGGTGTGGAAATGATCTTCCTAAAAGAAACATGCTGCAAAAGAAGCATATGATTCACGTAGTCAAGGGTAGGACAGCCTGTGTGCAGGAAGAGGCTTTTTAACAGGGTTCATCTGTTGCAGTAAACTGGATGCCCAAGGTCTGGAGTGACTTTTAGGAAAGATTAAGGTATGCATGCGACAGGTCATCTTGCAGCAGCAGAGCTGGGCTAGTCTATCATCCAGCCCCATGCACCAGGGTGTTATCTTTTTGTCGGGAGAGCCATAGCACTGGGTAGAGCTTAAATTATACCCCATGGAAGCTGGCTCATTTCTCTGACAGAGGTCGTAATGAGGGAGTCAGGATTCCAGTTATAGCTCAGCACAGCAGATGCAGCTGGTTTTGCAGATGATAAAAATACAGCCTTGTCTCAGGAATGCTGCAGAAGTGAGGCGCGCGTGCGGTTTTTGTCAGAGCAGTTCTTTAACTCTGGCTGTACTGTACAACAGTTGTTCCCATTGGGAAATCAATATTTACAGAGTAAACAGTGATGGGACGTGGGCTGGGTGCCATCCAAACACGTAACAGGACCTGCTCTGTCCAATGCCTGCACCTCAGCCCTTGGAAAATGTTACTCTTCTCTCCTCTGGAGTTGCAGTAGTTTTGCATTACCAGAGATGAATACTATTTTATTTTCACTCAGCACTGTATGCTTCTCAAGGCCTGCTTGTGAGGAAGAAGGCAGCTATTGGAATATAGGAAGTTTCAGTGTATACACTCCTGTATCACGCACAGCTCACCTCTTCTGGTCAGAATTCAAGGCCTGGTGCACAGAATTGGCCATCTCTCAAATAAAGGCAATTTATCACGTAATCAGAGCCATCACTTCATATGTGGCATCATAGAATCACAGAATATCCTTAGTTGGAAGGGTCCCACAGGGATCATCAAGTCCAACTCCTGGCTCCACACAGGACCACCCAAAAATAAAACCATGTGTCTAAGAGTGATGTTCAAACACTTCTTGAACTCTGGCAGGCCTGATGCCATGATCACTGCCCTGGGCAGCCTGTCCCAGTGCCCAACCACCTCTGGGTGCAGAACCTTTCCCTAACCCCCAGCCTGACCCTCTCCTGTCCCAGCTCCATGCCATCCCCTCGGGTCCTGTCGCTGTCCCCAGAGAGCAGAGCTCAGCGCCTGCCCCTCCGCTCCCCTCGTGAGGGAGCTGCAGGCCGCCATGAGGCCTCCCCTCAGCCTGCTCTGCTCTGGGCTGGACACACCAAGGGACCTCAGCTGCTCCTCATACGTCTTATCCTCCAGACCCCTCCCCATCTTTGTAGCCCTCCTTTGGACACTCTCTAACAGTTTTATGTCCTTCTTATACTGTGGTGCCACAAACTGCACACAGTGCTGGAAGTGAGGCCACACCAGCAGAGAGAAGAGTGGGACAATCCCTTCCCTTGACTTGTGGGTGCATTCTGCAATGGAGATGGGGATCACATACAGAGGGGTTTCCTGAGCTGCAGAAGACTCAGAGAATTTAGGAAGACCAAGGAGATGAGGCCTTCTATAGATAGATCAAAGCATCCTCATATTCATAAGCCCTGGTCCTCACTGGGGGCTTCAACCACCCCTGATATCTGTTGGAGGGACAGGGCATAGGCAATCCAGGACATTCCTGGAATACATTGATGGTAACTTTGTTTTTCAGGAACGGTCTGTCCCCACGTGCCCAAAGACGAGCTGGCGGGGAAGAAGACCGGCCTGGCTCAACAGAGAATTGTGGCTTGATCTTAGGAGGAAAAAGAGGGTTTATAAGCTTTGGAAAAGTGGGCAGGCCACTAAGGAGGACTTTAAAGAAGTAGCGAGGCTGTGCAGGGACAAAATTAGGAAGGCCAAAGCTCATCTGGAGCTCAATCTGGCTACTGCCGTTAAAGATAACAAAAAACGTTTCTATAAATACATCAACACAAAAAGGAGGACTAAGGAGAATCTCCATCCTTTACTGGATGTGGGGGGAAACTTAGTTACAAGAGATGAGGAAAAGGCGGAGGTGCTCAATGCCTTCTTTGCCTCAGTCTTTAGCGGCAATACCGGATGTTCTCTGGATACCCAGTACCCTGAGCTGGTGGAAGGGGATGGGGAGCAGGATGTGGCCCTCATTATCCATGAAGAACTGGTTGGTGACCTGCTACGGCACTTAGATGTGCACAAGTCGATGGGGCCAGATGGGATCCACCCAAGGGTACTGAGGGAACTGGCAGAGGAGCTGGCCAAGCCACTGTCCATCATTTATCAACAGTCCTGGCTATCGGGGGAGGTCCCAATCGACTGGCGGCTAGCAAACGTGACGCCCATCTACAAGAAGGGCCGGAGGGCTGACCCAGGAAACTACAGGCCTGTCAGTTTGACCTCAGTGCCAGGAAAGCTCATGGAGCAGATCCTCCTGAGAGTCATCATGCAGCACTTGAAGGGGAAGCAGGCGATCAGGCCCAGTCAGCATGGCTTTATGAAAGGCAGGTCATGCCTGACAAACCTGATCTCCTTCTATGACAGAGTGACGCGCTGGGTGGATGAGGGAAAGGCTGTGGATGTGGTCTACCTTGACTTCAGCAAGGCTTTTGACACCGTCTCCCACAGCATTCTCCTCAAGAAACTGGCTGCTCTTGGCTTGGACTGGCGCACGCTTCGTTGGGTTAGAAACTGGCTGGATAGCCGGGCCCAAAGAGTCGTGGTGAATGGAGCCAAGTCCAGTTGGAGGCCAGTCACTAGTGGCGTCCCCCAGGGCTCGGTGCTGGGGCCGGTCCTCTTTAATATCTTCATCGATGATCTGGACGAGGGCATCGAGTGCACCCTCAGTAAGTTCGCAGATGACACCAAGTTAGGTGCGTGTGTCGATCTGCTTGAGGGTAGGAAAGCTCTGCAGGAGGATCTGGATAGGCTGGACCGATGGGCTGAGGTCAACTGCATGAAGTTTAACAAGGCCAAGTGCCGGGTCCTGCACCTGGGGCGCAATAACCCCAAGCAGAGCTACAGGCTGGGAGAGGAATGGTTGGAGAGCTGCCAGGCAGAGAAGGACCTGGGAGTGATGGTGGACAGTCGGCTGAATATGAGCCAGCAGTGTGCTCAGGTGGCCAAGAAGGCCAACGGCATCCTGGCTTGTATTAGGAACAGCGTGACCAGCAGGGCTAGGGAGGTGATCGTCCCCCTGTACTCAGCTCTGGTGAGGCCGCACCTCGAGTACTGTGTTCAGTTTTGGGCCCCTCGCTACAAGAAGGACATCGAGGTGCTTGAGCGGGTGCAGAGAAGGGCGACGAAGCTGGTGAGGGGCCTGGAGAACAAGTCCTACGAGGAGCGGCTGAGGGAGCTGGGCTTGTTCAGCCTGGAGAAGAGGAGGCTCAGGGGCGACCTTATCGCTCTTTTTAGGTACCTCAAGGGAGGCTGTAGCGAGGTGGGGGTTGGCCTGTTCTCCCACGTGCCTGGTGACAGGACGAGGGGGAATGGGTTTAAGTTGAGCCAGGGGAGTTTTAGGCTAGATGTTAGGAAGAACTTCTTCACTGAAAGGGTTGTGAGGCATTGGAACAGGCTGCCCAGGGAAGTGGTGGAGTCACCATCCTTGGAAGTCTTCAAAAGACGTTTAGATGTAGAGCTTAGGGATATGGTTTAGTGGAGGGCTGTTAGCGTTAGGTTGGAGGTTGGACTCGATGACCTTGAGGTCTCTTCCAACCTAGAAAATTCTGTGATTCTGTGATTCTGTGATTCTGTGTGATTCAAATGATAAAAGAGCCAACAAGGAGAGGTGCTATGCCGAACCTCCTCACCAACAAGGAGGGGCTGGTGGGGAACATGAAACTCAAGGGCAGCCTTGGCTGCAGTGACCATGAAATGGTGCAATTTAGGATCCTGAGGGCAGTGACGAGGGAGCACAACAAGCTTGCTCACGTGGACTTTGGGAGAGCAGACTTTGGCCTCTTCAGGGATCTGCTTGGTAAAATACCAGGGGACTCTAAATAAAAAGAAAGGGGTAGATTTAGATTAGATATTAGGAAGAAATTCTTTGCTCTGAGGGTGGTGAATCACCGGAACAGGTTACCCAGAGAAGCTGTGGATGCCCCATCCCTGCAAGTGTTTAAGGACAGGTTGGATGGGGCTTTGAGCAACCTGATTGAGTGGAAAGTGTCCCTGTCCAGGACAGGGGGGTTGGAATTAGATGATCTTTAAGGTCCCTTCCAATCCAAAAGGTTCCATGGTTCTATATACCAGAGACATCCCCCAGCCGCCCAACTTGCAGAGACCTTCATCTAGGGGACAAATCCTGCCCTGCGAGATTATCATTGCTGGGTTGAAGCCCAGCTGGGACCAACACAAACCCAGACACACGGGTGCTGTACCTAGCTGGCCCACGAGGCATTGCCGATGGAGGAGATGGCTGCAAGCACAGCAGGACACGCTGCTCTCATTTGCCTGGGTGCTACTAGGAGTCCACCTCCTGCTTGGCAGAAACACACAGAGCTGACTGTGTAATATCGCCCAGCACTGTGTTCCCTCACGTTTGCAGAAGCAACTTGCAGCTGTAAGAAAAATGTTTTTTCTCTAATCTGTATTTACACAGAACGGAGATAAAGAAATTCCTCAACAATCACTTAATCTCTCTTTGGGCTGACACCACCATCTTTGCTCAGCCCAGCTCCAAAGCAGCAACACATGCAAACACAGCACGCCGCTCTGCAGCCCAGGGAAGGACTATCACGTGAAAAATGAGGGCTGTACCCAAGTCCTCTGCACTGCAAACATCCACTGACGCAGGCAGCGGGATGCTGAGAAGAAGGGCAGCCCCATCTTCTGGAAGCTGGCATGTGTTTGAAGCTCTTGTGTGTTTCTGGCATGTGATTTGAAGCAAGAAGCCTGCTCTCAGCTTGCAGACATGTCATCCCTGCCACAAGCCGCCCTGCTCGTGCAAGCAAGCTCTCAGCAAGCTCTGCATGAACTAACCGCCTGGCCCTTAAGGATTGGAAAAACAGGAAGCCCTTTCAAAGGTGTCTATGGATTTCATGTTGACGTTTGAATTTCCCTTTCATATCACTGTAACTTTTTTGCCCACATGCTGTATCCCTGCACTGCGAAGTTGTCGTTTATTTCTAGTCAGAGATTTTGTGCTTTTGAAAATAAAGCCAAAGAGAACAGAAATGTGAAATGTTCAAAAACACTTTAGTGCATTAGACAAGGATTTAGTATGAGAAGCTGAGCCTTTCCATCCCTTAGGGGAAAACATATCTTGTATACAAATAACTTAGCAAAGACAAAGCTGTTCTGCATAGTGAGAATTTTGGTACTATATAGTTTGAGGACATAATATAACGTACTCATCAGTAAAAACAGCGTTATGACACCATGATGATAACCCAGAAGAGTTGAAAGGGACTGAGGACAACATAGACTTCATGGCACAGCACTGGGAAATCAGCATCCCTGCTCAGCCAGGCCCAGCAGCAAGCAGATGGGTTGATAAAACTCAGGAGGGTTCCTGTGGGGGCCTCTCCAGCCACAGCCCTACCTGTGAAACAGGCTCTGTTTGCCACCAGCATGTGGCCATGGAGGCTGCGGGTGCAGGCAGAGTCTGTCCTGTAGACAGGGACAGCTCCTGGAGCACCAAGTGGCAGCAACAGTTTTTTAAAAATGCACCCTTGATGCTGCATCTGGAGCTGGCCACATTCTCCTACAGGAAAATTGTGCACTGGGAGGAACTGTGAAAAAAATTTCCACATGGAGTCTATGAATGTAATCCCCTAGGTGAAACTCCATCCCACTTGTAACACAACTCAGCAAATGTTAATGCCCCGTTCCTGCATTCACATTCCCATATTCCTGAGACAATGGCCTTCTTTCCCCTGGTAAATACAGAAAGTAAGCACTTCCTCAAAGGAAGTTCATTTGGATTTTTAGACAACCTCCCCCCCCCCAAAAAAAAGGAAGAGTGGGAAACAAAAACCATTTTGGTAATCTGGGAAAGTATTATCAGACACGACCTCTTCTGCTGAAGTGAAACACTTTCCCTAGGCCACTAAGAAGCTAAGGACCAAAGTGTTTCTTTAACATTATTTTAACCGTAAAGGAAGAAAATCAGATGGCCTTCCAATTCATTTTACCAGCACACATACTGAAGACTCCACACATTGAAGACTTGACTTTATTTTAAAAGAATGATTCATGCATTTAGCCTTTGGTTCATTTCTGTATTAGTTTTGGAGCCATAAATCTCACTTTGGAGGTGTAGAATGATTAATTTCTCAGCAACATTTTTGCTTTGAAGTGTCCATCAGCTGTTAATAAAACAAGCCCTGTTACATTCTCTTCAAAGTCACAAAACAAACACACGCAGATATTTTGGGCCAAGGAGGGAGCTGAAGATCTGTCTGTCAGTGAGTATTTAGCCAAAATGAAGAGGGTGTTCCTATCTTGACACCTTGGAGAAGAGTGGTGTGTTTGTTCAGCCAAAACCTCTGTGCACAGAGGCAACGGGAGAGTTGGGACCGGGTCTCCAGAGCTCCTGATTTAGAGGGTGGAGTCTAGGGAATGAATATTACATTTTGTTAGAAAACTACTAGTGTTTCTACAGCACAGATTTAATAAAGATAATTTATGTCTGACTGAAAGTTAAATACCTCACAACCCTGCACTTGGTGTTTAGTGGAATATACTGCATAGTCTGTATCCAACCTACAGCTGAATTAACAATGAGTCTACAAAGACTCATGCCTCTGAGACATGGAGAAACATGAGGCAATCAGAGCAGCAAATTCTGGGCTGGTGTAGCTTGGCAGCCACCCTGTGAAGCCAGCAGAGGTGTACCAGCTTAGGCTAGCCAGGAATTAGATTGAGGTGTTTGGGGGTTAGCTTTTTTATAGAGGGATTTGCAGACATGTCCCTACACCTGAGCAATCCCCACTTGCTCTGTCACCTCCATGGGTCTGCCAACTGCCAGCACAAGTGAGAGCCCTTCCCTAGCCTTTGCGTTCAGCAAACCCTGAATTCCCTGTTTAAGTGTACCAGATTTACACTGGCACGAACAATGACGACAGAGGGCAGGCAAGCTCAACGAGCTGCTAAGCAGCACAGCTTAGGTTTCAGCTTTCTGCCTTTGCATCTCTGGAGCCTTCCAGTCAAAGCTTGGCTCATATGCGGGGCAGGCTGATTTTCACTAGCTAAATGCTAACAGCACAGGGTGCCCAAAAGGCCTTTTGTCTCACCTGGTGTCTCAGCATGGACATGAGACCAACTAAACACACAGCTCTCTCATTTGTGGTAGTGGGAACATGGAACTGAGCAGTGCCAGCAGAAGCAACTGTGAATGGCAGCAGATTCTGAGCCCCACTGCCAAAAGTAACTTAAGTGCCTGTGAGAAGTGACTGTACGACGTCCACGCACCCACCCTGCTTTTTAGATTTGCCCTTTAGATCCTCTCCTTGGCCTCAACACGTCCTTACAATCAGGCACCACTGAACATCTCTGGTATCACTCAGCAGAGAGCAGCCCTCTGTATCAGCTGCTGCAATTATTGAGACACATCAGAGCAATAGCAACTTGCACCGTGTGCTGCAGGACCAGCTCAAACCTGTAGCTGGGGAGGCAGTAGAGATGACAGGGACATTATTTATTAGGGACAGAGCCAAAAAAAACATCCTCCAGGCCCTAGTGTTTAGTTTGTTCCACTGCTAAGGAGAAGACACCACTAATGACAGGATGAGCAACTCCACAAAATACATACTGTGGAGCTAAAGGCCCTCATTACAGAGAAAGCCAAATCCCCCGTTGCAGAGCAGGGCCTGAATACACATTACCTGTGCTGCTGCAGGTCCAGCATTCTTTCCCCAGGGAGTCTCCAGGATGCTTCAGCCTCCTGCCTGTCTGCCAGGGAGGACACAGTTTAATTCCTCCCCTGCCTTTACAGAGCTCTGAGACAGGCGAGGAAGCACAGCGTGCAAGGAAGAGGCCATCAGAAGTGTGCAACAGCTTCTCATGGCCATAAATCTCAGAAATTACAAACATCTATTATTGGTTTATTTTGACAATAACTTGGATGTGACTTTTCCTCTTATAGTCTCTGCCTAGATTCGTCTCAAAAAGGTGCCTCCTCCCATCTGTTTCCTCTGTTTTGGAGTGTGATTTTAAGGGGATTTATGGGTAACACCCATTCTCTCTCCTCAGATTTGTGCTCAGGGGCTGGGAGAGCAGCTGAACCCCACAGCTTTAACCTGAAAGCAGGCAGGGTGGTGCAATAGGGTAACCGAGCTGTGGCATACTGCCCACGGGTTCGCTGCCAGCACCACTACCAAGGACGTGTCCTGTCATATCTGTAAGACTCATCTGTATGGCTGCAGTCAACTCACAGCTGCCAGCATCTGGGCTATATCCTGCCCCAGGTTCATTCTGCCAACAATTCGGAAGGCTGCGGTGGGGCGGCAGGGTGGAAATCAAAAGGGACTTCAGACATTCAAGTCCCCTTCGTGCCAGGGTTGTCTCTGTCTTCCTCTGCTCCCGTGGCCAGCTTGTTGAAGCCTCAACCTGCATAAACAATATTGAAATAATATTGTAGTAATTTCAGTAATGCATATTAATATATAAAAATGCTATTGTAACGATGTTATTGCATAATAATATCTAAACAATGCAGAGTCATAACACTTGCACAGCAGCTTCCATTAATTATTACATGAAACACACATGATTCCAGGAAGCATGGTGTTTGGAAATAGCAAATTTTCCACCATTCCCTACCAGTGTTTTGTGTACATGTCGTTTTAATCTGCTTGGCAAACACAGGCTGTGATTGATGTGGCTAGGAGAGATCTATGTGACTTTATCCGTTCAATTGCTCACCCTGTTTTTAGATCTGTGTTTTCTGTGATCTGCCTTGAGGTGGCCAAACACCTCTTGCAGCTTTTAACTCTTA
The DNA here is from genome assembly GCF_965140915.1 of Aythya marila. Lineage (NCBI taxonomy): Eukaryota > Metazoa > Chordata > Aves > Anseriformes > Anatidae > Aythya > Aythya marila. The sequence goes on along the minus strand of NC_139046.1, from coordinate 5,424,676 downwards.
ACTCGGAGCAGGCGATGCGTGTGAATAGGTACTACAGGGATCACAGCATTTTCTGGAGAAAGGCCTAGCTGTGGCAAAAATAAACCCACTCACCATTCCCTAGCATGAGACTTTCCCACTATCTCTGACACCCACCAAAACCTATTCTCCCATCCAGACAGCAAGGGTAGAAATCAAGATGAGGAGAGTGCATGGAAAAGGAGCTTCCTAAGTTCTACCATCAGTGAAGTTCCTACTAAGGGCTTTACGAAATGACTCTACAAAACCTGCTCCCTATCATGTGTCTAGCTCTCACCCAGAGTTTACCAAACTCACTGGGAAAGCTTCAGTGTCATCAGCCATTGGTTTCAATAGCATCCTGCAGAAATATGAGGACACATTCTCCTCTGGGGTGATGGTTTGGCCAGATCTTAATCCTGTGGGGATGGCTAGTGCCCACAGGCTGCAGATGCTGTGGACAGCTCAGTCTATCACAGTGAGGAGCATTTCCATATCCTGCTTTGCACAGAGAGAGCTTTGAGCCGCAGTGGCTACACTCAGGCCAGGATTCATCTCTGCCACTTAGCCAAATTCTGGAGGCATTGATCTGGTTCAAGCTTGTCCTCGGGACCTGCCATTCATGCCTCCAGGGGCACTGACTAAGGGATGACCCAAAGTCCCTGGTATTGCATGTGTATGCTCTACTCCTTCCCTGTGCTGGGACAGTCAGGTCTTTCTCGCCACAAGCGTGTTTCACTCTGCCCTGCCCTTTCCATGGATTAATGGATTAACCCCTAATCTTTGCAGTGACCCAACTTGTAGCCTGATTAATGGCTCTACTTGCTTTCTTGCATTTTGCATCAGCAACACAAGAGAAGCGATAACCACACAAAAGAAACAGCTGCTGGAGAGAAGGAAAGAAACTCAAGACAGTTGTTTATAGGCAATTAATGTCTTTTGTCCCACAGTAGGTGTGATTTAGGGTAGCACATATTCAAGCATTTGGAAATGGCTGTTTCTCCCTCCTCTCCACTATCAGTGGGCTCATGTTTTTTAACAAGGCCAGGGACAAAGAACAGGCCACGGAAGACTGATGCTTTGAGAGGGGCATGAGCATCTTTAGCCACTCACTTGTTAGACTGCTTCAGGACCACAGAGGAATACACAAATCTCTGGCTCCAGCTAGAGGCTAGTTCACTGCAAGGCTTCTAACCTGAAAGCAGCATATGGCACGGTACTGAAGTGCATGAAAACACATATAATGAAGAAAAAAGGAACGACAAGGGCAGAGACCACAGAGACTTTCACATGCTGTCTGTCCCAGACAGCAGGATTTTCCTCCTTGTCTATCAAGCAACAAGATGGGCTGCTGTTCCCTTCCCTCCATCAATGTTATCAAGTCAATGAACCTTGTAATGTATTAACCCTACTTGACATTGTGAAACAAGATGTGTGTTTGACCGAACTATTGTCCCGTCAGTTAAGTGCAAGTTCTGGTTGCTCAGTTAAAGGTAAAAGCCCTTTACCTAAATTTGTAGGTAAAGCCCTACAAATGCAGGGCCAGTCTTCCCAGCTGGGCAGGAAAGGAATCAGGTGGGACGTGGTTCCTGGGCTACACTTCTGGTATTGCTCAGGCCTCTCTGCGTGGGGTGAGCTGGGTGCCCTAGCAGAGACCAGCATCGTTAGGGCAGGGCTGATGGTCAGCCACTTCAGCCCTGTTTCTGCCCTCTGGTGGGCAAGAGAGCGTTACGAGACAAGGGAGATCCAGATGGCAGACCCAGAGGAAGAACAAGTTGTCCACGCCAACGCTGAGAGATGAGTCAGCTCCTTGAGCGCTATGAAAATTATTTGAAATTTTTGGAGGGCTGGGATCTCGGGAGTGCACCTCGCCCCAGTCAGTGTGATGCAAGCACCCTGTCACAAGCACAGGTGGCTAAGGCCAGCAAAGTAGGAAAGACGTGAAAACGTCCCCTACCTACCAGGGGAAACTGTTGTTTTCCTTTATACCATCAACATTCGACTCCCAAAATACACAGATAAGTTTATACCAACTCTGAAAGCCAGCAGGAGCTGACTGGGATCGTCCCTCTTACAACTGGATCACAGGCAGGGTTTGCGGCAGAGTTTTTGGGATCTGATGCCATGTGGCTAGATTTCCTTGACACCCTCTGCACATTATGTGTCTGGCCATTCTCATCCATAAGCTAATTCATCAACTGGAGAGCCACGGGATGATCAGCAAGATTCACTCACCCTTTCATAGTCCCATATGGCCACTGCGAAAGTCTAATGGTGAGTGGACTATCGTGGCCTGAATAAAGTCATGCCACTGCTGAGTGCTGCAGTGCCAGACATGCTAGAACTCCAGGACGAACTGGAATCAAAGGCAGCCAAGTGGTACGCTGCAGTTGATATACCTAATTGATATAGCTAATTGATATAGCTAATGCATTTTTCTCCATCCCTTTGGCAGCAGAGTGCAGGCCACAGTTTGCTCTTACTTCGAGGGGTGTCTAATACACCGGAAATCGACTGCCCCAGGGGTGGAAAGAAAGCCCTACCATACCTAGACTACATGATGTGGACACCCTTTGATTTGCATACCATGGAAGAATTACCTGTGTTCTGCAGTGTATGACTGCAAAGAGGAAGGACCCTGGGCTTTTAGAGCACTGGGACTTTTACAGCATTCTTGATATGATAGTTACAGAAGAACTTGCAAATGTTTGCCCATATAGTGCAGAGTGTGGAAAAAGCTCAGAACCAACAGAGAGAGGAAGACTGCCACAGACATAGCATGGGGGAGTTGAGAGAGAAGAAGCTTATTGGATCAGCTCCTCAGCATAATGCTCCCCAATGCTGTGGCAGCCAAGCTGTCAGCATCTCATGCCTGCCTGTCCTGACCAAGAGTGATACAGACACTCACACACAAAGCAGTTGTTTAAGCAAGCAATATATTAGGATTTTTGGAGAGGCCGAGCTCCCGGAGTGAATGGACAATGTGCAAGAGCTAGATGGTCACTGTCCAGCTGGTAACAAAGCCTCTGCTTCAAGCAGCTGCATGGGGTGTGCCTCCCGCAAGGGTGGTTTTGCTGTGGAGAGAACACGGAGGAGCAATTCCCACTGCCAACTGAGCAGCATCTTCTCCATGTCCAGCATGCTCAGCTCTGCAGCACGTGGCAAGCAGTTGTGGTTGTAGCCACCGTAGTCATCAGTGGTTACTACGCTTGGTAGATTGTCCATACGGGGATCTTGCCACACTTGGCAGTGGGTTGCTGCACGGAGTTTTCCCGTCTTTTTCTGTGTCCTGCGTTCTCCCCTCTTCTTTCTGTGGTGGGAGGTCATTGCCAGCTGTCAGCAGAGTGCCCCGGAGAGCTCTGCATGAAGGCCTCTCTCAATTCCCAAAGTTCAGCATTTTCATGAGCTGCTCTTGCAGCTCACAGAAATCAGTGTGCGCCTGGGTGTATTGATCCGGGTCCTTTGCTACGTCCTGGAAGAGGTTGGGTGGTCTGGATGTTTGGAAATCCGGAGGCAAGATGAACTCCTCAGGCATTTGCTCGTTTCCTAACCAGAAGTGGTTCAGGCGCTTCTTCCTCAGGCGCGAGCGCAGGTACTCCACGATGTCATCCATCCTCTGCAGAAACTCCCTCCTGTGCCATCTTTCCAGAGGGATGGTGTTCAGCAGATGCATGACGACTGTCTTCATCATATAGCTGGTAAAATAACTGCCCAGCGCGATACGGGCACAGAGCTGCATGCATCCGAGGTGGAAACTGTCCTGCTGGGCATTCGCGGCTATGTTCCGGAAGAACTTCATCTCTGCCACTGCGCAGCTCTGTGGCCATACTGTGTCCGGGGTAACAGGAGCCTCAGAGTAATCGCTGCTCAGAAAAATGTCCGTATCACCTTGTTGTACCCCAAACATCATCTCAACGAACAGGGTTGATCCGGTGTCATCAATCAAACGAAGCATGCAAGAGCGTCTGGTTTTCAGTACTTTAACCAGCCATGAAGATGAATGAGGCACAGATTTCCAGGATAATTTTGCCAGCTGCTGGAACCAGGAGGAGACTTTACGCACATCCAAGTAGGAGCGAGTGCACATAGTTTGTAGGAGGCTGGGTTCCTGATTTCTTCTCAGGTCCTCCACAGTGTTGTGGAGGAAGCACAGCATATTCCCAAACTCCTGCTCCCTCCAGCACGTGCACTCCAGCTTCACGCGAATACGAGACACCTTTGATGGCAGATTCCATTTGGTGTTCTGCTCCACGTGGAAGGAGTGCCCACGAGGAGCTGTCATGGGAATAAGGCAGCGGTAGACCGTATCACCCTCACGAGGACTCCAGCCTTCAAAAGCACTGCCCACTCCAATGGGTGTCTGCAGCACTGGAGAGAAAGTGTCCTTAAAGACCCAGTCACAGGCACGGCAAAAGCCGCGCACCATTTCCTCCACAAGCCGGCAGTAGTTGGTCAGGATTTCCTGCTGCCCCTGGATGTGCTCTGCAATAACAGTGGCTGCATTCGGTTCATCATTGAGCGCTGGTTCTTCCAAGTCCTCGTCGCTTCTGTCATCAAACACCTCGAACTTTTTACGAAGCCAAAACAACAGCCAAATTAAGAGGAGAACCCCAAGACCGACCCAGAACTGCCAAGTCTGCATCGCAGATAAGAGCAGGGCTCCCATATGCGTCGAGGTCTGCTGCTTCTCTAGCGCCTCAGTTTCCAACAGCAGCTGCGCCATGCGTTGTTGCATCTCCTCCGCATACTGCCGCATGCGCTCATTCATAGCTTCATCCAATTCATCCCCGACTTCCACTGGGCTCTCGACTAAGCCCAAGAACGCCAGGAAATTGAAAGTTGCCGAAACCATGGTCTGAAAGAGAGAGAAGCACGTCAGTGGGGCTGGGTGGGAGCTGGATGGCGGCTGAGGGAGCTGCGGCAGGAGCCACAGGCCCCTGGGGTCAGGTAGGAGAGGGGGCGAGGGAGCTGGGAGGCAGCAGGGACTGTGGGCAGTGCCAGTGGGGACAGCCGCAAGCCCTGCCCTGGCCCAACCCAGTCTTCCCCTTCCGCTGCACTCACCAATGGCTCAGGCCAAAGTGAAGCAGCGCTGCCCGCGGCTGCCTTTAAAGCCTCCCCCCCATTGTGACACGTCCTCTGTGATGTCACCTGCACCCACACCGCATCACAGGACCCCCGCTCCGCCCTCGGTGCCCACCGCATGTCCCACTGCCAACTGAGCAGCATCTTCTCCATGTCCAGCATGCTCAGCTTTGGGGATTGTGGCCAGCAGGGTATCTGTCAGGCATCTTTGTAGCTGCCACAATCGTCGCTGGCTGTGGTGTTGGAAATCCCTCCTGTGCATGCTTGTCAAAGGGATGGTGGTCAAGAAGTGCGTGACAGCTGTCTTTAAGGCATAGGTGGCAAAGTTGGTGCCTAACATGCTGGAGGTAAAGATGGCCTCTGTCCTCTGTCTGCTCAGAATTGCCTTGCCGCACCCCAAATATTATCTCAACAGAGAAGTTTCTCCTGGCAGCATTTGTCAGCTGGAACTTGCACGTGCGGGTGGAAGGCAGCACTTCTACATTGTAAACCTGCGACTGAGGCATAAGCACCCAGGCTGTTTTCACAAAGTTCTGGAACCACCTTGCAGTCTTCTCCGCATCTAGGTAGGAGTCGGTGCAGAGGGTGTCTAGGAGGCTCGGCTCCTGCTTTTTCAGCTCCTCCTCAGAATGGTGGAGGAAGCACAGCATGTCCCCAAAGTCCTGCTCCCTCTCGCACGTGCACTCCAGCTCCACACGGATAGAGGACTTCCTCGCCAGCAGATCCTCTTCATTGCCCAGCTCCAGGTGGAAGGAGTGCCCACGGGGGGCCGTCATGGGCACAAGTAGGCAGTAGACAGGATCCTTCATATGGGGATTCCAACCTTCAAAGGCACTGCCCACTCCGATGGCTCGCTGCAGATTCAGGAAGAAACTTCTTAGGACGGCTGAGTCAAAGATATGCAGGAGGTCTCCCACAATCTCCTCCACCAGTGCGCATCTGACGGTCGGATCCGGGAATGGCCAGTAGACGTGCTCAGCTATAAATCTGGGCACATCTCTTGCATCTCTGTGGAGTGGTGGTACTCTTGCTTCCTCCTCTTCTTCACTGCTGGAGCTCTCGTCATCACTGTCATGTTTCCGGTTATTTTTAAAGAGCAGGCACACTTTCCAAAAGAGCAGGAGAGCAACAACAACACAGGCCCAGAACTGCCAGTACTGCATGGCAGATAAGAGCAGGGGTCCCACGTGAGGCCATCTCTGAACCTTCTCCGCCTCCTCAATTTCCAACAGGAGCTGCATCATATACTCTTGCAGCTCCTCTGCACACTGCAGCATACATTGTCACGTGGCTGCACCTAATTCATCACTGACATTCTCCAACTTGTAGATTAAACCCAACACCATCAGGGTGAAAAAAATTGCCAAAATTTCAGTCTGAAAGAGGTGAGAGAGAAGCGGGTCAGTGGGGCTGGGTGGGAGCGGGCTGGCAGCTGAGGGAGCTGCGGCAGGAGCCTCAGGCCCCTGGGGTCAGGTAGGTGAGGGGGTGATGGAGCTGGGAGGCAGCAGGGACTGTGGGCAGTGCCAGCAGCGACAGCCACGAGCCCTGCCCTGAGCGGCTGGGCCCTGGCTGCAGGCTTAGCAAGGCCTCGGGGGGCAGCTTTTGTGCCCCAGCCCTGTGCTGCCCAGCCTTCCCCCTGCTGCTGCACTCGCCTCACGGATGGCTCAGGCCAGACTGCAGCATGGCCCCGAGGGGAGCAGGGACATTCCTGACAGGCACCAAGGGCCCTGAGGTGGACAGGGATGTTCCTGACAGGCCCCAGCGACCATGATGTGAGGAGGGACATTCCTGACAGACCCCAGAGGCCGTAATAGCTCTGAGGGGAGCAGCAGTGTACCTGATAGGAGGCACGGCTGCTTTTCTGGGGGTTGTGAGGGCCCAGGTAATATTCCAGCACATGGCAAAATGTGGTGTGCCTTTTTGCAGCAAAACAAGCATTTGTTAAAAAAAAAAAAAAATATGGGCTATGGATGGCAAAATGCTGGTATAGAAGATGTAGGGAGAGCATCTGATTTCAGATTTCACTTATGATTCCCAATATAGAACCATAGAATCATAGAATATCCCGAGTTGGAAGGGACCCATAAGGATCATCAAGTCCAACTCCTGGCACCACTCAGGTCTGTCCAGAAGTTTAGACCATGTGCCTAAGTGCACAGTCCAATCGTTTTTTAATTTCAGACAGGCTTGGTGCAGTGACCATGTCCCTGGGGAGCCTGGTCCAGTGTGGAACCACCCTCTCGGTGAAGAACCTCTTCCTGATGTCCAGCCTAAACTTCCTCTGCCTCAGCTTGACACCATCCCGCGGGTCCTATCACTGGTGTTTACAGAGAATAGATCACCTGCCTATTCACTCCCCCTAGTGAGGAAGTTGTAGACGGTGATGAGGTCTCCCCTCAGCCTCCTCTTCTCCAGGCTGAACAGGCCCAGTGCCCTCAGCCGCTCCTCATACATCTTCCCCTCTAGGCCCTTCACCATCTTTGTTGCCCTCCTCTGGACACTCTCTAACAGTTTAATGTCCTTCTTGTACTGTGGTGCCCAGAACTGTACACAGTGCTCGAGGTGAGGCCGCACCAGCGCAGGGCAGAGCGGGACAGTCACCTCCCTCGACTGACTAGCGATGCCGTGCTTGCTGCACCCCAGGGTATGGTTGGCCCTCCTGGCTGCCAGGGCACACTGCTGGCTCATATTCAACTTGCTGTCAACCACAACCCCCAGAGCCCTCTCTGCGGGGCTGCTCTCCAGCATCTCATCGCTCAGTCTGTACGTATAGCCAGGGTTGCCCCGTCCCAGGTGCAGGACCCAGCACATCACAGATCCTAGAGTACATCAGAGAATCACATTATTTAAGAGGTTGGAAGGGACCTCGAAAGATCATTGGGTCCAATCCCCCTGCCAAAGCAGGTTCCTTAGAGCAGGCTGCCCACGTAGGCTTCCAGACGAGCCTTGAGTATCTCCAGAAAAGGAGACCCCACAACCTCCCTGGGCAGCCTGGCCCAGTGCTCTGTCACCCTCACCCAGAAGTTCTTTCGCATGTTGGGGCGGAACTTCCTGTGCTCTATCTTGTGACCACTACCCCTTCTCCTGTCCCCGCCAATCACTGAAAAGAGGTTGGCCAAATCCCTCTGCCTCCCACACCTCAGGTATTTACACACATTGATGAGATCCCCTCTCAGTCTTCTTTTCTCCAGGCTGAACAGACCCAGGGCTCTCAGCTTCTCCTCACGGGGAAGACGCTGCAGGCCCTGTATCATCTTTGTGGCCCTCCACTGGACTCTTTCCAGGAGCTCCCTGTCTTTTTTGTAGCGGGGAGCCCAGATGCTGTGGGCATGATGCGGACACTGTTTGATTTGCATGTCATGGAAGAACTGCCTGTGTTCTGCAGTGTATGACTGCAAAGAGGAAGGACCCTGGGCTTTTAGAGCAGTGGGACATTTACAGCTCTCTTGGTATGACAGTTACAGAAGACCTCTCAAGTGTTTGCCCATATTGTGTAGGGTGTGGAAAAGGCTCAGAACCAGCAGAGAGAGGAAGATTGCCACAGCCATTGATTTGCGGAAATCAGACTCTATAACCTCGGAGTAGTTATAAAGCAGGTACGTTTATTTGGCATTGCGCACACACGCCAGGCACAAGGGGGATAACTCCACCTAGCTTGCGCACCAAGGGTTACTGGCAGTGTGCTTGTATTAGTGGGATAAATACATAGTCATTTCATTTCCCATGGTTCTCTTGCATATCTGTCAGGTCTCCGAAGAGTCATTAACGCAGGTTCCCGCCCCTATACGCATGCATACTGGAGTCCTTGGATGGTCGTCCGGCATACTCTGGTGGTCTCTTGATGAAGGCCAGAAGTCTTCCTCACTGCTAAACTCCTGACCTTTCCTGTCTTTAACAGACTTCAGCAGCCAAGCCAGTTTTTGCTGGTTCCATTATCTATGCATACAGTCTTTTATGCCCTTGTCTTTGGGTTGTTAATTGTGGTAGCTAAGACCTACAGAATCACCATTCTTTATCTTGTTCCCTGTCTCAAGTCCCCCCTTTTCTTTATCCTAAGGCAAATTCTTTTGCTTACAGCACTCACTGATTCAAAGTTTTCATAAAATTCTTACCACTTTCTACATGGTGCTTGATTTGGTTACACTTTCAGGTTTCATAATCATCTAGTCCTTTTATACAGCACCAAATGCACACTGTACTAATAAACAGGTTAAGAATACTAGTAAAAGTGAGATCAATATTCCTATAAACAATTGCTTAAGCCAAGAAAAGTTGGGTAACCAAGAGATCATTTTGTTTCATAGTTCTTGAAAACCCCATGAGGTGTCATCTTGAACTACCTTATATAAGATCTCAGTCTTTTCCAAACTTTTTTTTTAACCTTTTTTATTTTTTTTTTTGAGATCAGTCTCAATTTGTCCTGCCTCATTTACATACATACAGCAATACAGCAACTAATATTTCTTAAAGTGCATCCTCCCTCTTGGGAGACTAATAAAAGGTCTAGTGCCTAAAACGTTCTTATTGGTGTTATAAATGAAGTTTCAACTGAATCTGAATTTAGTAATATTTATAAAAGACAAGTAAACGGCACTGGGTGTACGGGGAGTCTGTGCACTACCAACACACACATATGAACATCGAACATTCTAAATATACAGAACATTGCTTTTACATACTAAACCCGAGTACACCCATACATATGTACAATCAGAAAAGGCAACAAACAATCCTTTAAGTCTATTACTATCGATGTCCATGACTGGGGGAGCACAGCTGGCCTGGTTGAAGTGCTCCCGTATCTTCCATGACTTATAACAGTCTCCATTTTCCATTCCTTTTCTTGATTACAAGCACCGGAGAATTCCAGGGCTAGTCGTGGGAACAATATTGAAACATGGGATTAGAAATCAGAGAGCGATTGATTAAGAATGAATATGTAGGCAACACATTGCTTAATACGTGCTACATTTGCGATGTGCCTGTGCTGCACTTAGGCCTCCAGATAACAGGAGCCCCTGGGACCCCAAGAACCAAATCAAACCAACGTTATGGTTCGGACTGTGAGCAAGGGCTCAGAGAGCATGTACAAGGAGATGAGGTGAAAAGTTCAACCCTGATGATGACATCTTACTTCATCCTCACGACCCTCAGCACCCAGCACCAGAAGACACCACGCAAGCACAGAGGGGAGGAGTTTATGGAAATGACTTGTTGGAGCTAATTTTAACACTAAGCGGGGACGGGTTATGAATATGTATAGGCATACTGGGAAACCTCTTGCATATGTAAATCTTTACTGCATATAACCAAAGCGAGTTGCCATGTTAGGGGCGCACAACTTTGTGGGACTACCCCCCGTGCTGCCCAGTGCTGAATAAACATACCTACTTTATGATCTTACTGATTGTGGAGTCAGTTTCCGCAAATCAATATGTTGTGCTTTAAGTTGTTAAGCAACTCGGCCTTCAGGTCTCATGCATCCCAGTCTTCCCGGATTGAAGGGAAACAGATCCGGCTCCCTTTCAAGGCCAATAGGGCCTGGATCAAAAGGCACGTCCAGGTCACCAGAGGGTGTAACAGCAAAGTCATGGCAGTAGCGGTGGGGGAGCCGATGGTGTAGCAGAAGGATCTGTGGACGAGCCCGCAGCTCCCTCGCTGTCTGGCAAACCACACGTTTCTGACTGTGGCCCTACATGGCTCTTTATGGCCTCAGAGATTGCTCGCCAGGTGCCGAGCAATCCCACCGCAACCTGGTGGTTTTTAGTAGCAGTCCCACACCTTGACCTCAGTTTGGTCCCATGTTTCAGGATCATAAAGTGTCTGATTGTTAATAAAGGGAATAAGCTGTAAGGTTACCAGGAGAGTCTTTGTTTCTAAGGATGTATGATTCCCCATAATGCGCAGCTGCTTACCAGCGAGGGGCAGTTGTGTGCTCGGCTCCACTTCTCTCAGCTCGAGCTTCTTCCCAGCTGCGGTGCGCCCATTTCCAGTGACTTCCTGTACGAGCTTCTTTGGGTGGTTTGCTGAGTTTGGCCGAACCTATCTTCATGAGGCGATCAATGTGCCTGTTCCCGTCTTGGTCCCTGTTCTGCTAGCCTGTCCCTATTCATTCCTTTTTTCTACTTCTTTATTGATGAAATAACTTCATTGTGTTGCCTTCTTCATCCTGAGGACAGGCTCCCCTCTTACACCCTTCACCCCACAGCAGTCGTTTTCAAAACAACTTTTCACTGGTCAAACAACTTTGCCCGGCAACAGCAAACACCCAGCAACTTCCATGCCTTAATGGCTGGAGAACAAGAAACCCGAGAGGGCAAGGCGTCTCCTGAATCACCCTTCTTTGTTCCCTCTAAACTCTTTACATTCCTGATGGCCTCATCGTTAAGAGTCTGATGTAATCATCAACCACGTGGCTTGCTGACCCCCATGGCCACACTCCCACATCTCCCCCTTCTTTATTAATATCAACCATCTCCTCGACACAAATTATTACTCCATATATCACATTGATTTGTTCTAGTTGCTTGCCCAAAACTATATGTTGTTGTTGTTGCAAAGATTGGTTTCCTACTTGGGTTAGATCTTCTCCTTTGTATGGCATTTGGTAAGGACTGCCATAGAATATCTCTAAGGGTCTTAGTTTTACCAATACATATTGGTTTCTTGACAGATTTTAGCAATCTGTTGTTTTATCAAATGATTCATTTGCTTCCACTTGCCTGTGGCCCATACGGAGTGTGTTGTTGCCAGTCAATCCCCAGCACTTCGCTGACTTGTTGGGTCAGTTCTGAACTGAAGGGTGGTCCCCTGTCAGATGACATTACTGGGGGTACACCAAATCTCGGAATAATGTAGTTCAACAATACTTTGGACACTTCTCTGGCTTTGTTAGTTCTACATTGGAATGCTCCTGGCCATCTGGAAAAGGTGTCTGTTAGTACCAATAGGCATCTAAACCCCCCTTGTCTTGGGAGTTCTAAGAAACCAATTTGCCACTCTTTCCCAGGAATATTTCCCTTCCCTATTGTTCCCATTTGGGGGTTGATTCCTGTCTGTGGATTCTTTTTAAGACATATGACACCTTGTTTCAATACTTGTCTGACAAATGAGGTCTAATCCATTTTCTACTTAAAAACTGTTATAATATTTCAGCTCCCCAGCATGCTTTACTATGTTCTGCAATAACCATCTAATACCATATGGTATCACAACTCTCCCATTATTTATTTGTGTTAAACCTGTAGGTAACATTTTCCATTTACATCTTCAATTAATTGCTTATAGATCTTAGAGTATTCTACTTCATTTTCTAAGGCTTTTGTTAATGCCTCAGAAAATGTGTTAGTTAATGCCTTTGATACCGGGAGAGAAGAAGCTTATTGGATCAGCTCCTCAGCTAAATGCGCCCTGATGCTGTGGCAGCCAAGCTGTCAGCATCTCGTGCCCGCCTGTCCTGACCAAGAGTGACACAGACACTCACACACAAAGCACTGTTCAAATAAGCAATGTATTGGTATTTTTGCAGAGGTCAAAGCTTCGGTGGTGAATGGACGCTTCCCGAGAGGCTGGGTGGTCACTGTCCAGCTGGTAACAAAGCCTCTGCTTTCAGCCTCCCGCAAGGGTGGTTTTGCTGTGGAGAGAACACGGAGGAGCAATTCCCACTGCCAACTGAGCAGCATCTTCTCCATGTCCAGCATGCTCAGCTCCGAGGCATGTGGCAAGCAGGATGTCCGTCAGGCATCTTCATAGCCGCCACGATCATTGCTGGCTTTGGGGCTGGGAATCCCTCCTGTGCATGCTTCCCGAGGGGATGGTGGTCAGGAGGTGCGTGACAGCTGTCTTCAAGGCATGGGTGGCAAAGTTGGCGCCTAACAGGATACAGACACAGAGCTGCAGATGTCCGACGTGGAAGGTGTTGTGCCGAGCATGCCTACGTGTGTCCTGAACAGCTCTGTGGCCATGTTGTGCTGGGGATGGAGGTGTCCTTTCTTATCTGGCTGCTCAGGAAGATATCTGAATCCTCTTGCTGCACCCCAAATACTATTTCAATTGTGAGTCTTCTCCTGGCAGCACCTGTCAGCTGGAACTTGCACGTGCGGGTGGAAGGCAGCACTTCTACATTGTAAACCTGCGACTGAGGCATAAGCACCCAGGCTGTTTTCACAAAGTTCTGGAACCACCTTGCAGTCTTCTCCGCATCTAGGTAGGAGTCGGTGCAGAGGGTGTCTAGGAGGCTCGGCTCCTGCTTTTTCAGCTCCTCCTCAGAATGGTGGAGGAAGCACAGCATGTCCTCAGAGTCCTGCTCCCTCTCGCACGTGCACTCCAGCTCCACACGGATAGAGGACTTCCTCGCCAGCAGATCCTCTTCATTGCCCAGCTCCAGGTGGAAGGAGTGCCCACGGGGGGCCGTCATGGGCACAAGTAGGCGGTAGACAGGATCCTTCATATGGGGATTCCAACCTTCAAAGGCACTGCCCACTCCGATGGCTCGCTGCAGATTCGGGAAGAAACTACTTAGGACGACTGAGTCAAAGATATGCAGGAGGTCTCCCACAATCTCCTCCACCAGTGCGCATCTGACGGTCGGATCCGGGAATGGCCAGTAGACGTGCTCAGCTATAAATCTGGGCACATCTCTTGCATCTCTGTGGAGTGGTGGTACTCTTGCTTCCTCCTCTTCTTCACTGCTGGAGCTCTCGTCATCACTGTCATGTTTCCGGGTATTTTTAAAGAGCAGGCACACTTTCCAAAAGAGCAGGAGAGCAACAACAACACAGGCCCAGAACTGCCAGTACTGTGTGGCAGATAAGAGCAGGGCTCCCATATGCGTCGAGGTCTGCTGCTTCTCTATCTGCTCAATTTCCAACAGGATCTGCGCCATGCGTTGTTGCATCTCCTCCGCATACTGCCGCATGCGCTCATTCGTAGCTTCATCCAATTCATCCCCGACTTTCTTTGGGATCTCGACTAAGCCCAAGAACGCCAGGAAATAGAAAGCTGCCGAAACCATGGTCTGAAAGAGAGAGAAGCACGTCAGTGGGGCTGGGTGGGAGCTGGATGGCGGCTGAGGGAGCTGCGGCAGGAGCCACAGGCCCCTGGGGTCAGGTAGGAGAGGGGGCGAGGGAGCTGGGAGGCAGCAGGGACTGTGGGCAGTGCCAGCGGGGACAGCCACGAGCCCTGCCCTGGCCCAACCCAGTCTTCCCCCTGCTGCTGCACTCACCAATGGCTCAGGCCAAAGTGAAGCAGCGCTGCCCGCGGCTGCCTTTAAAGCCTCCCCCCCATTGTGACACGTCCTCTGTGATGTCACCTGCGCCCACACCGCATCACAGGACCCCCGCCCCGCCCTCGGTGCCCACCGCATGTCCCACTGCCAACTGAGCAGCATCTTCTCCATGTCCAGCATGCTCAGCTCCGAGGCATGTGGCAAGCAGGATGTCCGTCAGGCATCTTCATAGCTGCCACAATCATTGCTGGCTTTGGGGCTGGGAATCCCTCCTGTGCATGCTTCCCAAGGGGGTGGTGGTCAGGAGGTGCATGACAGCTGTCTTCAAGGCATGGGTGGCAAAGTTGGCGCCTAACAGGATACAGACACAGAGCTGCAGATGTCCGACGTGGAAGGTGTTGTGCCGAGCATGCCTATGTGTGTCCTGAAGAACTGCATGTCTGGCACAGCGCAGCTCTGTGGCCACCTCGTGCTGCTGCTAACAACGCGCTCTGCCTACTCAAAGCTCATGAACGTGTCTGAGTTGTCTTGCTGTACCCCAAGCATCATCTCGATGGAGCGTGAGCTTGCAGAAATGGGTGGAGGGCAGCACCGTTAGCTGGAGTTAGGATGACTGAGATGTTCCCTGGAGAAGAGGAGGCTCAGGGGCGACCTTATTGCTCTCTACAGGTACCTTAGAGGAGGCTGTAGAGAGGTGGGGGTTGGTCTGTTCTCCCACGTGCCTGGTGACAGGACGAGGGGGAACGGGCTAAAGTTGCACCAGGGGAGTTTTAGCTTGGATGTTAGGAAGAACTTCTTTTCCGAAAGGGTTGTTAGGCATTGGAACAGGCTGCCCAGGGAAGTGGTGGAGTCACCATCCCTGGAGGTCTTTAAAAGACGTTTAGATGTAGAGCTTAGGGATATGGTTTAGTGGGGACTGTTAGTATTAGGTCAGAGGTTGGACTCGATGATCTTGAGGTCTCTTCCAACCTAGAAATTCTGTGATTCTGTGATTCTGTGATTCTGTAGCCACCCAGGCTTATGTCACCCAGCTTCTGTCGCCGAGCTCTGCTCCTGGTCCCTCTCCTCAATTTCCAACAGGAGCTGCATCATGCACTCTTGCAGCTTCTCTGCACACTGCAGCATACATTGTCACGTGGCTGCACCTAATTCATCACTGACATTCTCCAGCTTGTAGATTAAACCCAACACAATCAGGGTGAAAAAAATTGCCAAAATTACAGTCTGAAAGAGGTGAGAGAGAAGCGGGTCAGTGGGGCTGGGTGGGAGCAGGCTGGCAGCTGAGGGAGCTGCGGCAGGAGTATTGTGGTTCTGCTCAAGTGGGCAGCCGAGCTCCACTACAGCCTCCCTCTCCTCAAAGAGGAATGGGGAGAAAATACATGAAAAGAGCTCAAAGGTTGAGATAAGGATGAGAAAATCACTCAGTAATTATTGTAACGGGCAAACAGACTCGGCATAAGGAGACAGGAAGATTTATTGCCTATTACTAACAAGCTAGAGAAGTGAGAAACAAAGGAAAAAAAAACAAAAGCACCTTCCTCTCCATCCACCCTCTTCCACTTCCTCCCCCCCCCGAGCAGCGCAGGGCAATGAGGGAATGGGGGTTATGGTCAGTCTACAGCGCTTCTTCTCTGCCGCTCCTTCTCGGTCACTCTCGTCCCCTGTGCTGTGGGGTCCCACCCACGGGATGCAGTCCTTGATGAACTGATCCGGCGTGGGCTTCCCACAGGCAGCAGCCCTTCCAGAGCTGCTCCAGATATGGGTCCGTACCACGGGGTCCATCCCTCAGGAGCAAACTCCTCCAACCTGTCTCCCCCACGGGCAGCAGCTCCTGCCCCATCACCTGCTCCTGTGTGGGCTCCTCTCCATGGGCTACAGGTCCGGCCCAGAATCTGCTCCAGCAGGGGTCTTCCACAGCCTCCGTCGGTGCAGGTCCACCTGCTCCACCATGGTCTCCTCCACGGGCTGCAGCGAAGAACCCTGCTCCACCGTGGCACTCCATGGGCTGCAGGGGGACATCCTGCTTCACCATGGGCCTCACCACAGGCCGCAGGGGACTTCTGCTCCAGCGCCTGCAGCACCTCTCCCCCTCCTTCTGCACTGACCTTGGTGCCTGCAAGGCTGTTCCTCACTCCTCTCACTCTCCCAGCTGCTGTGTAGCACAGCGTTTTTTTCCCTGTCTTAAATATGCTCTCACAGATGCACAAAACAACATCGCTTATTGGCTCGGCTCAGGTCAGCAGTGGGGCCCTTACCAAACATGGGGCAGCTTCTAGATCCTTCTCCCAGAAGCCACCCCTATGGCCCCCTGCTACCAAAACCTTGCCACGTAAACCCACTACGAGGAGCCTCAGGCCCCTGGGGTCAGGTAGGTGAGGGGGTGATGGAGCTGGGAGGCAGCAGGGACTGTGGCCAGGACTGGTGGTGACAGCCACGAGCCCTGCCCTGAGCGGCTGGGCCCTGGCTGCAGGCTTAGCAAGGCCTCGGGGGGCAGCTTTTGTGCCCCAGCCCTGTGCTGCCCAGCCTTCCCCCTGCTGCTGCACTCGCCTCACGGATGGCTCAGGCCAGACTGCAGCATGGCCCCGAGGGGAGCAGGGACATTCCTGACAGGCACCAAGGGCCCTGAGGTGGACAGGGATGTTCCTGACAGGCACCAACTCTCTGAGGTGATCTGCTCTGGGGCAGACACGTTCTGCAGTGGACTGGGGGATCGGGACAGGCAAGGCTTTTTTTTTGGCATCGAGGCAACTTGGGGCAGGTGATGGAGCCACCAGGGCCCTGCCGCCCTCTCAAGGGAGGTTGAGGAGGCGAAGGCGGAGCCAGCAGTGCCCCGTCTACCCTGAGGTTCAGAGGCAGCTCCTAGGGAGTTCAAGCGAGGAGGACGTGCAAGCATGGCAGGGCATGGCAGTTGGCACAGGCAGGATGAGCAGGGAAGGGCCCCTGCCCATAAGAACAGATCCTCTAAGGGCTGTCTTTCCCTAGCTTGGCCGCAGTGGTCTACACCAGGCAGAGAGCTCTCGCTAGGCAGTCTGTACACACCCAGACTGAGTGCCCGCTCCAAAATGCAGCAGCTCAGGTCTCCGGGTGCAGGGAGTGCCTGAGCCTGTTGCTACCACCTGTGGGGGGCAGAGAGACTGTGTGCGTGAGGTGCAAGCAGGTAGACGACCTGGTCCGCCTCGTGGCAGAACTCAAGGAGGAGGTCAAGAGGTTGAGGGATATCAGGGAGTGTGAGCGGGAGATAGACTGGTGGAGCAACTCCCTGCCAGGACTGAAGGAGAGGTACCGGGGTGGGACACCGCAAATGGGGATGGACCCCCTGCCCTGTTGCTGCCGGGCAGAGGCAGAGGACCTGGGAGTTGAGGAGGAATGGAAACAGGTCCCTGCTCGACATCGCAGGTAATGCCCCCCCTACCGGCCCCACCTTACCAGGTGCCATTACATTAACAGGTTTGAGGCCCATGAGCTTGAGAGACTGGTGGGTGAGGTTGAGGTAAAAAGTCTACCCAGGAGGATGCCTAGGACGCCTCAGGACTGCCTCCACCAAGAAAGAAGGGCAATCGTTGTTGGTTGATTCCCTTCTCAGGGGAACAGAGGGCCCTATTTGTTGGCCTGACCCTGCCCATAGGGAAGTCTGCTGCCTCACTGGGGCCAGGGTCAGGGACATTGCCAGAAAGCTTCCCAACGTGGTTCGCCCCTCTCTTTTGATAGTCGAGGCTGGCAGTGATAATATTAAAGAGAGAAGCCTGAAGGCTATCAAACGGGACTTTAGGGGACTGGGACAGGTAGTGGATGGAGCGGGAGTACAGGTGGTGTTTTCATCCTTCCCTATGGTGGCACGGAGGGGTACAGAGAGGGCACGGAAAGCCCACCTGATAAACACATGGCTCAGAGGCTGGTGCCAACACAGAAATTTTAATTTTTTTTTAATAAAAAATTGATGGCTGCAGACCGATCCCGATTATCTCTAAGGGGAAAACAGATCCTAGCCCGGAGCTGGCAGGGCTCATTGAGAGGGCTTTAAACTAGGTTAGAATGGGGACGGGGCTGAAGCAAGGCTTGTTAGAGCCAGGGGAAACAATGTCAAGGCTGGGAGAGAAGGCAATGGCCCAACTCAAGTGCATCTACACTAATGCATGCAGCATGGGTAACAAACGAGGAGCTGGAACCATCGTGCAGCAGGCAGGCTGTGACTTAGTTGCCATCACGGAAGGATGGTGGGACCACTCTCATGGCTGGAGTGCCGCAATGTCTGGCTATAGGCTTTTCAGAAGGGACAGGCAGCACAGAAGGGGTGGTGGTGTGGCTCTCTATATCAGAGAGTGTTTTGGTGATGTGGAACTTGAGGCTGAGAATGATAAGGTTGAGTCCCTATGGATTAGGATCGGCGGGAAGGCCAGCAGGGCAAGCATCCTGATGGGGTTCTGTTATAGACCGCCAAACCAGGATGAGGAGACTGATGAGGAGTTCTACAGGCAGCTGATAAAAGTTGCGAAATCATCAGCGCTTGTTCTCGTGGGGGACTTCAACTTCCCAGACATATCCTGAAAACACAACACAGCCCAGAGGAAGCAGTCTAGCAGGTTTCTGGAGAGCGTGGAAGATAGCTTCCTGACACAGCTGGTTAGTGAGCCTACCAGGGGAGGTGCCCCACTAGACCTGCTGTTCCTCTTCATTGCCCAGCTCCAGGTGGAAGGAGTGCCTACAGGGGGCTGTCATGGGCACAAGTAGGCGGTAGACAGGATCATTCCCATGGGGATTCCTGACAGGCACCAACAACCATGATGTGAAGAGGGACGTTCCTGACAGGCATAAAGGGCCCTGAGGGGGACTGGGACATTCCTGACAGGCTCCAGAGGCCCACGTAGGCGTCCAGATGGGCCTTGAGTACTCCAGAGAAGGAGACCCCACAACCTCCCTGGGCAGCCTGGCCCAGTGCTCTGTCACCCTCACCCAGAAGTTCTTTCGCATGTTGGGGCGGAACTTCCTGTGCTCTATCTTGTGACCACTACCCCTTCTCCTGTCCCCGCCAATCACTGAAAAGAGGTTGGCCAAATCCCTCTGCCTCCCACACCTCAGGTATTTACACACATTGATGAGATCCCCTCTCAGTCTTCTTTTCTCCAGGCTGAACAGACCCAGGGCTCTCAGCTTCTCCTCACGGGGAAGACGCTGCAGGCCCTGTATCATCTTTGTGGCCCTCCACTGGACTCTTTCCAGGAGCTCCCTGTCTTTTTTGTAGCGGGGAGCCCAGATGCTGTGGGCATGATGCGGACACTGTTTGATTTGCGTGTCATGGAAGAACTGCCTGTGTTCTGCAGTGTATGACTGCAAAGAGGAAGGACCCTGGGCTTTTAGAGCACTGGGACATTTACAGCTCTCTTGGTATGACAGTTACAGAAGACCTCTCAAGTGTTTGCCCATATTGTGTAGGGTGTGGAAAAGGCTCAGAACCAGCAGAGAGAGGAAGATTGCCACAGCCATTGATTTGCGGAAATCAGACTCTGTAACCTCGGAGTAGTTATAAAGCAGGTACGTTTATTTGGCATTGCGCACACACGCCAGGCACAAGGGGGATAACTCCACCTAGCTTGCGCACCAAGGGTTACTGGCAGTGTGCTTGTGTTAGTGGGATAAATACATAGTCATTTCATTTCCCATGGTTCTCTTGCATATTTGTCAGGTCTCCGAAGAGTCATTAACGCAGGTTCCCGCCCCTATACGCATGCATACTGGAGTCCTTGGATGGTCGTCCGGCATACTCTGGTGGTCTCTTGATGAAGGCCAGAAGTCTTCCTCACTGCTAAACTTCTGACCTTTCCTGTCTTTAACAGACTTCAGCAGCCAAGCCAGTTTTTGCTGGTTCCATTATCTATGCATACAGTCTTTTATGCCCTTGTCTTTGGGTTGTTAATTGTGGTAGCTAAGACCTACAGAATCACCATTCTTTATCTTGTTCCCTGTCTCAAGTCCCCCCTTTTCTTTATCCTAAGGCAAATTCTTTTGCTTACAGCACTCACTGATTCAAAGTTTTCATAAAATTCTTACCACTTTCTACATGGTGCTTGATTCGGTTACACTTTCAGGTTTTATAATCATCTAGTCCTTTTATACAGCACCAAATGCACACTGTACTAATAAACAGGTTAAGAATACTAGTAAAAGTGAGATCAATATTCCTATAAACAATTGCTTAAGCCAAGAAAAGTTGGGTAACCAAGAGATCATTTTGTTTCATAGTTCTTGAAAACCCCATGAGGTGTCATCTTGAACTACCTTATATAAGATCTCTGTCTTTTCCAAACTTTTTTTTTTTTTTTATTTTTTTTTTTGAGATCAGTCTCAATTTGTCCTGCCTCATTTACATACGTACAGCAATACAGCAACTAATATTTCTTAAAGTGCATCCTCCCTCTTGGGAGACTAATAAAAGGTCTAGTAACAGGAATAATAATAAATTATTTGCTATTACACCCTGATAAAAGGGTGTAACAGCAAAGGCCTGCGATGGCAGTAGTGGTGGGGGAGCCGATGGTGTAGCAGAAGGATCTTGCCCTAGAGAGAGCAAGGCGTCTCCTGAATCACCCTTCTTTGTTCCCTCTAAACTCTTTACATTCCTGATGGCCTCATCGTTAAGAGTCTGATGTAATCATCAACCACGTGGCTTGCTGACCCCCATGGCCACACTCCCACATCTCCCCCTTCTTTATTAATATCAACCATCTCCTCGACACAAATTATTACTCCATATATCACATTGATTTGTTCTAGTTGCTTGCCCAAAACTATATGTTGTTGTTGTTGCAAAGATTGGTTTCCTACTTGGGTTAGATCTTCTCCTTTGTATGGCATTTGGTAAGGACTGCCATAGAATATCTCTAAGGGTCTTAGTTTTACCAATACATATTGGTTTCTTGACAGATTTTAGCAATCTGTTGTTTTATCAAATGATTCATTTGCTTCCACTTGCCTGTGGCCCATACGGAGTGTGTTGTTGCCAGTCAATCCCCAGCACTTCGCTGACTTGTTGGGTCAGTTCTGAACTGAAGGGTGGTCCCCTGTCAGATGACATTACTGGGGGTACACCAAATCTCGGAATAATGTAGTTCAACAATACTTTGGACACTTCTCTGGCTTTGTTAGTTCTACATTGGAATGCTCCTGGCCATCTGGAAAAGGTGTCTGTTAGTACCAATAGGCATCTAAACCCCCCTTGTCTTGGGAGTTCTAAGAAACCAATTTGCCACTCTTTCCCAGGAATATTTCCCTTCCCTATTGTTCCCATTTGGGGGTTGATTCCTGTCTGTGGATTCTTTTTAAGACATATGACACCTTGTTTCAATACTTGTCTGACAAATGAGGTCTAATCCATTTTCTACTTAAAAACTGTTATAATATTTCAGCTCCCCAGCATGCTTTACTATGTTCTGCAATAACCATCTAATACCATATGGTATCACAACTCTCCCATTATTTATTTGTGTTAAACCTGTAGGTAACATTTTCCATTTACATCTTCAATTAATTGCTTATAGATCTTAGAGTATTCTACTTCATTTTCTAAGGCTTTTGTTAATGCCTCAGAAAATGTGTTAGTTAATGCCTTTGATACCGGGAGAGAAGAAGCTTATTGGATCAGCTCCTCAGCTAAATGCTCCCTGATGCTGTGGCAGCCAAGCTGTCAGCATCTCGTGCCCGCCTGTCCTGACCAAGAGTGACACAGACACTCACACACAAAGCACTGTTCAAATAAGCAATGTATTGGTATTTTTGCAGAGGTCAAAGCTTCGGTGGTGAATGGACGCTTCCCGAGAGGCTGGGTGGTCACTGTCCAGCTGGTAACAAAGCCTCTGCTTTCAGCCTCCCGCAAGGGTGGTTTTGCTGTGGAGAGAACACGGAGGAGCAATTCCCACTGCCAACTGAGCAGCATCTTCTCCATGTCCAGCATGCTCAGCTCCGAGGCATGTGGCAAGCAGGATGTCCGTCAGGCATCTTCATAGCCGCCACGATCATTGCTGGCTTTGGGGCTGGGAATCCCTCCTGTGCATGCTTCCTGAGGGGATGGTGGTCAGGAGGTGCGTGACAGCTGTCTTCAAGGCATGGGTGGCAAAGTTGGCGCCTAACAGGATACAGACACAGAGCTGCAGATGTCCGACGTGGAAGGTGTTGTGCCGAGCATGCCTACGTGTGTCCTGAACAGCTCTGTGGCCATGTTGTGCTGGGGATGGAGGTGTCCTTTCTTATCTGGCTGCTCAGGAAGATATCTGAATCCTCTTGCTGCACCCCAAATACTATTTCAATTGTGAGTCTTCTCCTGGCAGCACCTGTCAGCTGGAACTTGCACGTGCGGGTGGAAGGCAGCACTTCTACATTGTAAACCTGCGACTGAGGCATAAGCACCCAGGCTGTTTTCACAAAGTTCTGGAACCACCTTGCAGTCTTCTCCGCATCTAGGTAGGAGTCGGTGCAGAGGGTGTCTAGGAGGCTCGGCTCCTGCTTTTTCAGCTCCTCCTCAGAATGGTGGAGGAAGCACAGCATGTCCTCAGAGTCCTGCTCCCTCTCGCACGTGCACTCCAGCTCCACACGGATAGAGGACTTCCTCGCCAGCAGATCCTCTTCATTGCCCAGCTCCAGGTGGAAGGAGTGCCCACGGGGGGCCGTCATGGGCACAAGTAGGCGGTAGACAGGATCCTTCATATGGGGATTCCAACCTTCAAAGGCACTGCCCACTCCGATGGCTCGCTGCAGATTCGGGAAGAAACTACTTAGGACGACTGAGTCAAAGATATGCAGGAGGTCTCCCACAATCTCCTCCACCAGTGCGCATCTGACGGTCGGATCCGGGAATGGCCAGTAGACGTGCTCAGCTATAAATCTGGGCACATCTCTTGCATCTCTGTGGAGTGGTGGTACTCTTGCTTCCTCCTCTTCTTCACTGCTGGAGCTCTCGTCATCACTGTCATGTTTCCGGGTATTTTTAAAGAGCAGGCACACTTTCCAAAAGAGCAGGAGAGCAACAACAACACAGGCCCAGAACTGCCAGTACTGTGTGGCAGATAAGAGCAGGGCTCCCATATGCGTCGAGGTCTGCTGCTTCTCTATCTGCTCAATTTCCAACAGGATCTGCGCCATGCGTTGTTGCATCTCCTCCGCATACTGCCGCATGCGCTCATTCGTAGCTTCATCCAATTCATCCCCGACTTTCTTTGGGATCTCGACTAAGCCCAAGAACGCCAGGAAATAGAAAGCTGCCGAAACCATGGTCTGAAAGAGAGAGAAGCACGTCAGTGGGGCTGGGTGGGAGCTGGATGGCGGCTGAGGGAGCTGCGGCAGGAGCCACAGGCCCCTGGGGTCAGGTAGGAGAGGGGGCGAGGGAGCTGGGAGGCAGCAGGGACTGTGGGCAGTGCCAGCGGGGACAGCCACGAGCCCTGCCCTGGCCCAACCCAGTCTTCCCCCTGCTGCTGCACTCACCAATGGCTCAGGCCAAAGTGAAGCAGCGCTGCCCGCGGCTGCCTTTAAAGCCTCCCCCCCATTGTGACACGTCCTCTGTGATGTCACCTGCGCCCACACCGCATCACAGGACCCCCGCCCCGCCCTCGGTGCCCACCGCATGTCCCACTGCCAACTGAGCAGCATCTTCTCCATGTCCAGCATGCTCAGCTCCGAGGCATGTGGCAAGCAGGATGTCCGTCAGGCATCTTCATAGCTGCCACAATCATTGCTGGCTTTGGGGCTGGGAATCCCTCCTGTGCATGCTTCCCAAGGGGGTGGTGGTCAGGAGGTGCATGACAGCTGTCTTCAAGGCATGGGTGGCAAAGTTGGCGCCTAACAGGATACAGACACAGAGCTGCAGATGTCCGACGTGGAAGGTGTTGTGCCGAGCATGCCTATGTGTGTCCTGAAGAACTGCATGTCTGGCACAGCGCAGCTCTGTGGCCACCTCGTGCTGCTGCTAACAACGCGCTCTGCCTACTCAAAGCTCATGAACGTGTCTGAGTTGTCTTGCTGTACCCCAAGCATCATCTCGATGGAGCGTGAGCTTGCAGAAATGGGTGGAGGGCAGCACCGTTAGCTGGAGTTAGGATGACTGAGATGTTCCCTGGAGAAGAGGAGGCTCAGGGGCGACCTTATTGCTCTCTACAGGTACCTTAGAGGAGGCTGTAGAGAGGTGGGGGTTGGTCTGTTCTCCCACGTGCCTGGTGACAGGACGAGGGGGAACGGGCTAAAGTTGCACCAGGGGAGTTTTAGCTTGGATGTTAGGAAGAACTTCTTTTCCGAAAGGGTTGTTAGGCATTGGAACAGGCTGCCCAGGGAAGGGGTGGAGTCACCATCCCTGGAGGTCTTTAAAAGACGTTTAGATGTAGAGCTTAGGGATATGGTTTAGTGGGGACTGTTAGTATTAGGTCAGAGGTTGGACTCGATGATCTTGAGGTCTCTTCCAACCTAGAAATTCTGTGATTCTGTGATTCTGTGATTCTGTAGCCACCCAGGCTTATGTCACCCAGCTTCTGTCGCCGAGCTCTGCTCCTGGTCCCTCTCCTCAATTTCCAACAGGAGCTGCATCATGCACTCTTGCAGCTTCTCTGCACACTGCAGCATACATTGTCACGTGGCTGCACCTAATTCATCACTGACATTCTCCAGCTTGTAGATTAAACCCAACACAATCAGGGTGAAAAAAATTGCCAAAATTACAGTCTGAAAGAGGTGAGAGAGAAGCGGGTCAGTGGGGCTGGGTGGGAGCAGGCTGGCAGCTGAGGGAGCTGCGGCAGGAGTATTGTGGTTCTGCTCAAGTGGGCAGCCGAGCTCCACTACAGCCTCCCTCTCCTCAAAGAGGAATGGGGAGAAAATACATGAAAAGAGCTCAAAGGTTGAGATAAGGATGAGAAAATCACTCAGTAATTATTGTAACGGGCAAACAGACTCGGCATAAGGAGACAGGAAGATTTATTGCCTATTACTAACAAGCTAGAGAAGTGAGAAACAAAGGAAAAAAAAACAAAAGCACCTTCCTCTCCATCCACCCTCTTCCACTTCCTCCCCCCCCCGAGCAGCGCAGGGCAATGAGGGAATGGGGGTTATGGTCAGTCTACAGCGCTTCTTCTCTGCCGCTCCTTCTCGGTCACTCCCGTCCCCTGTGCTGTGGGGTCCCTCCCACGGGATGCAGTCCTTGATGAACTGATCCGGCGTGGGCTTCCCACAGGCAGCAGCCCTTCCAGAGCTGCTCCAGATATGGGTCCGTACCACGGGGTCCATCCCTCAGGAGCAAACTCCTCCAACCTGGCTCCCCCACGGGCAGCAGCTCCTGCCCCATCACCTGCTCCTGTGTGGGCTCCTCTCCATGGGCTACAGGTCTGGCCCGGAATCTGCTCCAGCAGGGGTCTTCCACAGCCTCCGTCGGTGCAGGGCCACCTGCTCCACCATGGTCTCCTCCACGGGCTGCAGCGAAGAACCCTGCTCCACCGTGGCACTCCATGGGCTGCAGGGGGACATCCTGCTTCACCATGGGCCTCACCACAGGCCGCAGGGGACTTCTGCTCCAGCGCCTGCAGCACCTCTCCCCCTCCTTCTGCACTGACCTTGGTGCCTGCAAGGCTGTTCCTCACTCCTCTCACTCTCCCAGCTGCTGTGTAGCACAGCGTTTTTTTCCCTGTCTTAAATATGCTCTCACAGATGCACAAAACAACATCGCTTATTGGCTCAGCTCAGGTCAGCAGTGGGGCCCTTACCAAACATGGGGCAGCTTCTAGATCCTTCTCCCAGAAGCCACCCCTATGGCCCCCTGCTACCAAAACCTTGCCACGTAAACCCACTACGAGGAGCCTCAGGCCCCTGGGGTCAGGTAGGTGAGGGGGTGATGGAGCTGGGAGGCAGCAGGGGCTGTGGGCAGTGCCAGCAGCGACAGCCACGAGCCCTGCCCTGAGCGGCTGGGCCCTGGCTGCAGGCTTAGCAAGGCCTCGGGGGGCAGCTTTTGTGCCCCAGCCCTGTGCTGCCCAGCCTTCCCCCTGCTGCTGCACTCGCCTCACGGATGGCTCAGGCCAGACTGCAGCATGGCCCCGAGGGGAGCAGGGACATTCCTGACAGGCACCAAGGGCCCTGAGGTGGACAGGGATGTTCCTGACAGGCACCAACTCTCTGAGGTGATCTGCTCTGGGGCAGACACGTTCTGCAGTGGACTGGGGGATCGGGACAGGCAAGGCTTTTTTTTTGGCATCGAGGCAACTTGGGGCAGGTGATGGAGCCACCAGGGCCCTGCCGCCCTCTCAAGGGAGGTTGAGGAGGCGAAGGCGGAGCCAGCAGTGCCCCCTCTACCCTGAGGTTCAGAGGCAGCTCCTAGGGAGTTCAAGCGAGGAGGACGTGCAAGCATGGCAGGGCATGGCAGTTGGCACAGGCAGGATGAGCAGGGAAGGGCCCCTGCCCATAAGAACAGATCCTCTAAGGGCTGTCTTTCCCTAGCTTGGCCGCAGTGGTCTACACCAGGCAGAGAGCTCTCGCTAGGCAGTCTGTACACACCCAGACTGAGTGCCCGCTCCAAAATGCAGCAGCTCAGGTCTCCGGGTGCAGGGAGTGCCTGAGCCTGTTGCTACCACCTGTGGGGGGCAGAGAGACTGTGTGCGTGAGGTGCAAGCAGGTGGACGACCTGGTCCGCCTCGTGGCAGAACTCAAGGAGGAGGTCAAGAGGTTGAGGGATATCAGGGAGTGTGAGCGGGAGATAGACTGGTGGAGCAACTCCCTGCCAGGACTGAAGGAGAGGTACCGGGGTGGGACACCGCAAATGGGGATAGACCCCCTGCCCTGTTGCTGCCGGGCAGAGGCAGAGGACCTGGGAGTTGAGGAGGAATGGAAACAGGTCCCTGCTCGACATCGCAGGTAATGCCCCCCCTACCGGCCCCACCTTACCAGGTGCCATTACATTAACAGGTTTGAGGCCCATGAGCTTGAGAGACTGGTGGGTGAGGTTGAGGTAAAAAGTCTACCCAGGAGGATGCCTAGGACGCCTCAGGACTGCCTCCACCAAGAAAGAAGGGCAATCGTTGTTGGTTGATTCCCTTCTCAGGGGAACAGAGGGCCCTATTTGTTGGCCTGACCCTGCCCATAGGGAAGTCTGCTGCCTCACTGGGGCCAGGGTCAGGGACATTGCCAGAAAGCTTCCCAACGTGGTTCGCCCCTCTCTTTTGATAGTCGAGGCTGGCAGTGATAATATTAAAGAGAGAAGCCTGAAGGCTATCAAACGGGACTTTAGGGGACTGGGACAGGTAGTGGATGGAGCGGGAGTACAGGTGGTGTTTTCATCCTTCCCTATGGTGGCACGGAGGGGTACAGAGAGGGCACGGAAAGCCCACCTGATAAACACATGGCTCAGAGGCTGGTGCCAACACAGAAATTTTAATTTTTTTTTAATAAAAAATTGATGGCTGCAGACCGATCCCGATTATCTCTAAGGGGAAAACAGATCCTAGCCCGGAGCTGGCAGGGCTCATTGAGAGGGCTTTAAACTAGGTTAGAATGGGGACGGGGCTGAAGCAAGGCTTGTTAGAGCCAGGGGAAACAATGTCAAGGCTGGGAGAGAAGGCAATGGCCCAACTCAAGTGCATCTACACTAATGCATGCAGCATGGGTAACAAACGAGGAGCTGGAACCATCGTGCAGCAGGCAGGCTGTGACTTAGTTGCCATCACGGAAGGATGGTGGGACCACTCTCATGGCTGGAGTGCCGCAATGTCTGGCTATAGGCTTTTCAGAAGGGACAGGCAGCACAGAAGGGGTGGTGGTGTGGCTCTCTATATCAGAGAGTGTTTTGGTGATGTGGAACTTGAGGCTGAGAATGATAAGGTTGAGTCCCTATGGATTAGGATCGGCGGGAAGGCCAGCAGGGCAAGCATCCTGATGGGGTTCTGTTATAGACCGCCAAACCAGGATGAGGAGACTGATGAGGAGTTCTACAGGCAGCTGATAAAAGTTGCGAAATCATCAGCGCTTGTTCTCGTGGGGGACTTCAACTTCCCAGACATATCCTGAAAACACAACACAGCCCAGAGGAAGCAGTCTAGCAGGTTTCTGGAGAGCGTGGAAGATAGCTTCCTGACACAGCTGGTTAGTGAGCCTACCAGGGGAGGTGCCCCACTAGACCTGCTGTTCCTCTTCATTGCCCAGCTCCAGGTGGAAGGAGTGCCTACAGGGGGCTGTCATGGGCACAAGTAGGCGGTAGACAGGATCATTCCCATGGGGATTCCTGACAGGCACCAACAACCATGATGTGAAGAGGGACGTTCCTGACAGGCATAAAGGGCCCTGAGGGGGACTGGGACATTCCTGACAGGCTCCAGAGGCCCACGTAGGCGTCCAGATGGGCCTTGAGTACTCCAGAGAAGGAGACCCCACAACCTCCCTGGGCAGCCTGGCCCAGTGCTCTGTCACCCTCACCCAGAAGTTCTTTCGCATGTTGGGGCGGAACTTCCTGTGCTCTATCTTGTGACCACTACCCCTTCTCCTGTCCCCGCCAATCACTGAAAAGAGGTTGGCCAAATCCCTCTGCCTCCCACACCTCAGGTATTTACACACATTGATGAGATCCCCTCTCAGTCTTCTTTTCTCCAGGCTGAACAGACCCAGGGCTCTCAGCTTCTCCTCACGGGGAAGACGCTGCAGGCCCTGTATCATCTTTGTGGCCCTCCACTGGACTCTTTCCAGGAGCTCCCTGTCTTTTTTGTAGCGGGGAGCCCAGATGCTGTGGGCATGATGCGGACACTGTTTGATTTGCATGTCATGGAAGAACTGCCTGTGTTCTGCAGTGTATGACTGCAAAGAGGAAGGACCCTGGGCTTTTAGAGCACTGGGACATTTACAGCTCTCTTGGTATGACAGTTACAGAAGACCTCTCAAGTGTTTGCCCATATTGTGTAGGGTGTGGAAAAGGCTCAGAACCAGCAGAGAGAGGAAGATTGCCACAGCCATTGATTTGCGGAAATCAGACTCTGTAACCTCGGAGTAGTTATAAAGCAGGTACGTTTATTTGGCATTGCGCACACACGCCAGGCACAAGGGGGATAACTCCACCTAGCTTGCGCACCAAGGGTTACTGCCAGTGTGCTTGTATTAGTGGGATAAATACATAGTCATTTCATTTCCCATGGTTCTCTTGCATATTTGTCAGGTCTCCGAAGAGTCATTAACGCAGGTTCCCGCCCCGATACGCATGCATACTGGAGTCCTTGGATGGTCGTCCGGCATACTCTGGTGGTCTCTTGATGAAGGCCAGAAGTCTTCCTCACTGCTAAACTCCTGACCTTTCCTGTCTTTAACAGACTTCAGCAGCCAAGCCAGTTTTTGCTGGTTCCATTATCTATGCATACAGTCTTTTATGCCCTTATCTTTGGGTTGTTAATTGTGGTAGCTAAGACCTACAGAATCACCATTCTTTATCTTGTTCCCTGTCTCAAGTCCCCCCTTTTCTTTATCCTAAGGCAAATTCTTTTGCTTACAGCACTCACTGATTCAAAGTTTTCATAAAATTCTTACCACTTTCTACATGGTGCTTGATTTGGTTACACTTTCAGGTTTCATAATCATCTAGTCCTTTTATACAGCACCAAATGCACACTGTACTAATAAACAGGTTAAGAATACTAGTAAAAGTGAGATCAATATTCCTATAAACAATTGCTTAAGCCAAGAAAAGTTGGGTAACCAAGAGATCATTTTGTTTCATAGTTCTTGAAAACCCCATGAGGTGTCATCTTGAACTACCTTATATAAGATCTCGGTCTTTTCCAAACCTTTTTTTTAACCTTTTTTTTTTTTTTTTGAGATCAGTCTCAATTTGTCCTGCCTCATTTACATACATACAGCAATACAGCAACTAATATTTCTTAAAGTGCATCCTCCCTCTTGGGAGACTAATAAAAGGTCTAGTAACAGGAATAATAATAAATTATTTGCTATTACACCATGATAAGAGGGTGTAACAGCAAAGGCCTGCGATGGCAGTAGTGGTGGGGGAGCCGATGGTGTAGCAGAAGGATCTTGCCCTAGAGAGGGCAAGGCGTCTCCTGAATCACCCTTCTTTGTTCCCTCTAAACTCTTTACATTCCTGATGGCCTCATCGTTAAGAGTCTGATGTAATCATCAACCACGTGGCTTGCTGACCCCCATGGCCACACTCCCACATCTCCCCCTTCTTTATTAATATCAACCATCTCCTCGACACAAATTATTACTCCATATATCACATTGATTTGTTCTAGTTGCTTGCCCAAAACTATATGTTGTTGTTGTTGCAAAGATTGGTTTCCTACTTGGGTTAGATCTTCTCCTTTGTATGGCATTTGGTAAGGACTGCCATAGAATATCTCTAAGGGTCTTAGTTTTACCAATACATATTGGTTTCTTGACAGATTTTAGCAATCTGTTGTTTTATCAAATGATTCATTTGCTTCCACTTGCCTGTGGCCCATACGGAGTGTGTTGTTGCCAGTCAATCCCCAGCACTTCGCTGACTTGTTGGGTCAGTTCTGAACTGAAGGGTGGTCCCCTGTCAGATGACATTACTGGGGGTACACCAAATCTCGCAATAGTGTAATTCAACAATACTTTGGACACTTCTCTGGCTTTGTTAGTTCTACATTGGAATGCTCCTGGCCATCTGGAAAAGGTGTCTGTTAGCACCAATAGGCATCTAAACCCCCCTTGTCTTGGGAGTTCTAAGAAACCAATTTGCCACTCTTTCCCAGGAATATTTCCCTTCCCTATTGTTCCCATTTGGGGGTTGATTCCTGTCTGTGGATTCTTTTTAAGACATATGACACCTTGTTTCAATACTTGTCTGACAAATGAGGACCAATCCATTTTCTACTTAAAAACTGTTATAATATTTCAGCTCCCCAGCATGCTTTACTATGTTCTGCAATAACCATCTAATACCATATGGTATCACAACTCTCCCATTATTTATTTGTGTTAAACCTGTAGGTAACATTTTCCATTTACATCTTCAATTAATTGCTTATAGATCTTAGAGTATTCTACTTCATTTTCTAAGGCTTTTGTTAATGCCTCAGAAAATGTGTTAGTTAATGCCTTTGATACCGGGAGAGAAGAAGCTTATTGGATCAGCTCCTCAGCTAAATGCTCCCTGATGCTGTGGCAGCCAAGCTGTCAGCATCTCGTGCCCGCCTGTCCTGACCAAGAGTGACACAGACACTCACACACAAAGCACTGTTCAAATAAGCAATGTATTGGTATTTTTGCAGAGGTCAAAGCTTCGGTGGTGAATGGACGCTTCCCGAGAGGCTGGGTGGTCACTGTCCAGCTGGTAACAAAGCCTCTGCTTTCAGCCTCCCGCAAGGGTGGTTTTGCTGTGGAGAGAACACGGAGGAGCAATTCCCACTGCCAACTGAGCAGCATCTTCTCCATGCCCAGCATGCTCAGCTCCGAGGCATGTGGCAAGCAGGATGTCCGTCAGGCATCTTCATAGCCGCCACAATCATTGCTGGCTTTGGGGCTGGGAATCCCTCCTGTGCATGCTTCCCGAGGGGATGGTGGTCAGGAGGTGCGTGACAGCTGTCTTCAAGGCATGGGTGGCAAAGTTGGCGCCTAACAGGATACAGACACAGAGCTGCAGATGTCCGACATGGAAGGTGTTGTGCCGAGCATGCCTATGTGTGTCCTGAAGAACTGCATGTCTGGCACAGCGCAGCTCTGTGGCCACCTCGTGCTGCTGCTAACAACGTGCTCTGCCTACTCGAAGCTCATGAAGGGGTCTGAGTTGTCTTGCTGTACCCCAAGCATCATCTCGATGGAGCGTGAGCTTGCAGAAGCGGGTAGAGGGCAGCACCGTTAGCTGGAGTTAGGATGACTGAGGCGCAGCCACCCAGGCTTCTGTCACCAGTTCCTGGAACCACTTTGCTGTCTTCAGTATGTTAAACAGACAAGGGGAAGCTCCCACTGTCCCAAAATAAGGAGGATCCAAGCCCAGTTGGTATCAGGAGTGGTTGGTGTCAAGCCTCTGGAGCTGCATGAGGTACGTCTCTCCACAGCATGCTAGCAGTTCATCACTGGCGATCAGCACGGCGCCTTCGCCGTGCACGATGTTTTCTTTCATGTCCGTAGGTTATCAGTCTTCTGAGCCGATCTCGCACCACCTCGAACTTCTGCAGTGCATCAGCTCTGGCATATGGGTTCTGCTTCAGGTACTGGAAGAGGTTGATTGGCTCAGAATTTTGGAAGGATGGTGGCAGGACAATCACATCGGGCACCATCTCATTGCCAAAGAAGAAGTGGTCGAGGCGCTTCTCCATCACACAGCCACGCAGGCACCGCATTACATCATCTATCCGACGCAGAAAATCCATCTTCTGCCACATTTCCATGGGGATGTTAGTCAGGTGGTGCATGACAATAGTCTTGATGACATAGGTGGGAAAGATTGTGCCCTCCACCAAATGGGCACAGACCTGCATGCACTTGAGGTGCATGCTGTTGAACACGTCTTCTCTGGCCACGTGCTGGAAGAACTTCCTTTCTGCAACTGAACAGCTCTGTGGCCATGTTGTGCTGGGGATGGAGGTGTCCTTTCTCATCTGGCTGCTCAGGAAGATATCTGAATCCTCTTGCTGCACCCCAAATACTATTTCAATTGTGAGTCTTCTCCTGGCAGCACCTGTCAGCTGGAACTTGCACGTGCGGGTGGAAGGCAGCACTTCTACATTGTAAACCTGCGACTGAGGCATAAGCACCCAGGCTGTTTTCACAAAGTTCTGGAACCACCTTGCAGTCTTCTCCGCATCTAGGTAGGAGTCGGTGCAGAGGGTGTCTAGGAGGCTCGGCTCCTGCTTTTTCAGCTCCTCCTCAGAATGGTGGAGGAAGCACAGCATGTCCTCAGAGTCCTGCTCCCTCTCGCACGTGCACTCCAGCTCCACACGGATAGAGGACTTCCTCGCCAGCAGATCCTCTTCATTGCCCAGCTCCAGGTGGAAGGAGTGCCCACGGGGGGCCGTCATGGGCACAAGTAGGCGGTAGACAGGATCCTTCATATGGGGATTCCAACCTTCAAAGGCACTGCCCACTCCGATGGCTCGCTGCAGATTCGGGAAGAAACTACTTAGGACGACTGAGTCAAAGATATGCAGGAGGTCTCCCACAATCTCCTCCACCAGTGCGCATCTGACGGTCGGATCCGGGAATGGCCAGTAGACGCGCTCAGCTATAAATCTGGGCACATCTCTTGCATCATTGGGGAGTGGTGGTACTCTCACTTCCTCCTCTTCACTGCTGGAGCTCTCCTCCTCACTGTCATGTTCTGGGAGATCTCTAAGGAGCAGCCACAAGTTCCAAATAAACAGGAGAGCAACAACAACACCAGCCCAGAACTGCCAGTACTGTGTGGCAGATGAGAGCAGGGCTCCCATATGCGTCGAGGTCTGCTGCTTCTCTATCTGCTCAATTTCCAACAGGAGCTGCACCATGCGTTGTTGCATCTCCTCCGCATACTGCCGCATGCGCTCATTCGTAGCCTCATCCAATTCATCCCCGACTTCCACTGGGCTCTCGACTAAGCCCAAGAACGCCAGGAAATTGAAAGTTGCCGAAACCATGGTCTGAAAGAGAGAGAAGCACGTCAGTGGGGCTGGGTGGGAGCTGGATGGCGGCTGAGGGAGCTGCGGCAGGAGCCACAGGCCCCTGGGGTCAGGTAGGAGAGGGGGCGAGGGAGCTGGGAGGCAGCAGGGACTGTGGGCAGTGCCAGCGGGGACAGCCACGAGCCCTGCCCTGGCCCAACCCAGTCTTCCCCCTGCTGCTGCACTCACCAATGGCTCAGGCCAAAGTGAAGCAGTGCTGCCCGCGGCTGCCTTTAAAGCCTCCCCCCCATTGCGACACGTCCTCTGTGATGTCACCTGCGCCCACACCGCATCACAGGACCCCCGCCCCGCCCTCGGTGCCCACCGCACGTCCCACATGCTATAATACTCAATTTGGAAACCAGGCGCAGCAGAGTTGAGATTAAAGCAATCAGCATTATGACAAATGAGTATTAAGCCGGTCTAGTAGTTATACCAATTTTAGTTTAACACACTCTGGTCAGATCTGCCATTATCTCAACCTTTCGGGCCCCACGTTGGGCACCAAAAAGACTGTCGTGGTTTAACCCGGCCGGCAGCTAAACACCACGCAGCCGTTCGCTCCCCCTCCCCCTCCCTCTCTGGGACGGGGGAGAGAAATGGAAAGTGAAGCCCGTGAGTTGAGATAAAGACAGTTTAATAAGACAGGAAAATAACAACAACAACAACAACAATAATAATAATAATAATACAATGATAACAATAGTACTAACACTAATAATATGTACAAACAAGTGATGCACAATGCAATTGCTCACCACCTGCTGACCGATGCTCAGCCTAACCCCAAGCAGTCCGGCCCCCTCCCCCGGCTAGCCACCCCTGGTGACCTCTTGGGTCACCTGTCCTGGGTCTGTCCCCTCCCAGCTCTTACTGCACCCCCAGCCTGCCTGTTGCCAGGACAGAGGAAGAAGCTGAGATGTCCTTGGCTTAGTATAAGCACTGCTCTGCAACAATTAAAACGTCGGGGTGTTATCAGCACTCTTCTCATCCTAAGCCAAAACACAGCATTCCACCAGCTACCAGGAAGAAAATTAATTCTGTTCTAACTGAAACCAGGACATGGGGCCACAGTCAGAAACGTGTGGTTTGCCAGACAGCGAGGGAGCTGCGGGCTCGTCCACAGATCCTTCTGCTACACCATCGGCTCCCCCACCGCTACTGCCATGACTTTGCTGTTACACCCTCTGGTGACCTGACGTGCCTTTTGATCCAGGCCCTATTGGCCTTGAAAGGGAGCTGGAATTGTTTCCCTTCAATCCGGGAAGACTGGGATGCATGAGACATGAAGGCCGAGTTGCTTAACAACTTAAAGCACAACATATTGTTCCCACAACTAGCCCTGGAATTCTCCGGTGTTTGTAATCAAGAAAAGCAATAGAAAATAGAGACTGTTGTAAGTCATGGAAGATATGGGAGCACTTCAACCAGACCAACTGTGCTCCCCCAGTCATGGACATCGATAGTAATAGACTTAAAGGATTGTTTGTTGCCTTTTCTGATTGTACATATGTATGGGTGTACTCGGGTTTAGTATGTAAAAGCAATGTTCTGTATATTTAGAATGTTCGATGTTCATGTGTGCGTATTGGTAGTGCACAGACTCCCCGTACACCCAGTGCCGTTTACTTGTCTTTTATAAATATTACTAAA
The DNA here is from genome assembly GCF_965140915.1 of Aythya marila. Classification (NCBI taxonomy): domain Eukaryota; kingdom Metazoa; phylum Chordata; class Aves; order Anseriformes; family Anatidae; genus Aythya; species Aythya marila. The sequence continues at coordinate 5,389,108 of NC_139046.1, read as the reverse complement.
TTCAGATTGAGTTGAGACTTCATTTATAACACCAATAAGAACGTTTTAGGCACTAGACCTTTTATTAGTCTCCCAAGAGGGAGGATGCACTTTAAGAAATATTAGTTGCTGTATTGCTGTATGTACGTGAATGAGGCAGGACAAATTGAGACTGATCTCAAAAAAAAAAAAAAAAAAAGTTAAAAAAAAGTTTGGAAAAGACAGAGATCTTATATAAGGTAGTTCAAGATGACACCTCATGCGGTTTTCAAGAACTATGAAACAAAATGATCTCTTGGTTACCCAACTTTTCTTGGCTTAAGCAATTGTTTATAAGAATATTGATCTCACTTTTACTAGTATTCTTAACCTGTTTATTAGTACAGTGTGCGTTTTGGTGCTGTATAAAAGGACTAGATGATTATGAAACCTGAAAGTGTAACTGAATCAAGCACCATGCAGAAAGTGGTAAGAATTTAATGAAAACTTTGAATCAGTGAGTGCTGTAAGCAAAAGAATTTGCCTTAGGATAAAGAAAAGGGGGGACTTGAGACAGGGAACAAGATAAAGAATGGTGATTCTGTAGGTCTTAGCTACCACAATTAACAACCCAAAGACAAGGGCATAAAAGACTGTATGCATAGATAATGGAACCAGCAAAAACTGGCTTGGCTGCTGAAGTCTGTTAAAGACAGGAAAGGTCAGAAATTTAGCAGTGAGGAAGACTTCTGGCCTTCATCAAGAGACCACCAGAGTATGCCGGACGACCATCCAAGGACTCCAGTATGCATGCGTATAGGGGCGGGAACCTGCGTTAATGACTCTTCGGAGACCTGACAGATATGCAAGAGAACCATGGGAAATGAAATGACTATGTATTTATCCCACTAATACAAGCACACTGGCAGTAACCCTTGGTGCGCAAGCTAGGTGGAGTTATCCCCCTTGTGCCTGGCGTGTGTGCGCAATGCCAAATAAACGTACCTGCTTTATAACTACTCCGAGGTTATAGAGTCTGATTTCCGCAAATCAATGGCTGTGGCAATCTTCCTCTCTCTGTTGGTTCTGAGCCTTTTCCACACCCTACACAATATGGGCAAACATTTGCAAGTTCTTCTGTAACTATCATATCAAGAGTGCTGTAAAAGTCCCAGTGCTCTAAAAGCCCAGGGTCCTTCCTCTTTGCAGTCATACACTGCAGAACACAGGCAGTTCTTCCATGCTGTGCAAATCAAAGGGTGTCCACATCATGTAGTCTAGGTATGGTAGGGCTTTCTTTCCACCCCTGGGGCAGTCGATTCCCGGTGTATTAGACACCCCTCGAAGTAAGAGCAAACTGTGGCCTGCACTCTGCTGCCAAAGGGATAGAGAAAAATGCATTAGCTATATCAATTAGCTATATCAATTAGGTATATCAACTGCAGCGTACCACTTGGCTGCCTTTGATTCCAGTTCGTCCTGGAGTTCTAGCATGTCTGGCACTGCAGCACTCAGCAGTGGCATGACTTTATTCAGGCCACGATAGTCCACTCACCATTAGACTTTCGCACTGGCCATATGGGACTACGAAAGGGTGAGTGAATCTTGCTGATCATCCCGTGGCTCTCCAGTTGATGAATTAGCTTATGGATGAGAATGGGGGGTCTCGGTTGGTGCCATATTGCTGCCGGTGCACAGCTGTGGTGGCAATTGGCACCTGCTGTTCTTTGACGCTCAGCAACCCAACAGAAGGGTCCTCCCAGAGACTGGGCAACATAGACAACTGTTTAATGTCCTCTGTCTCTAAGGCAGCTATGCCAAAAGCCCACCGGTATCATTTTGGGTCCTTGAAATATCGTCTCCTGAGATAGTCTAAGCTAAGGATGCATGGAGCATCCAGGCCTGTCACAATACGCTGCTTTTGCCACTTATTTCCAGTTAGACTCGCTTCATCCTCCAATACAGTTAACTGCTGGGATCCCCCTGTCACCCCATAAATACGGATGGGTTCTGCCCCTATATAGTTTGACAGCATTACAGTACGCTGCGGCCTCTGGGGTCTGTCAGGAATGTCCCGGCCCCCCCCCAAAGGCCGCTGGGGCCTGTCAGGAACATCCCTGTCCACCTCAGGGCCCTTGGTGCCTGTCAGGAATGTCCCTGCTCCCCTCGGGGCCATGCTGCAGTCTGGCCTGAGCCATCCGTGAGGCGAGTGCAGCAGCAGGGGGAAGGCTGGGCAGCACAGGGCTGGGGCACAAAAGCTGCCCCCCGAGGCCTTGCTAAGCCTGCAGCCAGGGCCCAGCCGCTCAGGGCAGGGCTCGTGGCTGTCACCACCAGTCCTGGCCACAGTCCCTGCTGCCAGGGACCCTTGCTGCCACCATCCCCTTGGAAATGTGGCACGGGACGGATTTTCTGCTTCGGCTGGATGATATCAGTTGGTACCTTCGCTGCTGTGTGGAAGAGAAATGTCTCAACCACTTCTTTGGCAACGAGATGGTGCCCGATGTGATTGTCCTGCCACCAGCCTTCCAGTTGTCTGGCCCGGTCAAGCTCTTCCAGCATCTGAAGCGGGACCCATATGCCAAAGCTGATGCACTGCAGAAGTTCGAGGTGGTGCGAGATCAGCTGAAAAGACTGCTGATCTACGGACATGACACAGACCTTCATGCACAGCGAGAGCGCTCTGCTGATGGCAGATGATGACCTGCTAGCACCCTGTGGGGAGCTGGACCCCATGCAGCTCCAGAGGCTGCTTCATGGACGCTTGACGCAGAGACTCCTCATACCAAGTGGGCTTGGTTCTTGGTCTGTCCATTTCACTGGGAGCTTGGCCTTTGCAAAGATTCCAATAAATGTCTTGCTTGAACAAACACTTTGTCTGTGAGTGTCCTCCTCGAGCCACTGCGGCCTGTCAGGAACGTTCCTCGTCCCTTCAGCGCCGTTGGGGCCTGTCAGGAATGTTCCCTCTCCCGTTAGGGCCGTTGGGACCTGTCAGGAACTTTCCGGCACCGCTCAGGACTGTTGGGGCCATTGCTCCCCCCTGTCCCTCTGTTGGGACCACTACTCCCCCCATCAGGGCTGCTCCCCCAGCCCCTCTCCAGCACTGGCATCCCCCAGTGTCACTGCCTGGCCCTGGACGGCAGTGCCTCAGCTCTTGCCAGGGATTTTTCAGGATCAATCCGTGTTAACCAAGCAACAGAAAGAGCTGGAGGTCTGGATGAGAGACAAGAACTGGTACTGGCCAGATCTATGAAGACAATAATGCAGTCTGCACAGCCCTCTGCACCCCAACAATTAGCACCATGAATTTAGACTTTGCAAGTAATCCGCATCAAAGCACGTTTAGTACAGCAGTTGGCTTCCGCTCCAAGGGGTTTCAGCCAACCTGGCCATTTCTTGCCAGTGTCCACGAGGGCTGTGACTTGGCGTAGTGGGTTTATGTGGCAAGGTTTTAGTAGCAGGGGGCCTTAGGGGTGGCTTCTGGGAGAAGGATCTAGAAGCTGCCCCATGTTTGGTAAGGGCCCCACTGCTGACCTGAGCCGAGCCAATAAGCCGAGCCAACAACAGTGTTATTTTGCGCCTCTGTGAGAGCATATTTAAGACAGGGAAAAAAACGCTGTGCTACACAGCAGCTGGGAAAGTGAGAGGAGTGAGGAACAGCCTTGCAGGCGCCAGGGTCAGTGCAGAAGGAGGGGGAGAGGTGCTCCAGGCGCTGGAGCAGAAGTTCCCTGCGGCCTGTGGTGAGGCCCATGGTGAAGCAGGCTGTCCTCCTGCAGCCCATGGAGTGCCACGGTGGAGCAGGGTTCCTCGCTGCAGCCCGTGGAGGAGACCACGGTGGAGCAGGTGGACCTGCAATGACGGAGGCTGTGGAAGACCCCTGCTGGAGCAGATTCCAGGCCGGACCTGTAGCCCGTGGAGAGGAGCCCACGCAGGAGCAGGTGATGGGGCAGGAGCTGCTGCCCGTGGGGGAGCCAGGTTGGAGCAGTTTGCTTCTGAGGGATGGACCCCGTGGTACGGACCCATATCTGGAGCAGCTCTGGAAGAGCTGCTGCCTGTGGGAAGCCCACGCCGGATCAGTTCATCAAGGACTGCATCCCGTGGGTGGGACCCCACAGCACAGGGGATGGGAGTGACCAAGAAGGAGCGGCAGAGAAGCGCTGTAGACTGACCATAACCCCCATTCCCCCGTTCCCCTGCGCTGCTTGGGGGGAAGAGGGGGAAGAGGGTGGATGGGGGGGGAAGGTGCTTTTGTGTTTTTTTCTTTTTTCTTTGTTTCTCACTTCTCTAGCTTAGTAATAAGTAATAAATCTTACTATCTCCCTATGCAGAGTTTGTTTTGCCCGTTACAATAATTACTGCGTGATCTGCTTGTCCTTATTTTAAACTTTGAGCCCTTTTCATCGTATTTTCTCCCTGTTCCTCTTTGAGGAGGGGGAGTGAGAGAGCGGCTGTGGTGGAGCTCGGCTGCCCACTTGAGTGGAACCACGACACTTGGACATGCATCATGGACGACCTGGTGGGAGAACTCCTGTGTGTCTTCTGATTGCTCTTGATTACTTTCCTTCTGCTGCTGCATCCAGCTGTCAGGGTGGGCAGTGGTTTTCAAGGCTGGAGACCCCGCGAGGATGATGCTGCTCACCACCTGCTTGTGTCCTTGAAGCCTCCTGCTGGCCACTCCTTCCACCTGGACCTGGACACTGCAGGGAAGATGCCCACAAGGACCTTCTTGTGGAACTGCAGAGCAGCTTGTGGGAGAGGTGCTGTGCTTCTCGCACCACTCTGAGGATGAGCTCCAGCTGATGGATGCCTTCAGTAGAACCAGCCTCATTCAGGTGGTTTGGGCTGCTGCAAGGTGACTCAAACATCTTCCTCAGCAGCCAGAAGGCAGAGGCCAGCTTTACCCCCAGCACAAGCTGGCCACAGAGCTGCAGTGTGGCAGAGATGAGGTTCTTTGGGCACGTGGTCAGGCATCCCTGACATGACAGCTTCTCCATCAGATGTCTGCAACTCTGCACCCGTATCCTGGTGGTCACAGGTATTTCTACATATGCCTTCGAGACTCCTGTCATGTACCTCCTACCACGGCCTAGCTAGTACAGGAGACTGGATGATACCATGCAGTACCTGTGCTGCTGTATGGAGGAGAAATGCCTCAACCACTTCCTTTTAGGAAATGAGAACTTGCCAGAGGAGAAGTTTGGGTGCAGCAAGGTGACTCAGATGTCTTCCTGTGCGTTTGGTAGGTCAAGGCTGACTTTCCTGGCTTTTACTTTTTTTTTTTTTTTTTTTTTTTTTTCCCTCTGATAGGGCTGTGCTTTTCAAGGAGTATTTGGTCATCTCATGATATCATATTCATCCTTCAAAAATTCTTAGGATTTTCAGCTGTATCTTTTGTTTGGGTTGTGTTTAGAATGAGATGTATCACCTAGATTATCTAGAACAAGCATATGGAGGCAGTCTGCCTATCTCTGTCCAGATATTTATCTCATAACCAATTTGGCAATATTTAGAAGCATTCTATTTATGTGGTGTTTCATTTCCCCTCTCTTTATGGCAGAAACCAGTAATCATCATAGCCCGGGACATCCCTCCCCTCCACAGCATATGCCAAGGCACACTGAATTCACCTCTACTTTAACTCTGAAATTACCTTCTCTCTCTGAAAAGGAGAACTGCACTGGTAACTCCTCCAGCTAAGAAATCTTGTTTGAACATAAGGGCTTTGCAGGTACACTTCATGTGGGTTCAGGTGTGGAAGGAAGAGACCACTCTTCTGCCAAGAGGCCAGACATAACGCGCAGAGGGTGTCAAGGAAATCTAGCCACATGGCGTCAGATCCCAAAAACTCTGCCGCAAACCCTGCCTGTGATCCAGTTGTAAGAGGGACGATCCCAGTCAGCTCCTGCTGGCTTTCAGAGTTGGTATAAACTTATCTGTGTATTTTGGGAGTCGAATGTTGATGGTATAAAGGAAAACAACAGTTTCCCCTGGTAGGTAGGGGACGTTTTCACGTCTTTCCTACTTTGCTGGCCTTAGCCACCTGTGCTTGTGACAGGGTGCTTGCATCACACTGACTGGGGCGAGGTGCACTCCCGAGATCCCAGCCCTCCAAAAATTTCAAATAATTTTCATAGCGCTCAAGGAGCTGACTCATCTCTCAGCGTTGGCGTGGACAACTTGTTCTTCCTCTGGGTCTGCCATCTGGATCTCCCTTGTCTCGTAACGCTCTCTTGCCCACCAGAGGGCAGAAACAGGGCTGAAGTGGCTGACCATCAGCCCTGCCCTAACGATGCTGGTCTCTGCTAGGGCACCCAGCTCACCCCACGCAGAGAGGCCTGAGCAATACCAGAAGTGTAGCCCAGGAACCACGTCCCACCTGATTCCTTTCCTGCCCAGCTGGGAAGACTGGCCCTGCATTTGTAGGGCTTTACCTTTAACTGAGCAGCCAGAACTTGCACTTAACTGACGGGACAATAGTTTGGTGAAACACAGACCTTTGCCACCCATGCCTTGAAGGCAGCTGTCACACACCTCCTGACCACCATCCCCTTTGGAAACATGCCCAGGAGGGAACAGCAGCCCATCTCGTTGCTTGATAGACAAGGAGGAAAATCCTGCTGTCTGGGACAGACAGCATGTGAAAGTCTCTGTGGTCTCTGCCCTTGTCGTTCCTTTTTTTTTCATTATATGTGTTTTCATGCACTTCGATACCGTGCCATATGCTGCTTTCAGGTTAGAAGCCTTGCAGTGAACTAGCCTCTAGCTGGAGCCAGAGATTTGTGTATTCCTCTATGGTCCTGAAGCAGTCTAACAAGTGAGTGGCTAAAGATGCTCATGCCCCTCTCAAAGCATCAGTCTTCCGTGGCCTGTTCTTGGTCCCTGGCCTTGTTAAAAAACATGAGCCCACTGATAGTGGAGAGGAGGGAGAAACAGCCATTTCCAAATGCTTGAATATGTGCTACCCTAAATCACACCTACTGTGGGACAAAAGACATTAATTGCCTATAAACAACTGTCTTGAGTTTCTTTCCTTCTCTCCAGCAGCTGTTTCTTTTGTGTGGTTATCGCTTCTCTTGTGTTGCTGATGCAAAATGCAAGAAAGCAAGTAGAGCCATTAATCAGGCTACAAGTTGGGTCACTGCAAAGATTAGGGGTTAATCCATTAATCCATGGAAAGGGCAGGGCAGAGTGAAACACGCTTGTGGCGAGAAAGACCTGACTGTCCCAGCACAGGGAAGGAGTAGAGCATACACATGCAATACCAGGGACTTTGGGTCATCCCTTAGTCAGTGCCCCTGGAGGCGTGAATGGCAGGTCCCGAGGACAAGCCTGAACCAGATCAATGCCTCCAAAATTTGGCTAAGTGGCAGAGATGAATCCTGGCCTGAGTGTAGCCACTGCGGCTCAAAGCTCTCTCTGTGCAAAGCAGGATATGGAAATGTTCCTCACTGTGATAGACTGAGCTGTCCACAGCATCTGCAGCCTGTGGGCACTAGCCATCCCCACAGGATTAAGATCTGGCCAAACCATCACCCCAGAGGAGAATGTGTCCTCATATTTCTGCAGGATGCTATTGAAACCAATGGCTGATGACACTGAAGCTTTCCCAGTGAGTTTGGTAAACTCTGGGTGAGAGCTAGACACATGATAGGGAGCAGGTTTTGTAGAGTCATTTCACAAAGCCCTTAGTAGGAACTTCACTGATGCTAGAACTTAGGAAGCTCCTTTTCCATGCACTCTCCTCATCTTGATTTCTACCCTTGCTCTCTGGATGGGAGAATAGGTTTTGGTGGGTGTCAGAGATAGTGGGAAAGTCTCATGCTAGGGAATGGTGAGTGGGTTTATTTTTGCCACAGCTAGGCCTTTCTCCAGAAAATGCTGTGATCCCTGTAGTACCTATTCACACGCATCGCCTGCTCCGAGTTAAGAGTTAAAAGCTGCAAGAGGTGTTTGGCCACCTCAAGGCAGATCACAGAAAACACAGATCTAAAAACAGGGTGAGCAATTGAACGGATAAAGTCACATAGATCTCTCCTAGCCACATCAATCACAGCCTGTGTTTGCCAAGCAGATTAAAACGACATGTACACAAAACACTGGTAGGGAATGGTGGAAAATTTGCTATTTCCAAACACCATGCTTCCTGGAATCATGTGTGTTTCATGTAATAATTAATGGAAGCTGCTGTGCAAGTGTTATGACTCTGCATTGTTTAGATATTATTATGCAATAACATCGTTACAATAGCATTTTTATATATTAATATGCATTATTGAAATTACTACAATATTATTTCAATATTGTTTATGCAGGTTGAGGCTTCAACAAGCTGGCCACGGGAGCAGAGGAAGACAGAGACAACCCTGGCACGAAGGGGACTTGAATGTCTGAAGTCCCTTTTGATTTCCACCCTGCCGCCCCACCGCAGCCTTCCGAATTGTTGGCAGAATGAACTTGGGGCAGGATATAGCCCAGATGCTGGCAGCTGTGAGTTGACTTCAGCCATACAGATGAGTCTTACAGATATGACAGGACACGTCACAGAATCACAGAATTTCTAGGTTGGAAGAGACCTCAAGATCATCGAGTCCAACCTCTGACCTAACACTAACAGTCCCCACTAAACCATATCCCTAAGCTCTACATCTAAACGTCTTTTAAAGACCTCCAGGGATGGTGACTCCACCCCTTCCCTGGGCAGCCTGTTCCAATGCCTCACAACCCTTTCAGTAAAGAAGTTCTTCCTAACATCTAACCTAAAACTCCCCTGGCTCAACTTAAGCCCATTCCCCCTCGTCCTGTCACCAGGCACGTGGGAGAACAGACCAACCCCCACCTCGCTACAGCCTCCCTTGAGGTACCTATAAAGAGCGATAAGGTCGCCCCTGAGCCTCCTCTTCTCCAGGCTGAACAAGCCCAGCTCCCTCAGCCGCTCCTCACAGGACTTGTTCTCCAGGCCCCTCACCAGCTTCGTTGCCCTTCTCTGCACCCGCTCAAGCACCTCCATGTCCTTCTTGTAGCGAGGGGCCCAAAACTGAACACAGTACTCGAGGTGCGGCCTCACCAGAGCTGAGTACAGAGGGACAATCACCTCCCTAGCCCTGCTGGTCACACCGTTCCTGATACAAGCCAGGATACCGTTGGCCTTCTTGGCCACCTGAGCACACTGCTGGCTCATATTCAGCCGACTATCCACCATCGCTCCCAGGTCCTTCTCTGCCTGGCGGCTCTCCAACCACTCCTCTCCCAGCCTGTAGCTCTGCTTGGGGTTATTGCGCCCCAGGTGCAGGACCCGGCACTTGGCCTTGTTGAACTTCATGCAGTTGACCTCAGCCCATCGGTCCAGCCTATCCAGATCCTCCTGCAGAGCTTTCCTACCCTCAAGCAGATCGACACACGCACCTAACTTGGTGTCATCTGCAAACTTACTGAGGGTGCACTCAATGCCCTCATCCAGATCATCGATGAAGATATTAAAGAGGACCGGCCCCAGCACCGAGCCCTGGGGGACGCCACTAGTGACTGGCCTCCAACTGGACTTGGCTCCATTCACCACGACTCTTTGGGCCCGGCTATCCAGCCAGTTTCTAACCCAACGAAGCGTGCGCCAGTCCAAGCCAAGGGCAGCCAGTTTCTTGAGGAGAATGCTGTGGGAGACGGTGTCAAAAGCCTTGCTGAAGTCAAGGTAGACCACATTCACAGCCTTTCCCTCATCCACCAAGCGTGTCACTTTGTCATAGAAGGAGATGTCATGGTGTCAAAACTCTTTTTACTGATGAGTACGTTTTATTATGTCCTCAAACTATATAGTACCAAAATTCTCACTATGCAGAACAGCTTTGTCTTTGCTAAGTTATTTGTATACAAGATATGTTTTCCCCTAAGGGATGGAAAGGCTCAGCTTCTCATACTAAATCCTTGCCTAATGCACTAAAGTGTTTTTGAACATTTCACATTTCTGTTCTCTTTGGCTTTATTTTCAAAAGCACAAAATCTCTGACTAGAAATAAACGACAACTTCGCAGTGCAGGGATACAGCATGTGGGCAAAAAAGTTACAGTGATATGAAAGGGAAATTCAAACGTCAACATGAAATCCATAGACACCTTTGAAAGGGCTTCCTGTTTTTCCAATCCTTAAGGGCCAGGCGGTTAGTTCATGCAGAGCTTGCTGAGAGCTTGCTTGCACGAGCAGGGCGGCTTGTGGCAGGGATGACATGTCTGCAAGCTGAGAGCAGGCTTCTTGCTTCAAATCACATGCCAGAAACACACAAGAGCTTCAAACACATGCCAGCTTCCAGAAGATGGGGCTGCCCTTCTTCTCAGCATCCCGCTGCCTGCGTCAGTGGATGTTTGCAGTGCAGAGGACTTGGGTACAGCCCTCATTTTTCACGTGATAGTCCTTCCCTGGGCTGCAGAGCGGCGTGCTGTGTTTGCATGTGTTGCTGCTTTGGAGCTGGGCTGAGCAAAGATGGTGGTGTCAGCCCAAAGAGAGATTAAGTGATTGTTGAGGAATTTCTTTATCTCCGTTCTGTGTAAATACAGATTAGAGAAAAAACATTTTTCTTACAGCTGCAAGTTGCTTCTGCAAACGTGAGGGAACACAGTGCTGGGCGATATTACACAGTCAGCTCTGCGTGTTTCTGCCAAGCAGGAGGTGGACTCCTAGTAGCACCCAGGCAAATGAGAGCAGAGTGTCCTGCTGTGCTTGCAGCCATCTCCTCCATCGGCAATGCCTCGTGGGCCAGCTAGGTATGGCACCCGTGTGTCTGGGTTTGTGTTGGTCCCAGCTGGGCTTCAAACCAGCAATGATAATCTCCTCGCAGGGCAGGATTTGTCCCCTCTCATCTGCGATGCAATCTTAGCAGTTCTGGGCCGGTCTTGGTTTTATTCTCCTCTTAATTTGGCTGTTGTTTTGGCTTCGTAAAAAGTTCGAGGTGTTTGATGACAGAAGCGACGAGGACTTGGAAGAACCAGCGCTCAATGATGAACCAAATGCAGCCACTGTTATTGCAGAGCGCATCCAGGGGCAGCAGGAAATCCTGACCAACTACTGCCGGCTTGTGGAGGAAATGGTGCGCGGCTTTTGCCGTGCCTGTGACTGGGTCTTTAAGGACACTTTCTCTCCAGTGCTGCAGACACCCATTGGAGTGGGCAGTGCTTTTGAAGGCTGGAGTCCTCGTGAGGGTGATACGGTCTACCGCTGCCTTATTCCCATGACAGCTCCTCGTGGGCACTCCTTCCACGTGGAGCAGAACACCAAATGGAATCTGCCATCAAAGGTGTCTCGTATTCGCGTGAAGCTGGAGTGCACGTGCTGGAGGGAGCAGGAGTTTGGGAATATGCTGTGCTTCCTCCACAACACTGTGGAGGACCTGAGAAGAAATCAGGAACCCAGCCTCCTACAAACTATGTGCACTTGCTCCTACTTGGATGTGCGTAAAGTCTCCTCCTGGTTCCAGCAGCTGGCGAAATTATCCTGGAAATCTGTGCCTCATTCATCTTCATGGCTGGTTAAAGTACTGAAAACCAGACGCTCTTGCATGCTCCGTTTGATTGATGACACCGGATCAACCCTGTTCGTTGAGATGATGTTTGGGGTACAACAAGGTGATACAGACATTTTTCTGAGCAGCGATTACTCTGAGGCTCCCGTTACCCCGGACACAGTATGGCCACAGAGCTGCGCAGTGGCAGAGATGAAGTTCTTCCGGAACATAGCCGCGAATGCCCAGCAGGACAGTTTCCACCTCGGATGCATGCAGCTCTGTGCCCGTATCGCGCTGGGCAGTTATTTTACCAGCTATATGATGAAGACAGTCGTCATGCACCTGCTGAACACCATCCCTCTGGAAAGATGGCACAGGAGGGAGTTTCTGCAGCGCATGGATGACATCAGGGAGTACCTGCGCTCGCGCCTGAGGAAGAAGCGCCTGGACCACTTCTGGTTAGGAAACGAGCAAATGCCTGAGGAGTTCATCTTGCCTCCGGATTTCCAAACATCCAGACCACCCAACCTCTTCCAGGACTTAGCAAAGGACCCGGATCAATACACCCAGGCGCACACTGATTTCCGTGAGCTGAAATATAAGCTCATGAAAATGCTGAACTTTGGGAATTGAGAGAGGCCTTCATGCAGAGCTCTCCGGGGCACTCTGCTGACAGCTGGCAATGACCTCCCACCACAGAAAGAAGAGGGGAGAACGCAGGACACAGAAAAAGACGGGAAAACTCCGTGCAGCAACCCACTGCCAAGTGTGGCAAGATCCCCGTATGGACAATCTACCAAGCGTAGTAACCACTGATGACTACGGTGGCTACAACCACAACTGCTTGCCACGTGCTGCAGAGCTGAGCATGCTGGACATGGAGAAGATGCTGCTCAGTTGGCAGTGGGAATTGCTCCTCCGTGTTCTCTCCACAGCAAAACCACCCTTGCGGGAGGCACACCCCATGCAGCTGCTTGAAGCAGAGGCTTTGTTACCAGCTGGACAGTGACCATCTAGCTCTTGCACATTGTCCATTCACTCCGGGAGCTCGGCCTCTCCAAAACCCTAATATATTGCTTGCTTAAACAACTGCTTTGTGTGTGAGTGTCTGTATCACTCTTGGTCAGGACAGGCAGGCATGAGATGCTGACAGCTTGGCTGCCACAGCATTGGGGAGCATTTTGCTGAGGAGCTGATCCAATAAGCTTCTTCTCTCTCAACTCCTCCATGCTATGTCTGTGGCAGTCTTCCTCTCTCTGTTGGTTCTGAGCTTTTTCCACACTCTGCACTATATGGGCAAACATTTGCAAGTTCTTCTGTAACTATCATATCAAGAGTGCTGTAAAAGTCCCAGTGCTCTAAAAGCCCAGGGTCCTCCCTCTTTGCAGTCATACACTGCAGAACACAGGCAGTTCTTCCATGGTGTGCAAATCAAAGAGTGTCCACATCATGTAGTCTAGGTATGGTAGGGCTTTCTTTCCACCCCTGGGGCAGTCGATTCCCGGTGTATTAGACACCCCTCGAAGTAAGAGCAAACTGTGGCCTGCACTCTGCTGCCAAAGGGATGGAGAAAAATGCATTAGCTATATCAATTAGCTATATCAATTAGCTATATCAACTGCAGCGTACCACTTGGCTGCCTTTGATTCCAGTTCGTCCTGGAGTTCTAGCATGTCTGGCACTGCAGCACCCAGCAGTGGCATGACTTTATTCAGGCCACGATAGTCCACTCACCATTAGACTTTCGCACTGGCCATATGGGACTACGAAAGGGTGAGTGAATCTTGCTGATCATCCCGTGGCTCTCCAGTTGATGAATTAGCTTATGGATGAGAATGGGGGGTCTCGGTTGGTGCCATATTGCTGCCGGTGCACAGCTGTGGTGGCAATTGGCACCTGCTGTTCTTTGACGCTCAGCAACCCAACAGAAGGGTCCTCCCAGAGACTGGGCAACGTAGACAACTGGTTAATGTCCTCTGTCTCTAAGGCAGCTATGCCAAAAGCCCACCGGTACCATTTTGGGTCCTTGAAATATCCTCTCCTGAGACAGTCTACGCCAAGGATGCATGGAGCATCCGGGCCTGTCACAATACGCTGCTTTTGCCACTTTTTTCCAGTTAGACTCACTTCATCCTCCAGTACAGTTAACTGCTGGGATCCCCCTGCCACCCCATAAATACGGAAGGGTTCTGCCCCTATATATTTTGACAGCATTACAGTACGCTGCGGCCTCTGGGGTCTGTCAGGAATGTCCCGGCCCCCCCCCCAAAGGCCGCTGGGGCCTGTCAGGAACATCCCTGTCCACCTCAGGGCCCTTGGTGCCTGTCAGGAATGTCCCTGCTCCCCTCGGGGCCATGCTGCAGTCTGGCCTGAGCCATCCGTGAGGCGAGTGCAGCAGCAGGGGGAAGGCTGGGCAGCACAGGGCTGGGGCACAAAAGCTGCCCCCCGAGGCCTTGCTAAGCCTGCAGCCAGGGCCCAGCCGCTCAGGGCAGGGCTCGTGGCTGTCACCACCAGTCCTGGCCACAGTCCCTGCTGCCAGGGACCCTTGCTGCCACCATCCCCTTGGAAATGTGGCACAGGACGGATTTTCTGCTTCGGCTGGATGATATCAGTTGGTACCTTCGCTGCTGTGTGGAAGAGAAATGTCTCAACCACTTCTTTGGCAACGAGATGGTGCCCGATGTGATTGTCCTGCCACCAGCCTTCCAGTTGTCTGGCCCGGTCAAGCTCTTCCAGCATCTGAAGCGGGACCCATATGCCAAAGCTGATGCACTGCAGAAGTTCGAGGTGGTGCGAGATCGGCTGAAAAGACTGCTGATCTACGGACATGACACAGACCTTCATGCACAGCGAGAGCGCTCTGCTGATGGCAGATGATGACCTGCTAGCACCCTGTGGGGAGCTGGACCCCATGCAGCTCCAGAGGCTGCTTCATGGACGCTTGACGCAGAGACTCCTCATACCAAGTGGGCTTGGTTCTTGGTCTGTCCATTTCACTGGGAGCTTGGCCTTTGCAAAGATTCCAATAAATGTCTTGCTTGAACAAACACTTTGTCTGTGAGTGTCCTCCTCGAGCCACTGCGGCCTGTCAGGAACGTTCCTCGTCCCTTCAGCGCCGTTGGGGCCTGTCAGGAATGTTCCCTCTCCCGTTAGGGCCGTTGGGACCTGTCAGGAACTTTCCGGCACCGCTCAGGACTGTTGGGGCCATTGCTCCCCCCTGTCCCTCTGTTGGGACCACTACTCCCCCCATCAGGGCTGCTCCCCCAGCCCCTCTCCAGCACTGGCATCCCCCAGTGTCACTGCCTGGCCCTGGACGGCAGTGCCTCAGCTCTTGCCAGGGATTTTTCAGGATCAATCCGTGTTAACCAAGCAACAGAAAGAGCTGGAGGTCTGGATGAGAGACAAGAACTGGTACTGGCCAGATCTATGAAGACAATAATGCAGTCTGCACAGCCCTCTGCACCCCAACAATTAGCACCATGAATTTAGACTTTGCAAGTAATCCGCATCAAAGCACGTTTAGTACAGCAGTTGGCTTCCGCTCCAAGGGGTTTCAGCCAACCTGGCCATTTCTTGCCAGTGTCCACGAGGGCTGTGACTTGGCGTAGTGGGTTTACGTGGCAAGGTTTTAGTAGCAGGGGGCCTTAGGGGTGGCTTCTGGGAGAAGGATCTAGAAGCTGCCCCATGTTTGGTAAGGGCCCCACTGCTGACCTGAGCCGAGCCAATAAGCCGAGCCAACAACAGTGTTATTTTGCGCCTCTGTGAGAGCATATTTAAGACAGGGAAAAAAACGCTGTGCTACACAGCAGCTGGGAAAGTGAGAGGAGTGAGGAACAGCCTTGCAGGCGCCAGGGTCAGTGCAGAAGGAGGGGGAGAGGTGCTCCAGGCGCTGGAGCAGAAGTTCCCTGCGGCCTGTGGTGAGGCCCATGGTGAAGCAGGCTGTCCTCCTGCAGCCCATGTAGTGCCACGGTGGAGCAGGGTTCCTCGCTGCAGCCCGTGGAGGAGACCACGGTGGAGCAGGTGGACCTGCAATGACGGAGGCTGTGGAAGACCCCTGCTGGAGCAGATTCCAGGCCGGACCTGTAGCCCGTGGAGAGGAGCCCACGCAGGAGCAGGTGATGGGGCAGGAGCTGCTGCCCGTGGGGGAGCCAGGTTGGAGCAGTTTGCTTCTGAGGGATGGACCCCGTGGTACGGACCCATATCTGGAGCAGCTCTGGAAGAGCTGCTGCCTGTGGGAAGCCCACGCCGGATCAGTTCATCAAGGACTGCATCCCGTGGGTGGGACCCCACAGCACAGGGGACGGGAGTGACCGAGAAGGAGCGGCAGAGAAGCGCTGTAGACTGACCATAACCCCCATTCCCTCGTTCCCCTGCGCTGCTCGGGGGGAAGAGGGGGGAAGAGGGAGGAGGGTGGATGGAAATTCTCCGGTGTTTGTAATCAAGAAAAGGAATGGAAAATGGAGACTGTTATATGGAAGATATGGGAGCACAGCCAGGATTACCAACTCGAACTATGCTCCCCCAGTCATAGACATTAATAGTAATAGACTTAAAGGATTGTTTGTGAAACACTTGCCAGAATTCGGAAAACTTAGGTATGTTTATGCTTCGATTGATACCTTTTCTGGTTCTACATATCTATAGGCATACTTGGGTTTCTTATGAATATGTAAAAACAATGTTCTATATATTTAGAAAGTTTGATGTTAGTGTGTGCATGTTGGTAGAGCGTAGACTCCCCGCGCACCCAGCGCTGTTTACTTGCCTTTTATATATATTACTAAATTCAGATTGAGTTGTATCTTCATTTATAACAAGAGCATGACCTCTGCATCCCTGTGGTCATCCTGGGCAATGCCATTGGACTCCCAGGGCATGGTTTCCCTCAGGTCCCATAAGTCCCCCCTTTAGACTCCACACAGCACACCAGCAACAGACAGCTTTGTGGAGGGTCCTGAGCTATTCTCATTGCCCTGCTGGAGGACCAAAGACAGGCAGCAGTGCTTTAGCTCCAGAAGGAGCGCAGTTGGAGCCCACGGAATCAGCTCCACAGCAAAATGCTTCTCGATGCTGTGGTACCTCATGCCTGCCTTTCCTGAACAAGTGTGGTACAGACACTCACACACAAAGCAGTTGTTTAAGCAAGCAATATATTAGGATTTTTGGAGAGGCCGAGCTCCCGGAGTGAATGGACAATGTGCAAGAGCTAGATGGTCACTGTCCAGCTGGTAACAAAGCCTCTGCTTCAAGCAGCTGCATGGGGTGTGCCTCCCGCAAGGGTGGTTTTGCTGTGGAGAGAACACGGAGGAGCAATTCCCACTGCCAACTGAGCAGCATCTTCTCCATGTCCAGCATGCTCAGCTCTGCAGCACGTGGCAAGCAGTTGTGGTTGTAGCCACCGTAGTCATCAGTGGTTACTACGCTTGGTAGATTGTCCATACGGGGATCTTGCCACACTTGGCAGTGGGTTGCTGCACGGAGTTTTCCCGTCTTTTTCTGTGTCCTGCGTTCTCCCCTCTTCTTTCTGTGGTGGGAGGTCATTGCCAGCTGTCAGCAGAGTGCCCCGGAGAGCTCTGCCTGAAGGCCTCTCTCAGTACCCAAACGTCAACAGTCTTGCGAGCCGTTCTCGCAGATACTGGACTTCACGCAGTGCCCGGGCATGGACATTTGGATCCTCTGCCATGTCCTGGAAGAGGTTGAGTGGGCTGGATGTTAGGAAATCTGGATGCAAGGTGACCTCGTCAGGCACTTCCTTGTTCCCTAAGAAGAAGTGGTCCAGGCGTTTCTCCACTATGCAGCAGTGCAGGTACTCCACGATGTCATCCATCCGCTGCAAAAACTCCCTCCTGCACCATCTTTCCAAAGGGATGGTGTTCAGCAGGTGCATGACGACTGTCTTCAAGACATAGGGGGTAAAATCTCTGCCCACCACGATACGGGCACAGAGCTGCATGCATCTGAGGTGGTAACTGTCCTGCGGGGCATGCGCTTTTATGTACCGGAAGAACTTCATCTCTGCCACTGTGCAGCTCTGTGGCCATACTGTGTCCGGGGTAAAGATAGCATCAGTGTTCTCGCTGCTGAGAAAAATGTCTGAATCACCTTGTTGCACTCCAAAAATCAACTCAACAAAGCGGATTCTATCGAAGGCATCAAACACACGGAGCTTGCAGGAGCGTCTGGATGGCAGCACACCAATGTGATGTCTGGCCGACTCAGGCAAAAATTTCCATGCAGCTTTCATCATCTGCTGGAACCAGAAGGAGGTTTTATGCACATCCAGGTATGATCCAGTGCACAGTGTTTGTAGGAGGTTGGGCTCCCGATTTCTTCTCAGCTCCTCCTCAGGTTGGTGGAGGAAGCACAGCACGTTCCCAAAGCTCTGCTCCCTCGCGCACGTGCACTCCAGCTCCACGCGAATACGAGAATTCTTTGATGGTAGCTCCTCTTCGTTGCCCAGCTCCAGGTGGAAGGAGTGCCCACGAGGAGCCGATATGGGTACGAAAATGCGATAGACAATATTATAGTCCTCCAAGGGAGTCCAGCCTTCAAAGGCACTGCCCACTCCACTGGGTGGATGCAGCACTGGAAAGTAAGTGTTTGACACAGAACGTCGGGTGAAATAGAGGAGGTCTCCCACCATCGACATCATCACTTGACAGTTGATTTGGATGTGCTGCACTGGCCACTGGATTCTCTCTGCAAAAATCCTCCCTTCATCCCGTCCTTCAAAACGATTTCTGTTATTAACCTGCTGGTCATCATCGCTGCTAGAGCTTTCTTCCTCAATGTTGTTTTCATGTCCTAGGAGATCTCTAAAGAGCAGCCACACGTTCAAAATATACAGGAGAATAACACCAAGCCAGGCCCAGAACTGCCAAGTCTGCATCACAGATAAGAGCAGGGCTCCCATATGCATCGAGCTCTGCTGCTTCTCTATCTGCTCAATTTCCAACAGGAGCTGCGCCATGCGTTGTTGCATCTCCTCCGCATACTGCCGCATGCGCTCATTCGTAGCTTCATCCAATTCATCCCCGACTTTCTTTGGGATCTCGACTAAGCCCAAGAATGCCAGGAAATAGAAAGCTGCCGAAACCATGGTCTGAAAGAGAGAGAAGCACGTCAGTGGGGCTGGGTGGGAGCTGGATGGCGGCTGAGGGAGCTGCGGCAGGAGCCACAGGCCCCTGGGGTCAGGTAGGAGAGGGGGCGAGGGAGCTGGGAGGCAGCAGGGACTGTGGGCAGTGCCAGCGGGGACAGCCACGAGCCCTGCCCTGGCCCAACCCAGTCTTCCCCTTCCGCTGCACTCACCAATGGCTCAGGCCAAAGTGAAGCAGCGCTGCCCGCGGCTGCCTTTAAAGCCTCCCCCCCATTGCGACACGTCCTCTGTGATGTCACCTGCGCCCACACCGCATCACAGGACCCCCGCCCCGCCCTCGGTGCCCACCGTGGCACAGCGACTCCCAGCTGCCCTGGGCAGCCCAGGCCCTGTTGTCACCCGAACGCAGAGGCACGTGGCCAGATGGAGCTCCTCAGGCTCCCTTTGCACTGCCTGTGGAAGCCCCCAGGGTTATTCTCAAGAAGAAATTAATCTCTCAAAGCATTGTTTCAAGCAGGCAATGTATTGGCTTTTTTAGCAGAGGTCAAAGCTCCCAGAGTGAATGGACATGCTCCAGGAGGCCGGGTGGTCACTGTCCTGCTGCTAACACAAGTCTCTGCTTCAAGCCTCCCCTCTTCAGCAGCGTGGGATCTGCCTCCCTCAAGTGGGAGAGAGAAAACACACAGGAGCACCTCCCGCTGCCAACTGAGCAGCAGCTTCTCTGTGTCCAGTGTACTCTGCTGCACGTGGCAAACATTCATATTTGTAGCCACCGTAGTCATCACTGGCTCTGCAGTGGGCAGACTGTCCATATGAGGACCTTGCCGCACTTGACAGCAGTTTGCTGCACGGAGTTTTCCCATCCTCTTCTGTGTCCTGCGTTCTCCCCTCTTCTGTCTGTGGTGGGAGGTCATTGCTTGCTGTCAGCTCAGTGCCCCGGAGAGCTCTGTGCTTGAAGGACTCTTTCAGTTCCCAAAGGTCAGCATTCTTGTGAGCCGATCTTGCAGCTCACAGAACTCATGCAGCGCCTGGGAATAGTTAGTCCTGTCCTTTGCTATGTGCCAGAAGAGGATGGGTGGTTTGGACGTTTGTAAATCCGGAGGCAAGATGATCTCCTCAGGCATTCGTTCGTTTCCTAACCAGAAGTGGTCCAGGCATTTCTTCCTCAGGCACAAGTGCAGGTACTCCATGATGTCATCCATCCGCTGCAAAAACTCCCTCCTGTGCCATCTTTCCAGAGGGATGGTGTTCAGCAGGTGCATGGCGACTGTCTTCAAGACATAGGGGGTAAAAACATTGCCCACCACGATACAGGCACAGAGCTGCATGCATCTGAGGTGGAAACTATCCTGCTGAGAATTCACAGCTATGTGCCAGAAGAACTTCATCTCTGCCACTGAGCAGCTCTGCGGCCAGGTTGTGCATGGGGTTGGATGTTCTCTTTGTATTTTCCACACGGCTGATTTTCCTTCTGTGTACAAAGCTTCCCAGCACAATTTTATTTTGCTGCAAAATGATCACAATAACATTGTGCTGTGCTCTTTGCTTGTTCAGGAGCTAAAGCTGATCAGGATTTTGGTACATGAAGGCAAAAGGTAAAATATGTTACTTGAATGAGATCTTCCATTTGAAATTTTTAATTGAGTACCACGGTGGAGCAGGGTTCCTCGCTGCAGCCCGTGGAGGAGACCGTGGTGGAGCAGGTGGCCCTGCACCGACGGAGGCTGTGGAAGACCCCTGCCGGAGCAGATTCTGGGCCGGACCTGTAGCCCGTGGAGAGGAGCCCACGCAGGAGCAGGTGACCTGGCAGGAGCTGCTGCCCGTGGGGGAGCCAGGTTGGAGCAGTTTTCTCCTGAGGGATGGACCCCGTGGTACGGACCCGTATCTGGAGCAGTTCTGGAAGAGCTGCTGCCTGTGGGAAGCCCACGCCGGATCAGTTCATCAAGGACTGCATCCCGTGGGAGGGACCCCACAGCACAGGGGACGAGAGTGACCGAGAAGGAGCGGCAGAGAAGCGCTGTAGACTGACCATAACCCCCATTCCCTCATTGCCCTGCGCTGCTTGGGGGGAGGAGGGGGAAGAGGGTGGATGGGATGGGGGGAAGGTGCGTTTGGTTTCTTTCCTTTGTTTCTCACTTCTCTAGCTTGTTAGTAATAGGCAATAAATCTTACTATCTCCTTATGCTGAGTCTGTTTTGCCCGTTACAATAATTACTGCATTGATTTTGTCGTCCTTATCTTAACTTTTGAGCCCTTTTCATGTATTTTCTCCCCATTCCTCTTTGAGGAAGGGGGAGTAAGAGAGCGGCTGTGGTGGAACTCGGCTGCCCACTCGAGCAGAACCACGGCAGAATGTATCCATGATGTTCTCATTTAGATTTCTGCATTAAGTTATTAAGCACCTCCGCCTTTTCCTCATCTTTTGTAACTAAGTTCCCCCCGACATCCAGTAAAGGTTGGAGATTGTCCTTAGTCCTCTCCTTATCTCCCGCTCACACTCCCTGATATCCCTCAACCTCTCCTTGAGTTCTGCCACGAGGCGGACCAGGTCGTCCACCTGCTTGCACCTCACGCACACAGTCTCTCTGCCCCCCGCAGGTGGTAGCAACAGGCTCAGGCACTCCCTGCACCCGGAGACCTGAGCTGCTGCATTTTGGAGCGGGCACTCAAGTCTGGGTGTGTACAGACTGCCTAGCGAGAGCTCTCTGTATGGTGTACACCATTGCGGCCTAGCTAGGGGCAGACAGCCCTTAGAGGAATTGCTCCTATGGGAAGGGAGAGCACTCTGTCCTTCCTGCCCGCCCTGCCTGCGTGAACTGGGCTGGGGAAGGGGCGCTGCCAGCTCCACCTGTGCCTCGTTCACCTCCCTCATGAGGGCTGCAGGGTTCTGGCAGCTCCCTCAAGTGGGCTCAGTGCTGGAAAAAAAAAAAAAGCCCTGCCTGTCCGATCCCCCACTCCGCTGCAGACTGCGTCTGCTCCAGAGCCGATCGCCTCGCAAGAGTAGTCAGCTCGATGGGGTGGGTGCCCTGCCTTGGCGACAGCCCAGTGCTGCAGCTGTGTCGATGCTGCATGGCACCCATGTACAGGGCCGTAGCACAGTAGTCCAGCACTGTTGTCTCTCCAAGAGAGAAGGACGAGGGAGGGCTAATTGTTGTCTTCTGCTACCCAGAAACTGTCTTTTCTCAGAGGTGCACAGTGAAAGAATGAGAGGCAACATGTTGCACCAAGGGAAATAGGCCATGAGAGCAGATGAGCTCTGGAAGAGGTGACAGGAGAGGCTGGGGAATCTCCATCCTTGGCAACACTAAGAGTTCGTCTGGACAATACACTGAGCAACATGACTATACTTTGATGTTAGCCTTGCTTTGACTAGGGGCTGAACTAGAGACCTCCAGAGGTCTTTTCCAAACCAAATTCGCTATGATTCTCTGACTGACAATGAGGCTCCAATGGCCTTGGTGACCTTGTGGTGAAGGTGAAAGACCTTGTGGTGCAGGTGTTAACATTGCTCTGCAGGCCTTCATGTGGAGCTTCCAGTATTGAAAGCACTGCCAAAAGACCGCTGGAGGAGCACTCCTTATGGTGAGGGAGTCTTTTCTTTGAAGATGAAAGCACAGATAAGCATGCAGAAAACTCTGTCACATGAATAATGTATACGACAAACAGTGAGCCAGGCCCCCAAAATGAGCTATTAGTGATGGCATATATGTCACCCCAAAAAAAGAGGTCCTATTTGCAGTTGCCCATCACTGTCACCAGGAGTCACCCCACAACTGGGCAGTTTCCCATGCTGGACTGCCTGGCACAGCAGCCCTTAGCTCCTGCGTACTACACTCAGTAGACAGCTCAGTGACTAGAGCTTTTAGCTCAGTGACAGCCAGCGCAAAGGCAAGTGGCCAGCTGCAGCATTTTCTTCACTCGTGGAAATCAGCCCATTTCCTTGACAGCTGACAGTTATCCACAGGAATTTGGCTTTGCAGGTCCTAAATAGCAAATGAGGAAGTCTGAAGATCTCTGTTGAAGAAAGCTTTAGAATAAGTGTATAATAGCCTGGCATAAGATCACAGAATAATAAACAAAATGACTCGCATGAGGAGACTGAATGTTCTGTCCACAGTTATGAGTAACAGATATTTATAGGAGAACTGTAAGAAAGTGTAAAAATGAGGGTCATCTAATAGTCTAATCTAATAGTCCCAAGCACAACAGGAAGTACAACCACAATCACATGGCAAGGCATTTCCATGACAACTGATAACATTTTCCATTAACCTGGAGTTAAATTTCAGGCTATAATGGGCCTAAGGACAGAGAATGCACGAGGATGCAGCAAGATAGCTAATGCTATATGTAGAAAAGTGATATGTTTGTACTGTGGGTATGATGGGGGCAGGAGGGAGCGAGAGCAGGACTGGAATAAGGAAGCCTTGTCCCAGCGCGCTGTCACGGACGGGAAATGCTCCCTGCCCTCCATTACCCCTGGATCTCACTGCGTGGATTTCCCTGCAATGGTCTTGGTAAGTAATGCAGATGTGAGAAGTTGCATCACTGCTCTTTCCCTGGTCCCATAACTGCGTCATTGGTCTGTCCTGGCTTTGGAACAAAAGGCATTAACTACCTTACCAGACATGCTGCCTCCACGATTACCAGGGCCCTGGCCAGCCCCTCTGGGGCTTCCTCTCACCCTGCCCATGGCCCAGGAGCCCATTTCAGCCTAACCCCGTTTCAATTCAACCCATGGCTGTCAGTCCCTGCCCCAGCAATGCTGCAAGTTGTCAGACTTCAGCTCCCTGCAGCCCTGCTGAGCCAGGTCCACTGGCAGGCCAATGTCGCAGCCCATCCTTGGTCTCTCCCTTTCTCCATGGCCCTGTCTGACTGTCCCTGGACATGACTCTGGGCTGTAGATTGACCTCCTGACTTGAATTCTTCCTGTCTTGTCACTGTGAAGCTGCTTTACAATCTGCAGGCATGGCTGAACCCATCAAGGATCTCCACAGCTCCCCTGCTCCCTGGCTGGGAGCGGTGGGATGGCTGTTAGCACACTCAGCTCCCAGCTCCCAGTCCCTCAGGGAGCTGCTGGTCCTCACTGCACCCCGGAACAAGTGTCCATGGTACCTTAATACCTAGGTTCTTCTGCAGGTCCTTGTCAGGAAGCTACACCCAAGCCATACACAGCCTTTGCATCCTAATCCTGGCCCAATGACTTGATCTCCCAGTGCACAGGGATAATGGTAGCTTCTTCATCAGATAGACTGTCTCCATTTACCTTCCCATCTATCTAGCAAGGTTATTACTCAGCTTATGAGACAGGTGTGAGGAGCCAGCATCAGCCCTTGGCTGAAGGATTGCCCCTTTCTTTCTCCCTCAAAGCTCTTTATACCTGAAGATCCCAGCTGTGAGCAGGTACCATGCCTTCCTTCCCTTTTTCCCTCTGTAAGTTTCCACCCAAGCATGAACAAGATGTTGTGTGATGGGACGCTCCTCTCACGTCAGGACAATCTGTAGTGACTATTAAAGAATCACAGGCAGGTATGAAGAAACAAAACTGATGTTCCAGAATTCCCCACTCCAGATCTAGAGGAAAACAAATGTCACCAGTCTTTGGAATACTTTCTTGAGGTCAGGGGCTTTTGGGGATGCATGAACAAATAGTAAACCTCCTGTTTCAGGGATGGGGTTACGAGGAAAGATGTCTTATTATATATAGTCTTCAAAGAGAGCATGAGAAGGACATGGTTTCCTGTCACCTTCCTTACTCACCCTGCTTAAACAACTGCAACCGAATTCAGTGTCAAAATTCTCAGCACCTTCCATGAGTCTCATGTTTTTCCTTCTGTTTTCCCTTCAGATATACTGAGGAAAGAATCCCTCTGTGTTACCTGCATGTCTGTAGACGAGAAAGTATTGCATTTGCACATGCAAAGGGTGTTTGTTTAATCTAACAGCTGGGAGTCTGAAAGGTAAAGCCACAGGTGCCCTTATTTGTTTAGAATTAGTTGAGATCTGAGGAAGAAACACACCTTCGCCACTGTAGTTTCAAAAGAAGTGAAAGGAAATGTGACATATCCTGTTCCTACAAACCCCTTTCCAGTAACTTTAGAGAAAATCTTTACACTTTTGAGGTTTTGCAAAGCTATTTGCCTTCCTTCTTAGTTTTCCTGTTTTCCTCTGCGGTAAAACAGATTTATGTGTGAAAGGACAACCTGCACTTGACAGAGTGGAGCCATCTGCCATTTCTTGATAACACCAGCTCTGCAAAGCTAATCTCAGAGTCTCTGCATTTGCTTCTATTTTCAAACTTGGTAAGAACACAAGGGCTTGAAGAGCAGAATAGATGGCACATTTAAATGCTTTGTCAAAGGCTGGTTTGTTACAGTGTTTTCTTATGATTAAAATCAGACATCTGTTGAACTAACAGAAATTGTGCACAAAGCAAATGAAAATGATGGAAAATCTAAGGTCAAGCAAGTTAACATGAGCGTCTATGAATGGCTACGGTACAGCCAAGCTCAGATCTGCCTGGTGTATGTTCCAAAGTGAGAATGTTCGTTCAAGGACTCTGCTCTCCCATTGTACAAATTCCTCTCAACCACAACAAACCTCTCACTGGAGATGATTGGAACAAGCTCTGACACATACACAGGTGAGTTTCCAACAAACGGGAACCATTCTTCTGAAATCAGTAGAGGCTACATTACTGTAGGTAGCAAGCAGTGGTACAGCCACGCATTTCTTCCTGAGAAACTAACTCTGTCTTTCACAATGTTCTCTTGAACACAGCAGGTCATGGACAACTCATAATTCTTAAACAAGAGACAGAAGGCCATCTGGGGGACCTTGGTCTGAGAATCCCCATAAGAGAAGACTTAAAGCATTTAAACAGCACACAGAGGGTTTATTAGATTCCATTGGAGATCTCTTAAATTGGTGGGGAGATGGGAGATTGGTGTGCGTTCAACACATAGGATATGCATCAAAGCTTCATGGAAGCCACAAGTTAACTAAGAAGTCCTGTCAATGGTGAAGTAGCGAGAAGTCATACCCCAAGCCCAGACCAATGAGTATGAGCTTTGGAGTGTGTCCCTTGGTACGTTCACACGCATGGGGAATGAGTCATCAGCCTCTTGGAAAGGCAGAGATTTTTAGTCACCGAGTGGACTCCTCTCCTGAGAGAGCCAAGTGTTTCATGGGAAACACTTCAGGGAATGATTAGGGAAACAATCCAGGCAGCCTCATAATCAGCAGCATTAGTGATTGTCTGCAAGCAAAGACTCTTCCATACTTGTCATCTGGTCATGTCAGAAAACAAAAATAAAGACTAGGAATTAATTAAGAGATGCAGACTGTTGGGTAATCTACTGTTCCTGCCACTTGAGAGACAAACGGGCAGGCCATGTCAGTTGACATTATGCCAGCCTGTTGGTATGCCTTAAAATGTGGAAAGAACTTCAAAACTACCGTGACTTTTCAAATATGATGGAGAAGGGCTTGGCAACACCCTCACCCAGTTCCCTCAGGACCCCGGGATGCAGGTCATCAGGCCCCATAGACTTGTACCTGTTCAGTTTCATCAGGTGTTCTTGAACCTGTTCGCTTACAGTGGGATGGATTTTGCTGCCCCAGCTCCCACCTAGAGGTTCAGGGACTCGAGAGATTTGGGAAGCCTGACTGGCAGTGAAGACTGAGACAAAGAACTTGTTGAGTACCTCAGGCTTCTCCATGTCTGTTGCCACTTCTCCCTTCTTGTTTATTGGAGGGGGTATATACTACTTGGCCTTTCTTTTCTAGCCAATGCACCTACAGAATCCCTTCTTGTTATTCTTGGCATCCCTTACCAAGCTCAGTTATATCTGTGCGTTGGCTTTCCCGATCCCCTCCCTGCACATCTGGACAGCATCCCTGTACTCTTCGCAGGCCACATGTCCTTGCTTTCACTGGCTGTGCATTTCCTTCTTGCACCTCAGTCTGACCAGCAGGTCCTTGCTCTGCCATGCCAGTTTCCTGCCTTCCCTGATCACTTTCTTACACATGGGGATGGAGCTTTTGAGCTCTAAGAAAAGTGTTCTTAAAGAGTTGCCAGCTCTGTTCAGCTCCTTTGTCCCTAAGGATTGTGTTCCAGGGGATTTTGCCCACTAGTTCTTTAAACAGCTAGAAGTACACACTTCTAAGGTTCTGGGTCCTGACTTTGCTCTTTGCCAGGCCCATATTCCTTGAAATTACTAACTCAGCCGCAGTGTGGTCACTGCAGCCCAGACTGCCTCTGATCTTAACCTCTTCAATGAGCTCGTTTGCACTGGTGAGCACGAGGTCCAGTACTGCTTCTCCTCTGGTTGGTTTGTCTAACACCTGGACCAGGAGGAAGTTATTCTCAGCATACTCTATGAGTCTCCTTCATTGCTTACAGCCTGCTGTGTAGCTTTTCCAGCAGTCATCTGGCTGGCAGAAGTCCCCCATCAGAATGAGAGTTTGCAAGCCTGATGCTTCTTGTAGTTGAAGCAGGAAGGCCTCATCAACAGGCTCCCTTTCAGGTGGACTGCAGTAGACCCCAACCACAAGGTGTCATTTACTCGTCTGATTTGTAACTTTCACCCACAAGCTCTCAGCCTGTCTGTAGGTATTTCTCAGAGGAATCTCTTCACAATCAGTCTATTCCCCAACATAGAGGGCAACATGCCTGCCCTTCCTTCCCTATCTCTTCTGATAAGCTTGGTAGCCTCCTATTCCAGTGTTCAAGTTGTGTGATTTGTCCCACATTTCTGTGATAGTAATGAGGTTTTCTAATTGTACTGTGGTGTCCAGCTCCTTCCACTTGTTTCCACTGATGTCTGTTGGTATAGAGGCACTTTAGCTGGTTTCATCACTTTGTGGCTTTCTTGTATTATCACAAATGTAGGCCCCAGACAGGCAGCAAACTTCTCTGGAGGGATTTCTGAGTGGCAAATGGGTGCCTCAGTGCCCCTCAGCAGGGAGTCTCCCATTACTAACACCCTTTGTACCCTTTCTGTGGCACTGGTTCTGATGCAGGTGTTCGACTAGGCCAACTTTTTATAGCTGCCCTTTCCTAACTCCTTACCGCTATTTACACACTCCTGTTTTTCAGCCTGAAAGCATAATACTTGTTATGTAAGGGCACTTCAGGGGCAAGGGCCCAGAGAGTGGTGGTGAATGGAGTTAAATCCAGCTGGTGACTGGTCATGAGTGCTGTTCCCCAGGGGTCGGTGTTGGGGCCCATCCTCTTTAATATCTTTATTAATGATTTGGATGAAGGAATTGAGTGTACCCTCAGTAAGTTTGCAGATGACACAAAGTTGGGGGGAAGTGTTCATCTCCTGGAGGGTACAAAGGCCCTGCAGAGGGTCCTGGACATGTTGGATCAATAGGCAGAGGCCACTGGATGAGGTTCAACATGGCTAAGTGCCGGATCCTGCACTTTGGTCACAACAACTCCATGCAACACTACAGGGTTAGGGGAGAGTGATTTGAAAGCTGTGCAGAGGAAAAGGACCTGAGGGTGCTGGTTGATGCTCACCTGAACATGAGCCAGCAGTCTGCCTTGGTGGCCAAGAAGGCAAAGAGCATCCTGGCTGGTATCAGGAATAGTGAAGCCAGCAGGACCAGGGACGTGATCATCCCCCTGTACTCTGCTCTGGTGAGGCCGCACCTTGAGTGCTGTGTTCAGCTCTGGGTCCCTCACTACAAGAAGGACATGGAGGTGCTCGAGAGAGTCCAGAGAAGGGCAATGAAGCTGGTGAGGGGTCTGGAGAACAAGTCCTGTGAGGAGCGGCTGAGGAAACTGGGGTTGTTTGGTCTGGTGAAGAGGAGGCTCAGGGGAGACCTCATTGCTTTCTGCAACTACCTGAAAGGAAGGTGCAGGGAGCTGGGGGTCGGCCTCTGCTCACAGGTAACCAGTGATGGGACCAGAGCGAATGGCCTCAATTTGCGCCAGGGGAGGTTCAGGTTGGAAATGAGGAGACATTTCTGCTCAGAGAGCAGGCAGGCATTGGGACGGGTTGCCCAGGGAGGTGGTGGAGTCACCATCCCTGGGGATGTTCAAGGGAAGGTTGGGCCTGGTGCTTGGGGACATGGTTTAGGGGGTGACATTGGTGGTAGGGGGGTGGTTGAACCAGATGATCCTGGAGGGCTTTTCCAAACTAATGATTCTCTGAAGGGGCTTGTTTGGGTGTAGGCATCTGTCGGGGAAGTTGTGGCCCCTCCGTTTGGGTTTCAGCCTCAGCCCGGCAGGGCAGGCAGGCGCCATTTTCATTTCAGTCAGAGGCTCCCGGAACAGAAGACGGTGACCGGCAACGCACTTCCCACTCTCCCTGCAGCAGCTGCTGTGAACGCCGCCTGCCTGACACGCTCTGCTTTTGTACGGGGGGGGGGAGGCAGCTGCTGCTGGCCTGGCCCCAGCCTTGTCAGCTGCTCCCGGGGGGCTGCCGGCAGCTCCCTCCACCCCCTGGGATTGCCTCGCTGCTGGAGCCGCCCTGCGCGCCGCCATCTCCTGCTGTGCTGTGCAACGCGCCTGCCCCGCAGCTGGTCGCCTCGGCGGGTCTTTTCCCCTGAGTTGCTCTGCAGTTCATCAGCCTGTATCCTTGCAAGGGGTTCCACTTGCCTAGGGGAGTGCCTCTGCGTTGGTCCTTGCTGCTTTTCATCATTTCGCTGTTGGCCCATTCCCCCCAAGCCTTGGCTGGTCCTTCCAGGAGGCAGTCCTGCCCTCAAGCACAGTGCCTGGTCCTCCCCATTTGCTCTGTGTGACCTTGCCCTGGGCTGCAAGTGGGCGAGTGGGTCCCAGGAGATTTGCCCCTGAACACAGAGCAAGAAGGGGCTTCTGGGGTCAACGGGGCTTGCCCTGGGGTCCAGTTCTAGGAGTTAGTGGGAGACAGAGGAAGGGAAGCACTGTTTTTCCAAGCAAGCTCCTCTATGGGCCCATTGCAGGCTATCCTCACCTGTCCCCAGAGCCTCTAGTGAATGTTTCTTGAGCAGGAGGAGATGGCCACCCGCCAGCTCCTCACATCCTGACCCATTTTTCCTGAGAATTCAGTAAGGCAGAGTTTCACAGACAAGAGGAAATCCCTAAACAGCACACAGCCCAGAGAGTGGAAAGTTGGTGGCGTTTTTTTGTTGTTGTTGTTGTATTTTGTTTTGCTTTGTATATTAGTGTTGTGGTTTTTGTTTTTTTCTTTTTTTCTTTTTTTTTCCCTAACTTCCCCATGAATGTATTTGACAAATCACTGTCCCCATCAGCTCAGGATCCCAGCGGAAACCCCAGCTGGGAGGGCTCTTCCTGCCTGGGGGAGGCTCCCCTGGAGCGCCAGGGATTTACTAATCGCCACCTTTCGCTCCCCATCCCTTGCCGTGTCCCGCCGAGGGCCATGTGCAGTGGCAAGCTGCAGACAGGTCTGCTGGTGGCCGGCTACTTCGTCTACTTGCTGGTGGGTGCAGCCGTGTTCCAGGCGCTGGAGAGGACTGCTGAAAAGCAGCAGAAAATGGCAGCCGCCCAGATGAAGGAGGCATTTCTGCAGAACTTCCCCCACCTCACAGTGGCAGAGATGGAGCAGTTTATGAAGGTGAGTGCCAGCCCTGCAGAAGCCCTTTCTCCCATCAGATGGTAAAACAAATGGGTGGGAAATAACAACTGATTTCCCTGACAGATGTTATTTCCTATTCAGCCTTGCTACACAGATAACTTTCTCTGTGTTTCCTACTGGTGCCTTCATTTGGATGATTTTTGCAAACCCCAAACCTGTTCCCCAGTCTGATGAGGCAGATCTTGCTGACGGTAAATATAGTTTGTGTGGCGTGACAAAACATTGTGTGTTAGCTGTTAACATCCCCTGCTCACAATGGCCCCATTCTTCGGGTTCTTGCCTCCTGCCGATGTAGCTTTCAGTGGGGCTATGCTCATCTACAGTGGGTGGCATGGCAGGAAAAATGAGGCTGTCTGAAATTACTGGGAACGGTTGCCACACACAGCAGTGCCACGGACAGCACAAAGGAACAATACATCGAGGTCTGAAATAGTCTGCTGGGGAAAAAAAAAATACACTGCAAGGAGTGTGGCATAGTCAGGGTTTATTTCTTGAAGATGCTGCAGAAGTTAGGCAGGCAGCCCAGCCAAGGGAAAGGAGTTTCTGGTCATGACATGGGAAGCTGATAGTGACTGGTGTTCTCTATCCATCTTAGGTATTTTCTAGCTATAGCTGCTACATTGCAGAGAAGATGGGGACTGCAAATAGCCTTGTAAGCATATCTGCATGGGAAAGTAATAGAGCACTTAACAGCACAGTTTTCAGGATAAGGAGACAAGGGGGAGAACCAGTTTTTCTCATAATGCAACCAGTGGACCAGCCCAGTTCACATATACATGAAACTCTTCAATGTGGATTTTTTATTATTATTATTTTTTGAGGGGGAAAAAGGGGGAAAGAGAAGAAAAAAAAAAAAAGGAACTCCTTCAAGACAATGAAATCCTTGTACAAGGGCTATGAAAAGATTTATGCTAGTCTTTTTTAGGCTGGTTTCTTTCAGTTAGTGCCTTGCCTCTGCTAGGGCTCAGCTTTGGATTTTATGTCAGCTCCTTCTGTAGAAAACAGCTTGCATTCCAGATGTCCAATTGAATGTCCTCTGCTAAAACCAGGGCTGGCAGAATACTGGTGTTGTTTTATTTTTTGCTTTTCTTTTTGTTGTTGTTTGCTTCTTTTTATATGCTTAAAAAAATCAGCATCACTTAGAATTAAAACCATTGAAAAAGGAAGGAGTCTGATAGTGCACAGAACTATAGATGATACAGGGCTGAAAGATCTTGGGAGAAACACCTAGTCAACGCCCTGCCCCGAGGCAGTCTCAACTCAGCCCAAACCACCTCTAGATGGTTTCTAACCTAGATGTTCATCTAACCTCATCTCAAAGGCTGCATTGTAAAAATCGTGCATGCAGTTCATGCATGCAGTTTGTAGAAAGGTGTATATATCAGGCTGGATTCTGATTGTGATTGCACCACAATTGATGCTTTGCAAACCAATGACTTTTCTCTGGATTTAAATTTTTACTGTAATGAGGCTACGGCCTTAAAATTACATTTCACGTACGTGTCATGTGCCGTGCTGTAACTCACTGATGCCTTACAGGGGGCATCAGAGTCAGTGTTCAGTGTGTCTGCATACAAATGGGTGATTACATCCTGGTTCCACCGCTGCCATCTCAAGGGAAAGCTCAAAACCAGCAAGCAGGCACCCCATCGCTTCAACCAGTGGGCTGCCTCGTTCTGCCATGTCCTAGCCTTCTGTAGGATCTTATTTCTCCAAAGTACTTAACCTGAAAGAATCAAGGACTTTAGAGGTGAACTTCACACCGAAGCAGACAAGTTGTCCTAACACCCATGAGAGCACTTAGCATAACAACAGGGCGAAAGACTAACCTTCAAAAACACTGGCTGACTGCCAGCTAACCTTGGTGGTAAAGGTGTGTACGGTGTTAAAGTATTGCCGAGGACAGGTGAGTGCTGTTCACAGGAAAGGATCAGGAGCTGGCTAAATCCGTACTATTCTTTCAGCAAAAAAATTGAGAAAAGCAGACAAGTTGATTAAAAATAATAATAATAATAATAAAAATGCTTTCCCTTCCAGAACCTGACTGAAGCCATTCAGAATGGGGTATACCCTGTTGGAAATGAATCACAGACAGAAAACAGCAACTGGGATTTCAGTAACTCCTTCTTCTTTGCAGGCACAGTGGTCTCCACAATAGGTAGGCTTTATGCTTTCCATGTTTATGAATGTGTGTGTTCGTGTGTGTGACACTTCTATCTGGTTATTAGGAAGAAAACAAATAATACTTTCAAGGATAGAAAGTCCAGCCCTTTATTGGCATGGATGGGAAGCAGCAACCAATATAGTTCTGAGACCTCACCAGCACACAACTTTTTGAGCATTATTTTGGGTTTTGAAATACCAATGGCCTTTCACACTATTGTTTCTCACTTGTTTCTTCTTTTTGAGCCATCTTGTAAAATCTTGGCTCTGATATCAACTGTGGGTAGAAGATAGATTTGACTTTCCTGATCTTTATTCTAGGATCAAACAGGCTTTAAATCTGAGAGTGCTGTAAGAATGGTAGGAAATAAGTGAGCTCTGCTGGGGATTGAACACCATCTCAACAACCTCTGATGAGCTCTAAGCACATGTATTGGATTAGCAATACACCAGGGGGAAGAAATGGGAAGGGGGCAAGGCAAATGTTGAGACTTTCAGAGCCAGTCCATTCCTTGCCGCCACCAGTATTGTAGTTTTTTCATTATGGTATTTCTCCACCCAACAAATTGGTTGCATTGAATTTGTTTCCCTGGTGAGGAGGAAAGGTTGCCCCAGGAAAACTACAACTTGCCTGTTTCTCTGCACCCTTGCTGCAGAATTCTGTTAGTGAACAACTTCCACCCATCTTCATCAGATTTTGCTGTAATGAAAATGCAATAGTTGTGTGACAGGGAGCATAAGACAGCTCAAGCACCTAGGGGCCCAACAGTCAATAAATCACTCAGTTGTTTTATTTGTCTTTTCCCCAGAAGAAAACATTGCATTTTCCATGTAATGGATGCCTTGAGATGAACTGTGCTAGGGAAAATGCATTTTCTCAGGGTCAATGATAAAATAAGGACATACACAAAGTACAGGCCTCTTGCACTTAAAGATATACCTCATGGGGTCTAAGAAGAGCAAAGTCTCCAGTCCATTAAAGGACATGTTTGGAGATCTGCAGCCATTATTCCACTACTTAGATAAATCCTCTTTTAATAGGATTTTAAGACAAATATATCTGTGGTATGAATAAATCAGCCACCAGTAAGGTCTGGGCTAATTACCACAAGCTATTCTAATGCACCCTACACTGTCTCCAGGGCTGGAGCCAGTATCTGGACATACCAACCTACTGGCATTTAGCCACGGAGGTCACTAACACATAGGCATATCAGCAAGAAGGCAGATTTTGTGATTGTGGCATGGCAAGCAGCCTGGGACTCCAGCTTTGACATCTTCCAGGTCCCCCGCTTTCTGGTTTCTGTCTTTCCATGTATTTGTCACAGGACAGAATGTGTTTTCCATAACTGCTTTCAGATTATGCTTTCTTTCCCATTAAGGCTAGGCTGGGAGCACACAGCACTCTCTGCATCCCCCAGAAAATGCAGGGTGAATCACTTTATCTGCTTTCTGGTTTGACCAGAGAAAAGTGCGCACACATGGGCTGAAAAGTGCTAGCCACATCTTCTGGGGTCAAAGGCAAGCCAGGCTGGGGTAGGTGTGAATGTGACCATGGATTGCTCCAGCTCTTTGAAATATCCCCCCGACCCATCTTTTTTCATAGGCTATGGCACACTGCGTCCTAAAACTGCTGGGGGACAGATCTTCTGTGTCTTTTTTGCTCTCTTTGGAATCCCTCTGAATATTGTTTTTCTGCACCGTGTTGGTAAGATGCTCTCGCTGCTGTGTAAAAAGCTGGGGAAATTCCTGTACGAGAAAGGAATGAGAAAGGTAATTGGTTTTACTTTCTCAGGCACAGTTACATGCTAGTTTCTAGACTTATTTTTTCAAGATATACCTTGGCATTATCCTTTATTACTTTTGTTCTCATGCTGTGTTAGGCATTGTGTTAGGAAAGAGGAAGAAATGTTCTACCCCTGCAGAGCTAAACCAAGGCAATCATAGAGAAGGTATTCAGAGAAGGGGGTAAATTTTGCCTATCCATATAAGCAAATATGCCTGTATGCCAAACCATATATATTTGGCATATGCCTTTTATGCCAAATCATTGGTGGTTCAGGCTGGGTGTTAGGAAAAGGTTCTTCACTGAGAGGGTGGTCAGGCACTGGAACAGGCTGCCCAGGGAAGTGGTCACAGCACCGAGTTCAAGAAGCATTTGGATAACACTCTCAGACACATGGTCTTATTTTTTGGGTTGTCCTAAGGGGACCCAGGATTTGGACTTGATGATCCTTGTGGGTCCCTTCCAGCTCAGGATATTCTGTGATCCTTTGATTCTACAGTTCTGTATAAAAAACATAACATTCAACAATCATCGGAGAGAGTGGGTGCCTCATCCTACTTCTCCAGACACTTATCCCAGGAACTAGCTCTAGGGAAGTACCTGTCTTTTTTTATTTGAACCCAGTTGCTGAAAGATGAAGAGGGACTTGTAAGGGGATAAAGACAGGATGTCTCTTGTCTGGTTATGCTCCAGGTTATTTGGAGCTCCTTCCATTCTCATTATTTCTGAGGAAGTGAGAATAGCTTTTTTGTGTCTCCTACTGTAATTCTCTTTCAGGACAAGGTGTAAATGCCATAGACAACCCCAATCAAAATTTTAAATATCTCCTTATGTCTTAAGACTTAAATAGAACATAAGACTGATTCCAGAACAAGCACAATGCTTGAAGGCATGAAAAATTATCCAGCAGTTGCCACTCATTTCCAGACAACTTGGACTTGTAAAATTCTATACATAAACTATTTGTGTATCTGTTTGAGAAATCTTAATGTACAACTAGTCTTTTTTCTTCAGCCAAGTTTCTTCATAGCTGCTTGGTGGTAGGACGGTTCAAAAGTCACTGTCCAACTACTTCTTCATCAGGAGCTCATTTGTTAAGTATCTTCTTGTGCTCACTTATCTACTGGGTAGGAGTTAAGTTGTGGCACTATTGTAATGAGAAATAAAGTCAACAATCAAACTCTTGGAGACAACATTGTTGAAAATGATGTAAACTACTTTTTAAGTATCTATTTGCCTAAGCAATTTCGAATGTGCTTTGAGTGCCATACCTGAATACTTGAAAACTAAGTATAAGTGAAGCAGTTTGGTGAAAAATGGAAATAGCTTAATTCTGGTAAAAGTCATTGTGAAAGTGCTTTCCCATATTCATGGTCACTGAATGTTGATAGAATCAGAAAAAAAGACCACATCTCCCAGGGTTACTGCAAACATGCAACACCCATATGTGTGGCTTTCCCCTGCCTCAGGTCAAGGCAAAGGTTTTTCGAGAGGGAAAACACTCAGTACAAAACCTTCATCACCCCAGTGATTACAGTATGTGTTCCTAGGTAGCTACCCATTATATATGACCTGCTAGCATGTTGAATCATGATGATAATTGAATTGGTTTCTTTTTCAGAAGAAGATCAAATTTCTGACCCTTTTGTTCTTTTTGGTGACCGGGATCCTAGTGTTTCTGTGCTTGCCGTCACTCTTCTTCCAGATAACAGAGGGTTGGTCCTACAGCGAAGGAATTTACTTTGCATTTATCACCCTCAGCACCATTGGCTTTGGAGATTATGTAGTAGGTAAGGTTGATTTCAGAGAGGAGACGCAGCAATGTGCCAGGGTTGCAACTGTAATTACTATGAGTTGACTGCACAGGCCAGCAATGTACTGTAGAGAAAAATCTCCCGTCTGGGTCTTTGACCAGTCTTTGCCCTATACAGTTCTGGGGGAATATATTTTTCTCTCTGGGATTGCATGAGCTGATGAAAGCATGAGGTTGTCTAAATATAATGAAATGGGGTGCTTTGGGGTGCATTTTGGGGAAGGGAGGGGGAAAATTCAAGGAGCCTAGGAATTTGTATATACCAAAAGGGAATAGTTTGTGAATATGATACAGAGTAAGACACGTATTCCTGCTTTAGCTTAGATTTGTGTTTCTAAGCATACAGTAAAAAAATTAGTAGTCATGTTTCAGAAGACATGATTTTACACAAATCTAAGAGGTGGCAATCACAGTTCAGGGTGAAATGGGGAAATGTACTCATTCTATGAGTAATGTGGCTTAAATACATACATGTATATCACTTCAAAAGTGGCCTTCTTTAGTCTCCTTATGCATGACTGGATGCTCTCTGTTTTCACTAGTTGAAGCTTAGGAGTACTCTGATGTTAAACTGTTTAAGCTACACTCTAGCAAGCTGAAGTGCTTCTCAAAAGACTTCTGACCAAAACACACTTTCCATGGAATCAGCTTCTAGAGCTGCTTCCAACTCCACAGTGAAAACCACGAGTCAAATCAGTGTCCATGGAAGAAGCAGTTGAACACATGGACTCCAAGGACACTCAAAGATTTCTCTACAACAACCTGTCCTGCTGGCATCTCACCAATACAAGATTTTCCTCAGCAGTGGTATGAGAAGGAAGCTCTGAGCTAATACTTGAGCATGTTTTACAGTAACAAAAGCAAATTACAACTTAAAAACAACTACTTCCATAATACTTCCTCCTCTGCAGCCGTGTTATTTTACAAACACAGCTAAAAGTTCAGAATCAGACAGGCCTCCTGGCTCTGGGATTTCATCTTCATCAGGGTGACTTAACAGGAGCTTCAGTATTTTTTCCTGCAGTATTTATCTCTTTTGGTGTTAAACAATGGTGATAAAATGAGAAGTTTAATGCCTCACACCTTCCCAACAAAACAAGCAGAGTCAATGTTCTCACTATTATGTATTTAGAATTGATTACAAATGACAAATGATTTTGTGCTAGCCAAGTGGAACAGAACAGGTCTGAGTTTATTTGCATTTTAGTAATTCAAACCTGTATTGCAGCTCTTGTACTTGAAGCATGAGATAAAGCCTGTTTTGTGTGGGGAAGGAAGACGATATCCTAAGAAGGTGACAGAGTCTAGGTTCAGTTGTTCAGAGTACACATACACATAGGTGATACCTCTAGCATGAAACTCCCTCTGGGCTGTAAACCCACTTTATGCTCTATTGAAGTCCAGTTTTGGCTGGACTTTGACTGGACTTTGTTAACACTACAAAGATACTACTAGTTGCTTTGGAAACAGTGTTGAAGTCCTAACCCCATGTCATGAGCTTCAGATAAGAGCCCAAAAGGAGTTGCTTTGCAAGAACCCTGGTAAATTCTAAGCCAACTCAGCCCCAGGAGAAAAATAAAAACAGCTATTCGATAGCTGTCCATGAGGACAAGCCAACCCACTGCTGCCCCACTTCCAAAGCTCTTGCATGAGGAAAAACAAAAATCCTACAAACGGATTTATGTAATGCAAAGCAGTGCAGAATCTGAAATGAATTTCCAGCATCATGGCTGCTTCTGGGCAGCTTCATAATGGGAAATGCTCCACCAGATCTGTGGTGACCTCCCTGTCCATGCATGTTGCTTTGTTACCTGCTGTATGGATTCACTATTAACAGTGACTTGCAGCACTCACTAAGCAATATTACCAAGTTTTCATGTAGATGCCAGGGCCATACCATGCTAATAAAGTCGTGTGGGACTAGATGGAGTAGGAGCAAATACCCTCTGAATGTAGTTGGTGGATTGCTGATATTTAAGGAAACAAATGAAATGACCCATGCAGTAAAACAGGTGTGCAATACTGAATGAAGCTAAGAGGTTTGGGCTGCATGAAATAAGCTTCAGTCATCTAGTTTCCAACACCGAAAGTTGTGGTCTTGGCATGTGATGGTGAGTTCTCATCAGTCACCTGCTTTTTTAATGGAGGAGGCTCTTGAAGCCATTCAAAAGTAAACTAGGAGCTGCAGTTTCAATTAAGGATACCTATAATTTAAAGCAATTATTTATTATCACATAATGTCATAATCACATTTTATAGAAATAAACAGAATCACAACAATCTGCTCTGTTGCTAATCCACCCTAGCCCCAGTATATGTTTTTGAGAGACCAGCATATGTATGCTGACAAAAATCTGTTGCACAAGACACTGGCTCAGCCTGATCTTAAAGCATGTTTTCCTCTGACCTGCAGTATTTCTGGGGTGGTGAGAGACTTCACCACAATGAAAAAGCCACCTTAAAGTACTCAATGTAAAAGACACTGATGGATTCATTAGGCTTGCCCATTTTACACAGGCAAAGTAATTTTAACTTAGTAGTTTTCTTCTTTCTCTCCCCCTACCTGCAGGTAAACAGCCTGGCAGGATTTATTTTTCCTACTATCGAACACTTGTGGCCATTTGGATTCTTTTTGGCCTTGCCTGGATTGCTCTCCTATTTAATTTATTGACAACAGTTCTAGAAGATACTGAAAAAATAATTGTCAAGGATCTCCATCAAATTGTAAAGGTGAGTAAGGACAATGAAGAAAGCCAACCAAGAAGATGTTGGCCTGCTCATTTTTTACCAGAAGAAGAAGTAATACCACCATGTGCTGGAGGTGATGCACAGAAAATGGAGTCATTAGCAGCATGTTCTGAACAAACAAAAAAATAAGAACAATGTTTTTTACTTATAGCCAAAATTACTGCCATAACATATGGAGATTGAAGTCTTCGGTGGAAAATTGCTGGTGTATTATTCTAAAGAAATTCCCATGGAAATAAAATTTCTCATACTTTTTGCTGAAATGTGACCTTTCCAAACCAAAGACTTATAGTTACACAGACACACAGTATTAATGGTTAGAAATTTGCTCTTCAGTTTGCAGCCATATTGTGCTAAAACGTGACAAGTGCTCTCATTTTGCAAAGCTTTTTTAAGGTACCTTCATAAAAATGCAGAGGAGGATCATGGCAGAGCTCACTGTTTGTGTTTGGATTTTTCTGCTTGCAAAAACCACGTCTCTTCCAGGAACTGAAATGCACAAGCTTTTCTAAGTCACTTCATAGCACTAGGTTGGAAGAAGAAATACAAGCAAATAACTGAATAGGTGCCTGAATTGAACCCTGATATTGGATAAACTGAAATGATCTGAAAAACATGTTTGAAGGACAAGACCTGGGCTCAGTTCAGAGACACTAGAGGCATCTAATGAACAGGGTTAGAAAAAGGTTAGCTGTGTTAGCAATTATTAATTCTACCTCTTCCTGTTTTATATGAAGATGAATAAAGATGATTCCAACTTCTGTCCCCGTGGCTTTGAAAAACTTTTCTGATAGCATTTATAAAGAAATATATATTCACATTTTAAAGTTATTTCGTTTTATAAGGATTTTACAAGATCAGAAAGTGGTTTGAATGGAGGAGTCCTCATTGCAGCAGAGCTTTGCTGCTGCTATGTTTTTATGCCATAGCTCCTATAATGTCATTTAAAAACAATCTTATTTTGCTGTGCTAAAGTAGCTTTCCAAGTGCAACCATCGTCTAAACAATGCATCCTTACCTTCCACCAGGCACAAAACAATGTCAAATTTGAGCATGGTTTTTCAGATGTACCTCCTGGCATACAGGCTATCCCTGGGTGAAGACCCTGGCCTTTAGAAGACTGATCTACACTTCAGGTGCCTTGTGTGTGTCAAGAGTACAGAAAAAAAAACCATACTGAATTGCTTGCAAAGCTGCTGTGGTAGACAGCCACAGAGGTGAAGAGTCTCGTGGATGTATATGGTTCCAATGAAAGTCAGTCCTGCCTGTGGCCATGCCTTTTAGCACATCCTTCAAAGGAAGGTAAAGCAGGCAGCTCTGCCATCCTCTGGCCCCGGAGTGCAATCTCTCTTCCAGGAGCTGATGCAAGAGGTGGGGTCTCTGTATTTCAAAGTCCAGGAACATGCCCAAATCCTGAACTCACATCACAACCCTCAGGACCCTCCCAAGGCAGTCCCTAGGTTCAGTATACGAAGTGCCTGCTTTTGTCGGTGCTGAACCTGTGGCTTGACAAGTTTTCATGATACCCTCGAGTTTCTGTTTTGTCAGACAGTGAATAATTGTTCCCGGCTCACCCTCTGGGTGTTAGTTACAGCAAAACCAACCCTTGCCAAAGCTATTCTTGTACAAAAGGGAGAATAAATTACAGCTGTAAAGCAATTTTAGGCCATAAAGATGCAATCAGCCTTGAAGTTGAACTCATAACTTCTTCAGTCAAACAAAACCACACTTCTTGCCAAAACAGATCCACTGGTTCAAGACCTGGCATGTAGACCTGACCAAATATGTACTTTCTTTCCCTCCACAAATTATTTCCCAGTGTTGCCCTCAAGGCTAACTTCTCATCTAACATCTCTCTTTCTCAGGAAGCCTTTCTGAGGCAGCAGGAACAAGAACCGCATGAAATCGGGACAGGGTGGCATGGGTGTCACACCACACAGCAGCTCCTGTGCAAGCTGTGACCTTGTTGCTATCACAGGGTGACACCAGAGCTGGGGGGAGAAAGCAAGCAGATGCTCCCAGGCAGGGATCTTGTCACCTCTCTGTGATCACCTCTCACCAAGCCTTGCCTCACATAGCTATTTTCCAGGCTTTTTTTTTTTTTTTTTTTTTTTTCCTGCTGTCTTTTCCCAGCCCTTCCCATGGGGACCATTAACCCCAACTTAACAGGGATACCATGAGGGCTGGTTTAGAGAGACGTGGTCCTGCCTAGAGCCATGATCACCTCTCATAGTCCCTTCCAGGACGGCTCCTGGTGTTTGATATCCCCAACCCCAAGGTGCCAGGTGAGGCCCATGGGCAAGCAACATGTCCATTTGCTGCCTCTGTTGCTGGGGAGAAAGAAGGGCAGTGAGAGAACCATACCCCAAGAAGCATCTTGAAGGCAACAAACTTCTGAAGGGTTTTCTTCAGCTTTTTCTCACTGTCCTGCTTGCTCCCTGTCATAACAAATAACACAAGCATCCCTGAAACAAGCTGGTGATATCCTGCAATGCAGAGCAATCAAGGATGCTTGCTTAGGGAATTCAGGAAGGGCCAGAGCACACCCATGAGGGCCAGGGGATTTGGAAAACACGAGCTAGGCACTGCCATCGTGGCGCTGGCCTCCTTCAGACACCATGCACTGAGGTGTCTCTTCAGCTGTGGATGTGGTCCTGCATATGGCTAAAGCACAGCCACAGGCATGAAAATCACAGAGTATCTCTGGAGATACTCAGATGGCCTATTCAGATATCTGAATTTCTCGGGAGATATTCAGATGGCCTCCCTACGAAAGCAGGCTGGCTGTTCTTAAATCCCCGTAGCTGCAGCGAGGCATGTTGAGGAGGGGGTCTCAGCTTTGCTTCTTGTGCCCTCTCGTGGCTGTGTGCCACAGACCCTTTTCCTCTGTATTTCTGACTGTTTCGGGCTGTTTTATTCCTCCTCCTCCTCTGCAGCCTGCCTGGCACCGCTGGTGCAGCCCTGGCCAGTGCAAGTTCCAGGGCTTGGTCAGTGCGAGCCTCAGGAAGCCATCCTGCATGTGATATGGTTCCTGAGCTCACTAGGGACTAACACATGCTCG
Source organism: Aythya marila (assembly GCF_965140915.1). Lineage (NCBI taxonomy): Eukaryota > Metazoa > Chordata > Aves > Anseriformes > Anatidae > Aythya > Aythya marila. The sequence goes on along the minus strand of NC_139046.1, from coordinate 5,347,410 downwards.
GCCTCAAAAGAAAGGCAGGGATGTGCAACCTGAGCCGTTTTGGCTGGTGTTCCTGCCCTGTACCCACACTGACACAGCTTGACAGGGGTTGGCGGGGGATGTGACAGCTTTCTGTCAGCAGGACAGGCACCCTCACACACGCCTGACACACCGGCTCCCACCACACACGTTCGCTGCAGGCCTGGCACACCCATTCACCCCCCTGTCCCATAGAGAAAGGGATTAGTCCAGTAAAAACCAGCAAAGGTGAAGGTGCTGGTGTCAGTATGGGGGCCGGGACGTGCTGGCCTGTTCTTCAGCAGGCCTGGGGACAGGCCAGAGTGCCCCAGAAGGGGTAGAGGAAGAAACTGCAGATAGAAGGAGAAGGAAACCAGCACCAAAGGGTGCGTGATCCTCTCTGCTGGAGAAGGAGAGAAGTCCAAGAAATCTGCAAGCCAGGGTGGGAGAAGAATGTTTTTGGATGTGATACTGTTCCTCATGTTTATGTTGAACAATAAAGTTGTCTCCAGAAGAGCTCAGCCACGGCAACAAGTCTCTCTGGGCTGGAGCAAGCAGCCTTTTTCAGCATTATCATCCTTTGAGCACTGCACAACCACAGCAAATCTTGTCCTCACATCACCCTTAAATGAGAGAGCTGTTGCTTTCTGTGCATATAGCAAGGGGCCCAGAGAAAATTAAGTGTATCACCTCAGTTCAGGCAGAAAGCCTTTGGCCGACACCTGGTCTGGTGCTCTCCCAACCAGAGTCAAGTGTCTTAGTATTGCTTATTAATAAAATAGACCTAGGCAGTGGTCCTGTAGTTGCTGAGGTTAAGTAAGATAATCCTGAGCTGAGAGCAAAGCTAGAACAGAGCTTCTCCTCCAAAGCCAGAGATTCAAAATGATCCTGAGACTTTTAATTCAGGAGTGTAAGCCAAGCTCTGGCTCTTCCACATGTTCCCCTCGCCCAAGGCACAGAAAACAGGAGTCAAACCCAGCCTGAGCTCCCCGCTGTGCCAGCAGCGACCCTTTGGAGGGACTTCTCTATCGGAGCTTGGAGCCTTTCCCAGGAGCTGTTGAAAAGCCCTCGCTGCCACCCAGCCCCGCTGTGCCGCGTGGGGAAACCCAGTTTGCACGGAGCAGCCTCCACCGCAACCGCCAGCTCTCCCACTGCAGTTTGTTTACAAAGCAGGAACTCTTCCAAGGCAGGCCAAACTCTTTCCCATACGTTTAACCAGTTGCTGGAAAACTCCAGGAGTAGGATCATGAAATATATTATCTTGGATTAAACAGCAGCAGCAGCATGTTACTGCATTACCGTGCAGGCTGGGCTGCTCCTCATACATCACCCACGGCTTTGCTGCCAGCTAGCAAACAGTGCACATTTCTGCACTCGAAACCAAGGAAATGCCATGAGAAACGATCTTTCTTTCAGAAACAAGCCCCTGAGAAATTCATTTGCTTCTAGAGAGAATCAGAGAAACTGCACTTTGATCTGTCTTTAATTAGTATATGGGATTGTTTAGGGAACTTCTGAGGTCTCCTTCAATTAATAGCTGGTTCATTTGGAGAGATTAATTTTATTTTATCTTTTTTTTTTTTTTTTTTTTTTTCTTTTTTTTTCTGGAAGCAGAAAGACTACTCAAAGCAATGGAACAGCTTGGCTAATGTAACATCATATAGCCAGTGGGATCATTTTTTTACAGAAATTACTAAACTTGGGCCACACACACACTATTTTCCACTCTGTCATACTTGGAGATGTGCGTTCTCGCCTGACTCAAGCCCAAAAGGCTCTGCATCCAGCTCAGAACTGGTTCAACAAACATAACTCATCACTCTCCAGAGGCCTGTTCTCCATCCCTCTCAGTCTCACCCAAAGAAACAAAAAAATCAGATTTTTGGCATCAGCCAAATCCCTTTGTACCATTCCAACTAGATTCAAAGTGGCCTTGTAGATGTCCTGCAAGATTTTATACCAGCCCTAACGCCGTAAGGGAAGGGGAACCCTGTGATGCCCTACACCTTTGGTGGAGGGCTGGCCTGGGGCAACATTGCTCGTTCAACACTAGCAAAGTCAAAATTTAGTTATTTTGGGGGTAACAAGTTTGGTGGATAACCAGAGTGCCTGTCCATGCCCTTGCCTCCCAGCAGCCAACCTCACATTCACCTTGGGACATGAACTCAAGCAGTGCCAAAGCTGCTCAGAAAATCCAGCCATTTTTATCACGAGGCATTCTGGACTTGATTAGGGTAATTCTCCACCAGAGGTTTGGAAAGGCTTGTTTTGCTGAGTTAAAGTTAGAGCAATTATCGAATCCATTTAATTGCTGGTTCAACATGATTTAGGAGACATGTCTCCTGAATAAATACTTTCCCAATTTCTCTTTCAATTATTCTCACATATGTGGTTGGAAACCATAGCTGTACTTTTGTGGTGAGATGCCGAAGCATGAAATAATACATCCCCAGAAAGAGAGATATACTGATAAGCAGAAGGATAATAACAACAAGCATGCGTCATTGAAAAATGAAGGGAGGTACAGTTTACAATTTAAGTTAATGGCTTCCTTGAGAGGGATTAGCCAGAAAGACACATATTTTCAGAGAACAAATGTGGCTTGAGGTAAATCCAACTTCTTGAAGATGATTGTTTATCATAGCAAGGCACAGAGAAAATCATGCATCAAAACCGGAGAAGAACGTGTCAGAATTTTTGCTGAAAATCCCCCAGAATTCACCATTCCTATTCATTTAAATGACTCATTGAATGCCTTAAAAGCAAGGCTAAGGTCTTAAATTTAAAATGGCATCAGACATTCACTGGAAACCAAGGATGAAACTTCAGCAGGGACCTGTCTATTCTCAACTTCAGAAGTCCAGGCATTTGTCTCAATATATAATACATGCGGCCTCAGAAAGGGAAAGCTGTGGGAAGCCAAGTACAGGCACCTTCCTCAGTTTCTCCTGCTAGATGGCAATTTCCCCCATTCAAGAAGTTTGCCTCTTCACAAAATAGAGATGCTGTTGTGCAAGTCTGTTGCAACACAAATGCTGGAGTTGGAGCATGTATGTTGTCCATATATGTTGTCCAAAAGTAAATAGAAATTGATAAAAGCTGAAATGTCCATCTCTGCTGAACTTGAAAAGTTTCCCAATTGCCAATATAAAATTCTAATAAATTAATTAACTTTTAATAGGTCTATTTCTCTCTCTCTTTTTTTCCTTCTGGCCATCAAGTTGGGGATGGGATGAAGAGTGGATGAAGCAGAGCACACCACAGTTCCTGAAATGTGTGGGCAGCTCCTAGAGAAGCCTTGCCTAGTAGCTAGGTCTCCCGTGAGAGGTGAGTGCAACAGCAATGGTGGTAGCACGATCTGGTGATGCCAAATGGCTAGAAAAAAAAAAAAAAGAAAAAAAAAAAGGAAATGGGAAAACAAAAAGAGATGTTCCCAAAAGTTGTAAAAGCACATCCTTGCTCACAGTAGGTCTCTGAGCAAAAACTGGAATGAATACAAGCTGCCTGGGCTCTGGGCTCAAACATGGCTCATTTGTAGGGCTGGTGTCTGGCAATGACACCTCCTCGGCATCACCCCATGGCCCTCTGGGGGGCTCAGCCAGCAAAGGTGGAAAACCTCCTCTTGGGAGGCAGCTGCTCACACTAAGGGAGAAACACGATTTCTGGTGCATGGCAGTTTGCATACCGGTATTTGTAGTAATAAGCAGAGATAAACCATACCGAAGTGGGCAGGGCTTTGGTGTCATGGCCAGAGTGCCTTTCAGCTACATTTCTGGGAATTTAAAAACATGACTGGAAATTTCCATATGAAAAGCCTTGCCTTGGCACACAGTTTTCTCAATTAAGTCAGATCATGGGTAAAAGCAGACAAAGGCAACTTCACACTAAAAACCCTCAGAGATACCAAGAACCAGAGAAGTGAGTTGCAGAAATGTTGTCACCCCACCACCAGGCCCATCCATCACACCTGGTGACAGCGTGGCACAGGGAGGTGGCACGGGAGAAGGAAAAGCAGAACACTCTTCCATATGGGATTATGGATATGGGCTCATTTTGGGGGTCAGCACTGTAAGACAGCCTGCACTGTAGGTGAACTTCCCCTGTGGACATCAGCAATGCTCCAAATATCTGTCAGCTGAAACGGTAAATCCATTTTCCATCATCTGCAATCCTGCCTTGGTTTTCCCTGACTCTTTAACTGGGTCAGATCAATATTTCCCTTGCATCCAGACCTGTTCTATTCGAGTCTGGGCTCGTGTTTGCTGTCCAGGTCACGAGCAGATGTTACTAATGCAGGGAACTGGTATAAACATGGTAAACATTACCCAAATCAGCAACGGGACTTCAGCAAATATATCCAGGTGATTAGGAATGCTCCGGGGTCAAATCACCCTCACATAGCAGGATAGCTAAATGGTTCTTCTTACATGGCATGACCATGAAAATGAGCAAAATGCTAGGTGGACATAACTGCACACAGCCATAGAGATGTGCAAAAAGCCATAAATATGTGTGCGCACACTGCTGCGGCACAGCCTCCAGATGTCAGCATCAACCCAAGCAAGAGAGAGGCACAACGTTAACAGTGCAGAAAACTCACTTGCAGGCTTTGACTTCCAGAAACGCTCCTGCAGTCCCTGCTCTCCTGCCTCGGACAGACAGGCACTCAGGATGGTTTCTGATTTACCTGCAAAAAGTGCTCGATTTACACACACACACACCAAAAAAAAAGTAGTTTGTAGCCATGCATGCGAGCATTTTACATGCACTTTATATTGATGTAGAGCACGTTGTATGCTTGTGTGCATATAGATGCATGCTCATCATATTTATATGTTTATATATTTATATAATTTTTATATATGTATGTGTATGTACATATAAAATATCTGTTGGTCTTGGTGTTTTTCAGCATATAATAATAAATGGTTCTTTGCCAACAGCTGTACCTGAAGGCAAAAACAAGGCACACCCCCTAGCCCCTTTTCCACCAATATGTATATTCATTTTTGCAGTGCACATCGCTGTGTGCCATATACCTGGGGAGCTGAGGAACACACCAGTCAGCCCTGGGTGAGGGATCTCAGCACATAGGCCCTGACCAGACACCCGAGTTTTCAGTCTGTGTGGTAAGGTCAGTGTTATCTGATGAAAAAATTCATCTTCTCTTCTATTGCCCTTGGTCTGGCAAGTTCATTTTCTGCCATCCTTTTAGCAATCTATATTTACCTAGTAGGAAATAAAAAAGGTTTTAAAAATCCCAACTCTGTCTCTTCTTCCCCTTAACTCTGCCCCCTCCTTACAGCCCACAATATTTAAATGCATCCAGAAGGTATTGGGAAAGAAAAAAGGCCCTAAATTCCATACAAAACAGGCCTTTGCATCATCCCTGTCAGGGAGCAAATACAGAACAAAGTCACCAGCACTGCAGCTCTGTCTCGATGCTGAGCCCTGGCTGGTCACCCCGGGCAGGCTATAGAGGTGCCAGGTTCCTCAGCTCTTGTGGCCACCTCTTTTTCATGGTGTATCGACACAAAAAGATACTCGAAATCCTCCCTCACCCAAGTGTTCATCCTGACAAGTGCACAGAGAGAAGCTGGAGCAGGGCAGGGGTTCTTGGGGTCCACAACACAGAAAATAAATGGATTTCTTCCAGCTGAAGGTTGTCAGTCCAGCCAAGCACTGCTAACGCGGGCTGCTGTCCCGAGACCTGTGTTAGCACAATGACGAAGCTTTTTTAAAGTCCTCTGTGTAAAAGGCATAATCCTCATATGCCAATGGATCATATCCTGGGGATCCCTGGAGAGCGGGGCAAATGTGGAAAGAAAGGGAAAGGAAATCCCTTATTTCATAATGGTGCAAACAGACGTGTCAGGAGAATTACATCAACATGCAGCACATGTGAAATTTAATACTCCTCCTAATGCATTTAGATGAGGCAAAATGCAAAGTCTATACTGCCTCTGGGAATAATTCTGGTAGGAAGCTTTCACCACGAGGAACCAAGGACTTTCTACTTACTCTGGAATTTGAGCTTTTGTTTTCAAAGCCTTCCTGAGAGACTCCAAAATCAAGTTTGTTAAGTGTACATTACCCTTTGAAGATCTGTCTTCCAGAATGAAACACCAGCACACTTCCCAGCAAAGCTGGTGTAAGTCAAGAGCTCTATGCTTGAAAATAAGCAAACATTCGCAGACAGTTTGCAATAGAGAGCCTGATCTTTGCATCTCAGAAAGCCAAGACATGCAAACAGATTCATCCCATATCGCCTGCCTAGTGTCAGCTGGCACTGCTGCAGGGGTGCATCGGAGCTCTGTGGATCTCCACCAGGTTTGACTGTGGCCCATGGGGTTGTCAGAGGCTGACAAACCCAAGCACTATTTCCTTCGGAGTCTTTTACAGCCAGGAGGAGCCTGAGATCTTCTGCTTGTTGTTCTCCCCCCCTATGTCGGACCATAGAGAGAAGATTTAGCAAAGGATATAGCTCAGATGTGGCTTGAATTCAGACAAGTGACTTGAAGTGATGATTTTTCCCCCCACCATGCTGCAGATGATCAATGTATTATGCATGAAAATTGTGCCAGGCACAGATGGGGTGGGAGTAGAAGGTGTGAGCTGATAATGACAGCAGCCAAGCTCTGCTAGAAAAGGCTCTACAACACACGAGCATACTAGGCAGAAAAAGGATGCAACACACATGAGAGACCAACCATGGCTTAAAGGGCCAAACAGTTTAATTATCACCAAAACTGAGGTTTATGCAAGGATTTAGGTGGCATGGTTGCCAGAGGGAGCAGGGGATTGGCCTCAAGGATATGGGGAAGTGTCCTCCCTTCCAGTGTTCTTGAATAACCATAGGGAGATGAGTGAAATACTGGTTTCTGGGTTTTAAAAACTGAAGACAGGGAATCCAAAGTGGTGACATGGTGCTGCATCAGATATTGCCTCCAGCAGGTTCCTGGCTCACACTCAGCACAGTGCTAAGAACCTGGCACCAGATCCAAAGCTGAAACCACCAGGAATTTCTCCATGGACTTGCCTGGGGTTTAAATCCAAGCCCTTGAAGACCAGCCTAATCCTGAAGAAACATTGGCATTTTGTATGGGTGGCACATCACTGACTTGGGACCAGGGGGGTACGGACTTCATTGGGAGGATGAGCCTGGAGAGCTCCAGCAAAAGGCCCTGGCACTGCAAGAAAAGAGCTTAGCAAGTGTGCCAACCATCAAGGCCAATGCAGAAGCAGTGGTGGTCCAAAGAAAATCCCATGACTTCCCTACTCAGCCTTGTAGCACTCTGGAGATCCTTGGGGTTCACACCTGACAGCAAGGCAAGACAACCTTGTCTTTTCCAAATCTGACTGCAGCTGCTTCCTGATGCAATAAAATGTTGAATCACCAGGGCCTGAGGATGTCTTGCCTGGAGGATCATTGGCCAAAGGCAGCATAGATGAGCTGGCAAATTGTGACACTATTGTCTTCCACTACCAGGCTCTGTGGAGGTATGACCTTCCAAAAAAAGATCCTTGCATGAGGCCACTCTTTGCTCTGCTCATGGCACCAGTGACTTTAAAGCTACAGGCAATCTGCATCTGAGGGATGTGAGCTGCCCATCCATAGACACACAGCAATCCTTGCAATGCTGGGACAGAGTAATGTCTTGGGAAGTCAGGCCAGGAGATGCATATTTGGCATAGCTTAAGGGGCCAGAATGAGCCCTATGAAATATAGCTGTTTCTCTGTGCAGAAACTCTATGTACACCAGTCGGGGCAAATTTCTTCTGAACAGGGCTCAGGTGCTCAGATTTGTCTGTGGGAATAAGCATTTCTGACAGCACTGCCCAACTTAAGCTCACAAAGAAATGTCCCATAGCAGGAACATTACAGGGAATAAGGTTTCAATTCACATATTTCCCATAGCCCAAAGGGTTGCAACCCACTCAGGGCTAGTAACTCACCTAAAACCAAGAGCAAATGTGTGATAGAAAGGCTGCAGTGGGGTTAGGAGACCGGAGGGTCCAGTTGTCATGATGGCTCATGACAGGATATATTGCATCTGGTGGCATGGGGCTGGGATCCATCTCACTGAAGCTGTCTCTGCTCCTTTTCCACCTCCCACTTCAGTGAACCATCTCCAGAGGTGTTACCTCATATAGATCCTGAGACACCTTGAAACAAACATCCCTGTCCCACAGCCGAGCACAGTCTCCCTAAATAGTAGGAGGACCTCAAGGACTTCAGTAGAGCCACATTCACATGAGCCTTCATTAGCTTCACAACCAGCCAAGACCACCACAGACCAGCAGAAGCCCCCCTCATTCCCACTCAAGGTAACTTTAAAGTCACGTTTTGTGGTTCCAGCACCTTGAAGACCTGTGCCTCCGTCACAATCTGTCCCCATCTATCAAGGTGGCATCAAGGTGGCTGCATCAAGGTGGCTGCCCTTGTCTCATGCATTTTCAAGAAGCTCAGCAGCAATTTATAGATCAAAGCAAATCAACAATACCAGAGCCCTTTCACCATATTGCTTTCACTAAATTACTGCATCCTTTAAAAAAAAAAAAAGGATATCGTAGCAGACCGCAGTACAATGCCAGACAGACTGTCACTACCAAATTATGTTTATTTATTCTCTCTCTGGCTCTTGGCTGGCCCCATTACCAGCATATCTTAGTGTCTCTCAGTCATCAGCATATTTGCCTTCCCTCCCTCCCCCTACCCCGCGGTACACGTCTCCTCTCAAGTACAAAGCGGACTGACACGGCAAGTTTTTGAGCCTATTTAACACCAGCTTTATCTGAGGAGAACTAGATCCAGTGACAGAGCCTCAGAATTAATTACATGAAGGTGAATTGCTGTCACAGAGCCCAGCGCGGTGTCGCAGCAAACACTGTAACAGCCAGGCCCTGGCGTTCGGCTGCTGTTGTGCAGTGTCAAGCAATATTTTGTGCCTCCTTGGCTTGGAGGTGCTTCAACAGAGCAAGAATGGGCAAGGAGGGCACAGCAAAGGGTCTGTGATCCATCCCTGTGTACGTCTGTGATGTTGTGCTCGCGGCCTTCAGGGCCGTGATTGCAGGTATTGGTGCAAGATGAAGGCAGCAAATGCTCTCTGGCAGATGAGACACAGCCAGGCTTTGTGGTTTGACTAGATGCAGAAAGGGGACTTGAGACTGAAGAGGTGAAGCTGTAAGTCCAGGTCTCAACCCCCAGAGCATCCTCACTGAGCCCCACCGGCTGGGAACAAACTGGAGACCAAAGCCTCTCCCACCTCCCTCTTGTCAAGTGTCTTCTGCCCCTTCCACCTCCCCGGCTTCCCTGAAAGTGCTCTTTGTCACATCTGATAGCAATAATCTGATAACGTTGCTCAGCTGCAACGTGCAGTGTTCCTTCATCTTCCTCAGCTGCTACCAGCTCCTGGGCAAGAAGAGAGGGATGGAGGTTGGGTGTGGTGGAGAACAAAGGGGGCTGATGTGGCACTAAGGGATAGATAGGGCTTAGATGGGGCTCAGTAGGTCACGTTAGTGGTTGGACTTGGTGAACTTGAAGGCCTTTCCCAACCTAGATGATTCTGGGCAGGGAACAAGCCACCATGATTATGTCTCTGCCTTTCCTGGAGGAAAAGAGCTGTCCTTTTAGGAAATATTAGAGGCAGATCAAATTTGCCCAGGGGCTTTGGGGTTTGATACGAGCTCATGGACATCCAAGAGTTGACTGCCAGCTGTGGAGGCTGCCAGGGTCACCTGGAGAAGAAGTGCTGAAGAGACCAAGCTGCCCCCGGGCAGAAAGTCCTGTAGGCTGGCGTGCAGTGGGATGAGCTGTTTGCCAGAGGGGCCCAGGAGATCCCCAAGGGAGGAAGTTTTCCAGCACATCATCAGGAAAAAAGGGCAATTCTCTGTGAACATTGTCGCGGAGCAAAAACAAAGTCCTTCCTCATCAGGGAAGAATTTGACAGGCCTCACTGGTAGCCAGTGCCGTGGCACGCAAAAGGTCAGTTCTCTCTCTGGAAGCTTTTCCTCCTTTTCTGCCAGCAGGAAAAATCATTTTTAAAAAAATCCCCCAAAGAAGTCCTCCTCCCCCTCCCTCCCTCCTAGCTAAATACAAAAAGAAGAAAATCATCTCAGTCTGGGGAAAGGTGCTGTGGTGGGGACGGCCAACGTCCCTGCCCGGCCTGCTGGCCCAAAGATCCCTTTGCATCTGACAGCCTCGTCACTAAAAGGCCACATCTAATTAGGAGGGGGAGAAACGATGGGTTCATCCTATTCCCATGTCAAGTTGCAGAGATCTATACGTCTATGGAGACCCAAGCCAACCTTAACCATCACCGTGGGGCTGGTTGCACATGCGGCTGGTTGCACATGGGACTTTGTTAGGGGAAGTTCAGCCTCGTTAGGTGTCCCTTTGTTTCTGCAGTTGGCCTGTACCAACCCCAGAGGTCCATTCACCTCCTGCAATGGGCTTCAGGCTCTCATCTTGTGGTGCACGTGGAAGAAACCAACTCTGGCAGGCATGGCCATCTCAGCATGAAGGGTTTGCACCTTCACAACCTGTCACCATCACCTACTTCTACTTTCTGTAGCTTCAGAAGAATCAGGTTCACCCAGACCCACAGAGGACCATCATCATGTCCCATAACACAGCACATCTGAATCTTTCTTGAAACTGTTTTGTGCCCTTGACTCATGGGAAAACTGACTCTTGTCTACTGTAACCTTTCCGTGCCAGCTCCATTTGCCTCTCAAATTGTTTCTGAATATGAATTATCCTTCTGCAATCAGGGCTAACTGTTTGCTTAAGATAATTTATTGTTACCCTGAACTCACAAAGTACTTATATGGATTTTCAGATGGACTTGTAGAGAGTAGCGGTCACACATCGTCCAAAACTTAGGACCCAAACCGAGTTTTGTTTCAGCTATCATCAGCTGCAGAGGTCACAGTTAAGTAAAATCGGCTTAAACTGGGATTGGAAAACTGTCTGCTACATTAGCAGAGAGATCAGATGACAGATTTGGTCTGGCCTCATTATCTAGCCATAAAAATGTAAGGGCCTGAAGTATTTGGGGAATGGGAATGCAGAGAGCAGGAGGGATTTCTGGAGGATCTCCACGCAGTATTTGCTGTCTGAGGAAAGGAGCCCGAAGGACCCTTCCCCCTCAGACTGTCTGATTTGAGCTCTTATCTCCAATGACAAACTGAAACCAGGAGAATCAGTCTCTTCCTTTTGCAAACAGTTGGGGGAACAGGGGCTCCTGTGTGTCTACAACATCTCACATTTATTTTTAGCTTCTTCTATTTGGTTAGTGAGGTCACTGGAGCCCAGGCTTAAACATGTTTTAAGCAAATGTTACCCTGACCTTCCAGAGCTCTGAATTTCCTGTAGCTATACATACCCGAAAGAAACGGAGCTAATGGTGCAAGGGAATGTTATATTAGCATTTTAGGCTACAGTTCAAATTACTATGCATCCTCATTTATTGCAACACTTTTTGGGGATATGAAAAGTGTAAAATACATTTCGAGAGGTTTTGATCCAAAATACATTTGGTGAAGCTGTTTCCTGGCTGAAGTAGCCTCTGTGCTTTTTCCAGTAATTCTGCATTTAGGATTTTATTTACACAGTTCAGGGATTAAATCACAATTTCCACTCCTTAGTGTAAAAACAAACAAACAAACAAAGAAAAACAACCCAACAAGCCTCCTTCCTGCCGGAGCTGGAACCATTACCCAAATCACTGCAAGGAAACAAATATCAGGGTACCCAGAGCCACCAGCTCCCATCCAGCCACATGCAAACTAGAAAAGGGGTTTTGGGAGAAAACCTTCTCATGGAGCTGCAGAGAGATTAGCAAACAAATGCTTTTTTGTAATGAGAGCTTGTTCTGTGAATGCAATAAGCTCCTGATGGAGTCTGCCAGCCCAGTGCTGGAAGCAGGCCAGCACAGAGGTGCAGGGAGCAGGCAACGTTCATCGCTGTTCCAGATGTGAGACGAGGCTGAGGAGGCTGTGGGAAGCTCGGCGGGTGTTAGGTGAGCTAGCATGGTCCTGGATATTGCAGGGGGAACGCTTGTCCTAACAGGCTTTTGGGCTGCTCAGCTGGGAATCACGAGGGTGCTGGTGGAAACCCAGCTTCTGGTCAGGCTGGAGACACTGCCCAAAGAAAGATGTCCCCCAAGAAGAAAACAAAACAAAACAAAACAACAACAACAACAAAAAACCTTCAGAAGTCTGAATCTATCCTTATTTTTAGTCTTCAAGATGAGTCATTCAGGAAAAAGTCCTGTTCTGAATGCTGATATAGCCTTCTCTTCCCTAGGGATATATTCATGTAGCTGCAGGTGACCAAATTAGGGAAGCTCAGCAAAAGTTACTGCTAACGAAGTAAGTGATGGTGACTGCTCATGTGCAGACTTTTAGCCTCCTGTGAATGCAAAGCAAAATATCCCTGCAGGGTGACTGGAACTAATACGCTTTACTTTACATTTGCAATTGGCTCAGAGATGCACATGGCTCCTCGCCGAGGCTCAAGTGATAATGAATTGAGCTCCTGTAACTCAATTGCTTGCAAGCACTTGCTGTGTCGCTGGTGGAAAAACACTGTAGAAAAATCACATCCCTCGCTTATACATACCAGAAAATGTTACAGCCTTGGTTCAGCTCTCCTGGCCAGTCAGCATGTCTGAAGTTCACACATCGAGACCAAATCCCTGTTTTTCTGTTAACAGAATACTGAATATTTTCTGCAAGCAGTGTAGTTGAACTAGGGAAGCCCCGGTTGCTGCAGTAGCAGCCTATATGAGTTCTAGAAATTTATATATTAATGGATTTGCTAGAGAATCTAGACAAGCATTTGTGAGCTAAAAAAAAAAATAATAAAAAAAAAAAAATCAGAAAATCCCCTGATAATTCATCTGCGGAGGGTAATTTCCTAGGTCTAATCAGAGCAAACATCTCTATGGCTGGAATGTTGAAATAAATTAAATACAAAGCCTTCAAGGTCATAGTTTCTAATAATGCAGCCCTGCTGCAGTCAGGTGGATATGCTCAGGGCAAACCCCTTGTGCTTCGCTGTGAGAAATCTTTATCACTTGGATGTAGCGGGGGTATTACAAGCAGCAATTAGGCCTGCCTGAAAGAAAATGGAGTAAGTAGGGGCTACAGAGGATTCTAACTTCAAACAAGGCACCTTGACATTCAAAGCAGGATAGATGCTCGGAGTGGAAAGACAATGTGGGTAAAGAGGCATTTGTACTGTGGGGATGTGGGAGCAAGGAGTGTTTGGAGGGTGTCGCTAGCAAGACACAAGCTGGCAGAAGCAAACCTTGCTGTCCTCAGCCTTTTCTCTGCCTCCTGAAGAAATCTGGCTGCAGAAACAACCATCACCACCTTAACATTGAATACATCCCCTCCAAAGAGCAGCCACACAGCCATGGATGAGGCAGGAGTGGAGGCAAACAGGTAATTCTGCAGACCCCGGACACTGCAGAGAGCAGTGTATGTCCCATGCAGGAGATGCCCTAATATTTCATTGCTACGATAGGTTATTTTTGTGCTGCTCTGATGACTTTCCTGACAGCACAGTATCTTTTCATAGCAGGATTAGAAATTTCCCCGTTTATTTAATTTAATTTAATTTAGTTTAGTTTTCCTAAATAAACATTTCACAGTCACCCTCAACTCCTTCGCACTCCTTGCAAGAGATTTTGCTGTGAATCTTGCTATTAAAAATGCCTTCCAGCACCCTATCTGTTAATTTAAGATTAGATTCTGTACATATACATACACATGTGCCTGCTTTGATTTAGCCTCCTCTGTTTATGCTATAATATGGTCTAGAAAGACATGATCCTAGACCTATCCCCCTGCCCTCCATCAGTCCCTGCGTTGCTCCCTGCATAGCGATCCACATCCCTAGAGGAGGTTGTTGATGCCTATTTCTCTCCCTGCTCATCAAACAGCCTCTTGTTCTCATTCACTTGCATATCTGTGAAGTGCTCTCCCCTGGAGCCTGAAAACCTCGCCAGCACTAATGGATGCGTCTTCTTGAGCCCTGTGCCACAAAATGACACTATTATCCCCATTTTCAGAGACGAGGAACAGAATTGCAGAGATAGGAAGGTCAACGTTGTTAAAAGCATCTGCTAATTTGAGATATCACAAGGCTTGATTTTTCGGAGTACTTATTTCCATAGCACTTTGTGTGGTCACAGCACAAGTCCCCTTTGACTGCTTTTGCAGCCGTGAGAGCTTCGCCCTCGTGTCTGGCAGAAGCGAGCAGCAGCCCATAATTAGTGCCCATCACTGAGGAGTCTGACCTGACCAGAGACACACACGAAAATTCCCGTCTGAAGCAGGCTGGGCTGGAAAAGCTCTAAAAGCCTCAATGCTGGGTCTCTTTGTGGTAAATGTCACCTCTAGCTATCAGCTTTAGCCTAACAGCTTTCAGCTGGTGGCCCGTCCTGCAGGCCTACAGAGAGCTCCTGGGGGCTCCACCAAAAACAAGCAATGTTTTTCTGTGAATTCAGGCCTATAGACAGATGCTTGGGTTGCTGTAAAGGCATTCATGGCTCCACCAGAAAAACCTGAGCGTGAAAACCAAAGCGGTGGGAAACACCAGATTTGGCACAGATGCTACAACGGGGAGCAGCTCGATGACGAAGAGCGAGCACGGTGCCTGATGTTCAGACAGCAAACAGTGGTCTGCGTTTTCAGCTGGAAAGGAGATATTTAGCCTCCCTCTACAAAAAAATCAACCTCTTTCCCCTGTACATGGATTTTACCTGTGTGCAAGAGACCTTCCTGCCTTGTTCAGAGGGGTGGGAATGTTTTCTTCACCCTGAGTTTTGGCATGGCTTAGGTTGAGGTCCTACATGGTGGGGACACCATTCCTTCTTCTCCTCCTCTGCTCTTTATACCAGCATTCAGCCAGCAAATCCATCAGCTTAGGCTCAGTTGTGGTTATTCTCAGCATCTGGATGCCCCAACAGAAAAGCCTGAGTTGTCCTTTATGTTCGAGGAAAGTATTAAGAACAAATGGATTCAAAATCCACGAGCTGGGAGGGCAACTTTTGCCCTCTGCTTCCCATAGTCCCTAAAATCCAAGCATTTTTAGAAAAGGTCCATATTTTTCTACCAAAATTCCAGTTGTTTCTTTAAGCTGGGGTAAAATTCCAGCCTTGTGTGTGTGTGCATTTCTTTTGTGCCTATACTTGGCAATAATTGCACCCATGCATGTTTCAGCTGGTGTTAGCCCAAACTGCCATCTGATGAGATTTATGATCCAGGGCTGTTAAACAAAACTAGTCTCATCAGGCTCCACGCTTGATAAGGGCACGTGCTCGCACAAATCCGAGACCCTGTTGAAGAATTTCATTTGCAGGCTTTCCAGCTGGTTGCCATTCTGCACAAATCCAGCGGGGACCGAACAGAATCCACAGAAAGCAAACTGGCTTTAGTATTTCCTAAGACCCGTGCTTCTCACTTGGAAAATATGGATTTTTCTCCCCCAACTCGAAACAAGTGGAACAGGTTGCAATTAAACAGCCCACGAATGACACAGAGTCCTGGTTCTGGGCCAGGTGCTTCCTGCACTTGCTCCCTTTGGGGCAGTGGTTTCCCCTGCATGATGCTGAGCCTTTGGGGACACATTCCTGCACTGCAGATATTTTTTGGCAAGGTGTCAGCCACAAGTCTTGCCTTCATTTGCTTGGTGTTGCCTGTTTTCAAAGCCCAGCAGAACCAACTGGAGAGCTCTTATTAATCTGAGGTGCTGTACACGTAGATGCCAGTTTATAAAGCCATGGTGGAGAAGAGAGGTGCTAAAGGAGGTGAGGGGAGAGATCTGGTCTGGTACTCCAATGTGAAGTAAAGTGCAGAAAATTAAGGAAAATGTCTCCAAAAGCACCAACTTAGGTCAAAAAGGATGGGCGATGTAGCTGCACCCACTGGGAGCCACCCCAGCACTACGGGGCTTGGAGATGCAGGTTCTGGTAGCTCCCCTGGGTGGGAAACCAAGCAGATCTCAGTGAGAAGCCTCTCCTCCAGCACAAGGGGGTCTCTACCCGTGTTTCACTGACCCTTGACAAGGTCTGGCAAGCACAGCAGGATGACCAGTTCTGCCCAGCCTGCTCATTCCAGCAACCAACGCTAGTCCGGTCCCAAAGAAAGAGACCTGGGGGGGCAGTGAGCTGGAACTGACAACAAAAAATCTGTATTTAAGCAACTGATGAGAAAAACACCTACCTGGCTTTGGCACACGCATTGCTTAAGCCACCAGAAAAGAGTAAGGACTTTGTTCCACTCTCATCATCACTCATATCTAGTAAACTGGCAAGCAGTTAGAGTGCTGCCAGTATTTCCACACATGCAAAGAAAAAAACCACGCCAAACCTCCAAAAAAATAAAAAAATAAAAAACCCACGGTCTATTACTCACATCCCTAGAGAAATCACAATAAGAGACACAGAGTTTACCACCTCCAAGCAGGAAATAGCTGCCTTTCTAATGCTTGCTAATTGCTTCACTTAAAACTGGTTTGATTACTTGGCACCGAGACAGTATTTTAAAGCTGAATTATTGCTTGGAACTTTTCCTTTCACCTACCAAGAGCCCAGGTCATTAAAAATGTGTAGCAAAGGTCTCCCAGAGAGGTGCGGGATTGCGTGTTAACTCTTTTATGAAGCATAAGAGATGTTTGCTTCTGGGACAGCTTCTTGCTGTCTTGCCATTCATGCCATGAAACGCAAGATGTTATTTATTAATACCACAGCAGGCAGACCCACGAGAGCATGTGGAGAAACCCAGATTACCGAAGCAAGTAGTGCTGTGGAACTATCAGAAATATTCCTGGGGCAGGATCATATTTTCACTTTCCGAAACCCATAGGCCAAATCTGTCACTCTAGGGTTCAGGTGAAAACAAATTATTTCTTCACTTGGCTTGACTTCCCAAAGAAGAAATTGCAGGGCTGTTTGGGGGGTGAAGCACATCAGGACAGCAGCAGTGGGAGAGGAGTTGTCCACTGCAGGAGCAGACTGGTTTTGGGCTTGGCTCTGCCAAACATTGGCATTAAAACTGCCTTTGTCACAGCAGTTCTTTAGGATCAGAAATTAGCTTGCATTTTGTACTTGACAGGAAGTTATTAAGAGATCTCCGCAGCTACAATAAAACTGATGATTAAATTGCAATCTTTCAAAAAGAATTTGAATCTGAATACGAAGCATCAATAAGGTAAGCAGCAGCTATGCAGTTGGCACGTCCCTGACGTGTCTGTTCCTGAAGCTCTCCCACCAGACGAGGCTCAGGTCTGGGGACAAGCCGTGTTTCATGGCCGAGGATACACAGGACACAGCAATCTGCCTCCCTGAACCCTACAAGAAGAGCCATAGGGGGGATTTTCAGCCATCTCCCACACCAATCATGTTTTCCATCAAATCCACTATGGTCTTTCTTTATCGAGTTTTCACCAGCATGCAGGAGCTGTCCCATGGGATGGAGAACAGTTGGGGGTTTCTCCTTGTCCACAGCACACAGGATCTGTGATGTGGGATATATTCTCTGATGTATCCCCAAGGAGCTTGGCAGCTCACAGCCTCACTTCAGAAAGCCAGCAAAATAAAACAGAGGAGAAAATGCTGGTGTGAAATACAGCCGGAGTCTAGCACAGGATGTTTTGAGGCAATTAGTCAAAACATGTGGAAGAGGGTGGGCTTTGCTATCGTGCCATCACTTTCATTTTTTTAAGCAGCAGGCATCCAGAATAAAATTTACACATGAAGTCTGAAGTGCAGCTCAGACACAGAGAAAAGGCTTCCACTTTTTGGGGGTTGCCTATACCCGGCAGAGCTTTACAAAAACACCCAGGTGTAACTTAGCCTGTACATAGCCTGTACACCCACACTCCGTGGAGCTAGGACTGTGCTGCCTGTTTGTGCTCTTGCCAGGGCATTTATTGGAGTAAATTAGAGAATGTGGCCAGGGAAACATGCTGGAAACAGTCACTAGCTAAAATGTCAGTCTATTGATCAGGAGGGAGGGAATCAGGTCAAAAGGAACAAGAGAATGTGGGTCTATGTGCAATGGGAGAAAAATAACACTTATTTTCATCTTAGGAAGCTGCTTGCAAAGCTTCCCATGCTTTTTTTTTTTTTTTTTTTTTTTTTTTTTTTTTTTTTTTTTTTTTCCTTTTCCATGTCAAAGCAAAGCAGACAGATGGAATACGCAGATTTACACAGAAGAAATGCTTAGTGCTATCAGCTGAGCAATGGCTCAGAAGGTGTCTTTGCAGCTGGTGTTTTTAACCATCTGTGTCAGTCAGGGAAAAATGAAGCCATGGGCCAGTTTTTCAGCGGATGCAGGTGACCAAATATTATTGATATTGGAGACTCCCAGCTAAGCATTTTTGCATTACTCCCACCAAAACTGAGGGCAGGAATTGAAGATTAGCACCAGATAATCCCCTTTCTGAGATGATGGTCCCACAAACCCCTGGAAAAAGAAGATTTTGTTATGACTGCCCTTGGTTCAGACACAGGACAGCAGAGAGAGGGACATGAGACACCGGCCACTGGTGTCCCACCAACCCCTTCCTGCTCCAACCCCAGCAGTGCTCAGCATGCTGCAGGGCATGGAGGTAGAGGAGCTCTCATGCTCTGAATACACCTTTCTGCATGCCTCAAACCCTGAAAAATGCTATCTGCTGCTGAATGGTGGGGCAGATTTGACAAAAATCATCCTGTAGAAGGGAAGTATCACAGATAAATAAATAAATAAATAAATGCACTATGTAATTTAATAAAAGCAAGGCAACATCTAGTAAAATATCAGGACACACTTCTAACAAGAAATCTCTGTCACTGGACATATGGGCTGCGAAATGTCTTATCTGATCTCCAGCACCAACACTGCTTTGGTAAAAAAGGATACCAGTTGGGCAGAAGGTGATACGAGTGCCACTGCTGACACCGACATGCCTGGAAAGCCCCAGTTCCAGCTTCCCAAAGATTAGTTTTGGCACCCACCCTGACCATAACATGCAGGATTGGTTGAGTACACCAGGCTGCAAGAGGAGCCATTTGCTTGTCAGTGTAAAAAGCCACCCCATGCCTCTCGGGTAAACATTTGTGGTTTTACGATCTTTTCTCCTCTTCAGTCCACTTCCTGCCTCCTTTACCAGTCCCCCAAACTCCTGATGAAAGACATATAAAGATCATGGCAGGAACTGAAACTTAACATTTTTGTTTTCAAGCTTCAAAAATATTTCCCAACCATCTCTTATTCCTCTACAGGAAATCCCTTTAAAAACATTCTCCAGTGAGCAGTTAAGTAGTTGAACCGACTCACATACCATCTCAGGTTTCTGCTGGTGATTAATAAACCAACTGAATATCTGACAGGATGGTAACTTTTATCATTTCTAGATAAATGTTAATGCGTCTGGTTATTTCCAGACCTTCACTGATGTGATCGGAAAAGCAAATTAGACAGTGTTGTAGCAGTCTGCTTAACATTCCTTCTTTTGTGCTATTACTGCTAATTTATTCCTTTAAGCCAATTTTTGCAATGTCACTACTGTGAAGGTTTTCTCAACATTTTAATTATAAAAAAGAACCCTCCAACATTAAATTGCTACAGGATAAAAATCAATATTTAAAGTGTCAGCTTAAAAGCAGCTCATATCTTTTGTGTGTGTGAGGGAGAACATGTGCACACACCCATCAAGCCTATCTGAACATATAAATTTATAAACTTTCCTTCCCCCCCCCCCCCCTTTTTTTTTTTTTTTTTTTTGGTAAGAAAAACATTTGCCTTGATGCTCTATAGTTCTTAGAACTGAATGTTTCTAAGTTAATTGAATAAACATTTCTGCATTGCAGAAAATAAAGAGAAGCTATTATCCCTTAAAAATCCCATACATCTGAGGAGGTCCAAGACTTTCTGAGAACCCAACATTTTATAAAGAATTTTGAGCATGCATAATTTTTTTTACCCATAAATGCCACCCACTCAGAAACAAAGGAACTAAAGTAGGCTGTAATTACTTCCCTACACAATAGATTCCAATTGCTCCTATCAAGAAATATTACATAATTATTATAACTTAGGTCTGTGATTACATATTTGCTCAAAAGAGAATCATACATAATAGAATGCAGTAGGACTCATGGCTCTTCATCTATTGTGTCAACTCACACATTGAAATTATTTGATTGGAAAACTAAATAAAGACCTTCAGTCCTAAACAACACTTCCACATCAGCTGTCAGGAGTGAAGGAAGTAATAAATGAAGGGGCATGCATGTTTCTATAAAAAAAAACACTGGAGAAGAGTGAGAATAGGTGTGAGGATAAGTTGTATGTCTGCTTGTGTCCATCCATCCATCCACAGGATGCTTGCTCATCCTCCCTGTGTACATCTCACAAAGAGTTTGCAAGTTGATTATAAAAAAGATCTTCTCTCCATAGAAGATGAAGACAAAGGTCAGCCCATGGAAGATGTCAAGAAAAATCAGCTCCTCCTCATTTTCTTCATGTTCCTGGAGGTTCACCCTCTCCCCTCCCTCACTCCGGTTGGATTCCCAACTATTTGAACAATTTTCCATCAGGGCAGGGGCTGCATGCACTGGGATGTGGGAGGACGACGAGGAGGAAAGGCTTCACAAGGGCTTACCACATTTCTTGACAGTTTTGCACGTCTGATTTTAAATCAACAGTTTTTCATGCTCACAACTCATGCCTCAGATAACCTGCTCATCTTTGATGCTGCCAGCACTTAGAATAAGTCATCCTGCTTTGTATCCTTAGATAACCTGCACAAAACAAGGTGCAGATGGCTATCAAAACCAGAACAAACCATTAGCTAGAGGCTCTGAACACCAGATGTAGGACTTTTGCTGGAGAAAATTCTAGAAGATGACTTTCCCCTTGCTTTACCCTCAGAGAAACACAGTCCCCTTAGTTCTTAACAGCAATTCTCTAAACAGCCACCTGGGCTTTGCTCTTACAGTGACATTTTCAGTCTCTGAAAAGCAAGAATTACAATTTAAAAAAGAAAGGATTTTTGGATGGTGGTCTGCAAAATGCCACACCATGTCCCATGGGGGACATTGATTCAATTTTTGGCTTGGGGTCCGGCCATCGTTGTGAGCAGACGGGTTCCAGTGATGCGGAGAGCGGCACGGCGACTGCAGCCGCGCCTGTGACTGCTGGCTGGCGCCGAGCCAGGGCGACTTCAAAGAGAAACGCCACAAGAAGCTGATTTTTCACGTGTGTGCTCTTTTATTAGGAATTTTTATACTTCTGCCTAGTAATAGCAGAAGTAATATCCCGATTTCCCAAAGTGTAACAAATCTAATGTGTCGTACATATTGGATGGAAGTAATTTAACATGAGCGCTCTTTAATTTCACAGATTTCTATTGCAAGCAGTTCCTGGGTAATGATAGGGGTTTTGCTGTTTTGCCTTTTTAAAGTTAAATATTTTTAAGTCCAGATGGAGAGGGTTTTTTACAGCTGTGCAGAACAGAGACACTAATACATGCTGAACTCTGCAGGCGGTATTAAAATTCTGACATCTACTTTAAAAGGATTTTTGAAAGTCATTTTAAAGGGACATCATCAATGTGAAAATCACTTTGGATCTCATAATATTACAAGTAATATTTCAGATTAGCATACGAAGCCAGCTGGCAGGGGGAGAAATAAATGTTCCATTCCACCCCACCAATAAGCCTGTTCACTTTGCATTTTGACAACTTTTTACATTGGATCTTTCAAAGCATTCAAAGCTGCAGCCCCATGAGTTGTCCTCATTACTACCAGCTGGCCAGGGAGCACCAGCACTGGTACAGGCTCTTGTACCAAGCCCAGTGCCTCCAGCAGCAGCTGAGAACAGGGATTGGGTGCTCCTGTGGTGCTGGGGAACTTTTTGACATCAGCCAGAATGGGCAGAAATGCCACTGCTGATTTTTCTTAAAATTCAACAGATTTTCAGAAAAAACAGCAAATGCAAAAATGTATTTGGGCACGACACATTTGTTATGTGAACCCCCATGCAGAAGCAGTGAAATGAAGTCATTTTTTCAGGAATTCCTGCTTGGGGAAAGAAAGCAACTCTTCTTCTTTAGATCCTCTAGAAATTTCTAGTTTACAGTGACTGAGCATTTCCATTTTACATCTTTTCTCATTGGAATGCAATTCAAATGTATCCAAAGCCCTTTCTCCTCCCATTTGCAAGAGCACTGATTTCTCCACTTTGTGCATGCACATGCAAGGGTGAACAAGGGGCATTTTCAGGTCTTGCTTTGCAGCAAAACCAAACTTCAGCACCTGCAGAAGAGAAACACTGCATGCCAGGGAGAAATGGACATTTCTGATCCTCCTTCCCTGGGCGTCGGACATGCTGGAGGGCCACAGCCCCACACCCACCAACTGCAGCTGTTTCTTCCCTCTGGTTGTGGCACAGGTAGGAGAGCATTGTCCTTTGCAGTGCTCCTCAGTGTTAAGGGAGCATGTAAAGCCTTTTGGTTCCAGCTGCTTTTTCTTCCACTGTGACCTCTTTCAGTTTTTATTAAATCCTGGGTAGGCATGCTCATTGTTCAACCTACAGACCTACAGTTTACACGTGGCTGGGACTGCACTTCATCCTCAGGGAACAAAAACACTTCAGAAAGGGAAAGTTCTTCCCACCAGAGCAACTTCTGGAGTGGAAACAATGACCAAATAGCCTGTAAAGGAAAAACCCAAAGCAGAGAAATGCAAGCCAGATTGTGGCCTAGAAAAGGGCTGAAGAAACTTTGTGACTGAAGGTGTATTTTAAGGCAGCGAGAGTCAACATAATTTAAGCTCCTTTTCACAATTACTTCACCTGCTGAGTTTCATTTCCAAGCTCAGCAGTTTTATGAGATGAATCCTTCTCATCCATCTCTCCTAATTCTCACATCAGCTTGCAGGAGGAATGAGGCACCTCTGGGCATCAATGGGATGGATGCCGTTCTCCCTTGGCATTCTCCCTGCAACTCAGCCCCTAGAGGTATGAACCTTGCAATATCTTCTCTTCACTATATACACTCTGATATATATATATTTATTTATTATTATTTTTTCTCTGATTATATATATATTCTCAAGGAGGATGGGCTTGAGCTAACTCTGTCTCAGTTCCCTTTTACATTCACTGTGGATATTCCTACAGAAGCATGGAAAGGTCCTAGAGGAGACCAAATTGTGAAGCTGACACTATTTCAAGTTGTGGCAATTATTTTTTTTTTTTTTCCCCATTAAGAAATGCCAAACCAGGGTGGCCCTGACAACAAGAAGCACTGGCAGAAGAACTGAAGCATGGTTGCCTACAGATGTGGGGTTGTTGAGGTTTCTCAAATCATCTGCTGCAAACAAATGTCAACAAAATCCCCAAAGTGCCTCATTTTCTTCTAATTCAGATGCACACAGGAATGGCCAATGTGTCCTCCTCAAATATTGGGGTCAGATTTACAGGGATCTAAGCCAGGGAAGGAACTTCAAGCCTACAACCAGCACACTGGGCTGTGCCTTTGGCCCCCTTCATAGCAGCTGGCCCCTCAGGAGATCATGAGGCCAAATTAATTAGGAGACTCAGGAATTAATGTGATGGTGAAAATCCCAAATTATCGTTTACTGCTCTGTTCTGTTATGTCTGGCATGAGGTTTGATATTTACTGATCAGCTGCATCCTAGAGGCTGATAGCCAGTTCTCAGTATCTATTTCTTTAGGATCTCTTTGTAGCATACATTTTAAAAATATTCTTATATGCACTGAAGTCTTTTTACATGAATTTCAATAGGTGGATTTCATGCATTTAGTCAAAATTGTTCTTCAAGACACATCCCATTCAGCGTTAGAGATACAAGTGTTAAAAACTTCCATCAACTTCTTACAAAAATCTCTCCCAGTACACCACAATCACGGAGAGGGCCACAGGATCAATGTTTTGTGCTGAGCTGGGGAAAGGGATCCCCCAGCACGGACCAAGCCCAGCTTCTGTGCTGGCTCCAGGGGAAAATCCCCCAAAGGCCTTCACTAGAGCAGGTGGGGATGGGGATGGGTGCTAACGCACAAGCCAAAACAGCCTGGGAGGGACTGAGGGTGTTGGGATGGAAGCTGTGAGCAGAAGAAGGGCTGTGGGGTCAGAGCTCCCCCTCCTGATAGCTCAGCACCGGGCCCTTTTGGGACTGAGGCCTCTGCTTTTGCCCTCCCGGTGGATTCGAAATGGTGGGAGCAGGAGCAGGCCTCCTCCATGTCCCTCAGCGCTCTGGGAAGCACCTGGCTTCACATCCAAGCTCCTCTCTGGTCAAGCAGCAATAAAACAACCATAAAGCCGTTACACAATTCTTTAATTAAATTCAACATAGCCCCGGTGTTGCCCGATCTGTCGAAAATAGCCTAACGTTGCTATTTCCCCGACGGCTGGGATTTCATGCCAGCCTGGCCGGGCGATACACTGCAGCCCTTCATTTGGGGAATGGCAGACTTTCTGCCTCTTTTCCTTGCGCTGGCGATCCCTGTTTAATTTCATTTAGTGACGCTGCTGTGCTGGGCTGGCTCGAAAGGAAAATCCTCGCACGTACAGGGCTGATCCGGAGAAGTGGTTCCTGAGGAGCAGCCAGACATCTCCTCCAGCATCTTGGCATATTAAGGCTTTCTAATTTGGCTTTACATTTCCTAGCAGTTTTTTGAGCAAAACGTGTGTGTCAGTGGGGCCACAGCCCCGGAGGGAGCACCCAGCTTGTCACCATTTATTTTATCCTCTGATTTCATTTGGATTTCAATTAGACTCATCGTGGGGGTAAAGAAACAAACCAAAAAATCCCACTCAGTAACAAAGGCCATAGATGCATTCTAGAGCCATTGCATTTTGCAATCTAATTACTTTAACATGTCGGGACGGTGGGGGAGGAGGTTATTACTTACAACACCGGAAAGCTTTCATGAAATAACACAGAATTATTAAACTTTTCAGAAAGAATCCAGTTTGCAGTTCCCACTGCACATATACCTGGGCGATTTTCCCTTTTCCTGTGGCCGAGAATCACTTTGTATTACACTTTCCCGTCTGTAAAAGCAGCCCTTGTTCACAGCTGCCCTGCGGTGCTCGTAATGTTATTGGTTCTGTGTGGAGAAGCTGGGGTTGCTGTGAATTCCTGCCTTGTGGCTCTCTGCTTCACAAAAGTAAATACATTTGCTGAGCTAGCTAGGCCTCACGGTGCCCGAAATCCCGTGGGGAATGAAGCGTCCTATCGAAGGAAGCTTTGAAACCCTAGTTGCTCTAAAACACTTTTCTCAGGCAGAACGCACAAAGCACGCTTCTGTGCCATATTTACTGCTTTTTGTGGATCCTGTGCATAAGACTTGTATTGAGCCTTTGCAGAGCTCTCCCCTCAGAAACGTGCAGGATGCAACGGGAAAAAAATCAGTGATTTTGCTCTGTGCTGCCTCCCTTTTCCTCCACATGCAGGTAGCTGCCTGAGACTGAGAAAATGCTCATGGGTGAAGAGGGAAGAGCCAAAACAGTAACTTTTCTGGCTCAGACAGACTTGGTGAAAAATAAATGTCCCCACCAGCAGTACTGTTCAATGGCTGAGTGCTCTGGGCACTTGCCACTGCTTATAGCAGGATGCGCTGCAGAGGCAGGACACAGCCTGCGCATCCACCGCGTCAGCTTTCTGCAGTGAGTGCCAATAGGGAAAAGTGCCTTCGAGAAATGCCTGTTGCTGACATTGCCTCCCCAGTGGGTTCTGTTGGTTTTCTTCCAGCACTAATTAGAGCCAGGTGAGAGGAGGTGGAGCCTGGTTTGGGGTTTGGGGTGGGGGTGCGGGGGTGCTCAGGCAGAACGAACAAGATAAGTGCCCATTTATTTAGCTTGGGAGGTGTTTAAAAACCATCAGCAGTTTGACATTTTTGTTCCGCTCTCTCTCTCTCTCTTTTTTTTTTTTTCTTTTTTTTTTTAAGCCCTTTCCCTGTGCAAAACACACATGACAACCTCCTGGGGTGGAAAACACCAGAGGGGACGCTGATTCCTAGAGACATAGACAAGGTGACAGCATCCTAAATTGTAAGCTGGTACGTCAAAGGCTGGACTGTCCTTTCCTTCCTTGCATGACAGTAACTGTGGGGAGCAGCACATACAGCTGGCATTGGACTCTCCTGGGGACAAAGGCCTTACTAGTGCCATTTTCATGCCATCCCTGCTGTGGGAAAGCAGCACCACACCTGACAGCTCACCTTCATCCCTGCAGTCCTGCTTGTGGTCAGGACACATCCCTGCTGCTCATCATTTCTGATTGTGGAGCATCGTCAGTTTTGCTTGTGCACTTGCACACACAAAGCACATGCAAGCAGGCAGCATAAGCAGCACACTGTTTCCTCACTTATAATGAAAAGTCCATGCTGCCTCAGGGTCCTTAATCTGAAATTAAATTCTGAATCATCTGCAGCCCAGAGCATGGCATGGGGTGGCTGCAGAGCAAATTCAAGCTCAGCAATCCAGACACTTGTGCTCACTCCCAGTGCCCATGTCATGTTGCCATCAGACACATTCCAGAAGTCCTCATTTTCTAGGCATGAAAACATTTAACAATAAACAGAAATTCTTCCGATTACATGGTTATGTTGGGCTGCTGAAAACAGACTCTTATTAAGCTAGGCAGAGAGCAATTAATGTCATGTAGAGAGCAGTCTTCCACATGGCAAAAAGCTGGACTAATATATCTTTCCCACCTCCAGCAGCTGGGACCATGAGTTAAGGCTCCAAGTTTTCAAAAGCTTATTAAGACGCTTGGTGTAAGCGTGTGAGCAGCTCCACTAAATTTGGAGCCTGGTAAAAATGTGGCTGCAATGAGATCCATGATGGTTTTGGCGCTGAATGTAGTGGGAACAGCATTTTATGTCTGAGTTACATTTCCAGAGGATTTTATCTTCCTTTCAGACCTTCACACCACTAGCTACCCTGACGGATGTTTCTTCATTGCCACTCTGGACACTGACATAATATAGGACTGGATTTCAAACCTGATTGTAGCTGGAAGATCTTCACAAACTGAAATCTTTGAAGTTCCTTATTTCTGCCCTTTTCCAAAGGAGTCCTGAGGCTGATTTCATATATTATAGGTCTGCAGCATGCTGCAGCTCCTAAAGTAATTAAAAACAACATAATGAAACTAAGCCATAAATTGCTTCCCAATTATTTTTTACCACCTAATTTGGTGCACAAGGCTGGAGACTTGCTCTCTGAGTACTGCAGTCCTGCCACAAACTCAGGAGCAGCCAAAAGGCCGCAGAACAGATGAGATATTCATTATCATCTCTCTTGTGCTGCAGCTGTGACAGAGGCCCTGGAGAATTTGCCAAGCACGATATTTGCAAATGCCTGCTTGCCTCTGTGTTAGCTCAAGCAGAGAACTGCTGCTGGGGATGACGTTCCTCCTACCACCCTGCTCCCAGTGAGCACAGCCGTGCCACCTGGAGAGTGCAATCTGGACCGACTTGCACTGGCCCCTCCATCCAGGCTTGCTGATGGTACACCTGAGACGTGAAGCAATGATCCCACTGCTCGGGCTGGAGTCACTCACCCTCAGCAAGTCAAAGGCTCAGGATGTTTCAGCATTTATAGATATATATATATTTTTTTTTTTTCACAGAGAATTATGGTGCTCACTGATGAGACAGGGAAGTTACAGTGAAACCACTAACTCCACAATGAAAGGGCTTTTATACGCTCTGCTGCAGTGGTGGTTATGGCTGCCAATTTTGCACAATTCACTTTCAAGCACAAGAGCAGCACAAACTGGTTTAAGACGATTTCTGAATGATGAATGCTGACTTGAAAGGTTTCCAGTACGACATAATTACTCTGCATTAATGTGCAATACACAATGGTCTATATGTATCTCAATGGGAATCTCAGTGGGGCTTCGTGGGCTCCGTTCCAAGCAACCTCCGCCGGGAGTCACGCTCAGAGTCCCACAGGCTGAAATGCAAATAGATCCCATATTCATTCCTGAATTATTCCTGTGCAGAATCAGATGCGAGAGATCCAGGGCCATATTCACTGGTGTGTGGCAACACACAATTGTACTCAGCTGTAGTGAATACAGCCCATTTTATTTCCTCTCCTTGGCCTGGTGTGTTTTGCTTTGGCTAATGCACGCACACCTTAATCTTTAGTTGCACAGGGGCAGGCACCTCTAATGAACTCCCCATGGCTTTAAACAAAGAGACATTTTCAGTAAGTGAGGTCGGGGTGAGGGGACTCAACCACTTGTCAGGAGCAAAGGCCAAACTGAATGAAGAATTCATTTACTTCCAGCTAAGCACCACTCACTTGGAGATGAATTGTGGTCCTCCGTAATGACTGTCCTTCTGCAAAGGCACTGCTGATCATTGGGTGGATAATAAAACACTCAGGTTCAACATCACATCATCCTGATCAGCTTTTGAATACCAAAACATTTAGCAGGTGTTGCTTTTGTCACTGCTGGAGGACTTCGGGGTGCCTGGGTACCCTGGTGATGAGGAGAGGACACACATATTCAGGAAAAACAAAACAAAACAAAACAAAACAAAAACTTTCCTACTCAGTTCTTGGTGTGGAGTTAAAACTTCTCTCCAAAGCTCAGAGCTACTTGGAGCAGAGCTTTTCACCTGGGCTCATTTCCAGCCTATAGTGGGGTAGCTGTTCTCATTTTGTTCTGCCATGCTGCTCTGCGCTCTGGGTCGTGGCAGACTGATGCAGCTCCCCTCATGGGAAAGCGAGCTGCTGGGACACCAGGCGAACAAAAGCAGCCCTCGTTGAAGCCAACAAGGCCTCCTTCCAGAGCCAGTGACTCCAACCAATGGGATGGAGGGGGAATATTTTATTAACGTTACAGGCATCTCTGCTTCCCTGTTTGGTATCGCAATGCCAAATGCCTGGGGTGGAGGCAAAGGCAGATGTGGAGGGGCTGTTAAAAGGACCTGGAGGAGTAAAGACAGTGGTGCAGAGAAGCGCGCTGCAGTCAGGCAGCTTCAAAGGCATGAAGATAACAATGGCTGGACACATCCCAGGTGGAGCGAGTTATTCTTCCCAGAGCTAAGCCTTGGATCAAAGGAGACCTCCAACCTCCAGGACCCTGGAAGGCAGAGCAGGTTTGGGTGGGTGGTGGTGAGGGACAGGGAAAAAGAGGTGGAAAAAGAGGAAGATTCCCTTTGACACAGTCAGGGCAGGACATGAACAGAGGAGTTCGTTACTTGCTCCAAGCAAATAGCTGCCTGGGAGATGGCAAAGGAAGGTTAAGTTTATGCAGAAGGTGTAGGACCCATTTTTAGCTCAGGAAGCAAAGTTTATATGAGGATAAGGCCTGTGGGTTCCTCTCCACCCTCAAACTTTTGATCCAGCTTGCCAATTTAAACCACATTCAGAAGAGGGGTAGATGCCTCCAAGATAACGCTCCTGCTGATTTGTTTCTCATGAACAGACAAAGAAAAATTCATCACCCACATAAAGAGGAGGCAAACCCAAGCAAGCACCTCTGAAAGGGAGAAAGAGGAGGAATGTCTTTATCTGCTCCTGTTGGCCCATGGCTGGCTGCTGGCTCAGCACGCCCTTATCTCCCACCTGGCCAGCACTCATAAGGGCAGAGAGCTATGAGCCATAGATGTTTCTGAGTCACTTTTCATCAGTTAGTGCCCTAGGCTTCAATGCAAATCTTTTTCCCAAATTCACACCAAGGGAAACACAACAGAGTCGGTACCCTGGGCTTGTGAGTAGGTGAGGAACTGGGACTGAAGGAGGGAATGTTTGAACCTAAATACCAGGGGATAGCTCTAAGAGAGACCTTAAAGATGGTTCACCCTATAATGAGGTAGAAAACCACTTAAAATAAATAAATAAAATGCTGTAAGTAATTGATAGAGCTGAACAGTTTGGCTCCTGCAGCAGTCCTTCTGCTTCCTGCTGAAGGAAACTCAAGGACACTCCAGCAATTAGGACATTGAGTTGGAGATTAGGACACCCACATTCAGCCTCTCTGCCACAAATTTCCTTGGTGGCAAACCTGTGCAAGCTTTCTGTCTTCTGCCAGCTTTCCATTCATCCAACACCCCATCCCCAAAACTATCAATAAACCATTACATTCCCTACTGATCTGATCATGCTCAAGGTCTTCGGGTTGTTTCTCTTAGGGCAACAAAGCTGGCAATGCAGTCACCGATGCAGTGGTGCTTTTACCAAAACCAGGCAGCCGTGCAGCTGTGATCCCAGGACCAAAGCACTCCTTGCCCAGCAGCACCAGCTTCCTCCAGCACTCTCAGCCCGCAGCACTCTCTCCCTTGGCTGTTTTTCAGAGCTCTGGAGCCGGTGCTCTTTCATCTTCATCCCTGGCTTCCTGATGTGCCTCCGTATCTGTTTTCAGGGTGTTTTTTTTCAATTGCTCCTTCCTTATCTACCCTGTCCCCAGTGGTCCTACGTAACCGTGCTGTCACCAGAACTCTATTTAAGCAAACAGCACCTGGTGAAAGCCCTTCTCATGAGCACGGTACATTCGGGGAGAGGTCAGGACTGTCTCAAAACCCCTGTCCTTTGGGGAATAGTTACCATTTCCAGGCCAGATCTATAGGAAGGGATAACATCAGTGTGGAGCAACTGATACAATTTGAAAGACTTCGATCTTTGTCTCAGGAACAAACCCTTCCTCAGGCTTGAAATATTAGCATTGCAAACCACAACAGCTGAGCACTTTGTGATTTTTCCACTGACGGGGAGACTGGCTGGGAAAGCAAGAGCTAAGGTCCCATCTCCCTATCACGCTTAAAGTCAGAGACAGATATTTTGGTGTTCAGCCCAGTTTCTCAGCGCTGGGTGTGGTGAAGGGCTGCAGCCCCAGCAACCCTCTAAGAATTTGCAAAAGAAGCAGCATCGCACAGCCCCGCTTGCAGAGGGCAGGATGGGGGTGAGCCTCCCCTCCAGACCCGCTCAGGAACACAGCAGCATTGGTGCCAAATCCTAATTCCGAGATGCCTGAGGACCCCGCTAATTGGGCAGAATTGTTTGCTCAGACAAGCAGGAAGTAGCCTTTGGCCAGGAAGAGGAATTATTGCGGCTCCCCAAGGACCTCTGCAGTGTGGTTTCTGGCCTGTCTCCACTCTGCTTTTTGTTTAAAATAGTCTCCATCGGCACTTGCCTTCCGTCCTCCTGTCGAGCCCCGCAGCCAGCACGCGTAGACGTGCTAACGGCCCTGTCAGCAACCCCGTCCCAACCCCTCTGAATGCAGAGCAAAGCAGCAAAACCCCACATGCACTTGCTTTAAAATGAAGCCACTCAGCCAGAATAATGCAAAACCATCGGTAATGCCACCATCCTTCTGGATCTGTCAGAATTCAATAGCCTGGCAGTAGACTTCAAGCTCTCCAGCTCCAGGATGGGATCCATCCACCTGAGAACTTCCCCAGGGCAACGTGATGAATTGAGCAGGAAGGGCTTGTTGGTCCCATGTGTGCTCTCCCAAATATATTTCTCCTGAAGTTTCTCACAGGAATTAAAGTTCAAATTCTGACAGTGCACACAAAAGATGAGGTTTTGCCAGATCTCCAAAGACCTGCCTCCGCTACTGCAAGACAATTATATTTCTTGTTCCTGGAGGGTGACAGTAAATGGCCGGCAGCTCTTTGGAGATAAACAACGAAGCCGAGACAGAGTTTTATGGTAAGTAACCTCACCAAGGTCAGGGCACAGCACTGAAGCTGACCCCTGCACATTTACCTCACAGGGCACTTCAGTTTTACTGTCTCGTTTATACTTTTCCCTCAGGATATTGGATGAGCCCTGGTTCCCCTGGGGCTGAGAAAAAGATAAAAAAATGTTAGCGGTAAGGACAAGACCAAACAATCCTCTTCAAGGGGAAGATACCTCTGTAGGGGCTAAAACAGCTGTTCTTTGTATAGTTGACCAACACAGATGTATATTCTTCTCCCCACTGGCAGAAGATAGTGTAAACCATGGAGACAGGCCTGCGCCTTGCAGGAAATGCTGTCACCAGAAAAACTGTGTCACTAGGAAAGTGTGTTAGGCTCATGTAAATCTACCGAGTCCTTTCACAGCAAAACTATGGAGGAGGAAATGCTTATAATGCCAGCAAGTTAACAACATGTTTATAGGAGACATTCTACTGCTGGTAAAAGCCCAAGTACAAAAACACAGCTCAGAGTTTGGGGCCAGTAAATTTAATGTGAAATCAGAAACAAACAAACCAAACAAATCCCAAACCCAAAGTGCTTGCAGAAATATGTTGTGCTTTATTATGGATGATTATACAAGGAGATAGAGATTCTTTTTTTTTTTTTTTTTTTTTTCTTTTTCTTTTTCTTTCTTTTTTTTTTTTTTTAAGAAGCCCATCTCCAGAACAAAAATGTTTAAATCATTAACCATTACATCTGAAAAAGCGCGGCTGAAAAGTGAACTGAAACACATTTTGCATTCTGCCATGCACATGCAAAACCAAAAGCTACAGCTGAAATGAGGGAGTTGTTGGCTACTTCCCAAAGCAGTTGTGGAGATTTTGGCCAACCAGTATTTCAGGACAGACCCTGAAGGGATGCAGATGTCCAGCCTGTGAGCCCCAGTGTTTCGAAATACAGTCGATGAGGTCTGTGGAAGACCTGGTAGGGTTTTTCTCTGCCACCATCCTTACACCTCCCCTTCAAATGAGACAAACAAGAAGTTTAGATAATGGCTTCTTTTACCTACTGTCTGTTGAATTTTTCATCAGGAGACTTCCAACGTTACACACTGTATTAACTTCATCCGAGCAAAAGAAGTTAGAGTTAAGGAGAGCAGAGAACTCCCAGCAGTTTTCTCTCTCCCTGTTTTTTCTTGTATTATTTTTTTTTTCTTTATTTCAGGGAGATTTTCAAGCAACAGAGTACTACAAACACAACTTGAATCTCTGATGTAGGTGGGGCAGGAACTTATATTATCTTCAGCTAATATAAGTGAGCATGAAATAACAGCAGTCTTTGGATTTACATAGCTACATATCTACCCTCTGACCATCCGTGCCCTCCTCTCTTTCTGCAAAATCCCCTTGGGCTTTGAATATACATTATGAAGAAACAGAGAAGACGGCACAAGCCCATTATTTCAGCTTGCGTGTCACTTAAGGAATGAGGATATTTTCTTTAATAGGGTGTTTGCTGGCTGTTTACTGAAGGAATCATCTCTTGCTGGAGGTCATTGTCAACTGCACCGTGAGATTTGCTTTACCAAAGCAGGAGGCTGCTAAGTGCAACAAAAGCAGTGTCTGGAAGGCCTGAAGAATCAACTTTCCAAAGTGTGTTTTTTTTTTTTCTTTTTTTTTTTTTTTTTTCCTTTTTTATTGTATTTTATTTTTTTCACAGAGGATGTTGCTTTAACCTAGATATCTACTTGGAAAATATATTTTCTGTTCCTAGGTTGTTTGACTTTAGGAGAACAATAAATTCCCAAGAGTTCTTACAAAGATCAGTCATGCCTCGTTGTTTTAATGGCATATTTTGAAGTTTTGCCTCCAGAATATTGATAAGAATCAAAGTAACTTTTGATATATGGTGTTAGATATGCTCCAGGAATAAGATCCCTCTCAAGTCAGACTGTCTGCAGACAACTCAGACCACCCACTTCCAGCTTAAGCGCAGCCTGTTCAAAGTCTGCAGCAATTCAGATCAGAGCAGTAGCTGTCTGCTCAAACTGTGGGATCTTGGCATTCATCAGACATGTCCAGCGCACATCTGATAACACAGCCTAAACTGCCCAGGGCCATTTGAAGGCAGGTGAGGGAGAGCTAGGAAATATCAAAGTTGGAAACAGCCTAATCTTCAACTCAGCGCACTGCAGATTTTGAATTTCACACGCATTCCTCAAAATTCCCCAAGTCCCAAAAGCTTTAATCCAGTCACTTTGCAACATATGTGTGTTTTATTTAAAAATAAATTATTCAGTATTACTTTTCCTTTCTTGTATCCAGCTGGCAACATTTTCGGTTAGTTCTACAGGAGCCAACATAACCTCCTATTAGTTACAGCATTGTCCGTTTGTCTACATATTCAACTAATTTTCTGCAAAGCCTCTGGACAATGCATGCAGTGGACTTTTCAGGCAGTTACCCCAGTGCTCCGGGGACTTCCCTGATGCTGCCGTGACTTTTGCCATGCGTCTCCTAGGCTCTTTGCCAACAATATGTAGAGATGGGCACATAACCTAGAGGGATCAAGTTGCCTACAGCGGCTCCAAGCTACCACTCAGCAGCTGATCTGGGGGCTCAGACTGTGGGAGAGGCTGTTCTGAAAGATGAAAGAAATACCTTCAAGTCAGTATGAGCTAATGCAACGGGTGTGGGCTCAGATCAGACACACAAGGTAGCTGCTGAAGTGCCATTTAGGGATGGTAACTTCCTATTCAGCGGTAGATCAGTCGAATCCCTGTAAAATCTACATTAAACTAACGTGTAAGTGACACCACAAAGGGAAACAGGCAACTACATCAGACAGTGCTATGGAAACGTCAGTGCTGAGCTTGGTTGCTGTCAGAAAACCCCGTGCAAGGAGAATGCTAAGAAACATTTGATCAGGAGCAGAGAGTCAGCCAGCAAGCCTCACCAGACAGCTACATGAGACTACGACAGGCTCCACCTTGAATAGTGCATTCGTTCATCTTTCACCAGCTCAGTAAGGTGACAGTGAACCAGGCACGGCACAGACAAGGGTGGCCAAGAGATTTGCAGGTACAGGACCTGCTCAATATGAGGTGACTGAGCCTTGTTAACCTCAGAAGAAGGAGAAAAGGGATAAAATGAAGCTCACGAATGACCCAAGGGAGGTGACTGGGAGGTTTTACTCAAGACCCCCCATTTAGCAAAACCTGAGGAGCAGCTTGGGGAATTGTCAGTGGCAGGTTGAAACAACACCAGCAAGTAGCCACAAAAAAGAGTTGCTTCATTGTGCACCATGGGTTTAACCATGGTTCTCCTCACCCCAAGGCACAAAAATGGCTGGAATATGACTCCTTGCTTATGCAATCTTTGGGCCATATTCATAGGAGAAATGTCCTTCAAGGGACTGTTAAAGACAAGAAAAAGACAAGACAAGACAAGACAAGACAAGACAAGAAAAGAAAGCACTACATATTAGAAAAAAACTGGAAGAGAGGGAGTAAAGGTACTTCAGGTAATGACATCTCCCCTTGCTTGATGTCTCCTCCCGTGGCCTTCTCATGAAGGATCTGCTCTCCTGCAGCTGACCACATGCTGAACCAAGGTGCTTTGGAGCAGGATTAGCTCTCCCCTCTGCTGTACCCTGCAAGGAGAAGTGTGTTTGAGGAATGATCCCCCCCCCATTTCACGTACTTCGGCTTCCCTGCAATGCACTGCACATCCTGGCTGCCCAGGGCTCCTTTCTCGTGCTTGCTGTGTATGTAAATGTGAGGGGACGACGGCAGCGTGCGGTGATGAAATGGCTGTTTCAAGAGGCCAGCAGTGGCTCTGAGAGTTATTGCAGCTCTCCCCCATTTATTTTCTCCAGCTTCACATATTTTCAATAGCTGCTCAGCCACATCCTTACCTATAACACAGGGCTCCTTTCAGCAGTGCTCAGGGGAGGGAGGGGTTGCAAATCAGATGTTGCTTTTGAGGGAGCTCTCTTTGCTCCAGGGTGACACGGCTTTTACTTCTAGCAGCTTTTCTAAGAGGGTTTCCATCTGTGCACATCAGGAGCCCTGGATCCCAATGGCCTCTGGTGGCTGGCACACACTGACAGCCATGTGTCCTTCTCCACCAAGTCCAGTGGCCACCACAGTCCGGAGGCTCCAGTTTGCCACCATGAGCTGAGGACATCGTCTGGTGAAGGATAAGCTGCAGGACCACAGCAGCATGGGGATGTGGAGGGAAAAGCTCCACAGGGTCTTGCTCCCAGATTTCCCCATTCAGTCCCATGACAGCATCCGAGAGGCTCCCTCCCCATTTTATCTCTGGTCTTGGAGGTGTTGGTGAAGGTAAACAGGAGTCCTGGTGGCCAGAGCACAGCAAACGGGAGGTGACGTCGCTTTTTGCCAGGGAGAAACAGTTCTGTCTCTCTGCATTCTGGAGAAAAACACCACAAAAACACTGAAAACTAAACGGAGAGAAACACATCCTGGCTGCAATTTTGACCATTTGCCCCAGCAATCCACGTTATGGGAGTTATTTTTCATATGTGACAGGAGTGCCAGCTGGAACATAGGCCCGAACTGGAAGGTGACTGGTGGCAAGGTGGAGGGACACCACAGGGAGCTCGGGGCCCCTGGGGCTACAGCTTGCTCCAGCAGTGATCCCATACTGGGGTTTGCTGCTTGTCCTCACCTCCCACAGTGAACCCCATCCCTCCTCACACCGGTGTCTCCTCTGCTCACCATCACTTTGTTCTCCCTGGTGTAGAGCAGTGGAGATCTTCACAGAATTGCTGTTTTTCCATAGGATGTCACGGCGGAAAATATCCCTGTGCTGGATTCCAGGGTCGAGCTGAAATTACAGAAATATCCAGCACCAATGTTAAGCAGATGATTAAATATGAAAATGAGAGTTTAAAAAGAGTATTATTGATCTCACATAATGGAAAGCAGTTTCCGTGTTCTAGCTGAAAAAAAAAATCCAAATTAGACAGCCCCTTATTAAAAACCTTCCACTCTATTTCTTGGTCTAGTGAAATTCCCAAGTGCAATTTTTATTCTGCTCTCTTAAATGATCATCTCCTTTTAATCATCAGAAAGAAAATTAACCTGCTGAACAAAGACACTTTCAGCATTTTCATATTCAGCAGCATAAGAAGAAGACAAACTTAACGTTCAAACATCAAAATTGCTGTGAAACAAAAAGAGAGACAAAGACACTCTGGGGGAGGGAGGGAAAAAATGTTTCTCCAAAACACAGCAATGCACAAAACTTCCCTGGATGCCCACCTGCACAGCCCGTCGCTTGTCACATCCCATCCCCACCCTAACCAGAACAGCAATTTATCACCACGTCGCTTCATTGCTTTATTATCCGTAAACACGGCAAAGGCCCACGCCTGTAAAAAAGCAGGTTTAAGGGGGTAATTAAAGCAGAATAATTGACCAGCTTGAGGCTGCAGCAGGGAGTGCAGTGCCAATCTGGTATTTTTATTAACACGAGCGCGCCGTGACAAATGAAGGCAACAGTGGGTTGGGGCGGGGGGTGCTCGGTGCAAAACCACTGCAGAGCTGAATTTGGGAGGCTGAGCTCTTTAATCTCCCCCTGCTTGGCTGGGAAGGTCCCCAGAGAGGCTGGGTGTTTGTAGATTAATCAGAGGCATCTATTTGCTCCCGAGCGAAAGGGCTCCCTTCTTCGCACGTCCGAGCAAGGTCATCACTCGGTGCCGGGAGCTCTCAAACGCGCCGCGGCGCCCTCCGCTTGCTCATTAGTATTCCACACCTCACATGGGTTAAATTTGCCATTTCATTTAGAAGGCTCCTGTTTGCATTTTTCTTCCGTATCGTAGGCCTCATCAGAAGAAACAGGTGCTACTGGTAAAGATCCAATAAGCATTTATACATATTTATAGCAAACGCCGGACACGGCCTTTTGCTTAAAATTCTGAATATTCAGCGAGTGGCTCGTTCTGTGCATTAGAAAAGAAAGAAAGGGGAAAGAAAGGCTAATTTGGAATTAGTGCTGTAAATATTTGCAGAAAATGAGGCGGTAAAAATCACAGTAGAAAAGATTTGTGCTGCATGCATTGGCTAGAGAGAGAGGCACAGATACACAGAGCCATAGCCAGCCTGGACCTGGAGCAAGCTCTGGTTCAACTGGGTGAACCTGAAGCCCAGTTCTTACCATTATATATTCCAAATAAATAATAAATCAAGGTACTAATGGGTTAATGCTGATGTCCAGTGCTGTTCAGAGCAGCCCATAAGAAGCTGCTTGCTTCCTGCCACAGCTTCTGCTCCACAAACCCAAGGCGCAGACCCAGCCACTGCCACGATGGAGAAAACCCACCCTGATTCCTGCAGTGCAGGAACTGGCCACAACTCATCCTTTTTTTTTTTTTTTTTTTTTTTTTTTTTAAGTAATAATAATTACAAAGGTCTTTCTTGCCGACATCTGTTTCTAGGTCTAATTCATTCCGAACCCAGTCCTGTGCCATCAAGGCCATCAGCCGTTTTTGCTTTTAATTGCCTATTCCGAGCATTAATGTGTGCCCATGTTCTTAGGGAGGCTGTTAAAAGGTAAACTCTTAAAATTCCCAGGCTCTCGTAATAACACAGAAAATGTCATTCTTAACACCAGCTAGACTGGTGCCACAATTACCCATTGACTGGCTTGGCTTTAACGTTATATCGCTTCCTGGCATTTGAAATATTCAGTAAAAAACATATATAAATAAATAAAAAATCTGCTCTCACCAGGAAACAGAGAGAGAGAAAGTCCCAGAGCCTCTAAGCGCTCCTTACAAAGAGTCTCTTAAAATCCTTCCATGAAAAAAAAAAAAAAAAAGAAAAAAAGAAAAAAAAAAAAAAAGAAAATAAAGGAAACCCAGCTAATAACACTTTTCCACATAAATAATGTAGTTTGTAACTGGCCTTTGGAGAAGGCTGAGCCCAACAGAGGTCCCTTTGTAAGGTCGAGCACTGATTGCCTGCTGCTGGGCGCTTTCATGATGATAGCTTTTCATGCAGCGGCATTGCAGCGCACTAAAAATTAATAAGCCAGGCTGCCTCCTCCCGGCAGCCCTGAGCTGAAATGGATGTAACCCCGGCAGATGTCAAGCACAAGGACCACAGTCTTTCCCCAGTGGCTTTTTGGGGGGCTTGCAGGCTGCCCCTGCCCACACAAGCTCAGGTCCCCACTGATTTGCCTCTGCCCTCCTGCAGTAATAAGGAGCAAAGGACACGGCTACCTGCAATGGCAGGAGAGGGGATTTGGTGACTCCTCATGTTGCCTTTCTCCTGTCCTTAATGAAGCACTGATATAAGCCCTAATGCACGTGTGTCCTCGGAGAGGAGGCTGCTATTAAAGTCCCAGGGGTGGCTGGGCCAGGCTGCACTGCCAAGCTGCAGAGGCATTTAGAAGAGATTCCCCCCTCCCAGAAAAATAGTGCCCACCATTCTCCCTCCCCCCACATTAATGCTTGCAAAAATAACCATTAAATCCTTCTTTTCCAGTTCCCAACATGAAGGTGTGGATGCCAAGTGACACCTCTCAGCCCTGGTGGGCACCCAAACCTCCTCTGCTGCACCTCCTGGTCTTGTGACGCTGTTTTTGGGGTGCTGGGGACTCTCTAGGATCTTGTGGGAGTTCGAGACAGCCAGCGTAGCTGGGTGGTACCCCACACTCACAAGCTTCAGGGAGCAAATAATACTGGTGCTTGCCCAGGACAAGGCCAGGGAAGCTGATGGAGGCAGGATTCACCAAAGGCAGGCAAGGGGGAAATTGCACCTGCAGCCCCTCCTAACAAGAGGTGTTTCCCTGGTCTTCAAGTCTGCGATGCTCAGCTTTAGGTTCACCCTCTGTGAGGCACGTTGCTCCTCCTGGCTCACTGAACAGCGTGGTGGCAAAGGGCACAGCTCCTTAGAGAACATGAGAAACCCCAAGAACACCGAGTTTCATGGCCTAAATGGAAAAGCAGAATGCCTAAAGCAGAAATCAGGGGCTGAAAGGCAACTGAGTGCCCAGCTTGAGTGCTAGGCTTACAGCTGCATTTTCAGAGGGAATGAATGAAAATATGCATGTTATTTGGTATCTCGTCTTTCTTAGCAAGAAATCCTTGGCAAAAAATCATTGTAGTCTGCAAGCAGAGACAGATCAGGCTCTTAAATGCATGTTGAATGTGTAAGCGATAGGTTAGAGTCATGAAGAAGCTTCAAATCTAAGAGCTGAGAATATCTCGCTTTTAAATGCGAGCACGAACCTTGACACCAAGCGCAATATTGCTTCCCTGAGAAAACCTCCACAGAAGAGCTCTATTTTCTGACAGCCAACATCCGAAATTAAACAGCTTCCACGTGTGTCAATAAAAGGAATTGGCTTCATTATTTGCAGTCCCTCAGTGATCATTTCTGGTCCCCTTTGGTAAATGTCATTACGCTTCCAGACAGCCATCTGCACCGTGGGCAACCGTGCTGGTGGGGGAGGGAGCCAGAAGGACAGGAGATGGAGATGGTCCTGTCCCCCAGGCAAGGGCAGGAGGTGTGGGCAGCCTCTGGTGGATTCCCATCATCTTAGATGGTG
Source organism: Aythya marila (assembly GCF_965140915.1). Classification (NCBI taxonomy): domain Eukaryota; kingdom Metazoa; phylum Chordata; class Aves; order Anseriformes; family Anatidae; genus Aythya; species Aythya marila. The sequence goes on along the minus strand of NC_139046.1, from coordinate 5,307,157 downwards.
TTTAGAGCCTGCTAGATCAGCACAGGGTGCTGAGTGAAACCAGACTCTGGTGTATTAATACAGCCCAGTCCAACGTCCACTGCAGCTAGAGAGGCTGCAGGTTCCTGGTTCCAGTTCTGCCTCCTGTTCACTCCCCCAAGCAGTTTCTGCACCTTTTCCTTACTCTTTTCACAACCTGCTGAGCCTTGCACAGAGCTCTTCCCTTTTATTCCCCACCAAGCTGAAGGTTATCGATGGCAAACCCAGGGAATTGCTCAGCCAGCGCAGGAGGCGGGCAGCAGCAGGGTGAGCTGTGCCCAGCATGGTGCAGCTGCAAGCACACATCGGGCCCTACCCTAACTCCAAAATGAGCTCCCAAATGCAGCCTCTCAAGGAAAAAAACCCCTCTTGGCTATATCTTGGGGTTCTTCTAGTGGGGCTGAACCTGCGGCTCTGGTAAACACCAGCAACCACGCAAACCATGCGTGAGGGGAGGGTCGTGCTCCATGCACTCATCTCTGAAATGTCACGGCCCTTTTCCTGCTCGTGCCCTGGCACACGACCTTGTTCACAGCACTGTGCAGTAGCTACCCAAAAAAAGGTGTGAGGCAGGACTGGAGGAACGTCTGATCTTGGCCCAGGTCTGCTGGCAAGCCTTCCGCCGTACATTATGAATGCATATTGAATTGAACAGACCCTTGCTGGGGCCTCCCTCCCATTCAAACAGCCTCGCACGCAGTAAATCTACCTGGATAGTGAGTAAAAAATAAAAAATTAAAAAAAAAAGTATTTAGTTCCTTTTCCATAATGACAAATGTTGGTTTAAAAACATTAATTGCTAGTCAGTTTGTTGGGGTTGCTAATTGGCAGCAGAGCTGTTGCTAACCGAGAGCAGCATGAGGAAAGGGACAAGAGAAGAGGTAGGACCAGCTCCAATCCCTCTCTCTCCCCTGGCCCAGGACTGCTTCCCAATTCCCTCTCCATAACTAACAGCAAAAGCAGGCACAGCATTTTCTGTAGCAAAACTGTCTGTGCATTGAAAAATTAGCAGCTAAACTTTGCTTTCCAGCAAATGCCAAACTGCTTCTCATTCACTCCAGCACTGCAGCTTTTCATAGTTTATTATTTATGCCTCCTCTCAGAGTTTCCCACCTGCACCACCTCTATCAATGGGCATGAAATAGAAATCAATAGCAGCTGTGGGTCCAGCAGTGCTGGTGTTAGACCCCAGCCAGGAAGCAGTGGATGATGCTGCTGAGAAAACAGGAGGGCTTTGTGCATGCCTGGAGGTGAGCTGGGCTCACTCCCCTGCTTAGGGTCACGGGCAGCTGGTCCTGGCCATCCCCTCGCCCTGGTGCACATCTGCCTCACCCATTCCCTTCAGAGATCTGGTCTTCCAAACTGTCAGCAACAGAGGTTTTTACAGGCAAAACGCGGGTGTTTTGTTATCCACCTTATGAAAAAGTTGTTCCTCAACTCATGGTTCAGAGCATGCAAGCTCTCCCTGTTGGCATCCTGAGGGTCGGTCCAGCACAGCACAGAGAAGCTACACTTGGAGATGGATGGCTAAGTCTGTGTGAAATAATGGTTCGGCTTTGCAGAAGTATTTCTGCCATCAATTGGCTCATAAAATTTATATATAAGACAGAAAGAGTGATCCTAGGTCTTCAAAAGAAAAGGGGACGCATGATGCAGTATCCAACTCATCTCCAGGAAAAAGGCAAGGGTTTGTCTCTCTATGCATCTGAATTTTAGACCCAACAGCTTCACCTCTTCTCCCTTGGTAGATTTAAGAGCAATCCAATGTTTCTATCATGGGTCCGCCAGTTGGCCATAGAGCAGGACTGGAGGTGGGTTGAACTTCTGGGGTACTTCCACGGAGTTATGCAGCATTCCCCACTGCATGACTCTGCAGGGAGCAGCTTGCTGAAACCTGGTGCCTCCAGGATTAACTGTGAGGTCCCATCAGGTTGCTCTGAAAACACAGTGGAAGGAGGGTGGTTCCTGACAGCTGCCAGGCTCCTGCCACCCAGTACCCCCATTGCTAGCAGCATTTCTGCTCCCTGTTGTCACACCTCATCCCCGGCTGCTGAGGACTTGCCCACAGCTCACTGTGTTTCTTTGATGCTTGGTGGTGCAAACAGGCTGGGAAGGGCACTGCTGAGAGGCAGCAAAAGAGCTGTAAGGATGGAAAAACTAATAGGGGAGAGAGAGAGAGAGAGAGAGAGAGCTGCTGTAAGTACTCATGCATGGCTTCAGGCTTTTGTGCCAGCCCATGGGCACTGAGAGTCCTGGGGCTGCACAGGCTCTGCCCCACACCTGGCACGGAGAAATGCAGGCGAAAATAGAGGATGGAAAACACAGAAGACCTGAGACTGCATTAAATTGTATCTAAATGCAAATAACTCCTCTGTGTCAGAAAGGAATGCTGATAGCGAAGGCTCCTGAGCTGCATCCTTGAGGCTGCACGTGTCCTCAGCCTCCTACATATGGAAAACTTTGTGTATCCTGCTCTGAGCCGTAGGGCTGGGAGGAAACGAGGCTCCTCCGGGCCTCTCCGCCAGTTCCCACCCCAGGGCAGGAACTGGAGGTGCGAGTGCTGGGAGGGTTGCTGCGTGTGGATCAAATTGCTCTGCAAACAGCCAAGGGGAAGAGCTTCCCTCCTCGTCAGGGAGAAACTGGGCTCAGGCAAGAGAAACATAGCCCACGGGTGCCTGATGCTGAAAGCACATCCTTCCCCCAGCAGGTATTTAGAGCGCTAGTAATTAGTCTACCAGACATTATCCTCCCTTCTCTTCTGTTTAGCAGTGAAACAGAAGAGTCTGTACAAACCTCAGGTTCAGGCGGGATGCATTGGCCTGAAACCATCCAGGTTTGAAAGGCGATGGCCTGACAGCCTGTATCGATGGCTGCAGGAATTTCTCTGTGGTAGGAAAAGGAAACCAACACCTCTGAAAGGGGCAAGGAAAGCATCCAGAGACACAGTCATGAAATGTGAGAGAGCAGCAGAGGCACACATCCATCCCTGGGGGTCTCACCCCCAAAAGCAGCATCCCCTCTCTAACTTGGAGAGCTGATTTAGCAACAGCAGGCTCAGGTTTTTTTGACTTATGAGCTATAAGCATCCCCAAGAATTAAAAATATGTATATTTAAAAAGCCTCATGTCTTATAAGGCAAATGAATAGTACAGCTGGGATCTGTTTCTCATTCCTTACACAGAGCTCTCCTGCACTGTGCTGTTTCCACATTTAGGATAGATAAACCTGTGCTGTATTTGCAAGAATCCCTCTGCCATCACAAGGGAGAGAGAAAGGGAAGACTTGTAACAAAATCTCACAAATTACACCCAGAAAGCACCCTCCTAAATGCTGGAGCTTAGTGGGAGAGATCGCAGCTCCGGAGCCTCCCAGCCCCTGTTCCTGAGCTCCCAGCCTGTTTCCAGAGTCTCCACACTTGGGTTAAGGTGTACAGGGGAAGTTCTTACCTCACCCCAAATGTTTATGCCTGGAGCATACCCAGAAGCACCTCCCTAACTCTAGGGCACTGAAAACCAATGTCAGGAGCAGGTCCTCAGCCCTGGTCTCGGGAGAGCCCCAGGAAGGCAGCAGGGTGGGCAGCAGCTAGGTGGGAGCAGAGCAGTGACATAGCCAGCTACATGGCACAGCTGGTGAGGAGATTGTAAATCAGGAATAAAATATGAAGCACACATGAATGCAGGCCCTGCTGCCAATAATTTCCACTCTTGGCTCGATTACCATTGCTCTTTTTGCAGCTGCACACATGCAGTCATTACAGAGCATTTTGGCTAAACACATTTTGTCTTCTTTTTATGTCTGCCAGCTGAATCAAAGGTCTTCATGCAAGTAGTGTGCTCCATGACATAATCCATGACACTTTCCTGGGGAGCTCTGGTTCCCATACAGCAATAAATTGATTACAGTATGAGAAGACATGCAAGATCCTCATCTGCCTCCAAGGAAACAGAGGCACAAATGTTGTCCTCAGCAAAGGCTACACTGCTTTATTTCAAAGGGAAAGCAGGGATGAACTGGGATGTGGTTAACTTGGTGAACTAGTGTCACAGATAAAAACTACCTTCCCTCTGTGGGAATTTTCTGGCAATGCTATCTGAGCACACACCTCACACCTTTTTCCTGGTATGTGCCACACACGAGGTCATGCAGCAGGGTTGTTTGTTTCTGAACCCCATACACTGAGTGCAGCAAGGCGAGGAGAGAGGCACAGCAAGGGACCTTTGCTGCCCCCAAAGCCGGAGTGTGGGCAGAGGATTACAGCATGGCAAACCACCAGAGTGGCCATATCCGTCAGTCTAACCCATGTCATGCCTCCAGGGATGACAAAGAGGGGATGGCTAGGAGGAAGTCTAAGCTCAGGGAAGCAGCGACCAATATTGCCCCAGCTTCTAGTCATTTTCACTACAGGGGCTTCCCAAGACAGTTGTGGTATCTGAAAGCCAGAAACATTACCTGAAAGCCAGACCTGAAGTCCAAATCAAGAAGAAAAAAAAAAAAAAAAAAGAAAAAAGAAAAAAAAAAAAAAAACAACACAGACACATACACACACATAAAAAATTCTGCTCAGCCTGCATGGCACACAGAGCATTCGTGAGGTTTGTGGTCCAAGCTCTTCCTTCTCCCGTTAAGTCCTCCAAAGTCAATGTCTGAGGTTACCCGGCTAATAGAGCTAGAAGACATGATTGTCCTGACACTGATAAGCACATCTGTAACCCCAAATCTAATTGTTCTGTGACCCCTGTGATATTTAGTCATGGGAAGGCTTGCTGTTTTAGAGTTCCCTCAGGTAAAACCATGCCAGACTCCTGCTGAATTGCTGCCAGCTTGTATTAAGGCCTTCCAAATGAACTTCTGTGTTGCCAAAAATACATCCAATTAATCTCAAAATAAATCTTGAAAATCTCAGATGGAAGAATTCAGTCAAAATCTTAGTCCATTTACCACTGAGAAACCAAGGTATTTGTAACCTTTTCAAACAGAAAACTCCCAAACTGCCCGTCAGTCTTGAAACAAACTTTGGCCTCTCATCTTCACCCCCTGACTCTCAAATACCAGGTAGAGCTGGTGACTGGCTAGGGACCCATGGATTTGGACATGTGAAATCCTTTCAGGTGCCAGACCAACCTCAAACAAAGCCAGAGCAATGTGACTCCCTGGTGAGAGCTGCAGCGTGCAGTGCATGGAGAGTGACCCTCAGCCCCTGAGCTGGCATGAGCTGCAGGACACCCCACAAGTGAGACTCTGGCCTCACATGTGCTTGGCTCTGCACCTACAGATGCAGAAAAACAAAAATGATGCAGGAAAAAGTCAGTCCAGAAACCTTTCTGTACACACCAGAGGTCACACATCAATATGCAACTCTTTTTCCATGAAGCCAAGAAGGCTTCGAAGAGCTGTTTGATGGAAACAGGGAGGGCATGCCAGAGGAAGGCTCCCTTTCTCATCCAAACTTGGTCTTATGGAAAGGTTTTGGGATGTCTGCTGTTGCAAGACCCACTTGCAGAAGTATCTTGATTCTCAGAGCTGAATTCACGCTTGGCCTGTTCTAAATTCGGCTATAAAAGCAAGGTGTCCAGACGCAGGCTTGGAGACTTTCTTGAAATATCTTGGCTACAAAAGTGTTCTGGAAAGTGACTTAGTGGAGGAAAAGAGGATGACCTTACCAAATCATCAAGTGTTATTTTTTCAAGTTAGTCCCCCAGTGATTTTCATTTACCTCCTGGTAAATAAAACTACATGTATGTTACCTCTCAGGACAGAGTCTAGCCCACAATTTTCTTTTGCCTGTTCACAGTCAAAAGAAATGTTCCAGCCACAATGGCAAAGGTTTTAAATGTGTATTCATGTGTTTATCAAACTTATCCAGCATTACCCTGATCACTGCTAAGCAGTTTCAAGGGGACTTTTACACCAAAAATATAACCCAGCCCCTGTTACGAAACAGGAGGGAACCAAGGAACCAACCTGCAGGAGAGCTCCTCTGCAGGTGAGCACTGAGATGGCCCTGCAAGGATGCCCAAGCAGGGCCAAGTGCTCTCAGGTGTGCAGATCAGCATGCGCTGGTAACAGCAGCTCCCTGGTGCCTGTGCTGCATTCATTTTGGCTTGCATTGGCTCTCTGGGAGGGGTTCTGGTTTTTCTTAGCTTTCTCCCTCCTTCTGCAATGGCACATTTCATCTTTGGGTCTTTCTTAGGAAATGTTGTGCCGCTTCCAGGGACTTCCACTGACCAATATCCCAGTTCCTTGTTGTGCTCCCTTTATCTTCTGCCTCCTCATCCCCTTTCCAAGACTACAAACAGGCTGTTGCAAGGAAATCATATTCTTCCTGATTGTTCAGAGAGCAGCTAGTCTCAAGGTCACTCTTGTGCATAAATTGCAGGTATCAGCATATTAGCACCACTACTCAGGCATTCAAAAACAAATCTTAACAGAAGAGCTCATCAGTTTAGCTGTCTCATGGCTAAACCTCACCTTTACGCATGGCTTCCTTTCCTTACTGATTAGAACACAGTAGATTCATTATTATTATTTTTAATTTGGTTAAATACAACTACACGGTGTCTTTTAATTGCCTTTTTTTTTTTATTTTTCCAGTCGAGCTGCCAAGGGATGTAAGCAAATTATATGGCTTTACAATTCTGCCCGCTGCAGACAGACTTGTGTGGCCAGCGTACCAAAGACACTGTGAAAACACTACCTTTTACTGGAAGTGTAAACTCAATAAACCCCCAGGAGAGCAATAAAAATGCAGTAGCCAGCAGATTTAACAAGGACATGCTCAGTGCACAGTGTAATCTTATTATGTGCTTAATGCCCAGTGGAATTACAGGAATTTGATTTAGCAACATCAGATTTCGGTTTCTCAAATTATACTGACTGCTTATAAATTAAGACTGCGATTTGGGATAATTGCTTTTCATTTGCATTGGCAAAGCCCATCTATTATATTTATTCTCACCACACTGTTTATATTTTGGAAGTGTCATGGAGCATTGCCTTTGGGACATAAACTGGGGTGATGGAGGGCTTTCCTTTGCATCAGTGACACTCACGCTCCTTCCCCATTAAGCTGGAGTAAACGTTCTACCCTAGTGATCTTTATATGCTTGAAAGGCCTATTTTACGGTTTCCCAAACCTGACTGAACACAGTGAGAGATGAGTGAGTTTCTGCTGAAGGACCCTGTCTTATTCTCCATCAATTTTGGGCTGGGACAGCATCGTTGGACAGCCCATGAACTGCAGGTGTGCAGAGCAACGGCGTCCTCACAGCCGTTCCAGCATCACGCTCTGGAGTGGTTTCACTTCACATGATCCGTCTTGGCGCTCTGCCACTGCTGTGTGTAAATGAACTGGAGAGAATTAGGCAGTGAGTGATTAATTACCTCTGGGGAGGAGGCGTGCAGCCGCTGAGCTAGCAGGTAACAGCAGTGCTCGCAGGGCTGTGAGGCAGATCAATGAGTGGCCATCGAGCTGCGTGAGGGCACGATCAGCACTTGAGCTCTGGGACAAAGCATTCCATCTCTAGAGGACTGAGAGACATAATTAAATGTAATGGAATGAGCAAAGGGCACAGGAATACCTCTAGAAGAAGACAGGAAATACCTTTGCTTCAGACTTTGGCTCCCATGTCTAAGACATCCGTATAATCTTCAATGACTCTCTGTGCGAACCACGGCGTGCAGTAGCATTACTTGATTTACTGAGGATCATTCAGACCAGCTCACACAGTTGTAATTCCCTGGGATATTAACATATTCTGGGCTGGAAAACCTTTTCTGCTCCAAAGTCATTAATAGATCCTAATGAGTTGATTAAAAAATTAACAAGGTAACAATTCAATTAGGTATTGCACCATTGGGCCATGCATGCAGCTGCAATTGGCAAGCACATCAACAGACTGCTAAATGAGAAGTGCCTCTGTATGCTTCCTGCATGACAGTGAATCCTATGGCTCTTACCCATGGCTGGGGCGGAAAGTGTCCTTTATGCATTTTCTGAGTGATATTTGCTGCGATACGCAAATAGCATTCTTGTTTTGATGAAGTAAAACTGAACCACCAAGCCTTTCAGCCTGTGATCGAGGCATTAGGTGGCAAGTCAGCTGGAGATAACTCACAGACAGCTACAGAATTTCCATGACTCCACACTCATTTGGAAATTTAACTCATTCCTTAACAATATTATCTAAAATGAGGTCCTCTAGCATTTGCCCTGTCTTCAGCTCATACTTGCTGAGTGAACAAAAGCATTTGAGCACTAACCCAGCAGCTGCTGCAGCAAGGCTCACATGGGGCTTTCCTGCAATGCTGGGAGCCCTTTCCAAGACATGAATATGAGGTCTGAACTCCATTTCTGCAGCCCTGAGCTCCTCCACAGGTGCTGTGGGATGGCTCACTGGTGGCTAGCAGTAGCCCCAGTGCCATCACATAGTCCATTCAGAGGTCTAACGCAGGGATTCCTCCAGGCGTAGGGCTTCTGCAGGGATGGAAAGGGCTTGCTGTGGCCATGCAGAGCCCCATGGACCCCATAAAGCCCTTGAGAGCCTAACAAGGCACATTCAGGGAGATGCCTGCTCTGGAGCTGGTCTTTCAAAGCACAGAAGGGTCCACCCAGCATCAGCAAGAGAGAGACCCAAAACACCATGCTGCTGCTCAGCACTCCCCAGCAGCTGAAGCCATGGAGAGCTGTTATGGCCCCTTTTAACATCTCTCCAGCTCTGCTTCCCAGAAGGATTATGTTCCGAGCTGTGCTCCTGGCACCATTTTGCCTGCACTTTTAATCTGCCCCTTCTGCACTTCAGGAGGTGCATCTCAGTCACCGTTCCCAGCGTCACGCCTGGCAGATTTGTGTGTGTCAGCTCTGCGTGACCGTGCTGCACCGTGCTGTTAACCTTCATTAAGACATTTTAATAATTGAGCATATGATGCACCAGACATGTAGCCAAATCTTAGAGTGTAACAAAACAGAGGACAATGACATTAGCTGCAGCCTTGGAATAAATACCACCATAAATATCACTAAGCAGGTATCGCACGAAAACACCTGCCCTTGACATTAAAAAACAAGCTCAACCACACTGAGAGGGGAAAACAATGCATAATACATTACATCTTATCTGCATCTCAATACCATTAAATGAGCATGGTTAATGCTTTAATAATCTGCCAGGGAACACTGTGGGCTCTGCATCTGAGCTAACCCAAGAGAGAGGAAACGCTCTCATCTGTTGCCTTGAGCAAGAAGAAATACCCCAGGCCACCCTTGGCAAAGAGGGATCTTTGTGAGCAACGGCGCAGAGAGGGGTTCAGGAGGAGCCAGTTCTGGCATTGGCAATACTTCAAAGAGTGGAATCACACGAGGGAAGGAGGATGGACTCACAGAAGGGCCTATTTCTCACCATGAGAGGAGGATAAGGATGCCCAGAGGAAGCAGAGTGGTGTCTCACAATTTCCCACTGATCATCTTTGGCCTTTACACCTTCAGGGTGCAGCAAAGGCTCCTTCTGCTGTAAAGGAACGCTTCCTTGGGACTCTGCACCACCCTGATTTGGGGACGGCTGGGTTTTAGCAGGGAGCAGTGCTCCACACATCGCCACATCCCTTTCCCAACCCTCCACCGTTTGTAGCAGATATTATGCTGTCAATCAGCAGGAGTAAATCCATCAAAGGCATTCAGCGCCTCCTTGCTTGCACACATCCAGATCTAGGGTGGGATGGGTAAAAGAGACACTTTGAGCTGGGGTGACCAGCAGGACAGGGCAGGAGGACATTCAGCCTGCCAGAGTTCCCAAGGCAGGTTGGAGACTAGTTTTCCAGCTTTTAATTTATCCCTCTCACCCAGGAGTTCAGTGTTTTCCCTTTTTAAAATAAATATTTTTTCTTCAGCTTATAATTCCTGTGTTGTAATAAAACAGCTTCAGAGATCAAAAGCTCTTGGGGGGTCTTTCGGCACCTTCAAGGAATTATAAAAAAAAAGAAAAAGTGTTGGGTTAGAGGGGGCAGCCCTGCTTCCTAGCAGCTTGCACACACACGTGTTTCCAACTGATGCTTTCATTTTGAAAGAAAGCTAGGAAATGGAGTTGAAAGTCAGTATTTTTCTAATTTTCTTCTGTAGGGAAGGAAAAAAAAATCTCCAATGAGGAATTGCAATTGAAGGATCTGGGGAGGCAAAATCCAGGGCTGAGGCCAGGTAAGAAGCTTTCTTCATTTGCATTTGCACCTGCTAGCAATCAGACTGGAATTTACTGATATCTAACGCTTCCTGATCCCAGTCTATTTGCTGTAAAAGACATTCCAGATGTAGGCACTAAACAAATTCTTTACCTGTCCCTGTTGGCAGCAAGGTTTTGGGACCATTTCTCTTTATTTGCACATTACTGGGGCTACTGGTCCCATGAAAGGAATTCAGCAAAAGCCAGCAGAAACCAGCTGAAAGAATGAGCTGAAAAGAGAAAATAAAAAATATAAAAATCAGGGTCCCTTTGGGAAAAGAAAACTGCTGGTGCCATTGAAACCCACATCAAAACTTGCAGTGAGTTTAATAAGGGCACGTTTAGGCTCCGTGCCCAGTTTTGCTGGCAAAGGAGCATTATCAGTAAAACACTAAAGGCCCTCAGTGGGGCCTGATTTCAGAAAGAAATGAATATGCAAGGGTCCCCAGCCTAGCTAATTTTGGGTACTGTGGTGTGTGATCCTTATCCAAGCCGGGAAGAGAACTCCAGAAGTCCAAAACCCATTTTGCTCCATGTTTAGAAAGAACCTGGCATGGCTGCAGTGTAGATTAAGACCGAGCTGTGCTTACCCAAAGGAGTTTTCTGCCTTTTACAAGCTCCAGCAGTGTTTCTGCTGGGACAGAGTTGCTTTCTGCGCTATCGTTGGCCAACTTGGGAAGCCAAAACCCCGCTGGTGTTTCCAGCTCTGAGAAGGGCCAGTCCCGGTCCAGCTTTGGCTCTGAGTGGATGCTTTTTAATGTGCCTAAATTTCTGTATTTCATGCCTTCCCATGCCATTCCTTCACTCATTATTTATCATTTGGCAACCAGGATGAGCATCCTGCTGGCTTTCTCCTTCAGCCGAAAGGACAGACAGGCTGGACATGTTGCTGAGGGCTGGAGCAGGAGGTGCAGCATGATTGTAGAAGGCAGAGGAGGACTGCTGCCTCCTGGTCCCACGGGCTTTCCCTGTCTCCTGGGGGCTTGACGTGAGGATGGGATTAAGCAAACCATGTAATGAAACGTCCTACATCTCCATGAACAGGGATCATAGAAACAATCAGGAAGGACGAAGCGTGGGGTCATGTTTCACGCCCCAGCACTGTTCCTCTCTCTCGCCCCCACCAGTTTAGGATTGCCAGGGCTTCTAAAATAATCCAGGGTTGAGCATCTTCTAATGGATTTAAAAGTAAAATTCCAGGTGAGAACAGGCCCTTTGATTCTGCTGATTCTGCAAGCTATCATCCTTCAGGAACCCTTCTTGAAGGATGCTGCATCTTCTACCTGGGCCAGCCCCTCCAAAAAGCTTTGCTTTTCTAAACCTGCATGTTTTCTAGAGCAAAGCTAGAGTAGCCTTTTTAAAGTAAAGAAGACTCAGCAGAAGAAAGGTTAAAATGAGACTCTGCAGACCTCCCGCTGCCATGCAAGAGGGTGGCAGCCTTTAGGGTGCCCCTGTTCCTGCTGCATCTCCCTCCACCTGAAACACAAAGATCTGCCTACATGCACGCCAGGAACAAGCAGGATTAAGCAAAATTTAGCAAATACCATCTGCCACCTCTGCTGTGAGCAGCCAGGAAATGTGCCTCTAAGTGCCAACACCGACAGAGAGGGTGAAACGTCAGGAGGTTCAGCGAGACAGAATTCAGTCCACAAGCTCTAATGTCATCACGGCTGTGCCAGGCAGCTGCAGAGCCTTGCTGGGCGAGGGAAGATGCAGTTCCCTATAATAAGTCCTTCCAGAAACGCAGATTTTCAATATTTTAACTGGTGGGGCTGAAGTTCCCGGAGAAGGTCATTGGATTAAGGCAGTGGTGATTTTAGGGAGACAGTTGAGAAAATCGACGTGAAACTTATCTAGTCAAGTCTGGGAATGAGCTGGGGATTAAAACATTATTTAGACCATGACAGTAGTTCATAAAATTGTAAATTTCCACAGAATTTTAAATGAGAAGAATGGTTTAAGCAACAACCTCAGATGTCACTTCCTGACTCCCAAGTGTTCAGACATACTGCAACCCCTGTCTCACAGATAGGACACACGCAGGACTTGGATAGATGAGTGATGACCTGAAGAGCAGTTCAGACATCAAGTGGCCACACAGCCCCATCTTCCCCGAGAAAAAAATGAGCAGGCCCTCCAAAGGCAAAGGAGCATGGACAGTTTGTAGAAGAGCAACAGTTTTATTCGTGGTTCCCAAGCAGGTTGCCAAGTGAGAGCCAGATATCTCACTTCTGCTGAAAAACAAAAATCCCTTAGATATCCAGAGGAACCCTTGTCTTCACATGGTCGCTTCTCCCATTCTCTTTAATGGAGTTTCACTTTGCCCAGGCAAGGGCAGGAGGTGCAGTATTTGGCCTGCCATGCCCTAAGCTCTGCAGATTTTGGATCCAAGCATTTAGCAGGACAATCTTCCAGCCCTACTGGACTTCATAGGTTTCCATTTTCACTGCAAACACAAACACACCCAAGCACAACAACATTATTCCCTGGGCCTGCCTCTTTCTGGCTGCCAAAACCTGAGGGGAAGGCAGGATCCAGTGTGGCAAGCGGCTCCTTTTAACCACCCGATGCCGCATTTCCTAAGGCATCGGCGGTGCTGTTACCCATCAGTAGCAGATCTGTTCAGCTGGGGTTACAGGAAGGTGCCGGCTTTCAGGGTACAAGGGCCCTTCTGCTTTCCAGCCAAATAGCTGCAGCTAACAAAAACACTGCCGGTAAACCGTGTGCGAGCAACATATTCCTGATATAATCCAACTAAATTTATTGTTGGCAGCATGAAGATTTCAGCAAGGCTCGGTGGGATTTATTTTTTTTAAAGACCACACCTAATTAGCTGTATTTAAAATAATGTTCATTAGTCCTTTTTCCACAGCAGAAACTAAACAAACATGCACACTGAGCAAGCAGAATTGATTTTTTTTTTTTCCTTGATTGCCTTTTGTATCCAGGCAGCTGAGTTTTGCCTTTTGCTGTGGATGAGTTGACTTTATGCAGGCTGTATCCTCTTTGACTTCACCTCCCCTCTGAAAGCTCTCTGTGCAGAAGCTCTCTACTATTTCCTTAGGGAACTCTTCCTAATATCAACATGCAAATGCTGAGATCACAAGCCTAATACTCAACCCACATAAAGAGAACATGGAAGGAAAGCATCCTCGGCATCCTACCCCTCCGTATCTGTCCCACTACATCAGAGTTAGCACCTCTTAGGAAAGAAAGCTGTTGTTATCTGCCCTGCTTGCAATCTGCAGAGCCAGTGCTTTTATTGCTAGGGAGCTGTATCTCCGAGCACAGCTTCTCTCCAGCACATCCTATGTTGCAGCTTGGTAGGAAAAGCTACATCTGGGTGCTTTTGTCACTTCACTAGAAGCACGAGCTTGCAGAGATGATTTATTTAGTCCCAGATAACAAACAGACACCCCACTGCTAACATCTCTAATAACACTTTCATCCTTCGGTATGTTACCAAGAAAAAACTTGTACACCACTGCTTCCGTCTAAATCTCCTCATTTGGTAGCACCATTGCTCTTTCTCCTAAAAAGCCCCCAGGGCTCTTTAAAATGCTAATTAATCTGTAAATGACTTTTTTTTTTTTTTTCTTAAACATCAAACCACCATATATTTGTTCTTCTTATTCTCCTATAAATAAGAGAAAGCTCTGCTCCCAACAGATAAATAGAAAAGACCTCCAAAGTGTGGCCTTCCCACGTATCTGTCCTATCCATTCTCCACTTCGGTGATGCACTGAGATGTGCACACAGGACCTGCACACTTGGCTGCTTTGCTGGGCAGCCCCACGGCCAAGCCACCAGCCTCACCGAAGGCTGTGGGGATCATGAGAGCCCTCACAGCACTAATTCAGTGGAGGTCCCACGGGCAGGAAGCACAGCAGTGTAATTGCAGCTATTCAGATGCAATGCAGATGTTTGTGACCATGTGGGATGCTGATTGCCGTGACTCAGTGCAAGGTCCTCAGCCAACTGATAGCATCACGGCACAAAGGAGGATAATCATTCCTGATTGCTACAAGGTACTGTAACAAAAGCTGTCTCAGGACTCCTGCTCCATTTTGGCGTCTGCTCCACGCAACATTACTCATCATCTACAGAGACCTCGTGGTCTATTAACTGAGGAAGTTGAAGACCATCTCTTCTAATCTGTACCACCTCTGAGGCTTGAGGAATGAACACTCAGCCCAGCTCCCCTGTCCCCACCCAGCCTGTCCTTCCCTCCCCAGGCCGAATCCATTAGCTATGCCAGAAAATATTTGTGTGCATCAAATTCAGTGGGGGCCAGAATCCAAGCCCCTAAATTAGAAAAACAAAAGAAAACAAAACAAAACAAAAAAAAAACAGAACAAAAATGTACATTAAACAATAGAGACAATCAAACATTCTGCAGCTTGGAGCCATGTAGCATTCTCTCATTAAAATTTAAACATCAAATAAATTAATTATATATCACAACATTAGGAACTAAACCTGGTATGTGTTTTAAAGGCAACCTAATTGAAACCAGACCTGGGCTTGCACTTCCTTTGTGGTCCAGGTGGACGCTCGTTGTCCTATGAACGTAATGAGGGTGCAACAAAGGCTTTTCCCCAGCCCTGCAGCCCCTGCTCAAGATCACAGCAGCTTGCTCAGTTTGAGAGCTTTCTTCCTCTTGTTATACAATGCAGGGAGAGGAAGCAGGGGTTGTTATTGCTGCAGTGAGCTTGGGCTTTTGATAATATTAAACTGTTTAGGTTGGATGTGAAACCTGACTTTGTCGAGAACCATATGGTGCTTAAAGGATGCTGCTGCCTTGCAAGTCTGCAGAGTGGAAAAAAGGGCCAGATCCCACAGTATCTGTAAATTACCAAAGCTGTGAATTTAATGAAGAAGGAAGAAAGATTAAGGAAGTTCTGTCTTTGATGGCAAAAATATGAGCAGGGGAATACCCAAAGGGGAGAGAAGAGGCTACTCGCAACAAATTACGGTGCGCCTAGGCGTGGATTTACCCATCAGCATTAAGGAAGGATACTTCGAGGAGCTCAGAGCCTGCTAGCTTTAAACAGACACATTCTTCTATTGCAGACTACAGGGAACATCACCATTAATCTTTCTATATCGATAATGATGCCCTGCGATATTCTAAAGCTTCCTTGTGCATGCATTTACTGCATCCTTAGTAGGTGACACTCCATCCAGAGAGTGCACGGCACTGCAGGGGGCTCAGATAGGGCTCTGTGGGACCAGCACACAAACAAGATGATGTCTTGGAGCACTCACTTCTTTCTGCCTCTTCAGCAGCACGGTACGTAGTTGATGAAGTGCTCCAGCATCCTTCAGGACGAAAAGTGTCGTATAAGTGTAAAATAATACTGTTTAAGCTGAGAGGAAAATATGCACTTGTAGCCTGGAAGCAACGGCAGGAATCATCAATCCAGACTTCCTGAGATGCAATGAGAACCATGGGAGTGTTTTTTTCCCAATGTGCCCCAAATTATATGTTACTTCTCTGCCACATCAAGGACTTTAAAAAAAAAAAAGGGGGGGGGGGGGGGGGGGAGAGAGAGAAAAAGAGAGATTTTTTTAAAGGCTCTTTAAAAATTCTCTTTTAATTTATTCTATTCATCTCAGGAAAGGCAGAAGTACTGGAAGATACACCTTTGAAGTAAGGAAGTCTCTACAACAAAAAGGGCTGGCAGCTGAATTCATTGCCTTCCATGCTTGGATCATGGAGAAAGCCCTCAAGAGCTGTTACCATAGGACAGGGGTGACTTCTTAAGGCCTAAGCCTTCCAAGAGGTAGCTTAAAAATCAAACTTGGCATCTGTTCAGATAGTCTTATAGCATCAGCATCCAGCCCTGGCAATACGGCTGCTGAAGGCAATGTCTCTAGCAGGATGCACCAGCTCCTGTCAAGCCACCTCGTTCATCTTTTGCTGCTGCAGGAATTAATTTAATATAACCCTGTGGCAAAGGCCTACCTAAAACCAGCACAGTATTTTGTTCTGTCAGATGACAGTTTCAGTTCTCTAAGGGTTAAAAGTAATCTCCTAATGTTCAGCCTAAATTACTGGTGATCTATTTGTATATACTTGTTCCTCACGTCCAGCAGATTCAATATTCACATCATGCTGGTGTTCAAGCCCAGATACGTTCACAGAATGAGTCCGTACCTCCTCAGTCACTGCTCAGCAACACCAATTGAGGAGAGTGGAGTGCTTTTAGGCTGCTTCCCGTAGGTTGTCTCCCCAGCTCCTGCTGTCCATGGTGTCACAGTTTACAGTTCATTAACCAGAGCTTGTTCAAGGGCAACACTTGAGCGACTTCCCCAGAAATTTCTTCCCACCCCCAAGTTCTCCTTTCAGCAAAATCCACTAGTTCTTTCGTTCAGACATTTTTATATCCCCTCCCACTCCAATTCTTGTATTATTCTCCCTGTCAGCTCACCTAGTCATTTTTCACGAGGCACTATAACAATTACTTGACTGAATCCAGCTAGGAAATGCCATAGATCTAATCTATGTCTAGAAAAAAATCCATTATTTTATCAAAGACATCAGATCCGTACAACACAATCTGCTTTTGCTAAATCCAGGCTGAATTCTCTCCAATTTCCTGTTTATCACCACGCTTTATTTTTCTCCTTGAACATCCATTAATATCCACATAATAGGGGTCAGACTGATGGGCTCCAACCCTTCCCTCTCCCTTTCTCTCACAGCAATATGCCTTTCCCAGTATCTTCTCCATAGCCTGCTTCCCCCAGTTTGATCCACTCAAGAGCCACCATTGCCACTGGATTTGTGATCCAGTATTTTCTGTGCTGTGGTCTGGAGATTTTCTGTCGTGTTTCTATCCAGTCTGAGTGCACTCAAGTCTGAAATTGGCTCCTCTCCTGGACGCGGTGATTTCTGTACCCGCAGCCTCATTATCGCTCTCCCACCTGGTTTTGCCTTAATAACATTCTCTGCCTTACTCGCAACTGGGGCGAGCAAACTGATTTGCTTTCAGGCCACATCTCAGGTTATCTTTAATATCAGCCTCAAGCTCATGACATAGGAAACCACTCCCATTTAAAATAGGGATGTGGAACTGTATTTGCTTAAGTTTTCTCAATGAGCTTTGTGCTGTCACCTTGCTAGCAATGCCTGCTCATTTTGCCCAGAGCCTCAGCACACAGGCTGCTTTGCTGATGAGTATTACCTCCAGGAGAGGGCCAGGTTGTCATTTACTTCTAGACATCTCCTGCAAAGGGACACAAATGGAAGATGGCTTTAATATCCAGCTCTATCCAGAGCTTAAGTCAAGCCCCATCCACCCAGCCTTTGGGACACTTTCCCTCCTTGTTATAATCGCAGAACCACTAATTTCTATTTCCAATTTCTACTTCTAAATCCAATTTATAACTACAAAGCCCTGAGGAGCACCACAGTGAGTAGAATAGCAAGTAAGGAGAAGCAGCCAGAAAAGGACAAATAAAGGGGGGATGGCTCAAAATGGTTCTGTAGGGAAAGACTTGGGGATCCCTCGAGCAACCAAAGAGAGGTGGGCACAACCCATCTGCCCATGCCCCAGGCACTGCTCTTGTAAATGTGTGGGCTCCCCAAATATACAAGGTCATCAGAACCAGCAGCTCAGCCCTTCGGTGGTGCCTGTCATGTTGTAAGGCAGGGGGGAGAGAAAAAACCAGGAGTGCTTCCACAAGCACCGAAGGGGTTTGCCAAGGAAAGAAACAACTGCTGGCAGCCTAAACTCCTGAACATGTTAAAATGAGCGTTCAAATATTGTCAGAAAGACAAATTAATGTCCAGATGGGCTAAATCTGGTCCATCCAAATGAATGGAGCTGTTACTGATTGATACCAGTTATGAATATGGCCCATTGCCTAGGACTTGAGAAAGCATGGGCATTCACAGTTCCTACAAACCGTACACTACAAGATGAGTAATCTGGAAAGTCTCCTTCAGTTTCAGAGCTGTTACATTTTTATTTCTGTCTGATGAGGACACAAGTTGAGTATTCTCCCCACTCCCTATTAGCTGCTGACAAAGGCATGGAAGCAGTGTTGTTTTTTTTTCCACATGTAGACCTAACACTTTGCTTTGGCATGTGTAATGCTGGAGTGCAGTTATTTTGCCCTGGGCATTTTCAGCCTATCTTTAGGTCCTTTTAAAGTCAGATGGTCAGAGCTGTGTCTGACAGCAGCTTTGGGCAGTGCTAACGCTCACTCCTCTACAAACTCATCAAGCTCAAGCAAGTAAACAAGCAAGGAGCAGCCCTGATCCTCTCTAGTCCATCCCCCAAGAGATCCCAAGTGCTACTTGGGGTTCTGATAGAGTCAGGGAAGATCACAGTGACTTGGTTGTCATTCGAGATCTCTTTGCAATATAATAGTGTAAAGGTACTTACATGGCTTCTAGCATCAGAGCCATGTAATTATTTGGGGGTTCACAGGATACAGACCCACTTTGGGAAGCAGGACTTGTGCTTCTGGTTGACTCCACTCTCTACCTTTCACATGAGCCAGTTCTCCCATCCTGTTCATCTGGGCTCTTTCCTTTATATGGGAAATTATTTCTCTTGCAAAAGCCAAAATCAAAGCAGCAACATTTCTGAAAGCATACAGGAGGCGCTTAAGTGGGGATCTATAATCCTAACTTTGGTTGGTCTCATTTGAAATGACACTGCATGGTGTGAAAGACATCAGAGGGAAACGTGAAGCCCCGTCTCTGGCTTCTGAAGTCACCTATGTGCTGCGGAAAAGTGGATTAATTTCATGCTGAAACCACAAAAGCTGAACCTCCACACTTCTTGCAGGGAAGAAACTACCAGCAGGGCTTCGTACCGAGCATCTCCAGCCCACCCCAATTCCCTGTCAGCTGAAACATCCCTGATAGTGACAGCAAGACCGGTTTTTATCAGCCTTATTCACTGCTTCCCCATTGTTCCTAAAGACTTGTAAATTCTGGGGAAATTTCCAGCATTTCAATTTGACCACAAGCCTTCACTAAAGAGACTCTCGCACAGTTCATTATGAGTCTGTTTTATGAAATGAATGTGATGGCTGTCTAATTAATGTCTTGCAGGAATTAAATTAGAGCGACTTCTAGTGTTGCTGCCTCCCCGGCTGGCCAGCTCCTCCAGCCCTCTGTGCAGCAGTCAGAACTGAGCAGCAGAACCTGAGGCTAAAATCTGACCAGAAGATGCACCACACCGAGACCTCGGTTTGGATGGCAGAGGAAAGGCTGCTTCTGTGGGAAGGAGATGTTGAGAGGACAAACGAGTGGCCCTCCCAAAGGCTTTTCTGCAAGTTTTGTTCAGCTGAACATGTGGAACTTCTGCTGGCTAATTTCACATCAGGCAGCTTTAAGCTAACAGAGCAGAAAGTAGATGGGAGTACAGAGAGTTAAGTAGCAGCTATTAAAAGAAAAAAAAAAAAATCCAGTCTTTCATACCTCCTTTTAATTTTTTCATACCTTTTTTTTTTTTTTTTCTCCTCCATTTTTTGGCAGGTGAATTTGATGTGTTTTATCCATCTCTACTGCAATTACACCAAGTTAACATCTGTATATCAGAGGAAGAGCAAGTTCTGATGGTAAAACTCCAGCTGCAGGCCATAAAGGTGTTAGGTATTCTTCTGTCCTGCTGCCATGTATTGGGTGAAGACCTGCTTAGGAAAGTGGATAAAATCAGTGAAATGAGAGTCTAAATAGGCATTTACCCTATGGAAATCAAGATGATTTCTCTAAATAACTCTTCCTGCACCTATTGAAAAGCATCTTTTTTCTTTACGAGGAAACAGCATCAAAGCAGTATCTTCCGAACAAAACTTATGCAAAACACCATTGCAGCTGATTAGAGGAGCGCACAATTTTGATTTCAGTTCTGCTCAAAGTTTGCTCTAAGTCCCTGACCTTTTTAACACATGACGATATTCATATAAACAGAACTCTGCTCCTAATGGGTACCTGTGAGACTGATTAACCAACAGTAAGAGTGTGCGTTAGGACTGAGTTAAACTCACTTTGCATAGAAATAGCTTGCAGAGTGTCAGAGGATTTGGCCAGGAATACAAACAACAGCATGCGGATGAGGAAAAAGTCAAAGCTCTAACAGTAAATAACAAATGTGCCACCAGCTGCATGGTTGTGAGGGGTATTCAGCACCTCAGAAGCTGCTCCTTGCATAATTTCTAATAATAAATACAGCCATTAAAAATTCTGATTGAGTTAGAGTTGATTCAAACTAACTTGTACTTACTGCAAAGTCTCAGGTGGGATCTACACAAGGAGAAAAACACATTACTGGAAACACTGGAGGTTACATTAAAATATCAGACACTATTTCAGGTACAACTCTTCTCCTTCATTAACCTATGCTAAGGTGTCTGTGGATATGTTTTCATAGTGCAACGATTGTTTCACCAAAAGAGGATCCAGCTCCAAATCTCATCAGGCACTGAAACTGCAGTGGTTTCAGAAACACCCCAATGGAGGGCTGGATCCCACACGGTGCTTTCCTTACTCCAAGCACGCACTTGGGTGGATTATTTTCTTTGCACTCCCCCCTCTGCTCCCTCTCTTTGGGCCTCCAGCCCCGTAAGGGCCGTGTCACGTCTCCTGGCTGGCAGGGTGCTATTTCTGGAAGCACAGCGCCTTGCGGAAAGCCGTGGCGTGGAAGTTATGATTCATACATTTCGTAGGCGCAGAGGTGTTGGTGAGCTGGGGCAGGTGGCGAGGTGGCACCGTGAGCACGGGGCGGCACGGCAGATGTCAGCAGGCAGGGGGGACATGCTCCAGAGGTGCCAGACGTGAAGAGCTACAAGCCCCCGGGGAGCTGCATCAAAGCCACAGATCTCCCCCTTACACCAGGCCTGGGGAGCTGGGCACCGTAAGCACGCCGACATTTAGTGCTTGGCCTGCTGCTTTTGCAGCTTATGTTACCAGAAACTGCTGCATTCCCACCGTTTTCTGTGCCTGAAACCTCTCCCTTCTCGGCTCCTGCTTGCCTCTGCTCTCTGCCATCACCACCTCTCTCCCTTTTTCCCATACCATGGCTCTGTGGGACCAAGGCCTTACACCATTTCTGTCACAGCCTTCCCCCTCGTCATGGGGCCATCTCCCAGGATGTCCCTCATGCCTGGCACTTTGTACTGTCCCTCCTACCAGCACCATTGCCCTCTTGAATTCAGCTCCTTCCCCAGCAATGCTGCTTTCTTCAGCTACAGCTCCAGTTTGGGTCATTTTTGACCAATTTAATGTAAAGATGCTTAACTAGGCAGTCACAGCACAATAGCAGCAAGAAATACTTTGCAACTCTGCTCGGTGTTTCCAAGGCATTTCAAATCTGAACTATTTTCTTAAGTGATAAGCTCCTCAGCAGCCCTTTCCAGCCCTTGTATTACAAGTTGTTGAGGTCCATAATAAATCACAGCTTCCACTAAAGCCAGAGCATGGCCCAACTCCACGGCCCCTTTCCAAAGCATCCATCTTCACCTCGTACTTTGTGCTGCAAGCAGGATTTCCAAACCTCTTTCACACTGCTATAAAAGGTCTCTCTCATTCTGAGAAATAGTCGTAATAGGGAACTTTTCATATACGGTGGAAAGAATGGGTGCTCCTCTGAGGGCCAGGGGAAAGAAAATAGCTCCTCTTACAGCAATAACCCCCCGCCCAAGGCTCCTGACCGCACAAGGAGAGGGAGCTCAGAGAAAGAGGAAGGGGAGGCTGGCAGGAATTTGGTGGTACAAAGAGGGGCAGTAAACCCACAAGAAAAACCCAGCACTGGAGGGAGAGCAGCCACAAAAAAATCTGTGAACACCCCTCTTAAGAAGAGTGCAGTGGATTGCATTTACAGACTACAGTGCCCAACAACAAAATAAGGCAGCACTGGAGGATGCTGAGCACCGCTCTCTCTCCCTGCCATGTCTCAGGCATGGTGTGATTGAGAGCTCCAGGGTTTTGAGGGCCAGCTGGACCCCATTTTCTGACGACAATCCACAAATCCTTCCCCTTCACACGTGTAAGCCCATTCATCTCACCGTTCTTCACAGCGCTGGCTGTCTCTCGTATAAACACCGCATAGTGTGTGTGGCGCGCTGCGATACTTTAAGGACATTGGAATGCACTTTATCAGCACTTTTAAACACTGCAGCTTTATGAGGGGAGTCTGAAAATGTATTTACCATTCCAGACTGTGCACAGATGTGCTTTTAATATAACATCCTGATGTTTTTCTTCTCTTCTCATGACCCCTTGCTGTCCAGGCAAGGGTGCTCGCCCTCCTTCGTGCCACCAGATGCTCCAGGAGCTCACCAACCACCAGGGGTTTCCATTGCTTAGAGCAGCTCCCTCTGGGGCTCCTCGGTTGGTGCTGTGAGGTTGCTTTGTGGGGAACCTCCCTAACCACATGCACTTGCCACATGGCTGTTTCTTGGCTGATGTCACCAGCATTTGCATCTCCCCAGGGATCTGCTTCCTCTGCACCAACCACATGCACAGAGGCATTGATTGCTCAGCATCCAGCATGAGAGGACATACAAATTGCCACGGACAGACTGACAAGCTGTGGCTCTTCTGGCCTCCTCCCAAGAGGCTAGAAAATAGAGATATTGAGGCCTAAGGGGAAATGCCTTCCAGCTGAAGGGGTGTAGAAACACCTCCTGTGGTGCCCAAGCCACCAAGTGCTTCAAGGCAGAGCCTCAGGGAGGCTCTCCTGGTCTCAGGAGCACATTCAGCCCCAGCCCTGCAACAGGGAAAGGTAGACAAAGAAAAATTCTTCTTGGCCACTGATTGCCACACAGTTCACAGGAAATAAACCATTCCCAGCTGAGGGATAAAAAAGCACAACTTCTAAAATAAAAGAAAACAGGAGGAAGCAGGAAGGAAAAAAAAAATGCAAGGACTTCCCTAAGGAAAAGTGAGAAACCACTTTCTTTAATCAGAGCTCCTGCTTTTACATCTCCATTTGACACGAGTCATTTCCCAGCTATGTTCTCCCACATCTGAGATCTCTCTCTTTGATCTTTTTACTTGCATAGAGCCTTCTGGATGTTACACCAGGAGGGATGCCAGGCCCAGTGCAGGCAGAAAATCCCCAGTCCCTCTCATGGCAAGCTGCTCACAGAGAAGTGGTTGCTTCCAGCCAGGATCTTCTGCAACACACACACAAAAAAGCATCACCTCATTCACAGGTTGGCATCTTTCCCCTCTGTTTTAGGAGAAGAGCTCACACACATCCTCACAGGGGTTGCAGCTGGTGGCACACGAGCTCAGCACAGACTTGGGGATGCAGCCAGCGGCAGGATGAGGCCTGGTGTGACCACTGGAGCTGATCATGGGTAGCATAGCACAGGACAACACATGAAACCCACAAGGCTGATAAATGACAAGAACTTAAAATAAATTCAGCCGGGACTGGCTCAACAAGGGCATAATCTTTACCCACATGAAGATCCACCTGAGCCCCCTATGCGATTTCAGCCCTGGAGCTGAGGCCAGCTCCCATTTATGTCAAGTGAAGATTTTCCATTTGCTTTAATGGACCTGGAACAGGCCCAAGCAGAGCTGTACAATAAGCAATGGTTTTATTCAACAAGAGAAATAGCCTTCTCCCCAGTTCCCTCCTACTCCCTTGCACCAGCTGCAGGTCAGGCCAGGAGCTCCGGCTCTTCAAGCTGTGTCTTCCACTGGAGAGCTGGGTGGCATTTTCTTGGCCAACCAGCGTGGCATTTTCAGTGGAAAAAGACTGGAAAAAGACTTGTTCCATTGCCAAGAGCAACAGCTTCAGATGATGAGCTGGACTGTGCCTGACTCAAACATACACTCATTTTCAAAGGACACCATGTTGATTTTATACCCCCCTTTGTTTCTAAACTGGGAGCATCATACCTCTTGCTGTGGTTACATTTTCCTTCAGAAATATATTTTATCTTAGAGTGGTAGCAGGAGCCCAGAGAAATACACAAGTTGAAAAGACAACAGAAACATTTTTTTTGCCAAGGAAGGATGGATGTGAGTGAACCTGCCTCTGATAACCATGGAAACAAAACACGCTTGGTACAAAAATGATTCAAGCTGTTTGGAGGACTGCTTTGGAAGGCAATAACTTACAGCCTTTGAGGCAGCATAGCGAAACACCTCAACCAAAAAGCCACAAGAGATGGGTCAACTTGCCCTTATTCCTCCCAGGACCTAAATCAGATCACAGGAACTTGTGCTTAGGTCATAACCCTAAAGCCACCACCACCTCACAGCTAACCTGTTAAGCTTTTCCAGAAAGATAGCGCATTAAATAGATATTGTGCCATGCCTGGAGCACTTCTGTTGTCCCACAGCACCATCATACCCAGAGCTGCTCCTTTGTACCATGCATATGTGGGATGCTTCTGCCCTCCCCATGCCTGACACTAACTCGCAACCCACCCACCAAACAGAAACCCCACGTACTCCCTGGCACACAGCACAGTGCCTGAAACACGACAGGAGCATTTAATCCTCCTGGCAGCACATTACAGCAGCTTTCAGACTCCAAACGAGCTCCATGCCGCCACAGCCCTCCTTGTAAAATTATTTATCATGGGCTGGTTTATGGAGTCTTTTATTAGCTTCATATTGGCTAATAATGGCCTGGAGGTCTTGCGTCCATTGGCTTGATGGATTCTGGGTTTACGAGGCAGGGAGCTGGGCTCCTGGAGGAGATTTGGAGCCTGGAGCCACACTGTCTGCAGGACACGGATTCAGGCAGCAAGCTGCGATGGGGCATGCATGGTGCTGAGATCTTGCTCCAGTGGGGACTCCTCACCAGGCATAAATCAGAGATGTGTTTTCATCCCATATTGCCCCCAGATAAAGCTGGGTTGCAAGATTTTGTGGATTGGTGTTTTCTTAATCTTAAGGTATCAACCACCCCTTTGGAAATTACTGGAAGTTTTCAGGAGTCATCCATTTTGATCCATCCTGGATTCCCAGCCCCACAAACACCCCTTACTCTCTATCACCCGTGAACCTTGCAGGTACACAACGCTTCCTTCAAATCCCTAGGATGAGGGGATAAAACCAAGCCAAAGAAAAAATGGTTTGTTTATTATAGCAGCCAGCTCACAACAGATATTAACAGATGGGAAGCAATGCAGAATACAAATGTTCTTGTCAGGTAACAGGCTGGTGGCTTTTCTCTCAGTGACCTGAAATATAGGCATGTTTATGATATTAGAGTCAATATTCTGGGATTTGGGGCTTATAAAATAATACTCAGCTACAAATTACACAGTAGCTGTAAGATGAAAAGTCCAGAGATGCAGGTAATGGCTTCGTTAGAGGCTTCCTGAGTGCATGCGTTTGTACAAGCTTATATATAAATGTAAAATAAACACAGAATTGAAGAGGAGAAAGCTTTTCTACAATTTCATTTTTTATTGACCTTAATAGGGAAGAGCCATAAGGGAAAAGGTAAAAGCTTTTGTTTTGGAAAATGACTGCTGGCTTTGGAGAGATGTGGCTGGCAGGCACCAGCTGACTGCTAAGTGTATTAAAAGAAGCTCCTGTTTCCAACTAAATCTTCAAAAAATAAAATAAATAAATAAAAGAAGCAAAGAGGCACTCCACGAGAGTGCTATTTGTCCTTCTATTTATTTTTTTAATAGTGAGCTTTCTCTGGGCAGCACTGACAGGAGACTAAATCCTTTCTCTCTATTCAGTGTCCAAAAACATCTGTACTGGGAACGGGCAGCCACAGCAGTGACCTGAACACAGTGATGTCTGTTCTAGTGCTGGAGGCAACATCCAGTGCCTCTGGACTTGATCCAGGGGACAGCAAGCAGCTGGCCAGCTCCTCATCAAAGAGCAAGGGGATGCAAATACGGGTATAGGCAACTGAGCTCAGCCATGACTCAGGACCAGCAAAGTCTGTGATATGTACAAGGCCTGTGGGTCAGCCCTGGTAGCCCAGAACATCTGTTTTGGTCTCCAGAGGGCCTGGCTCTGGTGTCTGCTTTTTGGGTTACCTGCCCACCTGAGACATGACACCCTCCTTGTACTTGCCACCTGCCTGGCCCCAGTTGCCAAACGAAGTCGCTGACACGAGGCAGGTGCCATGGAGGTTTTGCAGCCCCCCCTTCTCCCCTCCCTGTTTTTGTTACCAGCAGCAGCATTTCTCGTGAGCCACAGAAACCAGATGGCCCCAACATGAAGTCAGAGCACGGCAACCTCTGTGCTTTCCATTTTCCAAACTTTCCCTTGAATCCATTATTCACACAGGTCATTCTCTGGCAAGGTTAAATGCAAACCTCAGCACGCTCCCTACCTGCCAGATAAAATTAGAGCTCTCATTGCGCAGCATTCAGACACCCTTCCCTTTCTCCATGGGAAGTCACAAAACTATCACCAAGCTGCTTAAGTGTGACAGCAGAGAGGATTTAAAAGAGATGCCTAGGAGCAGGAGAGCAAGATGTGCTTACAGGCAGCTCGTTTCAATGACAAAAAGTAAGATTTTAAGTTGCTGTGTAGGAAATACTGGTTTAACAGCATAACCACCAGGTGAGGGGATGGCATTTTCTAGGAGCCTGAAAAATGTCTGGGGCCAAGGTCACTCTAGGAGATTTAGAGACTCTGGAACTACTTCTTGGCTTAAGTCTCCTCTTTTTTGGCAGCCAGACTGCACTGAAGGCTGCACTTCTAAAATGGTGGGAGATCTGGAGGATGCAAGAGACCATCAGGTAAAAGAGCTCTTCATTTTGTATAATCTCTGAGTACACAGAGGACTTATCTAAGTGCAATGCTCTGACACTGGTCTCCTTTGAATTCAGTATCTAGTGCCATGTCTTTCCTCTAATATCCATTAGTGCTCCATGTGCTTTCAATTTCCACAGACAGCATTTCTCCAGGTTGCAAGCACTTCAAACACCAATCCCAGGTTCCAGCTTTGGGATTGCTGGCCAAGTGCTTAGGGAAGTGTCCTGGCACTCCCCATCATGGTCCATGGGCAGAGGAGGTAGCTAGGACTGAAGCCTCCTTATCACATATATTTACATGAAAGTCAGTCCTGAACCAAACCTCTGTCATGTACCATTCCCCCTTCTGCTTTATGGGCAGCTCCTTCAGCTCTCTTCTTTGACTGCAGATCCCAAGAGAGATGCTCTTGGCTACCTTCCCTTTGCCCACCTTTTCTGTGCAAACTACAAGTGCTGAAGTTATTTTCTTCCAAAGCTCCCAATTATATGGAGGAGCACAAAAGAAGCTGCAATCAGTCATCTTCTGACTATCAGCTAAAGTGAGACACAAAACCAGAGTTGCTGCTCCCAGATATCCCAGAGCTGGAGTTTGCTGGAGGCATTGCCAGGTCTGATGTTTGTGTATGGGTGGTGCTGTGCCAACACAGCACAAACAGCTATTTGCATTTAAGGCATAATGAAGAATTTAATCAGAATCCTTAAGCTAATGGCTGCAAAAGGCTAAGTATGAGACAACAAAGATTAAGTGATGTGTTACCTGTATTTCTGCAGGATTTACATGGACTTCTCTCTGCTCTATCTCAATAGACAGCTTTTGCTGGCTGGAAATAGTGCAGCAGTGCGAGGTACATAACAGTCACTGGCTTGGGCAGGAAAGAGAGAGGAGCAGAAGGAAATCCCCAGCCACCACACATGGAGCAAGCCCACCAAGGCAGGACAGCACTACTGATTCCAAGTAGGCTGAACTTGCAAAGGGAAACCCAAGGGCAGAAGGGCAGGCTGATGTAGACACAAGACTCCTGTTCAAATACTTCGGGCATGACCACAATATGTTGGTTTTTTGTCTTGTGTTGGCTGTCCAGGACTGGAAACATACCTGGAAGCCAGCAAGAGCCAAGCCTTAGTGTCCCGTCTTTTTGCCAGCTTTCCAAGAAAACTTTACTTCTGATTTCAGAGCTCTCACTAAAAAAAGGAGGGTATGAGCTTCTTACTGTTATCAAAATTCTCTGGGGAGTGATGGGAATGAAAGACAGGTCTGTTGTTAGATACAAACACTCCAATAGCTGAATAATCTTTTTAAGAGCCTGGCAGCCTCCCAGTCTCCTGTTCTCCAACCTGTGATGGGACACAAATCTGCTCTCCAGGACCTGAATCAGGCTGAGGGCTTTACAGAGGGGATGGAAAGGTAGCCTTGGGGTCAGTGGCTGCAGCCTGAGCCTTCTCCCAGTTACACCAGCACCCTGAACAATGGGCTGAACATTTCTCTTACCAACAAGGCTGCAGGGGAAGAAATACAACCATGGGAGCAAATTCCAACTGTTCCAAATGGGAGCAAATTCCAACACAAAACAATTGATACTTACATGGGAGTGTTATCCTAGAAGGAAGGAGAAAAAAACTTTGCCCCCAAGCCTCACCTCCTTCAGCCACCACTTCCATCATCATAGACCTGTACAGGCATGCTGAAAGTCAGATCCATCCTCCAGGGACACAGCAATGCATGGTGAGGAGAGCTGGAGTGTGCAGGGATCTCCCCAGCACTCACAGAGCCCCAACCCTGCAGTGAGACACCAGCTATCACACAGATGGATTTCAGACACCATTTCTTGCAGAGATTTAAGAGCTAGGAGTGAATCAGCTGGCTGCTGGGTGAGACGTTACTGTGCAACAGCAGTCTGCCTGCTCCCGGTCCCCCACCGATAAAAGAGAAGAGGCCAATTACTCTCCTGTCACAAGCCACGGATATCACACAGAGGCTTTCTGGAGTTCACCTTCCTGAGAAGGAGAAGAGGCTTTTTAGCAGTCTGCACTATAACGAGTTGTCTGAGAAAGGGGCACACCTGGAAGAGCAGCTAGAATTCAGATATAATTCTGATTAAAAATATGACAGATGTTTCAAATTAAGGCAATTAAATATTTGTCTCATGCAGAAGGGAAAGAGGTGAATCTTTTGGGAGTCTTCAGAAGAAGATAAGTTATTTTCTGGAGGATGGGCAATAGCCATACTAATTTTCAGCGTGAGCCCAGTGACCAGGAGGTGACTTCCCCTCCAGGCAGGTATTTTAACAACAGGATCTCCTGTCTCTTGCACATACAAAAATAAAAAAATTTAAAAAATTCTAAGTTATTAATATCTACAACATCAGAAATTTCTTGGGGATTTGGAGTGCCTGTTCCAATGTATGATTGCCATTAAGGTGAAAAAATCCATAATATCAAACCAGAGTTACCTTTGCTGAAACTGGTGCCAAGAGGAAGCAAGTTGGAAGCTGGGACATACTGGGGACGACCCCCGAGGTGAGGAGCATCATCCCAAGCCCAGCTCGGTTTGCTGAATGGTGCCAGCTCCCTCCCGGGCCCTTTCTGCTGATGGCAGCAAGCTGCTGTGTGGTCTGCACGGAGAGGCTGCAGCCTGCCAACGCCTTGCTCGTTTCAGCTGCTTTAATTATTCCCTCATAATAACTCTTCCCCTTTTTCTATGAAGAACAGATGATGGACACGGATCGCAGGGTGTCTCAAGTGCTGCTGTGTATATTGAGGGAATGATTTCCAGCCACCTTCCCCAGATCTGCAGGGGCTGAGCAAGCTCCGCTGACTCTAGAGCCCTAACTTCAACAGTGACAGCATTGCCAGTGCTGATATTAAAGTAAATGCTTTCTATCTTGGGGCACAAGTAACAATAGTCAATATTTTGGTGAGGCTGAATTACAGGCGACAGTTGCAACAGCTGCCTTCAGTTTTGGCTCTAAGGCCCTGCTCCCCAGTGAGGTACAGCACACCATCTGATGGATTCCACACTCTGTTCTTCAGTTACAGTTTATTAAAAGATGGATTAAAACATTGGCACAACAGTGGCCACAAGAATATTTTTCCAGCAACATCATCCCATAAGGCTCTGGAGACGCAGAATTGTGTCTAATTTGGGACATCATTTTGGACACCAGTTTGAGCTGGTGCTCTGCAAGCCAACGTTCATTGTTAAAGTAATATTCTGTTACTGAAAACAAAAGCATGAAACCCAAAACACTATGTCCTCATTTGACTTAAGGAACGCATGTTATTATATTAAGTCTGGGAAGCACCTTTTGAGCTTCGAAGTCAAAGCAAATAAACCAGCCAGGCAGAGGGGAGTGAGCAGCAAGACCTGCACCAAGCTCAGCAAGTTGCTCTTCCCACTGTGCTGCCCCGATCCAGAATTTAATGCAAGATGTGCTGCAGGGTCATCAGCTTCTTCCTGGCTTTCAGAGAAAAGAAGTGAGACTCTAACTGCAATCCAGGCCCTAACTTCATGGAAAAATCATCATGGGTAATTGAGTTAGTTGACGCAATGCCATAACAAGTTATAATTCAGGAGGAGGCAGGGAAGTGGTGGGAGCTGAAATCAGCACAAGCCAAGAAGCAGCAACAGACCCCTGCATGAGCTGAATTTCCCCCTGCTCACCCCCTTGCTTTTCTCGCCAAGCATGCAGAATTGTCCAGGAAAGCTTAGCCAACCCCTCTGGTGTGAATGAAGACATAGGACAGGGAGCAAACCTTTGGAGCAGCGAGTTTGATCTCTGCTGCATTGGGGAAGCTGAGTTCAGCAGTCTCCTTCTGTGCCAAGCCAATAATCTGACCATGATCAAAGAGGTGAGAGAAAACACCAGTCCTGCTCAGCTCAGCATTTCCCTGCAGCTGGGATGCCCCATCCTTCAAACCATGCCAGCAGAGTGCTGGCAGACACATTCCCATACCAGCTTTCACCAGCATCAGCTCCCTCCTTTTACAGGGAACCATATTTAGCCCCAGTCAGAGTTAAACATCACCCCAAGTATATGACAGGTTTCAAATTAACTGGTCAGTGTGAGAAGGAACCTGAGTTCCCACATGCCTTTAAAATATTAATATATTGCCCAATAGTTTGTCCACCGGCATCAGGCACCCCCGGAGGACTGCACAGAGGCACCGCAAGGTGTCAGCCCGTGTGCTCTGGCCAGATCTCCTGGAACATTCCCTGTTTGTTTTTTCCTAGGTATGACTCCCTGCTTCACTCTGAGAAAGACACCTAAAACATTTCTCAGAATTACACCGAGACAGAGAGATGGTGAGGAGATGCATCAAAACTGTGGGGTTGCCATTTGCTGGCACCCACCAGGAAAGTGCTATGGTCAGCCACAAATCCAGTGGGCACTAATTACATGATAGCAACAATAAGGAGGCTTGCAGAGCCCTGCGTGTGCTTCAGGGACAGGCATCCAGCAGATGTGGTTCAGATGTTCCCTTTAGGGGCTCACTGCTTTGTCCACAAAACCCTGGGAGGTGCCTTCACCAACCCACCCCTTCACTATGAAGGAAAGATGTAAGGCATCTCCCTGGCACCTCTTACCTTCCCACTCCTACTTTCCATTTTCTTTAATATACAGACGTATGCTAACACCCTGTCCTTCAGGGAGCTGGCCTGGATTTTCCAAAGTCTGTCCTCCCACCAGAGCTTGTCAGAAACCACAGGCAGATGTGTGGAGGAGCAGGAGGGGAGGGAAAACTACCCCACATTTCATCTTCCTTTGTGCAGCAAATGAAAATTTGCTATCAGGTCACGCAAGCTGGGTTCAGTCCCCTTGAGATATCATTCTTAATGTGAGATTAAAAAAGTAGTATTTCTTTTTACACGTACTTGGTGTCACATATGCTCCCAACCCACCCTAAAAAGCCAGCTCCTGAATTTCTTTGAAGAGCAGCTTGTACACAGGGGATCTTACCTGCGAAGCAGTGCATGTTGTGCCCCAAAGCTGGGTTGACAGAAGGATGCTGCCTTCAGGAGTAAATATTTTTCTCTGAATGGGTACCACGGGAGTCCTCTTTGCCTCCCATCCCCAAACCAGACAGATGTGCCTACAGCTGCTCAGTACCAGCACTCACAAAATGCAGATTTTCAGGAGTGGCTGTTCAATGCTGAAGACAAGCGATAAATAAATGAAGGTAAAAACACTAACAGCATCCACAAGACTGACCCCATCCTATGAAAGCCAGCCCCATGTTGTATCCATCTCTTCCTGCCACCAGACCAGCCCACCAGCAGGCTCGGTGTGCTGAAATCAAAGGCTGCTGGAGCCCAGGCTCCTCTTGGGGAGCAGAGCGAGGGCACAGGCATCCCTCCCACCTGAAATAACACCTCTTCCCTACACACGCACCCCGCCCAGACTTCCAGATGTGTCAAGCAGAGCTCCACCATACGAGCTTCCTGCAATGGGAACAAGAGCTTGTCATTACTGCGAGGGGAGAAGTAATTTGCTGTGCTTGCAGCTTCAGCCAAATTGGGCCACACAGGCAGGAGTTTGGGGTTTACATTAGCATAGCTCCAATGGCTTTTGCCAGACCATAACAGCTGTCCCCCATGTCTATGGCAGGTTGAATTAAAGTTGAGCCCCCAAAATAGCACAGATCTCTCGCAGTCAGAAGACAAAACTTAACTCTTCCTGTCTCGTTCCCATATGTTCCCTTTGGTGCATAGCATCTTGCAGTAGAGGGAAAAAAAAAAAAAACCCTTACACACTGACAGAAGCACTCATTACAAACATTTCAAGCCTGTCAGTCAACACTCCTTTCATCTCACCACTTCAGGGAGCTGTCATCTGCACAGAGGACCTCGCTCAGCGTGATGCGAGTGTGGGGCCATCAGTGAAAAGCCACCTGCGAGCGTTCACACCTTAATGCACACTTCTCAGAAACCGGAGCATATCTTTAAAGCTACAACCACTGAGATCTACTGGAGACTTTCCAAAGAAGGGGAAGCTCAGGGGAAGAGCAGTTTCCACCTTACATACCCCACACATCAACACCGGAGATCACCATTTTTTTTCCAGGGGAAGAATTCCCATCAGTGTTTTATGGTACCTATCCAACCTCAATGACATTTCTCTAGTTTGAAGGTTTGGGGGATTTTTCCCTTTTTTTTTATTTTTTTTTTTTTCATTTCCCAGACATACCCAATCCCAACATTAGGCCCCAGCTGCACAAATCACTGCACAGCAGCAGAGCCAAGCCCAGAAACATCCCATCACCCTTAGCTGCCAGTAAATACCTGGAAACGTGTCCTTTCACCTTGACAAAAATCTCAAATCATCACAGTTCATGTTCACCACAAGCAAGGGGAATGTGAATGGGCTATGTAATTAGCAAAGTACATTATTTCCTGATGAGCCATTGACAGCCACTCCATTTTTCAAACTCAGTCATGACTCAGAAGGATTGTGCCAAGCCAGTGGAAGCAGCCTTTACCTGGTGTCCTGCCTCTGACTCAAATTGTTATTGTAGAGAAAAGCTAAGAAATGAAAGATCAGCAGGGTAAATTCCTCACTTAGAAGTTGTTATCTAATCTCCAAAAAGCTTGGAGATTTATAGATTGGAAATCACTGAGTCAACCAAACCCATTCCCATGCATTTTATGGTCTGTAATTTAACCATCCTTAGATCCATTGAAAGCATATGGCAAGACATTCCCTTACAGCAGCAGTGATGCCAATGGCAAGGACAGGATCACCAAGCCAGGTGATTCCCCCACCACAACTCTCTGAGCTTCTAGCAGCAAGGTGACCTCAGTCCCCACCTGGACTCCCCTGCAGCTGGCTTTTCCCTGATGTTACCAAAAAGCGACCCACTCCATCAACATTTTTGGCCACTCTCAGCCCCAGATTTCTAACACATCCATTAACAAAGCCCAAGAGGAAGAGACACTCACAGGCTCTTAACCATAGCCCACATCTTTCAGCTTCCCAGTGTATCTCCAGGGTCACCATGCAGCAGCTCCATCCCTTTCCAAGGGGGTTCTCTTTCCAGGGCCAGCACAAAGTTTGCTGACCACACCCCAAACACATCACACATGGCCTGAAAACCCCTCATTCTTTCACCACACCTTCCCCCAAAAGGGTCATTCTCACCAAAGATGCCGTGACAAGCGAATTTGCCAAGAGGTGACATGGTTTCCCTGGCAACTGGAGCAGCGTGCAAGCAAGTGGGAGTCCTCTGCTGTACCAGCCCCAGCACGTACTGCAGCGCTGATTACAGCCACAGCAAGGAGGGAACTGGGCTATAACACATACCCTCTAACAAGTCAAGGCAAATGCACACCACAGCATCCCTGCTGAATCGTTTTAAATACAATCAGGGCTGGATTTCTGCCAAGGCCCTGCTCAGCTGACACTGATTTGTGATGAGAAATGAGGCTCAGCTTTATTTTAAGTGGTGGAACTGCATCCCCTGGGTTGTGGAGGATTTTTTTTTTTGATTTTTTTTTTTTTTTTGTCAGTGGTACCATTTAAACTGAGACTGGAGTTCATAGAGCACAAAAGACACGAGAATGGATTAGACAATCACTTTTTAGCTATATAAACTGGTACCTCTGAGGTACTGAGGGCTCTTGCAAAAGGCCCTCATGTGATAAGAGCAGAATCTTATTTTCTAGGAGTACTTTCCCAGAGGAGACTAGATAGCAAGGTGTGCAAGAGATTCATCCCTCCTTTGGGTCACCAGGGGATTTCAGCTGTCCCCACGTCCCAGCACCGTGTAACGGTGCCTCTGGGGCTTTTGCCCACCTGCACCTGGTGGGACTCTGTGGGTGTTAGTGGAGAGCTTTGCACACCCACACCCGTAAGCTGGGACCTGGCCATGCCAGGGAGGATGGTGAGGGTGTCTGGAGGTGGAGCACCTCCTCATCTCTCCAGGGCTCCTTCCTGACTCTTCAGGGGTAGGCTCCAAGCCCCTCTTCTCCAACAGGACCTGGTTGAAGGCTGGTACTCAACCAGCCTGTCATCAGGAACTCATCTGTAGACCATGGAAACATTAATTACAGCAAAGCCAAGACCTCACTGCTCCCGCTGGGAGACTGAACCCATGTTATCTGTGCTATTTCTTTGTCTCCTGACCAAGGCATCTTGGTCATGATGCAGGCAATGACCCCCAAAGGTACGGCTCCAATAACCTGAGCTCAGTGACATGCCACCACTCCACCAAGGACCCAAGCCAGAGATGCTGGAGGAAGCAGAGCCTGGCCTCAATCCCAGTTGAGGCCACGATTTAGCAAGCACATATCTAGAAGAGGTCACTCAAGTGACTCCCCCTTAATATTTAAAAGCTGTTTCTCTTTTCAGCCCTAGGTCTCTGGAGTGCTCGTGTCTTGCAGTGTGACCAACCACACTCACATTTTTCAGATGCATATAAACGTTAAAAATAAACCCGCTGGGTTTCTCCTCAAGCAGGGATGAGATCAAGCCCTTGAATAGCCCATCGCAGCTCCGTGTCAATTTGCAGTGATCCTTGAGGGAGAAGGGAAAGGCAGGGGGAAGAGGGAAAATTTTATAATGGAAAAGTGATGAAACCACCCGTCCCCTCCTCAGCATGCAGTGGGAGAGGAAAGCCTGCAGTCCTGGGGAATTAAAAAGGAATGGGAAAGAGGAAGAAGATGTTCCTGCTGCTTAAAGAGACTCCAGGGAAGGGCGTTCCTGGTGCATGGGGTTAATTACAGCTCTATCTGTGCACTTGGTCAGCCTTTAGAAAGACAAAGGGGTGCATGAAGCAGGCACAGAATTGTGGTAGGAGATGGAGAGAGCTGAGATGTCTTTGAGAAGGTGACACTGGGCACGCTGCCCTGGGTCGGGGTGGCAGCAGGGGCTCGGCACACACCCTTGGGGCAAGGTGGAAGGGTTATAACCTGTCTGATAACCTGCAGGGTTATTAAAGCTGCATTTTTTTGAACCACATTTTGGTTCAAATAGCTGAAAGGAGGAATGGTTGCTGCCCCACCTGGTATCTAGGGGTTTCTGGAAGACAAAATGTGTTCAAGAAGAGGGATTATTGACTGGGCTGGGGAAGATTTTTGAGGGGAGCTCACCTTTCACAGTTCATGTGCATTTCATGGAATCACCCCATGCTGGTACCAGCACAGCCTGCCCCAGAGCCCCTCCACGACTCAGTGTCCTTCGCTCCCTGTTGCCAGTCCCAAAGGGCTCGCACAGGGCTGATGGGGCAGCACCATGGAGGCAGGACCAGCTGAGGGTGAATTCAGGATTCCAGCAGGAACCAAGGTGGGGCCATATCTGGAGCCCCCATACAGCCCCACGCAACCTCTTTGTTCCCTTGGGCTCATGTCACTGAGTTTGCCAAGGGAAAGCTGAGAGGGAGTTTGCTTTGTAGTGGCCAAGAGGAAAGGAGAATTTGTGGAGGATCTAGAAAGAGCCAGAAAGAGACAGGAAGCTTTGTGTTTTGTTTATCTTCCCTTTTTCTTTTCCTTTTTTTTTTTTTTTTAATCCCGAGAACTTATTTTTCTTTGATTTTGGCCTGCTAAATATCCCCTCTCCTCCCACTCCTGGATGCACAGAGCAGGAGCAAAGGACAGCAGACACATGGGAGAAGGAAACCACCTCATAACAAAAGAGAGGGGCAGGTCAGGTCCAGACATCTCAGAAGAGCAAAAATGCCCCTTGATCCAGACAGGAACCATCCTTCTCTCCCCACCACCACCCCACTCCTCAGCAATCCCTGCCCCAAAATGTGACAGGCTGGTGGGGGGCTTGCACCATTCAGAAGTGAGCAGGGTGCAGGCAGATGCATCTGATGCTGCTTGTGCACCCCTTTCCCCCATCTCCTCCTCCTCAGATCTCATCAAGGTGAAGGTGCCAGGCTCTTCATCTCCTTCCCTTTGTGCTCCATCCTTCCCTGCCTGACCAGCCACCATCTCTCTTTCCTCTCTCACTTGCTCTCCACCAACAATCACTGCTCCCTCTACTCCAGCTCCCACCCTGAGTTTGCTCCAACCCAGCTCCCATTCTGCATTCCCCTCTCCCAGAGCATGTTCCCTGCCTTGCTAGCTCCCAGGACCACTTTTCCAGCTGCATCCTTCTGGTCACTCCGGAATGACCAGCTGTGCTCTGTGTTTTCAAGTCTATGCTCCTTTGGCCTCGTGACTCAGATCTCTCCATGCTTTTTTTTCAGCTTCTTAGTCACTCCTTGTGCTTCCAGCAGCCTTGAAAATTACTCTGTGAGCAGTGTCAGCTCCCTTCTGAAGCTGTCCTTTACCAGGCTGCCTGCAAGAAGGCATGAATAAGGCTAGTCATGTGCTAAGACCTCTGGCCACTCAATACTTTCTCATTATTTCATCGCACTCCTCACTCCGTCTGTCATCGTCTGAGGGCTCTTGTCTTGAGCTATGATGGTGCTGCTTTCTGGCACACAGATATCCTTTCATTTGGAGCATCCCGTGATGGGGCCTCTTCAGTGCTAGAAAAAATTGTATATAAATAGCTCACAATGCACCTCACCCTTGTGATCGCTGCAGGAACACAGCTAATGAACAAGCCCATGGCACACAAAAGTGCATTCAGACTGTGAATATCACCAGCATTTCGAAAAAATATATATATATATTCTGTGTTCTCCTAGCACCATAGCCACGACTGGTGGGATTTACCTTCTCAGGCTCTTTCCAGCAGCACTGTTCATGGCTCTCCAAACAGCCACCAGCCACTTATGATACTCTCGGTTGCTATTACAGAGGACAATTTAGGCAGTAATTTTGATGGATGTGGAACAATATAGGTTAATTAAAGAAAGAGATATAGGGGGAAAAAAAAAAAAAAAGAAAAAAAAAAAAAAAAAAGAAAAAACAAACAAACAAACAAACAATCAAGGTTTATCAACTGCTCATCTCCCCAGTGAGAGAACGTTTGGCATTAGTTCTCCCTGCCCCATGGCCATCTACAAAGGAGGCAGATCAGAGCCTCTTTCCTAAAACTGCTGAACTGCCATGCACAAGACTTATCAGAGTCAGGATCAGAGCAAGCGCAAATTATTGCACACTGCAAAATATTTAACATTTTATTCTAGGGAGAGGGGTCAGCCTCCCATTGCTTGATGAACCATCAAGTGCGTCCTGCCAGCAGCTGGAGAGCTAATTACAGCCCCACGCCTGCCTCACGGGACCTCATTCCTCTTCCCAGGAATGGGGAGAGAGGTCCCTGCTCACACCAGTCTCCCTGCTTAAGAATTGGGCTTGATTGGGTTCTTTTCTGTTCTTCATATACACAAATAGAGAGCTAAAACCTGGGAGCCCATCTGCCAAAAATAATAATAATGATGATAATAAAAGTTGGAAGGGGTCTCTCTGCATAAACTCTTTTAAAATTTTAGTATAAATTTGTGTTGCCTCTTTCTTAGTTTCTTTCCAGTTTTGTGTTTTTAACTGTTTTTCTCCTATTATTAAAATCATGATCTCTAGGACAAACTTAAGGATAGAGGAACCCCAGTTAGGCAGGTTAAAATGGTGTCTCAGGAACATTAAATATCAGGTGCCAGAGAGCCAGGCAAGAGGAAGGAGTAGGTTTTAGAATAAAAGATTTTGAGATCCAGGGAGGATGTGAGACCTCCATCTGAGGGGTCTCAGACATAGCCTTGTAGGCCAGCAAATGATAAGGGTGGGGTTCCTTCAGAGGTCTCCACCTTGACAAAAAAATATGGCTGGTTTCTATGGCAGGATAATTGCTTCTCTCTTGTGCTGAGTACAAAGATTAGAGCTCCTGGGATTTCAGATGGGGACCAGCAATTTGCTCTGTTTGGCTTAACCACCCTTCAATGCCATCTCCCTGCAATTCTGGTGCTCTGTACCAGCACACGGGGTTTTATTTGTGTTAGGTGGCTGAAAGTGAGCCCACCGCACAGTCGGGATTGTTAATGTTATTGTTCTGCCTCAGCAGCGTGAGATTGAATTTCTACCCCTCTGTTTCTCTAAATGCTGCCCGTGCTCAGAGGCAGGGAGGCCTTTTCCCGTATGCATTAGGCACACTCGTGGCCGCAATCAGAGCAGGTTAAAAGCAATCCCAGCCCTGCTTTGCCAAGCTTGTGCTTTAGGAATCAGAAAGTGTTTATCATTGGCCTCAATGGCTATTTCACACCAACACCAGCAGCTCACATAGTAGCTATTGATAAAATATTCTGTTGGCACTACAGGGAGCTTTCTCTGATGGCCCAGCTGCGAGAACATTTGCCAATGTTACACACTGCATGCCTATTAGGAATAGATGTGCTTGCTGAATTCTCAAAGAGCTGGCTTAACAAAATCAGCATTAAATGGAGAGATGCCAACGTGACACAACTACTGCATCGTTATTTAGCATTTTGAGCACGTCAGATTAAAAGCATAGGCACTGCTCATCCACGTTTATGGAAGTGATGAGATTCAATTCACATCACTCATTCTGAGAGCCTAAAATCAGGATACTCTTGGATCACCTGATTGCATCTCTTTATATTTCCTCCTGGTCTCACTGTGAGCCCAGTCCCTGATGTTCACATTTTCCTTGGATGTTTGTTCCAGTGGCTAATCACTTTACCGTGACAAATGTGCAGCTTAATTCTGGCTCGTGCCTGTCTGCCATCAGCCACAGGTCCTTGCTCTGTCCTTCCTGTCAGGTATGCAGGGATTTCCCCCCAGGGAGATGCTGCTAGATGATAATCAGATCACCTCACTGTCTCCTTTCTATGAAAACAGCAAAAATGAAATAACTCAAGATCTCTGTCTTGCAGTGCAAAGCATCTTGTCCAGTCCTCAAGTCACTTCTGTGTCTCCTTTCTCCAGGGTTTGATGGCTCAAGGTGACTTTGCAGGACAGTGAAAAAGGAACTGTGATTCCTGCTTCACAGCCTGGTCCAGCCCATCTGTGCTGCATGGCCATCTCTCACCATCCCCATGTCCTGGATCGTGATCTCGGTGTCTTCAGGGGGTGATGACCTATCCGACATGAGTGATGTCTGCTACTCTCTGGATCTGGAACAAGATGTTCAAATACACATTGCATGAACAGGCCTGGCTTTCCAAGCAGTCTGGGTCACTGCTATTATCTTAACTACCTCTTGTCTAACCCCACATTCCTCTCCCTACCCAGAAAGATGCTTTGAATGTCACAGATCAGATGGGGTAAGGCATCGGGGTTACAGCTTTAAAGACACATCCAGAAGATATTCACATGCAATTCATCTCCCCCCTTTATCTCCCTTTGCCACTGCCATTCATCAGCTCCCACAGCCTCTCAGATCTTTCTTGACAGAAAAATAAAGAAGAGAAGGAGGGCTGGGTGAGAAATGCTGGGGATATCCAGCATCCACCTGTGTTGTAGATGGCTGAGCACCCGCAGTGCTGCCACACTGCTCCGTGCGCACAGGCACGCTCTGTCGGAGGTGCAAGAGAGGGTGTCCTTTCAGCCCTTCTGCTTCAAAGGGGAGGGATGTTTTTCTGCCAGACTGCCACGGGGACTTTTAAACAGGCTTCCCATTCATCCAGAGGTCAATTAACGTAGGCACCTTTGGTGGTATTTTCAGAAGCCCCCAGATACCGGAGGGCTTTGAAACGCTGCCTGCAAGCACAGAGCCAGGCTCTGTGAATACCTGGACCCACACAGCAGCGCTGAAAGCCAACCAGCTTACAAGCCCCAGGTTTTGACAAACACTCATTTTGCTCTACCCTCCGTGTACCACCACCCTGAGAGAAAGAAGGGCTGGTGTAATTGGGGTGCCCTAATTTGCTCTATTACCCACATGCAAAAAAAAAAAAAAAAAACTCCAGGCTGTTTTTTTTCTTTTTTTTCTCACAGCCATGGAGTTGAAAGAGCAACTCTGTGTGAGAGAGAGGCCGTGGCTGGAGGAGACAAGGACACACTGTAATGTTAAACCTATGTTTTCTTGCAGCCCAGCCCCATTCCTCTGCCCTTTAAAACATCCTTGCTCTGAGTGCCAGAGAGATAGCATCAGAAAAAAACAACTGTCACTTGAATCTCCCGGAGAAAAAGGCCAAACCTCCCGCACCCTCCGTACAGTTTACATAAGGGAAAAAATAAAATAAAATGAAACAAAAACACAACTTGACTTGGCAGGTCTGCTCCTGGGAGCCCAGAAGGATGTTTGACCTTCTCCAGACAAGCACAGCAGTCGCCCTGTGCTTCCAGAGAAAACCTCTGCAGTTCTGGGAAGTCTGGGGAGGGATTCGGCGAGGGCGCTGAGCTCTCTCAGCAAGCTAAAAGGAGGGCAGGTTGGAAAAGCCTTCCCTCAAGAGGAGCCTCGATGGGGAGAAATGAAATAAGATGTTTTTCTCACACTGGGACCAACTCCAGCTATCGGTGTTTCCCGACAAAAGCTTGTTAGGGCAATTGGTTGGGTTATGTCAGGAAAAGAAGGAAGAGCAACTGAATCATTAACACTTCCCTCTCACAGTGCTGGTCCCTTGGAAAATGCTCCCCATGGAGGCTTAGCAGCAAGCTACCAGGACGCTGAATGAAAGGGACATTTAGAGTGGGCTTAGACACCGGACAAACGATGCTAACGATAAATCCATCCCCCGACGATGGACGGACACGGATGTCCACAGCTAAAACAAACAAACGGTCTGGGTGAGCTGGCAGGCTTGTTTAGATTCTGCTTGGGATAAATCACAGTGCCCTTTGATCCCGTGATGTTTTTGGCGCCTGTGTTGCTGTCTAGCAGCAGGGTATATTTTTCTATCCCGAGGAGCAAGTGGATTCAGCTGCCTATAGCTGATTTATAGTAGGAAGTGATTCACGGGAAATCAAAGCTTCTCACACAGTAAAAATTGCTGCCTTTTCACCTCCACTATTGGTGCAATGATTAGAGCTCTAGGGACTTTGGTTAGGAAGATCAGCAGTTTTGTGCTTAGCATAAATCACTTTCTGCCATGACTCACAAAGGATGCTCACAGCAGGCTGCACCTGTCTGTATGCCCTGATGCATGGGCATCGACAGCATTTTCATTCA
Organism: Aythya marila; assembly: GCF_965140915.1. Taxonomy (NCBI): domain Eukaryota; kingdom Metazoa; phylum Chordata; class Aves; order Anseriformes; family Anatidae; genus Aythya; species Aythya marila. Next base: position 5,265,207 of record NC_139046.1, on the reverse strand, counting down.
GACCCATTCCAGAGATATGAAAGTCACTTTTCTGTGCTCACTGCAGCAATGCAGGGCTGGTTCTGGATTTGGATTCCCTCTGTTAATCATATCATTGCTGGGGATTCGGGTCTCTTGCAAGCTCAGTGGGTGTGCATGCTGCTGGGGATCATCCCCGGAAACACACCCCTGTGAACTGTGTCAGGCCAGGCTGTCTTTTGTCAAATGCCTGAAGCATGTAGTAAAATGAAGGCTACATGTAAGAATACTAGACCTTCCAAAACGTGCTTATCACTAGCAGTGGCTCTGCATTACCAGACAGGTGATTTAGAAGCTGGTTACTGCTCACAGTTTCTGATAACCACTTGCATCAGTCTCAGGAGCTGATGAAGCACGTGTTTATTACTGCAAAAACTCGAGACCCTATGGGACATTCAGGAAATATATCCATGTTTCTAAGATTTGGCTCCCACTGCATCCACTGTGAGCACAAAGCTGAGTTAAATGAGGCTGGTTTGCCATCAGCATAATCAGAAACACGGTGAAAGGGAAGGGTAGGATTAAGACTTGGCTGCTGGTAAGCACATGTCACTTCAATTAATTGCATGGAAATTTCTCTGCTCAAGATAGTGATAAAAATCAAATAAAAGAAGTGTGAAAACTCAGCTTTGGTGTAAATGCCTGGCTAGTTAAATATAGAGGTGTATGTACACATACAGATAGGTCTGTGTTGAATGATTATTAATATAAATAAAAGTCTGAGTCTTAGCTAGTGAGCATCAGGGTCCCCAGTGATGTTAGAAAAGCCAGTTACAGCCCCCAGCTCCTCCTTTTCTCCCCAAGATCAGGCTCCCCGGGTGAGTTTTCAGCCACTCTGACATCTCCACACTCCCCGAGCTTGAACAGGGCCAGTCCTCAGGCATTTATCTCCATTAACCCATGACCCTGCACAGCTCACATCTGCACAGCATGCCCCATGCACAGCGGCAGAGTGGCAGATCTGCTGTTCTCAAATCATTCTGGGTATTTATTTCCCTCTGTTTCATCCTCCTGGCATAGGCTGCTGCTAAAAGTGGTATCTAAAAGCATGGGAGAAACTACTATTGAGTACTTATTCCTGAAAACTGCTTGCTAGGTAGGGAGCTGGAGCTCTAGACTAGATTGTTCCCATAGGAGACACCACAGGAGGGACTTAGAGGAGCTGGGAGGAAGCAATACTCTCTTACCATGAAGAGAAAGGACAGAGTAGGGAATAAGAACGTCAAGCCTGCAGATGCACCCTTATGGGCATGGGACCACACACAGAGTAAGGGCCATTTATAACCATCTCCCTGGCTCAGCCTTGACACCACAAAGACGCAGGAATTTACCTAGCTGGCGAAGCCACACCACCAATTTCGTTCTGTGGATCGAGGGTAAGCAAAATCTCATCCAGCAGGAGCTGGAGAAAGACCACAGTGTCCTCAGGGCCCAGAACACGGCCCAGTCACAACAGTTGTATGGGCAGAATGGGTCACACCACACAGCAGTCTACTGGTCCCTACCCATCGGTCCCACATGCAGACCCCCAAAGGCACCCTGTATATTTGGGGGAAGAATCCAGTGATTCAATCACAGGAAAACAACAGTGGCTAGTTTGGTCTTTTTGCAGAGAAGACTGTGCCTACCTGAGAGCAGCAGAGGCTGTGGGAAGCGCAAAGAACTAGAATGTGCTCTGTCCCCAAAGCACTTAGTGGTTTGCTCTAATCAAGGCAGCAAACCTTTCTCTTTTATTTTTGCAAACCAGTTTCTTTGTAGTGGATATTTGGTCAGGGAAACTTTTTCGTAATCATTGCAATAAGTTACATTCATTGGCATCAGTATCAAAGATTCGAACCAGCTCAGCAAACCAGGATATTTCTCCAGCACAATGATGACAGGGATTTGAGAAATCTTGCCCCTGTTCTTTTTCTTTCATCAACGTGAGACCAAAGGTCTTTCAGTCTGGGATAATTCCAGAAGAGAAAATTGCAGCAGAAAGCCTTTTTACATGTTTTGCAAGAGTTGTCTGTGAAAAAATACACTTGCCCTTTCCCATTGGGAAGCCTCCCTATTCAGGGTGGTTACCAGCAGGTCTTTCCTCTAGGAAGACCGATCAGTCTTTTTTCTCAAACTACCCTCCTCCTGCTGGCAATGTTGTCTTTCAAAACATGCATTATGTTTATTTGATATTTCTGTATTTTAATTTGAAATTCGATTCCTTTCATGATTGGGTGGGATGCATGTAATTAACCAAAAAAAATAACCCCCCAAAAAACACCTCATTCATCTTCATGGCTTTGTAAACAGTGTTGTAGTGATAGGTAGATACAAGCCCTCTCCGTATTTGATGAGGCCAAAGAAGGAGGAGAATATTCATGTCTTTAGAGCAGGGAAAAAAAAAAAAGTATGGATTTTGTTTTTATAGACCAACACATATTTCTCTGCTGAAATATATGGCACACTTGCCAGCATGAGGCTAGGATGGGGATAGGAAATGAACAATCAACTGCTCTTCCAGGATTCTTCTGGCCCTGTTCTGATCAGCGGATCTGGGTCCCTTCAGCCTCTTCGGCAAAGCTCCAAAAGTAAAGAGAACAGCAGAACTGCAAACCATAGCCCTGGAACTCCATCCAGTTCTCACAAACACACCCAAATACATGCATTTAGTGAGCAACAGTTCAAGCACTCTGGTTGTATTTTATATCTCTCTTCCATGCCAGTCCTGCAGCAGACAACGCGTGTCAGTTCAGCTTTCAAAGGAAGAACTCTCTAAAACCTAACCAAGTCACAAAAGAAGGGATCCCTCTTGAGATTAGGTGAAGTAAATTTAGGTGCCTATATGTGAGCTAGGTGTCTAAACTCCTGTTATCACATCTTAAATATTAGAAAACCTAGATTTGCTATAGACCAACAGATATTAAATATCAGGTAACATTGCCAAGTGAGACAAGGATGAGGACAGAAAGTCATCTATCAGCATCTCCAAATGGTGGAAGAACGTCAAGTTAAACAAGAATTTAAAAAAAAAAATCAGAACAGGGCACCAAAGGATAACTGGAGACTGTTGAGCTAAACAGAGTTCACCTACTATTTTGAGAAGTTTTAATTCACATTTCAAAAACAAAAACAAAAATAAATTTAAAAACAAACAAACAACAACAACAAAGAACTTCCAACATCTGGAAGATTGTAAGGGACCTTGTATTCCAACAAGAAATCCTTCAGCTGTACCTAAGAGACACAACTGTTGGAGAGGTTAAGTTCTTGGTAAGTAAAGTTCTTAGCAAGCAATCTTTTCCCACTGAGTTGGCCTCTTAAAGTTTCTATTTGTGCTGCTAATGAGGTTCCCACAATCTCCAGGAAGCTGGTCCGAGTTCTAATTAAACAAGACTCAATGAACTGTTCTGCCAAAGTAAGCGCTGGATCTGCCCACCCCATTGACTGAGTAATGCAGGCTGGATACATGCAGGCTGGAAATGTAAATCATGTATTGACATGGAGAGTTATACTCTCCAGTGAGGGCGCTTTCTACAGCTGCAGCATTTATTAAACCTTTGCCATCATCCAAAAACAACACTCATAACTTGAACAGTCCCCAGGGCTGGAGAGTCTTCCAGGACTCTTCTGGCTATGTTCTGATCAAGAGATCTGGGCTCCTTTGACCTCTTGAACATGGTCCCAGGCATTAAGGAACAAGACCCTGGAAAATACAGCCCATGGACTCCATCCAGTCCTTTACATAAAATACATGTGCACATACATTACTGGTATTACTTAGAATATCCTTGTGGAGCTGCAGTATTCCAGAAAAAGCCATGGCATAAACATGAGGACTGCAAATGCCAGTGCCTTAGGCACAACACGTCTCCATGAATTTTCCAGTTCTATTTAATACTTATTATTGCTTGTTATCTAAACTTTTAATAATAATCATTCTGAATCAAAATACCAAGATATCCACTCAATGAATATTGCAATTATGTCCACACCATGAGTGTCACTGTAAGAAAAGGGGTTGACTGAAAAACACAAAATTGACTTCTGTAACATTCCCATAGCACACAGGTTCTTTGTAGTGTGTTATGCCAGGTCCTGATGAGTGCCAGCAAAGAGCAGAGAGAGGTGCAACTCTCCAAGGATGCAGCAGAGATGATATTAGTGGCTGTCCATCCCTAGTCAATCTGCAAGTACTCGGGTATGTGACAGTGTGTGCAGACCCTGACCAGACAACAAAGGTTTTCCAGCCAGAGCTATGAGAACAAGACTAGAGAATATGTCTTATGAGGAGGGCTGAGGGAGCTGGATTTGTTTAGCTTGTAGAAAATAAGGCTCAGGGGAGACCTCATTTTACTCTACAACTACCCTAAAGGAGGTTGTAGTGAGGTGCAGGTCAGGGTCTTCTCCCAAGCACCAAGTGATGAGGGGAAATGGTCTCAAGTTGCATCAGGAGAGGGTTAGGTTGGTTATTAGGATGCATTTCTTTATAGAAAGGGTTGTGTGGCAGTGGAACAGGATGCCCAGGGAAGTGGTTGAGTCACCATCCCTGGAGGTCTTCAAGAAACATTTAGATGTAGAACTTAGTGGCATGGTTTAGTGGTGGACTTGGCAGTGCTAGGTTAAAGGTTGGACTAGGTGATCTTAGAGGTCTTCTCCAACCTGAATGATTCTGTGATTCTGTGAGACAATCTGTCACCAGCCACTCTATCCAGACTGAGGATCAATCTTCACACAGTCTTCAGGACATAAGGAAAACAGCCTGTGCACGTATGTTGAAGGAAGATATTTTTACTCAGGGCAGTGACAGTGAAGGTTGTGTTCCGTAGGTGGCTTGTGCTTGTGTAGGGCAGCATGAGCTGAGCACCCTCAGGATCAAACCATCAGGTGACATATACACTGCAGTGAAACTGGAAATCTTCCTTCTCCCAGTGAAATATTTTAAAGGCTGTCTGGTGATAAAGCAGTGTTATCACAGGAGCTGAGTGCCTGAGAGGATGTATTACCAGCGTATATGGTCAGATAAGCAGGAAGGTGTGAGCGAGGAGCTGCCACACTACACAGCTCGATGGTTGCTCCTGCTGCACATCAAAGCAGCTGCACAGAGAGGGATCGGGGAGACAAATGTAAGGAATTGGTGGCAAATGTTAGCAAGACAGCTCTAGAAATGTCCCGCCCCAATCCAGCAGCAATCAGGGAGCCAAGGGGCACAAAGCTGAACGGGGATAAAAGCAGGATGTTCAACCCAGTTGCTCCACGGCCTTCATAGTCCTAGCCCAGGGTCTGCTGGCATCAGTGATGGACTCCCATCGACTTCACCAGGGCTTGAATCGGGCCCTTTAGGAACTGAGACAAAAGAGCAAGTGCTTGACTTTAATTGATGATTCATCCGTCACCACAGCCCAAACTCCTCTTGACAAGTAGAGGGAAAAACCCACAAATTAAGTGACCAGCGCCTGCCTGCCCCTTTCTTGCTGTTTGTAAAGGAGAACTTTTGACCTTTCTGCCTCATCCATCACGGCTTGGCAGGAGCTGGCCGCTCACCCTGGCTGAACTGTGCCATGCATGTAGCCCCATACAAGTGGTTCTTTTCACGTGCTAAATGATCCTTCCCCTGCTCCTTTGCTCTGCCTCAGCCCTGTAGGGACAGACAATGGCACAGCGCCACTGCCAACGGAGGAGGCTCTCATTAGGGATGAAAGACTGGCGGGATCATCCTGCTGTCATTTGTGCTTCGTGCTGGTTTTCAGAAGAGTCTGGTGGGGAAGCATGTCTTATCCTGAAGGGTTTTTTCCTTCCAAGCAAGATGACCAGCAGCATATGCTCTTGCACAGGGCATGGTTAGGATACAGACAGTGGGGCCTGAGGACAACGTGGGGATCCAATAGGGTCCTTCAGACAGGTCAGGAATTTGGGGAGCTCTTCAAGGATTCAAGACAAGTCTAGGCTTGCCTGGAGTTAATTTTACACAGGATAACCCCCCTGCAAAGCTCCCCAGCATCATGAAGGGTAGTAACGTCTGGGTAATGGTGCTTGGTCTGTGAGCCACTGGGTGCCTTTGGGATACGTTCATGGGGGCACGGCTTCTTGACACAGGAACAGGCTCTTCCTCCAGAAGTGTCCATGTCTAAAACAATGTCAGTCTGCCATCAACAGAAGAAGGCACCCAGTGAAACAGATATGATGACACAGGGAGATGGCAATTACCAGGGAAGGCAAAAATACACAGCCAGCTGACTGTAAAGCAGGTCATTTGCCATAAAATCATTTCTCCAGCCCTACACCAAAACGTTATTCAAAGGTGGCATTTCTTGTGCAGCTACATGCCCCATTGCCCCATGAGGAACAGATAAATTGCTGAGCACAGGCTGCCAGTCATGTGTGCTTATTGTGTAAGGGAAGCATGGCCTGGTTTGGATTTAGGGAAGAACACTGAAGGAACAAACCCCATCACCAAAACAAAAACAAAAACAACCCACAGATTTAACACTACCATGAGTAGTTACCATAGTAGCATCACCATGATGCCTTGGTGTGGTTCAGAGACTGTCTTGCAGACAAGGAGCCAAATCTGATAGAAGAAGCCGCAAGTGATGTTGAAAAGGGATTTAAGCTACTCTACAGGGTGCATGTTGCAGTTCTCACTAAGCCAAGTGCCTTGGGCCATGCTCCTGCCTTGGAGACTGGAGCTGCTGCCAAGTCCTTGCTCTTGAAAAATGTCGACTGACCATCCCTCCTGCACAGAAGAATAACCCACCACCAAAGGCTGGATGTGAGCAGAAACCCTGGGGTGCTTTCTCTCACCAGCCCATTCTCTGGCCATTTCACCATCTGAGTCATGCTGGGTTATGTTGTAAGAGTGCAGGGCTCTGCTCCCTGGGTGAAAGCCTCTGTCAGATCTGTTCATGCATTTCTTTGGTTGTTTGGAGCAAGCCTGAAAACCCAAGGGAAGCAGACAGTTGCTTGTATGCCCTGTGCTTTCCCGAAACAAACACTTTAAGCACTTTAAGCATTAAAGGCAGTGGGGAACAGAATAACATCCCTGAGCATGGTGAGGAAATTCAGTATCGCTGGATTTCCCCTGAAACTTCATCCAGAAGGCAGCATGCTCTGAGTGGGAGCCCATCCAACACTCCCAACCAGAGCCACCAGGACGGGAGATGTGGGGTCAAATCTGGGAAAGGGAAGGGAGCTGTGGGGAAGGGGAGCCCATGGGCACCTTGTTGGGGGCAGCCAGTGCTCTCACAGCCACCTGGGTCCACAAAAGAGCTTTACTGGTTCCTAATTTTCTAACTGACAATGTTTGGTTTCTGTCCTGATCTACAGGCATGTGCTGAACACCATGGCCAAATCCTGCATTTTGCCCCATCCAGACCCACTGGGTTAACCCTCAGCTCCGTATTTCCAAAGCCAGCCCAAACCATCAGCACCTGACAAGGAAGCATTTGCTCCATGGCTGGATGGGTCCCAGTCCTTAACCTGCAAGTGATCCATGAAGTAAAATCTGTCTGTCTACACATTGCTTTTTGCAAGCATTTTCACTGGAGCTATCACCAAAAGAAAATAATATAATAAGCAAAGTAAAGCAATCTCAAATCCAGTGTTGCTGGCTGGCATAGGTTAAACAAGTTTTAATCTCAATCATATGTGAAAGAAGCTAAGGCACGCTTGTATCAGACACTTCAGACCATCTCAAATCCTTGTGTGAGGCCAATATGGAACAGTATCAAGGATGATGAAAAAAATGGGAATAGAACAGATTGCCTGTAACTAAACAGAAACCTGGGGAAACTGGAAAAGCAGACAAATGCCCTCATGTCTCAGATGTTCAGAGCCCACGGTGGGATCCTGCTGCCTGTTTCACAGCTGGCATGGGGACACATTTGAAGACGAGGAGCCATGTGGAGCTGGTGTCACTGCTGGAGCATCACCACTGGGAAGCTCCCACGGGACCAAACCTCCCACCTGCAACCCCAGGGCTGAGACAGCCACATTTTCAGCCTGGCAAAGAGGTTTGAATAAACACACTGTGCCCTCTTCCCAGGGACTGTTTCAGCCCCCAGTTTGATGAATGTGGGGAGGGAGAAGCAGAGATGTTGCCCTCCAGCTGCAGGCTCCTAAAGGTCTTTTCAAATCCACGGCTGCTGAGCTAAACCCATATCAATCACTGCTGGTTTATGCAGGTTAAATGCAGCCACTGAGGCCAAATCCCTGGTCTGCAGCAGATTTGCATGCTGAAAACCAATGCAATCATGAATGAAAAGGAGAAAAAAGGCTTAGTGAAAAGCTGAGAGCTTGAGGGAGCAGGGGATGTGTATTTGTTGGTGTGTGCAGAAAAGACAGGACTCAGCAGAGAAATGGCCGGCGGGATCCCCTAAGCTTAGTGCAAATAATTGTTCCTGTCATCTTCTAACAAGACACCTGAGGGTGTGGAAGGAAAGCAGACTGGAGTGTCACTGGGGCTGGTGTGCAGGGATGGTGGAGCTGTTTCCGCTGCGGGGAGTTTGGCTCTTGGTCCTTACGAGGGGGAGACAATCACTCTCTATATGGGATCAGAAAGATGCATGAAATTTCACACACATACACCAATAGAAAGAATTGCCCAAGCAGTTCTGTGCTTTGTGTTTTTGGACATGTTATTGCTGCAGCACAAAACAAAGTAAATAAAATAAAGTCTTGCATTACTGCATTCATGTCCTTCTTCAAGAGAATTGCCAGGGGTTAGGATTTACCAGCAGCTCACCACCGTGTTCAAGAAAAACAGCTTCCAGCATTGATTTGAAAATCCTGAGAGTATTTGATAACTTCTCCAAGGTTCCCCCTGGCTCCCTGCACACCCTGAAATAGAAACATCTGCTCCTTGGGACTTTCACCCCTTGTCATATGGTCCCCGCTAAGTGCCTGTCCCCAAGCACAGCTGGGGTCCCGTGCTGATAAAAAGGAGAGGGGTGGGAGCCCAGCTGGGGCAGCAAGCCTGCCTGGACACCAGGATGGGAGAGATGAAAGACACATGTATTTTCCCAGGTGATCCCAATAGCATCTCAAAGCCCCGGCTTTCTCGCTCCGGCTTTAGCCCCAATCCAAACAAACCGGTGCCGGTTTGAATACGCCGAGGGCTGGCTGATTTGCGCCTCTTGTTGTGTTTTCACAGTCAGCAGCCGACTGGAATTCAAAGAGGAAAGGAAAAGAAAATAGTCAGAGCGGATTGATAAGGTTCCTGATGGGAAACATGGGGCTTGGGTCCCAGCCAGGCCCGGGGAGGCAGGGCTCAAGAACATCAAAGTGAAGAGCGAGGGGAGCAGCCCCAGCAGGAGCCAGCGAGATAGCTGCTCTCTCGTCCTTTCCTCCTGTGAATAAGGGCACATTTGGGGACATTGGGACCCCTGGGGCTGAAGGATCATCCCACAGCCCCCAGGTCAGCAGCAAAAGGGGCTGTGCCAGCAAGCCCGAGGTCAGGAGGAGCTTCCCATGCTGCTCCCTGTGCACCCATGAGGGCATTTCTTCTGCTTGCCCGCAGGGTGCTGAGCACTGGAGAAAAGGGACATGGGGACACCGGCTGTGCCCTTTCTGTCGTTTTCAGCTGTGTGGATGGGAGACTGTGTCCATGAGCTCCAGGAGCTGCTCTCCCCATCACGCGAGTGAAACCCAGCAGCCTCCCCAGCCCACTCCACAGCTGGGCGATTAGTTTTTCTGTGTCAGATGTAAGGAAAGGCTTATGTGCTCAGAAATTTGTCTCATCCCTCACCCCCCTACACACAGTTATATGATCTGAGCAAAATCCAGGCTTCGGTGGCAAAGCTCACCTCAATCACAGCCTGCAGGAGAGGGATCAAAGAGGGATTAAGCAGGGGAGAGCGGTCGCAGGATGCTGGGGGCAGCGGTGCTCAGGCACCCAGTGGGTGCCTGGGGAGGACAGGAGGCCAGGACGGACACACAGATGGACAGAAAAGGGACAGAGAGGGGATAATGCTCTCTGAAGTCAGCCACCTATGATAGCCCTGCTGCATTTCCCATCCCTGCGGTGCCACATCCCGTGCTGGCTGCAGGGATGGGAGGCAACTGATCCATGGGGTTAGTGCCTGGAAATCCCTGTGGGGGTTTCGACTGATGGCATTCACTCTGATAAAGTGCAAAGAAAGGGACCTGCTGGGCAAATGGGATGTTACCCTCTCCTGCCCTGGCTGCAAGTTGAACCAGCCTCGGCAGCATCTGTAGGATGGGAATTTCTGCTCGTGTCCTTGCTCGTCCCTGTCTGACCTAGACAGACCTGGTTTGGGCAGGAGAGGGATTGAAAGCACAGCTTAAGTCTCTTAATCCTAGAGTTACATGAGTTGCTAATGGAAGAATGTTCTCAGAAAATTGGAAAAGCCGAACCAAATCTACCTCAGGGGGCTAAAAACAGAGGGGAGCAAAAAGCTTCCATGCTAAAACCAAAGGCATTGTGTGGTTCTTAAACCCAGCTCTGTTTCTGTGGGATGTTGTAGGGCTGCAGTTCCATGCATAGGTCTGGCATTACAGCTGTACCCACAGGGAGCGGCCTCTCACTATCCAGACAGTGGCTGTGCCCAGCTGATAACAAGTCTGAGCCCTGCAGACCCACAAGCTCTGTATGGGAATGGCTGAGAATCAGCAGCTTTATTCTAAATAGGAAGGGAAAATGGGCACGAGGCTGCAGGCTCACAGGCAACAGGGCTGCTTCAACCTAAACCCCAGCCCCTGCCCACCACAGGGCATCAGGTCATGCAGCTCTGTGCAGGGAATGATGTTGTTTGGGGAGAAAACCTCACTGAGAAGAAAAAAAAATAAAAAAATAACAATAAAAATAAATAAAAATAAATAAAAATAAATAAAAATAAATAAAAAGCATGGTTTGGTCATCTGGGTGATCTCTGCAATCCGCTAGCAAGACAGAAAGGTCAGGGGCGCAGCTGGAAAGGCAGTCTTTAGGAGTGTTAATATAGCTGTGAAACCGCAGCCTAAGGGGAAGCGTGCTTTCATCGCAGCTCATTGTCCACTAAAAACCGGGGACATCTCTGCTCGGCACTGGTGAGGGTGGAGGTTTCTGGCATGTCCTCACGAGGCAGCCTGTCCCCAGCCCGATCCCCCGTCCGTCTGCACGGAGACAGCCAGAGTCGCGTGCCATCCACGGCAAAGCAGTGTGTTTCAGATCATGCCCTATTAACAAGATCAGCAGTACAACGTGGAAAACAATTAAAAAATGACAAGGACAGATGAGTTCATTCCACCCTGGCTGGAAATGCCGCTCGCCCTTCCCAGGGCCAGTGTCTGCCCTGGGGACCTGGCCTCCCGTTCCCAACCCACTCCTGCTGTTCTCCCTTGTCCATCCCATAACCCCAACTGGGACGCCAAGCCTGTGCTCAGGAGCCACCAGCATGGGCTGTCAGCACGGGGAAAAGTTGCTTTGACTTTATTCAAGGGGAGCACAAATGTGGTCTGTGCATGCAGCCACCCAGAAAAGTGTCCCCCTTTGTTTCCTAAAAATCAGCATCCTCCTGAACCCAGTCCCATTGCAAGCATCGTTCCAAATCACGAGCCATCCCAGAGCTAGCCATTTGCAACAAAATAAATCCTCTCCCTTTCCCTGCCCTGTAAATATTCCCGATATGTTGTTTCGGTGTCAAACTTCCCAGAGCCACTGCCCTCCCCAGCACCAGACTCAGTGGCGACATGCAGGGCAGCCCGAGCCAGAGCCTCCTGCCACAGTCAGCAAACGAGCATGTTTTATATTAGGCACATTAGGAGGGAACAGTCCTATTGCAAGGAATATTAAATTAAAGGAAAACAGCCAGGAGAAGGATTCAGCCCTGGCTATGCACAGAGGAACAGAGGACCAACCCTACATTTGAAGCATGTGGCAGCCCATTGTAATTTCCTCGGTCTATTTGAGCTGTCTAAAGTTACAGACACAGTTATGGTTGTGCTTCATAACTCCAGGGACAGACGGCAAATTCACTCCTCTGTTATCTCCTCCACCACTCGGGGCAGTCGTGCTATGCCATAAAGCCCTTTACCCCGTGATGGTAAGAAGGAAAACCCTCTGTGCTCTCAGACAGAGCTCAAAGGAGCAGCACAGCTGCCGAGGGCTGCGGGGTTTCTTGCCTGTGGCACAGCATCAGGATTGCAAACCTTGTTCCCACACCCCAATAAATCAACAAATAAAATGAACCTGCCCTGCCTCCTCACCTGGGCAGACCCTGTGAGCATCACAGCCACTCTTCTGCCCCAGCTAATCTCCCCCAGCCTCACAGACCTCTCCCCAGGATGCATGCACATTTTTTTCCTCCCCTCCAGGTCCTTCCAACCTCCTGTCTGCCCAGAGCACTTGAAAAAAATATGAGATTCCCCAGCCAGGATTTACAAATACCAACACAAAATGCAAAACCACCAGCCCTTCTGCCACCTTGCCTTGCCCTGTGGGATGGATCAGCCACAAGCAGTGCTCAGGGCTTGTGCAGAGCCTCTCAGGGTGTGAGGGGAAAGACCCGTGGCAGCAGCGAGGAAAGGAAAAAGCTGAAAGTAACAGTGGGAAAAATGAGGAGAAAAATATTTTCAGCATGGCACAAAACTGAGCCCATGGAAGGAGTGGAGTCTCTGGCAGAACAAGCTGCACAAGAGATATTGCTCACCGCATCCAGCATGCGGGTTTCCAGGTGAAAACTTCCAGGGTTCACGGTGCCTACAGGCAAACACCATGGGTATTTTGATGGACAGAGTAAAGAACATATTGTAAATTATTAAAATTGCTCTTTAACACTTCCTAAATCCTGCCAGCTGACACAGGGAAGGGGGTGATGATAAGGTGGGCAGTGCCTGGATCCTCTCGGTGCATAGCTGGGGTGAGCTTTAGTGGTGCAGCAGGAGCAACCTCAGGAGATGCTGCCCTGCGGCCAAGCACCAGTAGTGGTCCTCTGCTCATGAGTTCCTGCCTATAAAATTGAATGAATTTGTGACAGCAGCTTAAACAAAGGTGCTTTACTTGTGCACGGGACAGGAGAAACACAGTTACCATCAATCAGCTGAAGGATGGTGGCTGGTGAAGATATGGCAATACAGCAGGACTTGACCAAGTGGCCATTCCCCAAATGCAGCATCCCCTAAAGCAGACTCTAACACTGCTGGAGCCCTTCTGCCTGCTTCTGTCTGTGTATGGACCTTTTAGGTTCATTCTGTAAATGTAACCTAGGTCTGTACACTAGGCCCCATAGCTTTGTTTATCCCAGGATGACTCTGCAGAGCCTACAAGAGCTGAGGTCAAGGAAAGCTCTGTACAGCTTTTGTGCTGCATATTCGCAGAGGACAGAGAGCAGAAGGACTCATCTGGAGCCTGTCCGGGTTCAAGGTGGGCCCAGGGCTGCAGCAGCTGGACTGAAACCCCAACAACTGCAAGGCTTAGCAACACTGGACAGAGTTTGTCTCCTTGTAAAGCGAGAGCCAGAGGGAAACTTCAGATCCTCCTCCAAATCTGAAATTTTCCAACACTCAAACATGCTCAGATCCAAGGGGCTGGCTTGGCCTTTCCTCTGCTGCTAACAACATTCAGCGTGAAATGTAGAGCATGCCGGAGAGCACTAATGCCTTGCAGACCTGTGTTGTGTCATTCCAGTGTTATTTATGCAAAACTATTTAAAAACACGGGGTAAAATTTGCAGAAGCGTCTATGCGGAAGATTCATTTTATCTAATTTTAGCCACCTATAAACTGCATGCTTTAAACTAGACACCCAACCTAAGGATGGCTGTAGTCCTCAAGGCTCTTCTGCAGTCAAAAAGCAAGACCAACACCTCTAGGAAGTAATGTGTCCCTCATAACCAGGACACCCATCCTGGGAAGAGGAAAACCCCCTTTTGGAGGTGCATCTCTCTCCACCAGCCACACAAAATTGCTTTTGCTGAACACTTGGCTGTTAGCTAGGTAGATCAGGTAAGACGGATTGTGCTGGTATGACTAAAGAACCTAATTCCCATTTTCAGCACTGACCTAGGCACCCCCAGCCAGGTTGTTACATACCTAAAAATGCCGGCAATGATTTGTAGAAGTGCCCACAGGCTGTTGCACTCAATGATACTTCTGAAAGCTTCTCCCCCTTTTTTTCAGGAAAGATTTGCACACTAGCCTGCATGTCGCTCCTTCACCCACAGCATGAATGAAGATCTTTGGGGCAGGGCCATTGGTCTTATTTATCTGAGCAATGCAGGACACACCATCTCCCACGTCTGGACTTTGAACAATACCGTAATGCCAAGAACAGGAAAGAAAGCACAAGCCTCCCAGCTGGGAATTGAGACCTCAGTGCTGTGCATTTGTCGCTCCCTTTTCAGTCACATCTCCCCTTATCTGTACATGCCTGAGGAAATTCTTGGCTGGGAGCAGGCAGGTCCCTGGCTCTTGACTTGTCTCCAGGTCTTCATGCCTGCTGCAGAAGCTTTCATGGAGTTCCTCACCCCCGCAGGACGAGCAGTGCTGCCCTTGGCAGAAACAAGTTGAAAATACCCTGAAGGAAGCAAACCAGGCAAATGCCACAATCGGTGTGATGCCACACAGCTCCTAATACCTGGCCTCGTTAGCACTGAAGACCACAGGCTCTGAGGCAGATCGTCTGCCTTTCATTAGGTCTGGGATTATGCTGAGAGAGCCTCGTTAGATCTCCAGCATCGCCAGATCGAGCCGGCCAGCCCGCAGCAGCGAAAGTGTCCTCTCCATCTGCAGGACTGCTGTGTGAGCCAGAGAGGCTGTGTGGGATCCACGGTGGCCTGACAGTAGTTTCTTCTGTCAGCAAAATCCCAAGGAAAAAAAAAAAATAAACAGGAAAAAGAAAATAAGAAGAAAGCTGCAGGGGGAGCAAACACAGCAACAAGCAGGATAATCAGCTGCAATTCAAAGCAGGGAGGATATCTGCTTATTCCCCTGATTTACCCGCTGCAGCTCAAAGCTTTCCGCTTTGCAACTCCCACCCCAGTGCTCAACGGGTAAATAAATGCTCCCAGAAATGAGCTGAAAAAAAATTAGTCACCACTAAACGCTCTTGTATTCTGCGAGCTCTTTTAAATCACAGCAAAAGCTGAAATTATCGTTATTGAGATAATTGCCTCGCTGTAGACTGTTTAGTCTGTCATCTGCAAAATGAAGAATGGCCGAAGGAGCCGAATCTGCTCCCTGCCCCACCTGTGTGCTGGGTGGGAGCCCTCCTGGCCGTGTGGCTTCCCAAAAAAGCTGGTGATGTCCCTACAAGAGGCTGCTCTCAGCACTGCCCTGCTGCTCCCTCCAGCCCCAAAGGAAGTACGAAGCGTGAATTATCACAGACCAAAGAAAAATCTCATTTTAAAGGCAACACATTTGGGGATAAGGGAGAGAAATAACAATCAAGGGGCGCAGCTTGAAAATGGTTTTGAAAGGCCAGGGTGCTTGGGAGAGCAGAACATTTCTGCCTCCCCGTCGGGGCAGGGAGGGAGGGAGCAGCCGAAGGTCAGCGCTGAGCTGAGGAGCAGCCGCAGCCAGAGCACTTTGTACTTGAAACAAGGCTTGGCAAACCTTTGGGAAATCAAGATTTTTGTCAGGCTTTGCAAACTATTTTTGTCTCTGTAGTTGCTGGGTATTTGGAGACCAAATAATAGAGGCCGAGGGGAGAGGGGCTGCTGTAATTGAACCTCAGGACCTACGTCCTCTCCGAGGCTCGGATGGATGGATGACCTGCAGATATTGCTTGCTGGCTCGTACACTGTGTGACACAGCGTCCACTGCTTCCCATTTCCTCTCTGCTTTTTGTTTGTTTTTAAGATGGTCTCCCTAGGCTGTGTTTTCACTCTTTTTCCTCTATTTCAAAGGTTTTCACTCTGTTGGATTATTTCTCTCTGCTCCTAAGAGCTGTAACTGTGCTGAGAAGGAGATGAACGCACAGGAGCTGTCTGAGCCATCTGAAGCAATCTGGAAATCTTCCCATCTAGACATGCTGCTTTCAGATGTCTGCTCCTCAGGCTTGTCCCACACTTGTTCTGCACCCATCCTGTGGGGCAGTGCAGCTTGTGCCACTGTCCCCAGTCCCACCGCAGTCACAGCAAGGCAGGATGGATTAAATACTTTGAAGACCTGGTGGCTGTAACCTTAGAGGAGATAGGTACCAAGTGGCTGTGCATGTGGCACCAGCATGAGCCTGATGTCTTCTCCGACTGCTTCAAGGGCTGGTGGCATTGCTCAAAAATACCCTTGTGTTTCACGCTTGCAATTCTACAAGCTCTGATCTCCTAGGACCAGGTAGGAGGGGTTTCACCTAGTGCCACTTGTCCCTTTTTCTGCCCTTATGCCTGAGGACACTGAGTAGGGGCAGGCAGCAGTGAACAGGGAGGTACTGAGCTCCTGCAGACCCTGGGATAAAAATAAAGGCAACCAGGAGATCTTGCTACAGTGTGCATCCACTTCTTCTAGACCATCTCCTCTGCTGGCTTGACATTCCCCGCAAGAGCTGCTCATCATTAACCAGAGATGGATAACCAGTCCCTTTTTTTTCCTCATTCCTTTTTAATGCATTGCACAAGCATGATCTGGAGAACATTTTCTGCAGCTGCCTGTGTGTCACCCATCTATTTTCTCGGGGCCCTGTAAAACAATGGGGGCTGGTGTTTGCTGTTGGAGGCCAGGGCGCAGCTCTCCACGCCATCTGCTCGGGGCTGTGGGACAGTCATGCTCTCCTCCTCCTGCCTGGCACTAGCTCGCTGGCTCAGAAAGCAGAGCCAAAAGGGGTGGCTGTGAGTTCCCTGTGATGGGCAGGGGGTTAAGAGCTCCTTCCAGACCCCCACGCAATGGGGAGGTGGCCCACGGGTGTCTCCTGGGAAGCTGTGATAGATGCCTTGGAGGTGGCCAGGACATGCCAGCACCCACCGGGGTCTATTTTCCAAAGCACAGACAGCCAACACGAGGATTCATCAGGAAGCTAATAAGATAATCAATGCTGGGGAGAACGCCCTTAAGTAATTGATAACAAGGGTCCTCCAGGTGACAGCTGGCCCTGACAAGTAATAATTGCCTGGCCGAGAGAAAATTGCCACAGTGCAGCTCACTGTCAAAGATGTCTGCTGTGTGTGATGGATATCACTGGTACGTCTCTCTCCATCTCCTGCTTCCCCAACAGGGAGCACATCCACTCTATTGGAAACCCTGCCTGCTCCCCAATTACATCTACGGCAACTAGATAATTTCAGAGATTGCTCCCCAGCCACTACCTACCCTGAGCTCTGCAAACAAAAGTAATGATCTCCGCTCCTTGTTTTATTACGGGTCTGCTGAGCTCAGAGACCTCAAAATGCCACCTTGCAAATATCAATTCGCGATGCTTCACGTTTCCTCTGGTGTCAAGGAAACATTCACTGCCATTTGCAGCTGATCATAAAAACAGAGGCTGTTCTTCACTATTGTTCTCATAAAAAGTGCTTAGAGAAAAAAAAAAAAAAAAAAAAAAAAAAAAAAAAAAAAAGTTGGCTAGGTCACATGCTGCATTCATTGTAAATGTTGTCTTTATTTTGTAAAAATGTAACCATTCCCTCATATTTTCATGCCCACTATAAATCAGCTCTCTTTGAAAACTAGACAAAAACCATCACGTTGGTTTCGCCTCTGGGCTTTTCTTTTGTTTATCCACAGGTCTAGATAAACCACTGATGGCAATGAAGGTTAAACACAACAAACCAGAGCAAAGTAGCTCACCTGTTTAAATTAATTTACCCCCGAATGTTGTTTGTGGCTCCCACAGCTGCAGGGCACCCCTGCACAGTAACTTTCAGTCTCTGCACTGCACCTGCCTATATCCAACACCTTGGGTGACCCTGACCCTAAAGATTTAACCCAAATTGCGAGGGCAAAGGGGGCAATTTCGCCCTTAGCAGAAACATCTGGAATGCATCAAGCTGCCGGCGGTCCCCTTGCACACTTAGCCCCAAGTGCTACACGTGATCACGGAGTTAGGGACCGGCTCAAAAAAAAAAGCACCTAAACTTCAGCTTGATTTTAAGTTAACTTTGTGTCAAATATTGTGCCAAGGAGGGGTGGGTGCTTGCATGCCCTGCTAATAAAAACCACGTGTGTGCAGGCAGTCAGACGGGCCCATGACTTTCTTATTTTTCTGGCCTCTTGTCAGTCATGTGTTCCTCCCTCTGCAAATTCCCCGGTGGCAAAGCCAGCACCCAAAACACACTCATGTCCTCCAGCCACTTATTTACGGCGCTAAGGCTCTAAATTGGTACTTCGTAAATCTCCTTTGCAACGGAGCTGGGTTAGCATTGCCAATATCATCATACAGCCTAATCATTTATCAGTTCTCCCCTTCACACTATTATTCCTCGTCTAACAGCTCTGGCTTTTGGCACTGAATACTAATGCCACGGGCTCATCAGTATGCTGGAGGGCTGCGCGTGCATCTCAGCCACGCACGCTGATAGCATGAAATCCATGGAGGGAGTAATGAAAATTCACACGCAGCTCCATAGCCCCATTAGCACGCTGCACGGCCTCTTACCTATCGCTGGCATAAATTGCTGGCCCCAGATGTCCTGTGGATTTGGCCCTGCTACGCTCATCGCCACAGACACAGCCAAATCTCCTTTGTGAAACGCAAGGGAGCTGCCCTGGAAAAAGATGTCCTTCCCAAGCTGCCTCTACCTTTGCTGTTTTTTATGCAAACCTTTAACTTACACGGTTTCTGCTGCTGTAGCACCAAAAGCGTGACCTTGAACAGAAATGCTTTGCTGTTCTGAAGGGACCTAGCAAGCTCCTGAAAGCACAGAAAGCCACGGAGGGAACTGTGGGAGATCTGCAGCTCTCAGGGGATGTGGGTGGGATACAAAGCATGGCAGCAACCACCAGTGGGATCCACCACTCACTCCTCCAAGAATGGAATTTGTCTCAGTTGCGTGTTTTTTATTTCTGTGTTGCCATACCTTGTGGCATCTCCAGCAGAAGGGCTGTGCTGTGGATGGGGCAGAAGGTGACACCCATCAGGGTGTCAGGTCCAGCCAGGAGCTCTGGAGCTGGCAGGGTGGAGAGGCAGCCTCGGGTCTGTAAAAAAGGACACTTGCAAGTCTCATCCCAAGCGAGAAAAGCTGAGGGGAAACAAAGTCCTTGAAAGAGGAAAAGATGTGCCTAAAATCACCCAGCAAGGTAGCAGAGGCACTGAGAACAGGTCCAGCTCCCAGCCCTGGGCTCAGCACCCTCCTGATCTGCCAGTTTCACCTCTCATTTCAAGGGCATTCAGAAAAGAAACCAAATGTGTGTTGGTGTCAGAAATCAAACACATGAGAGGAGTTAGCCGTCTCCTTAATATATTGCTCTGTAATAAGGGTCTGCTCCAGAGTTGGGGCTCTCTCTTTTCATCCATCCAGACAATGTACCCACTGTTATTCCCTCTGACTCCCGAGTTGCATGACCCAACGATGAAAAATGGTTCTGATTCATTTACATTAAAGATGTGGATATTTTAAGGAGCATAGAAGACCTTCTCTCATGATTGTTAAATGTCCGCAGTGAAGCACACAGAATATAAGCCACTGGGTCATGAAATTTAGCATTTCTTTCATTCTTATCTCCTTTTTCCAGCTTGCCAGAACACTGCAAGCCATCATATTGATATATAAGCAGCAAAATCTCCCTCACAGAATGGAGAAAAATATCCACCTTTAAACAATATTGGCCTTTGCCAGTGAAATGCACAGCTACAACTGCAGGACACACAACACAGGTTATTACAAATGTTAAATATGAGCAACCAAAGGCTAACAAGAAAGCACAGCCACAAGCATCATCTCAATAATTTGCAGCAAACAGTGTGCTGCCATAGGGAAGTGAGTGTAGCAGGCACGTGGATGCAGAGATCTAAGTTTTCCGGGCAAGCTGAAATAAAATCAAATAGGAGGCATAAAACAGGTTGTTCTGCTACCAGACTTCAGACTCAGTTCCTCAATTAGCTTTCTGATGAAGCATTGCCTTTACTTTGAACCCACTCCTGGGGGAACCAGCATACAACTGATGTATTTGATGTGCAGACTGCTCTCACATGCTAGAAATGCCTATTTACACACAGGGCACATCAGAGGAAAATAATTACAGTCTCAGCCCCCTGCTCCCATCCTACCAGCTCTCCCCTGCCTCTCATTCACTGTTCAAAGCCCTTGCCCCACTTTTCCTGCAATAAGCACAAGTACAGTGTGGACTGAGGGATTGCTCCCCTCCAACCGATTGCATATCCCACAGAAAACAGCAAAAACAGACATCTGGTCTTGAAAATCAATGGCAGGCACTGACGTGCCTTTCAGGACATGTTTCCGGCTGGTGGCAGAGCCTGCGGCTGCAGGAGGCACAGCAAATCACAGCAGCCCAGGGAGCTGCCCCCAGCCTGGGACATAAGGGACCTCAGGGACCCATTACTGAGACCTATTAGATATAATATCCATGCACGGAGTGATCAGTCATGTGCACTGCCAGCCATCACACACTGCAGTCTATCTTTATAAATTAGCCTCTATTTCCCCTTTTGTAAGGGAAGAGGAGGAGGTGAAGAGTCCCTAGCCCATTCCCACAACTCAGAGAAGAAATCCTGTATTATTAATACGGTAATTTGTCATGCTGCCTGCTCTGCAAGAAATGCACTCCTTTTAACACAGAAATCCATCCCTTCCTATGGAAAGGAAACAAATGTAATCACTGCTAAGTATCGCTAGTCCTTCTTGGCTTTTGTATCTGGGGCCCTGCACGTCTTGATATTCTTCATGGATTTTCAGTGCTGACCAAAAGTTCAACTCACTGCAAGTGAAATTTCTGGAGGAAGCAGGGAGTGTCCCATCTGAAAGCTATAAAGAGCTCCATGAAAAACAACAGAAAACACTCATACGTCTGCAACAGATTTATTTGTTGGATTAAGAAAGTCTTCCCTAAAGTTGCATTTTATGTCCCAAACTCAGGAAAGCATCCCCAATCAGGCTATCACTCAAACACATGATTAATTTTAGAGCAGACACGCCAAACACACGGTCTGTTGGCCAGACCCAACCTGCACAATACATTCACCATGCACTCTGCGTCATATTCAGATTCTCCAGAACTATATTTGCATCCTATAAATCATTGTTCTTGTATTCCTGATGCAACCAGTGCAGCAGCATCTGTCTGGCTGTGTGGACAACCAGCAATGACTCTAAAGGGCAAATACCAAAGACCGCTTCCTTCAGATGGAAGTGAGAAGTCATTCTTCCCATGCTATGCAGTGAATCTAAATCAGGGCTCCCAAATTCCTGCTTTGACCCTGGTTATCCTCTCCAGACCTGCATCCTTTGGAGGGGGGATCTTGCTCCTACCAGTCACTCTGGGCTTGTCAGAGAGGGTCCTGCAAGCACCCCAGTCCATACACCATGTTCACAGGGGAGTTTGATTGGAAATGCTCCATCTGCAGCATAGCTCAAAATTCGTTCCTGAAAGAAGACCTCCCCCACCAAAAAAAAAAGAATTTAACCAGCTATCTAAAGAAAGAGGAGAGGAATGCCGAGAATGAATCCACCAAGATGAAAACCCAGGAAGCTGCCTTTTAGCCACCAAGAGAATCTCTCTGATAGACTTGATTTTTCTCACCCCAGCCGGGAGTAATGTTTTCTTTCCTTTTTTTTTTCCTTTTTTTTTTTTCCCCATTTGCTGAATGTGTTCATTCTACAGAGCAATTTTTTTTTTTTTTAATAAGACAACAGACATTCATGGCTCCCAGCTGTCAAAAGCCACAAAATGCCTGAGGCTGTCTGTCTTCTTGCAAATGCTGAAGCCGTTTTCCTGTAGACTATGTTCTCATTAATCAAGCTTCAGACTCAGCTTAGTCTATATCATTGCCCATAAGCCAAGGGAGACACTTTAGGGTCATACTGAAATGCAGAATTGCTGAACCTACCACAGGATTGTCAAAAGCAAATGTATCAGCTTGGCTCTTCTCCCACTGAAATCAGTAGAGTTTTTTCTTTTGATGTGGCTCAATTCAAAGGCAATCACTGCAAATTGGTGGACTGTATCCTTGAACATCACCCAAAAAAAAGCATAGCTCCAGACCCAAAATTAAGTAGCATTTAATTTCCACTGGAGCATTAGTTGTGGGCCTGGCTGGTGACTGGTGGTGACCCCCAAGCTGCTGTTTCTGGAGTCCAGAGATCAAGAAGGGCCCCAAGATGTGGGTGTCTGCAGGGTGGCAGGAGGAATAATGGCACATTCACCGTTTGCTGCTGGAAAAACATGCTCATGCCTGGGGTTCTCACTTCAAAAAGAAAGTTGAAAAACTGTAAACAGTTCAGGAAACAGTTCTAATAGGGGGGGAAACTTATCCTGAGTGACAGATTAGAGAGTTGCTCTGTTCCACTGAATCAAGGCACAGTTCAATGGTGCCGATGCTGAGGTCTATAAGAATTGCATTTCCAGTATCAGAGCAGCAAAGGCACTGTGTGGGTGCAGGCTTGGGCTAAAGATGTTCAACCTGGAAATAAGGAGCTGCATCAACTGAACAGCAGCCCCTGCAGCAGGTGGAAGGGCCTGGCAGGCATAGCTGTGCTCTGCAGGGCCAGGCAGAGGTGGTGCAGCTCGGGCGTGCGCCATGCCCACAAAACCTCCATCTTGCTCCCGGCCACGGGGATTTAACAAGTTAAAACCGAGGCCAGAGGAGAGCAAGCGGTGACGTGACCCGCTGGCTCCACAGCATCGCCCCCGGGCCCAACTTGGCCGAGGCGGGCTGGAGCAATTGGGCGTAATTGCCCCTTTTTGGCGTTCTCGCCTCAGGAGAAGCCACAGCGGGGCCTCCCAGGCCTCCGGCAGCAGTGGCCCTGCCCTCGCAGGCTGCTCACGAGGCCCGTCCTGGCCTGTGTGAAGGCTTTGCCTTTGCTCGGGTAATGAGATATTTCACGTCTCATGCTTCTCTCCTCTGAGCCAGGCCGAGTGCCGTGGCGGGATGGCCTCATAGCAAAGCATTTGCCACGCATCGATATTCAATTAATGGCTGTGAAAGTGGCCGTCAGGGGCTGAGCAACGTGAAGGTCACCACAGGGAGACAGGAAAAGGAAGAAGCGAGAAGTACAAGCAGAGTCGCCAGGGACACTGGTGCTTTCAGCCCTTTTAAGCTCTAACTCAGTTATATTTCTGTCATTCAATCCTTTGATTTTTGCCTTTTTATCTCGTTTCCTAATACTGTGCAAAGATTTCTCATCTCCAAACCAGTCTGAAGACAGCTTCTTTCATTTTTCACATGCAACATCAGGCAGGCAGCCCTATATCCTCAAGTCAGTTTGGAGACCACTCACCACATGCCTGGTGGCACGTTTGGCTGCTTGGGCACTGGCATGAGTCTGGAAATATCTGTGTCTCCTCTCAGTGACTGGCAGAACAGAGAATGATGGGAAGAAAAACAGACTGGGAAAAAAACAAGAACTTTCTCCATCTCATCTCATTCAGAAAAAAATTTTGCTTAGAACGTTGTATCTTATCTTATCGTTCAGGTCATCTTTTAACTGCTGATAATTTTAATTCTAGCAGGCACTTAATGTGCTAATCAAACCTGATGGCTTCTCAGCAGGATAGAAAATCCCAAACATAGATGTGGTTATTGGGCTTCTAGAGTGAAATGCTGGCATGTAAAGAAAAAAACATATTTGTAGAGGGATTATTTACTGCTGTCTTCACTCTAAGTGCTAATTCACCCACATTTTTCTGTTTTACACTTGGTTTATCCAGGCACACGTTACTTCATCTGTTCCATCCTACAGTGGAGGAAGGATGTAGCACAGGTGTGAATGGTAATAACTCCCCTTTTCTTGTGCTATTAACCACAGCTTTTCTGCTACTCAGAAGTTCACAGCTAGACCAAAACACAACATCTGCAAGCCAAATAGGTTTCCATGAGGCCTGTACACCTATTCTCTGCAGCAGCAGGACTTAAATGTGGGTGAGGGAGCAGATGTGGCCCGGAGGTTCAGGGAGATGCAGGCACCTTGGGCACAAATTTCCTTTCCTCGGATTCCCATACCAGCACAGGGGAAGCCCAACTGAAGAGACACCTTTGGCATGAGATGCAGCTCCCCTGCTCCTGCCCTGCTGCTGGTTCCTGTGGGTGGCCTCAAAACTAGGGAGAAAAGAAACTTCTCCTTCCCTTCCTCTGACTCGGGCTGGTAAAATACAGCCTCTCCGAGACCAGCACACTAATAAATCCTAATCTGCCAGGGTGATGCATGGATGCACAATACGATCAGTCCCGGAGGGAGGCAATCTCTGCCTGACAAGAGCAAACTGATGTGCTGCAGCAGGTGGGAAGGACGTGGACGCTCCCCAGCAATGGCCCAAGTGTGCTGCCCATGCTCCCTGAGCAGGCTAATGTTCAACAGAGAAGGCTGAAGCAACGGGTGCAACCCACTCACTCAAAGCAAAGGAGACTTCTCCAGACAGGAGCTCACATCTGAAAGCCAAACAACTTCAGTGTAATCAGGAGGAGCATCCCAAAAATAGGCAAAAAAAAAAAAAAAAGACATCCCAAGCACCACACAGTCCTGCAACATTGACCACCTCATTACACTGGTGAACACATAAAGGCACAAACCTGTCCTTACAGCCAACTTCTTTCTCCTGCAGTGCAGCGTTCCTGCCTGCTTAGCCTCAGATCTGCTCTAAGCCATCCTCAGAAGGGTCCACCATTTCCCTCTGAGATAATTTTCATGGAGATATGAAGAGAAAGAAAAACATTTCTGTAGCATTTTCTTCCTTTCTCTCTGACTGCAAACAGAAAATTGGGAACTCAGTGCTCAGGCAAAGGTACACAAGGGCATATGAGGTATAAGTGAGTTTTGAGATGCTCAGCTGGCAAATTCTTTGTTAAAATAGTACAATTCATTATCAGTGTAGTTTCTCTTGTGTTTTGACTTTCAAATAAAACCATGTAACCTATTTCTCTTTGTACTTTGTACTTCTAACATCAATAAAGAGTATCACCTGGAAGACTTTTTATAGGCACAATAAATGCCATGACAACTGCAAAGATATTTCCAAGAAATCCCAGCTGTAGCTTTCAGACCGTAAATCTGGGAGACATTTCCCACATCATAATTTCTCCCTTTCAGTATCCTCTGTTCATAGGGAAGTACTGACTAAGTGTTAAGCCTCCAGACTGAATTTCTGATTCCACCCCTCAAAAGAGCAAGAACCTATCATTTCAATTTATCTGGAAACGCTTGTACAGAAATGCTGATCACTGTGATTAATTGTCACATCTGCGGGAGCATCCTGTTCAGGGAAAATTTAGACTCAATTCTACATGGGTTATTTACAAGCCAGCTGCTCCAGCCATTAAAACCGCCCTAAATATCTGCTTTCCCTACTACAGTTTGAACAAGCAGATTAGTCCCTGAAATCACAAACCCCCATGTTTTCCAGCTCAGTACAGCTCACCGCAAAATAAAGACCTCAATAAATAGCACTGTTAAGGGCACTCCTGCTGGAACGAGCCTTCCCTAGTAATGTTTCAACTCCGGAAAGAGCTTGTTCTGAGCCCCAAAGAAATCCACCGGAAATAACCTTGGAATTTGTATGTTTATCTCTGTGTAGCTGTGGAAACACTGTGGGAGAGGGTTGTTTTTGTTTTGCGAGGCAAATAGAAAATCTATGATATTCTTCGATATTCCAGGGCCTCCCTCCCCTCTTGCTGCAAGCAAAGGGCTCTTGTCCAAGATGTTTTTATTTTTTATCAGCGCCTCCCCTGCCCCAGCATAGAGCAATCCAGTGTGGAGCACATTCCTTGGCATCCTCACCCCTAATTGCTCTCAGGCTGTTGCAACACTACTCGTGTTCCCGGCTCAACCCAAAGGCTGACTTGGCTTTGGAGGAGGCTGGGCTGACCCCTGGTCCTGCTGAATCCACACTCCTGGTGGGGTGGCTGGGAGACACGCAAGGAGCCTGCTTGAGAGATGAATCACCTGTTGCTGGGGATGAGGGACTGTCTCTGCTCTACGGCTTGCAGGAGATCCTGCTGAGACTGGCCAGAAAGCACATTACAGAGCATCTGGGATGAGGATATTCATTCCAACTAGTGCCCCCAGACAGTCTACAAGAATAACTTGGCTTATCTTTTCCATTTCCACTGGTTCCCCATCTTCTCCTCACTTCTGCTCTGCTCCCCACCTCCTCTGCAGCCCCTGCTGGGGAGGCTGCCTGCTGCCCCCTTCTATTTGATCCCCCTTCAATCCTGAAGCCCAGCTTCAGAGTGGTGAAGCCTGAGATGTGTTGACTGAGCCATTTGCCCAACAATCACCCTACTTGTTCTCCTGCTGAAAAGATCTCCCCCTACCAGTGCAAGTCCCCTCAGTATTTCTGCTTTCTCCCTCTTGCCCTCCCCACTGAGGAGAGCCAGGACCCTTGCCATGGGAGCAGAGACACTGTGCTGCTGCCAACTCAAGCGTTCATTGTTAAAAAATCCCTTGAGCCAAATCTCTGCACGACAGTGACAGGCTCACAGACAGCCACACCACAAGACCCTCACAAAACCTTGCTGTAAACCACTTACTGCTTACATCACATCAACACTTCTTTCCAAAGCACCTACACAGTGCCACACATACCAATTCAGGTGGAGCCTCGAGCAATGTTGTAATATTAGTAATAAAATAGGGTAGTTCAGTTGGCAGGGACCTACAAAGATCCTCAAGTCCAACTGCAATACTAATAGGCACAACCTCTGAGTGCAACCTAGCCACTGCACGTTGCCACACGCACACGACTGCCATTCATGATGCCTGCGTGCACGAGGTGTTATTCCCTGCAGAAACCCCAAGGGAACGGTGTGTCCTGGGGGCAGCACAGTGCATTAGTCCACGGGAGGGTTAAGCAGCTAATGACAAACTATCACCGCCATAACCGAAACCTACGCATGCAGGCAGAGCCAG
Organism: Aythya marila; assembly: GCF_965140915.1. Classification (NCBI taxonomy): domain Eukaryota; kingdom Metazoa; phylum Chordata; class Aves; order Anseriformes; family Anatidae; genus Aythya; species Aythya marila. Next base: position 5,238,268 of record NC_139046.1, on the reverse strand, counting down.
ATGTATTCAGCATCCTGCAAACAAAGGCTCCAGGCCAGCACAGAGCGACGTGTGAGCCAAAGGGTTTTCCCAGAATAAGGCTGGGTCTGGCATAAGGCTTGGGAAGGGAATAAGGAGTCCAGCTCCTTGTTGCTGGACTGTCCTCCGTGCAAGTGTGTGGGGCACCACTGGGAAAGGGGCCTGGGTCTGGCACCTTGCTCCAGTGGTAACGCAGGAGCAGAGGCTCGCTGCATGAAAATGCTTGCATTGTGGGGTGGAGAGGTTGCTCCATTGAAGGGGATTTTCCACAGCATCAGTCACAGCCCCACAATCAGCCTCACCCAGGATGGAGGCAGGCCTGGGGCTGGAGGCTTCCTGCTGCTGATGTGGAGGAAAAGTGTCACAAAGTGCTGGTCAGTGATCAAGGAGGTGCCCACGGAGAGCCTTCCCTGCCATGATCCCACCACACTGGGGTTCTGGATTGCTGCCACGGCCACCTGGCCCAGGGCCCTCTGTGGTTAGACACCAGACCTGGTGCTCACCAGGACAACTTGTATCTATAACCTTTACAAAGCCAGAACATGGGCATCACTGAGATAATCTGTGCCACGCGTGGAGCTGGGGCATTATGGTGCTGATCCGTAAGGCTGCCAGGCACCTCCAAGTCACAAGCCCTGCTTGCACATGCCCTGAAGCCCTGTGGCTGTTTTGGCTGGTTGGCCCTGCATGGGGCATCTGCTTGAGAAAAGGATGAAAGTTGTGGGTTATACGACGACCATTTAATTTGTGCTCAGGAGACCATAAGCATAAGGAGGAAAGGAAAACCTGAACTTGGGAAGGGTTCAGTGACAGGAACTGGCGAGGAAACCATGAACAGGAGACAGGCGGACCAATGGGAAAAGCATGGGCAAGGGGATAAAATTTGGGCTGCTCAAGCAAACTCACTTTTTGTCCTCCCCATCTTTGTGGTGCTTGGCTTGCCTTGTCAAACCTGTCATCTTGTGCACAAGAGCCTCAAAAATGGGGGGCCTGGGAGCTTCTCTGCAAGGAGATGTTTGGAGCAGGACATCAGGGTGGGGATCAGGAGTCAGCCAGACCACATAAATCGTCAGGATTTCAGAGCCTGATCTGATGGCTTTTGGAGGGACTTATGTGCTGCTTGCAGATGTGGGACCCACCCTGAGTCAGACCCCTTGCTCAGTTCAGGGCCAGTAGCTTTTCCTTGATGCATAATAAATTGATTAATTCTTGCAAAGAGTAGAAATAATATGATATTGATGTTCCTAGGTCTGGGTACCTTCACGAACTTTTAACTTACACCTTCCTTTCTACATTTAAATAAAAATTTAAAAAACGCAATTTCAGAAAATCTCTTACAGAACCACAAGACCAGCTCCCTGGACAATACACCCCTTTGCAGTCAAGCATTTCCTCCCCCTTCCCAGCTCCGGCCTGTAAACTATTTGAGTGCTGATGGTTTTTAAATAGCTCCCAATGAGGATTTTGCAAACGGGGAATGGCACAGCAAAATAAATAAATAAGTAAATTCTGTGGGTTGGGGATTTATGTAAACACAAATTCCCTGCAACAGCAAGTTCCTCGCTGCATGTCGCTCCTTTTACAGAAACACACCATCAGATAAAGGAATGAACATGATTCATTCACTGCCCTCAGATGTGGTGGAGCCCTTGAGTGAAATGTTTAAACTATTCTGCTAGATTATGCTGCTTGAAATCAGATTCATAGGACTTGCAGGCTGAGGCAGTGTGGCAAGAGGCAGGCTGGGTTTCCAGCAGATACAGGGTTGTGCAGAACGGATTGCTCCACGGGTGCTAAAAACTCTCATGGGGGCTAGAAAAGAGGTTTTGTTTAGCTGCATTGAGCTGTCAGTGTGTGGAGACGAGGAAATCATATTTAGATCTGCTGGCCTGCTCTGGAAGCTGTTACAGGCTCAACTTTCCTTGCCAGTGGATGCTTTATCTTCCCATGCTTGTGCTAGAAATATCATGGGACCACAATGATGGCAGGCTGCTAGATAGTGAATTCATTATTAGACTAAAATAGACGGTGCCTGTCATTCAATAGTGCTGCTGATGCGACTAAGTTTTCAGTCACATGTGCTTCTTTTTTTTTTCCTTTTTTTTTTTAATCCCAGGAAATGGTCCAGAACTGGTAACGCTCTTAAAGCATTTCACGTGAGAGCTGTGGACACGCTTCGTGGAGGGTCGGGGGGAGCCCACACAGCTCCCTGAGACTGAGATGAAAAGCACTTTGGTGGCCAAGACCCAGGACTGTCTGATTGAGAGCTGGCATTTTCTGTCAGCATCTCAGGCATGCTACGTGACGTGCTAGTCCCCACGACATCCCCGTCCCAAGGAAACCTGTGGCACTTGCCCAGGCCAGACAGGTCGGTCCTACTGTGGCACCTGAACCCTTCCTGGTCCGTAATGATTCCTGTTATCCTTGTCCTGGTGAGATGGGGAAGCCCTGTAGCCCTCAGAGGGGAAATATAAAGACCTGTAGCCCCTCAGAGGGACTATTTGAAGCCCTGTTAGAGTTGCTCCCAGTCCCACAGGAAGCTTATGTCTGGGCTTCTGCCCCATCTCCAGATACCATCCACCCTATCCCACCAGCTGTGATGCACCGAAGGTCCTGCTGCGGCAAATGAAGAAAGAATTTGGCATCCGAGCCCTCCAGCCTCTCCTTGCGACAGTCTGCATTGTCTCAGTGGTTACTCATGCTCGTGAAACAGGAAGGGTTTCAAGCTAGAGCCCACAATCCTGTTTTTTTCCAAGAAGCCTGTGTAGAAAATGTGGACAGCTGCCCAGTCCCTACTTCACAACACCAGCAGCTCCATTATGTGTGCACCAGGGAGCTCGCCTCACATCAAGAGATCTCGGTTTCTATTTGTTTTCCAGGTGATAAAACACCAGGTAGGGCTTGTGCAGACAAAGGAAACCCCAGCCCTTGGTCCACCCTTGAAAAAACTTTCTCCTTCCCAAAACCCAGCCCAGCTCTTCTGGCTGCAACAGCCTTCAGGCACCAGCTGAACCCAATCCCTCTGCTGCATTTTGGCCATTTTAGGCGAAGGCAACCTCCAAGCTCAGGACTGAGGATTTTGGGTGACGGTGGTGGGCAGAGCTGCTCTGGAGAGGCTGAGGCTGGTGCACAAGGCAGATGAACCCTCCTGCATGATCCTCCTTTGAGCATGGGGGATCATTCCCCTGCACAAAGGGACATGCCTCCTAGGGCAGCACTTGGTGACATCTCCCCGGGGTTCCTACTAGCAGGTAACTCCAGGCTGCATTACTCCAGCAACACTTCAAGCAGTTGCCAAGGTAGCTGTAAACCAGACACTTCAGAAGAAAAATAAGAAAAGAAAAAATGGTGTTTAAAAGGTTCTGAGTCCTGGCACTGCCTCCACAAGCCATTTGTTGAGAGCACCCTCTCCTTTCCTACGGGGTCTGTTATTTCCAGGACCAGAGAGGAAATTCCTATTTCCACAGGGCTTGAGAGGAAATTCCCCAGTTTGGGCACAACAGTCCCCTGTTTGTATAGGGTATCCCGCAACCTTGGAGTTTTCCTACAGAAACCTGCCCCCATTTTTCTCCTGACCACAAAGCATTTGCTTTGCATTCAGCAGGAACAACCAGTTTCGTGGTTGAACGAACGATCGGTGTTAATTAGTAGCATTCAAAATTAAAATAAAGGTCAAAAGAGGGTAGGCACTATCAAAGAGCCTTGTTTGCTCAAAGGAAACATGAATGACACTTGTTCAGTGCTTCAAGATAAACTTGTTCAGGCACCAAGTTAATGAAGAAATAAATCCTCCTCTCCGAGGAACGTCACAGCTCTTCAAACACCAACCACACGTCTTTCATCTCAAGGTGTGCCGTGCCCTATCTCTCATCTCTCCTCCTTGTTTCGTTCCTCCTCGCTCCCGAGATGCCAGCTCGAGGTGAGATGGGCAAAGGCATCTCCCTGCCCTCTTGCCAGATCTCCTTCACCATGGAGCAAAGGACGAGGGGGCGTCACGGGGTGTGGGTGCACGTGGAGTGCAGGGTGGCTGATTTTAGGACTTTGGCTGGCCGCAGAGGGCTGGAGGAGTTGGCAAGTGGTGAGCTGGACCCCATGGGCACTGTGGACCCTCTGAGCCCAAAACCACAAGGAAACACGAGGGCAGACAGACATGGGGTGCAATGAAATCCCTGTCTGCTGCTCTCCCCGGTACCATCATCCTGCCTGCGGGCACCCGGCTGGTGCAGAATTAGCCAGAAGGCAATTAAGGGAATCGCTCACCTGAGCTGGGTCACCTTCTGCAGGTGCTTCGCTCCATCGACAACAGAGGGAGCCCGAGGATGTCTGTGCTCCACACTCAGGCATCTCAGGCAAATTTAGGGTGGGATGAACCCAGGGCGAAACATGTAGCCACGCATTCAGAAGCCGGCAGTAGCAGGCACTAGAACATATTTATATGTACACGAAGAGGGAGGGAAGGCGCGTGTGCACCCTTTGGCTCCCCCATGACCCCCAAAACACCATAAATCACCCTCCTCGGGACAGCAGGATGCAGCAGAACATAGCTCCTGCCCTGGCTGTTCTGCTCCTGGCCAGGAGCAGCGAGCGAAGATGTGGGTGCTGGGGGGTCTCGGCAGCAGCTCTCCAGCTCCAGCTCCTGCTGCTGAAATCTCCGGAGGGGAGGAAGATGGTATTTCCATCTTTTGGAAACCGAGCACTGGGAACACGCCCACACAGGCTTTGTCACAATCTCCCGAATTCGGTTAGAAGTAAAGAAGAGGCAGAGGTCAAAGTTTTCCTGGCTTAACCAAGATGCTATCAAAATTTAACCTCTTCCCTGCTGCCAGCAGGCAGCTCTCCCGTTCCCCCCCAAAACAAATGTTGCACAGCATCCAGGAACACAACAAACACGTGCTTGTCTTTGCAGCAGCAGCATTTCTCTTCTCCCCCTGCCCTGCGTGCACAGCCAGTAATGTTTCCGACACCGGAAGGCTGAGCAGAATATATTGCATGACAGCCGTCTGCGGAGCGATGCAGTCCTGCATGCAGCATCCCCTCCGGCTGCTTCGCCCCATCTCACATGCTGGAGGAGATGAGGCATGAAAGATGGGCTTCCAGGGGAGCAGATGGGCACCTGTCAGCAGCCATACATCAAGAGATCGTTGCTTTGGATTGTGCATTTAAAATAAAAAATAAAAATAAAAATAAAAAACTTCGGCAAGATTTTCAAACGTGATTCTCAGCACTGTGAAAAAAAATAATAATAATAATTTAAATTTAAAAATTGGCAGCTCTATTCTGTTTCTCTGAGTGAGCAACAGTGACAGTGAAACAGGCCAGCATCCCACCCTTATCACTGCACCCCCCAGGAAAAACAGCAAAGAGGGGTCCATTTTCTGAGCTATTGTCCCCTGGCTGTACATGGATGGATGACCTGGAGAGCAGGAGCAGCAAAGTGATGAAAGACTGCACTCTGCATCTCAGCTCTGTCAATTCCCAAAGGGCTGGAGTTCATTCTGGTCTGCTGGTTGGTGGCCACAGGGATCCCGAGTCCCAGAAATCAATAGTGGGCTGCAAATGTGACATGTTAGCGGCAGGGTGAGGATGCTCAAGTAACTTTATCCTGCCCAGCAGACCTCCGGGTGGCCTCAAGGCTGTTTGCTCCAGCCCAGCTGTCTCGGAGCCATACGGCTGGTAGGGCATCAGAGAGGGAGATCAAATTTGGAGGCTGCAAAGCACGTGGTTGTTAGCTTCCCGTGTCCCAGCTCAACTTTTGGCCTCCTCCTCTCATAATGAATTTCTCGGAGGTTCTCAGCGCTGCTTGCTCTTTCACAGAGTGCACTTCCAGCTACAAAAATAGCACAGACACTAAAACAATCTTCAGGAATCAGATAAGAGCTCCTCCCAGGAGGAAGAAAAAAGATCCCTTTCTTCCCTTTTCTTTTTTTGTTCTCTCTATTTAAGAAGGCTGCTATGTTACGACTGTAGGCTGTGATTTCCATCCTGAGGTGCTTCGCAAGAGCTCCCCAGCACCCTCCAGCTGAGCTGGCCACCCAGCTCCTCCCTCCTCTGGTCCTGATGTTCACTATCCCCTTCCCCAAGCAGCAGCAGCTCTTTCTGGCTGGCATTCTTGCATCCCAAGGAGTTCAATCAGCCCTCAGAGGGGTCCTGCTGGTCCTGGAGCCGCGGTGAGAAAAGCCCTGGGAGAATGAGGAGGGGAGAGGGGAGCAGAGGGAGCGTGGGACTTTGTGCAGTCCTTCTTCCCCCTCGCAGCTTCTCAAGGAAACATGTTTCAAACCATTCTCTTCTCTAAAATGGGTACTTTATAACTCCCTTATCTGCATATACTGACAGATAAGCACCCTGATATATGTCTGGTCACACTGTGAACTCCCTGCCCCTGGCTCCGTGTGTAAGTGTACGCACAGAAACAGACACCCACGAGCCAAAAAAAAAAAAAAGAAGAGCCTTTAAATCTTACATAAGTACAAATAATTAACGAAAACACAGCAAATGGTGCTGTGCAGCACCTTGAGTGGTCTCCCCGTTCATCCCCCAGCACAGGGTCAAGTTACAGCTTATTGCCCGGGTCTGTGCTAAAAATACCCACTGGCTGAAATTCCGGTCTTCCTGGGCAACTGCTTCCCTTGACTCTCTCCTTTTCACCTTTCAAAGCTTTTCCTGGACTTGCATGTCCCTCACTGCTGTCGAAGCCCAGGGAACAGCTCGTTCCCAGCCCACTCACGGCACACATCTGGAGATGGTTACGTCTCCCACTCCGGCTCTGCTACGTTTGCATCTCTTTTCTAGGCAGGCAGTGGCAGTCTGGGGAAAAAAAGGAAATAAAAAATAAAACAGTGGGGACAATGTTGGAGGAAGCAAAGGAGGGGTCAGACGGAGAGATTATAAAAACAGATGAAGAACATACTGGACCAAAACCATGCACTGCATCAGCCTGAAAACACAACCTGAATATGGCATTTGTTGCCATCCCCATGCAACACACCCACCTCCGACAGAGAGCGTGGCCTCTGCACAGGGCAGCACCTTGTGGCGTGACTCACCTCCACCAAGCAAAGCACATTTTCCACCCACGTAGCTGCAGCTCCTCTGCTGGAGGTGACCGTGGCAGCTGCGGACAGGAGCATGCATCCGCCCCGCAGCACAGACCTGCCCCACCAGACGTTTGTACTAACACCTCTTCTCCACAGAGCACCTAAAATGCAAGGGAAGAGCAAAAGTAAGCAAGAAGCCATGCAGTGGGGATGGCAGAAGACAAAATATGCTGCCTGGATTCCTGGGTGTGCTGCACTGATGCCTGCTTTTCCCTTTAACACCAGCAACAACTCATTGAGCCTTGAGAGTGAAGCTGAATTTACCAATACATGAAAAATTCATGTGTCCTAACTGGAAGGAAAACACCGTCCACTGGAAAACCTCCAGTTTAGCCTGCTTGTCCCTTACAACAAACCCTGCATGAGTTTTGCCCGGCTCCATGTAAGAGAGCTGATGCAATCCCATCTCAAGGTGTCAGGGCCCCAGGTCAGTCCAAACACTTCTGGGAGCATCCCGAGCCCTTTTCCCTCCCCCAGCCTCAGAGACACTGCTCCACATTTTTGCCTTACTATTTTCCTTGGCAGCTGTTTTCTTTCAAGCCGAGCTATGGCTGCGTTGCTTTTAGGTACTTAAATTCATATTCTTGATTCATTTCTTCCCTAATCACTTGGGATGCTGCGTTTTACAAAAGGGAGTGTAATTAATCTTCCAGGTTTGTGCATGTGTGATGAAAAAGATGTGATCCATGACAATTTAATGCCCCAGCTAGCTGCTAGACAATGGAAATCTCTGAGTTATACCCAAAAAAAGCCACACCCAGACTCGCAAAGACTGCAGCAGCTGACAAGCATCTTTTGCAAACTCTTAAAAAGGAACATTTTTGGAGGTTTTTTTTGTTGTTGTTGCTGTCATTTTAAACTTGGCCCCAAAAATTGGTTGCAAAAGAGCAAAGCTGGTGATTTATTCAATGGATAAATGAGCTGCAGAAGCTGCTGAATTTCTCACAACATTATCAGTCATCTGGGAGAGCCACTGAGGTGCCTTTTGTAGGGCGATGGCACTCCTGCTCCCCTCTTACATGCATTCCTTGCAGCTTTGGTTGGCGGTCCCACAGTCATTGTTGGCATCGCTCACAAACAGCTCTATCCCATCTCAATCACTCTCTTAGATGTTAACAGCCCTCTGATGTCCAACATCGATATTGGCTGCCCATAACAAAGCTGTTAGAGTGACATTTTGGTAGGAAATGGTGGGAAATCTGCAGCAATCAGACAGAGCTATAAAAGGTTAATGAAGATGAAAGGACAGTAAATGCAGAGGGAAAGCGCAGGCAGCCAGAGAGATTTTTGGCAAGATTTGCTAAGCTGCTGCCTGGCCACATGTTAATACATTTCCTGCATTTCCCAATCAAGCTGCTCGTTTCCAGTAGCCTCAGCAAATCTGTATCTCTGGGTGAATCAGGAGAAACGCAGAGCTACTGTGGGGATGGCTGCATTTGCAGCAGCTCTAGCCCATTAAAGAGTAAAAAGCTCAAGTTTCCAAATAGAGTTTGTGAAGAAAATTTATTTCATGTGGGTACTGTGCCACTGGGGAAGCTAAATTCACAAATGCTCCAGCCTGGAAACTCCCTTGGAACTGAAATATTAACTGTGGTGCTCACCTAGGGGCAATCTCTTCCCGAGTCACCTCTGTGTTTTTGGAAGGAAGATGTTTCACTCAGCTTTATCAGGGGGCTGCTAAGAACAAGCGATGCTCTGGCACCGCCGGGCAGGACAGGACGGGGCAGGACACTTTCAAAGCAGAGAGGAGGAAACTACTTAATTAGTCTCAATCCTCATCATGGGACAACTCTCATCATGGGATGCTACGCTTGCACTGCAATGCCCAGATTTCACTATGGGACTTCAGTCACTGCCTTTGGAAAGCTGTTTAATGCTCTAATAGATGTCCTCATTACAATTTTCACTTGCCACCCTATTGTGTTCTTCACTCTCGCTCACCACCTAAAATACCCCTCCTTCCTCACCAGCACTTCAGGCTTTCAGAGGACCGCGTGCTCTTACCTAATCTCTCCTACCCTCATCCCATGTCGAGAGGGGTGCTTAGCTAAGCCATGCACATAGCTCGCTGTCAGCATCGCCGCATAAATCAGTCTCTGCAGCCCCAGCACGCTGCCGGTGCTATTCCCTGAATTCCTGCCACTCATCACCAGCGCCCTGCAGGCAGGTGCTGAGGAGGGGACAGGGTCCTGCTGGGTGGGATCGGACAAGCTGGGGACTCACAGCCCCTGTTCTCCCCAGCCCTGGGCACCTTGCATGTGCAACCCTGCCCTCCACCCAGCGGTTGTGCCGCCATCTCCTTGAACTCATCCTTCCTACGACTGTTCGCAAGAATTTCTCCACGCTTTTTCCAGCTTCCCCATCTCATTAAGGAGCCGGTTATTTTTAGCTGTGTTTACTCAGCTTAAGCATTTCCAAAGCAAGCCTTGCTTTCTTCTGTTGCTCATTTCTCTCGGTTCCTCCCAGTTCCATAGCGACTGCAGGTTTGGCTACGCTGCATTTAGCACTGAGATCACTTAGGAAGGCAGCGCGTTGGGCCAGCTCTGCCACTAGCACCGTCTGTCACCCGGGAGACACCTCTTTCATCCCAACCACATGTCCTCCTGCAATTACCGGTGTCAATACTGATGTCAAGGGTATGTGTCGGCAAACAGACTTTGCTCACTGCTCACTCGGACCCGACACGGATTGCCCTTTGGGGAATTTGGGCAATTGCTGCCACCTTTCCTATCTCCCACAACACTGGGAGTCTGCATGGCAAGACACTGGGGCCACCCAGAGCCTGGGCTGCACAGCCCCGGTGCACAGCAATCCCCACCCCACCCTGACACCAGCCTCGGCCTCGCCAGCCTTGGGATTTTTGTGGCCGTGACAAACTTTGAGCTGGCTTTCAATTTATGCAAGCTGCCGTGTCCATGTCACTTTGAACTGGCTCCATGAGCAAGCCACCCCAACAAGGCAGCGTTCGTGGGGCTTGCAGTCAGTCATGCTGCATCTCATGACAGATTTAATTGCAGATTAGAAATGCCATAGCAGAAATATTACAGGAGACTTCAGATTCCAATTGTTTCCCAAATAAAATAGGAGCTGAATTTTATTTTTAAACTCCCAGGTGCTGACAGCCAATGTTTTGGTGTGAAAAAAAAAGCTAAAGAAGCAACTGCTGCCTCACTGTGAACAGGTAACAACTTCCAGAGTTTAATCTTACACCTTAATTTGTTCTTAATATTCGCATCGCGGCAGCAGCCAGGAGGCATTATCAAGCTAAGTGCTCCTTTGTGTCAATACACAGCAGCAGAAAAACTCCCCGCCCAAACGAGCTGTGAGTGTTGTATCTGCTGGAAGAAAGCCACGCTCGCTCTTGTGTCGTATTAACGCACTTTTAGCGACAGAACTGATTAGGATTACTGGTTTGGATTTGCTCAGATCGAGCTCGGTTGGGTTTTTAATCTTTGGGATAAGCTGTGGATAGAGAATTGGCTGTTTAGGTGCAAGGGCATCGCTGAGAAACAGTTCGCCAGCAAAATGACTTCGGTGCCTGCCCTGGCGGGTGGCAGCTGATAATGAAGTGCTAATCAAGGGGGCAGGGGGGGATTTTTGGCTTTCAAGGAGCATCAGACATCTTTGCCTGATTTTGTCCCCACTAGATCAGAAATTAAGAGAGAGCTGAAGAATGTGCACTAAGAGTGAAAATAAGCACCCTCCACTCTTCTCAGATTCAAGACGATGCTTGATAGAGTAATTACAGAGCCATCGCTGGCAAGCCAAGACACAGGGAGCATCACTCGGGCTGTCTGAAGCTCACAGCTCTCCCGTGCTGTATTTTGATACGGCAGCCTAATGAAGTCTGGCAGGCCACGCACCCCTTCCATCTCAGCGGGGCTGGCGGGCGGCATCATGCTATGGCTCTGGGTCCAGCACGACAGCAAGCTGCTCCCATCGAGCTGCTCTCACCTGATTCCACAGCCCCTGATGAAGGGAAATCCTCCCCGACGTGCCACAGGGGACTCTGCTGCTGCACCCCGCCACTGCACCACACTGGGACCCCAATTCCTCACCCTCACCACCCCGCTTTCCTTAGGGCCGCCCTCAAACCTGGGACGCAGACTGCAGCTGAAGGATGTCAGAGCCGCAATCACTGGCCACTCTCAGTCTCAAGTCGACGTCCTTTCTAATTCTCATGGACGTCAGAAAGATTTATCTGGAGAGATCTTATTTTACAGCCCATGCCCTCTGGTGTGTTTGCTTTTTCTGAGCTCTGGGTTCACAAGCCGCTCAACCCTCCCCAAACCCTCTCCCGACCAAGCTGGGTGGCTATAAATTATAATGGACTGCAATGCACTCAGCTACGGTCCTGTCAATCATCTGTGTGCGGTATTAACCCTGTGAAACTTGGTCACCCAGATCTGTGTTTCCCCAGCTTTGAATCCTTATCCACTGCTAAAACCCTTCAGACAGCCGAAGAATGAAATGCGCACAGCAGCAGGCATTTCTAAAGAAAACTTGATGGCTTTCTGACACCCGACACATGCAATTCCCAACAGAGTTAATTGAAGCTAATTCCTCAAAGGCTGAGATGAGAATATCCCCATAAATTATGTTCTTGCTTCATTCCAGACAAGAACGGCATGAATGCATTACATGCAATCCCTCAATTTACAGTATTAAAACTGGCAAGTCAATCAAGGAGACAGCATAAAGTCGCTTGAAAGCTGAAATTCATTTTCAGCCTCACTCCATCTATACTGTAACCTGAAGGGCTGATTTTTTAAGGGCATTTTTCATATTTCCACACACAGTGGGACCCTTTTGAAATAAAAGAGCCTTCCCTATGAGTTTCCAGTGTGCAGAGCCCTTGCTTGGGGGACTTTTTTGGGGTGCTGGGTTTTCAGGGCTTTGTACAGAGGCATCCTTCAAAGATATCCCCAGAGACCTTTGGGTTTCCAAGCCAAGGAGAAAAGAAGGCAGGATGGGCAGCACTACATTTCTTCTTCAGCTGCAGAAAGCCAGGGCTGATGGTCGGGGAGGGCAGGCACAGACACATGCGTAGGCTCCAACCTATAGCACTGCTACTGCCAATCTGCTCTCATTAGCAGAGTTATTTTTAAATCCTGTGTTTTTTGGACACACTCCTAATGACAAGTTATTTTTAAATGGCAGTCCAAAGAAATAAGCACATTTTGTGTGCCATTCATGTCGCTCTTGTAGGGACTGAAATATCACTGAATTCTACTGTGGGGATTATGCAAATGAAATCCAGATTCCACAAAAACTGCCCGGCTTCTCTGTTGCTCAGAATCAGAAGCTTTGAAAATAAATTTCTGTGAACTTCTACTACCTTGCAGGATCTCTGGGGATGCAAAGGTTGCAAATGCTTTCAGGTGAGGTTTGTAGATGGTTGGTATCTGTTGCAAGACACCTGGGTACTTCATGTTGGATACTGGAAAAATAAATACCCACATGGAGCAAAAGTGAAAGCTTAGCTCAGATCAAACAGAAAGCCTGTGACAGAACTAGGATCTTCTGAGTCCCACCACGGCTGAACCTCAAAGCCATGCTCTAACTTGATATAAACTAATGAATCAGATTTTGGCATCATATGCCACAGGATAAATGACCCATAGGGCAACACTACTGTCTCCTTTTTTCATTTATTAGGCATCTTTGACATGTGTTATTTGGCAATTAATGTTTGCCCCAAGTTCAAGGCCGGCCATGGTGACCTTGTAATAATTCTTGCTGGAATTCATAGACTTTAGGACCCAGAGAGGCCTTAACGACTTTTGTCCTGACCTTCTGCATAGCAAATAACCCAATTCCTGCCTCGAGCCCATAACTCCTGACTGAGCTATGACCCATCCTCCGGGAGATATGCAGACTCAACACAAAGAGTTGGATGATGGAAAACCCAACTTGTCCTTGGAACACTGTTGGCAAGGTTAGCTGCCTTCCAACAGTCCTCCAGCTCTAATTAAGCTGACTCTCATTTCCATTGTAACTTATTCTGCTAGAATGAAACATTGACTCCTATTAGAAACACCTCCAATACTCAGGTGTTCCACGACCACAGCCAAGTCATCTCTTAACCTCTCTGATCAGCTAAACCAGAGGGTTAGCATCTAATCCTGTATTCACCACTGTATGTCTGCACACGCCGTGTTGCTGCTGCTCTTTAATGAGCTGCTCTTCAACGAGCAGCAGTTGCCACAGGTCAGCTGAGGTTCAGTAAATGTCCACATGAATGCCCCTCATCCAGAGCTAATGCAGGATTATCGTCATGTCTATAGCCCAGCTCAGGAACAGCAATGAACTGATGTGTTTTCTTTCACTTTTGTCTGTTTTGGATAGAACAATTAATGAATTAAATATTCAGCTCAAGAAGTGTTAAATGCATTGACACAGCAGCCCAAATATATTTAAATATAGCAATACCTACCTATAAAAATAATGGTGACGTAAACACAGTTTTTAACAATTAAATGGGAAAAGCTGTGTTACCAGCTCAAACTCAGAGAAAAGAACCCACTTTAGGGAACCCCCTTACATTTTTACAAATGAAAGGTTGAAAAAATATTGAGCATCAGTGATACATGAGCAATATCATGTTCTGTTCCTCTATTCTACCCAAGAGATAACGTTAATCCTTTGATTTATTCACAGCGCCTTAACTAATACTGTAATAAATGGTATTGACAATTGAACTCACTTCTGTAAGAAATTCATTGTACTTGCAGCACATACAGTAAGAAATGCCTTCACACGCCTGTCAGGAGATCTAAATAAAATTAAAGAGCTGAGAACAAAGGCAAATCAGATAGGCATAGCTGATTAGGAAATGTGACTTGCTTTTACTGGGATAATTTTTCTGTACATTTAATGCAGCAACCTGCATGTAAAGATACCATTCTTCACATCTTCTTCAGTTCTTCAGCTTAAACACGTGAAACTTCAGTTCTTTGTTTCCCAGTGTAGAGATGGCTGAGCTACTGACCACCATAGAGCACTGGCTTTGAAAAGACAGGCAAAGAACTGAATCGATTTAATCTTATTAAAATACAGAGCAGTTTAACTATATTATCCCCAGTGACTTACTGATGGCTCAATTGCTGCTACAATCTATGCAAGGTTTCAAGTGATGAAACTGTATTTGTTCCTGCCTTGTCTCTCCTTTTCAAAACGGTCTCAGAGGTTACTGCTATCACTGGCTAATCAGCACTCAAAGGAAATAGTTTCAGAAGCAGAACTAGAAATGTCTCCTCCTGCATTACCAGTATATAATTAGGGGAAAGCTGCATTCCTTTCTGCTATATACACAAAGTCACACAAAGCAGTTTCTAGAAATGGCCTTAGCTAGGGTCAGACAACAATGATCATCTATAACTCAACCAAGAGCAGTCAAAAGAATTAATACCGATTACAGGTTATGAGCTAATTCAGTCATTCCTCTTAAAAATAAAAAAATAAAATAAACCCACCACCGTTGTTAAATGTTAAAAACAGAGCACTTGGCAAAACCGAGTGCTGCCAGCCTGCCACAAAGAGCCGTCTATTAGGCCCCTGTGGTGTGTGTGCAGCAAACCCACAGGATCAGCAGTCGCTCAGGATGGGGCACCAGCCCAGAACTGAGTTCATGCAATTTGAACACCGACCTATGATTATTCTCAGGGAATGGTGGCAAAAAGCAGCCCAAGGTTCCAAGGTTTGATTACGAAAAGAGCATAATGTTACATGAGTGCATGGCAATAACTATGAAAGTCCCAAACTGCTACAGCTATGGCATTTTCCCTCCAAGGTACATGCTTTAGGCAGCGAGGAGGCATGGGCTGTCTCCAAAAGGATGAAATCCTCTCCTCCATGGGGCAAGAGGGAGAGGTGCTTGTGGCTGCTGTGCAGCTGCCTTTCTCTCCATCCAGCCACACCTAGCACACGCGCTGGCAGCTCAGCTTGTTCAATCAGCAAGATAAATCATCAGCCTGAATGCTTTTGAAGTGTGTCCCAGGCAAACCACCTCGTGACGAACCTGCGCCCGCTCTCTGCTAAGCTCCCAGTGCCGCTCAATGGGACCTCCAGGAGCTAGAGCACAGCCGACAGTCGTGGTGGAGGCTCAGCTTTTCAAAGCCCTTTGTTCAGCTGCCTTTCAGCAACCGCTAAGCAATTTGTGTTTGCACCCTGCTATTTGTTAAAGCTGGTTCAGGAAGGAAGAGGATTCAGTGCCTGTTTCAGATCAATCCCCTTAGAAATGGTCACTTAGCCCATGATGAAAATGAAGGATTCCCAGTTCTGGGAGGGCACAGCTCAAGTCAGAGCAATCCCTTTGAAATATCCCTGTGAGGTGATGAAAGAATGGGAGTTTTTCTGAGCAGAGGGGGATTACCAGTGCAGTCAGCGTCTCTGCTTTGTGGAAGCTGTTTGAGTCTGCAAGGAGAGGCTGAGCACAGGCAGCAAGATGCAGAGCTCCCAGCACAGCATGACAGTGTCTGAAAAACACACAAGGGGAGGTCATAAAATGTCTGTACAGAAAACATTAATATTTTAGTGTATGGCAGAAACAAAATGCAAGACGCAATGTTTACAAATGAAGAGTTGCCCAAAGCATTTTGGTCTTTCAGTTTTGTTTTAAAAGGGCTGGGGTGCTGGGGGAGGAGTGGTGCTGTTTCCAGGGAATGCTACCCATTCTGCACCGTGTAAATCAAAATTTAGAAGAGGAATGCTGGAGTATTTCAGCCACCCATGGGGTTTCTCTCACAAGCAATTCCCAAAGCTCAACAATGAGGCTTTCTTTCCTGAACTTTAAAATTAGTCTTGTTAAAGGCAGCGACGGAGCAAATGTGGACAGAGAAACTGGGGACACACTTTATCAGGAAAGGCAAGCACGAGAAGCATATGGTGGGGAAGTGGATGGCACGAGGTGTGAAAGACATCTCTGTGAAGCTAAGGACCTCTGTACAGGGGCCCATTGATCACTCTGGAGGATGTGACACTCACCAGTGAGAGGAAATGGCAGGAAATTAAGCCCAGAAAGTGTCCTGGCCATGCCACTGTCACCTCCACAGTCAGAGCACGATCAGACCTAGATGTGGGAGTCACCTTGGGATAACGCCACAAGTTACCAGCAGTACACAGCGGCAGATAAAAGCAAAACCATTCCTGAAGCTTGTGCCATTAAAAAGAGGGGCTGAGGAGAGGAGGGAGGTTAAAGGGAGGGCTTAGGAGGACATACAGGGTATTGTGCTTTGGGTAGATACAAGCTTTGTGGAACTTCAGAAACAGGGGTCTTTCTCTATAACAACTTCACTATAATCCTCTCCCCTTTCTCCAGACCTTGACTCACCTTCACTTATTTTAATTCACATCTCAGGGCCAGAACCAGCCTGCTACAGTCCTCTGGTGCACTAGTCACACCTCCCACTCTTCCATGCCTACAGCCACCGTGCTTCCTTCTTCTGGGAAGGGGCTAGTGTTGCAGCCAGCCGTTCTGACTGCTTTACAGCTCCTGACAAGATTTAGATCGTTCCCTGCTTTACCTCCGTGATGAAGTGGCAGGCTGTGCCAAGAGGAAATCTTCAAAGGACTTTGTGTAATGTCATAGCTGAAGTGCTGCAACAAGCCAGATCTGGGCTTGGGATCTCCCCCGTGAGCTCTGCCTTGCGGACAGCCCTGCTTATTCCTCCCTTCTGCTGGCTGCCCAGGGAAGGCCTTCCACCCTTTTTCTATGTTATTTTTGCTGCAGAAGAGTGCTTAAATAAACTGAACCATTGGGTGCCCCGGCCTCCCACCTCCTCCTTCCATGCCTTCCACAAAAATCTGGAATTTCCAGATGCGCTGCGAAGCTGCTGCAGCATCCTTTTCCAAGATGAGCGCACGAACTCAAATCTGAGGCAGATCAAGGAATCGCTGTGCATAGATGCCTCTTTCCAAATACCCGGTGCTATCGTCCAAGTCTTTTAACTGAGTCCAGCGTCCTCTTGGTGATTACCCAAGGCTTTGTTAGACATGTAAATGAGACACTCAACTAGGATCTTCTTAGATGAGGACTTCATGATGTGTTGCCTACCTTACGATGACAATGGAAGAGGTTTTTTTTTGCTTCTATTAGAGACTGCTGAGTGTGCACGGCAGAGCAAGCCCTCAGAAACCAAGGTTTCGAGGAGCTGACAGCATTCCCGACTGACAGCACTCCAGTTCGCCTGTTCAGCGAAACCACCGTGAATGGCAGCGAGGAGCAGGCAGGCAGCCAACGGAGATCACTGCCTTCTGTGCTTGCCTTCACCTTCCCTTTGTCCTGCAACCTCACCACCCTTCTAATCAAGCTGTCTGCTTTGGGACTGCCTGCCTGTTTATATGTTATTACTCTGGCCTCCTAAAAAGGGGCTCTGGACACTAGCACAGAGTAAGAAGGAAGGTGCAGACTCCATTTCAGAATCAGCATCTACCACACCCAGCGGCATCTGAAACACCAGCTTTTCCCAGCACTCACACTAAGAACTAGTTTTCCAGCTAACTGCTGAGAAATGTTGACATTTTGAAACATGTCCCTGATGGATTACTGCAATCAAGTTATGGGCATGGCACTATTTAGTAGTGTTTATTAGATGCTGCAATTTGGAATAGTTTAAACATTATCAATGAATGAAGCAAGCAGTTATTAGGTAACCTGGACACGGTAAATATTCAGTCTCTCCTGTTATTCATTCCCCCACCCCAACTCTTTGTGATTTTAAAGCACTTTGTTAAGATGAGAGTATTCTGCTGCTGTAGTGATAGGAAGAGCAGTGATCGGGAGATGGAGGAGTTGGTAGGAAGGGAGGAGGAAGAGCTTGGGGTAACTCACGAGCAACTGGCAGCTCAAAGGCTGAAACTGCCAGACCCATTTTGGAAGTGAAATTTTGCAAAACCTATTACAGTACCCTTGGAAAGGTGAACTGGAGGATCCACTGATCTGCTGGCATCAAGGCAATCCAGTTCTGGCCTTGGGTGATAAAGGAGCCTGAAATCCCAGCTGCTCTGCATGGACAGCAAGATCCACGTACCCAGCACTCTGTAGAGCTGTCCCCCAATGCTGCACAGCCTGGCCAGCACAGTGCTACACCCACACCAATAAACCTTGCCCCATGCAGCTGTATTCTACTCATCCCAGAGCCATCTTCAGCTCCCCACCGCACAGCATCAGCTTGCTTCAAAAGGCCAAGACTTCAATGCCAATTCTCATGTTTCTGGAGTCAAAGATGGGCTCCCCCATACTGCATTGGAGCATTATTTCCACATGCTGCTGTGTTTTGCCAAGCCATTCTGCTCATTTCTAGGAGGATCCCACAGGGTTAAGGAATTAGCCTGGGGCATGGGAAAGTTGAGCTTCATTCCTTGATCTGCCACAGAAACCCCAAGTGCCACTGGGCATATCACTCAGCGCCTGCACTCGGGTCTCCTAACTGTAAAATAGGGATAGGAACCCTGCAAGGGTGTTGGCAAGAAGATAAACGTATTACCATCTGGGAGGTGCAGTGATGCTGAGATAAGAAGGGCCATGGAAGAAACTTAGATAAACAGTTTCAAAACCCTCAGCTTTTTCGTGCCTTCTCTTCTACACATGACGTAGTCATTGATTTCACATGGCCAGCTTCAGTCTTGCTTGTTCATAACTTCCAAAGTGTTAGAGGTTACCAGCCCAAGTAAGAGGTCTTCCCTCAAATTTCATAATATTGTGATCTTTACAATGGCAGGGTTCACCCTACATTTTAAAGGAAGCAAGCAGAAACCTCCAGAACACTTTGAGGCCAGCAGACCTATGGCTTTGGGCTGTGAATACAAGAACATCTGTGTCTTTTCCCAATGCTATCTCAGCAACCTCAGCGTTTCCCCTTGGAGCACATCAAGTGAAGCCTCTTGCAGAAATGCTACATCTGTAATGACTTCAAGATTTGTTTTGCCCATCAGCACTTTTTAGGAGCAGGAGGAAGAATTATAGAAAAGTCATTCCCCAGAAACCCAAGAAAAAGAAATCCAATTCTGCAAATACTTTCTAGGATCGGTGGTTTAAGGTTTCATAGACTCTGAAGAACTACGAGATGACATGAAGTCACTGCAGGAAGATGTAAACAACCCATGAAAAAAACATTGCATTTCAAAAGATAGGGTACTTCTGAGGCTTCAGCATTCTAAACAGAATTATCTGATGCCAGCACTGTTTATTTGGTGTCTGAGGTCTCACATGCAGGGCAGCCACAGCTTATCAGAGAAGAGTTGTCACCCATTTAGAGAGAAGCTTTAAGCTAACAAATTCCTGAACTCTGGAGATACTGACCACATGTGAGAACGGGGATGGTCGGGTTCATTTTCTACTAGGGAAACAGCAGCTGGCACCACTACCTCTTCTCTCACGATTAGCCCCAACTAAACAACACAAGGAAGGAATAGGTGAGTCAAGCTGGAGTCCTAACACCATTATTCCAATTATCCAATGTGAATATGTATAAATAAACAGCTAAACACCGAATAGATTCCTTAACTTCAAAGCTTCACATTACCCAGCTGATTTATCCTACTTCCACCCTAGTAGAAGATGCTTAAGAGAATAAGAAGCTTTCAGTCACGTTCAGCAAGACAGTTTTCATGCACATTCATGCACATTGCACCTCAATCCAGCAAGAAAATGGAGTAAACTTTTTTTTTTTTTCAGCTTCTGAAATGACTTTGCTGATGGGCCAGGGTCATTCTGCAGGTTCATACAATATCAAATACCCTTTTGTCCTTTTGTAAACCCAAGAATTACAGCTAAATAAGCCCTAGTAGCTTGTTCCTTGACATTAACTATGGAATTGTGTTGACATATGAACAGCCGACTCATGTTGTGTTGCTCAGCGTTTACCCTGTGCCAGCCCGGAGCATGCTTGGATAATTCCATCTAAGTAGTTACAAAAACAGCAGAACTCAGGAGAAAAGGCTCCTGTGAAATCTGGCACCATTCCAGTTCGCTAGCTAAATGCTTCCATCTGATATTCAAAACAGGCAGGTGGAAAATTATCCAGAGACACACCATCATGTTCCGCCTGAACAAATGCAAGAGGGACAAAAATACCACGTTGGGCAGTAAGTCAATTTAAATCTAACAGCTTTCCCATTGATCCTCCAGTTTTTTTCTGGAAGATACGTTGATTTTTCTTCTGTGGAAGAGACCTGCATATTTGAGGATTTTGGGGTTGTAATGTACGTTATTTTTTAGTGTGTTGTAATGTACATTTTCCTCCTCACTTGGTAGGATTCAATGGGAATCCAGCTTCCTTCCCCATGTCAGCCCATCGCTTTATTCCACCAGGACTCCTATGCAAATAAAATCACCTAGTGGGTTTGTAAGGTCTGCTAACAACCGTGCTAGAACTAATTAGCGATGAAAGCCAAGGTGATGCTAAGCAGAGGATGCTCAGAACTGCATCTCACCTGCCGTCCAAAAAACTATTGCCCATTACAAACGCCAATCCCCAAGGTCAGCTCCTCTCGCAACAAGGTGTGCTTTGTTCTCACCTAGCAGGAGACACATCTGATGTAGCTCTTACATGGTGTGACCTTCACACTCAGTGCACCACCAGCCTCACAGGTTGCAGAGTCAGCAGTCATGTCAGTGCTCCTGACATCGCAATGTCCATTAGAAAGATGTATTAGGCTTTATTATAAACAAACAGGCTTTGGTACAAGGAGCCGTATTTCAATTACTTAAGCCCTAATGCCAAACTTGGTCTGTTTCAGAGGCGAGATAATACAGCGCTCACATAGTGTGTTATCCTTGCTTTTCAGTAGCTACAGATAAGTATCATTATGTCACTGTGAAAAAATGCACTCAATTATCCTACGTTGTTATTACTTAATCTGCGTTTCAAAAAAAGCTTTAGACTGAAAAGATGGTAGATAAAGACTAAGTATTGCAGATAAAGGCACTGCTTCATTGAATATATGCTGTAAAAGCATGAGCTGTGGTTGCACACATTTGAATGAACCAGGCTCCTCTCAGCGTGTTCCCATCTTGGCAGAACCGCAGCCGCAGCGGGCTGCTTGCACAAGACGGAGGTTGGAGTGCTAAAAGCAAAATGCAGAGGTAGACAGGGGGAGAAGGATGTTTCACGTAGGTGAAAAGCTTTGCAAAGGTTTCCATAATGCCTGGCAGCAAATCTCCCTCCTAAGGTCTGTCCAGGCACCACACGTATGGCCAAGCTGCCCAGGGCATAGCTGGAGGTGACAATCTGAGGTTTTCTCAGATGGGAAGAGGAGCTGCATGCAGCAGACCAGGGCCACCAGGTTCCCGTCCTCTACTGAGAGGTAGCAGGACTCTTACTGTGGATACCCATGTCTGGATTACAGCCACAGCCCTGCACAAGTGTTGTGTACTTTAATGGCCCCAGAAAATGGGTCTGGCACTCCAAATCGACGACAAATTGATTGAATCCAGATGTTGTGAAAAATGGCTTTTCCAAGTTCAACGGCACATGAATGGTCTTAGCATGCCCCCGGATAATCTGACTTCTGTGCTTCAGTCTGCTGCAATAAACTAATTGGAAGGATAATATGTTGTCTCTGTGTTGTGAACTCCTCGGGGAAAAGGGCTTTTTAATTGCGTGCACAGCCCATGACCTGGTAGGCTCTAAATCTCGCTGGATGATGTGCAAAGTTATAGTGGGACCTCAGCTGAACACCCCGAGCTCATGTTACTGTCTGGATTAGCAAAACTTCAGACTATTAAATTGTCTGTATTCTCCAGGCATTGCTGGGAGTTTGGTTTCCTCACCAAAGTAAGCTTTTATTTGTCACAGTCAAGACTAGCAACACAACATAGGTACAAAAGAACATAAGTAAAAGCAGCATTGAGCTGGTTTTTGGCCAAACCAGCAGAATATTGGCTTTGTAGGAGAGCAGAGATGGCCGGAGCCTGCACAGTCAGGCTTCATCACTTTGCAGAGCCCACCAAAACAGATATATTTACACTGCCTCCACCTAATTAATACACCCTGCCAGACCCAACCTTGCAGTCTTCAGCCTGCACATGCAAAGCAAGACCCCAATTTGGTCAGCTTGTACAACTCAAGGCAGATAAAAATGACCTCAAAAGCCAAGCTTGATTCATGGACTGCCTTTAGAACATCCCTGGGAGGGTGACTGATTGGTCATGTTTACCTTTGGCACTGCAAAGCACTTAACATCAGTTTGGGAGAATCGCAGCTTTGTAGTTGTTATTCTAATGGGCTTCAAGACAGGAGTATTTGTTTAGGAGCACGATAAGAGTTTTCAGACCACTGGCTTCCTGGGCAAGTCTCTGAAAATCTAGCACAACACACTCAAAGTCATGGTGTTAAATTTGTTCTGCAGAGCATTACCTCTCCATCAAATTAAAAATAAAAAAATAAAAATAAAAAAATAAAAGAATCCTACAGTGTTTAGCCCACAGCTGTCCCAAAACTGCCAAACTGGAGGAAGAAGCCTGCAGCTAAGGTACGGAAGAGAAAAGGTTGAGAGCAGACTCTTCTGGTGACTAATGCGGCTGAGATAAACATCTCGATGCTCGCTAAAACATACAGTATCACACGCAGATTAAAGGCTCGTTCGGAGATTTTGCAAGCAGCCAGTGACTCCTACCCAGCCATCTGCCCAGAAAGGGCCTCTGAGTTGTCAACCAATCCATTTCCCCAGTGCCACAGGCTGGGCGATACCGATCTCTGCTGTGTTTTGTTAGCAGAGCTTTGAAGTAGGAGTCTCTGCCGCGGCAGCAGCCCCCTTTAGGGAACAAAGCCACGGTCTAGCCAGGCTCTTCACCAGTTGGCCAGGTATTAGGTTCTTTTTCCCAGCTTCGGGGCAGCCCTGTCACTAACCTTTTCCTCTGACCTTTTGCAGGGAGCCTTCTGCTCGTGGCCATCTGCGTCCTTTTCTTGTAAAGCCTTCACCTGAGTGTTTGCAGCAAGCAACTGAACACACACACTGGTTTGCATCAGTCACAAAGGCTGTAAGCCTCCAATTAACCACCTCATGCCTTTTAATGATACAACGCTCAACAAGGAAGAGAATTAGAGGGAACATCCTCAGAAGTGGTTTGCAGCAGGACAGAGCTGTCTTTATTACTGTTTATATTAGGGAAGCACGTAGGAAACTCAGCTAGAGGCTGTGAAAACAAATAGAGAACTTGGGGAATTAATTTAATATGGAGAATTTATAGTCTATAGGACAAGACAGAGTAGGTGGATGAGGTGTAGGGTAATGAGGAGAACACAATGATTTTCTAGGGATCAGAATAGCCTGCCAGCATCCTCCGCTCACCTCTGCCAAGTTCCTCTGTTCTCCTTCCTCAACACCACTTCAGGAGTGTGAATGCTGGCGGAGGCCTCTGCAGCAAAGGCAAGTACTTCTCTGACACCCAGAAGACCCATGCAGCACAGTGCAGAGGAACGCATTGTCTTCATCTTCAAAAGATAGCTGGAGATACTGCACCTGCTCAGAAGGTTTCAGGCAAAACAGCATTTCAGAGGAATTCACCAATTCAGCAAAATCTCAACAAGGTGAGTCAATTTTGCCCAGGTTCCCATGAAACTCGCACAGGGCTCCAAACATCAGAAACCTGCTGAGTTTCCTGCCTGGTCACCCATCTGGTTCCTCCACCGTTCAGGTTTCCAGGGCCCTAGGGCAGCCTGCTGCAATGCAGGCTGCTTCGCAAGAGGGGACTTCAGTGCTCCCACACCTCTCCATTTGGGTGTCCCAGGTGTTAGACTACCTCAGGGGCAAACACGAGAGCATCCACAAGTGGAAAGTCCATGAAACCAACCTGAGAGGCTCGGTGCTCCAAGAGATCAGCCCACAGTGAAAGGTGATGCACGGTTTCCTTCTGTGGAATTGCTACCTGGTTGTGTTTTGCTCCAGTTTGGAAGGAATCAAGCCTACTCAACCCAAAAGCACCAATTTAAGCCCATTTCCAACAGCCTTGTCAGGGCAGCTGTAGCCTTTTCCCCCTCAACAACAGCCCTTGCGACTCAGGGAAGGTGTCAGAGGCAGGGATGAAACACAGCAGGGATGTACAAATCAGTCAAATCTGAATTGCCTGATCTGGAGGGCAGATGATTAAAACCACCTTACAGTCCCACGAGCTCCCCAAGGCAGCAGAACAAGGTGAAATCTGAATTTTCTCCATCATCTTCCAATGGAAATACTTTGTCCGTGGAGGAGTGCACATCTGATGTTAGGAGTGACCACGGGGCCCTGGGTCTGATCCCAGGGCTCACACCAGCTCATCAGACTCACAGACAGAGGAAAAAGGGGGAAAATAAAAGATTCACTGAGAAAAATAACTGGGTAGATAGTTTTTTTTCTATGATTTGCAAGAAAACATGGGGAAAGAGGGCAGATTTTTGAAAGACTGAGATGAGAGAGTACCAAGACAAAAGGGATTGAAGGTTACTTAAGGTATCTGAAAGGTTTCTTGTTCTGCTTCACGTGGTGCTGGACATTTCTCCCTGGTCATGAACCAAGAGATAGCAGCAGCTGCCCTGCACAGGCTCCTTTGCTTACCCTGTTCAACCACCATCAGGCTCCACCAGGAGCTCAATTTTATCAGTGCCATGAGAAAAACATCTCCGGACATCTGTGTTGTTCCTAAAGACATCCTGCGATGTGTCAAGCAAGCGCCAGGGCTCCTCCTGGGGCTGCAGCCGGGCGTGCTGTGAAAGCTGAGAGCTCCTGAGCACGCCATGGGGACGTCCTCCTGGGAAACATCTGCGGGAGACACTGACACCAGCTGTGGGGTTATGTGGGGCTTGAGCAACAAACCATCTGTCAAGACCTGCTTATTAGGGTGTTTACTCACAAAATTGGCCTTTTCATCACTGCACCATAAGCGGTTTCTGAATGCAGCCCTGACCACCAAGAAAACGGTCCCACGGAGTCAGTCAACAATGAGAGGGGAGCCAGCGGCCAGAGGAATCATTTCTAGCACAAGGACCAGCTACGTTTTGCCCAGCTTCACAGCTCATACTTGTCCATTTTGCTACCCCCACTAACTGCAGGTCGGTAAATTATCTGGGGTTTTAGAGTAACATCAATGAGGAGCCTTTGGCAGGAGAAAGGTTCTTTTGTTTCCTTCCCCATGTTAAAGCGTTGACTCTCTGCTAAACTGTAGGGATTTATCTTATTTTTTTTAAACTTACTTTGCTGTCTTTCCTGTCCACATCGTGATGCTTTTGTTAAGAAGATAAAAAAGGGTGGAGAAAACACATGAGAGAAGAACGAATCAGTGAATTAATGAATAAATAAATAATCTGCTCATCTTTTTTCCAATACAAAATCCATTGATCATCTGTAATGGATCCACAAAGTTCACCTAGACCACACAAGTGCTGTGCTCTGAAGTCATGAGGAACACTCCCTCAGCTGAGTGACTTCAGACAAGAGTGATGAGCACAGAGGAGGAAAGTTAAACAATCCTGCTTTTCTGGCAGAGAGGAGGGAAGGGAGGAAGGCTCAGAACACCTGCAGGACTGAGTGAGCCTGAGCGACCTACCTAGGGTGATGGTGGGCCTCTGTAACAGCCCAGGAGGCAGCCACATGCTTGGAATAAAGCATCAGTGATGCAGCAATAAAAGCCTCTGCCGTGGCTAAGATCATCCTTCAAGAGTTGAGTCAGAGATCAAGACAGGAAAAAGAAAGCAGTGGGGACCACAGCAGAGATCGCTATCTCCATGGCAGGACTAAAGGCAAGGGAGGGGAGGGGAAGGAACTTATCGTTTAACAGCAATAATAAAGATTTCTGAGTGTTTTTCCTCTCAAGGCTCCTGCAGTGCTTGGTCCCAGAGATGGTAAACCAGAACAGAGAAGTGGTGTCCTACAGGCTGCTCAGGCAGAGTGGCAGTAGGTAGGGCTGAGCTGATGAAAGTCCTCTAAAAGCAAATTTGGGGTTTTCCGCAGATGTGAAATACAAATCTGAAGCCCTCTGCCTGCCCCATTAACCCTGGTGAAACATTTAACCTAAATCTCCCCTTTTTCAGTCTAACTGCACCCCCTGACACAGAGCCCCTCCCCAGCTGTCCTGCAACACCTTTTAGGCACTGGCAGGCCCCTGTAAGGTCTGCCTGGAGCCTTCTCTTCTCCAGGCTGAAAAACCCCAACTTTTCCAGCCTCTCTTCATAGAGGAGGTGCTCCAGCCCTCTGATTATCCTTGTGGTCCTCCTCCTCCCTGCTTGCACACATATAAGCAGGATTTAGCCCCAAATTCCATGGCTGAGTGCACAAATTATGGAGGGAAGAGAGAGGGAGCAGCTTGGCTCCACTGTCTCCAGCAGATCCCCTCCTGATCCTCCTGCTCCAGGCTCTCTCTCTGCCCATGAGCTTCTTTACCCCAGCACCTGCTGTCCTTGGGCAGCACCCAGGGCCTCCACAGCGGCGGGGAACAAATCACAGAGCTCAGACAGGACCAAAATGGGAACTGGTAATTAGGAAGAAGAGACAAGAAGAAGACAGGAGCCACCCAAGGTGCTTGGAAGCACCAGCCCCCATCATTTACTCTCCATGGAGAGGCAGCCTTTGAACAGCACTTGTGTTCCCCTTGCCAGTCTCAGCCATGACCACGAGTTCTCCTAGTAGGAGCATCTTCACCCTGAGTGCCCAATAGAAATAGTCATATCGAAAACTTCCAGTCTTGATATCCCCACCAGAAAATATCTGGGGTTATCTGGGGATTGTACAGCTAGAGGGTTGCTGTGTCCTGTGCAGCACCATAAGACAGCGGTGTGTTGACAAGATATCTTGTTCCATGCTTGGCTCTCAGAAGATGCCTGTAAAAAAAAAAAAAAAAAAAAAAGACGTGATGCAGATGGGAAGGTGATGGTTTCCTTTTCTCCTGAGCAACTGAGCATCAAGGAAAACCCTATCATGAGCTGTTTGTCAGGAGAAACAAGCCAGAAATTCAGTTTCATACAGCTTTTGTGCCTTAATGCCAAGCCACAATTTATATCATTAAGAAGAAAAAGAAAAACAGTGAAGGAAACACTTACCAGCGTGAACGTGGTGTCTGCAGTAGCCTGGAGGCGTGAAGGTGGCGTAAGCACTAGCAGTGGTTGGGATATCCAGGTCAGTACCCGGCACTGCCCTTGACCTCATTGGCCACCAGGTGAGACGGCTGCTCGCGTGATGCAGGCAGGTGCAGCTCCCGGGGCTGGTGCCGTGGCCTCTGCAAGCTGCTCCGACTGGATTTACAGACTGCTCTCTTATCAAACCTGATGGATTTCCTCTCCCACTCCTTTCCCAGCCCTCACCTCGCACTAGGAGACAGAGAGCATGACACAGCACAGAGGACTGGCCTTAGGTCTAGAAAGAGAAGGACTTCACTGAGCTTTTGCCTTCCAAGGCTCTGGATTTTCAGCAGACTCCTACTCTTTCCCGAGTTTTCCTTCCCAAGAGAAGAGCAACCTCTGGAAATGGTGTCAGTCAAGAAAACTGTAATGTGATACAGGTCTAACCCACTGAAACACTGGGAATGTCTCATTTTACAGTGGGCCCTTCCAAGAGGAAACCAACCCACTGTAAATAACGTGTCTGGGAAGAGAAGACAAACTTTTAACCCTTCCCTAACCTTTACTTTTTGCTCAGTCAAGGTGCAGCTTTCCTTGAAGCTGTGCTAAGTCAACCTCTCTATGCTTCCAGGCTCCGTTCTCCAGTCCAGGTAACCCTGACACCCCACTGTTTTGCTAATCCCACCACCCAAAACTGAGACTCAAGTAAGATTAGCCAGGTACAAGAATGAGTGGTGGGTCTCAGAAGGCTTCTGTGTGTGTGCCTGGACCTCTCTGCCCAGATCAATCTTCCACCTCCATCTGGGCACCTGAGGGAAATGTCACATGCAGAAAGGGTCATTCTGCCTCCTCCCCTAAATGCCATTCCCAGGGCTTACAGAAAGGGGCTACCAACACAGAGCACAAGCACGTTCCCTCTTACATATCTCTAAGTGTTTTAGCTCAGTCACCTCAAATACAACAAATAACAAATGCATCTCTCCCTTTAAAAGACCTTCTATTCTATTATTGGTTAAAATACAGACTCAAGATACTGCTCCTCCTGCATACAGGTGAATGGTTTGAATCAAGTTTCACCGTACAGGGTCTGGCTCTGAAGAGAGAGCAGGGACTCCACCAGGGAGACCCTCCAACATTATCCAAGAGAAGTCACCGGGACAGCCTGTACAAACAGATATGTTTCATTGGGATGCTTGTAAAGACAAGCTTAGAGACCTCGATCCACCAGCACGTGCTTAACTCACTCCTAACCGTGAAGTACCCTGAGCATGTGCTGCAATGCTTCGTTGAGTCAGAATGGGCTTAATCAGATGCTTAAACACTTACTGCATGAGTACTTCGGAAATTAAGATTGATTGGGTCCTTGTCCCCCCCGTACCTCAAGCTTCCCCTCCAGAAAAGCCCGTTTCTTAAAACGTAAGGCTTACAGAGTGCAAGGAGACCCAGGGAACATATTTTTCAACAGGTTGCAAGTTTTCCAGCTTCCTGCCCTTGACCACAGAAGACTTGAACCTTTCTGGGGGGAAAGCACTTAATCTGCTCGCAAAGCCATTACATCATGATGTAAGAGTCCAGATCATATACATTTTCCTTCAGTAATGTCATGAAAACCTTAGTTTTCAGGACTTTCAACTCCAACTCCTTTAAACAGAACAAAAGCCAGATTTTCAGAGCTTGGCTCAGTGACATGAAGTTATTAATGTTAATATATTTTATTGATCTTAAAGGAATACAGCATGGAAACAAAGGCCATTAATAGAGAAAGGCTCTGCTTACATTAGCAAGGCATTCCACACAGAAGGAGCAGATCCAAACTGAGGGCCCCACAGGTACAATATATACAGTTCGTGTGTTTACTTCAGCCTAGATTTACTCTGCTCCCCAGTGTCACTTGGACCAAATTTGTCCACATCTTTTCACTAAATTTATCCACGTTTTTGGACTGGAAGCTGTTCTAGGGAGCCATCACTGGTTCAGACCCCATGCTCCTGCCCAGGTAGGAGCACATTTCCTGAGCCCCTGGAGTGGAGTGTCTAGGTTAGAGGCTCAAAGGCGTCTAGCATGCACCAAAACTGCTCTGCTGTCCAAACCAAAAAGGCACAGATGTAGATACAAACAGAGAAAGAGGAAAACTCTCCAAAGACAGCAAAATCCCAAGGCAAGGTGCACTAAATGCCCAGTGCTCTGCCACTACTACATCTTGTTTGGGTTGGAGGTCATCAGCTGGGGGTAGTAGAGCACACATCCCTCCCTCCTTTCTGTAATACCTTGTCTATCCCCTTTGAACTTGCTGACATTATATGTGCTCTGCTATTCCCTGTGGCAGCACATTCCTTGCTGTGAAAAAAAAAAAAAATGCACTTTCTGTTATACCATTTAACTGATCTCCCACTTGTTTCTGTACATCTCCCCTCATGACAGCACTGTGGGATTTTTAAAACCCAGAGCAATTGTTTCTTGCCAGAGTGATCCACCTATATTATTTTGCCAAATTAAAATAAATAAATAAATAAAAATCATGCCATGCAAGGAGCATCAACACAATTCCTTGGAGTTTCAGGAAAATTCACAGGAAAAGTAGACTGGTCTGGATTTTGCAGATTGTTTCCACTGGTTTGCAGTCTCTGTATCCTCTCTGTACTGTGCACAGGAACTGTAAAATCAAGAATTATGTTGGAAAGCTTTTTTTGTGCTAGCAGCTCAGTTATATGTATGATTGTTGGCTGCTCCAAAGGTACAGCTAAATGCTGAATTTAGCTATTAAATACATCTTTAGGCATTTCTGCTTCCTCACAATTTTCATGTCCTTGTTCCCTCCTGCAAGAAAAAGCACATTGAGGGAGAGCCATGCCCTGTGTCGTGAATCATCTGCCGAATGGCAATCACAGCTAATAAAAACCTTCTTTGCTCTTTGTGGCAGAAAAGGATGCAGGTCCCTCAGGGATGGCTTTGCTGGCTGCCACCTGAGGAGCTCCTGACCTTTCTCAGAGCCCACAAACAGATAGATTTGGGATTAATGAAGGTAAAGGACTCTGTTGGGGGAAATCAGTTGTCAGTCCTTATCCAGGATGAATCCCACGCCAGGAGAAAAACTAGAAAGCTTTTAAGAGATGGACAGATTCTTTCTGAAGGCCCAGAACAAGGAAAGTTGCAAAGGCTGTGAGCTGAAGCCTCTCTGCAAGAAAGAGTTGGTATATTAAAGGGAAAAAACAGACATGGGAGATTGGAGCTTATCACTTGTCCCAGTAAGGCTGTTGCAGGACTTGACCAGACAGTTAAAGCGCCTCATCCACTGCCACTGCTGAAAGTGGCCTTAATCATTTCAAGAGCACTGAAAAAAATGAAGCACAATCCCTCAGAGGATTCAGGCTAGCCCAGTCCATCTTACCAATCTCAGCATTAGACTGAAACACTTCCTTCTTCCAGCCTTTCCTGGAAATACAGATGAACCAGAATCAGACCACTGAGCTTAAGGGCTCTCTGTTGCCACCTTCCTTCAGCCCCTGCTGTTCCAAACCCTTGTGACACCAGTGGATTGAATCTCTCAGGACAAGAACAAGGTCCACACAAAGTCCTGCACAGTTGGGATGTCTAAGCAAAAAGCCCAGGCGTCTCTCTGACCCCACACACAGCAGGGCCAGCTTGCTTTGTGGTCCACTGACCCACAGCTGTGACTGGGCTTATGGTGCATAAGACAGACCCTAAAAGCCTGCTGTGACACTCTCATATCCCTTGTGAATCACAGCACCTCGAAGTGTACATGATGCTGAACCCTGCACTAGAGGAGATGGTACTTCAGAGATGCACAGTGACACTCCAGGACCTAACTCAGAAGCACTCCAGCTACGTTCCTTATGTTAAGCGTGCGCTTCTGTCCTTTGCTGCACTTGGTTATACACGCAGCACAGGGATATAAACCCAAACCTCCTCACCATAACCTGTCCTCACCTTGAAATAGGCCCCAGTGCACTGAAGACAAACCTCGCAGCTTCAAACTTCCAGAGACTACCATAAACACTGTGGATAATTAAAACACGAACGTTATGAAAAGTACATTGGCAAGGACTCAAGGCTGTGGAGCTGGAAAGCCAGGTAGCTTAAAGAAGTGCCAGATATTTAACTGCTCTCCAAGTTTTGCAGATGTTTTTCAACCTAACATTGCAAAAACTTACTAACATAGATGTGTTTCCTAAATCAGAACCAGAGAAAAGAATGTGTGCTGTGTTTTGGGACAATATCAAGTACTTTTCCAGCACTGTAAGATTTTTATTAAAAAAAAAAAAAAAAAAAAAAAAAAAAACTGGGGGAGAGAAGGGAAAGGGGGAGATGTAGGCCTGTTTAAAGGATTCTGGATGCTCACCTAAATCATGTAGGAAAAGGAAAATTCCTTTTCCAAACTGAAATGACTCAGATGCAATTAAAACAAAGATAGCATCGGCACATTTCCCCATCTGGTATTAAGCTACCCTATGAGAGTGCTGCAGAATGCAGTGGTTGCAGCTGATGCAGTTTTAGTGATATTTAGATGGAGAATTTCTTGTTATTTTACCTAAACTGAAATTATTCAGCAACTCACTTCTGGAAACCAGCCTTCTGCACCCGCTAAGAGACAATATGCTATAGCACTGTAATTAAGAATTCATCTTTCCAAAGCCACTGGTCAGTTTTCTTCCCACCAGCAGCTCCTTTGTAGCCACAGAGACAGTGCACGTCTGCAGATCCTCTCTTTTACTCAACTACACCTTTGAGGAGATTTACAGGGATTTGCATGTGTTTTTCTCGCTCAAAGAGAGATTATGTGGCATGATTAAGAGAGATTTTAGGAAAGAAACCACGAGCTTTGACAAGCTTCTTGACATTCCCTTTGTTTGATATAACACCCGTCAGTTATTAACGGGGATGTGTTGAGCTGCTGATCAGCTTCAGTAATGCTGTGTTTTATAACAAACATTTCTTTTCTCCCCTCTCTGTAGCAGCAACCATTGTCCAGCAACTTCTGGAATAATTATTCTATATTAATATTTTTTATATGCACATAACATATAAAATGTATATACTTACATATACACACACAAGTTACCCTTCCATTTTAAAGCAACAGGAGAGTTGATTTAAAGCAGGAGATTGCTCCTGCTTTAACAGGAGCAACCAGCTAAGGTGAGTTACAGATTCTCCTGTATCATGGGAGATGGACATGCAAGGACTTTGTGGGTCACTGCATCTAGAAACTTATGACCATACTGCATGACCCCATACAGAAAGTGACGTTTCTCTACTAAAAAAAAAATAATAATACGAGAGACATCAGAGATAGTTAGGGATTTACTACACTCTGCAAATTAAAGGATGAAATCCACCACTTAGACAAAAAGTGTTACCACGGTCTCAGAAGCTGTTCCTAGAGACATTTAACTGTTGGTGGATCTCTCCCTCCCACACTTTCAATGCAAGGAAACCTGAGAAAGTACCATTCTGCTTTACAGGTGGGTGACAGCAGGAAGGACACAGAGGAACCACAAAGGAAGGCATCTGTCCAGCCAGGTTTGCTATGGACCAGATGGGCTGCAGACATATCCCTGAAATTCCTAACCATCACAGCATCCATGCTAGTCGTATGCCCACTGCTTCACAGATCCCAGAGCAGAAGATGAACCTGCAGAAAGCGGCCCATTCTCTGGCCCAGCTCCATCAGACATGCCTGCCATAAACCCCCAGCCATCCCACAGACAACATACAAAGTTGTTGCTGCAAAGGGAAGCAGTGTTGTCTGCGGTTAGCTCCTTTCTCCTTTGCTGGCAGAGACTCACCTCCAGTCCTATGGGAAGAAAGAAACTGAGACAGAGTCCAGTGGGTGACACAACTGTCACTTCTTTCTCATAACCTTGTCAGGTTTGTGCCACAGCCAGTTTCCATGCCTAAAGAAGGCACCGGGGACACCAAGCCTACAGTCCTCTACCCAGCCCAGCACCTGAGCATGAAGCTTTTGGTGATTCGTTTACCGGCCACTTCAGAGGGATGCCCGTTGCATTACACAGATCCATTTGGTTACAGAAACCTACCATCTGCCCCTCAGTTGTACTAACCAAAGTCTGCAAGCACCCTGAAGCAAGGAGGATTAATATTACATTTCCATCTGCTCCGCAATGTGAGCTGCCCATAAGCAACAACCTGAAGACATCTCCGAGCTCCTCAATCCCATCCTGCCCTTAAAAAATGCAAGCTACTGCAAGAACAACAGGAGCCATGACAATCCAGTTCCCTCAAAGCACAAATCACATACACAGCAACATTTTAAACTTGCTCCATTTCCTGCATGACGAATTCCAGGGAATGTTAACAGGCCACATTAAAGAGACACCGAGGTGGTGACAACGCCAATACAAAACCATTGACTGGCACTGCCCCAACGTAACAAACTTTAAAAAAGTATTAAAACAGACTGTTTATTACAGCATATGATGTGTTATATTAATTTACACAATGATATATATATAAAAACAGCCATTGATGATGTACAGTAAATTGGACATCAACGGGAATATTAAAACTACTGATACTCATGCACGTGACATGCATATGTTTTTTTTTTTCAAAAGCAGTTTTACACAATATACTGAAGCTACTAAGCCTTGGTCAGCTGCTCCAACAGTTTATTCTGAACACCACCACAGTCCACACTAGGACTTCCAGGAAATCAGAGCAGAGTGCACTCCAGAGAAGGCAACTTGACCTTGGAGACAGATTTAACAGGAGCCCTTTCCTCATGGAAGAAGGTTGGGGGAGGACAGAGGCCAGCTTCAAGAAGAGAATCAACAAGAAAAAAAAAAAAAAAAAAAAATCAGGCTGAACTATCAGGAGGAACAAGTTCAAGATGTGGCAAGAGGAGCAGCAGAAAGGGAACAAGAAAAAACATGAAGACCACCCATACTCCCTCCCCCTCACCCCCTAAAACCTTATGACCTTAAGCTGTTGATATCCTGTATAAGACCCAGAACTGGAAAGAAAAAAATAGGCAAAGAAGATCCATTCCTGGAAACATTAGCCTTTTTTTCCAAAGCCTTCTGATACTATGCACTGGAGGCTGTTCACCACTGAAATGGCAGTGTTGTGTTTTGTTTTTTTTTAAACAAGTGTAATGTTTTTTATTTCCACTTAAAAGGCACTAGTATCCACCCAAGTTCTGAAGACAAGTGACATAATTTACCTTAAGTTTTAAATATTTGTATAAAAAAAAAAATCTGTGGAAATATGTACACAAAAGCACCTTGCTTCCGAAAGCAGAAACAGATACATTCCACCAAGTCCCTTCACTAGACGGTCGTCATGAGCTTCAGGGAACCTGACCGAAAGCGCAGGATTTTCTTCTTGAGGTTGTGGGAGGCCTTGATTTTGACAAAGGCCTTTGCTGCATTTTCATGCAGCTCCGGAGCCGTGACCGTCTGGATGGGGAGCGTCTGGACAAACTGGGACCAAATGAGGCCCCCGCTTTCATCAGAGTCGCTGGTGGTGGTGCTCTCCCCGACGAACTCCACCTCGCTCAGGCTGGACTCGCTGTCTCCGAAGCAGTTCGTCGTGTAGTTGCTCTGCTCGTCCTCGCTCGTGTCCACCACGGTGGAGTGGAACAAAGACTCGCACTCCGCCGAGTACTCCGAGTCGCTGGCCACGTAGGCGTAGGGGCTGACATATGGCAGGGGAACTTGCGAGTAGACTCCTACGCCGTCCCGCCGGTTCCTCCTCGCCCTCCGCAGGGCCTCCTCATAGGAAATCTCCGCCGATGACTTCCACCGGCGGTAGTCGGCCCGCTTGTGTTTCGGTTTGGCCACCACCACCTCCCGGCCGTGTCCGTGGGATCTGATTACCGATTTATGGAGGCCGGCCGGCCGGCCCTGGAGGCCAGACTCCGGCTGCAAGCCGCTGCTCCTCTTCCCCCTGGAGGAGGGCTTTTTCAGTTTCTTATTTGTATCCAATTCCTCAGGAAAGCGGCACTTCTTGCCGACCGGCTTGCCTTTCTCCCGCAACGTCTGCGCGCTGTTTTCCAGCCCGTTGGTGAGGTGCGGCCTGTGCTTCAGCGCCGAGCTTTTCAAAATCTTGACATTTCGGGTGCCTTTGTGGAGCTTAACACTTTGCTGCTGGGCCGGTATGTACTGGGCGTTCACCAGCAGCCCATCGTCGAGGCTCTGAGAAGAGGAGCCCTCGCTTTTGAAATCCAGCGTGGGCCTCTCCTCCACAGGAGGCGAGGAGGTGTGAGCCGCCTGCAAGCTGCTCTTCAGTAGAACCTTTTTGGGAGGCTGGCTGACCCTGGTCTCTGGCTGCAGCACCACCGGCTTCCCTGGGCTCTCTTTGGGAGATGCAGCAAAGATCTGGCCGCTTTCCTTGGGAACATCCCCCGTGGTAGCCACCATGTGCCGGTTTAGCTCTGAAGGCGCTGGCTTGGCCCCGCGTGGCAGATGCTTGCTCTGAGCTTCACTTGCCGCACCAGGTGGAAAAGCTGGTGGCAAAGGCACCTTTCTACTCTCCACCTGCTCACCACCTGCCTCCCTCGGCCTCTGCTTGAGTGGGGAAGACACCACGGTGTCCAAAGCGGCCGTCCCACCAGGCGGCAAGCACGCTTGCTTCGTGCTCTTCAGGTTCACGACGTTGCTGTGAGAAACCGCCCCAGCAGCCTGCCTGACACACATGCTGCCGTGTCGCAAGATCCCTTTGGTGGGATCAGCGTTGAGACTTGTCCTTGGTTTGTTAGTCCTTACAGAGTGAGTCTTTCTCTGCACCAGGCTTAAGATGTAGCCGTCTATCCTCTTGCTGGCAGATGGGCACGACGCAGGCCAGGAGCCCGGCGGGAGAAAGGCATCGGCTGCTTTTCCTGAGTCTATTTCAGATCCAGCGCAAACATCGGTAATATCGCAGCCGAGTCTCTCCTCTTCTCGTTGTGGGTTCTCAGTCACAGGGAGAAGAAACATGGGACTCTGCACAGCGACCGCGTGGAGAGGGCTGGGGTACCGGTAGACGTCACTCCCGTTTTTAGACACCAGATCGCACTGGTACTTTGGGTGGACATCTGCAACGACATCGAGGGAATTTGAGTGCGGTGTGGACAAAGAGCGACAGACAGAGCCTGCGGTCTGGTCCTCATGCTGGCCTTCCTTATTATAATCCATCCAGCCTATGAGATCTGAAAGGCATTTTAGAAGAGTTTAGAGAGCCTGCCAGTGACAGTCCTGCTGTTTTTCACACGCTGTCAGGGGCTCCGGTCTCATCTACACAAGCAGTGTAATGTTTTCAGTACGGCAGTGCTGTTCAAACAGGAGAAATCTCTCTATCAGGGATGCTGCTCAACAGCTATACAAGCAGCACTATTCTTCTACGGGTCTCTTCCCACCTGCAGCTAGGGAGGGTTTGGGTCAACATGACTAAAATTGTTGAAAAAATAAAAATCTCAGCCCTGATGAGAGTATTTACATTGATTTCAAACTTGTGCCTAGACTGCTAAGAGCTTCCTGTTTAATATCCAAGCCACCCAGAAGCCTGTAAGGGTCTCTCCTGTTTGTGTGTTACACTGTCACCTGTATAACTCACCGTGGGCCTCAGATGTATAACTCTGAATTTACTTTGCCCAAAGGGAAACAAAAAACATAGACAAGAGACCAACAAATTGCTTCTAGCTTACTGACAAATTTCACTTCCAGATTTTTCCAAGTATGTCTTGGGTCAAAAACTAAAATCCAGATTTAATTTTATTGTTGTTATTATTATAATTATAATTACTATTAGCATGATAACTATTCATAATTGCAAAATTGTAAATAATAGGTGTGCATTTTGAACAATAAGAGGTGAAAGAATGGGAAACAGGCTCGTTTTTCCACACAAGTACAAGGATTGCAGGTCAATACAGCCGATAACCTAGCCTTGGCTCTGCAAAGAGAGTTGTGGAAGATAAATCCAGTGCGTTTCAAGATGCATGAGTCACATTTAATGGCTAAGGCACTTAGGAGACAAGCAACCTTACAAGCAAGGCTTCAATCCAAGCACCTACGATTATTATTTTCTTAAGGTTTAGTTCATTTTGTCTTCCTGGGTAGGGGGACAACCTAAATGATCCTTGGAGATCACTGTCAGTTTTGTTTTCTACCCTTGGGCTAGAAACTTCAGCCAGGGTTCTCAAATTTGAATGCTCAGTGCTTGCCACTTATCTAAGGCTTATTTCAAAAGAGGTCTCACATACTTTGATGAAATTAGCTGATAGAGATGATGTTCCTGTGTGGGCAGGAGAGGGAGAACAGGGAAGGTAAGAACAGGCACTTCCTCCAGATCACCTCACAGTTTTCCCACATTTCCTAAATTCTATGTCAGAGTCAGGAAATGTTGCCAAAAAAACTTCTTTGAAACGTGCCAGTTTGAGAAATTTCATCCCTAAAAGTGAGACGGTATGATTAATGAGAGTTTTAGATTTCATGTTGTACACAGAAGAAAAAAAAAAACAGCAAAGCAATCTGCTGGAAAGCCTTATGCATGTTTTTCTTTTTATGTATGGCTGCTGAAAATCCCATATACCTTTCAACAGGGAACATTAAATTACCTCAAGCTGCTCAAAGGATAACTTAGAGGAGTTCTCAGCATCTCAGAAAGAATGTATCCCAGGCTGATTTTTCCCACTTCTGAGTCAGAAGAATGTGAATTATTTTGTCCTCGATTCACAAAAATTCACTATAAGTTAACCTTAAAGAGCAGAATGGAAATTAGAAATACTATGGTTATGAGCATCCTCCACAACCCAGAATGGACTTAAGGCTTTTGAATGAGTATGGCTGCAACTTCAACCAGTAATGCTCAATCACAGAAGTCCTACTGAAGCAGAACAGATTAGGACAGAGGAGGCCTTCCTATTTTACCATCATATAAATTAAGGATTGCAACTTCAGCCTGTCATCAAAGGAAAGTCAACAGCTCTCTGCCAGGGACTAAATACGTTTTCCCTGTTCATGTTGTCTATTTGCCTATAATACCTAAACGAAGAACACACCTCAACATGGTCACCTGGGTGTTAAGGACCTTCAGAACTGACAAAATGACTGCTACAAACAGACCAACTTGCGACCTGCAGCTAGCTCCTTACCCTGTCACTTTTAATAAGGACAAGTGTGGCTATATTGCATGGCTGTGGAGGTACTTCTAATTACTGCTGTTTAGTAAAAATGCTTTTCTAAAAGAAATCATGAGAAAATAGCCGACTAATGTGTTTATGTGCGTATGTACCACTGCCCTCTACTGGGTAGAGCAGCTGTCATATTTTCATGTGTGGGTTTTT
This sequence comes from Aythya marila, assembly GCF_965140915.1. Lineage (NCBI taxonomy): Eukaryota > Metazoa > Chordata > Aves > Anseriformes > Anatidae > Aythya > Aythya marila. The sequence continues at coordinate 5,199,821 of NC_139046.1, read as the reverse complement.
TTTTCATACGTTTAGGGCAACAGATTCACATGTGAGGCTGGAGTGGTGGAAGGCAAACGGTCCTGCCTCATGACACATGTACATGATAGGCACTGGAATCTTTTCAGAGCACAGTACATCAAATGAAAAGAAGAAGGGTTAATCCAACCCAGATACTCCTGAGGCAGTATTTCCAAAGCCAAAGCCACCTCCTGGAGTATGATGTATTCGACCTGCTTTTACTATACCTGCAGATTTAGGGCGTCCATCTGAGATATTCAGTGTTGCCTCCAAAGGGCTGCAAAAGCAAGTGCTAGAATGGCAACTGGATAAACACTCACTGAAGACAGAGTTAGACGAATTCGAGAGCGATCCAGAAGCTCCATCACTCAGCTCATAAAACCCTATAAAAATAAGAGTTCGGATTTATATTAGTTATGTCTACACAAAGTTACCATTTGTGTCCCTAGAAAGGCAGTCATGCTTGTGTTTATGTTGGCTTACTCTATTGCAATTAGTTATGGGATTTCATTCAGTCATCCAAAAAAGCAGTGCACAATTTAGTAATATCCTTACTGCTACGAAGAATTCAGTTTAATAGTAAGGCACTTAAAAGTAAAAGAGCACAACTTTATTCAGCATATGATATTTTAAACTTTATTTTTTTTAACCTTTATAGGGGCTGGGGTTTTAACCTTTACAGGGGCTTATGGATTTTAGCTAGAAGGCTCCAGGCTGTGTTTGCCAGCCCACTCATTTAATAGCATATTCCAACACAGACTCCCCAGCTATCACCTGACTACAGAATTTTTACCAAGTGTTGGGCCCAATGCAATCCATTATTTTCAAAAAGTTCTGGACATAGATATAATATTTAGGATGCCATGAAAGAAGAAGAGTAAAAAATGTGCAGGCACAGAAATTTTTATTTCTTGGTAAACACGGTCTACCCAAGAAAAATACAACACACTATAATCAAGATTTAAATTGTACATTTAGGAAAAATGAATGCAGATCATATCTACAGAACGAGGATGCATCCTGGAAAACAATTCTCTTGAAAAGGACTTAGTCAGCATGGAAAAGCAGCTCAATCAAGCTTAATGATATGGAAAAAAAAAAAAAAAAAAAAAAGGAAAAAAGAAAAAAGCTAATGAGATTGCTGGATGTACAAAGAGACTAATGAATAGCAGTTGGGAAATGACTTCACCAGTCTATATGGCATTGGTAAAGAAAGACATTGGAACGGTGTGCCTAGTCCTCAAATCCAGCATGCTTAAAACAAAGCTAAAAAAATGGAAAGGGGCCATAAAGCTATTTAAGAGCTTGGAAAAATGCCTTGAAACAAATGACTTAATGAACTTGACCTGTTTAGCTCATCAAAAAAAGCTGGGAATTAAAATGTATAGCACCTCCAAGAGGAGAAAAAGCTGAGCATTAGAAAAGACCTTAGTCTATGGGAGAAAAGCATTTGAAAATAAATCAGTATGGGAGCAAGTCAAGTTCAAATTAGAAATAAGCAATGGTTTTAACAGTGCAAGTGATTGGTTGGTGGGTTTTCCACTTTTTATTGCCATCAAAAGTCTAAATGCTGCTAAGGAAGGTTCCCCATAGTTAAATACCATTTATTGGCTTCAACACAATTAGAATGGAATGAAATTCAATACATCAGGGATCAGATATTAAGATTCACTGTTCCATCTGGCTGCAAGATTAACTTTGACATCTTTTTCCTGCTGTCGCTGCTTGCTTTTACCATTTTTCCTGCAACCTCTTTCCTAATACACAGGAGGACTGGAACATTTTGTGGGTGGCCTTGAGAAAAAAACATGACCCAAACACTAAAAACCCAATTAAGCTTGAAACATCCCTCTGAATATGTTGTCTACAAACAGCAACCTCTCTAGTAGTAGGTGAACTTTCCTAGTTGGCACTAATTATCAGAGTGTGAATGTGCTATAGACATTTTCTGTTGTAGTACTGAAAATTACAGGCTGCTTAATTCTAGGTACTCAGAGGCTCCGTCCTGCTGCACATTGGCCTTACCTGAACTTGGACGACTGTCTGTCTCAAGGTGTTCATCTGTTGTTTTTTCCACGTCCAGACGGAGGTCACTTATTTGCTTATCTAGCTCTTGCAACTGATTTAATAGGCCGGCATCCCTCCTCCTCAAGCAGTTCTGGAAAACAAGATGACAAACGTCAGCTCCTTCAGTGGGACAGACACAAAGGGGTTCCACAGACTATCAGCCTTCTCCCTCTGAGCATCATGTCAACGCTCTTTAAAAAATAAGAAATTACAAACCGGACAAAGTCCTGAAATTCTAGATACATGCTCTGGATAAACACTTAACTGAAGAATTATGCAGGCACTTCATTCCAGCCTTTTCCAGCCAGCTCCACATAAGGAGCGTGCCCCACAATACACTGTGTTGGCAAAGCGCTCTTTTGCGAGAACGCAGCTGTAACAACAAAGCTGTTTTGTATGATATGGTAAAACCAGACCTGCACATATGAAATGGGTTACTTCAGGGAAAATACAGCTTTGCCAGTGTAACAGGGGACGTTCACCACCGCAGTGATGCTAGTCAGAGATCACATCTGTTCACACAATGGGACGAGCGGCTCTGCCAACAAGTGTCTGTAGTGTGGGAACCGCCTCGTTCTGCTGCACGGTATAAGCCCATATTCCACCACAGAGGCAGCAAGATTCCCAGAGCTGGGATCACCGCCCTTTTATTAGTTTTGCAGTGCAGCAGGAAGGAAGAGAAATTCTTCCTCTTCTCCCATTATAATTGTACAAAATTGCTGCGAGATGAATTCTAAGGCTATTTATGAAGGTAATTTGATGGCATAAAATAAGCAATAAGAAATGATTTTGTAAGGCACTCATTAACCCACGGTCAATGCAATCAGTTTCCCTGTGTGTATTATAATGTTGCTTATCCATCATCTGTTCTGCTTCATACTCTTTAATTGTTCTGGCTTTGGGGAAAGTAGGGGAAGCAGGGGGAAGGTTTATCTCTTTTTTTTTTTTTTCTTTTTCCAAGTGCATCATTTGATCTGTGCCCAGCGGTGCTCCAATACACTCATCACAAAGAGTTTTGATGCTCATACCTGGGCTCGCTCTGAACCCATTAAATCAAGGACAACCTTTCCCTGGGGAAGGCCAGTCCTCGGGCAAAGGGAAAGCGAACGCCAAAAGCACGAACGAGGCCGTTTGAAGCCGCGCTGGCTTTGATCGCCATCCCTGGAGAACCGAAGGGGTGACCCAAGTCTTCTCCCACCTTTCTGGAGAAGGCTGGGAGCCGGGCTGGGGTTTGAGCGGTGCCTGAGGGCGCCACCTACTGCCCCCGCTGTCCCCCCAGCCCAGCCAGCACCCTGCCTGCAACGTCAAGTGCACAAATGGAAGCGCTGCCACAAAGCCCCTCTTCGGGTGGCGGTGCCCTGGTACTTGGCTACGGCTCTTGCCGAGCAGCGAGATCATCGTTTTGGCTTTTAAGGAAGGGAATCGGTCTAACATGAGGTGCACCAAAAGGCTAGGATGAAAAAAAAAAAAAAAAAAAGGCGGGGAGAGGGAGCAAATAATAAATCACGCCGTCCAACTTCTCCCCCGGTGAAAGCAAATGCTGAGCCGCGCACAAAGGCGGCCAGGCGCAGCTGTAGGCTATTTTCACTGCAAACCGATCTGCCGCTTCGTGCCGCCTGCCTCCCTTTCCCGCACGAGTCCCCTTCCCCTAAAAGCAGCCCCTTATCGCGCGGGGCCCGAGCCCGAGCCCGCCGCAGCTCCCGGCGCCTCCTTTGGGGCTCGCCGAGCCAGGAGCTCGCTTCCCACTTCCATTCAAGGCAAGGGGAGCGCATCCCTTGCCTTGAATGGCAGTCAGGGCCAGGCAGCCACCACCAAAACGCCGCCGAGGCTGCGGGAGGCGGCGGCGACGACCCCCGTCGGGGCTCTCCCTTCCAGCCGGTCCCCGAGAGCCACCCCCGGGCTCCCCCCGGGATGAGGGCAGGGAGCCGCGGGGAGCACGGGGCATCACCGGGACCCCCAGCCCCGACGGGACGGGGTGTCGGGCTGCGGTGCCGGGGTGTCCCCACCCGCCCTGCCGCCACCCCAAGCACCCCGAGGTCCCGGGGGCTCACCAGCTGCCGCCGCAGGAGGAGGATGTTCTCCTCCAGGAATTTCTCCTCCAGGCTCCGCGGCGGCGGCCCCTCGCCCGCCTGCTGCTCCCCTCGACCCCCCTGCGCCCCCGGGGGTCGCCGCAGCAGGAGGCTCTTCACCAGCAGCTCCTGCCTCTGCCTCAGGTAGTCCAGCTCGCCCAGCCCGGCTAACGTGGCTTCCAGCCTCTCCCGGGTGCGCTGCCGCTCCGCCTCCGCTTCGCCCTTCTCCCTCCAGCGAGCATCGGCTCCCCCCGACGGCCCCGTTCCCGGGACCGGCCCCGATCCCGGTGCCGGTGCCGGTGCCGGTGCCGGTCCGGGTCCCGCCGAGGCTGCGGCCCCGGGGCTGGCCTTCATCGCCGCAGGGGAGGGGGGGCTCCGCCGCTGCCTCCGGGCCCTGCCCTCGGGGGGCCGCCGAGCTCCGCGCTGTCGGGGCCGCCGCTGCCTCCGGGGCCGCCGGTGCCGGTGGCGAATGGGCCGCGGGGAGCCCGGCTGCTGCCACCGCCCCGCGCCCGCCCACCGCCGCTCCGCCCTCCTCCTCCTCCTCCTCCTTCTCTTCGTCCTCCTCCTCCTCCTCCTCTTCCTCAGCTCCGCCTCCCTCCTGCGGGGGCGCCGGGGGTCGGTGGTGGGCGCCGCCGTGCCCCGGTGGAAGGAGACGGAGGCGGTTTGGGGATGGGTGAAGGCTCTGAAAAGCCCCTCAGCGGCACGTCGGGGTGCTGGGCAGCTGGAAAATGGAAAAGAAATAGGGAGAGAGCAGCCCAGGGCGGTGGGGAGAGCAGGGGGAAGGTGGGGAGCGCAGGGGAGATGGCCTCAAGTTGTGCCAGGGGAGGTTGAGGTGGGAAATGAGGAGACATTTCTGCTCAGAGAGCAGGCAGGCGTTGGGACGGGTTGCCCAGGGAGGTGGGGGAGTCCCCGTCCCTGGGGGTGTCCAAGGGAAGGTTGGGCCTGCTGCTTGGGGACGTGTTTTAGGGGTGACATTGGTGGTAGGGGGATGGACCAGGTGATCCTGGAGGGCTTTTCCAACCTTAGTGGTTCTAGGATTTTTATCATTCTTGTGCCAGGCAGCAGCGTGGCCACTGGGATCAAAGCACCGGCGAGGTGTTGCTGCAAAGCCCGTTGGAGTGGACTGGCTGAAAAAGCCATAATGAAGTGAACTTCATACAGTATGTGGACTAATTGCAGCCTGGGACGTGCAATTAGGTTCACAATGGGTAGGTGGTGGAAAGAGAGGGGGTGGGGGGAAGTGCTCAAGAAGAAAGAAAAAAAAAAAAGAAAGAAAGAAAAATGTTAGAATGAAAATAGAGCAAAAACTAAGTTCCGGGTGTGTTCTGAGGGGAGAGAATGGAAGAGGAGGGAAGAAAGCATTCAGGGAGCCCTTCACAATACAGGGTTTGTTTGGTACAGCAGCTCTCCCAGACATAATGAACTGCTCTTTCCTGCTCTCCCTCTGCTCCACAGAAGATTAGGGCTGTTTGTGGTACGGAGAGGTCTCACACAAAGTTAGTGCCCCACTCCCATGCTGTCTGCAGAAGGCGATGGGTTGCGGGGTGCCATCCACCTGCTTTGTCCCCTGTAGGTGCTGGTCCTCGCTGCAAAGAGCCAGCAGTTCACACAAATCGCTATTTCACAGCCATTTCAAGCCAACATAAAGTGCTTTCTAAAAAGAGCATTCATAACCAGCCCTCAGTCCCTCCCAAATGTTTGAGGCATCACCTCAGAGAACGGCTGATGCTAAAGCCAGCTCCATTCTTTTTGCTTTTGATCTGTTCCCAGATCTGGTTCACCACACAGCCGTGTCGACAGAGTGCATCTGCATTAATATTTCAGTTTGGATTAGGAGTGCCTTTTGGAACCAGCCCTCGAGATCGTTCTGGCTTGCCGTGCTTCGATTCACATCACGGGCTGATCTGAGAGCAAATGCACTGAGCTGGTTTGGGGTAAAAGAAAACCAGGAGGAGGGAGCACACCCAAAGTGCTGCAGCCACTAATGGGTGTTCATTAATGGGCAGTCAGTCTGCGGGATGAGAACACAACGAGCAGCAACCTTGAAATACATGCAGCATGGACAGCAGGCCCTCAGTACGGCGATACTGCGCGGTAAATCCTGTCCTGGCTACTAATGTAGACGTAGCCGTATGTGCCAGCAAAAGCAGGGAGGCGAGGCGGTGCGGGAGCAAGCAGCCAGAGAAGGCAGGGCCACTTCTTTGGGGAGCAGTGTCAGTGCTGCCAGATCCACGAGACCATGAAATTGCAGCCACAGAAAGAACTGACAAACACTGAAAGGACAAGGGATACCCCAAGGGCAAAGGAGTGACTGGGGTTGCTAAGCAAAGCTGGAAAAAAAAGCCAAGTCCCGTACTGGACCAATGCCCCTCTACTTATTTTATCTCTCTCTGCCCGTAAAAGGCCCAGAACTGGACTCGGGCCCTTCCCACAACCTATAGGCCACTGCTGCTGACCAAAAAACCTTCTCCATGGCTCCATCTCCTGCACAGGGCTTGGCACGCAGCACCCTCTGAGCATGTTTATGCTGAAAGCTGTGTTGCAATGCCAGTTGCTTTCCCAAGCAGGTACCAGAAGCTCTCCAGATAGGGAAACACAGAGCTCATACATTTTCCTTCACCCTTTTTAGCCAATTTTTGCATGTAGCTCTGTGCTTTGCATGCGTTCGTACACAAGGCTTCATGCAATATTTATGCAGAGCTATTTCAACTCTTTCTGTGCTATTGTGCACTGTGCAATGTACACGCAGCTTCCGATAAAAAATACAGTGGTAGGTAGCTCCCGCCTTAATGTTCAGATGTATTTATTTGCCACTTATCATTTTGTAAATTACTGCTCAATTCCTCCCTCCCAAGGCACCTCTTCCACTCTGACAAGTATCAGCTGCTGCCAGTCTCCCGTGCTCCCTGCTTACATTTCCATGTTCATCCTTTGCAGTGCATCGGCTACAGGAGGGAAAAGCAGCATGAGAACTGCCAAAACTGTCGACTGTGTCCATCACATGGAGAGGAGAATGCAGGTTGGTTCAACTGAACCAAGCTCACTGCATGGCTGGGAGCAAGGGAAGGGACACAGAAGACTGCAAGAACGAGGATGAAGCTCAGCAGAGCATAGGTCATGAGGGAGAACCCAGAAGAGTTTGAAGGCAGCAGAAAGACCAAGGATGATGAGCATGAAATAGTCCCTTCCATTTGTTTAGGAAGATACTGTTCAGAAAATAACAAAATAAATTGTCCATAAGCAGCAAGACAAAAAGTCTTGAAAGCATCTTCCATTCCTCTCCTGGCGTGCAGCAACACCTGCAGGACTTGCTCTTACGCTCCTTTGTAAAGTTGCTGTTCCTTCACTGGATTAATCAGTCCAAAATCTCCAAAAACCAAATAATCCCAGGTTCGCCATCCTAAACTTGAACACAGAAGATACAAGGAGTCAGTGAGGTATTTGCAAGGAAGAAGAGACTGCGATTGAGGAGCTCTGTTGCTAGGATGTTATGAGAGGTGTAATTCTGTCTGGTACAGAGGCGGTTACGAAATGGCTCATCTTCTTTGATTATCCTGGCTCAGCTTTTAGGATTATATTATCAGGTGGTAGCAATGATGTGTTCCCTTTGCACCAGGTATTTCATATATAGGGAGTAAAGAGATGATCTCTGCCCCACAGAGCTTACAAGACAAGGAGCAGCAGACGGCAGCCACTGAAAGGAGACCTGAGAAAGTACTGGCTGCATGAGCAGTGGATCCAAAACACAGAGGTTCAGCTCCAGAGAAGCTTTCCAGAGCTACCACAGTGACACCGTGCAGAGAGAGATGACGGAGGTTAAAGAACTGAGTCTGTGTACACTGCTGGCACTGCAGGTCTGGGAAGAGGAAAATTTTACATCCAAAGTCTCTGAGATTGCAGCAGCCCTGAGTAGCCACAAGCCAGCAAGGTCATCACCATGAATTTTGCCAACTGAGAAACCAAGGCAGCAAGGGGCAAATGTTTTGGACCCCCATCTCACCACTGATTTCCTTCCTGGGGGACCAAACCCCTACACCCTGATGCATGCAGTTGACTTTCCATCCTCAACCCCTGCTGATCACTGAATCCAGTTTCGGTGAAATGAGGCCAATTAACACTTGTTACTTTTCCTAGGTTAATTTCTGACCAGCCACACTAAAACGTGTGCAGGAAATTGCAGAAATTAAGAGGAACATTACAATTCCCTGTTTGTAAAACGAAGGCAATTGCTTTCTTTGCTTATTGTAACAACACATCTGAGGCAGGGCGATACGTTATCCAGAAACGTCCACTTGGGGACCGTGCTAGAGACCCGCAGCCAACATTATGCCTCTAATACTTTATTTTAATCTATTCTAATGTTAATTTTCTAATCATTTCTTAATTGCGTTGGATAATATAATGGGGTATAAATCTTACCAGCAAATCAGACTGACATCAGCTTGAGTTATCATATTTCCATGGTTACATTATTATTACAAGTGAACCTTGCGCTTGTTACTAACCACAAACAATTCCAGCAAATAACCTAAACTGAAGCAAAATATCCTGGCAGCGTTTCCATTTTTTGTCAAATGAAAACAATTTCTGTGGGTGATAGGTGACTGCTGCGTGCCTACAATTCGTTTTACTCTTTTCAGGCTCCTTCAGCCTACATTTATTTCCTTGCTTTTGTGCAGTGCTGAAACATGTCCATGCTGTCAACAAAGATGCGCAGGCCTTAAATGTGGAATAGGCTCCTTAACACAAAATTCACAATATTCAGTTGATAACATTATCCCAGCCTGTCAGAACATTACCACATTTGTATTGTTGTGGCAAAAACTGCTAATGACTGCTACGTTAGGAACGAACAACAACTCGATTAGGTCCCTTGAGGGTCCATTTTCTCCTTACTCTAACCTGATCTGCTTTTGGTCTCCCTTGAAAAGAAGCAGGCCTGCTCTCCCTCACCCCCAGTGACACTGTCTGTGTGTCAGGTGGAGGGACAGACACCTCCCATGGGGTCACTGCAGCGATCTGAGCCCCTCACGTGCACCCTGATCTGATGCAAGAGAGGGGAAGACGTGCTGGAAGCAGGACAGTGACACCGTCCCTTGCACTCCAGCTGGTTGGGCATTTCCTACATTGGGCTGTTCCTCTGCGAATGATCATTGTCCCACCATCTGTGCAAGTGACCATGGCTGGAAAACAGCTCATTGCCTCAACATGAGTTAAAAAAATTGCCTCTTCTTTCCTTTTTTTTTTTTTTTAACCCAGATATTTCAGTGATGTAGTTTTCAGCATGAACAGTTGCACTGGCATGTCTGAGAAGGCAGAGCTGTGTGTACGAAGGAAAGGAGCAGGAAACCCTCCAGCAAAAAGCTCCTTCCAGAGGGAACATGGAAGGAAGGATGAACTGTTTGCAAAAAAAGAAGTCACCCAGGAGGCCATGGAAGAGGATGCAGAAGACAGCTGCTGGTGGGGAAGCGACATTAGAGCTTCTCCAGACATCCCTGTTAGGCCGTGAGCCATGCAAAGACATCCGTTTCCTTTCCAGAGGTAGCAGCCCATCTGCATAGCCAGGAAAAGGGATGACTTTGAATCGCCCATTGCTGCCTCAAATGGTGTGGTGCTTCCCCAGGTGCCGAAAACCCTAATTCTGCTTCACGAAGGAGGCCAAGCAGTGCAGAACCTCTGGGAAACAGGCAAGCCCTGAGCCCAGTGAGGTGCCACAGCACTGCTGAGGCAGCCCCCAAACTGGCCAAAAAATGCAAAACTTGCTTCTAGACACTAGATTAGGGAAGATGTGCAAGATGGAAAGGTTGGGAAGGCAAGATCAGCTCCTTTTTTACCTCTTTTTTTAAGGATAAGTGAATCTGATAAAAACAACGTAGGGAGGAGGAACATGGGGCTAACAAACCAGAATCACTCTCAAAGGTCACAAGTGACAAGAAGCAGAGCTTGAAGCCACCCTCTTGTTCACAATAAAGAAACTTTACCAGCTGCATTCCCTCCTTATGAACACTTATGAACACTGCTCAAATGCATCAGTGCTGAGCTGCTCCAGTGACACATTCAATCTCACTTTTTTTCTTCTTTTTCTCCCTCATGACCAAGCAGATGATGTCAGTTGAGTTCTGCCACGAAGACTTTTGATTCATCTTTCCCAAGCTCTTGTTTGATGTTCTTGTGCTATGATTCCTTTTCTTCTCCTGGCCTGGGTTTCATATTTACATTTGAGGATGCCTAACCTCGGACATCTGCTAGGTTAATGCCTTCTTGTTCCCTTGCTGCCAGCATTCATCTCAGCACACCAGGCTGGCAAAAGCCCTCACCAGTACGGTGTCTGTGGAGAAATATCTGTTAAACTATGAATAATCAGCCACCAGGAGTGGAAGAAGAGAAATGATGAGCTTAAATTACATTTTTTTACAGGTTTTAGACAGCCTGGGAAAATTTCCCAGGAGAAGGAACTGGCACAGTCCGAGGAAGAGAAAGCTTCTCCATCATGGCATGTCTTTGATAAAATGGTAAACATGGATTTGTCAGAACTGATAAAACTCTTCAAGGGCCAACAACTCTTCAAGGGCCTTCCCTTCCCCTCCCATTTCAGGGCCAAAACACAGCAGGGCAGGAAAGTTCCCTTCAGGGGGCTGACCTAGCCAGCTATGGTATAAAAAGGTAAAGATACAGTGATAGTGACAGTAGCACAGCCCAAATTTTTTGTCCCAAAGCAAGCTTGTGTGGTTTATGCTTTCTCTGCTACCTGAACCACTGCACCCACCTCAATGCTTTTGTAACAGCCACAGCTCAGCATTCAACTCAGCACCAGAGGGGTTCCTGCTGGAGCAATAAGCTCTTCTGTGTATTTTTTATTGTTATTATTTTTGTTTTCTTGGTGAACTCCAACCCTAAAGCCTTTAAAGGAGTTCATTCAGCCCCAGCTGATGCTCACTTGGGCAAGGCCCCATCACAGCTCCCCTCTCAGCACAGTGAGCATGAACCTGAGGCCACCTGCCTGTACCTGCTGTGCACCCAACAGCACGCCTTATGGGCTGGCTGACACTTTTCACCTTATTTTGGGCAAGCTGAGGTGGGCTAAATAACTCAAATAAGGTCACCAGACCTCAGTGCCAGAGGCTGAAGAGTTAAGGTGTGGCAACCCCCATCATATGTGATCTCCCTTGCAACCAGGAGATGTCCCAGGTATAAAGGGAGGGAGCTCAAAGGACACTGTTGCAGTATTGATCTGCAAGGCAGTCCTGGGTACATCACTTCACTCCCACTGTCTCACCCTCCCCCCATTTTTGTGTCCGGGAATTTAAATTTGTACTGAAAAACTGAGCCTAAAATTCTCTGCTTCTTCTCCCCAAATCATCTCCCTGCTGCTTTTGCATGCTCAGAGGGTTAAAAGGAGCGAGTCTCAGTTTGTGTGCAACAACAACAGGTCAAGGAACCACTGAAAAAAAAAAAAAAAAAGCAAGAAGAAAAAACATAAATCTCTTTACCTGAAACAAATCCCCTTTCCACTGCGCTAGGGAGAACAAACACAGACCTCTTGCTGCTGCTTGAGGCACGTGCCTGGAGGGAGGGAGGTGTCACTGGCTCCGGCTTTGCATCAGCGAGTCCCATAAAACTTGGAAGGTCAGGTGTGCAGTCACGGAGCCTGCTACACGTGCACGGCGTGATCTGAATCGGAACAGACAGCGCTCAGGAGGGAATTGCTGTCAGTCTCTGATCCTCGCGGTGAACCTGAGCCAAGAACCTGCCACACACAAAAGGCTGGCTTTGGCTTCAGGTGCAGGCTGACCTGCTGCACAACCTGAATCTCTGTTGTTTTCATTGTTCCGTCATTTTCTGAGTATTAATCCTGTTATCAGTGTTGGCTTAGGAGGAAATATCATTTCTAATCTTCTTTAATGAAGGCTTTGCCCTGGAAGAACACATTTTCTATCAACCCAGCTATCTGCAAACATGCAAGAGAAAAGAATGGCATTTCAATTTCCTGAAAAGATTGGCCCAAAACTTTAATCTGAGTCTCACAGCTGAACCGTTGACTCGGGGCACGCTGCTTCTGTGCATTACCATTTGCGGTATGAGCATCAGATGTGCAGACGGGAACAATTTTTAGAAAAATTGCCGGCAATGGCATGGCAGCACAGAGAAATTATTTTGTTCCAAAAGATGCTGGCGTGGCACATCAAAGCCAGTCTCGCATAGTCACGGACAGCACTGCCAGCCCCTGCAGGACCACAGCCCTGTCCCAGGGCAGGCTCAGCAGCCAGCCTGCCTCTACCCAGGCCCACGAGAGCACCAAAGGCCGGGAGCTCTGGGTCTGGTGTGCTAGCCGAATGCCACTCCAGTCCTGTGATTATAACTTTGTCTTCGCTTTAAAGCGAAATCGCATTTCTGGTAACCATTTTGGTGCCTCTGCAATAGGCTGAAATTGTTGCCCGGAACCGTTCCTGCTTTTCAGATGATTACCTCCAAGTGGCTCTCAGATTCCAACTGTTAGTCTCATGCATAATGTATTTCATTTCAAGCCTTTCATCTGTGCATAAGTTTTCCATCTATTTCCATCCCGGACTCAGCCACTCTTCTACCTGTAAAGCACCAGAAGTTGCTTTTTTTCCCCAATTCTGCATTCTCATTGCTCACAAACGCTGCTTGCTGGTTCCAGCTCTCATACCATAAAACATTATTTCAGGGGACGAGGTTTGTATTCACCCTCTTGCTGCAGATTTTTGGGGACACCTCCTTTCCAGCAGCTGAGTTCGCTGCCTCCAGCTACTCTCTGGTCCCTGCGGTTGGTTATGAACCAGCTTCACTCCAGCCCACATCACCCACAGGCAGTAGGATTAGCCCACGCTCACCCTCTCCTCTTAAATAAACTGGCTGCAGGGGCTGTCCCACAAGGAAAAGCTGGTTCCAGGGCACAGAAGGTGGCCAGCAGAAGACCTCAGGAGGCCTGTGGTGTGTTTCCCCAGTGAAACAGCATCACACATCAACATCCAAGTATTACCAAGCTGCCTTGAGACCGCCGATGGAAACTGCAGGGCAGCTGAACTTCTCCAGGAGTTGTGCTGGGGCATGTGTTGAATATCCATAACTCCCTGGGCTCACTTGCATAATCACCTGGTGGCCAGGGACAAGTCATTTAGATGACTCGGAATAGCAATGGGAGCAGATTTAGAGGAACAAGCCTTCAAAGCAGGAATGCAGAGCTCAGCAGTCAAACATCCAGCAGTATCTGGATGCCACTTCTTTTCCAAATCCTTTCAGATGCAGCCTAAGGGGTTAGTATTGACTTTAAAAGCCAGGGGCCCTGGTTCAACAAAAACAGCTAAGCACTTAATAACATTAAGCACATGCTCAAGTCTCTTCCTATTCAACAAAGCACTTAAGCACATACTTCACCCTTCTTAGATGGCCCAGAACCAAAACACCAAGTTCTCAGAATTTCTTCAAACTTTATTTAATTTTAGAGGAGGGACAGGAATTTGAACCTTGATCCATGTTTTGCAGAGGGTCCCTATTTGCGAGTGAGTCAGACTCCATCCCCAGACCTACACACCCAAACGCTGGCGCGTTCATGCTTTGGCCTGGGATCTGAATTTTTCAGCTTGCGCCTCACTCATCTGTGCTCGTGTTCATTAAAGAGATTGAACTGCAGGCAGGGAGCTGTTAAACAGTGTTCCTGTGCAAGGTTTAAACAGACGAGATTGATGAGACTTTCCCCCACTCCGCCTAACAAGAAGCAAACCTGAGCCACCACCTCTGTGCGTATTGTGCAGATGCTCAAGCTAGCAGCACGCGGGATTTGCAGAGCTCCTCCAGTTTGGATGCTCTTTCAGTAATCTAACCCCACCGCAGCACAGCTCCGTAGCCCAGAGTCACGTGAAATCCTCAGACTTTAGTTATTATCAAAATCCCATGTAGTATTCCCTTAGCGCTGCAGAGGGAGAGCGCAGAGGGAGCGAGCAAGGCGTGCTGCACGCCTGGGGGCTGCAGCCGAGGCAGGGGGCCGGCAGCCAAGAGAAAGCGCCCAGCCCCGCAGCGACAGCCTCCCAGCTGCTGTTTCAGGCTCTCGGCAGACTGCAGCAAGCATCGCCACATTGCTTCGCACACATTTCCAAATGTCACTGCTTCCTCTGACACCTTATCCTCTTTTTTTTTTTTTCTTTCTTTCTTTTTTTTCTTTTTGCATCTTGTTTGTTTATAACAAAAGCTCACATCCTCCAGAGTTAAGCAGCAGGCATCGGGTAAAGTAGTAAACAAACAAAGAAACCCAAATAAAAACATCTGGGCCACGTGGCCAAATCTGAGCTTGCTTCCCAAGTGCCAGTCGCATCTCGGAGCTCAGCTCTTTGCTTTTGCTTTGGCGAGGGAGCTGCAGGGCTGCTGGCAGGGCAGAATAAAGCTGCGGCATAAAAGGCCAGACTCGTTCCAGGGAGACTGAAAACAAATAGACAGCCAGTTGTCTGCATGAGCCGAGGAAGTGGTACTCAGCCATCTGAGGCAGCAGGGGGATGTGAGCCCTCCCAGAGACATCACCCATTGCCTGGAGAAGGAAGAGAACAAACCTGGTTAAAAAGAAAAGAGCTCAAGCAGCAGCATCAGGGACCTTCCAGGAAGGGCATCACAGGAGGATCTGGTTATTAAATCATTTCCAGAAGGGTGAGAAGAGGAAGGAGCATCCAGCCAAGGGCATAAAGAGGTTGCCACTTCGGGAAACAAAAGGCCCAGAGTGGGAAGCCCTGTCCTGGTCATGGGAACACCAGGAAAGGCAGAGCAGGACAGGCTCACTCAGGCTCACTTGTCCTCCCCAGGCAGCGAGATGCAAGGGGAGGCTTTAACAAAGATTGAACATGAGACTGAGGAGAGACTGGCATGACAACGGCCTTGTGGGCAGTATCGGAAAGACAAAGCCCTGCCTTAAACCTGCCCTGTTAGTTGGCTTAGCCC
This sequence comes from Aythya marila, assembly GCF_965140915.1. Taxonomy (NCBI): domain Eukaryota; kingdom Metazoa; phylum Chordata; class Aves; order Anseriformes; family Anatidae; genus Aythya; species Aythya marila. Next base: position 5,184,738 of record NC_139046.1, on the reverse strand, counting down.
TGTGGCTGCTCTGAACTAAAGCCCAGGCACTGGGAACACCAAGCATCTTGCATTTGGGCAGCAGAGACTGCAGCAAATGCCCATTACGGAGGAGGAAGCAGAGGCAGGGAGACGAGTCATCCTTCCCAGCTACATCACCACGATGAGGACAGAGCTGGCCACACACATGAGTCTTACTTGTCACCATCTGGTGCTAATGCCACCAGACCAGGCTCCTTGGCAGCACTGGATGACACAGTTATAACAGGGATTCTTCCTGGGACAAATCAATCAGATTGGGAAAACTCAAAGGAAAATAAAAATTGACAGCAAACCCGTGCAGCCCAGCAGCACTCCTGGAGCCTGTCACACTCGGCTGGGCTCAGCCTGGGTGTGGGGCTGTCACCTCTGTGCTGCCAGGCGTGATGTGGCCACACTCCAGCTGATTTCCCTGCCTTTACAAACAGGCGATGCCCTGGTACAACCAGCTTTCAAAATTACCCCACTGCCTTGCAAGAGACAAACAGCACACCGCTGTGATGAGGCAAGAGCTTTATCTTGCCTGGGTAGATGGATGCAGGCACTGACCACGGCGTGCCTGAGAGGGCTGCGTGCAGTCAGGCCCAGGTGCCAAGTGCTGGTGCAATAACAAGGGCTGGGCTCCTGGGTGTCACTCGCCACCCTGGAGATCATCCCCTGTCCTCTCCTGTCCTGCTCCAAAGCCAGGGTGGGGAGCAGATGGACTCGGCCCCAGGGCTGCATTCCAGGCGCAGGGTGCTGCCTGGGTTGTGCTGATCCACCCAGGCCTTCTCTGCCACTCCCCAGCTCACAGCCCATTCCCACAGGGGTGCACCAACCCCAAATGTGGGTGCAGCCCCTGATTTTACCCCAGCAGGCTTCTTGCCAGCTAGCTCACACAAACAGGGCCACGAGGAGCACGGATGATCAACGCTGGCTGAGCCAAGAAGCAGGGGAGAGGCTCCACAGGCCGCTACACTCCCTTGTCTTTCCCAACCACCCCCAGCAGCTCCTCCAGGGGACTTTATCCCTGAACTGACCTAAAACATCATTCCCTCTTGCCTCCCTGTTCCACTGGCGTATTTTCTACCCTGCAATCGCAGAGACCATGGAGAGCAGGGGATGCCTGGCTGATTTATGAAGGCAGCAAGCTCTCGGTTTCCCCGGTCGCCCTCGGAGGATTTACAGCCCAGTGCGTCAGGGGTGAACAAAGACCTGCTGTTCGTCAGCAGAGACCTAATGATTCTGTCCGTGGGGAGGAGGCTTCAAGCGCAGATAACCTCTGCGAGGAGAAATAGCCACTCCTGGGTGTAACACGAGAGAGAAAGCAAGCATCCGCCGTGCTCTGGGGAAGCTCGGGGAACGGGAGCTTGCGTTGTTTGGAAGGGTGGAGAAGAAAGGTTAGTCATGGGGCAGCAGGAGGAGGACAGGAGGTTGGAGTTTGTGAATTTGGCTTCTGGGCTGATTTTTTCTTGGGCGTGCTACAATTAAAAGCTGCTTCTTTACAGGCCTCGAGTTCCAGCTTCAACCTGCAGGACACGCAGGTACAAGGCACCCACGGGCAGGTCTGGAGTACAAGGGCTGACAAACGTTCAAAGGCTTGGCTGGAGCCTGTGCACTTTGCCCCTCCGTCAGTGTGGATCTCTGATCTCCCTGCAATCACTAAGAGCACTGCGGGCAACGCTTCCTAAAAGACTTCAATACGGAGTGGTGGCCCGTGTGGTTTTCCTCTCGGCTTGTTATCTAGTCTCAAAGGACCGGCGTGAGACTCGCTGCCACTGCAAGAGGTGATTCTGCTAATGGATCTGACCACGAATCCCACCCAGCTGTTTACTGTACCCTTTGTACCAGAGTCATCAATAAAGGGGGAAGGACTGTAAACACTAATTACTATGCAGATTTCAAAGAGAGGCGCATCTGTGTGTTTGGGTTCTGCTTTGTTTGTTTGCTCGCACCTTCACAGGACAAAGCTTTTTCCTTAACCCTTAAATTAGCAAGGGAAGTATGAATTTGTTGTAATACTAGCTGTCATATACTCTTTCTTTTTTTTTTTTTAAATTTATTTATTTAGACAGTAACACCACTCCCTGAGACTGGAGATGCTGCATCTCAGTATGTGGCTTCCTGGAGGAATAAATCCAGAAAGCAGCAAATTCCCACTCTAATTAATAGAACGTCTCTGAGACAAGCTTTTCCGTGAAGGAAACAGGAAGGCAGAGCTGACACGTCTAATGCATATATTAACACTAAAGACATGGAAATTAATTGGATTTATTACCAGTCACAGCTGCAAAGACGGCTCATTTCTAAGTTTATTTTACAGAAAGTGGCGGGAGGAGTGGGATTTAATAGTCATCTCTGTTAAGCTAATGAGCCAAAACTAATGGCCTCTTCTCATTTAGAGAGGCCCCGCTTCCATGGAACACCAAAGTGTGTGTGCAGCTCTCACTGTGGTTTCCAAGGGATGCTTTGCATCTGCTGGAGTGCTTGGTGAATAGGATGCTTGCAGATGTGTATAGTCTGGGAGGGAGGGGAAGCATTTTTCTGAATGGGAGTCAAAATCAATGGGATAAACCCAGTGAAATTAATTGCATTTCAAATATAAACTGAAATGAAGTAAATCTGGCTTGCCAGTGAAGAGGGCGGCCCCAGGAAGATGTCTGGATGCTTCAGGAAGACTGGTCTCTGGCTGGGTTTCCTTATTTATTTATTTATTTATTTTTGTTTTGTTTCCTTCAGTCAATTTTCTACTATTTTAACAAGCTGAACCTGATTTCCAAGGGGGCAGATCCATTCAAAAAGAAAGCCATTGCTACCTTGTGATGGCTCGAGGCAGGTACACCACTGAGATGGGAATCCAGGAGCCCAGCTGCAGCTGGATACCTGCTCCAATGCCCCTAAATCACAGCCTCTCTTTTGTTTGCTAGGCCTCATCAAAGCTCTCTCAAAGAGCTTTAAAAGATGCTGCTTCTCCTGTAAGTGCAAAAATAATAAAATAAAATAAAATAAAATAAAATAAAATAAAATAAAATAAAATAAAATAAAATAAAATAAAATAAAATAAAATAAAATAAAATAAAAATAAAAAATACCAGATTTTTGGTGGGAAGGCTGACCATGGAAGTGGCAAGGTGAGTGTCGTTTGCAAAGCATTTCTCTCACCTCTCCATGAGAGGGTTTTGGAGGATTTTAGAAGCTTCTTTCCCAAACTGGAAAATGATTTTCTGAGGGAAAGACAGGCTGCTTCAGGCAAGGAGGTGTTAGACAAACAACAAAAGGGAAAGGTGCAAAGAGGGAACAAATGGAAACTCATTTAGCACATAATGAAGGTGCTGAGAATAAAATTAATCAAAGCACTGAAGGAAGTGCAGAGAAATTCTTTCATCACCTACCCACCAAAGGTAGGTCCTGGCTAATAAACAGAGGGAATCGCTCTTGTACAGGCATAAATTTGGCATAGCTGGAATGATGAAAACCTGGTGGGAAGCTGATTGAAGTGTTAAAAGCAAGGCTTTTAGGAAGGCTGAAGTGGGGAGAAGAAGGGGAAGCATTAGAAATAGGATCATGAACATCCAGGTCATTGGACTCAGTAGTAAATTAATCTGAAAATTGATGGCTTAATCGTCTAAAGCAGAAAGCACAAAATAGACCAACTGGTATCTGCAGCAGAGCACAAAATCAAACCTGCGCACCAGCTGAACATCTCCTGAGTGCCTGCCAAAGGCACCGAGGGGAAAAGGGCCAGATTGTCGCAGGGAAACTTCACATGGTGTCAGTTCTGCAGGAAAGCTGCCTCCAGCACTGAAACAGCCTCCGTGTTTGTAAAGATGATGGTGATTATTCCCTATCTCAAAAGAACTCTCACATCCAACAGGGGGGAATTGTATATTAGACCTTTTTTCTTGGCAGATACAGAGAATTTGATCACAGGACTAAAAAAAGCGCAGTAGCTTAGGTAGGAAGTGATTGCCACTTGAAAACATTTGTTATGTGCAGGCAGAACAAAATCAAACCCAGAAAGATTGCCTCGCTGCTCTCCCAGGCTGCTGCTACAAACCTGAAAGCACTCACAAGCCAAATCAGATCAGAGAAGGAATTTAAACAGAAAACAAAACAAAACAACAAAGAAAAAAAAAAAAAAAAACATGCTCAAAACTGATAGCTGGGGAGGTGTTTAAGAACACTTCTCTGTACTGACCAAAAGCTACAATCCCACAACGGGGACAGACAATCACATGGGTTCAATCTACAAGCCTTTCTTCCTCAAGCAGAAAATGCATGTACCCTTTAGGAAACAAGTAGGGAAAGAGGAGCCAACAGCAGTGAATACAAATCAGAAGGTAGGACCTATAGATCGTCCATATGGTGAACAAAGGGGCACAAGAGGCAGGAGACAGTTAAAAGAATTAGGGCAATTGCAGCATTTTTTTTTTAATTATAGGGGAACTTCTTGTTTTCTATGCAGGGGACAAACTAACCCTGCAGAAAAGGCAGCAAGGGATGAGCACCATTTTTAGTTTTGTGTCTTTTGAGAGTGACCAGATGGCCTGGAGACATCATACAGGGCTGATGACATACTTTTCACCCCAGTGGTAGCTAAGGTGGTCATTTTTTATTAGACAGAGGCTTGATATTCCTAAATAAATGGCTTTTTCCAACCTGCAGCAAGGCAGAACTGTCCATACCAGGCTTTTGCCTTGACATTTCCATTGCTGCTTTGTTGACGTGAGCGGTGCTGGGAGCTTTCATGCAGGGGCACCGCCAAGAAGCTTGTTGGGTAAGAGCAGATAATGCAACTGCTAAGGCACTGGGAACAGCCTTACAGCAAAACTGTGCCATATCTCCACTGGTAGGTATGAGCCAGTTGCACCAGCACTAGGAAACAGCTCTTTCCTGTCCTCACGAAGAGCAGATTAAATCTGGTGAGGAGCCTGTGCTGCTGCTGGCCCCGTGACATGAGAACAACAGCCCCTTGGAGCAGCGAGAAGGTCCCGGGGTGCTGGGTGGGACAGGATCTGGCTGACGCTCCCCTAAAGATCCTGGGCTTGGGCTCGCAGGGGGATCAAGTGCTCGCCTTTCCAGCTGGACACTCCCACACCCACCTCATCCGGGTTTGTTAACAGAGATTGCGTATTGCAAAGCCAATTTGGAAACTCCGTAATCCTCAGCCTCTTCCCCGCTGTTTAGCAGAACTCCAGCCCTCCTGGGAGCTCCCCAAACATCCTTAGAGCTGCCCAGGAAGGCAGAGTTAGTCACCTATAAACCTTTTACTGATGGAGACAGATCCAGAGGAAGGGTGAGCCCAGGGCAGGCTCATTTCCACTGCTCTGGTGTCCATCTCCCAGCCCAGGAAGGCAGCCAGATCCCCTTGCCAGGATGGGGACAGCGCTGCCCCATGGGACTGCTATGTTCTGGTGGCTTCCCAGCTGCCGACCCCAAATGCTGTCCCTGATTCCACTGCAGCTGCATCGAAATCACCCCAAATAAACGTGTCCCACTGTTGGCTGAGTCAATAGCTGTGGTGCACGTGTGGAGGTGTGCACCAGCTGTACCTTCAACTTCCAGGCCCCATGAGCAAAGGAAGACCACGCAGGGTGGCACCGACCTGTCATGTTTGTGGTCAGGCAAGACTCGAAGCAATGTCCGCACACACCCACCTCCACTTTCCCAGAAAACGCCTGTTACACCACCATGGCAATGAACCCTCAGCTATTAAAGATGAACAAAAACATTCTCCCGAGAGGTGGGAGAGAACAGGAAAGCCGATGGGCCCAACCCAGCTCACCAGAGCCAGCGATGCGGGGCGTGCGTTGCCAAGCCAGGACTGATGCAACGTGAGCAATCTCAAGCCAGGAAACAGCAGAGACCTGGCTTGATGAAAGAGGATGCCAAATCCCATCAGATTATAGCACGGCCTGGCTGAAAACTTGAGGACAAGAAGCAAGGAGCAAAGCCACAGACCTTGAGTCCACCAAGAAACCCACCAGGCTCCTGGGTGCTGCTGGCGACATCAGCTCTTATTAATACCGACTGTTATGTAGCCAGGGAGCGAGTCAAAGCAATAATATACTCCAGATTCATTACTGTCAGCTCCCTCAGAATTATGTGTATTAATGACCAGATTATATCTGTTTATACAATACAAATTACCATAGAGCGACTGCAGGCATTGAAACGCTCCTTGTCTGTTTGACACACATAAATAATGGAGGAGCTCACGCTGCATTTGGTACACATGAGTAACCTTTTATCCCCGGCACCCTGGTGCAGGCTGGAGAAATGACTCGGGTTTCAAATTCCTCGCCCCAGCTGTCATTAGCCTCGCAAAGCGTTAGCGAATCGGCGGCTAATTGATGTCCTTGTTGGACATTATTTTATTAGTCAGGCCTGGTGAGCATCAAGTGGAATTTTAATGCCCTTCCATCCTTGGGTCCGCTTGTCTGTAAGCGTCAAGGCTTGGCAATAATTAACTGCGCTCTGAGAGCAATTTTAGGAAGAGGTGAGAGTTATCCTGTGGGGTTGGGCCGCTGCAGCTGGCCCTGGTGCTGTGACCAGGCCGAGCATCCCTGCTGTAGGAAGGAAGAGCCCAGGCCTTGGTCCCCTGGTGGTGGTGGTTTGTGGGGTGGTTTATCAAGCGGGTTTGGGGTTGACACCATCCTCGGGTGTGGGTGGTCCTCAGGGAAACTGCCCTGGGGAAAAGGGGCAAGCAGGAGGTTGCAAATGGCTGTGGGAGAGGGTTCAATGAAAGCCCAAGGGATAAAGCCGTGTGGGCTGCTGGTGGGTTACTGAGGTGTTGCCCGTGCAGCACCATGGAGCCACCCAGCGTGGTGCAGAGCAGCAGATGTCCCTCTGCCATGTCCCAAAGCCCAGGCACCTGGTGCCAGCAGGGCTGGGGCTGAATTGCCTGTCGGTCAGGGTGCTGAATGTGGCCCTGCGCTGGTCCTGAGCACCTCTTGGCACCCAGATAGCAGCTGGAGCACGAGGTTGAAGTCAGCTCCCCGTGAAGGTGGGGGGAGCTTTTGCTTTGATCCGCACACAGAGCATGTTGCTTGGAAAATACTAGCCTTTTGCTTTTTTGCTTCTGCTTTTTCCTTTTTCCTTCTGCTTTTCAGGCTAAATAGCCTGAATGTGAATGCAGGTTTATCAATCAGGGACAAAATAAAATATTTTTCTTGGGGTTGAAATGAAATTTTGGGGATGTTTTCCTTTATATATATATATATATATTTTGGTTTATAACAGCAGTTGGAAGGCCCCCCACAAACCCAGGCCTCCCAGGCTCACAGCAGAGGGTGTGCTCAGCCCCATCCCCTGCTGATCCCTTGGGACTTCTCCCCATCCCTTCCCTCTTCTACCTATTTCTCCATAGCCTCGGGAACACTCTCTTGCCTCATGTGTATTCTGCACTTGCTCTCAAGCAGAGCCTCTGAGGTGACAGCTCGCTGCAGAAAAAAAATAAATAGTTTAAAATAAACCCCTCATCAATCTCACGAGCCCCTTACTCCAGCCCCGCTTACGTACTGCACGAGCTTTCCAGGAGCCAAGCAAAAACGAACAGAGAGCTCGGGCACACCAGGCTATTCATACATTAGGCAATAATTATAATGTATATTAACTGCCTGGGTGTTGAAAGAGTCCCAGCATGAGATTGCTTCTCTAATAGGAGACAGAAGTGATAAAAGACAGTAATAGATTGCCTTTCAGATGTGGAATTAAAAGCAGCAACTCATTAGATTATTTTTTTTTCGCAGCCTCTAATCGCAAGGAGTTCCTTTTCAAGTCAGATTTCCATTTCCAAGGCTAAGCTCGGCAACACAAACAGAAATTAAAGCGGGGGGTCCTATTCCCACCTCCGCAGCATGGCAGGAGCCGGGAGTAGCAGCGCTCAAACCGGCAGCGCTGCCCGGAGAGCGCGGAGCCCAGGAGCCAGCCCACCTAGGCAGCCCTCTGAAGAAACAACCATCAAAAGATCAGGATTTGGCTGCTTTCTATTTCTTTAATACTGGTTGCAGCCACTAAATTTCCTTTTTTTAAGAGATAGCCCAGGAGATAAAGCTTTTGAGTCAGAGCAATCAAACAAAAAATGAAGTTACTTCAAAGCAGCAGCAGAGATTCTTAAAAACTGACATTTCCACTTACTGATCCAGTTTGTCTCTTGCAAGGAATGCTTTCCAGACAATTTTGGCTGCCGGTTTTAAAAGGAAAGCAAAGAAAGCAGGAGAAGAAAAGGCAAGATTTTAGCTGAGCTGGGAAGCACAGTAAATAACATTCATTAGGTTCTCCTGGACAGTTTTAATGACTCAGAGTTTTAAATCGTTCATTCAACATCTTTACGGGCCAAGCTATGGTATGGTTTCAGACTTAAATCCTTTGGCAGGAGCTGCATAATCCATAAAACATTTGGAGGGGGAGGGGAAAGGAGGCATAAAACCAGGCTGTTGCTGGTCTGATTTCAGCTAAATCAGCCCCAATCTCGGTTTTATCTCTGTCACCAGCATCTCACGTGAGAGCAGAGCACCTCCACTTCCCTGTGCCCAGAGCCTGGCACATTTTGGGTGCCAGTGCTCCCAGGTACCCCAAGCACAGGTTAACCAGGTCCCACTGCCCGTGTTTAGGTACTGAGCTCCTAAACACAGATGGCAATTGGGATCTGGCAGCACAAAAGCTGCATTTTTCACCCCACGCTGTCCATCCCAAACGGAAAATAAGCTCTTTGGCAGATGAGGATTGTCGTGGGATTCACGCACAAAGCCACACCTGGGGCTTAGGGGTGATTTAACCCCCTGGGGCAGCATGGTCCTTGTCCCTTGGGAACACGGCACTGCTTCATGCCCCCCTGTCCTCCCAGCACTGCGAACGCTGCTGGTCCTGGTACAAATGCAGCCAGGGCTGGTGTTGCTCTTGGAGAAATCCTCCCAGGGGAGGGATTTCTTCCCCATCACAGCAGGCAGGGGCTGCCCGGAGCAGGGCTTTGCCTGTCACACCCCAAACACACCCCACCTGTAGCCCAAACCCGCAGAGCCACTGCCACGCTCCAGCCCGGCTCTGTTCCCCAGCTCCGGTCATTCTTCCTAGGACAAAAGTTCCAAACCCTACAGCTGTTTGCCTCACAGAAATAGGATCGGGACTTAAAAGTAGCCTTTAGACCCCCCCACACCAAAAAAAAAGAAAGCTCCATGGATCCATTTTCTTTGCTAAGCCTGCTCGCCCCTTTCCCCTTCCTCCCAGCATCCTGTTGCAGGGAGGGCTCTAGCACAAACCAGGCACGGCTGAAAACGAAGCATCCCCCAGAGAAACCAAGGAAAGCAATACAGTAGTGAGCCCTTCCCTGTGCTGCTCCATGTGCTAAATCCATCGGAGATGAGTGGAGCAGATGAAGAAACCCCAGGACTTCCCCCCCTCCTGCCCTTTTATGACTGCGCATCCCCGCAAGGAGCGGGCAATGAAATCCCGCAGCCCCAGAAACAAAATCAGATCAATCCCCCGGCTGCACCTCCCCATTTCAGCCTGATCAAATCGCTCCTCATCCCAAGCAGCTGGGGGAATAGCTCTTTACAGGCAGAGGCACAAAAGGAGACGGAGCCAAATTAAAGATTCATCCAAATTAAAAGGTTCCATTTTAAAAGAGGCAGGGCCGGGCAAGAGAGAGCTGGGGGAAGTCTGTCTTAATGAGCTCGGTGGCAGGAGCATCGTTAATAATAGATCGGCTGGGGGAAGCACGCAGCCCAGCAGCGCGGGAGGCATTTCCCTCTGCTCCGCAATAAAATGAGCGGCGTGTGTCCCCGCACAGGTGGCTGCTAAAGCTCCCTCCGAGCCCGAGATTAAATTTCGGTGACCGGAACAAAAATGTGGCATCAGTCATACCGACAAGCCTGATGCTGCCAATAGCATGGGGAGACAGTTTGTACTCCCTAAAAACGGGGAATAGGATGAGTAGTTAGGGGAGAAAATGAATGATGCCGCTGTAGGACGAGGTTCCTGCTGGTTCAGCTGTGCCCCTGCCTGGTCCTGGTTTGAAAATGAACACACCAAGAGAAATGCTGACATCCAAAAAGTGCAAATTTTTAAGAAGTGATGGGTTTTCCCCAACCTTTGGGCTTAAGTCCTGGGGTGAGCTCAGTGCGGGCACACAGAGCAGGCCAGGGGCTGGCTCGGTGCAAATCACACGTGCAGCACTTGGGCACAGCATTTCCCCCAGGGCTGTGTTTGAGATGGAATTGATCGAAACTCTTCCAGGCTGGACTGGGAAGAGAAAACAAAAGGTAGTTGGCAGGAATCATTGTTTTCATATTTTATTATTGTTGCTGTTGTTGTTATTATTATCATTACTACTACTATTATTATTACTACTATAATTACTATTACCATTACTATTGCTATTGCTATTACTATTACCATTATTACTATTATTACCATCACTACTATTATTATTGGGCAAAATGCCTCTATTTCAAGGAAAACACAAGTTTCAAACAAAAATTTTAAGTTCAAGCCCCCAGCTAGGGGACTCTGAGCCGGCAGCCAGGCTGATGCCTCTCCCCGCCCCATCTCAGCACCCACTTTTAGAGAGGTTCAGAGCATCTCTGCGTGCCCCGAGCAGCACCAGCATCTCTTTTGGGGCTGTTTCTGCCGATGCTCACGGCCGATGCTCTCTCCCTTTCTGTGCTGGCAGGGGCTGTGTGAGCAGGAGGCAAGATTTATGGGAACAGTCGTGGGAGGGAAGGCAGGAAGGGCTTACAGGGCTCAAGAAAGTCTGCAACTGGATTTTTCCATGCTGGCTCCCCGGCCAGCAGAGCTGCTTCGCCGGCCGCCAGCAGCCCCATGGATCGCATTGCTCCCCTGCTAGGCTGGGCAGAGGCTTCGAGAGGGGTTCCCGAGCACTGGGGAAGTGCAAGAGGTTGCAGGGAGCACAGGGGCAGCGAAAAGGGGGCTGCAAGAGGGGGACGAGGCAGGTGGGAAGGGGTCGCAGTGTGGGGTGAGCCCAGAGGGAGCCTGGGCAGGGAGGAGGCACAGCCAGCAGGAAAAGGGACAGGGCAAGAGCCACAGGTGAGGAACCAGGAGGAAAACAAAGCAGCTTGTGCCTCCACATCCCCAGCCACAGATCAATCCTGTTTTATTTATTTCTTTTTCTTAATTTTCTTAATTGACTTCAATATTCCTCTCTCTTTCTTTTCAGCAGAGCCTGGCTCAATTTTTTTTCCCCCCCGAGGGAGAGATGGACAGCCTATTCCACAAAGTGCCTGCAGGGAGGTTGGTTTGCTGTGTTTATCATACAGATATATGTGTGTGTGTGTGTGTGTGGTGCCTTAAAACTCCATGCAACGTGGGTATCTAAGAGCATGGTTCCGCATCACCCCCATTTCAAACCCGCCCCCTCTCCTGCCCTAAATCAGAAACCATTTCTGAAATTTGGGGTTAAGCCCTTCAATTGCTCCACCGCCTCCCCTGCTTGCTGCAGCCTTGGCTTTTGAGGGCCCTGACACGGGGCTTTGCTTCAGGCATTTTGCAGTGTGGCAGCCCCGCTGAGAGCTGGAAGGAGCCCCAGGATGGAGCCCTGGGCTTTGGTGCTGCTGTGTGAAGGGTGGCAGAATCAGAGTCCCACAGCCCTGTCCTGGGACTGGGGAAGTTCTCCATGTGGATAGATGAATTTTCAGCTCCAAAAAAAGCTTAATGAGGCACTGCACCATGTTAAAAATGGTATTTTTCAGCTAATAGCAGCCCTCCCACATATCCTGCCAAGAACATTTTAGAAATCCAGTATTACTTCTGCACCACCGGGATAGTGCTGGAGCTCAGGACTTTCACAAAAACCCTTCCAAACCAAGTGGCTTCAAAACCACAGTGCCACCATGCCACTAATGAAGTGTCCTGTCCCAGGACCACCTTGTCACCACCTCCCCAGAGCAGCCACTGGCCACAGAGAGCAACCAATGTCACTTGGTGCCACCAGACATCAAGGAGCATCTTTCCCTGCTGATGCTTCCCTTCCAGCATGACCACGCACTGAACCCTTGAGCTGAAGGGTTTTTTTTTCACTTGTTTAAGACTTTTTTGTCCTCAGCAAAGCACCGTTGAGTGCTCTCAGGCAGGGAATTGCCAATTCCCATGAGCTGAAATTGTTGCACTCCCAAAACAGCATTTTAAAAAGTTCTGGCTGCTGCATGGCAAAAGCTCTCGGTCCCCACTTGGGGTCGGTCCTTTGGAAAGCGATTGCTGGCGAGTTTTGTTTTTTAATTAGAATGTGGCTGTGCAAAACGTTATAAAGAGGCTGCTGTTAAACTCTGCTTTTTACAGCTGCACCTTGGGGAAAAAGCCCTTGCTGCAAGGCGATGGTTCCCCGCTCCCTGCTGCAGGCCAGGGGAGAGGCTGAAATGGGGACTTCTGTCCAAGGACCTGCTGCACGATTTGTCAAAAAAAACTTAGTTTAGCAGCATGCAACCAAGCAATTGCACTGAAAATTAAGCAATTACAAAGAAAAACAACGGACATTTCTGGTTCCCATTCTGTAAAGGATCCAGGAGCAGAGATCTACATGCAGGTCTGGCTGCCACAGGTACCTGAGCCATGTGCTGCTGGCCATGCCATGAGCTACCCACCGGCCAAAGCTGCAGGAGGGCATTATTCCATCCTTGGCCACTTGGATGGATCTGCAAAATTTCCCCCAACGTTTTATTTATTTATTTTTTATAGCCTCATAACCGTTTAAAGACGTTTCTTTTGGAGTAGCAGGGGTTTCTTTGTTCAGGAGCGAGGAGCAGTCTGGCAGAGCACAAGGCAAGTACAACCCCTCCCGAACAACTCCCCGGGAACCCAGCAAAGTGCCTGGGTCTGCAGCAAGACAGAGGCAGAAGCCTTTCTTTGCCAGCTCTCTTCAGAGAAATAAACACAGTAAATATGATTTATGCAACAGTTCAGTGTTTTCCCTGCTCCCGAAGGTGGGAAATCTGCTAGGTTCAACTCACCCCTCCCTGAGCTGTTGGCCTGCACCAAGAACATGAGATCCCAGCGTCTTGTGGGAACACGACAGAGACATCAAGGCCCAGCACAAAAGCTATAACCAGCAGCCCCAGCACCGAGCCCATCAGCAAAACAAGAGAAACCCACTGAGCCCTGGGTTCCCACCCAAAGGTAGCAACATCTCCGCTGCAGCCAGGGCAGTGAGCAGGCATCCGCAGCTCTGCAAATTTAGCAGGAAGATGAGAAATGTGTTCCTGCCTTGGGCAAAGCTGCAAAGCGGCCAGGAGAGGAGCGTGCAGGCAGATTAATGTGGTATCAGTGAAATATTTGGAGCCGGTGCAGCCAAATGACCCCCACTAAATGCACGAGTGGATCGATATTGGTCCGTGAGCAGCCCCAAGCTGGGGAGAGCTCTGGAAACTGCCGGTGCCCGAGTCCAACACAGAGCTGGAGCCAGGGCTTCTGTGAAATCCTCCTTGCGAGGAGCCGGCTGTGCTGCTGCACACTCCAGGGCTCCCCACTCGCAGTGGCTTTGCTCCAGCAGCTCCTGAGCCACCTGCTCTGACTGTGGCCCATGGGAGGTGCACAGGGAAGGGGCTTGCTGCCCACCCCAACCCATCACAGACATATCAGGGCAGCAGCAGAAGTGGGAGAAATGCTCTGCATGTGCCAATGTGTGGGCTGAGAGCTGAAATCCTATGTACATCAGTCTGTCAGGGGGAGGAAGGTTATCATGTTAGTGGTCAGTGAGATTTAAGGACTGGTGTGGTATTTATCAGAGTGTTTTTGCACTCATCTGCTCCATGTACTCAGTTGGGATGTAATCTACATTCACACCATGACTATTTGGGACCTGAGAAGGAAGCATGTGGATTCCTTCTATGTTTCTCTTTCCGTGAGGCTAGGGAGCCTATGCCTAAATTTACCCTGGAAAAGGGTCTCCTTGAAGTCAGTGCAAGTATTTGTATGTTTAAATGCAGGCATGTGTTTTAAATATCTTATGAATTGGAGGCTTGGGCACAGTAATCCACAATACTCTCACATTTCTGAGCTTGTCCCAGGCTCGACTCCTTTCAGAGCTTCTTTCAAGTTGCTCAAAAATCTTTGCACGTGAAAATTTTCCATTTTGTGTGGATACTGTGTCAGTTTTACGAGCAGCAGCAGCAGTCCCAGCAACTCAAAGACTCTTAGGAAGAAAGTAAGGGCAAAGCAACATTTGATTAGATCCTTGGACTGTGTCAGAAATGTCTGCGTCACCTTTATTCTGATTTATTCCTTGCTGCATGAGTTTGGCTTTGCACCCCTTAAACTATTCAGTTTCTGAGCAGTGTTCTTCAGATGTTTCGTTTGCCATGCTAAAGCTAAGTACCACAGCTAAAAATCCCTGTTACTCCAAACGCATATTGGGAAAAAAAGATTTAAAAAGGAAAGTGTGTGTGGAGGGGGGGGGGAGGGGAAAAATCTTTTTCCCTGCCAGAGATACCTAACAAGACACAGAAATAGCTATGAAAATAACCGATTGGAGAAGCATAACAGCTGTGCTGCATCCACTGAGCTTTGCTTTATGTTTCTGGTCATGGCCACCAGCAGATGCCCACAGCAGGAAAAAGAAATCTATGACAATTGTATTGCATTTACTGAAAATGATCTGAATTTCCAGTTCATTATCTCATTCGAAATTTGCATTCTAAGCCATCCTGTAGTTCATAAAATGCCTTTGCAGCCAGGAACTGGAAGAAGCAATGGCCATAAGAGTTTCACAAGGGATCTATGCTTCCCTGCCATGCTTCCCCGCTCTGCCTTTCTCCGCTCCTGTTTAAGAGCGATGTTCCTGGACTGCAGCTCCAAGAGGTTTGGGTTTCACAGCTGCCATGACAGCAGTTTTCTCAGCTTTGCAAGGTTCCCTCACATCCTGTTCAAAGGGGCTTATCTCTGCTTGGAGGCAATGCTCCTCCGTGGAACAGATGTGCAGGCTGATCCCGCATCGCAGCGCTTGACGGTGACACGGCCCCATTTTGAAACAATTAGCCTCCACAGTTGAAAGAAACCTAATGTTGGCTGCCTGTGCACTTTTGAAATGAGGGAAAAAAAATCAGAAGTAACTTCTGATTTATGTTTTTTTCCAAGTGTGCTAAGATGCTCTGAATTTACAGTTCATTAAAATGGCAGCATGTCCCGGTTCAGCTGCCGGTCCTGAGATTTGTTATTTGAAGAAGAAAATTTTTGGGTAAAGTTGCCAGGACTGGCAAAGAGCTTCCTCAGTCACACAAGTGACAAAAATAAAATAAAATAAAATAAAATAAAATAAAATAAAATAAAATAAAATAAAATAAAATAAAATAAAATAAAATAAAATAAAATAAAATAAAATAAAATAAAATAAAATAAAATAAAATAAAAATCTTTACACAAATTTACATGAATTTAAAGCTAATGAACTAGCATGAAGTGCTTTCAGCAATGTCATCCATAGCTTTTGGACCACAGACCACTGTCAACACACAAAATTTATTGTGGAATTTGAGGCAGTCTCCTTATTAAGCCTTTAAATGAAGTTGCTCTGGAGGTGATTGCATACAGCTGAGAGCCACATACCCATGGTGGTGGCTGTCTACAGATGACAGCTTGGGAACCATCTGAGCGGGATGCTAATGCAAACCCAGCAAGGCACAAGCTGCTGTAAACGGCTGTAGCACCACAGAAGTCAATGAAGCCACATCCAGATTTATATCGGCTAATAATTTGGTCCCCTACACTAAGTGGCAACAATACCCACAAAAAAGGAACTCACAGCCACTGTGATGAAATTATCTCCCTTTGATCTTGTTGAGGTTCCTCTAGCTGTAGAATCACAGAATGGTTTGGGTTGGAAGGGCTTAAAGAGCATGTAGCTCCAACCCCCTGCCACGGGCAGAGAAAACTTCCACGCGATCAGGTTGCTCCAAGCCTCATCCATGAAGTTTAACAAGAGCAAGAGCAATTCTGCACCTGGGGTGGGGGAACCTTGGCTGTATGTACAGACTGGGGGACAAGAGGCTGGAGAGCAGCTCTGCAGGAAGGGATCTGGGGATTTCGGTCAACAACAAGCTGCACATGAATCAGTAACGTGCCCTGACAGCCAGAAGGTCCAGCTGTACCCTGGGTAGCACGGCACTGATGGCTGGTTGAGAGAAAGGATTTTCTTGCTCTGTGCTGTGCTGGTGTGGCCTCACCTCCAGCACTGCGTGCAGTTTGAGGCATCACAGTATAAGGAGGACATAAACTATCAGGGAGTGTCCAAAGGAGGGCTACAAAGATGGGGAAGGGTCTGGAGGACAAGACGTATGAGGAGCAGCTGAGGTCCCTTGGTGTGTTCAGCCCAGAGCAGAGCAGGCTGAGGGGAGGCCTCATGGCGGCCTGCAGCTCCCTCACGAGGGGAGCGGAGGGGCAGGCGCTGAGCTCTGCTCTCTGGGGACAGCGACAGGACCCGAGGGGACGGCATGGAGCTGGGACAGGGGAGGGTCAGGCTGGGTGTTAGGGAAAGGGTCTGCACCCAGAGGTGGTCAGGCACTGAGACAGGCTGCCCAGGGCAGTGGGCACGGCACTGAACCTGACAGAATTCAAGAAGCATTTGGACACCGCTCTCAGACAGATGGTCCGATTTTGGGTAGCCCTGTGTGGAGCCTGGAGTTGGACTTAATGATCCTTGTGGGACCTTTCCAATTTAGGATATTCTTTGATTTTATGATTTTCATGTAGTTTAAAGTCATTATTCCTTGTTCTATCACTACACAGCTGTCCTTTAGACCCTGGCAGGCTGCTGTGAGGTCTGCCCCGGAGCCTTCTCCTCTCCAGGCTGAACACCCCCAGCTCCCTCAGCCTGTCCCCACAGCAGAGGAGCTCCAGCCTCTGAACATCCTCGTGGCCTCCTCTGGACTCTCTCCAGCAGGTCCCTGCCCTTGTGCTGGGGCCCCAGAGCTGGGTGCAGGGCTCCAGGTGGGGTCTCAGGAGAGCAGAGCAGAGGGGGACAATCCTCTCCCATGGTCATGCAGATCCAGACCAAGAGCAAGTACCCAGCACAGAGCTGCTCTACTAACAGCACAAATCCCCTGCTTGTCTCTGTCTCCTCTATCTTTGCTATAAATGAAAGCCCTGCTTCTTGCTCTTTTACCTTGTATCACCTTTTTTTTTTAGCCTGTATTTGAAACTTGGTTTCTTTGGGGCACGTGCACAGGGCGCTGTGGGATGTCGACGGGCTCAGCAGTGAGGCAGGCAGTGACGGCCGAGTCCCCAGCAGGCAGCAGCTGCCAGGCCATGTGTCCCCGTGTCCATGTGTCCCTGCTGCCAGGCCGCCTGGCACCGATGGGTGCAGTGTGCCAGGACCAGGCTGAGAACACAGCAGGACCAGCATCTCTGGTGACAGCTCAGTGTCAGCAGATGGAGGTAGGGGACGAGCTGAGGGTCAGGAGGGGGCTTGCAACCACCATGAGCTTCAGTAATAGAAAACAACAGCGCAGGCTGCCTGAAATAAAACTCCTTCTCCTATCAGGTGACACTCAAGGCAACCGCATTTTCGACCATCAAAGCAAAACCGAAAGGCTTTGGTCTCTGCAATTGCTCACAGACCTTAGCTGGGAAGTGATCTTGGCACTGAACATTTTAGAGAGAGAAATGCTTTCTCAAGCTCCTAGAAGGACCACACAGCACAGACATGCCAGAGACATCCCAAGGTATCTGATACATAACTCTTTTCATAAGGATGTTTTAATCTCTAGCAGACAGCCCCTAAAATAGGAGCAGCAGAAGCGAAGGCCAGACATTCTCAAGGACCCATGTGGGTGCCTGCTAACTCCAAATACACACATAACACCCAGCACTCCACAAAGAAAGCTTGGAAGATGAGGCTTTCAGGCCAACTGTGCTATTGCAAAGTGACCCTGGGGGTGGATTCACCTCTACCACCCCTTGCTCCCTGCCACCAAGCCTCCCTTCCAGCCACTGAAGTGGAAGAGCCACCTTACCCCACGTGGGAGATGTCTCCAAAAGTAGAGCTCACATCCTAAAAGGCCTGTTCTAAAAGCCACAAGGAGAAGCAGGAGACTAGCAGAAGTGTGGACATTGCCCCATCCCTGGAAGTGTTTAAGACCAGGTTGGACGGATGCTTTGAACAGCCTGGTCTGGTGGAAGGTGTCGTTGTCCCTGGCAGGGGGTTGGAATTAAATGATCTTTGAGGCTCCTTCCAAGCCAAACCATCCTGTGATTCTATGATTTACGATTCTGTGATCTTCACTGACCAGCCAACTGGTCAGTGGGACCTCTGTACTGGCTGCCTTTTGCATACACAAAAAATAGCAAGGCAAAGCATGGACCCAGCACTTATTCCCCCTGGAATATTCCTACGAGGTTCATCACTGACTAAAACAATTTCAGCTTCCAGCCCCCTCCAAACCTGGGCTTTTTTCCCCTGGATTCCTGCAGCCACCCTGCAGTGCAACACGCAGAGACAGAACCACTGCCGTTATAGTTCTTGGCTGTGCACTCTTAGCTACAGTGAGGCATTGGCAGCGCTCAGCTCACTAATTCACCTCCATGTAAACATGATTATTTTAAATGAACTCCAGACAAGGTTTAACTGTAAAAACATCTCCAGTTTTTGAAGCATTTTTAAGTGCTCGGCTCGGAGTTGTTTTAGTTAAAGCAAGAACGCACCTTTTTTTTTTTCAGTTTACAAAGAATATTTTCAGAATTAATAATGTCCCAACAGCCCCCTAACTATAACAGGATGCTTAAAAGAAAGTCACAGGTCTGAAAATTAAGCTGCACCAGGATTTCATGGTTAGGATTTTCCCTTTCGTAGCGGGGCTGTTCATTTCCTTACAAGCAGGAATGCTTTCTGCTTTCAAAGCCAAGATGAAGAAGAGAAGCAAAAACAGTGAGAGGTATTCATTTGGCTGCCTTACTTTAAATGTTTCTGGCATAGAGTTCCCATTATAGCTCGCAACGAAAAGTGGCAGAAGAACATTGTGTATACATTGTAGTGGTTGTACTTTCTCTGAGCAGACATGCTTGCAGGAGGCGGCAGATTAAAGAGCTGGTGTTACTTCAGACGAAGAAAAATAACATCTTGCCAGTTGTGTTTATTTGCAGGGACACATGATTTATGCTTTCCCATTTGTAGAGCGGTTGAGAGAAATGGATCATGTGGCACTGTTTAGATAATCCCTGAGGAAATTCAGGCTGCATCAGGCAAGGAGAGATAGGGTTTGTTCTCCGAGATGAGCAGTGCTGGGAAATGGCAGGGAGACGCGAGATTTCCTCGAGTTCTTGGAATGGAGTTTAAGGCTCCGATTGCTTGAAAAGATTGAGTGTGGGTTGGGAGAATGAAGCAATTAAGATAACAACAAAAATAGCCCAGGTATGGGGGGATGAATGGTCCTTTCCTGTTATTTATTGGCCCAGTGCAGAGAAAAAAAAACAACAGTGCCTCCCTAAAAGATCTTTACCTGTCAAACAGGACAGCAAATTACAGATCTGCTCCTGTGAGCAGCAAGGAGTTTGTCACCCTCCTGTCTGTGCTCCTGCACTCAGCTGTCTGTAAGGACTCCTCGTGGTGCTGAGGTCCCCATCTCATCCCTCTCTGCCCTCTTGCTTTTAGCAGGACCTGCAGAAAACACCAAGATTCTGCAAAAATTTTGTTTCCCAACAAAATCGACAAGAACCTGAACAAAACCACCTGCATCCCTGCCCTGAAAAATACACTCACGAAAATTAAAGGAGGCAGCAGCATAACTGTGCACCAGAGGAGGACAGTGACTGCAAAGATGGCTGTAGCTAACTGATCCCCTCCCTCCCAGCCGAACTGGGGAAAAAGAACAAAATTAGCCGATAAAGTTTGGCACAAAGAGGCACAGAACTGGAAATCCTCATCAGTCTTTAGCTGCAAAGTTTATGGGGCAGAGGAATCCCTTCCCTGGCATCCCATTGCCTAGAAAGCTGCATTAAACAACTGGCATTAACAGACTTAAGTGGTGTTTTAAGCAGATGCTGGGTTTCACAGCAAGTAAGTACCACGTCTGATTCATGCCTCGGTGCCACAGGTGCTGATTAAGGAAACGCAGCGGGGAGGGAGCTGCGGCTTTGCAGCACGGAAGGGAAGGAAGGCGGCATTTACGTGACAGATGCAGGATGCTGGATGCCCTTCTCCAAGGGCACATCACGCAGGAAGAGCACAATTTCCAAGACTGTCAGAATAAAAAGAAAGGGAGGGGGAGAAATGACAGGATGCCACTCAGCCAGCAAAATCCCCAGTCACTGCAAGAAGCGTCTCCTGGAACCCATTAAAAATCAGCTCTAAGTCATCATTACGGTGGCAAGATTTACACATAGCCATCAAACAGCGAGCTACCCAGGTGATAACAGGCTGCAGAATAAGTACAAATTTATATATATTAAGGAACAGGCACCAATCAAGGGAATGTCGTTCAGGGGCTGGTAAGAAATGAGTGCGCTGAGCTGGCAGAGCAGGGAACGACCCTGTCGGTGTGATAGGGGCACATACCTGCACAGGGGCACTGCCTGCGGCCAGCTCAGGGCAAATAAAACGTTACCAACCCTAATTTGCAGGGCTGGGCACTCCTGCCAGCAAAAGAGAGAGCTGAGGGAGGGCCTGGAGATCCCAAATCGCTGTGCCACCTGCCTGGCAGTGAGCTGTTAAATAGCTCTGCCTCCTCCATGAACAAAGCGCCTCACATGCTCGCTTTTGATCTGATTTTTCTTCTACCTTCTGGTTTCTAACCTAAATATGAAGCAATATATGAGGAAAAAATACTCCCCAAACTACAAGAGGCTACTTTCTTCCCTCATCTCTCAAAGCAGAGGATGAGAGCAACAGGCAACAGCAGGTTTCGCCTTCTCCCCAAGATATAACAAAAGCTGTACGCATGGACACAGAATTGTGGGTTTGTATTATTGCCCTCACAGGAGTAGGGCATTATTATGGCTTCTGCATAACTGCCCATGTGAGTGTAGTGAGATTTCATTTTTTTCTTGGGGAATTCT
The DNA here is from genome assembly GCF_965140915.1 of Aythya marila. Taxonomy (NCBI): domain Eukaryota; kingdom Metazoa; phylum Chordata; class Aves; order Anseriformes; family Anatidae; genus Aythya; species Aythya marila. Next base: position 5,163,747 of record NC_139046.1, on the reverse strand, counting down.
GACAAAGCATCTGTTGCAACTCTCTCACCTGCTCCTGTAATGGGATTTCAAAAAAAGGACAACCCTGAAGAAGTTATAAAGAAGAGGCCAGAGTTCTTTCTGGCATTATCTAATCGTTTCATAAATAACTGTACCACTGTTCCTGATAGAAGCAAGAGAAGGCTAAGACATGCAGTGGTGTGGCTTAAAGATGGTACAGCATCAGGTTGGGTAAATGACACAGTCACACCTGCAAGACCACGAGGCAAAATCACAGCCTCGTCCTGGAAGGTGGGGGAGCCATCAACACACGATCATTAACAATGAATATTTTAGAGACAGCTTTTGACAGACATATTTAAATCAGGAGTGCAGCAGAAGAAATGGAGAAAAAAAGGAGAAATCCATAGGAACATACCTGCTGGCCAGAAAACCAATATTATAAACGTACAAAGTAGCTTTCAGCCCACTTATAAAACCCTGTTAGACCTGTACGGAAAGGATGAACTTCTCATGTTGTATCAATTCAGTAGGATGCAACCTTCTTGCCCTTCTGTCTTAAACTCTTGTGTCTAGCGTTAACAGTGAGCTGTTAAATAGCTGCAGGGTTCCTGCTCTGAAACGGATACATTGCAGAGTGAGATCCAGCAATTTTTTGCACATGTGTAATTTTAAACATGTGAGTACTTAATTCATGGGGAGAAGGTTGGCACTTACATCTGTACCAAGTCAGGACAGAAACGTTATCCTGTATTGATCTGCAAAGCACCTTGGAAGGTCAGCACATGTTTTCAGCAGCTAATTTTGACAGCTTCCATCCCTGAGCGATGCAGGTGAGCAGCAGTCATAAAAACTTCACTTCATCCAATTTCCCACAATTCAGATAAGATTAATCGTGCACATGAAGTGCTCTGCCTCCTACGTACTGAAAGCCAGGATAACTCATCTGGGTAGGGGAAGGGTGCTGCTGGCACCAGACAAGCCAAAAACCAGCTCGTGGTTGGAGTCCTGTCCCAAGGGGTTCCCCACCTGTGCCAGGAGTTGCGTGCTGTCCCTGCGGATCAGTCCCTTTATTTCTGCTGCCCTCATCATGCAGCATCTCTTTTTTTCTTAGGGGTGTGGGAGAGGAGGGGAAAGGAATTGGGTTCTGAGCACCTCCCTTCCAAACTGCCTGATTTTACCTCACCAGAATCAGATTTTGAGCCCCTCACTTCCAAACTGCCAGATTTTATTTACCAAAAATCAGAAAACAATGGTCAGCAAATAATACTTCGCACATTTCAGCTTTGCACTTTCATAAAGCACGAGTCCAATCCGTAAACAAACACCCTCGTCCTGGTGCCTTTCCTAATGTCACACTCCGGCCAGCTTCACCAGGATGCAGCTGAACCAAAAAATAAAGCCAGGGTTTTCAGTTTCCACGCTACAATCCTGAAATAGAGCAACAACCTCCTCCCCCCACCTCTCTGCTGCTGAAAAATAGAGCCGTAGAGAGGTGGGGTTTTAATACTTTTCCTGGATGGAATTCTATTTGATGCCGTTAAGCTTTGATGACATACCCCAATGACTTGCTTGGAAGAAATCCATTTAGCAAGCTTGCAAATCACGCTGTTTCAGTTCTGTGAGTGCCCATGAGAAATGTGCATTTTCAATCACAAAAGCTGTAGAAACAAAATGGAACTTGGAGACGCAGACAGATGAATTCCTTATCGCAGCTTGGCTGCGCTCACCGAACATGTGCTTACCATTTCAAACTCCGGAAAACTATTTACAGGAATCTGAAATACAAGACTGAGCACAAAGTAAGAAATAGATAAATTTCTAGAAGATGATTTTTTTTTCCATTTCAAAGGAAAAAATGGAGAGGCTGATTAAAAACAAAGCAAAATCCCAACCCCCCCACAGCCTTGAGCTTGTTCCTAGGATTATAAAAACTGACTTGTAACATGAGCTGTGCGCTGGGTGCCGGATTTACAGAGGTCCCCTTATGTTTATGTGGCAGGATACTTTGTTTGGGGTATGTTTGGGGGAAAGAAAAGCAACTAGCTTGCAGTTCCTCCACCCTCACAATTCTCTTTGAGTGGTAAGTGGGAGGTTGCAGTGGGGTGAGCGGTTAGGACATCCCGCAGTGTGATCCCCACCAGCACCACCTGAGTCACACCGCCAGGCATCCAGAGGCTTCCCAAACCACCCGTCAGTCATGCCAAGGTGGAACAGAGCATAACTCCAGGTGCAATTTTCAAAACCAATAGGAAGTGGTCTGCACTGGGCCTTTTCTCACATATTTGCTTAAAAACACAGCTCATTTCCACGTGACTCTACTCCTTCCAGTACCTAAAGGGGGCTAAGGGAAAGCTGGGGAGGGACTTGTCAGGGGGTGGAGTGATAGGACGAAGGGTAATGGTTTTGAACTAAAAAAAAAAGGTAGGTTTAGATTAGATATTGGGAAGAAATTCTTCCCTCAGAGGGCAGTGAGGCCCTGGCACAGGCTGCCCCGAGGAGCTGTGGCTGCCCCATCCCTGGCAGTGCCCAAGGCCAGGCTGGATGGGGCTGGGGGCAGCCTGGGCTGGGATCAGATGGGCTGTAAGATCCCTGCCAACCCAAACCAGCCTGGGATTCTGTGATTCAGTCAATGAAAATATCTTTGACCCAAAGGTATTTAAACCTGACACGGTTGTTTTCCTGGTATGCCAACTGCCTCCCCCACCAGCCGGGACTGTCCCGTCACCTCCTCGTGCACTCTCCTCGCCGTGTGTCCATCCATCTGCCACATCTCATCTCACCCCGTTTGGCAGCTGTCTGCCTGCTCTCAATTCTGTTTCTCAACTTTGTTTAGCAAAGTGCAGTCCTGATCCTACAGCTCCGGGCTCGTTTGCTGTTTACGCTGCAACAAAGGGAACTTAAATTATATATGAGCATCCTAAAAAGCCTGGCAGATTAATAGAGCACTTGGAGCGTAGTTTCATGACGGTTTTTCTCTTGCTGTGAAGCTGGTTTAAGACTCTCCCCCCTCTCCACTGCATTTTGTTATCCCATCAGTAGCTCCAGTGCAGCTCCTTGATGCTGTGCTGAAGCAAACTGACGCAGGATAAAGGACATCCCCACCCTCCCCAAAACAGCTGCCATTCAGAGCATCGATCATGTCAATGGTCTGATTGAAGGACAACATGTTTGTGACACTGCATGGTGGGAGCCAGCTCCTGGTAATGCTCTCACAGTTGTACTTTTGTTTTTTTTTAAAGTGCTGTTGCATTTTGCATGAAGCCTGCCACGCTTTTCCCCCCAACCCAAATCTGCTATTTTCACGTCTGTCAAGACAAACAAGAACACAACTCTATAACGTGCTCAGGAGACCTCCTCTAAAATTGAATCCCCTGGATATTACTGACCTTGAACGCTTGAAGCTCTCTCTTTTTCCATTTACCCTTGCAGATTCTGCAGCAAATCAACCAAACCTCGTGTCAATGAGATCAAAATACAACCGACGGGAACTTTTAATCTTTCTCAGTTACAGGGAGATGAAATCAGTGCAGGCTCCATAAAATAAGAGTAATGGGAACTGCTCACGGTTATGACTATCTGCACAACAAAGCGCCTCCCATTAAGCGATGCAGTGGAGCTGTGCAGATGAAGTTATATGCTCCAGTGTCACAACAAGGTGCAAGTCAACCAAAAAGGAGTATTTTTCCCTAGCTTTTGTGAGCTGCCTGCATTTCCCATGTCTTTGAAAGTGCCACAGCGTCTCTGATTTTCCAGACAACCCCATGAAAAGCTCAGACTGGACAAGGAACAGAGCAAAAGCTGTGTTTGCCCTGTCTGGGGAAAACCTCCTGGTTTTCCTGCCGGAGCACATCCGAATCTCTCTTTTTTTGATTCACATAGATGCTGCTTGGGGCAGGCAATCTTACCTTTCTCCCCACTGCTGGACTGGCCACGTTGCTGTGAGCACACTGAGCAGTCCCTTGGCGGTGGCAGCGTTGCTGCTAATCATGGTGTGGCAGCTCTGACTACAGATCACCGAGCTTCCGAAGGGCTGAGACTACCAACTAGCTCTGTCCCAGGAGAAGGAGGAATTTACATAAAACGAATGTAAACAAATAACTTTCTCCATTCAGACATGTTTCAACAAGGACGAGACAAATCATCTCTAGGGAAATAACTATCAAAATGCTGAAAAAACCCTGTGGTTGTTACAAATAGAAGTGTCTCGCAGTAACAACATGAACCCTAAGGTCTCTTTTACATACACTTTTTGAATTACTATCTTGTGATAGCAGTCTTCGAAGGATGAACAAGCTCTGAAAGTATCCAGAAACAATTTTCTTGCAGACTTTGATTTCGCATATATTTTCCTCTGGCTCCACATTTCAATAGTACTGATGCTGTATTGAGCCAACCATTCTTTTCCCCATCATTGAGAGAGACCTTTGTCATGGATTTTAATACTGATCCCTTCCAGTCATTTGTACATACGATAAATATTTAAATGACCTTCATGATCATTGTGCTAAGTCAATGATTCCAAAAAGTATTTTATTTGCTTAAAAATATTTGATATATTCACAAGCAGAATCACTGCCTAAATTTACAATCATAATCGTAACAAAAAATTGTAAGAAAAACAGTACAAAATAAACAGCACTGAAAAACCAGTGTTGTGATGAAACATCCAGACTATCACACCAGGCAGACAAACATACCAAACAAAACCTTCAGACAGTGACTGTCAAGCTTTAAAATGTATCTGTCCCTGAAGAATCCGAATCCCCGTGTATGCTGCTCGTACTTTGTGTTGGGTTATCTGTATTCATGGAAGGCAGCTTCACCGACACCTTTGCTGCAGAAACGTGTGAATTTAAATGTGGGACATCTTCTCCTAGAAAAAAAAAAAGAGCAGAACAAAACCAAATTATTTGCAGTCTACAACAGGTACAACTTTACTGGAGTCCTCTCCGTATTGCATCGCTTCAGGGAAATACAAAGAGACAGACACCTGCTGCCCGCAGCTTTGGGGCATTTCAGCATGTGATAGTTCAGCCACCTCAGTTCTCTTTATCAGAGAATAAAGGGATGAATATCTGGACATACACAGAATGTGATGTATTTACATACACATATATTGTATGTACACACACACGTATACATACATGATCTCCAGTAGGCACGGAGCAACTTCAAACATGTATACAGCTCCCCACAGGAAAAACAAAACAAAACAAAACAAATGAGATCTGCAGACACTAAGAGAATCTCTAAAATCCATCGATATCTGTCTGTCTGTTTGCATCAAACCTTAGAAAACAGTAAGGCTGTTCAATACCACACAGCTTTATACCATCCTAAAAGGCAAAGCAACCTAGGTTGAAGTTATTGGCTACAAGTCCCATGAAGAAAAACACCCTGTGAATGCTTCGGCTGCCCAAAACACAAGTAAGAAGCTGTTTTAGCTTTTCCCAGCTCCAGCCCATTTCCCTGACTGCTTATGGAGGACACCAGAGGTGGGAAGGCAGAATGGTGACAGGCAAAAGCTCCTGCGTTTAGCCACGGGAAGGAGACGAGGTGCATCAACCCTTAGGGCTGAAGGAGCAAGACGTAAATCAGGCTAGAGAAAAGGTACAAAGCAGGACAGGAATAATGGCACTGGATGAATAGCATAGCATTCACAGAGCTACAGGAAGAGTATTTGGAGATTTCAGGTATCCTTGGGATATTTATTTTAAATGCAGCAGCTACAAGCAAAACAAACATACACAAGTCAGTGTAAAACAGCAAAGGCTCTCCTGGTGTTTGTTCTTATTCCAGTAAGCCATAACAATTCTCCCTTCCTCTATGATAGGCTAGGTAATTAAAACACTATTTTCTCAATGAAAAAAAGTTCTTTCACCCCAGTTAATTATCTACTCTGTCACTGTAGTAGTAATCGGCTTTCATCTGACTTGTAGCGAAGCACGCTTCAAATGACTAATTAAAACAACAAAATCCCACTGCAAAAATAAAGTTTCATTGGGTGTTTTTCATGCTCGAGCAGCTGCCAACAGCCTAGGAAGTCAAACACGAATGAAGCCAAAGATGGTAAAGCCAGTCCACGGAGCACCCTGTGCCAGCACGGGGAGGCTCTGCAGAGGTAGCAGGAGCACCAGAGTATTTTTGTGTCCCCTGAGAGCCACCACGCCACCTCCTTGCCTCGGCGACTTACGCACTTTGCAAGAAGCAACATCCAAAGTTTCACTGCCTACCCTCGCTTTATGGACTGCCTTCTTCATTACCAGCCCGAAACCCTCCCCAGAGTTTGTGTTGGCATGGGCCCGAGCAAATTAACACACGGGCAGTGAGAAGCCACGAGGAGCTCAGCATCTTCTGAACGTTACTCAAAAGCACATTTACAGTAACACCCCAAAGATGTGCAAGGAACGTACGTGTTTTGCTTTTCCAGAAGTCATTCCATGAGCTTAGTCTGTAACCATGCAAAAATAGGTTATTCAGACCAGGAACAGAAGAAAAGCAAAGGGTTTATTTGGTCAGACGTGAAGCTGACACACAGTAAAAGATGTGGATGTGTAATGCCCAAGGAAGCTCTGTAAATCATCCTAGACGCTAAAGCAACCCTCTGACACTATATGGAGTTTGATGCTTTCAAAGCTTGACTTCGTTCATAATTTCCAGTCATGTCACATTCCATGAGGTCATTGTTTCAACAGCTGTTTTCAGGTTTATGGAAAAAAAAAAAAGGGGTGGGAGGTATAAGAAGAATATTTCCTTATCCCAAGGCTCAGTAGGAACTTCACGAGCATTTGATTCTGGGGTGCTGAAAGACCATATCATATCAGTCTACATTCTTCTTAACACGTACTCTACTCCGTTTTACAGATATAGTATAGTTCCATTTTTTGATAGATATAAAATGCTAGAAGGACAGAGAAATCAACAGAGCATTTCCATCTGCTTGCTCAACTGAAAAATCAACAGGTCCCACGTTATCCAAACACCCTTAAAGATAAGCTTAAAAAAATACCCAAAGCAAACACTTTCCTTTTTCTAAAGGAAGAAATCTGAAGTCTTTGACTTTGTAAGATACACGCAAAAAATACGCAACTTTCAGCACTTTAACTATAAAAAATGATGGGTATCCCATTTCAGCTACTCAACAGCCTCTACTCCATGACTGTAACTTTCCAGGACAGAAAGCTGCTAGTCCTACGCTCTACGTGGGCTCAAAGATGCAACTATGACGTTACTTTCATGTGCACTTTATCATCGTCACCTCTCACTTAATCTACCCTCTGGCATGCACAGTGCAAACGTTTTAAAAAACACTTCCATATATACATAGAGATGTCTCTGTGAAGAAATACACAAACGCTAGCACACTTTTAAATGCTCATATTTATGTTTACGTACGTGTTTTTAAGCATGCATATGTACTGATGTCTGTAGTGGGCTTTTGCTGTACATCAGTGATAGTTTGCACAGCCTTTGGCCAGCCCCTTCTTTTAATACCATGATATTTTACTTTATTTCCCCCCCCCATCAGAGAGCAGCTCATAACCAATACGAAGTTGGTTTCCTCTTACACACTGAACTTTTCACAGCCGCAGATATGCAAATAGCAATGGTTATAATCTCCTGATATGCCATAAAAATCACACGGAAAATTCCTCCGCTTACAAAGCAAGGCACGGGCAATCTTCACAGCTTTTTCCTCTTTGGAAGCTCTGGAAATACTCAATATAATTCTGTAATCACATATGTCAATGTAGTTATAAAAATTTTCCTTGTTAAAATCCAATAAGTGGAACGCGGGACCTAAGGTGCCCTCCGTTCCTCCAAATTCCCCGTCACCATCTAATAGGATACATTCGTATAAACTGTGAAAGCCAACACCCCTCCTGAGTGCGCGAGGGTCTTCGGCTGGTGGAAACTCAGCGGTGACTGGAAACATCTTGGTGACCCTGGGATGGAAAAGGTCAGGTTTCAGATTAGGGATTTGTCCCGGGCTCGGCAATCTATAACAAACTCGTGTACGGTACTAAATTTCCAGATCTTTGTTTAACAGAAACATAAAAATTAATGGTGTGTCAACCATCCGGTGACCTGTGAAGGGAGTTTTTCCTCTACGACGTACCGTCACCCAGCGAGCATGCGATGTGCAAGTGCACCGTGAATGTGTGCCAAATGGAAAAGGAACTGAAACACACCGAAGGGAGGCTTGGTTACCAACACCATATGGCAACAATAAGAACAAAGAAAAATGTTTAAATCTTTCTCTTTAAATTTTTCTATTTGGCAAAATAAAAAGACTAAACAAGTCTGACTTTTAAGCCAAATAAAAACCATGTGCTTTAACTCCTTAAGGTCGGTGTCCATGCGTTGAATAAAATTTCCAATTTTAATCTGTTGGGAGGTAAAGCAGACCCTTATCTCATAGACGATGAGTGCTATCTTCACAGACAATGAATAGTGAAGACCAGGACCCGGGTTATTGTTTCGGTATAAAACCGGAGCTGTAATTACTGTAATTACCTGCATATGACTTCCTGACATTTATAAACAACCAGCACCCCCCAGAACCCTCCCTCTACTCTCTATCTGATGTAAAAACTGAAGCAGCTAACTTCTAGAGCAAGAATAAACTTCCAAGCACATGAAAAAAGGCAACGAGAATGCAGCACTCTCATTCCTTTAACAGCGCGGGGTAATCTCAATGGCTTGTTTCTTCTTCTGCCAGCTTCCAGCTGCTTCACTTTGTTTATTACTGACTTCAAAGTTTCAGATGCTGTCTTGTCCCGACAAATAACTTCCTCCAGATGGCATTATCTCAAGTGTTCAGGGACAGCGGAGCACCTGCAGATCTATAATTCAGCATCTCAAAACCTCCAATGAAGTGCCTTAATATTTTTTTTCCCTCTGTCATTCCCCCCCTTTTGCTTTTTCCCTATAAAAAAAAGTTCTACATCTGCGATATAGTTGCAAAGACAGAGTTGTCAGAAATTCTTTACGGTAATGACTGGTAAGTAGAAGAATATCTACGAGCCCAAAGATAACTGAACCACTACAAGTAGAAACACTTTATCTGCTCCTCTTACCTGTAATTCAAGATGTGAGATATGTACTGGGGACCACAGTGTGTCCCCAGTCTATTTCTCCATGGATTTCTGTAGGGTAGCAAAAAACCCCACCAACACACTCGTTTTCATACCTGCTCATAGAAGTAAACTACCAAGAATATCAACACAAGAAGCTGGATCTTCTGCAAAATCCAAATTAGTCCAGCCTTGCTGGGCTGACGTATATTGATAAGAAACACCCATATTTTGATGTAAGCAATTCTGAAGGCTAAAGTGAAAGAGAAAACACACTGCAGTGTCAGTCATGTTACTAATTATAAGGAGCAGTATTTCCAGTCCAGACTCAGGTCTAGCTAGACCCCGTACATTGGCTTCATAATTCAGGGTTTCTGGAATTTAATGGTTTACTCAGTTGAAACCTGGTACGGTAAGGGACTGCTCACACGGCCTCAAGATGGCAAAGAATACAACATTCTCAGAAATGAGTACGACCATCAACAGTTTCTCAAATAACCCGGTCGTTTGGACAAAATTATTCTCCATTCATTAGACACGATAGGTCCTCCGCTCTTCCAGCCCTGGCCCGCTTCCACCTTGAAATCATATGCATATTTCTATTATTATGGAGATGTCCTTCCTCAGCTCTGCCAGAAACGAAGCGAAAATGTTTAAGCACGTGTGCTTTTAGGGCAGGGACTCTTCTCGTTGTGTAAGCACATTGCTTACACAAGGCCCTCGGCTGCAGGTCAGACCGCTGGCTCCTGCTAGGACTGAAACACAAAAAGCAAGAGCACAAGATGCTCTGCTAGGGCAGGCGACTCTGTTCTCTATCCCCCAAACAGCCTATCCCCAGCTTAACCAGCTTCATGACAAACAGGAAAGACTCTAGGCAAACTTAGGCCAAATTTCCAGGGCTGAGTTACATGAAAGGGATAGATTTACAACTCAAAGCCATCAGTTATTCTACAAAAATGGACTGACATCTGTAGGGCCGGAGCCAAAAATGTCTGGATCTAAAAGCACGAGTCGACTGCTTGAGCTGAAAAAACACAGTTTCATTCTCAGAGGCTTCAGCCAAGTCATAAACCCCATAAGTGGGCTACAGCCACCAGAGGAGACAGAAAAATATATAGTACGAGTTCAGTTGAAGTTTTGACCTAAACTTGGCAAATTCCATCTTCACATGGTGCAATGTACTTACAGAAACCGTGTGTACTAACGCACAGAGAATAAACACGCACACACACACAGGCTTTTCTTTTTTTTTGTTTGTTTGTTTAAGCCGTAATGTATATCCTAGCCATAAACATTGCTGAAAAGAAAATAAATCAGATCCCGAGTCAGTAAAGGAGGGTGGGACCCAGGCTAAGCAGCTAACAAATATTTCAAAGCAGAATACTTGAAAATGGTTTTTCCTCCTCTCAAGTCTGAGTTCAAGGTTCAGTGGTTTTCCAAAACATGTTATATTCCCACCACCAGCAACACTAAACAGAACAAAAACTAGAAATACATAAAATAAACTAGAACCAGATTTTTCAAAATCCTAATACAGTTGCAAGAGACCGGTAGGGAAGGGCAGACAGAAAGCAGCTCCAAAAACATCTAGGAATGAGATTGCAGAGTTTACTAAATAAATATTTCCTTTTGGTGACTAAAATCTCCTCTACTCCCTGAGATCTGGCATGGTTTGCTCTGCAGAATATCTCATTGTTTAACAATGAGGTTCCCCAGCCATATCTCTTGCTGTTGCTTCCCAGCAAACCACTTCCAAAAGCTGTGTAACGATCTTTCCATATAGCTACAACATTATTAATATGAAGAAGAAATATTAAAAGTCATCTTCAATGGTCCGTATGGAAGCCTGTGTTTTTTTGGACGTGCGAGCAGCTGGAAAGAAATCATCATTTGGGAACTTTTTAGCCTTGCTGCTTCTTGATGGCAACCATTTTCTTGTGGAAGAAGGAGAGGAGGGGGCTGCAGTAAACCTTGAAGCAGCAGGTATCCAAAAAATTGTAATTATTCAGAAGTAAAAGAGACAATGAACAAACAGGAGAAGGAGCCAGCCCATCACTGGTCCAGAGTCTTTGAAAAATCACTAGGAAAACACGTAGCTTGTGCAAGGCTGTGGGGGGAGAGCAATCTCTAAACCCACAAGAGAACCTAGGTAACAGCTGGTGGAGTTGGGAAAATCTGACAAGTGATAATTAAAAAACAAATATCTCCTAGATACTATTTTTTTTTCTACTTTCTGCAAAATCTAACAGGCAAGTGGAAGGGAAGGCAATTTTAAAGTATGGTGATATAGAACTAATATATTTAGCTCCATTATTCACACCTTCATGTTTGGGGATCCAAAATGCCAGGTGCTGAAGCAAATTAAAGAAGCCCAAAAGAAAACAGACTTATATGATCGATAGCAGGAACGCAGAGCAAATTGTAAAATGAACTTACGCAGACCTCCCTCAGGATGCAGAATCATCCACTACAGTCCTAGCAGTAGGCCTGGCTCCCCTGAGACCTCCTATCTTTACATATTAATTGCAGTAATACTGCCAGCAATACTGCCTCCAGCTTATCTACATCATACCACAGCACTAGACATAATAGCATTCAGAGCCTACATGGGGAGTGGCAAGGGAAAAAACCAAAGCACCTATTTAATTCTTGAAAGTTACACGTCTTGTTTTTATTTTAAAATAATTAAGCAGTAATTTACACGTGCAATTGGAGCTGAACAAACAAATGCAATCATATTTCACCATAAATCAGGGCTGCAGCGGGTTTGAAAACGAGCATCTTCCAGGATAATGAACGATGGGTGTCCCAGGGAGGGAATTCCCTAAGTAAATGAAGTTCCCTTATAGGTTTTCATAGTGGCCAGAACACATTTTGGGTTCCTCCAGAACCTGTTTCTGCCTCAGAAGTTTTGTTCAGATCAGTTTGGCCTAGGCAGGAGGTCACCAGCAGTAGGATGGCTCTCACACAGCCTTTGCCATGCGGTGTCCGTAGCACTCGGGATGTGTGTTCGAGGCAAATGACGATCCCTACTTATCAGACAGGTTCCCTACATCGCAGGTCAAGACCGAGCATGTTCTCCACAGTGGTGTTTGCACTGCATCTGCTTACTAAACATGGCACGCTCCATTAACTCCTCAGCTACGTGACTATTAAAACAATTGTTAGGAATGTAAGAGAACAACTTTCGGTGAATGTGGGAGAAGTCACAAGCTGCTTTCTGTCACTTGAAACGTGATGGGAGCCCTTGATGTGCTCGCTCTGTCACACAGACAAGAGGGTTTCCTGGGCAGGAGGTTACATCCCCTGCAGCCACGGCAGCAGCAACGCACACCCGGGTCACAATGAAGGCTCTGGGATGGACATCAGGAAGAAAAGAGAGAAGTTTCTGTACCACACGGCCCCTCTGGCTCTGCTGCAGGGCAGAATTTCCTCACTGCAAATCACTCTCCACAGGTAGTGCAGTCACTAAATGCATCCTTATCATAAAAACTTATAAAAGATACACACAGAACAAAAACCTGTTCAAGTAACAACCTTTTTTTTTTTTTTTTTTTCTAGATGACCACTTCATCTTGTTGTAGTTCTCTATCCTGCATACTTGCACATTCACACAACCTCATGCATTTGTTTTGGTGATTTTCACTTTCAAAGTCATGGGATTCTCCATATGGAAACAGTTTGCCATTACTGTACTATCCTTACAAAAATGTGCCTTATTAAAAAACCTATACCTACAGCACAATTAATCCAGTTTGGTAATTGCACCTTTTAAAAAGATCATTCCCCCTCCCCATGAAAACAAAGCAAAGCAAGGCAGAACCAATCCAGCCCTATACAGTTAGCATTTCTCTGATTTATTTCAATAAACACTGCAACATCTCTACACACACATTTCTAGCACGCATGTTGACAAAGTCAAAGTTAAAAGACCTCCTTTCGAGCCATTTGTTAAACAGCAGAAGATGGCCACTGAAGATCTTACCATTTATGCCTATCAATTAACTTTGAAAGAAGTATTGGCAATAAGCAATTCTAGGAAGTCTAAGGAGGTAAATAATTTTTCTATAGCTCAAAAAGAATACCATACTAACCTACATAAGTAGGCATACTTTAAAATAATAAAAATATTAAATGTCTTTACTGGAAGATCTGCTGGGAGACACTTCATACACAAGTGTCCAGACCTTGTTCTTACAAAGACCATCTAAGCCTCCTCTTGAAATGAATACCAACACGATGACGGGTAACACTGCTTCTACAACCTTGTGCCCTGGACCAGACACTTGGAAAAATCTGACAGCAAATACCTCTTTTTTTAATGTGCTACTTTGACATTTGTTAAAGTCTAAAATGTTTAAACTTTGTGCAATAGAAATGAGCATTCTTCCTAAAAGAAAAAAACAAAGGTGGGGAGAAGAGGAGAGGAGAGAGAAACAAAAACCCAAGCACCTGTTACATGGGAAAGGACAAAAACAAAACCCCTTGGAACACTTGGGTGACTCTGACTGTTCGGGGTTGGAACTAGATGATCTTTAAGGTCCCTTCCAACCTGAGCCATTCTGATTCTATAAAAGAGCTCACAAATAGCTCTAAATCGATAAAGTCATTGAACTGCAGAAACACACTGCTCTACAGCTAGGCAGCCTACTTAGCATACTCCTTAACCCTTCATGCACTTTACTACTTATTTTAAATGACACCCTTCCATCTCTGCTAACTGCTGTTAGAAGCAGGGAAAACACTGCTGATGCCCCCAGCAGCACTGTGCCTCTCGCAGATTTCTGCACTGCCCAAAGGTCCCAACAGCAGCAGTGAAACCAAGGACTGCTGCGAGCGACCCAGATGCTGCTCTGCACAGATCCCTGAGCAGCAGCAGTCTGGCAGTGCCCTCCAAGACATCAACACAACCATGTATGTTGGCTTCTCACCTGGGCAGATGTCCTTCACCTCCAAAACTGCACACACACGAAACTTGAAACTTCGAAGAAGCTGGCTCTGCTACCTGGTGGTGGTAATTCTTTTCCCTGCCCAGTGCCAACTTCCTTCAGAAAGCATTGCTCTCTCTGACAGTCGCTTTTCCCAGTCCAAAGTGGTGGTGCCAAACTTGGCTCGCACTCAGTTCACCAACAGCTTTCTTCACTGCTTTGGGCCGTGTGATTAATATAGCTCGTAAGCAGCCTGAATGAAATTCATTTATCAATTGTCTGGGTTTAAATATTCCTGGCCACGATCTGGAGTGGAAAGGAATGCGTAGGGAAAGCAAGGAGGAGTGTGTGGGAGCGGTTTCCTTGCAGAGGTGCAGGATGTTGTGTGCTCCACGACTCGTGCAGGTGAGCAGCACAGGTGCTTGATCTGTGCACGGTGCTAGAGCACACGCTGCACCTCCTGATCCACGACTTGTACGGTGTTTGTAGGAAGAGCAATTGTGGAAATTACCCTTAGAAAGCAACTTCTGGCAATGACATATAAAAGCAGTTATTTGAACACTCCCCATCTGCCACAATCACACACACTGTGCAGCAGTACAAAACGCACAAAGGTACAAAAACTCCTGAAAAGCTCTGCAGGCCTCGAGTTGAGATGAGCTCGCACACAACACACAATTCCACAAAACAGTAGCTGAAGCCTGGGACTTACAAGATTTGCAGGTGAAGAATTAGGATCTAACTTAGTTACATATGTACCTCATGTGCGTGCAAGGCTATACAAAATGTTAATACTGAAGAAGATCATGTATGAGTCATTTTGGTCCATAAGTAGATTTTAAAGCATCTTATGGAATTTAACATCTCTCCAGTAACTTACTTGAAGCCAATTAATTCATATCACATATGTATTACACACATACCTCCACACTCCTAGGTGTAGGAACACTTACTCTGCAAGTACCAGATACATCGGTCTGCTTTCCTGCAGCTTCTGCACACAATCATGGAAGGATCGGAAATTTTAAACACATTATCCATTATTTTCTTTCTTTCTTTCCCTCTCTTAAACATGGGCTATCATGAAAGAACCAATTCCAGAATACACTTAAAATTCTCTACATAGACAAGTTTGGGAACACATTTCCCCTCATGACCATTCTGTCACTAAGAGCTATATGGCTGCACTGCCTGCACAAGAGCAGAAAAGAACATCTACATTAGAGAACAACATTTCAATGTCACTGTTATTTGATATATATATATATATATATTTAATCTTTAAGGTCTCTGAGAACAGGGCAGTCTCCTACGACACGGGAAGCCTGGCAGAAAGGGGCCTGGATCACACCTGGAGCCCCTCATGGTTCTGTAATGCAAACTGCAGCACAGCTTTGCTGCCCAGGTTACAGTGAGTTCTCCAGCCCTTCCCTGCTCCTTCAGGAGAGAAATAAACAAGTTAATGCAGACTCAGTGTTCACTGCTCTTTATTTTCAGGGAACTGCTTGGAAAGTGAGTACAGTAGTAGCCAAGGTGCAGCATTATTCATACAACCTACATTTATCATGCCCAGAAAGTTTCCTGTCTACTGCTGGAAATGTATTCTAAATCTGATAAGAAAAATCCCCATTAAGAATCATTTGCTTGTTTAATTTTCACTTATTGAGCTTTAATGTACCATAAAAGTAAGTAATAACAACAGTGCCTTAAATAAATATCGCTTGTCTTGTACTCATTAATGTTTTAGAAGAGCACGTAACTGCCTCTAGATACAGGAAGCCGCTGGAAAATAAAAACTAACCAATCATATAAACCAAAGTAAGAGCTTTAAAGAATTTTTTGTCGAGGCCTGAGTTCAACAAAAATGTATTCTGTTCACTGTACACACGACACCGATGGGAATAAGAGCCAGTTCAAGTTCTAAGTTACCATTACTTGGGTAATAGCTTCAAGCTGCAAGGCACAGCTGTATAGGCCCAGCCAGACAGGCTATCACAGCAATGCTTTGATAGCATGGGGCCCTTAAGTGTCAGGATATAGAAAAGGCAGCAGTTGTTGGCTGTGAAAACAGTCTGATACAAACCAGATGGGGACTTACTTGATGGGCAACACAAAGGAAAACAATTGGCTCATTCAACAAAGTCAGGCCACTGCCCCAGAGAATTAACAGAAGACAATAACAGTCAACCAGAGTTGATGCAAACAAGAAACAGCCATGTGGTTATGGTTTAAGGAATTGTTTCTCCTCAGACTAAACATAAAGTTTTGATTTCTAATTCTTATATTCATTAATTTCAGTCCAGTTTACAAGCACCCTCTTCCTCCAAAGCCGTCCGTGTAATTCATTTATGTAGCACCAGCCTTCACACACCTACTTAAACAGAAAAAAATTACATGACAAAGAAGGCTGTATTAATCTAATGTTTCCTGAAGAATGCCAAGACCTCAGACAACTTTCTGAACTGTGTCAAACAACATTGCAGATGAACAGCACACAGCGTGTTATTAGACACACTAACTCTGAGACATTTGCATGAATACAGCAGTATATTTACCGATTCGTTCCGATTTTAAATGAATAAAGCCCACTAGGTCACATGCTGAGTTACTGGCATACAGATGTCTTCTAGTTTTGTGCAGAGTTCTGTGTTTTTATTTATTTTACTTTCTCAGAAGTAAACTTCAGATCAATTATGTTACCACATAACAGTCTTGTTTGTCAGGCTACAGTGGAAAGTCTATTAAAAAAGCTATTATCAAGCTTTTTTGGAAACAATCACAAGTTTAAAAAACAGCTATTTCAGCCATAACTCAAAAAATCCCCAACCCTTTCAGTTTGAGAAGCATGTTTGTAGAAGATTATGGTCCAAAATCTTAATTGCTCTTGCTGTTTTATTACAGGAAATATAAAAGTGACATGTGCAAAGGTATTTTGATTACAAATTACTTACAGAGATTGCACAATAAGTCAGACCTCTAAGGGCCTTCTGCAATTTCACTCTCAGACTGAAAACATCTGAACTTTCTTTTCATACACTTCAAAATGCTCGCTCTGGCAAGCTCTGTGCTGCAGTGCTCGGTACATAAGGTTGGACAGCACATCCTCGGGGTACCCAAGCAAGCGCACCTACAAAATGTGGTGACGAACAACGTCCTGGATGCCTTAAATCCCATCGTCCTGGGATCCGTCAGCCTCAGTGCACCACCACACATCTCCTGAGCTCCACTACTGCTGGAGATGGCTTGATTCCTGGATTTCTGAGCAGTGTTGGATGAAGTAAACATCTTCTAAATATACCACTCTGGCCTACAACGGGTATGCATGGAGACGACTCTTCTTTATTAGTGCTTCACTTCCCATGCAGACTGGCAAAAAGAGCTGAGTTAAAGAGCTGAGTGTATGGCTCTCGTTTAACAGCCAACTCTGGATAGACAGAGCTGGGGAGTTTGTCCTAAAAGGGAGGAAAGGACTTACTGAATTAACAGAGTATGGGGTCAGGGGCTCCCTGTTGTCCTGAGTGGTTCTAACTTCTAGCTACTGGGGAGCTCGAGCCCGTGAGCATGGTTTTATTTCAGAAAAGACTGTAGGTAGAAAAGGACATTTTTCCTTCAGTTTCCTGCCGTAAGCACGGAGCCAACACTCTAACAAAGCCGTTGTGTACTGCGCTCTGTCTGAGCTCAGACATCTCTCCAGCAGGACCACGAGGCTCCTTTCCAAAAGCACAGCCAAATTCTTGAACCCTCCGATGAAGGGGCGGGTTGTCACATCGTAGCAGAGAGGATTTCGCCTGCAGTGCTGCTATTATTCATTTTGCACATCATATATATCGGGGTCAGAACGCATTCTTTTTACGTACAGCTGAAACTTTGGCCTGAGTCCCTTCGTTAGGCCCTCTCCAGATTAGGAACCCCAGGAACAGAGCAGCCTTTATCAGCCCCTAACCACAGAGATAGCGACTGTCTTAGCCTCGCGTTTAAAAGCAGATGAGAGAGGAGCAAAAATCTCTCTAAATCCCACGTCTGCCTGCACAGGCAAACCCCAATGCTTCTATAGCTCTTGTAAAAATGTTTTTAGACAGCGTTAGTCAGAGAACGCCTCCACAAAGGGCTGTATGCAAAGGCCAGCTGGAGCAGGGGGAGGCACGACTGGCCGTCCATTAACGTGAGGACTCTCAACAGGAAACTCTTTCCCCCCTCTTTTCTTTCTTTTTTTTTTTTAAAAAACAACTCAGGAAGGAAGCTTCATCTTCAGAAACAAGCGTTCCCTGTGTAATCTCGCTGCTTGCATGCCTCTAGGATCTGTTCCAATTACCGAAAGCAGCAACATGCACTTTAAAGAAGCTAATCGTGTATTTACACTGTAACACAAGCGAGTAAATATTTCCCATTTATTAATTGTGATTTACATAACAGCGCACAATGGCAGCTGTTAAGTAAATAAAACAATTTTCTCAAGATCTGTAATTACGGTTTTAGGGTTATAAAAACAAACTGAAAAAAAAAAAAAAAAAAAAAAAAACCACCAAAAAACAACAGAAATGAAGCAACTGCCAGCAAATTCCATGCCTCGTACGTCCACTGAAGATATGGTGGCCTGACCAGGGACAGAAACTGCAGCTGTTGTGCTGTCTTTAAACCAAGCACAGCTCTGCCCAAGTCTTGCAATAGGTGCAGTGCAGAAAACGAGGCCACAGTATGCAACGCTGAGATGATTGCTGTACTGTAACAACAGAGGTAGGATGCAGATCAGCAGGTCGCACCAGATTAAGCCTAACCTGCTTTGAATGCATAATTTTGACCCAAACCGTAAATGTGATTCTACCTGACTCTGCGTGGCCTGAGAGATGCACATTTTCATTCTTTGCTTATGGTTGATGATGGATTATTTTGCATTACAGACACGTGCCTATCTGACACTAAAGAAGAAAGTGTTAATAGAAAGTCAAAGTCATGCTGTACACAAAGAGAAACAGTCACCTCCCTGCAGCTAAAGCGTTGGGGAAAAACACATTTTACAGAACTGCTACGAATTTTGTGTCACACTCAGCGACTTGCACTCAAGTTGTTTAGAAGCGTGCTTAAAAACAGCTCTTCCTGCTTTAAAAGCAAAGCAGAAGCTTTACATTAGAGAAGAAAAACAGTCTCCAAGTGACAAGAGATACACAAAGGTTCTAAATCTAAATTAAGATTTTGAAGGTGTACTTTTTTTTTTTTTTTTTTTCCTGAAAGACAGCATTCATGATGAGAACCAGAACACAGTAGCCCACAGACAAAATGTAACCCATCCCCGTTATTTACTACCGTTCCTTGCAAATGCAGCCACCGAAAGCATACTTGAAACAGGTATTTCAGGGACGAGAAACTCTGCTATTTTACTTTCAAAATGAGTTTTATGGAAGATAAAAAGTGCTTTAGCCAAGCCTTACATCTGCACATATTCAACCCTTATAAAATGGAGTCCCACATGCAATCTCGGCAGAGAGCAACAGGTCACACATTACATCTTCAATCTTCACTCACCAGTCCTTACCCCATTTTGAAGAAGAAAGCTACTTTGGCAGACTGCATTTTCTCCCAGTCAGCATGTTATCAAAGAGGAGCAGTGCAATTATTTATATAGTATTCCTGATTCGGAAAACTTCCTAAATAACATTTACTCTAGGGCCTGTTGCCTTACTTGAAAGCTTCCTCTACTCCTAATTCTAAGCAATTAACCTTGACATGGCCTATCTTAACGTGGGCACTGCAAAGATTTCATATTCCATTATGGGCAGTCTTTGTATCACTGTATGGAGAAGAAGGTGATAGAAAAGCCTGGCCTCTGTTCAATGCGTGGAATAGGTCTGCTTACTCCTAAAGGATCCACAGAAATGAGTAAAATAAAATACGTAGGTAACTACACTGTTCATGAACATGAGAATTGCCTGTAAGTCAAACCCTCTCACAATATAATAAGCAGTAAAATTAAAAAAATAATAATGTTACGATTTGACTGTGGACACCAATCATCTAAATATCCATCTTTATCGGCTAGTTCGGTTTTATTAAGAACAACTTCACAGCTATGCCTTGCCTCGGCTAGCAGGGGGAAAATTTACAAAGCATTAAAAAAGAAAAAAGAAACAAGTTTAATGGCTGAGAATGACAGCGTTTGTAAATCCCTCATTCCCTTTATAAAAGAGGTTTGCAGGCAAAGACTGTGGATTATTCATTGCTCGCATTAAGCTACCTCCACACGCTGTATGTACCGTTGTCCTGGTAATTTCTCCTCTACCCAGGCGTTCCTCACACAAACAGCTGGCTCCTTCTGATTTTGATGGAGTGCTTTAAAAAGCTGAACCGAGAGCCTTTGAAGAACAGGTAGAGCTGAAGGGTGTCCAGCTGCCCCTGCCCAAGGCTCAGCACAGCCAGGAAAGCAGAAGCTGTTCATCCTGGTGCTTTTCTCTCAGATGCTTACAAGCCACGAAATTATAAAGGGCAATATCTGCTTCCTCTGCCAACCAGAAAAATAAAACAAACCCTTTGTACCGAGGAGAGAAAGCCCACGTTTCTCCTATTACTGCGCTGTAAATGTTTCTTCGAGCTGAAATACGTGCTTGTAATGCTCTTTGTCTTCTTCTGTCACCATTCAGTATCCACACAATGTGTCACCAGCCTTAAAGACTTTCCTGGCCTGATACCAGTGCCTTCTAAAAAAGAAATGCAACTTCCACACTACAAAGGAAACATGAGATAAGAGGCTTTCTGAAATGCCTACTAACCCAGTCCAGGATGGTCATCCTAAGGGATCCTACAGTGAAACCCACTGAGTGAACCAACTGGGAGTCGGTCTAGCTGAGATGGCTGGGACGGGTGCTAAGGGCTGCTCAGCCGATCACATTACCACAAAGAGGATGTGTAAAGGGACTTCAGGCCCTATACAACTGAGCAGCACATTCAGGACAGACTGTTCTGACACCTGCCACGACCTGCTGCAACACACACGGCACACAGAGCAGCTCAGGATGCTCACCTCCCAGCCACACACCAGGTCCTTCTTATAAACCATGGCACAGGGCTGTGGAACCACTAATTTGCGAGAAACTTCTCCCTCCAGAGAAGAGCTAACTGGAAACAGCCCTCAGGCTGATGTAAGCATGAAGTACGTGGGGAGTCTCTGTCCTTAGGTGGCTTGCCCAAGCCCATTAATTTTTTCTGTGTGTCCCCCCTTTATATAAGCAATGTTTGCATGAAAGGGGAAAGCAGGTCAGCCCAGGCGGCTTGCTACCATCTGCTTTTATTCAGAGCTACTCAAGATCAGTGCCAGTGGGATCGGTGCCCATTTAGGAGGTTTATTGTGTGTGTTTATTTTTTGTTCTTTACAATGAAGGCAACAGCAATTACTGTAAGTTTGTAAAAGTGCATACAAATCATAATACACAATACAAAGCTGCTTCAGTCAGATCCCAGCGTGTTTACACATCCTCCACAGGCTGTGAGAAAGGCAGCTTTGGCACAACTATTTGGATAGCCTGGTGAGGAGTGTGTTAGTGTCCAGGAGATGTGAGCCTGTATCAAAGCCATACCTCGCCTGCAATGCACAGCACCTCTGATGGATTCACCAGCACATGAGAAATACACAAAAGAAAAGAGCACCGCATTTTAGTTTTGGTGCTTAGCTCCTGGCTGGATGAGCATCAGGGAAATTAGCAACGCTGCGGTAACCTACTTATATGAAATCCCTCTTTGCCACCAGACAGGCTTACAGTAGGTGGATTTGCACAACTAGAAAGTGGAACTGGTTAAAAAAAAAGAAAAAGAAAAAAAGAAAATCAAAAGGTAGAACGCCAAAGTGGAAATAGCAATTTCAAGCTCTCAGCTGGTATGTTACAATTCTCTTAAGAGTGGATATGCAGCAGAAAGAGGTTCTCTCCTCTTGCTGAGGATTCCGCCTAGAATAACCAAAGAATAAACAAACTTTTATTTTATTTTTTTTTTTAAAGGAAAAACAGAGAGAAATCCACATTGCAGGGATAAAGCAGGGAGTGGCTGTCACATACAGCTTAACAGAGCTGCCTGCCAGTGTGGACTACTTTGGTTCCAGCAGGTAGCCACAAGAGTTTAAAAAGCAAATGCAACTATAAATCTACAAAATTTAAAAACTAAACTAAAAACAAAACAAAACAAACAAACAAAAAAAAAAAACAGTAAAATTGGAAGGAAAATCCTTCACATTATTAAGAAACACTTTAGAACAGAAGATCCAAAGAACCCGCTGGTGTCTCTGCCATGAGATGCATTCAGCCACACCAGGTATCATATGATATTTTGAGGCAAAAAGGACATACAAACTCCAGAAGGTGCACAAGGATGCTCGGTGTAGTATTTCCAAGCATTTTTCAGGTTCCCAGTATGAAAAAGGGACCAGTCCAGCATTACTAGCACACCATAACCCCATGTATGAATCAAGTACCAAGCTTATTTTTGTTACTACCCTGAATTTCACGTTTATGATACATGAAATGTGCTTTGAGGGTTACCACATGTCACTGGATTAGATCACCTGCACTTTTTTAAAATCTAAGCTTAGGGAGAGAATCAGATGAAAATTCCTAAATATTCAACTTGAGCCCCAGTAAATGTGAAAAAAGACAAGTAAAAATCCAAGTATTTCACAGTCTCCAGAGGAAGAAACCCTTTAATTAGTGACGATGTCAGTATGAACAAGTTTTTCTTTCTCTTTCTGCTGAAAAAAAAACAACTGGTGCTGGAATTTAAGTGAAAATTTCTAGTGCCGTGTACAGACCAAAGGAGGGACTTAGCCTCAGCACAAGGCCAGAAGTGCCTTGGCAATACTTGGTAGTGAGGCAGTGCTGTCTCCCTCCGTGCCACTTAAGGAGGTATGCAGGAAGAGGAGAACTCTCAGAAATAATTTCAACTTCTGAGAAGTTGACGGAAATTGTGAAGTGACCAAAAACCTAATGCATGCAAATCAAAAATGAAAAGGGCCAGTTAAATACATGGTGTGCAAAGGATCACAGAGGAGAGGAGAGCATCTTCTTCTTGAGCATGTCAATCTCTAGCAGATCCTCATCCTGCAAGGCAGTATGAGACTGCTTGGCTCAGCTTTCTGTAGTATAAACTTTTTTTTTTTTGATTTTCTGTTTTTCTCTCTGATTATTTGTATTTCAATTAATTAAGATGCCTTTTGTCTGAAAAATAGTTGAGGTAATCACTGGGGAAAAAAAAAAAAGCAAACAGGTATAAATGACACATAACAGATAAATAATATTTACAAAACCCGAGCAATTCTAATCTACTGTTCAAAACACTCTAAGAGCCAAATACTGACTTATGGTAATTCAAACTAGAGACTCTGAAGTTTGCGACTGAGAATTTTACATGGGGATATTATGCAAAATGCATTCGTATTACAGAGATGCACATTTCTAATGCATATAACAGCTATGAAGAAAAAGCTAACAGCGCATGAAGAAAAAGCAAATGAGCCCTGTTTGAGAACTGGTGTTTCTGAGCACTTGGATCACCTAAAAGCTACTTAGAAAAAAGGCAGAGTTTCTGTGGGAAACACTGCTCTGTGTTTCCTGACTTGCTTGAATGTAAAATGTATTAACTGAATTATGTCAATGAGCCATCTGATAGCATGGGGAGGTAACTGCATGGGAAAGCCAGAGTCAAAATAATCCAGAAATGAGAGTTCTGAAGAAGCATAGAGAAAAAAAAAAATAATCATGTAGAACTCTACAGCACAAACATTTGCTTGTCAAATGGCATAATTATATCTAATTGATTTCATGACTTCAATTTCCAGGTTTCTCCCTCAGAAATTAGTCCAATTCAAGGAACACCGTAGGCTACACAAACTAATCCTACCTGTCAGGTTGTGGTGGTGTTCTGCCTACAGTGTGAAAGAACAGCTCTATTTTGCTTCACTAGCTGCATTTTCAGGGTGCTTTGGACAATCTTTAGCAAAAGTCTTGAAAGAGATTCAGTCCAAAAAAAGAAACAGCAGGATATTACAGAGAAAGTAAACTTTCAATAGAATAGTTGTTAGGGGTTTGACCAAAACAGTTCCAGTTCCAAGAAAAAAAATAAAGACCTTTAGCCTTATCCTAATCTTCTTCCTTCCTATTGAAGCATCTGTTAGATATTTGCCTCATGCCACAGTAGTTTTAAGGAAAAAAAATAACCCCAAAGCTAACTCAGAGCAATTTCTGGCTGAAGAAGAGAGAAAAATATTTAGTTATATCTATTTTTTCAATCCAACATTATGTCAATGAGAACAAAGTAGCAGCCCATTTTTAAAACCAAGCAAAGATTCTGGAAGTTTGGTTGCTTTGTTGTTTTCTTTTTTGTATGTTTGTTTGCTTTAACATATATATATATATATATACAGAGAGAGATTATTTTAAGGGCTTCTTGCCCTCTTTTTCATTTATTGCACAGATCATCTCCTCTCACAAGCAATTGTGCAATCTCTCTGTGGCAATAAAGCCAATTGCTCAGTCTTCCAATATTACTTTCCCATGTACTTATGGCTGCCTGAATATAATGCACTAGCTAGAGATAAAAAGGAATTATTATCATGGAGTTATGCTCTCTAGGTACATTTTGAGAGTCTGTGCTATAGAAAAAATAATTAAGTGAAGAACATCTACACTTCTTGGTTCTGAGCTGCTCATATTAAAGTTTAAAAATGCTCTGCAGTCAAGCATTGTCACCTGTTCTTTCATTTTAATTTAAGAATTCTGAATTATGCTAATGCAAACCTTAGAAATGCTTGTATTCTGGAGATATGTACATTCACCAACCACAACAATTATTATCATATTAAATTTATGAAGATATATGAAAGACTGGTATAAAGATTAAAGGGTATTATAAAGCCAAAAATACATATGCATGTAGATTATACACTACAAATATATGTTTTCAAACCACTGTCTCCACTATGTCTAGAGAAGGCACACATTTCAATTAATAATACATTCAGGCTTTATTTTCAGTTGTAACTTTCAGGAGACATTACCCTTTCAGGCATGATATTGTAACAGTCCTACTGAACTTCAACTTTCATTAAAGGACATCAATCAACTTTCTTTCAGTAAAAACACATGTTCGCTGCAAACCACAAAAAATTCTTGTACAACAAAAGAAAGTTCTATCGTATATACATTTATGACCGTAGACAAAAGATAAATCAAGCCTTGTCATGTATTTATCGATTAAATAAAGCAAGGGATAATTTACATCCCATTTTAAGTCCAAAACAATTTCTCTTTTCCTCACAACACCCTGAATTCACACTTCGTATCAGGGCTCCAGATTTTCTGATCTCTACTATTGATAAAACCACTTATCCTTGAAACTCTGAAAAAAAATACCTAAATGATTCTGCCTCTGGAATGCTTCTCCATTTTCAGGCAAGTACTCATTGTCCCTTGCTATCTCAGTAAAGACAACTATCTGACATGAAGTTTAACAAACACGGTGCTTTGATCTTACAGTAACAGATGTGCTTAATTTTCAAACGTATTTACTTAAACCCATGTACTCTTATCAAGTTGCAAGTTTTGTCTTTCAAATGATTCTTACTAATTTTTACCCTCCACCTTTTGACTAAGTTCAATGTGGTAAAGCTTACAGGCAAGACCTTCTGCTTAAAGCTGACAGACAGTTGTTTCCATTTGCAAATCCTCTAGACTTTTATTGGCTCATTAAATATGTATACTATGAATGAGATTTAAATTATCCTTGTATATAAATCATCTTTTTTTTCTTTTGAGTTCCTCTCAAAGAAAATTGACTACTGCCATCTTGTGGCCAAACATTTTCATCTGACGATCTTGTCCTGTGCTCAATTACCTTGTTTTACACTCCAGGTAATATTTTATTTTAAGATAAATACTCTAGAAAGCAACAGATTTGATAAAAATATTTTATTTCAACTCCAGCTGTCTCCAATGCTTTACTCGATGATACAGACTGGACGTGCTGCCTTGTTAAGACTTTGAGCCAAAGTTGTGGTGTGAAAGCCTGAAGTACTGTGAGGAAGATTACTTCGCCCTTCTTCCTCCTCTCTGACGCTTACTAGGAAGTAGTGGGGTAGAAGAAAAAGAGGAAGACATAACTATAACCACTAGTGAGGAAGACTGCTTTTAATGTTGGGTAAGGTCAATCCTAGGAGGCAGACCTGGCACATAATTTCCTTTTTTGCAATACAGAGGTGATACTCAATTTATTGGAAATTCACTTCCCTCAGACAATTCTGATTTTCTGAACTGTAAAGATGTAGTATAGAAAGAGCCATTGAAACACTTTCCACCAATATTAAAAAAATGAGGCTTTATTTTCATTAATAATTTTATTAATAAATTATATTTATTTTCATTTAACAAATTAAATTTTTATTTACCCACCTTAAAAAACACATTGATAAATGTCTCTACAACAAAAGTTGTACATGCACTAAGGTATGCCACCTCTGTAAGCTTTTCCACTAATTGTGCATGGAAGCTAAGTTTTACATTACTCATACCTTTCTTCTTTATATGTAAACCATGGTTTTGAAATTAGGTTCCAAGTGCCATGACCATAACATTGGCCGAGGGCTTTTCTTACCACTTTTAGATAGTTGAAGCATAATAATTCAGTCAGAATTATAATTCAATTAGATGTTGTTTTGTTTGTTTGTTTGTTTGTTTTAAAGAAAAAAAAAAACACACAGAATGGAAGTTCAAAGAATTATTTTTAAAAGGGCTTGCATGAAGAATTTGTCTATGTTATGGTGGAGCAATTATAATTCACATATTGTACACATGCAGATTTTTAGACTCCTGTTCTTAACACTTGAGATTAAAATTGCTATTTCTCATTCTATCACCTCCACAAACTTATTATCTGCTAACATAATTAAGTAGTGCAGTCATATGCATAGTTCATGTTATTCCAACACTACCTTGAACTACAATAAACAAAAAAATTCTCTGCCTCCCATGCAGTATCATTAATACTTTTATCAAACACTGTTAAATAATCTCTGAAATAGAATGGTTATGCATAGATAGTGGTTTTCTTTTGTGACAGATACATCTGTTACACACTAGCTTGAAACCCATCTTAACCCAGGCCATTTTAACACTGAAAATCTCTATTTTTCTCACCTTTGCATGATCCTAATACTTTGTATTGTCTTTCAATTCTCTTCTAGTACCCCTGCATTTTCTCATGCGTATGAACTACTGCCATCTATCACCACATTCTGAGTATTTTGTTTGCAGAACAGCAATTAATGATTCAGGTGACTACATAATATGCACATTGTGAAGCTCTTGACAAATAAAAATTTAAATAAATCCTTAATTGGAAGGATTTTGATGACATACACAGACAGATGCATTTCCGACCTTTTTGGTGCACCCCAGCAATTACCAAAAGTATGTACGCAGATTTGTACTGCATACAAACATTCAGAAATTTGGGAATTTCACAGTAATAAAAACAAAATTTTTAAAATCAGAACTTTAGTATACATGAGTATACAACAACATTTAGAAGTTAAGTGCTTAACTGAAAGAACTGTGTTAGGTTATTGACAATTTACCTTCTTGCTGCATCTCTTCAGACTTCCTTCTCACATGAATTACTCGGGGTCTCACAACTTGTGCATCTCTTTGGCTCTCCTCCTACATATCATACATTAAAATCGTGTCAGAAACCTGATTTTTAATTTAAAAGCACAGTAAAACTATGTGAGGCTTCAAGAAACATTCTAAGAGGTTTTTAAAGATTCATTAAAGGTTATGCACTTGTGCAGCTTCCCTTCAGCTTCAAAAGAATTCAGATCTGAATTAGCTTATTGCAACTCTACTTCCTCTCAACTAACATCCTGGCAGAAGTAGGTATGGCAAAGCGCCATTTAGACCTGAAGACACAGAAGACCTTTAACTCCTACTAGAAGAACGTGGCAGAAAGAACTGAAGATTTCCCTGGCTTTCTTCCATACCCAGGACTTCTCCATGGGTATTATCCTACTGAACAAAAAGGGGAATAAATAACTAAACATTTCAGCACGCGTTAGAAAATGCATGCCTAGTTTAAAATGTATTTCCCTGACAATGTTTTTAAACTAATTTTCCTCTCTTTCTTAAATTTTCATGAGGATCTATGTCTGCATCAATGCTGATGGGAAAACAGTTAATTAGACCCAACAAGCACACTGCTTGTTGAACAGAGAGACAGCACATTGGCCAAATATGCTTGTTGTCTTGTGTGCTAACTGTCTGGAACAGTAATTGTGACCCAAGAACATTCCACCACATACACATAGGAAAGATGGAAAGCCCAAAACAGAGTTGTCCTGATTTTGGCTGGGATATAGTTTCTTTTCTTTGTAGAAGCTCATATGATTCTGTAAGACTTAGAACGATGCATGGAGATTTAGAAAACTTAGGTGTTCTCTAGCACAGCCAAAATTGATTTAATCAGTTATTCTGTTGATTCCATAAATGAATATAAGTTTTTTAATGGAAATTCTTAAAAAAGATTATATATTTTTTTGCCTATCATAGGGCATTTGGAATCTATGGATAGAATTGCTGTTTGACTTCTGGGAAAACTATACGCCCTGAGAAGCAACAGCATGGGTATTATCTTGAAGACCTGATGACAAAGTACCAGCAGTATTTTGCTCCCCCACACATAAAAAGGAAGGAAAGTATACTTTAGTTCTGCAAGAGAAACTCTCCACAACAAAAGTCAGCCAAAAATACAGATGAAAAGAAGAAAATATATGTCTGTCACACAATAAACATGATGCCAACCATGCAATCAGGGCTTCCTGACAACCATCTCCTATAAGGGGCATCTCAACAGTAATGATAATGCTTGTCATGTACTCAGTGACAGTTTAAGCCAGTGTTGCAGAAATCAGGAGGAACAAAAAGGTAAGCCATTCACTCACTCTCTTCCTCACTGGCTGCATGGCCAAGTTAACACTCGGCACAGCAATGAGCTAAGGTTGGCCAAATTAAGTATACATGCACCTGAGATCAAGCTAGCTTCTCAAGGCACTGTGTGCGTGGATGGACTGGTGAGGACTGGCACAAACTCAGGCACCTCTACAGAACATGATGCTGACCTACTCTGTTCACAATTTGAAGCTGACAAGATTAGAAAGATTTAAGATGATTTTCTGAAACCAGACAGGTCTAGCCATAAGTCTCATGGAAATGTGCTGCAAGGCCATCAATGCTACAGAACATTAAATGTAAGCAGAGAAGTATACCCATGAGAGTTCATTTGTAATGTCATTTAGTGTTTTTGTTGTGTGTTTTTTTGTTGTTTGTTTGTTTGTTTGTCTCTTTGTAGTTTGTGTCTTTTTTTTTTTTTTTTTTTAATAAGACAAGCCAAAAAAAAATTAAACTTAACTGAGGTGCAAGCAGAAGTTGAGAGATAACAGAGATTCTTAACCTACAATTATGCATTCCTGGAGGATTTTTAAAAAAAAACAACAAACACAACATGTCTTTTGAAATACCAAAAATGAAAGCTAATGAGAATACCAAAGTGACAATCCCACTCAAAAAATGTTGATTGTAGAAAAACATTCCAACTTGTACAAGAACATTATGAAAATGTTTTGCAACCGACTTTCTAATAATGAATAGGGGACTTTCAATGATTTAGATTTACCATCTTTGAAATGTTTAGCCACACAATTAGGATTATCAACATTCATAACCCTCCCATGAGCACAAAATGATTTATCTAGAACAGGAGGAGCCCAGCTTCCTCCAAGTCATTCTCTTGCTTCTTAGAGTAAGAACACAGGGGTAAAGTGGCCACAAGCAGCAGCTCATTCCTATATTGTTAAACAATAAAGGCCTGAAGGGGTCAAACCAAAGATGCATTTAGTCTGGCATTCTGTCTAACAGTGGCTAAAAGCACGTATAAATCTCACAAAAGTCCAGTGCCAGAAATGGAGGAGCAGCTAAGGAATTTGGGTAGATAAGAAAATTCCTGTATGACTAAAGTCATTTGTTTTGGAGTGACCACACAGACTTCCCTCCTCATGACTAGAAGGAATTCATTTGCTCCTGCCCTATAAGAAAACACAATGCTCTTTCTATTGATCAGGATCTGGCCCAGACACCTGTGACACGGAGCAAACAAGTGGTACATGTATGGCTGCTCCACACTGCTGCCCAGAACCTCTCTGAAATTAAGATCCCGTTCAGGGTAGGTTACAAAAACCCACCCAGGCTTTGCTATAAAAATCCTAACGTCCACAAGGTGCCTTCCCAGTTAAATCAGAACAAAGCTCTACAGAACTCAAGGCCCAGCTGGACGCCACCTGAAATATTTTCTCTAGCCTCTCTGCAAACACTCCTAAAAGCCTAGTTTTGCTCCTAAATGGATTGGTCTTCTTGCTTCGTGCATAGCCGATAGAATCTTAGTTCAAAGAAAGCAAAACAATGCCTAGAGATGAAAAACAAATTGTGAAATGACTGATGTCAGAGTCAATAACTTGGGAGGAAATCTTTTAAGAAGTTTAAAGTGATTATCACCTTAAAACATTTCATAGAATGACTCATTCTGAACGCCTGAGTACCTCTTGTTTCAAATTGCTTTCAAATTACCTGCTACCAAGTTTTGTTTCTTTTTTTGGAGAAGGATGCACAGATCTAGTGGAGGGTCTCATGAAGCATGGCTTTGTCCCATGCAGGCAGATATTTACTCTGGCTATCACTTATAGGTAGACACATCATAGGATAGCTAAAAATCTAGCCCATGAAAAAATGTGATTTAGAGTCTTACGTGAGGAACACCCACATACAGGAAGAATATATTTTATTTGGGGGAAAACAACAAAACAAAACCACACACACAAAGTTTGGGGATTTGTTTGTTTGGTTTGGAGGAAGGGTGAGTTTTTTATGCCAGCAGGCAAAAAAGAAAAAGAACACAAACACAAAACCCCACCACACTAAGGGTTAGGTGCAAAAATAGGTTTCTAAAGATGAGATATACACATATATACATGTACATAAATTTGTAAGTAACATGGGTCATCTTACACACAGTACATTACCATTTGCCTGTACCCTGGCACACAAGAATCAATTATATCAGCTAATTCTTCAGAGTATGTGATGCAGATGTCACTGGGTTCTTCATCATAACTACTGGTACTAAAAGAAGGAAACACACCCTTTACACTCCCTGCCCCTGTTATTTTTGGCTAGTGAAAGGATAGCAAGGATACAAGCTTCACCTCAACAGCCACTGATGTTTAACAGAATCCAGTCTCGTCCGTGAACAATCATTCCAAGAAATAAAATAATCTGATGACCTCAAAGCGAAAGAGGTATATACCATTTAAAAACCTCTTTCAAGATACAACACATCCCATCAGATGACATATTTAAGAACTGCTCAGAAACCAATAGCTCAATACAGATCTATCCTCAAAAACAACAACAAAACAACAACATAAGATTGATAAATATAAGATATTTTGGGCTATTCTTAATACAGAATATCAGGTAAAGACAGAATGCATCCAGGAACATACCAACCATGGTAAATGTATTATTACTTTTAAACACACTGTGAAGCTTAACACATTAAAGAGCTCGTTTGTACTTTTTTGCCACTTACTATTTAAATTTACCCTTAGTGAGAAAACCATCATCTCTAGGTAACAGCACATATTAATAAAGTAGCAAAGGACTAACTTTATAGATTTCAAGCAGAGATCAACAGGATCTTTCTCTACCTTCAAGTATCCTAAGGTACATCACCATTACTGCCTACCGAACCCTGCTCCTACTATTATAGCCAAAGCTCCTGAAATGCTAAAATCATTGGTTTACAATGCTAAAAATGCTAAAAACATTGGTTTACATGCTGAACCTCTGCTATTACTTCCTTTCCTGTATATTGCACGTTATTTTTCTATATTTGAAGTACTGTGCCCCTCCACCATTGGCGTAGCCTGTCTGAACTGAGTATGTATACTCCTAGGTCCTGTGAGACTGGTGAAGCAATGAAGAAGTATGGCAAAGGTAAAAAAGGGATCTGAGCCTAACAGAAAACATATTGCTGGATTCTGTCACGGTAAAATCATTTTTTATTATACACGTGTACCTCACATACAGCTTCCAAGCTGGAGGTGTCACTTCAAACACATCAGTTCTGTGATGTCAGTATTCACACTAAACATGAAAATTTAACATTTATTTTCCTAGGTTTCATTTTGCACTTTCTGACTAGTGATGAAAAGATTGTTTGAGTTTACCTGGGAGGGACCCTTTGAGAGAGATGTCACGCTGCAGTCTGGTTGGGCTGCTTGCAGAACACGTTTTGAAATGGGTTGCGATTCCAGTTCAGCCATAAGCATTGGACCATGACTTGTATCAGCATCTCCAAGAGTTTCTGCTGAGAGAGAAAAATAAGTAAGAAAAAAAATCCTTGATGAGCTGGAGCAATAATCTCCCAGACAGCTCATGTGACAGGATGTGGATTCTTTTCAACAATGGACATGCACTGTCAAAGAGAATGATTCCCTCCTTACATGGTGCTTCGTATATCCCTCTAATTGTCCTTGTGGGGTAAAAAGAAGAAGGAAATGCATCTCTGTGGAGATCAGAAGAAAAAAATCAGCTTCATCACCTGTAGATTTCTAACATGGCAAGCATTTATTGTAGCTTCAGAGATGTAAAGTTCATGATACCATTATAGGCTTAATGCACTTTACCACACATATTAGAAAGAGATTGGAAAGGCTTCTTCATGAAAATGTTTCACTCTGCTCACTCTGCTGTGTGGATGAAAAGAAACCTGTATATACTCTTTTTTAAAGGGGTAATTTTCTGTATAATCTTGCATTCAGCATGCTTTCACAGCCTGCAAGTGTGTAAAGCATCTTTATGAGAAATACACTGACAGATCATGAACTAACTTTACCCTTCTGCTATCATACAGAGCCAAAGAAAGAATTCTAAATCTAATTAACTACAATTATTGCTTAATTAACTGTAATTATTGTTCACTTTAAATACTACATGTGCCACTTCTCATTTGCATGTTGGTTTTTTATATCCTTAACTTCAAGCACTAAAAACAAGGATTTAAAAATGAAAGTTTGCTAATCAAGATGCTGTTACACATCTACATAAGCAACACCTTAAACATCCTACAAAGGGATGTTATGTTTCTATGATACAATAAAAAGGGTGAAAACCTGAAAATAGTCATACACATACGGTCCCATACAATCCCTAGAATTCTTACAAGATGTGTCTGCAAGTAAGTGATTCATTATGACAGAGAAACTACACTACAAGGCTCTATGTACAGAGATATACACCCTGAAATATATGAACTTTTATATCAGTACAACGATTACTTCATTTCATCCCTAAAAACAATTCTCAAATGAAATGTTGGACTTGCACCCTAATTGTTGTGGCTGTTGGGACATAGCACTTAGTTCTGACTTGCATTAGACTGAAGGATGTGCAACCTGACAAACCACTGAATGGATACAGAACATTTGGAAGAAAAGAATAAACAATCACTAAGTTTTTTTTAGAATCTATGTAAATGTCCCAGAGAAGAAATCATATAAGAAATTGTGGAATGGTTTGGGTTGGAAGGAACCTTGAAGGATCACCTAGTTCCAACCCCCTGCCATGGGCAGAGACACCTCCCACTAGACCAAGTTGCTCAAAGCCCCAGCCAGGCCTTAAACGCTTCAAGGGATGGGGCATCCACAACTTCTCTGGGCAACCTGTTCCAGTGCCTCACCACTGTCTGAGTAAAGAATTTCCTCCTGATACCTAATCTAAAGTTACCCTCTTTCAGTTTAAAGCCATTGTCCCTTGTCCCCTCATTACACTCTCTGATAAAGAGTCCTTCTCCAACTTTCTTGTAGGCCCCCTTAGGTACTGGAAGGCCACTACAAGATCTCTCAGGAGCCTTCACTTCTGAAATAACAGTTCAATCATACCTGCAGTTTGGGCAAGCTGCCCTGGTGACAGAGAACGGAAATCCTGGTATGGTCTGTTCTCAGAGGTCTGAGCAGCTGCATGGTCCATATTAACTGCGTGCCCCATTAGGATTCTCTCTTCTGCTCTGGTCAGCCTAGGTCTTTGACCTTCACTGAGCTCCCCAGCACTGTCATCAGAATCCTGCATAGAACAGCAACATCAGAACAGCAGGTAGACAAAAATAAAAAAAAAAAAAATAAAAAAATTATTCCAAAACCAGGCAAACTTAAGTCTATGCAACTAGCATTGAATAAAGGAAGCTAAAACTGAAAAGCTATCGTCTAATTGGCTTTGAAAGCAAGATGTACATTTATTAACACTGGACTGAAAAGAATTGGAGCTGAAGAACACCACTTATTTTGTTAGCTATGTCCCAAAGTAATAAGAACCTAAGTTATATTTTGGCACAGAAGTCTTTAGCATTACAGATACGTCCGTTGTTGACTGCCTGTAACACTGGAAGCACATAAAAGCTATTGCATGCCTTTGTATAGCATGTCAGAGAAAAACTTTAAAATATGTTTGGATGGCACATAAATGCAGATGGTTCTCTGGCTTCTGACTTTCACAGCTGAAAACAACAAAACAAAACAATGAAAAAACAGTTAATTTGTTTCTATACAGGAAAAAAAAGATGGCTAACTACACATACACACATGGAATCATTCTAATGCAATACTAGTAACATCTACAAGAGATTCTCTTATACACAGGAAGGTATGCTTGCACACACCTTGCCAGATCTGTGGAGGAATTTATTAGTGTCTTGTATGGACAGACTGAACAGTCTGTAGCTATGGGAAAGCCAAAAACCAAATCAGAGATGCTTTTTTAATTGGCAGTGCTAATGAGAAAATGCCATTACAATTACAGTTAGGCTCAGAGTTGACGCTGCAGAAATCTATTCTCTAAGTTCATCCACCAGAGCTCATTAAGCAAAATGAAGACAGACAAATGAACAGTTAAGGAGGCGAGTGAAGTCAGTAATTATTTAAACTAAACTGACCAAGACAGAAGGAAGAAACTGCATATGCACCAGTAAAATCACAAAAGGCAAGATCTGTCCTAAACAAAGGTGCTCATGAACTGTGTTGCTGTATTCAAAATTCACTTCCTTTAAACATTCCTCCAGCTATGTCAGTTAGGATAGACACTCAATCCAAACCACTACTTTCCACATAGAAAATACCTAGATGTGTTACAATGACATTTGCCCTTTGTGATGTAGATGTATTTTTTCTGTTAGTCTGATTTTTTCTGCCAACCACATATGAATATTTTGCGGTTTTGCTCCAAGATCGGTATCAACAGCATATGCAAAAGAGCACGAAAACATTTGCTGATGGTTATTCTTCATAACAGCTGTACAAATGTATTAGGCAGGTAAGTGCAGTGAACTGCCAAACATACCAACTACATCGCTGAAGTGATAAAACACTTCCCTGATGTTCAAAAGGACAAATCTGATACACTGAAACAGTCACATACACACCTAGAAAACAAGGTATGTGTGACACTATGTACAGCTAAGTTATTTGTAGAGACATGTAAACTTCAGTGGTTTCAGAAGTTTTACATGAGAAGAGACAATGTAAGTGGAATCACTTCACAGAATCACAGAATTTCTAGGTTGGAAGAGACCTCAAGATCATCGAGTCCAACCTCTGACCTAACACTAACAGTCCTCCACTAAACCATATCCCTAAGCTCTATTAGTGATTCAACTACATTTCTCTGAAGGCAGCATCCATGCATTCTCACTAGGGATTTACTGCATCTTTTCTGCATTTTGAGTCTCTAGGATATTTCCCAAAATTGCAGAATCACAGACCGGCTGAGGCTGGAGGCCAACCCCTGCTCAAGCAGGACCACTAGAGCTGGTTGCCCATGACCGTGCCCAGCCGGCTTTTGAAGATGTCCAAGGTCAGAGACTGAGCCATCTCTATGGGCAGCCCGTGCACAGCACCTAAACGTTTCCTGATGTTCAGAGGAAACCCCCCCCGGGTTTCGCTTTGTGCCTGCTGCCTCTTGCCATCTTCTTGCCATCCTCTATAGAGGATGTAACAGTCTGCAATGAATCAAGCAGATGGAAGATGATTTACGGGTTTTGTTCTTGAGTCCCACTCGAGTGTGCAGCACAGGACAGCCACTGGCAAAATCTTTGGTTCACATAAGAGAAAGAAAGATGCAAGTCTACAGCTCTGGCTGAGGCATCCTCAGCACTGTCAGGCACTTGCGGACACAGGGTTGGGCACTGGACATCTTTCATACCCACAATGTGAAGTATCACCTCCAGACAGCAAACATTTTTCTGCTGCAATTGAGCCTTCAAGCCCACAAATCTCAGCAGCAAGTACCACACAAATCTTTAAAATGTGGCAGTGGGAAGGCAGTACCTGCAGGATTTGATGCTCTTTTAATCTTTGCTGAGCTGCTGATCTTCAAACCGATCTTACAGCTGCTGAATTTCCCTCCCCAGAATTACAAGCGGCTGGTGTTTGTTGTTATACTTTCATTTTACTTTATTTTACTTTATTTTATTTAACCGCTTCTTCTGCTCAGTGGGCACTGGTCCTGGTGATGCCATGGCCATGTCACAGGGGACAGAATGTTGGCGGTGGCCGTGTCACAGGGGGAGCAGCTATAAAAGGGCCGCAGCAGGCCAGGCCGGCCAGTCCAGCCGAGGAGCAGCCAGATGAGTTGGGGCTGAGAAGGGAGAGGAGAGGCCCTCCAGGGCAATGAAGGGCGGCTGCTCCCCTCCAGCTGTTTTTTTTTATTTATTATTTATTATTACAGATAGAATCCTGGAAAATGACAGAGCAAGACCATGGCTACAGCCTTCTTCCAGCACTCCGCTGGAGACATGTCAACATTCAACAGGACGGATCCCTGGACTCCGTGGCCACTTGCTAAGGAAGGTCAACACCCAGTCCCTTCCCACATTGTGCTGCTGGCACCAACCCCACTGATGTCATGGCCACATCACAGTGGGGCTGGTGACACGGTGGGCCCAGGAGACGCCTGGTATTACACATGGGCAGTTCTCTTGTTGCCTAGCCTCACCGCTGGACACAGACGCGAGCCCATGACACGTCAGCATTCTGCAGGACAGATCCTTGGACTCCATGGCCACATGCTGAGGAAGGTCAACTCCCAATCTTCCCACATTGTGCTGCTGGCACAGGCCCTGGTGATGTCAGGCCACATCACAGTGGGGCTGGTGACAGGGTGGGCCCAGGAGAGGCCTGGTATTAGACATGGCGGTTCTCTTGTTGCCCATACTTGCTTCTCTGCTAGCCTCAGCGCTGGACACGGACACGAGCCCATGACACGACAACATTCTACAGGACAGATCCTTGGACTCCATGGCCACATGATAAGGAAGGTCAACACCCAGTCCCTTCCCACATTGTGCCGCTGGCACCAGCCCCACTGATGTCACGGCCACAACACAGTGGGGCTGGTGACAGGGTGGGCCCGGGAGGGGGGTGGCACAACACACAGGGGTTCGCTTTTTAGTGCTTTTGCTTCTCTGCTAGCCTCAGCGCTTGACATGGACACGAGCCCATGACACCACGCTCCTGGCCGCCTCTCCTTGACGCACCACTGGAGACACATCAATATCCTACGGGACAGTCCTACAGAGGAGCAGATGGTGCCATCAGCTGCGGACAACAATTCTGCAACACCCCATACTTGCTATATGAACTTGTCTATTTGTAACCTGTTCTTAATAAAAGAATTTTTCTTAATAAAATGTAATTTTGAGAACCACTATGAATTGTGATGAAGTATCTTTTAGCTGTTTCCTGCTGATTTCCTGTATGCTGTTCTCCCACAAAGATCAATGGAAACTTAATACCCATTGTTCAGCCATGAGGCCATATTTACACTTCAATCCCTTGTATGCACAAAATATTAAACTGCTCCTACACATGTCTAGAATTAATTTCTTTGGGAAGAACTCAAAAAGCTAAAACATTCTATCTTGAAAATAAAATGAAACTGGAAAGCTAACCCACAAAAGGTATTGTTATCCCTTCACAGAATCACAGAATTTCTAGGTTGGAAGAGACCTCAAGATCACTGAGTCCAACCTCTGACCTAACACTAACAGTACCCACTAAACAATATTCCTAAGCTCTACATCTAAACGTCTTTTAAAGACTTCCAGGGATGGTGACTCCACCACTTCCCTGGGCAGCCTGTTCCAATGCCTCACAACCCTTTTGGTAAAGAAGTTCTTCCTAACATCCAACCTAAACATCCCCTGGCGCAACTTTAGCCCGTTCCCCCTCGTCCTGTCACCAGGCACGTGGGAGAACAGACCAACCCCCACCTCCCTACAGCCTCCTTTAAGGTACCTATAGAGAGCGATAAGGTCGCCCCTGAGCCTCCTCTTCTCCAGGCTGAACAAGCCCAGCTCCCTCAGCTGCTCCTCGTAGGACTTGTTCTCCAGACCCCTCACCAGCTTCGTCGCCCTTCTCTGCACCCGCTCAAGCACCTCGATGTCCTTCTTGTAGCGAGGGGCCCAAAACTGAACACAGTACTCGAGGTGCGGCCTCACCAGAGTCGAGTACAGGGGGACAATCACTTCCCTAGCCCTGCTGGCCACACTGTTCCTGATACAAGCCAGGATGCCGTTGGCCTTCTTGGCCACCTGAGCACACTGCTGGCTCATATTCAGCCGACTGTCCACCATCACTCCCAGGTCCTTCTCTGCCTGGCAGCTCTCCAACCATTCCTCTCCCAGCCTGTAGCTCTGCTTGGGGTTATTGCGCCCCAGGTGCAGGACCCGGCACTTGGCCTTGTTGAACTTCATGCAGTTGACCTCAGCCCATCGGTCCAGCCTGTCCAGATCCTCCTGCAGAGCCTTCCTACCCTTGAGCAGGTTGACACACGCACCTAACTTGGTGTCATCTGCGAATGACTTCCAGCAGGGATTGGGGTGTATGAACTTAACAGTAAGGATAAGCTTGAAACTTCATGAACTTAAGATTTTGCCCGCTTTTGAGTACAATAGTTTCCTTCAAACTTCACGTGCTTGTGTTTTGCTTCTGTGTTGCAATAAAAAGGACAGTAAATTACCTCCAAATAGTGCATTTGTCCTCGTGCAGCAACAGGTGCTTGATTTAATTTGGCTAAAAGGGTCAGGACAGGATCCCTGTGATAGCCTTTATGGTGTCTTCTCACCACCTGCCCTTCACTGGGAGGATCATAATCCTAAAACAAAGAAACAAAATCCACATAATCCTTGATCCTGAATTTTTTTTTCGTAGGAATCTGCATCATTCTTACTTAAGTTCACAATTAAGCTTTTTCTTTACAAAGGAAGTTGTTACAGTTTCCACATTCAGAACCTGTGTCATGATGATCCAGGCATCTAAAAGTAAGCAAAGTGACACACTGCTTTCTTCTTTTACTCAAGAGACACGCAAAGTCTTTAAAAAGCTTTATACCTAAGATTGCAATACTTTGTGAAGGACAAGATCTTTTAAGTCTTCAAGTCCAGAGAACAGTTAAAAAAGTGGTGAATACTTTGACTTCTGAACCTTCCAAGACAAAGCACTACACCATCAGACATCAGATAAAAAAACAGATGTTTTAAGCAGCTTTAACTAACTCAGTCTCAGCTAATCTACTTTAATAAATTAAGCACACAAGCAATTAAAAGATGGCTCAAAACTGAAGCAGTAGAGCATAACCATGTTATACTCTGGTTTAAGTTGTCCTGAAGTTAAAAGCACTAGAAATTAAAATGCATATTAGCTCTCTCTCACCTACAGAATATAAACCTTTCAACTTTTTTTTTTTTTCTTTTAGAAATTAGTTTGTATAATGTGTTTTTTCTTTTCTTAGGAGCTATGAAATTCTAATGATATTTGTAAGTGTAGAGTTTAAAAGTGTAAATTTAAGTTGTAAGTTTGTAAGTGAAAATGCTTAAAGGTCTTCCAATTTACAAAGCTGCTCAAGGCAGACTACCACGTGAAATCCATTCCCATCAGACATTTCCTTACCATTTCATTGGCATCTTGTAAAGTACTCATTAAGCTCTCAGTGATATTTGGAAGAGGCAGTCCTCCTTCTGTTAAGGTTGAAAAATATTTTAAGTTAGAAATATTAAAAAATATACTATTTTTATGAAAGAAAGCTAATGCCACTTTCTTCAATCATTGCAACACAGTGCTTTAGTAAATTTGGAAATTGTTGCTACCGGATCTGTAGTGTAAAAAAAGACGTCCAGCTTCCAGAAAATCACTCTTACACTATGCTTTCAATAACAATTTAGTACCACATGGGACTTATGCAAGACAGTTGAAATTATTTTCAATGTTGATTTTATGACTTAGCAGCAGATTTAATCTTTTTTTCATTAGTAAGTTGGTTCATTTCGGTTTTTTGTTGAAAAAGAACAATGTCATCTCTTAAGTTCATCCAAAAACATGAAGTGAAAATTAAAGGTCAGGTTTGTAGTTTTATCTGATAATGTATGAAACGTAATTCCAGTAGACTGGATGAGAATTGTATAAAGAAAAAAATCAAATAATAATAATAATAATAGCCAAATTCCACAAATCTGTTTCATTAGTTACCTCTTGCAGCCAGCATCTGGCCATAGCTGAACACGACCTCCCCTTCTGAGATGGGTCTGTCTGCAGTTTCTGTTTCGGTGAGGGTAAGACTACTTTCCTGTGTGGACTGCTCAGAACTAACTGTAGATGCAGCTGATGGAACCTGTGGTTCACAAGGAAGCGATTCCAAGGGCCTTGGTGATGACTGCCAAGATGGAATAATCAAGGCTTCTGGTTCCTCATCATTAGCCACTGACATCTCACTAAAATGTAAGAATATACACCGTGAACACACCAAAAAGCACCGAACATTACGGAGTAAAAACTTAAATTAATATTGAAAAGAAATTAATTTGCAAGTATTATTTTCAAATGGAAGAGCGCAGCACTTTACAATCTAGTCCAAGAATCAACATGCCTAAATAACATTAACGAATTTCTAGCCATAAATAAAAATTACCACGTGCATTCTATTGAGGCAATAGAAAAGATAAGATGCTAATAATACAGCTTTAAATTGTCACTACATTTATTACTGATGTGTAACACCATCAGTTTCATGTTTAGAATGACAGTGTATAATGACATCCACATTCTGAGAAAAGTCCTGATTTTACATTTTTCCCAAAATATAAGTTAAGTATTTCAGAAAAAAAATGCTGGTTTATCTCAATGCCTCCTTAAATATATTTTGAGTAGTTCTGTCTACTGGCTTTTTGAGGATATATTTATTTCTTAATAAACAAGAAAACCACGTAGCCTGTTAAACTCACACAGCCCTGGGATGGAGTGGTTCTTCAGCTACAGGACTGGGTTTCTCTTCTTCCAAAGGAAGCTCTGCATCATCCCATGGGTTTGGAAGCTTTGGTTTCCCCATTTTTGCAGCTTCAGAGACCCCCTCTGAGGCAGGAGAGCTTGGCGTGGCTATTCTAGGAGGTGTATTGATAGGAGTGATCACAGGTGTGCCAACAAGACTAGCAGCAGCTGGAATATCAGTTCCTGCATGTGTGAAGCCAAATTGCAGATCAGAAAGGAAAGCAGGAAGTAGCACTTGTAATATTTGTGGTATCTGTTTGATAGTTATGGAGATGAGACTAGATTAAAACTAGCTTCTTTTAAGTATGGTGGTGGCATTTGAAAGAGCTATAATAAAATCTCAATTGTTTACTTCCTTTAATAAGGGAAACTGCTTTGCATTTTAAAAACTAAGCTGCTTTACTTGGAGAGTGTAAATTTGGCTCAAATAACACTAGGAACACAGGAAGGAGCAAAAGACAGCTATTTTTCTAATGTGAAAGGTGGGGGGACTAGGGGAGTGGAAATCATACAGTGTAGCAATGTGCATTATGTTTGAAAACAGAACTGTTATCAGATAGATGTTTGCTTTTTATACAAATTAGCTCATAATTTTTGTATTACATGAGTCCCCACTTGAATCATAGCCTCAAGAATGTTTATCCTGAGAGATAACATGTCTTTGAAGAAGAAAATTAAAGGCAGTAGATTAAAGCATATTTGCTCCTTCTAAAGTTCAATTGTTATTTTCACTACCTGCTTCTTTCATTTTTTCTTGTCCATGAACATCTCCGCCAATTTCTGTAATAGATGGAGAAGACTCCGGAGTTTTGACTGGAGGCAATTCTTTTTCTGAAGGTGGGGTTTGTGGTGGTGTGGCCTGGGGTGTTGGCAATGGAGTAGGCACAAGAGACTCCTGTGGGAAAAAAAGAAATAATAATTAAAAAAAAAAGTAATGAAATTGTTATCTCCATGCAAAACTCCCATCTTCCAAGTATCCCCAGAGTTAGCACCGGGTGAGGGAGGGGAAAGGAAGGGAGAGAGGGAGAGAGAGAGAGAGAAGTTATCACAAAACAGGAACAGTCATTGCTTGTAAATTATCTTATAAATATCTTAAGTAAATTATCTTATATGACTTTTAAGAAAGCATTTGATACAATGTTCAGTAAGAAAATACATCCTTACATGGACAAAATTGAATTAATATAATATATTTACCACAAGAAAAATCAGTTAAAGGTAAGATTACAAACAATGCAACAGCCAAAACTGTGAAGCACTAAAATAAGCAAGGGAAGAGTCGTGATGTTCTTTTTTTTTTTTTTTTTTTAAATAAATAAATAAAATAAAATAAATAAAAAACGATGGTGATGGAGATGAATCTGACAAGCAAGTATGCTGTTGGTTCTCATTCCGCCTGCTATGGAGGAACCTGATGGATCTCTCCAGTTTTTTTCCAGTCCTGTTTTCTGATATTTCATAAAGAAAATGAGATAATCAGGCTAAGGAAGGCTTCCAGGCTAGTTTCTGAAGAATAAACCCTGAAACTGAATATTTTTATTAACAACTCTTATGGGAAACAAAACATGCTAACACATTTAGCAGTTCACACACAAACACATGAAATCATGAACTCTGAAGAACCTGGTAGCTAGACTGAAGTTCTAGATAAACAAACTTCACAGTAAAAAATGGGTAGATCACAAACACACAACTACATATTCAAGAACTTCTGTTATAAACTAAGAATAAATGGAAAAAGGGGAAGAGAATAATTATGAATGTACAAGTTAGCCAAAGGATAACCGTTAGAAAGACTGTTTCTAACTAATACTTTCCATCAGACTGTTGGAAAGACTTTAAAAAAATAAAAATGAAAAAAAGAAGGCTACCTGAGATTGCAATAAAGGCAGGCACCCATCACTACTACGGCACAAGGCACTAAGGAAACCCCATCTTGCATACTATATTATTATTAAAAATGTGTATTAGCATATGAGTTACTCATTATCAAGACCAATCTAAAATGGAAAACGCAGAAGCACTGCCCATCAGTAAGAGCTGAAAAACAAAATCCGTATCCGTATGGATGACTGTTTTATTTAACCTAATCAAAGGCCAAAAAGGACAAAACTAATCACTAGAAGTAAGTAAATGAATATATATAGTAAAGAGAAAACAACCATTTCACTTAAGGACATTTCAGTTTAAGTTGGTACTGAAACAGGAAGACTTAAAAGGGCCATTAATTAATTAAGAATGGTAATGAGGGGGGAGAGGTTTTCTAAGTATCAGAAGAACAAGATCCAAAGAACAGCCTTCTTTAATCCATAATGGATTGAAGAAGAGCCTTTTGAATGCAGACCTTGTACAACACTGGATTGTAGCACAGCCATGCTGTTATCAAAATAAGAGACAGCTGTCATTTATCAAAAGGAACACAGAAAATTATTCTGTATTACAGGAAGCTCTACTAATCATTTAAGTGCTTACTAAAAACTACTGAACTTAAACATTAGAAAGAATTAAAACTTATTTTTACACATATTCACTACAGGCTGCCAGCCCGTAAGACCAAAAATATCAATCAGATCAGTTTATTTTTTACTCTTGCAACTTTGCAAGAAAGTAACATAGCTATGTTATATTCAACAAAGTAAGGAAGGTTTTGTCTTGTTGCTTGTTGGGGTATGATACGGAACAATCAGAAAATGCAAATCAGCTTCAGTCTTTTTTTTGTCCATATTAGAATCACCATCCTACCAAGAAACTACCCCTTAGGAGATGGTTTAGTGGGTGACATTGGTAGTAGGGTGATGGTTGGACCAGATGATCTTGGAGGTCTTTTCCAACCCTTATGATTCTATGAACTTCAGTAGGAGAATTTAAATAAAACACTCTTACCGTTGTAATTGCTGTACTTGGAACAATATTTGTAGCAGCAACTGCTTTCTGAGCCTGCCTGTTACCCAGCATGGTCTCAATTGTCTCGCTGAGAGCTTCGTTTACAAAATGGCTAATCATTTCTGAGTCCACTGGTACACCAGCATCAACAAAGAGTTGAAAACCTCCACCACCTGCAACTTGAACTGAAAATGAAGGAACACAAGGCACACACACAGGCCTCAGT
This sequence comes from Aythya marila, assembly GCF_965140915.1. NCBI lineage: Eukaryota > Metazoa > Chordata > Aves > Anseriformes > Anatidae > Aythya > Aythya marila. The sequence continues at coordinate 5,119,209 of NC_139046.1, read as the reverse complement.
TTTTAAACTTGTGTACTATACCGCAGCCATGCATTATATGCCCTATGAACTTTTAAACATTCCTCTGAAGAAAGTGATTTTTGTACTTTATAGACAAAAGAAACAACAGTAGAGAATCAAATCAGGGTCACAAAAGAAGCCAGTGAACAGCAGTGACATCATAGGAAAAATGCATTTATCTCTCGTTATCACATTTTTATAAGATTTATTTTCTCTCATTATCACATTTTTATAAGATTATCACTTTTTTTTGGATTTATCTATTAAAAAAAAGAAAAGCAAAGAAGCATTACAGGATTAGCAAAATGCAATGCACATGCAAAATCTAATTTAGATGGCCAATTTTTGCACAATTATTTGTGCATTTTGTGTGTTTTATGTTGTTGTTTTGCTTTTTAATTTCAGTGGCCTTATAACACTTGCTCAGTCTCAAATTAAAGCATGCTCTTTTGTATAATACGAGTTTCACTGGTACAGCATAATCTGCTCTTGAGCACAGCTATCTAGAGAACTTGTTAAAATTAGCCTATGCTTGAGAAAATCCATCCTCTGAGAACATTAACTCCTACTTACCAATGTCAGAGGTTACACTCTCGCTGTCTTCCCCCTCTGATGTGCTAACACTGGGCACTGTTTCTTTCTGAACTGGGTACATCTCACTGATAATTTTTGCCATTATTTCTTGTTCGACCCTACAAAAATAAAATGTGTATAACTATCAGTAACCATCAAGACACCTGTAAGGATAGAAAACAGTATTCTTGTCACAAAATATAAGGAAGTTCAAAGAAAATAGGAGAAGGGAAGAGAGGGGAGGAAAAAAGGGAAAGTACTCGTACAAATTGTTCCTTCTTTCATACGTATTCTCCTGATATTTTGTTAAACTGCAACTCACCAATTTATCAACCTGTTTTCTATAGTTTCTCTCCTTTCAATCAGTTTATCCAAAACATCAGAAGACTGCTGAGGAGCAGAAGCCACTGGAGGAAACACAGGACCACTGTATGTTGGCGAGGCAACTTTAAAATGTCCATTAAGCTCTAGAAGAGGCTCAGTGAATTCTGGAATTTCATCCCTCTCCTCTTCCTGATCCTAAAAATAATTAGTAAATTAAATTATAATATATTTTTAGAAGACAATGTCACTGAGGTAACCATCAGATTTTGTTTCTCAAGAAATAGTTGTGTGCATATCACAGAACACAAACTACGTTTTCCCTTCTTATTATGTTGCAGTTAATTGACACGATTCTAAACCTAGCAAATCATAAATCTGCAGAGGTATAAGGGTATAAGAACTGCTGGGTAAAATAACATGATTTGGCTTTTATTTCCCACACAGGGCAGGGAGCCAATGGTAATATTAATATGGGATTAATTAACTCATGACATAACTCTGGGGTTTTTTTGAAATACATATTTGAGAAATACACCTCCTTAAAAAAAAAAAAAAAAAAAAAAAAAAAAGAGCTTAGGAAACTTTTTACAGTTACTTGCTGAATTAGTGGGTTTTGTTGCTGGGTTTTGTTGTTTTGGTTTGCTTTTAAAAATTAAACTTTCTGGCCTTCTGGCTGGAAGATACCTTGCCAGAAGTGTGCAGAACAAGCGTGCAGTCATTCAAAGCTCTAATAAAGTTGCCATCACTGAAGCCAGACATTAATAATTTATACGTATGTTCCCTTTATGTTTATAGTTAAACTAACTTAGATTGCTAAAAAGTTAGACGACATTTCTGGGCAACAAATTCACCAGAGATGTTTTGAATTTAACCTTAATGTACGACTCTGTGCTCATTAAATTGTATTTCCCCAGATATCACCCTCCTTCTTCCTCCTGTGTGCACAGAAAGCATTAAGTCCCAAAAAGCACAGTCACCAACCCATCATATTGTACTGAGTGTCCCCTGATGTATGAGAACCTGTATCCATCTCTCATAAAATTAGAAGCAAACATCTCAGAAACTAAAATAATTCTCTATGAAGATTGGGCATGCTAAAAGGAGATGAAGAGCTGAGCCCCAAATTATGAGTGAAAAGCGTATTATGGTGCATAAAAAGGCTCACTGTAAATCTACATTTATTAAGAATGATCTCCAACACACAAAGGAAAGAAAGGTTTTCTTTTTTTCTACAAAATAAATTTACTTTTAACCAATAAAAAATTAAATGAAGTACTTAATATGAAAAAGAAAGGAGAGAAGAGAAAAAAATGACTAACAGTTTCCTCTCTTTCCCCAATCCAGCATTAAAATGCTTCTCTCCTACCTTAACATACTTTAAAACTGAAAGGTCAGACAGATTTCCATGACAAGTATTACAACAAATAGCTACTGGAGAGCTTCTGGATCTTTAACGAGTTTAGAGAGTAATATTTTTTTCATATAAAAGCTGTAACTTACAAAGCAGACAAAACAGAATATGTATATTTGGAGAATCGCAAACAAAGATCTCACAGTCATTCTGTGCATTCATTCAGAAAGAAGACAGTAAAGTTAAACTCAGAATGGCACTGGATGACTTGCAAGCAGATAAGCAGTTCATTCTGTTAGCATGTATGTATTCATAACCATAACTCATTCTGACAGCAAACGTAAAGATGTCTTTGCCCAGTGTTTCATTATGCATTTTCTTCTGACTGCACTACTCCATATATTTTCTTTGATGTTGCCTATTTAATATAATCTTTTCTGAAAGTATGCAAGATGCAAACATCTGGATTAAATAAACCAAGTACATACAATAAATCTTGCGTATAATTAGTAACTTCTGACAAACTTTCGCAGTTCTCCTGCATTTCTAAATTATGAGCATAAAATATGCTATGTTTAATGGCATACAAATCCAAAAGAAGGTTATATTTACATGGGGGTGATATATGATCTCTGCTGAAATTTTTAAAAAATGAAAGAAATCAGCATTTAATTATAGAGATTGAACATGCACATATATCACCTTGTAGACCAATCCTGAATAATCTGCACTCAAGTCTGCATTTTAACTCCCTGGAGACCATTGAAAATATCTATCACAATTCCCAATCAAAATATGGCATAAATTAGAAAGTCTTTCAGAGATACGATTGGAATATTAATCACTATACTTTCTCACAAAGTATCAAGCTTAAATGATATTTCCCAAATTACATTCAGATAATTAAAACAAATGTTTGAGATGATTAGGTAGTATGGATTAATTTAGTTCTGTTACCAAGCATGTATACGTGTAGTACCTTATAAAAGTTATCCAAAACTTAGTCACGGATTTCTAAAGCAAGTCTCCCAGCAAGGTGAGATGGCATTGCAGGTGCCATCTGTGAAATTCTACCTGAAGAGTTACATGTCTGAATAATCACAATCGCACTGTCCCACAGAGCATTTATTGAAAACCAGGGTTAAGGTGAATATGTTTACTCTGATCCATCCCTGGAGGTGTTTAAGACTAGGTTGGATGAGGCTGTGGGCAACCTGATCTAGTGGGTGGCATCCCTGCCTATGGTGGGGGGTTGGAACTGGATGATCTTTAAGGTCCCTTCCAAGGTGAGCTGTTCCATGATTCTATGATCTCCGCAGGGTACGCATTTTGGGGTGGTATTCAAGCAAAAATACTGAGAAAAAAGTCCCCGCCTTGCAATTAGGAAATGTTTAGAAAGAGCAGGATGTCTGCCTGACATAAAAGCCTTGTAAACTTGTTAAAGTTATTGCCAGTTGTGGCTGCTCATGCTTTGGAGACTAGACTCAATGGATGTGTAAGTCTATTTGGGGCTTGTATTAACTGAACAAGTTGGAATAAGACAGTGTCCATGCAAGGGTTGGCGTTATGAAATCTTTTCTGTGCAGACAGTCTGAAGAACTCCTGTAGGTACAACTTGATTGATTGATTAAAAACAAAGAAGCATGTAAAGCAAACCTGTAACAACCCTTTTTGCTTTATTCCACAGATGAATTGTCTTATTATGAAATAAGAGGACCCAACTCAACTGTTTTGGAAAATGTAATTCTGCATCTTTAGATGCAGTTGTCAAAGTTGCAATGGGAGAACAGCACACATCCATCATCGCTGCCTGTGGCAGAACTTGCATTTTACAAGTTGGGACACAGTGTATCTGCCTACAAGAACCAAGCACCCCTTACCAAGGCTATTGCAGGAGAGGAATCAGCCCCAGTGTCCAGGTGTGAAACCCAGCCACTGGAACAACCCTCCAGAGATCTTATAAGGCTCCATGGGGATGATCTGGGAGAGTAGGGAGAAGGAGAATTCCTGAAGGATGTAGGGAAGAATATTTTGGGACAGTACAAAACCTCTTGTGCGTTGTTTACCAGAAGGAACCAGAAAGGGGCTTTCCATTATGTGTGAATATAAGGAGGTCAAAGTACCAGCAACTGGAGTCAGCCCCAGGTCCTGGGGCCTGTGAGTGCTTCTGGTGCCAGCAGTGAGCACCAGCAAGTACCAAGCCAAAACAGCCACCAAGCAGGACAAACAGTTTGGGAACCAGGTAATGCAGGTGTGTGCACACATTAGAGGAGTTACAGTCAGTCCACCCTGAGCTGCTGGAAAGGGGAATGGGATCAGCCTGGTGGTGCTGTCTGAGTGCTGATCTGTGCAGCCACCCGTGTGTGCTTGGATACGTGCACTTGTGTATCACACACCTGTGTTTGGGCGTGTGCCTATTGGCAATACATGATCAGTCTCTTTCCTGGCTGGACATGGGAACAGGTGCTGCAGAAGCTTTCCTTTTCTCAGGCTGTCCCACTTGGCATCCCCTAACAATTGGTATTTCAGCACCTAAGCAGCTCTTGGATGTGTGTACCTTCTGGTTGGAAAAGGAAAGCAAAGCTTAGGAAAGGGAAATGCCTGGGCCAAGGTCCTAAAGCTTTTCTGTGACATCCATCATTGTAAAAAAAAATAAATAAATAATAAAAATTCATGCAAATATACACTCTCTACCATTCTAACAGAATTACGCTTCCATAAAGAGGGAGGGGAGGAGACAACAGGAAGTTATTTTCCCATATAGCACTTTGTGTGCATTCTTTCATGCATCTGAATCGAAGTTATTGTTATAAAATATATTGTTATATATTGTTATAAATCCATTGTTGTATCTTTTGATGTCTTAAGTACTCCTGCCACTCCAGAGGTTGATTTTATGTTTCCACATTGTCTGTATGGGCATAGGCCAAACATGTTTCACTTGGAACGTTTTTCAGTATTGTAGTTAAAATATATCCCATTGCCAAAAATAAAAGTTAAAAGCAATCCAGGAGAAAAATGAAAAAATAAAGAACAAATAACTGTTATTCACATTAAAAAACTGTGTGGGACTTGCGCCCAGCATGAGGACGAGAGGTAACGGGCACAAAATGAAGCACAGGAGGTCCCGGCTCAATATGAGGGGCACTTCTTTACTGTGAGGTGACAGCACTGGGACAGGCTGCCCAGAGAGGTTGGGCAGTCTCCTTCTCTGGAGATATTCAAAACCTGCCTGGAAGCCATCCTGCACAATGTGCTCTGTGTGATCCTGCTGGGCGGGGGGGTTGGACCACATGATCTTCAGAAGTCCCTTCCAACCCCAGCTGTTCTGTGATTCTGTGATTTCTTAAAGATCTTTTCTGTGCTAAAAAGAAAAACTTGTCCAAATAGATTCAGTTCCTCCCTTCCAATAATATAGGTAATGTTGGAATAAAAAAAAAAAAAAAAAGTCATTTCCCCACTTTGGAAAGAAAAACTACACCTTTAAAATGTTTTAACTAACTGACAAGTTTAAATGATAAATTAATATTTAAAATAAAATCAGCTGTATTCACCTGTAGGCTACAGAGTTAATATTTAATGTATGCTCTAATCCTGGGGTCAGGAGCACATAGAACAGGTTTAAACAACAAAAACAACTGGGGTACATTTTGACTAGAACAGGACAAGTCTATCTCATCAGAAGGAGGAAAAATCACTTCAGTAGGGTACTAGCGAAAGACCAAATTTTCAAGCTCCTGATGACTTGACTTAGACTTAAACACAGCAGGAGACAAAAGCTGCTATCTTCCACAGAGGCAAGATAATATACAAGAACTGGGTAAGAGCATCTTGCTGCCTTCTGAGGCAGCCTTTCTCAGCTACCATGGAGTTTCTGTTTGTGCTCTTAATCCAGAGAAGTGAAATACAGCCTGGTTCACCAAACTCGAGTGTTTGTCAGCCCCCACTCTGACTGACAAGCAGAGTACTTGTTACCTAAAAAGACTGAACTGTAAAAGAGTATCTCCAATAAATCCATGCCATCATATTCAAGAAACATCAATGCTGTTAAATACGCACAGACATCCTAACAAGACAGGACATTGAGCAAAACAGAATCTTGTCATCTCTTAATGGGCCCAATGAGGTAAGTAGTACATGTTATATATGTGTATCACTTAAAAAAGGCATTAAAATAATTTCTGACTGAAATGAGATATTATACTACAGCATTTTAGGACCTCCAAAACACATACACATTGTTTTATACTAAAATTTTCTAAAATGGGAACCTCAGAAAATGCTTTCGCATTTTAAAAGTTTCCATCATCTCACTTAAAATCTCTAAGAGCCTCTTATATATGTATTACACTTAGAGCTTGAAACTGTGAAATCAAAGTGCTATAATCACCACTGATTTTAGAGGACTACTTCTATTTCTAGTGCATTCTAACACATATAAATAAAAGTTAATTTTAATTTTTACTGTAATTTTTTCAAAGGTCCTTCACTAACATACAGGAATTTGTGATATTATTTATAGCACTGTGAACAGTTCAGTATTGCTCACAATGGGTATTTTTAAAGTTGCTCATAAAGCAAACTAATTTTCTAAACTGTATTTTCCATTATGATAGAATAATATAAAGCAAACAGAAAAACATTTAAAAGGAAAGGACATCTTTGCAATATAATTACCTGCATACCATCGGTAACATCAATTAAATTTGTTCCTGGAAACTTTGCGTCTTCTTCCTCACTATGTAAATCTTCTGGAGTCTTAAAAAGACAGATGGAAATTATTAAGTATCTCATGTTGGCGGAAAAGAAAGAAATGCATTAGCAGGAAAAACTTCATGCCGAGAATGCAGTTAAATTGTCAGTCTTGTCAACAGCCTGAATCCAGGAAAAGTGCTTTATCTATCTTAAAAGTTACGAGAAATTTCTTTGCATAGCATAAAGAGAGCTTATTATAGCTCCTTGTTGTATGCTGACAACTAAACCTTACTGGTACTGAATCTAATGGAGTATCTCACCATCAAAAGCTCTAGGGCAATACCTATAAATCTTAGTAAAAAAAATTAAATCAGTAACACAAACTACTGCAAAACATAGCATGCAAAAATCTGAAAGTGTCTTAAGCAATTTGCTTATGTACAATTTTTACAGTGTACATTAATAATTAAATTTTAAAATAATCATTGTTATTTTTGCCACTAGTCTCTGTGTTATCCTGTGAATAGCACGACCACAGGACTCCGGAGGACCGAGCTCCTTAAGCCAAAATGGCATCTGAGACACAGAGAAAGCAGAAGGTACAATAACTAAACAACCAGTACATCTCCATGCTTTCTTCAATTCACACTGTCCAGTCTGTGCGATGGACAAGACAGATGTCCACTGGAGACGTGCCACCCTGCAAATATGTGCCTTAGTCTACAACCTTATCTTGCAAAACACAGCAGTAAACATTTTAGTTGAACAAAAGCCTTCGTTACCGCTTAGATTGTATTTAAAACACTTTAGAAAAGGTAAGTGGAAAGAGAATGGAGGAAACCAGCCAGGTCCATGGCCTAACCATGTTGTGTCACCCATCCACACATAGAAGAATACCAATGACAGGCTACACATGCATGTCACTAACCACTCAAATATGGCCAAGGAACAGAGGAATGAAGAACATCCTCAGTCTTTATGCGAAAACACTGAAGCCAGTATAAGACGGACATTACATTGGCCAATAAGCAATTACAGCTCTTAACAAGGCACAGGTTTTCACAATAGCGATTATTTAATCTTGGAAGAACATCTTGCTACAGTTCTTCATTTTCTTAAACAAATCCCTCACGCTAAATGCTTCAAAAATAACTGCTCCATCTTTCCTGGAACTGCAATTTCCTAATTTCTCTACCTAAAACAAAATATGAGATAATGTTGCAGAAATTTAACATAATTGACTGATTTTTCTTTTTTTAACAAAATTCAACTCACACATTCATTTAGACCAATCAATACCTGGATTACAGCATCAACAGGAGGAAGTGCAGGTTCGGAGCCTGGAGGTACATGGTCTACACTGCCACTGCCACTTGAAATACTGTCAATATCTACATTTGGTAACACCTAGGACAGAACAAATAACCAGTCTGAAAAACTATGTATTAGCTCAGCTACTATTGTCGAACTTTTTATATTCTTCCACTTCTTTTGTATTATCTTCCTCTTGCTACTAAGTCACAAAAACCAAAACCAACAACCTAGCCCCAGAAATATTATCCTTTTTTGTCATGCTACCTGATATCTTCTGTTATGTAATTCCCCGATGCATGTCTTGCATGTTATGACAGATAAATATAATTATTCATATAGCATGTGTGTTTGCCATGCAATCTATTTCATTTGATCTACAAGCTGCTGTGTAAGGATGGTTGTTGGCTTCATGTTGTCATATATCTGGTGTGGTAAGATAAAGGGATAATTCTATTACAATGTATCTTGCAATAAAGGCATGTCCATTACAGCATCAACACTTCTTTTTTGGAGAACAAAAATATAAATGATAAATACTTGCTTAATTCTTTAGGGGAGTGTGGGGGGAAAATCACTGTACCCATTGAAGAACAACAGGAAAAAGGTATGTGAGTGGAATCCCGTGATACAGTAAGGGGACAAACCCATGCTCTACCTGTGTTTAGCTTTAGTTCTATGTATCATTGTATCATTTGTACCTGAAAGGTGCAGGTAGGCATGTATATATTCTCTATAATTTGAATCCAAGATACTCAACATGTAAGAAACATGAACTTTCTTGACAACAGACTTATGTGAAAATAAGAAAAGACAGGTAAGGACTTCAATGGTTGATTAATCAGGAGTGAAATTCTTGGGTTGAATATCATGCTTGAGAAGGAAGTCTTAAAGGTCAAACCACCCTTCCAAGAAAATTGTCATTTATATTAATACTTTTTTATTCAAAGTTTGTTCTGGCTAGAAAGTCTTATTAAAAAAAAAAAAAAAAAAGTGAAATATGACATGACATAGAACTACTTTACAAACACATAGCTAACTTACAAAAGAAACAGTTATTCTATTTTGGTTAAATCGTTGTTAAGATGTGACAACTTGTTGGTCCCTCCATTCTGCACATTTCAAATGCTTACAGAAAAATCAGCCACTGATGTCAGAGTAAGTTACTGGTGGATGAGACTGTCTTTATTTAGCACTTATTTATTAAAATAAACAAATAACCATCACTCTTGATACATACCTGCACAGACAACTGAGGTGGATCCTTTTTCTCTGATCTCATCTCTATCACAGCTATGTTTGGTTTTTTTATCTCAACTGGAGGCTTTGGTGGTACTTGAGGAAGAGATGTCATAACTGTAACAGGATGGGGTTTACCTATAACTACTCCAGCAGGCTGCAAGGAGATGTCACTAATTTGGGTTTGACCTAAGAAAAGTTTTAAAAAATGTTTATATATATTTCTAAATAAAAATCTCTAAAACAAAATGTAAATTAATAAACTAAGTAAAATTAAATTGTCAGTGTTTTACATGAAACAGACTAAGATCTCATGCACAATTACAGAACAAGCCTGTATTTTACCCATTACCACTGACTAACGCACTATGCTTCACCAAGTAAATTTACGACTTTCTGAGCAAAAACTGTAAACTTGCCACAGCCATTTTTTGCAGCTATTCAGTTTACTTGACTTGGGTGACACCTATTGCTGAAAATAAGAATAACTACACTGTTTTTGTCAGTCAAAAATTACATACCATGCTCCTCCTCCCCTCACATTTTGTTAACAATATTCAAAATACAATTACACTTAGGTTAGTATCTATCAAATTTTGATTTGAGACTCCCTTACTTTTTTATTTAATAACTATCATCTTTAAATGCTAACGTAATAGTAACCTTTCTTGAAATAAGGCCTGTAAAGAGGTTCTACTGGAAGTCCAGAAATACAGAAGCCGTGAAAATTAATTAGTGTGTTTTGGCAGAAATTGTTGAGCTGAAGTCATGGTAAATGTTGAATTCAAGCCCTAATGATTCAGTTCCTACTTACACAGATAACAAGCTTAAAGCCAGAATATGAGCCCTAGAAATTGAAAGCATACTGAGGAAAGTATCTACAGCTATACAAATAATATACACCTCAGCCAGGGTGTATATCCTGCATGATATGATATACGCCAGGGGAGTTTTAGGTCGCCAGGGGAGTTTTAGGTCGCCAGGGGAGTTTTGGGTTAGATGTTAGGAAGAACTTCTTTACCGAAAGGGTTGTTAGGCATTGGAACAGGCTGCCCAGGGAAGTGGTGGAGTCACCATCCCTGGAAGTCTTTAAAAGACGTTTAGATGTAGAGCTTAGGGATACGGTTTAGTGGGGACTGTTAGCTGTGAGGTTGGACTCGATGATCTTGAGGTCTCTTCCAACCTAGAAATTCTGTGATTTTGTGATATCCAGCATGAAGAATTAAAAGAACGAGCACATTTCAAATGTTCTCCCACAAACATTTCCCACAAAAAAGGCAGATGTAAATCTCACGGACCAGGGCAAATCACTGACTTGAGATGGAAGTTACATTTCCACAAAATTGCATGTGTTAACCTACACACATCCCTTTTACAGGTTATTTGTTCTTACCTAGTGGAATAGCCATAGGAATTAGGTGACCTTCAAGTGGACCACAGGCAGCTGCTACATCTTTATTTGGACTAAAAAGATATTGATTTTCTTGAGAAAGTGCATATAAAGGATGCTGGGTTTTGGGACTGGTCACTACCTTCTGTGCATGAGAACAAGTCTGCGTTCTTGCTGACTTTACCTTTGTACCTGTAACAACAGCCAGATAATTTGCACAGATCAATGCATGTCCGAATGCAGTAACATCACACACTACTAAAATAACCCATCAGCTGGAACAGCTACAAATTTTTGCAGTGGAATATGGAGGGAATGAGGGTGCAAGACTAGAAGGGCAGAATCTAATGGTGCTATGTCAGATATCTTAGTATTGACAGTAGTAAATGAGTTAAAAATATAATTTTTGAGTAGCTAAATCTGTTTTAGATAGATAGATATAAAATATCTTAGACCTTTGTTATTACTAATCATCACCCTTCGTGTATAAATGACCAGTTAACACATCAATAAACACTTTTTAGCTTTGTTCATACTTAATAGATTTCTAATTAATTGAATAATAAAAGTCAACATTTAGGGATAATAAAGATTGATAATGTGACTTTTAAGAACACAGACACAGAATTAAGCCAATCCACCCAAAAGAGTGGCCTTTTAGTGCACAAAGATTATGGGTTATAAGCGTACAAACAAGAGCAGCAACTTGTAACTCGTCAATCAGAAAATGCAGATTAGAAAGAAGTGTCACTGAGAAAGGTTTTAAGGTCATGTTGGATAAGCAAGGCAATGAGAAATCACAATACAATATTGTGGTCAAGTGGATAAACGTAGTCCTCAGATATCTCATCAAGACAGAAGTAAGGTGGAGCACATGACTTCTATCTATGACAACACGGCGTTCAGTTTTAACCCTGTATCTCTGTAAATATTTAAATAGATTGGGCATTAAAAGACCTTTTTTTTTTTTTTTTTTTTAGGGAAATCAACTGGAAACTGAAGTAGCTGTAAACTGAATCCAAACGCTCACTACAAATCAGGTACTAAATTTAAAGTGTCCCATTTACTTTTGAACCATAAGGTTGCTTCTAGCCACGGGAAGAAGTAATTAAGGGCAGAATTTCTCATGTCTTTAAATGATGCACACATGCCTTTCTTCAAGCATAGATTAGCCAGAAAAATCATTCCTTAGTCAAAGACAAATTACTGGACTCAGTAACATAAATAGATACAGTTCAGTGGCTTGTGATTTAGGAGAGGTCGTACTACATGATCTAACAGTCTCCCCTGGCCTTGAACTTTTGAGTAAAAACAGAAATTGGCAACGTATCTGTAATACCGCCAACTTGTAAAAACAAGGTTCTCACAGTAAGAATGATTAAGTACTGTATACACGCAGCACCTCATTTTAATTGCTTTCAACTTTTCATTTCCCCCTGAAAAGTTTATTTGCACTGGGCAGAAACTAGACATTTAATTAAACTTAGTTTTAAAAAAGTGGTGTTTACATATATTTATTAGTTCGAATTATGCAAGAAAACAACTCCAGCTTTTTTTTTTTTTTCCTCTAAGAAATTCTCCCTTGCTCATTAAAGTGTGAATAGCTGGATTCTTTTTCCTAACTTTCCAGAAGAAGCCAAGCACTACAGCACTAGTCACTACAGTTTATTTGCAAAGAAAATGGTTGAGAAAGTTATAAAATGACTGAAAAGAGGCTCTCCAGATGGCCATTTCAGTCTTAAATAAACATCCTTATTCTAACAGTAATTTAAAACAAGCTCAGTGGACTGCTCTAACAAAAAAGAGTCATTTAATAAGTCTGGATCTTCCAGCCAATCAAGCTCAAGGCCAACTACTTGCAGTTATTTTAAAGCCTTTTATCACCTGGTATATCAAGGCTAGGAAGGGAATCTCTGGGTGCAATTCCATGAAGGCAGAAACTAACCATGTCTAATACATGCAAGGTTTCTTAAAGAACCTCATGCTTTAAAGTGCTTACTCAATTTTGTTTCATTTTTTTACACTCCTATTATAGAGGAGTAGGGATCTGTTTCTAATTTTATTAGTTATACTTTCCTGCCGTAACTGCCTCTTTCAGAATAGCAGTCCACACAAACATCCAACAATTTTGTCATCATGAGACTCATGTAGAACACTGCAGTATTACTTTTCCCTTTTATTAGCAAGATGCAGGAGAGCACAAAAGTTAAGCAACCCGACCAACTGTCATATAAAAGTCAAAGACAAGCACTGCTGGTATCAAAACAAAGACTGACCTCAGCCTTAAGCCATCAAAGTTAGAAAATTTGGAAATAGGTTAAATATTCATAGGAGCACTATTGTTGTAAATGATATGCCAAAAGAAATTCCAGCTTCTTCCTTTCTTCCCTCAGATAAGGATACAAGAGTGCCTTATTTTGCATCTTGACAGCAAATAAAATAAATGCAGTTTTCTGTAACTGCAGTCTGATGTGAAATGGAGAAGTGATTTTTATGATGGGTTTATTATTGCAAACACACGTGTGGCTGCACCACTGTAGTATGACTTAATGACTTGGAACAGTATTACTTTGGGTAAAGGCTATCCAGAGTTCATTCTGTTTTCAAGCAAATACCTTTTAAACTGTATTTGCCACATTCAGGAGACCTGGAAGATTAAATGCAGCATGGATCCAGTAGGTAGTTTTCTCTTTCATTTACTATTTGCCTCCAACAGAAAACAAGCTAAAACACAGCAACAGCTTATTACAACTGCATGCAATTTTTATCTTTAAATTTCATCGCCACTACCAAATTAAATATGCCAGCAGTAGGACATCCTTGGTGTCAAAAGATCAAATGAACTTCTTAGCATAATTGGATTTATGTGGGGGTGTAGGCAGGGATGTGGGGACAACACCCAACACACTTGTCCTGTCCCTTCACGAGGTATTGTTTCTGAAATGATGAGATTGGGCTCCCTGGAAAGGTTGTGACCTCCAAAAGACAAGAACGCTATAAATCAAGATGAAAAATGTCATCCAGGACTCAGCAAAAGTAGAACTGCTGATTCAATATTTTTAAAGGAGTGTCTGTTCTCAGTCCAAATCTTTGAGGTCACTGTAGTGTAGCATTAACTATAAGGTTACTAAGTGCTTAGTAACACACATTTTATTCAAAAATGTATGCACAGAATAAACTAAATTACAGGTGTGCAGCACTGCCAGTAGAGTCAAAAAGAGTGATATATTATACTGATCCTTCAAATGAGCACCCTGTCATTTCCAAAAACAAGGCAGATCTTTCAAGAGAGGTCAAATCAAAAATACAAGCAACAGGACTAGCAGTTTTCATATACTGAATTTTCCCTATTTTAAAATAAATTAAGTTTTCAGAAGTCTTTTTGATCTTTACCAAGACTACACAACACGTTTTCAAGGGAGTTTTGAGAACTGCAAATACTTTCTACCAATAACACTTCTTCTTCATGGATCACAACTGAATTATACAGCAGTCATAAGAGTGCCAGGAAGTCACCTAAAGACTACACTGTGCTTAACAATAGATTCTTGTACTATTCTGAGGATTTGACACTACGGATGTACACCATAACTGAAAAAAATAATAGCAGTGCTAGTCTCCAGAGACATAAATTCAATGTTTAATACCACACATTTTTATGACCTAAAAACATGGTCTCGTTAAGTGGCTGCCTTTGTCATATTAATGTCTTATTTCATACAGCATATAATATTTTGACAGTTATAATGAAAACACTATTTTTTAAAAAATGTGACAGTAAAGACTGCATCAAGTGTATTTTTCCTGCATGAGTGCCATCAGCACGAGAACAAGAAGTGAATAGGAAAGCTAACAAATACTGCACTCTTTTTCCACTGATGCTCATCCTATAATCTTAATTGTGCCCACCATCACTTTAACTGCCTCTTACATTTAATACAATATTTCCCTTGATGATGATCCCTTATCATGTAATTTGCTTGCTCTCTGATGCGGGAAGAAGAAACTAAAAATCTTTTTTTTTTTTCCTTCTGCATTCCACTGCTGTTTTCTTTGCTGAGATTTTCTAATCCTTGCTGTTTTGTTGGTATCTTGCAATCTTTTTTACCTCCTAACAATGTGTTAGGATTGTCATCTCTTTTTTTTTCCATCTCCTAACAACTTTCAATAAAGGAATATCTTGACTATACTCTTTTCTGTACAGATACAGAGAAGAAGAGTAGTTACCCTCCATTGCTTCAGTCATAACGAAAATAACAGTACAACCACTTCAGAAAATTCACTGATTAAACTTCATCCTTCATAACAAGCACTCTAGTTATTAACAGTAACAGTAGTAATGACCTCTAAGTCTCCCCTTAATCCTACACATTAGTTTTTCTGATGGATCTATTACAGATTAATCTTAATCACTATATTAAGAAACAGTATGTTTTGAAAAGATAACTGGAAAATAAAACAGATCCCATTAAAACAGACAAATTTAAGATATACAATTTCAAACTGTTAATGATTTGTGAAGGACTCAGCAAAAGTTACTGAGAAAATTCCAAAAAGATATCAACTGTTTTAAAACCGAAATAAAGACTATTTTTAATGAATGGATGAATCTTACTAGAGGATGCATTCAATTCTACTAACTTAACATAAAGTTTATCTACATTTACCTGTGACAGACACAATTTCATTTCTTTTAATTTAAACATTCCTAATAGGTTTATAAATTAGAATCTTCTGATCTTAACACTTTGCACATAACTAATGAATAACATTCATTATCAACTAATAACCTTCATCAATTAAACAACAAGTTAGTACAAAAAAAGTTATACTCTGCATTTACATCTGACGAGTAACAAAAGAAGAGTTCTCTCTATTTAGTGAGCTGAAACAATGCTTCTAATTAATGTCTTTCAATGTTTTCAGGTTAATAGATGTCATCTTCATCCCAATCAATTTCAATTTGCATTTTTTAATTCACATATTAGAGGTAGAAAAAGCAATATCAGGATTCTTTAATTTTCCAAATCTCCAAAATTTTCTTAACTCTGAATAAGTCAAGCCAATTAAATGACATGACTGGATAAATCTTACACAAGGAATACACATCCCTCACTAACCTTTATCAAAAGCTGGGTTAGTCTTTCAACACACTCAACTTCCAGGCACTCATGTAATTACTTTCAGCAATTCAGTTTAAGACTTGTGCAATAATAAATATATTTCTAAACTTAATGAACACAGTAGTGTAAGCATGAATTGGACAATCCAAAATAAGCGAGGTACATGGCAAACCAATCTGAAGACCTGCTGTTATTGTTTAGCTTTGAAAGGAGTATCTTAAAACCCTACTGCACTTGCTTAAGCATTAAATTAAAGAGCAGGGAAACACAAAGAATGAGCAGAGAAACACAAAGAATATAAGGAATTCCTAATAGAAAAAAAAATGGGAAGGAACACATTGTTGACATTTAGGAATCACTTACCTCTAACACACTCTATCACTTTGGGTCTTTGAATTTTAGACTTGGGAGAGGGAGAGTTGAATCTCAGATACGGTGCTTTTTTAAGCGTGCTACGATGGCCTTGGTAAACTGGTTTTCCATAAATTTGGCTGAGATACTCTTCATTTTGTACCACTGCACTTTGACCAACAGGTTCCTATCACAAAAAAAAAAAAAAAAGTGTTTACAGTTCTTAATGTATGAAAATTTGAAAACAAGAGTAGTGCTACTAAAGTCTAGGGATAAAAAAAGAAAGAAGCTTTGCAAAATGACATTGCATGCACACATTGAAACTTCTGTATACAGAACACCAACAGCCAGATGAAATAGCAGGTTCTGGATAATCCAAATTTGTAACATAACAATTAATTTTACATTGTTATGCAAGGACAAATCTGGCAAGGAAAAAAAACACTGTACAGGACCATCGTTTTCATTTAAAATTACTAGTCACACAAACATTTTTTTCACACACATTCTACAACCTAAAGCAAAGCAGTCATTACCAAAAAGGAAGTAATTATTTGGGAACTCACATCTGCCCTTTTTTCCTTCCTCTGCAAACTTTCAGAAGAAAAGTAAGTTCTAAAACTCTGTTTGCTCATCTTATCTTCTGCTTGCTTCTGCAATGGCTTAGCTACAGATAAAAGCTTCTTTGTTGAGCATCCTTGAATTTTCTGAGGTTTTGATTTACTTTCTTTATTGGTCTTCATAGCCTTCATGTTCGGGGCTCTCCTGATCCATGGGACCTTTTGATCATATT
Source organism: Aythya marila (assembly GCF_965140915.1). Classification (NCBI taxonomy): domain Eukaryota; kingdom Metazoa; phylum Chordata; class Aves; order Anseriformes; family Anatidae; genus Aythya; species Aythya marila. The sequence goes on along the minus strand of NC_139046.1, from coordinate 5,102,059 downwards.
TCACTTGCTCCATATCATTTCTTACCATTTCAGCCTAAAGATAAAACAAACATAGCAAAAGGAGATTTTATCTTCAAGGCTATCAGAGGAGTTTGTGGATAACTTTGAAGATCTAAGAAGTGGCCTGTTTTTTTATGTTAGCGAGCAACTGCGACCAAGTGATTTTCATTAAGCAATGAATGTTTTTGAACAGAGGCAAATATTGTGTTATAGCAAACTACACACCAGTAATTATAAGCAGTTTTCTCATGTTTTTAAGCTGTGAATGAATCATGCTTAATTATCAACATGAAAGAACAATGTGAGATGTAAAAGCATGATGCAAGAAACCTGAACTGATTTTTTCCCCAGAAATCCATACCTGGATTTCTGCACTGATTGCCTTAATCCACTCATCCACAGTCTTTCTGATACGAATCTCCTCCGACATATCTCTGAAATAAAAGAAGGAAATATTTTAGGACAGTGCTTCTTAAATTGCACTGATCCATTCCTGGGAATGTAGTGGAACATGTTCCTTTTCTACAAACATAGAAACAAAAACCCAGAACACAGAGAAAGTAGGATTATGCATGTCTACAGTCTCCAAAAGACACTGAGCATACTTTACCTGAACTTCCTAAGCCTAAATGTGTTCTTACATGATGCCACCTACAAAAATTCTCCTGTTGATACATACTAACATTATTACAAAGATCTACGAACAAGTGGAAGCCACGTGTCAGTTCCTATTTTGATCAGAAGTTGGTAAAACAGGACTACAAAAACATTTCTACTCAAAAGATAAAAAGCAGATGACAAAGATTATCACTTCTTCTAAAAGATAATTATAGCAGATATCATATCTGAAAGATCTTTACATGAAGAGTCACCTTCCTCAATATTTCAGTTGGAAAACTATGATTGATTGAAATACATGTATTTAACACAACTGACTACCAATTGACAAGCAAAAGTTCAAAAAACAAAAGATCTTCTGTGTGATGACTAATTCTTTAACATTTACAGGCTTACGAAGCCTCTTCAGCTCTGAATGATGATGTTATTCTTTTGTCTTCCTATTACTGCAAATTGTCTACAAAAAGCTAAGTGAGTTTTTTAGTCCCTGCTACTGACAGCTGAACAGTTTGTCCAGTTGTCAGTCTGAGAATTCAGCTTCAAGTTCCGGAGCACAGAACATCCAAAGAAGTAACAGGTACCTATCAAAAAAATTAAATTCACATCACAAGGTTCAAAAAACATTTCAAGTTTAAGAGTATCACATTATGACTTCTAAGAAGAGTCAATCAATACATACTTTCTTTCCCCCAGGGAACTGCACTAGTTCTTCAATAAATGGCATTCAAAAATTTGTAGGAGAGGTAATAAAAGGTGAGCATGTGGAATGAATAGTCACACAAAGCTTTGAATAATAGGGTCTAACCTGTTCGTTGTCAAGGCATTAATAAATGAATACATGGCATCCCCATCTTTTGCGCGAATAATGGCTTCCAAATTTTCTTCAAGAACTTTTTTACTGCTTTGAACTCCTCTCAAAATCCTTTCAGCATCCCTCAGTAGAGATTTTGGTGCTTTAACATTTTGAAGGATGGACGGTTTAATGAGCTGACGATGTTCAGGAAGATCAGATGCAATAGCAGTTTTTTTTGACTGAAATAGAAACAGAACCACTACCTTTTAATCAGAGCTTTTAATTCAGTTTGCTACACACTGATCAGAATTCTTATTAATCTGTTATCTGTTCAAGTCCCAGCAGATGAGATACTGTCCACGTGTACTATCAGCAGCTTCAATCACACAAGAACTTTCAGTAGAATGCAAATACATTTAAAAGTCAAGAGGCATAAGAACTAAAAGGTCTCAGATGCTAATCTATAACATAGCAACTAGGAGAAGCAATGCAAACAAAGCAAGTACGTGAAAAGGTGGCACTCTGGATATATGCAGGAGGTACTACATGGAAATCTATTCACGTAATAGTAAAGTATAATTAAAAACATAGTAAAAAACAGAAGACTACTAAATATATGCACTCATTTGGCATCGTTGTCCCAAGAAGCACCAGGCAATATATGTAAGTTTTAAGAGCAAACCACCACACCTCAGCATTCACTATTATCCTCTCCCCCTGTTTTTTTTAATTTTCATAAGAAACAATGAAGCAACTATCAGCTTTTTACTTATGTATTCTTATGAATTTCATCTAAGAAATACAGATACACATTCAACCTTAAAATGATGTAGACTTGCTTATTAGACCCAGAGCATGAAATGGCAATTATATTAGCAAAATTAGCATTCCACACCATGCCTGTTCGAGGAGGAAACTTTCTGACTTCTACATCATTCCCTCAAGATAGCTCATGAAGACTGAATAAGATAAGAAAATGAACAAGTTACATCTTACTCTGAGTAATGTCATCTGTACATAACAGCAACTTTTTTTTTTTAAAAAAGAAAGATATGCAATAGTTACCATAGTGTTATCTCACTGCAAGCTCATTCAAAACAGTTTCAGTACTATACTCTTAAAAAAATAAGTTCAAAGTATACCTTAATAAGATCATTCATGTCTGATTTCCATAAATCTGCTTCCTAAAAAGACAGAAGAGATACTGAAATGTACATAAAAGACAGAGCTGTCAAGGTAAAATCTAGAGTGGATATCCAATCAATTTAAATGGGCACAATGAATTTCTTGTGAACATTTAAACCTCACTAAACACTTCTTTTGGGTTAGAGCACCACCTTCTGATCCATCTCCACCTATCTCACTTACCTCAGACCTTCCAGTTGCTCATCGTAAGCTAGTGGTCATTCATCCCAAGCATTTATTTTGTAACTCTACAGATCTCAAGCAATGAAAAGTCATTAGCTAAGTACCTAGTTGACTCAACACTACATTTGTTGAAGTCATCTTTGTCTTCCTAGTGACATTTTTTCTAAAAGAAAGAAAAAAATTGAAACCATTTACATCCCCTCTTTCTTACCCACCTTTCCTTTTCCTGTCTCACCCTGTTCTTTGCCTATACTAGGGTATGTTATTCAACTGAAGTTTTTAGGAGTAGTGACATGCAGATATTTGTGATGTAAAAGGGGCAAGTGACATTGGCTCTCTTACTAATAAGAAAAGTTAAAAATGCCGTCCACTAACATGTTACAAAAATCTGTGAAATGGGGTATCAACTGTATCAACTATACTGTAAGACACGATGAGATTAAGCTATGTTTTCTGAAGATACAGCAACGTTTTACATAAAGAAATGGCAAAAAGAGAAAGGAATCTGCTTAAATCATCCCTAATGCTAAAGTACATGAGTAGAACATCAAGCTTTCCCAAATGGAGCTGTTACATCAGCTCTAGCTCTAACATCAGAGGAAGAGAACCATCAGAAAACAAGCACTGAAAATATCCAAATACCTTTGAAGAAAATGAATAAATCTTTTTTTTTTTTCCCCACTATCTTATATATGGTAGAATGTCAGTAAGTGCCTCTACAGTACACCATTACCCAGGCTCAAATCCCTTCCACATAAAAACAAAACAAAACAAGCAAACAAAAAAACCACTATTTCATGCTATTGTGAACAAATGTCAGTCTTGTAAGTTTTTCTCATCAATTTTTATTCCCCTTATTCAAACTCTGGGACATTCTAACACAATGTACTTTACCTGTACAATGTTGTGCATTTGTTCTCTTAACTGGCCAAGATCTTCAAGTAAATCTTCTGTTTTTTTCACCGTTTTCTCAATCGAACTGCAATTTTGGAAGGGTCTTTCAAAAGCAGGGCATGAGTCTACATGCGAAGCTGTAGGCCTGATAGGAGAAATACTTGTTATTGTAAGTTTCATGGCTCCTCGCATAGCCCAAAAAAATAGCTGGCTGACACTGCACATGAACTTACCAAACCTTTATGCAAAACAGAATTTGCTTTTTCATCTTAGGTTACAGACAGGTTACCGAGTTCTCTGTTTATTGCTTAACACCTTGAGCTGTATGACTGCATTTTGAACAGTGAAACTGCATTTAAAATTCAGATCTAGCAGAGCAGCATTTTATCTTTGAAAACCTGTCCATTTGAAACAATTCATATATTTGTTCATACCATCATAAGGCAGTACATCTTTAGGTATTTCTCAGTATATTACTGAAATCATGACATTCAACTATTGCCTGAAGAAAAATGTGTTTCAAATTTGATAGCTAAGAAAATTTCTTAACCTATTCTAAAGCTTGGAAACTGATGCTGCTCCTTCCCAATAAAGTATTCTCATACAGCTCCCATAAATAGACAGCTTAGAGTCTCACTGACAAGAGAATGCTGCATAGCCAGCTTCCTCACACTACTCCCCAAGCCACTGGGATAGAAGAAATATGTTCAGAAGGCAGAAAAGCACTCCAAGTGATACCCACTCACCTCTGAGAATGGTGTTACAACCTGCCCGCCAACTAGCTTTCATCTGCTTTCAGTATGACAGAAACGCAAAACCATCACAGAAATGCTTGGGCTCCAGTGTTTTACTTCAAGCATAGCTTTATCAGACTCAAGAACCACCCCAGTGATTCAGTTACATCATCAATCTCGTTAAAATTAACAAACAAAAAAAATCTTCCTCATTTTAGGGTTGTTGCAGTTATTTACCTGTCTACCATGGAATGCCAGCCCGTTTGATCATTGTTTAACGTTGCCCTCTCAGAAGGATCCCTTTGTCTTACTAGAGTTTCTTGAGGATTCAGAATATGCTCAAGAAGTCTCCCTCCACCTACAGCAGAGGAAAAAGTTATGTGTACCATTAAGTTTGTTCAATACATATAATACTTTCTTTTCATAGAATCACAGAATAGTTTGGATTGGAAAGAACCTTAAATATCATCTAATTCCAGCCCCACTGCCATGGGCAGGGACGCCTTCCACTAGATCAGCTTGTTCAAAGCTCCATCCAACCTGGCCTTGAGCACTTCCAGGGATGGGGCAGTCACAGCTTCTCCGGGCAGCCTGTTCCACTGTCTGACTCTCCTAGTAAAGAATTTCTTCCTTACAGATGTAATCTAAATTTCCCGTTTTAATTTAAAACCATTACATCTTGTACTTTCACTGACAGAGTCCCTCCCCAGCTTTCCTGTAGGCGCCCTTTAGGTACTGGAAGGATGCTCTAAGGTCTTCCCTTCTCCAGATTGAACAAGCCCAACTCCCTCAGCCTGTCTTCATAGGAGAGGTGCTCCAGCCCTTTGATCGACTTTTTCTTTTCCTTTCCAAGTATTTCATTATTCTGTAACACCCAACAAGGATAGCAAAAATAACGTTGCTTTTTTTTTTTTTTAAATAAACGCTTACTTTAGATATGATAAATCACATAAAAACATTCACACAGATCTATCTTACTGTGATTGCTTTATATTAGCAGGGTCAAAAAACAGATAAATGAAACCATGACAAGCAATTAACAGAGTCACAGAGGAACATTTTGTCCATAGGGTCACAGATTTGTTCTTCTTCCTTCACCTGGCTTCTTTTATTCTTGGGCCCAGAGAACAAAGTAACAGCATTGAAAAAAAGAGAGACAGAAGCAGCAATCTAAGAAAAATCTGATGAAGACACCAACTGGCATTTTGTCCGTGATGTTACAAGTACAATGCCTGGATCTTTTAAATGGCCTTCTTCTGTCTTAGATCCTCAAGCAATTCTCCTAAACACCAACTAAAAAGGTGCTTTACTTTTTGACGAAATGTTCAAAACCAAGTTTCACACCACTAAATTGATCTCAATTAGTAAAAGAAAATGACTCATTTTGCTTTGCACATACTATTTTAATTACTGTAACCCAGAGACCCTGTGGATGCATTTGTGTGAAAAAAAAAGTAAATTAAGCTGGTGATAACGAAATTCTTGAGTAGCTTTCCCATTTTACATTATTTTATATCATCTTCTTTAAACCTGACAATGAATAGTCATTGTCTTTAACTTTTCAGGTCACAGTATATTTCGGCGACAAATTCTGTCTAAAGCTATAGGATAGCACGGTACTGTCATTAAATCTTTAGTTGGTTATGAGTAGCTGACATTTCCAACATGAACCTTTCCCAAACGCACTTTCCAATATTCTGAGTGTAAGCATCTAAGTGCTAGCAACACAACACCTCAAAAAAGGGAGGAACACACAGAATAAACCCCAGACCATACTGTTCATGCCACTGAAGGACAGGAGTAACTTACTCACCATACCTTCATGTGTGGATTTGGGAACATTTTCCTTTTCTGTTATAGGGTTTTCTTTCCTTGAGATTTTCACATTTTTTGATACAGGTTCTGGAACATAACTCCGAGGAACTGGTGTCTTTAGAGGAGATTTTTGTGTATGAATGCCACTACTCTGGAATTGACTTGAATAGGCTTCAGAGGGGGGAAAAATATATATAGTTATGTAAATATGTTAAGAATTCTCTTAATATGAAAACAAATTTGGAGAAAAAATGCATGCCAACATTAAGAAATTTTCACAGAAATGCAAAGTAATTTTTTATCTAGTTCTGTAATAAACAGGAAAAAAAATGTCATATTTCCAAGTACTATCATAAAAGGATCAAAGCAAGAAAAAAAACACTAATACTATGAGCTAGCTCAATACAAGCTTCTACAAAGTTTACTTCTCAGAAAAGTTATTTTGTGTAAATCTAGGCCTCACAAACAAAATCAAATTGGTGCAGACTATGCAGTTAGAAAGCACCAAACTCTCTCTTTAATTTAAACTGGAACATTTTCAGAATAAGTGTTTTATGATATATACTATATTATGCTGTGAAATCAATTATACAGAAGAAATGTTTACTACTCTCTGCTAGTGCAGTGTGTAATCTAGTATTAACTGAAATAAAATCAATGCAAAACTAACACTGACATTAAGATATTAAGAATTTGTCTTCACCTGGGACAGGTGGACCTCTGGTAGAAAATAAATTCTTCTGACATGAAGATACTTCACTGTTAGTAAGCAATTGCTGTTCTGCCTTCTCAGGCTGTTTTGTCACAAGACTGGAAGATGGTAGGCCAATTTGCTGTAAGCCACCCATGTTGACTACAGAGCTAATGAGATGAGACTAAAAGAGAAGATTTATAATGAATTTCTTATACATACATTAGTTTCTCAAAACTCTAAACATGAGCACTTATCATGTAATCATATTAATCAGATTTTGGCATGATATTTAGAAGAAAAAAAAAAAGCATTTACAGCAGCCACAGAACACAGATATGGTTGCATATCTCTTCCTTTCAAAGAAGCATGCAAGACTGTCCAAAGAAACAAACTGTAGTTATCCTTAGATTTTTAGTCTGACCAGCTAGTTATTAAATGAAAGTTCCCTCAATTAGCAAAGGTCTAACCGATTTCTTAGCGAAATGTTCTCATTCCCGCAATTTTTGCATTAACTTTCTGCAGACAGAAGCATTACTGGGGGTGAGGGGTGCAGCAGCAATCTCGAACTGGTAGATTTCAGATTTTCCAGAACCAGAAATAAACTTTTCCCCAGAAAGCTTGTGGCTTATGCACTGGCCTCTGGATCATTCTTTCTTTCTAAAACTAAGATCTAAATCAAATTTTAAAAACAAATGGTTATAATATTAACACTGAGATTGGAAGAAATGATTAAGCAAAAGCTTTTGCCACCTTACATAGATACCTGAATATTCATTTGTTGTTCCTGTAACTTTTCCAAATGCTGGATCCGTTGCTGCATTAAAGTATTCATTTGTTTTTCAAGCTCACCAACTCTTTCATGGCACTGGGGATTCTCATACTGAGTCTTCGTATTTGTTTGCCGTTCAACAACACGCTGCAGGTGTCTGTCAGTCTCCTGTAGTTTATGAAGTAATGCTGAAACCGAGTTAACTTTTGCTTCCAAATCATTTTGAACCTGTGGAAAACAAACAAACAAAAACCACCTTACTGTAAAAGAGGTGCAAGCGTGAAGAAAGCAAAACACCCTTCCCATCATCACGGATGGATTTGCTTCCCAAAAGACACAAAAAAATACCAGTTGGCCTTAATGTCTGGTGGCTTAGCAGTACTACTAAATTCTTCTAAAGGATAAATTAAATGGTCTCTGTCCATAGTCAGCCAAAACCCGCTTGGTCAAATCCAAGTTAGCTTTCTCTGCTGTAATGGTAAGTCTGAAATCACTAGCACAGAAAATATTCAGTTTTCTTTGGTTCTGCCATCAATCACTTCAACCTTCCTTAGAAGATCTATTATTTCAAAGTGGGCAAAGAACTAATATTGCCACAAGCTACTTACTTTGAGAAGCGGAGCTGTGGTAGCAATGGCAGCAGCAGTTGCTGCTGCGATGGTTGTTGCAGAATCAGCTTCCTTGTGTGTTGGCCTGGTGTCTTGAGTAACAGTTTCCTTTCTTTCAGTGGAAGCATTTCCTAAGAGCTGTACCTTCACCTCCTTAAATACAGGAGTATTCTGAGTTCTGTAAAAATAAACAAGTTCCTATAAAAAGCATTGAAAGCAATGAGAAAGCATCAAAATGCCCTCCAAGCAAATGGTTTCCTACATTTAGCACTGGAATCACTACATATATAAGCATTTCTCCTTCATTTCCTTCTTCTTGATATCCAAGAAAAAACAAATTTTCTGATGTTTTAGTATGGCACAAGAAATTTCTTGGGGTTATGTTATGGTTTATAGTATAAAAAGCACTTTCATGTGATGACTGCAACCACAACGAAGGATGTGTTTACAGGTTATATTTTGTGTAGTCTTCCCAAATAATTTTTGATTTTGAAGATTTCCAGCCTATGGATAAACAGCATATATTCTTATAGGTCTTTAAAAACCTCCTATATGAGTTTGGTACTAGATGGCTTATCCGTTGGAACAAATCTTGCCTGGCTCTTGTATCATGAAAACATTAATTCAAGTAGTTTAAAGACATTACAAAGATATGCAAAATAAAAAAGATATTTCGTGACCCTTGATTGACAAAATAAACTGAAAACACCTTCATAGACAGAAAAATGCTAACAGAGAAAAATAAATGATATATAATAAATAATATAATAAAATAAATAATAATTCTTCCTTACCAGCTATATATATTTTGGAAGAAACTGAGGAAGTATGTACTGTACACACAAAAATAGAACAACACAGACTTACTTTTGCTTTAATACTGCTCTCAAAGCCTCCTTCTGTCCAGTAGCATACTGAGAAATAAAAACATCATCTGTGTGGAAGGACAAAAAAACATTTTGTTAGGTTAACTGACACAAAGCATCTATTGTAGAAGTAGACACAAAGTGTTTTTGAAGTAACAGGTAGGCAGTAAGCTTCAGGTAACATTTTTACATGGTATCAAATGTCGTTATCACTAAAACACATTTTGTTATGCTCTGAAAATGACAATGACGTTACCTTAACTTTGTAAAATGTTAAAGAGATTGCTATATAAAAGGCAGCTAGAGCTCAGACTACCCATTTAGTAAAACGCTGCAAATTTCAACTTGAAATTAATGTAATTAAAACGGTATTTTAGAACTGTGAATGTGTTTTCTCATAGTCGTCATGAATAACAACAAAATATTTTAATAGCTATTAATCATGCTACAAAGTTTGCAGTCTCTCCTGCATCTACTGTTCACTGAGCAGAGGTACTGACCCAAGATGCAGCAGGTTCACAGTTTCATTCCTGCTAATTAGCCATGCTGATAAGCCAGCCAGTCGCTACCTCTGCAAGTCACAGAAGAGGAAACTAAAGTACTGCTTCTTGGCCTTATACAGACGTAACAATTCTTGTTCCTTTTCTCTACCCAGCCACGGATATCCAAGAAACCAAAGGGAACTTTCCCTTATCCAAGGGAAAGGCATCAACAATGCGATTTCCTAGGCAGCTAAAAATATACTCTTTATAGTGTAGGTTGCTTGCAGAACACATACATTTGTAGTTGCAACATTTAAAAATGTAAATTACAATTACCTCCATTTTTAGCAAAGACACCTCTGAATATTTGCACTCAAAATTTTCTATACTGAAGAATATCCAAGATAAAATTAAAGCTTGTTTTCCCTCTAATCAATCTTCCTATGAAAAAAGGGCTGTCTCAGTATAGCAACTTGTCTTACCTTTAGGGCTTCTGCTATCTTCCAGCAGCACTGAACAATTTTCTTGTACTGCAGCTTCTTTAGGATAACCCTTCAAAACAAGAAGAGCAGAAAAGCACACATCAAAGCCTGTGGTAACAGGGTAACAGTAGCCAAAATTTTACAAGCAGATGGAATTTCTGAATACCTAAGTATAAGGAATTCCACAGTAGTAACACATGGTCATGAAACAAGATACGTTAAGGCTTACCTCCACCACAGAACCATGTGGGCTTTGTAGTCAAGAACTCACAAGACATTTTAGGAACAAAAAGTACAAACACAATTAATGTATGTATTCTGAGTGCTGATTTAAAAAAAAAAAAAAGTATTGTTCTCATTTATAGCCAAAGAAGTAATAGCGAAATTACAAATATTCAGGCTTTGTACCTGATGTACCTAATCTCAAATAATTCGGGACTGGCCATGCTCATAGAATTAAGCTCATGTGCCACTGACTGTGGAACTGAAGGGACGGAGATGAATTTCCTTGAAGTGGAAACCATCAATAATCAGAGTCACCAAGGAGTCAGAAAGCTAAGTTAGAAAGGTAAAAATCTCTTCCTTAACCATGTTTGATGGTGTTGCATTGTAAAACAGTACTGCACCATACTTTTGAGAACTTTCATTCATCTTACTAAGTCTACTGAGCCATGAGGGGACTTTGCTGCAATCTTTTCACATTGCAGACTCATTTTATCCTCAGGCATGCTCATTACTGAATGGAAGCCCTCTAGACAAGTCTACACTGCACGGAAGACACAATAAATGAATCAAAGAAAAGTTAATCTTTTAATTATAAGCATTAAAGAGTTCCAAATAAACTGATGCCTATTTCAATACCTACTTTAAGAAGAGGAAAACAAAACAACACCAACGAAACAAGAAGCTTTAGGTTTTTCTAACAAATATTGTGCAATGTGCAACAGCATTTTCAAAGGAGGAATTGCACTAACATTTAAAACTATACCTGGGTATTAACTATGCAACAGGTAGCAGTGCAGTAAATAAATCTCCTCCAAACACTTCAGCAGGAAGATCTGCTAAGCTTTTACAGAAGCTGCAACTTTTTGAGAAAAACACTGTTCTCTTACTCCAAGATTGCAGGAAGCTACGGTAACTTTTCTTACCATTTGTGATACAAACAGGGGCTCTGCAGCAGTTTCTACTGAAGGAAGATGCTCTGGGTGTCCTTTAGCACTTTGGACTCCTAAAATAAAAGCAATTTTATTGTAGTTACCATGATTTTGAATGCATTCTCATTGTCTCTTAACTCAAATCTCAAGCTCTTCTCTGTATCGTTGAATATCCAAATATAATGACTTTCCTAACACAAATGACCACAGTCATCAACCTGAAACTTCCAAATGTCAACAGATTCTGTGAAACTGGATTATAGGCTTGTTCTACAGTACATTAAAAACTCATTGAAGAAACAGAGCACCTGAAAAATCAACAATGTCTAGTGAAAAATCAAGTCTAAGAATCATAGGAACACAGAAAATTACTTGTTTAGAGAGACAGTAATACTTATATGGCACATCTTACAGAATGACACTGAGTACGGTACACATTTTATTACTATCAGACTAGTCTGCCTTCCTAGCACTATGAAACTAACACCTGTTGAAGCTGTTTGAGCCCTGATCCTCAAAAACTTACAAAAATCCCTTTCTAAACTCCAAAGACTGTAATTTACAAAGACTAATTGATTTTTTAAAAGTCAGTAAATAAATACAAGGAATAGTGTAGCTGGCTAGATCAGCAGCACTGTATGTGTAAGTTTTGAATTTGAACAGCACGTGGTACAGCGCTACAGCTTTTTATATGCTGGGAATACGACATCTTAACTGTAAAATTTGTGACAAAGAAAAGGTACAACGATTATTTTATTAAAAATAAATAAATAGTTAATGCTACCACAAATAGTTTTTTAAAAGTTACAGCAAAGGATATACTTTTTCATTTTTTGTACCTTGTCTACACAAGACTCATCAGTACAGACACTTGATCTAGTGGTTAAGTTGTTGAGTTTCAATAAGTTTCCCCTCTAGGTCCCTGCATACAGATAGTTTTATCCTCTGATGCTAGCTACCACCTTTCCTGCCTAACATATTTTGAAATGTGATGCTCTGATGGCCATGATTTTTTTCTGATTAGACAGACTCTGAACGCGGGGTCAGGACTGGAGTTCAGTTCATGGAGCTCTGACCCTGCAGGAGTCACCCTCCACAGGGAAAACACAGTTATAGCTATAAAAGCTAGAGAAAGCAAACACAACCTTTGAAAAAGCGCTGTAAAAATCACAGAATCATTTAGGTTGGAAAAGACCTCCACGATCACTTAGCCCAACCTCTAAGTGCTGATGTCGACAGGATGAGAAGACGAAATAACTTCCTAAATTATAAAGCGCCCTATAACTGGAACCAACGCGGTATGATCCTGCCGCGAAGCTACCACACCCGTACCTCGTGAGGCGCTGCCGGCCAGGACATCAGCCGGCCTGCCGCACGGAGCCCGGCCGGGCAGCGAGGCCGGGGGGCCTCTCCCCAGAGCCGCACGGGCGGCGGGGCCGGCAGAAGCCGCTCCGCGAAGCTTCTTCACAGCGACGGCCACTGCCTGACGGCGGCCGCCGGCCCCCAGGGGCTGCTCGCAGTGGACGCTGGTGGAGCGGACAAGGACGTCGCCGGCCGTGAGGCTGCCCGAGGAGTCTTGGCTGATGCTGGAGTCGCTTTCCCCGTCCATCAGGCTCCCGCAGCGCGGCTCCCGGCGTTTTGCGTCTGGGAATAAAAGGTTAAAGAAAGGATCCGGGCACAACCCCTCAGGGCAGGGCCGGGCCTAGGCCGCGGCCCGCACCCGGTTACCATGGCAACAGCGCCCGGTGCTGCCACTTCCGGCGCTGGGGGGCCGGGAAGGTAAAGCTGGCGGTGGGGGGTCGCGCTCGCAGATTCGCCACGCCTGGTGGCGAATCGGCGGATCCCGCGTCTCTCCCTCCCCTCCCCGCGTGGCCGGCTCGTGGCGGGCGGGTGAGTGCGCGCGCGGGCGGCGGGAAGGGGGGGGGGGGGGGGAGCGCTGTGGTGAGGGGACGGGGGGGTGGCGGGAATGGGGTCCCTGTGAGGGCTCCGCCGCTGTTTGTGGGGGTTTTGCCCCGTTTTGTGCCGTTTCCAGGCGTGTTGAGGCGCCTCCGTGGTGTTGTGCGCTTAGAGCGGGGAGAGGACAAAATAAAAATGAAATTAAAGCCTCGTGTGTGTGGTGCCCGCCCCGCGCTCGCCGTTGGGTCTCGCCCTCAGTAAAACCCCAGAATCGTGAAGGGTGGAAAAGACAAAACCTTCAGGATCATCTCATCCAGCCTTTCTCCTCTGCCAATGTCACCCGCAGCACCACGTCCTGCCGTTCCCAGCAGTGCTCAGCTCCCAGCGACAAGGTTGAGGGGGAAATAAAAATAAAAATCACAACGCTGGGCTTGTTTAGTTTCCATGGGAAGAGTCCTGTTGACTCAAGATTAGGTAATTGGCACAAATGTTCATTACGTGAGTGGGGAAAGAAAGCACAAGTTCCTCAGTGGAGTTTGCAGCGTGTATCTCGTGTAGGAACGGCTGGGTGTAAATGGAGGCAGGCTCCTCAGCTGTACATAATGATAATTTTTGGTTATTATCGCTTAGGAGTTGTGTTTGTGAGCCCTCTGCTTCCAAAAGTCTGCAGATACAGCTGGGGAAATCATGTTCTCACCTGTACACAATTTTAGGAGAGCTCTGATATTTGTATTTCTGGCTCCTGGTAGATGATTGACCCATACTTAGCGATCCTTAAACTAACCGCTGCTTTTGTTTAATGAAGTACCTTTACCTTTTTAAAGAGAAGCTGTGACTACCTGGTGATTTCAAGTCTCCATGGCAGCAGCAGAAAGAAATATTAGGAGTGCTTTCCAGGTTCTCAAACAGGGCGGGGAGTTGGGGTTGGGCTTTCACAGAGAATAGGTTTGAACAGGCTGAACCCCAAGTTCTCCTTAATTGTTAATTAGGCTCAGAGAGTCTTATTTTCAAAGTACATCTCTCTTGTACGTAAAAACATGTCTGGAGGAGCACCAGGGCCCTTTGAGAAGGGAGACCCCCCAGCTATTGCTGCTTTCCCCATGATCCAAAGCACGTGGACCGGGAGGCCCCCTGACACCATCACCCACTGCCCTTCAGAGCTGTCTGCTTCCTTCGGTGTCAGGTGTTGAAAGGTGCAATGGTGAATTTTGAAATTGCATTTATCCTAGAGGAAAGTAAGGCAGACTGTGTGGGCTTAAACCCGAGGTGTGCTGGAGCTGTTTGAGCAGCTAGGTAAGGAGCTGGGTCCTGTGCCAGTTCTGTTCTGGGCTCTGGGATCACTTTTTTTGGTGTTTCACAGGGCACTACAGCCATATAATTTCACTGTCTGCAGTGTAGAAAGTGTAAAATACCTGTAGAGGGACTAGTGCTTCAGACATTTAAAACCAGATAGTGCCATTGGGCTGCTTCGAATCGGAGCTATTTCCCAAGTGTGACAGCTTGGTGGAACTTCAAGCTTGCCAAAGCAGTGACAGAAGAACAAAAGATCAGGTTTGTTATAAACAGACAGTGAAGCAATACACAGTGTGAGAAAACGGCACTGACAGGAGCTGAAGCTTTTTGCTCTCTGTGTTTGGGAGAGGACAAAAGTCTTCTCTGTTCTCAGTGTGTTTTAGTTGCCTGTTTAATAATCTCCTTAAAGTGACTTGGCAGAATTGTCTGTTTTTTTGTTTGTTTTTCATTTCTTGTAACAGACTGGGAAATGAGAGTGGAGATGCCATCCATTTTCACTAGTTGTCCCAGAGGATAATCGCGTCCTCTTCTCTTAAAACAAGTTAGAGCTTACATTAACCCAAGTAATGCTTTGTTTCTTCTCAGTAACCTTATTTTGCAGGTTCTTTTTTAAAAGAATAGCCTGTGTAGTTTATCTACCCATGGTAAATCGTGGTCATGGGGACAGGTATCTTAAATGCAAAATTCATGCGTGTTCCTTATCTTTAGTCCCTGAATTCTATCACCACACACTTCCTATGTAGTGATAAAGTGGAATTTTAACAGGGAAATATCATAATTATTCTGCTACTGGGAGGAGGAGGGAGAATGCATACTTGCAAGAGCTCCATAGTGCTGTTTAGTTGCTTGGTTTTCTTTCTCTTGTAGAAGTTTTGTCTTTTTGTTCTTGTTCAGAAGGCTGCTTACCCTCTCCCTTCCCCCCCCTACTCCTGCCGAGGGACTGGAATAGTTTAAGCTTTCTAAAATACGGATGTCTGGCTCAAAATTTGACAAAGCATAACGCAAGAATAATTACAAGTTGCCCTTGCTACAGGGCTAGATGAACTCTTCACAATTTACACTTTGGTACTATTTTTATTTCCACTGGCTATAGTGAATAAAACTGAAGGAGCTTGTTCTCTTCAAGGTATAACATTAACTTGTGCTATCATCTGCAAAAGGTCCTGGGTAATATGTAAAATAAAGGAAAAAATGACTAGGTTTCACTGTTCTAGGAAGCCTGGAGGTTCATTTTCAAGCCTTAACTTGTTTACGGTGTCGAATTAGGAATGTGAGCCTTCCTTCAGGATGCTTGCTTAAATTCTTGCATCCCTGGCTGCTCACTCTTCCATTTATATTTGTTTGTTTGTTTTCCTTTAAGGCTGTTCTCACTCCTTTGTGATTTCTTGCATTTAACTTGCTGTATAAAAGACTGGCACGTTCACTGTGGTTGAAGGGTTTGGTGAGAATGCAGCTGCACAGCAGCAGTGTGTCTGCTTCTCTGATCCACACTGACCGATTCAGAGTTGTTACTTTTTTATACTTTTTCTTACAGTTTTTACAAATGGCATCTAAAGTCACTGAAATTACAAGGCTAGATAATGTTAGGGCTTGCTTTTCCACCACTCTGCTTTTACTTTGTGTCTGAAAACATTTATGATTTTTTCTCTTCCCTCCATAGTCACTTTAACAGTTTGAAATACTTAAAAAGTGTTTAAAGGACAGCAGTTCGAGGTGGATCTGTGAAGATTTAGTATCCAGAATTATCTGGGATGTTCTTTTAATTGCATACATTTCAAATAGATAACTTTCCTTCAAGTGGGTGGCTTGAAAGTTTGCTAGCAACTTTGCCTGTAAATACATTTTGGGAATGTATAAATTTCCATTCTATTGTAAGACGTTGCAGTTGGGATGTGTGCTTTTGTGTCAAACTCAAGTTGTGTCTTCAGAACAGGTGACTGAATCACAGGCAGCAGAATATGGCTGGACAAATATCGGAAACTGATCAGATCAAGCAGGTAAGATGCTGTATTCACGAGCAGTGGCTTTGAAGATCTTGTGTTGCTTTGTCCCATAGAGTAAAAGCAACAGGGCCTGGAGAAGGAGAAAAGGATCTTTCAGTTCTCTTCTGAGATGAGATGAGATTTGTTCTGTAACAACCAACATTTAAACATCTGACCACTGATGCTGTGTAACGCCTGGTTTATTTGAGCACTAACAGCATTTTGTGCCGAATCTAATGACTGACAGTAACATCTTCTAGTGACTTGTCATTTAAATCTTAATGTCACCAGATGGCTCATGAAACTGTGTCTAAGAAAAATTGATGTAGATTTTTAACACTCATTGTGTGTTCAATTTTTATTTATAGTTCAAGGAGTTCCTGGGAACATACAATAAAATCACAGAGAACTGCTTCCTAGATTGTGTAAAGGATTTCACTAGTAGAGAAGTTAGACCAGAAGAGGTATGTGAATGTTTCCTATGTTTTTAATTACCTTTTGGTAGAATTTCTGTTCTATGTTCAAATTTCAAAAGTAATTTAGAAGGTTTTGGTCTTTCAACCAGCTAAAAACCTAGCTAGCGGTCTTTGGAGGAGCATAGGTGTTGTGGCACGCAGCTTCCAAGTGAGAAAGGAAGTGTGCTAGTGGAAGGAAAGGAAATAGTTTGTCTGTAGCTTTGGTTCTGTAAACACGTCCAAAGGTGATAACAGATATTTCTTTGCACCCTAACAGTCTGCTGTAAAAAAAAATAAATAAAGACAAAATAAACAAAAAAGCCAAATGCTTTCCATGTGTTGCATCATCAGCTACACACAAATAATGAACCAGGGCCTCTTTAGGTTTTGTCCTTCTCTTTGGTGTATATACACAGAGGAAACTGTGAGCAGTGGCTGCTTCATGCAGCTCTGTGTATTTTATCCTCTGAGCTATCAGAGGAAGTTCTTGTGCAGATGGGTGATAGCTTTAGGGGCATGGAAGTTGCATGCCTCTGCAGTCTGCACCTGATTCCCCACAGGCAGAATCCTACCTGCGTTGGCTGCATTGTAGAGTCAAAGAAACACAGGCCTGTGAAACCCTGGCTGCTTAATCCAGTTCTCTGCATTGCAGGGAGCTCTGTCGTACAGTCACTTGCAAAAATGATTAGAAACTCATCTGAAAAGATGAGTTGTCTATTTTTATTTTTTTATATTTTTTTTACCTTTTCTCTCCTGTTGGGAGGCTGTTCCAGCATTTCCTAATTAAGTTGGTTACAAGTCTAATAACCAGTTTAACAACTGCCCCTCAGTGCAGGCAAAAATCACGTCTCCTTCCAGCTTTTGTTTTGCTGCACTAAGCAAAGCTCTCCTAGCTTTCCAAGACCGATTTCTTGTTACCCTGATCTCAGTGTCTGCTTTAGTGGAATTTTTCTTGATTATGGGTGGTCAGAGTAATTCTGAGCAAGGTCTTGTCAGTGGCTTTTACCAGCACATTTGGAACTGGTTTGAACTGTACCAGACCTGACAGAAGTGTTAGGGGCACAACCTCTTTATTTTTTGAGGGATGACATTTGATTTCTAGCAGAAGACTGTAGTTCTTTCTTTTGCTAAAGAGTTACTAATATTTCTTTGAAAAATAAGGGTTCGTATTGTCTTTTGTTAAAGACTTGGATTCAAAACCAAAGAATGCTCATTGGAGAGGAATTAATTGTAAAGGTTGTTTAGCTCATCCAAAAAAAAAAAAAAAGAAAATCTTAGCCTCTGATCGTCTGTTTTTTGCTTCCCCTTCTATGATCTGCAAAGGAGCAGTGTTTGGCTGTAGAAGAGCCATCTGTTTAAAAGTGGAGGCTAGGAAGAAATATTCGGGAGGGGAGCTTGTTCCATACTTATCTGTTACGGATTTTCTTGCAAAGCATCTGGCTGTGGCCCCTACTGGAAACAGCAGAATCATCTAGATGGGTCACTAGTCTGATCTAATCCCAATTTCCTATTTCGAGTTGTAGTTTCTTATTAAATAGTTAAGACAAATACCACCATGAATTTCCTTTGAGATTCTGCATTTGTTAAAGCAGCTCCTGACCTCTTTCCTTACAGCAGTCCCCAGTGCAAGTCCAGACTTCCCCAGGCACCGTATCACAAATACCACGCCCTCGGGAAGATGTGGCTTGGGGTAGTTCCAGAATTCAGCAGCGTTTGGTTTCCTACTCAGACTTAACTCCTGCTTAACAGGTTTTGCTGTAACTGGTGCCAGGTCGGGCAGAGAGAGAAGAGTGGAACTGAGAGGGTGCTCAGGTTCTTTGTCTTGTTCACTTCCAGCCCTTCTGCTTTTCACATCCCTTTATACTGAGCAGAATCAAAGCAATTTCTGGTTTTCTAGTAAGCATGCAAAGATGTTGTCTTTCCTTCTTATCTGAGTTTGTTGACTTTTACAGTGATAGCAAGGTTTGGAACCATGACACAGAATATCTGATTGGTAGAACTGGAGCTCAGAAATAGATTTCTTAACTTTTTCTCTACAGTTACAGAAAAGTGAATAAATATATAACAGTACCTGTGGAATAGGCCTTGTTATTTCTGTCCCTGTCCAGCTTGATGGCTGACAGAGCTTCAGAGGGTTCCTGGTTGCTTCTTGTGAAGGTTAACCAAGCAGGTACAAGAAGAATGATAGAGGTAAAAGCATCAAGGTCAAAGAAAGGTTAAACTGAGCTAACACACTGCACCATAGTTGGCTGTCAAAAATAGGTGTTTGTGAAAACAAATTCAGAAAAAGGGAAAACGAGAGAAAAATAGATCTAGTATTTACTGCAGAATGTTTTATGTACTTCAGTTTCACAAGAGCTGTCCGAGGGTAAAATGGTAATATCTCCTAGTTCTAAGATGTTTTATTAAGAATGAATATTAAAAGATGTTTCAGGCATTCCTTGAAAGCTAAACCTAATATTTTCTACAGCACAGAGAGACTGTGACCTATTAAGTCCTCAGCTTGAGACTAAACACAGGTTAGGTGACTGCATCTCATGTCTTACATCCCTGTAGATGATTATATTCTGGGTCCTGTTTAGGGAGGTGGTTGACTTACTGTTTGAAGCTTTCTGTTTTCCTTTTCCTCCAGATGACTTGCTCAGACCACTGCCTACAGAAGTATTTAAAAATGACACAGAGGATCTCCATGAGATTCCAGGAGTATCATATTCAGCAGAACGAAGCTCTGGCAGCTAAAGCAGGACTGCTTGGCCAACCTCGTTAGACAAGAGCCCTCTGTTCAGACTTTGTATGCAGTGCCAGTGTTCATTGGGCAGGAACACATTTTGGATTTTCTACTGTCAAGGTGCATGTCCAGCAACTCCGAAGAGAGTTCTAGATGCTGTTTGGAAAGTGGAAGCCATGAAGGGTCACACATGAAGTTAGCGAGTGTTGGCTGGCAATGGAGTCTGCTTCTGAGGTCCTTCTCACTCTACAATGGCATAATACTGATACAGCCTCTTTCAGGGCCTGCAGGCTGGTATGTTTAAATTTGGGGGGGTTGGGAAAGTTGGATTTCTTCTGTTAGGACTGATTCAGAGGCAAAATAAAAGTGTAATATGGAAATGCACTTTTTTATTTAATTCAAGTAAAATGGATGAACCCGTGTGGTATGGTTGTATGTATGTTCTTTCCAAAGATACTTCTTAGGATACTGCTTGAGAGCCACGTTTTGTTTGCAGTCTTATTCCTCATCCTCTCTTAGAGTCTCATTTGTTTGTTGCTGCTGACAGGTAACCAGATTGATGACTTCATTTCAGCAGGGAGGTATTTGTGGATGCATTGTATCTCTTAACTCAGGAAGAACTTCAGTTGTTTCATTACCAGCCACCCTCTCAGAGCCTTGTGATCATTCGGAGCCTCCTGGAGCGCTGGCTGCTGATTATCAGAGCATGGAGCCGAGGGTTATTGCAAACAGCAGTCAACTGCTACAGCTAATGAGCTCAGGTAGGCAGGGATGCTTTGCCAGCGTATCCCTAGGTTATGTTTGCCTCGTGTTTTACCAGGTCATTCCTTGACAAGTGAAATGAGTGTGTCATTAGCAGCACCTGTGCCCAAGGCAGCTCCTGTGCTCTCCTTGTTTCCCTCTGGGAAGCCTGGGGGTCCTGTAAAACTGGCTTCGTTGCCTGATGTAAGTATGAATCGCTCCGAGCACTGAGCTTGCTGGCAGGTTGCTCCTCTCTGGTGGCATTCACGCAACTGAAGTACAAGATAAGCACGGGATGGTGCCTCTCTTGCTGCTGGATGAGTACAGAGAAGTTTGTGAAGACTGTCCTGATGATGTGGCTTTGGTTTGGAAAAAACTGTGCTCTGCTGAAAGGCTCCTGATAGCTGAGATTCTGTAGTCACTGTTAGTACAGTCGAATGACAGCTCATTCCTGTTTCATTATCAAATAGCTGCGTTCTGGAGTACAGAACAGAGGAAAAAATAGAGTGCACTTTCGTCAGTAACCACTGTAACATCCTGATAGCTAGCGCACACATTTTGCTTCAGTTCTCGCTAATAAAACACAGTAACAAATGGAACTGGATGTCAGAATTAGCATGTACATTGAGATATCAAGCAATGAAGACTGAAACAGAACCTGGCAGCTGATGTAAAATAGCTCTTCTATAGGCAACAGCAAGGAACAGAAATGGCAGGAGGCCTGCCTGCGTGCCTTTTTGTTGTTGTTGGCTTGTCTCTAGCTTTTGAATTCCATCAGCAGTTTGAAAACATAATTTCCTGCCTTGCCTCTTTTTGAATTTTTTTTTTCTTTACTACTATAACTCTCAGCTGCCCAGGCTGTGGATTACTGGGCGCTGACTGCAGCACAGTACACCTGCCCCTTCCACTGGACACTGCTCATCTTGCTGCTGTTCAAAGCTGCTCCAGCTCTCCACGGAGATCTGTCTGTATGCCTTTCAAAGGTGGAGGAAACAAATATGCTTGTATATTCTCACTGACATGTTTTGTAGTATCCACATCACTGCTTTTTCCTACATAGCCCATGCCTTGTTACCTTGGAGATGGCTAACAGCTAATTCTAAAATGGTAAAGGCTGAAAAATAGCCCAAATAAGGCAGCAAGACTGGAAGGTCCAGGTTTTTTTCAAAGGAATAACAGACTAATAACATCCAGATTGTTTGCTATGCTTCGATGATAAACGTTATGGCCCTTAGAAGCAATGCATCCATATTAAATATTTAAGGCTTTTCTTTGAATGTCTAACAAAAAGACTTTTTAAGGTAATATAATTGAAAATATTCCATTTTCTCCTTGCATTTTAGTGTGGAAAGAGAACACTTAATCGGAAGAGTGATTTAAGAGTTTTAAGTTATGGGACTGGAGGATGTTCGTGTCTTTGGGGCAAATTTCCTTGAGGCTGAAGTGAGGAGGATTAAAAAAATACATATTTTTCCCTCATGTTTTAGGTTTTGGGGGTAGGAAGATGTGTAAATATTTAAGACAGATTTATCGTACTAAAGGTTAGGCAAGTATTAGAGAGACTTAGTTAATAAATTACTTTCAGGCTCCCCAGTTTCCTTGGACTTCAGTTTTCAAGCCACCTTAACCCACTGTTATCCAGGGAAAACATACATTCTTAAAATCTATTCAGGCACCAGTTCTCCCTGCCTCTCCCTCCCCATGCTCTGTAAGCAAACAAGGGATTAAAGTGTCGCTGATTGAACGTTTTGTTGATAGCTGCTACCCTGAAATGATCCTGCCTGGATAAAAGCTCTGACTGCAGCAGGAGCAGCATGGTTATACTGACTAGGGTTTCTTTAGTGGATGTCGCAGTGTTCCCACATCTTCAATCCAGGTCTCTGCACCCAAGAATGATGATACAAATATATTTCAGCTTGGAAATAAAGTGCATCAATGTAACTAAGCCCCTGGGGTGGTGCACACAGAGCAACAGTGAAAATGTTCTTAAGAGGTTACTTTGTTTTGCTGAACTTTGACTTCCCTTTGCTTCCTTGGTGAGGCAGCATTACCTGACAAACAGCTTAACTGATGTTATTCGGAAAATGGTGTCCCGTAAGCCTTTGTCACCTGGGTTTGGGGATTGGGAATGATCCACAGCACTGAAAGAGTCGCTCTGTGTTTTAGTGCCTCGCATGCATTTTATTAATATTATTGCATTATGCATGTATTTATTAGCGTGTATTAGCAAAGGGCTGTAGCTGTTCTTTCCTCAGTACCAGGTTGCTGCCAGTGCTCTGTCCTCAAAAAAAAACTGCGAAGGCAAAATCAGTATTTCAGGAGTGCCTGGATAGATACCCACTGAGAAGGCTGGGAATGTCTACAAAGGCAAGCTAGGTTAAAGTTTTTACTCATAATCAACAGTTTATTGTTTAAGGGATCAAGTCCTGCCCCACCTCCTTCATCATGTCTAGCAGGTCAGAACCTCGTAGCCTGAAGATGAGCTGCTGCAATGGTTACAGATTTGCTAACTCAAAGCCTTATCTTTAGATTCAACCATGTGTTAGTCTTTAAAGGATAGAATTAAATTGAAGTACAATTAGCTAATGGTTCATTTAAATTACGTTTGGTATTGTACATCCCAAGCCTCTCTTAAAGAGGAAGATAGTCAAAGGTACAAACATAAGGCTAGATTTCTAGCAGTTGTCCCTTTTGGTTTTCACAAAATGCCCACTGAATTGCAATACACTTCTGTGTGTAAAGTGTATCAGTAGTCACATATCTAACTGCCTGGCTTCTGATAGCACCGGTGTTTATCTTGTACCTAAATGTAGTAGGATTCTGCCAGCAAGATTATCTTGTATGTATTTTGGGGGTTTGCTTACTGCGTATGGATGATAGATGCAGGTTTTTCAGCTATCCCAGTGATTAAGTGCAATGAGCAGAGATCCCATTTCTGCTGGTGGGAACCTTATCCACACGTTTTCTCTCCGAGCAGAGTATTCAAACCTCCATGACATAGCTTAATTGTGTATATTCTCCATTCTTCCTCTGGAAGAGCTTCAGCTCTGCACAGGATAGTGCATGCACAGTCTAAATAATAATAAAAGAGACTACAACATAGTCTCTGGTTCCTACCTGAGTTCCTAAATGAAAGGCAACAATATTAAAGGTAAGGTGTGGCGTGGAGGGTAAGTGAATCACCTTGCTGAAGCATGTTAGTTTAAGTGCAGGAATGGAAACAATCCTGGTGGAAAGAGGAGAAAGGATGAAAAATGGAGTGGTGCTGAGGAGGGAGTACTAAGAAAGCTGTGACAAAAGGAGCCAGAGTGGAGGTGGGAGGGGACAGAAGGCAACAGCTGAGTAGCCTGCCTAAAAGGGGGTTGATGAGACTGGGCTGGTGAATGGACACTCTTTGGAGGTGACATTCATTGCAGCATAGAACACAGGTCCTTCCTCTTTAGACGAGCGTTGAACCAAAAGGCTAGAAAATCATGCAATTACTGGTCAGCCCACAGAGAGTGGAACAATTTCAACAGGAAAGGTCAAATAAGAGCCTTGCTGCAGAATGCCCTGTGCATCAGCGGTGCTGGCAGAGTGATCAGATCAATCATCTGGAAGATTATAATAGAGGGTCCTTGAGTTCTTTCAGGGATGGGAGCAAAGTCCTAATTTCTGTAACCCCCACTGAGTGCTTGAGCTCTTAGCTGGAAGGGAGGCAAAGGATGCAAAAGCAATCTTTTGTAAGAAAAGTGAGGGCTAAACAATAATGCCAGGAGGAGTGCGACTGTGACTTCAGTGCAAGGAGGCATTCCTCTCTACTCTTAAATACTGAAACTTGGACTTGGAGAACTGGAGCTTAAGCAACAAGCATTTTCTCAGCATTTTCTGTTAGCTACATTAGAAAGTCAGCACACAGTACCCAAATGATCTCATTCAAATCTTGGGGAATCCATTCAGTTCGGCTCCCAATTTCTTGAACGAGTCTGGCCCAATTTGGAAATGTGACACTTAAATTACACCTTGCGTGTACCCAGAATTTTAAGATAGCATCAAAAGGATTCTAAATTGTTATAGTTTTACTAAATATTACAATTAAAAATATATATATATATATTTCACCTGAGGAACATACTTAGACTTTTGGTGTTTGGTTCTTCTTTCGTTAAATAGAGCAGGCAGCATTCAACATTCAAGCTTCTGTAGTTCAGGACTAGGACTGTAAAATGATGGTCCGCTGTTTGCTCAAGATGTCTCAAATATAGAAACAGGTGCAACTGAAAGACACAAGAAACACACTAATTGCTCTTTAAAAAGTCAACATTTGCAAAAAATACAGAATAATTCAGTTGGAAGGGACCTGCAACAATCATCAGGTCCAACTGTCTGACCACTTCAGGGCTAACCAAAAGTTAAAGTGTGTTATTGAGGGCATTGTCCAAAGGTCCTTTGAACCCTGACACCCACAGTGCATCAACCACCTGCAGGACATCTGTTCCAGTGCTTGACTACCCTCATGGCTAATAGGACACAACGCTTGAACTGACAGTGGCTGTTTTTATAATTATTATTATGTAACTTGGGTCCTCTCTAAAGGAATGGGAGAGGAGTGCTGAGGGAGCTGGGCTTACTGTGTAAGTATTTACTAAGGTAGCATACTTGCTATACTGTCATTTTTTGCATGTAATGTGAAGGGGAGATGATTATTTGAATTTTAAATAAAGCAGAAATCCAGTAGGTGGCTATTTCTCTGTTTGACAGATCCTGCCCTTACTGGGGTATGGGATTAAAGATCCATTCTCCTCACTTTCTGCCCAAGCACGTGATAGATTTGTGTGCACTGTGACTCCAGGGACACTCCAGGAGCCACAGCTGACAGGATTTCAAGCCTCCTCAGACGAAGGGTGCACTGTAACCACCTTATCGGTAAGGAAAGGGGCGTTGGCCGCCTCTCTGACCGTGTTTGCACAGCGGGGCCTGCTTATCTCTTCAGGAAAAAGCGCCTCTGCCCTGCGGGAAGCAGGCGGGAGGTTGCAGCGCGATGGCGGGTTCTCCCGCCCGCCTCAGGACAGCTTGGTCTCGGGGGCGGTGGTTGAAGCCACCTTAGACATGGTTTAAGTCACTTCAGAGGCTACATCTGAGCTCCTGCACCTCCATTTGGGCCTTAAAATACTGCCTGAGCAGGGGCTGAGGTGGCGGCAAGGCTGAGGGAAGGGCGGGAGCCCCGCTGGTAACTGGCCCCTCATGCGTGTGGAGCCTGAGGTGCTGCAGGCCGGCGGGGCCTCCCCGTGCAGGGGAAAGGTCCTGCGGTCAGTGCGTGAGGAAAATCATAATAAAAATACATTCCTATGGCTTTTTATTGCCTTCAGGAGATGTAGGGAGGAGGGCAGAGAAATGCTGCAGGTGACAGAGTGCGGCGGCCTCGCCCTGAGGTGGAGCAGGGAGCAGGGAAAGGCAGCGCAGACGGAGCCACTGGGTGTACAGGGCAATAAACTGAAAGGGAAAAGAATGAGCAGCGTAATAAATAACAGTTTTAAGAGACTGGGCCTGACGTGGGCAGACAGAGATGATCAGAGGTTGCACTATGAAAAACTGCACCCCACGTGGTGAGATAGTTCCCCCCCCACACTCCTCTGTGCCAAGTGTAAGCAGAAGGAATCAAGCTTTTTTTCATCTCTTTTTCTTCTTCAAAAATAACTTTAAACCTTACCAATCCCTAGAGGAAGTAATTTTCACAAAATGAATGACCATCAAGAGATACGGTTTTAAGCTGGCCATAGATGTAAACAAGTGGCTTGTTAAAAAAAAGAAATAATCACCCTTGTGCGAAACAAACAATGTATTTCATACAAATTCCACATCTTGCCCCTCCTTATGTAACTGGCATAGCTGGCAGGATCGTGGCAAATTAGGTCAAGCTGTACCCAGATGAGGGATTAGAAACAGTGGTTTAGAAATAGCTGAAGAAACTGACAGGGCTGGAATGGAAATATTGCTGGGCTACTCTGAAAACCAGGGAAATAGAGAGACAGAGCCAATAGCACATAATAATTGTGTCTATTGAGAACAAGGCTCACAATGTGAGTTAGGCAAATGCACTGCTGATAAACATCCTGCAGGTTTTCACAGCTGTAATGGAGCGCTAGTGCTGATTTTCTTTGCTGGCAAACAACGACATATAGAGAAAGTAACAGTCACAATAGTTGCTTTTTTGTCAAAATGTGTGAGCTGTATTGGTAAATTAAAGCCAAATACTGTAAAACCAAGACCCTTTTTCACCCTCAAAAGCTATTACTATAGGACAAGCAACAGCGTAATGGTAGTACTATTATAAATAGCAGGCAGTTGGAGACCTAAAGCTGAACCAACCAGCACAGTCCCACTCCAGAACAGAAAGTAGGATCTCTGAAAACGGGAAGCAGCAGGAATAGGGGTGAGATAATTCAAAACACAGAGGAAGCCAGCAAAGTCCTATTCTTAGAAAGGTTGAGAAGTGGTCTGCTTTCATAATTAAGATTGTCTTATCGTTTCAGTTTTCTTTAAACGACAGTGCAGGGAGTATTCGTCATCAGGCTGTAGGGAGACAACATGGTATAATGATAGATTTTCCCCAAATTTGAGGGCAACAGCTTGGTAGGAGTGTGAGCTAATTATAAAAAGTTTTTTTTTTTTTTTTTTTTCTCTTTTTTTTCCCTAAGCCCTGGAATTAAAATGAGTCAGTTTCTGGCAACATCCCCATTGGTTACACTGCTCTGTCGTGTTTTACATCTTCAGAGGTAGTCTTTATCCTGCACTTTGTAGCAAATAATAAAATTCCAAGTACAGAGAACTAAAAATAACCAAGGTTTTAGTGCACAGTATCTGCAAAACACAAGGGCACAGTGAAATAAACAGCTCAACATACTTTTAACACACTCATTTTCTGTTTCAACCTGTGAATCAGTCTTCTAGTCCAACTGTCAGTTTTGTTTCAAGTGATCAAACCAAACATGCTCTTGAAAAAGAGCACAACAGCATTTCTTAGACCTACTTCTTAGACTTTACTGCTGTAAAAGATTCCAGTAAATGCTGCCCAGAAAACCCATTTGACCACCTCAGATATCCAAGAACATTTTTAACAGAGAAAAGAACATTTCATTAGAATTTAACATTGACTTTTCTGTGCGAAATGCCATCTTCTTGACAAAGCTATTTGGAGAAAGAAGGCACTCTCAAGTGCATAGCCTAACCGAGACATGAGCTGAGAATCCAAAGATTCCACTTCTCCTTCCAGCTCTACACCAAAGCCATTCTGTGCAATTCTGGTGTCCCTTACCATGTAAAATAAGAATATGAACCCACTTCAAAAACTGCTGTCTACATTAATCTATTACTACGGATTAAAATAAATTAAGAATCTCAGTCGAACTTGTACAAAATACCTCAAAGTGAGCAAGTGATTTCACTTTCTCCTCTACTGCCATCCTTCAAATTAAAGGTCTTTGCTGCTCCCTGTGAAAGTCAAATGCATTATGTTTCATGAAGATACACACTTTTATTCACTCCTGCTTTTACTTCCAGTTATTACCGTAAGTCTGTAAGACTTCTGTTGAAACAATGCTTTGTTATTTTGTTCCGACATCTTTGAACAGATCAGGCAGAAGCAAAGTGATTAAGTGGGTTCTCAAACACAAGCAGTCCGATGGAGGAACCAGAAACAAGGAGATTAAACTGGGTGTTGCCTAACTTACACCTTAGAGATAAAATAAAAACTCATTAGTATATGTGTAGTTGGACACACTTTCATGAAAAGAAAGAACTCGAGTAAAGTAGCAAACCTTTTTTTGCCCTTTTTCCTTGCATGCAGAATTTTTGTTTTCTAACTTTCAAATTATCTACTGATACAATCTAAAGTAATAAGCCTGCCAGAAATCTGGTAGTTATTCATATCAGCTGTAGGTGGTAGGGGAAGGTCTGAATTTTCTTAGAGACCTTTATAGCAGTTGTAAGTGTTTGATCCCTTAATCCTTTGCAATTTTGCTACCTCCTAACTAAGCCTGAAATAGCGTGTATCATTTTGTCAAAAACTGCACATTAGGAGGCAGAACAGGGAAGACTGCCAAGAGGGTGCTTTATTTTTGATTGTTCCTGCAAACATGATATGTAATCTCTTGTTTAAAAAAAAATCCCAATTCAGTGTAATCATAATTACTGTGTCCTCAACAGTATGAACTTTAACTCAAGGCATTGGAAAGCACTTTGGAGTTTGCTTTATGGCAACAAAACAGAAATGAATGGATTATAACAGTTAGAAATAAAAGACCTGTTAGGTCTTGTTGATTTCAATTTTAGAGCAGCATAGTCCCATATTATAATCTGTTTTTCCCTATAGTTTATGACATTAAAAAATATCACTTTAAACATCTACTGAATAATCATGGCTAACTGATATACTTCTTGCCAAAAAGACAGAACTAGGAAACCAGAGACACGTGAGAGGTTTTGCTGGTAAACTCATCCATCTTTTCTTGCTGGTTAACTTTCTCTCAGGATAATAATGTTAATTGTTATTCCATGGCTCTGATTAGTACTACTGTGAGGTAAGCAGGTGGAAACAGGGAATGGGGAAGAGTTTTCTTTATATGAAGCAGCAGCAATCAGTTAGACTGGATTTCCATGTCTCATGGAAATCTTCCATGCGCTATTTTAAACATTCTTAAGAGATAAGGAGAAGCAGTAAGTGTACATACAGTGAATATCAATGCCAAAACGGAGGTGGCTGAGAGCTCATCCATCATTTATGCATGTTGACTGTGTGTATATATCTGTTTAAACCTTCATACAGTATGTAGACAGAGGTTAGATATCTGCATAAAACATAAATTAGTCTTGTTTCGCTGAATTTAAAATTTACTTCTATAAATACTAATCATGGAAGATAATCTGATAGACCATGACCCTGTTATTTCCTTTAAAATGAGTATTGCTATTTTATTCACAGCTACTAGGAGGTTAACAGTGAAAGCTAACTCTGAAAAAAAGCCTTTACAACAATCCATGGAGAATAATTTCCCTATTTAGATAAGTCTGGACATTTACAAGAACAATCGTTTAAATAAAAATAGAATTTAAAGCCTATGTTTAAAACATAGCCTTTATTAATGCTGTCTAGTGAGCTCCATATTTATCTTACATTGAAATAGTTCTGCTTTGCTTAAGAAAAGACAGAAAAAGTGCAGTTACAAGAGTACTTTTTCTTTAATTTTCTGCGAAAATGGAAGGAATCGGAATCACAAGTTGACAAATGTTGTAAAATGAGATTTCAAGAAACATCAATTTTAGTAATGCTACTCCATCACTAGTGTTTCGTTCTGACTTTCTGCTGTGTGAACCAGAATATCCTGATATACAGTCTAGAGCATCTATGTTATTACTCTACAGCATATTAAACACAGAAAAAGGGGTTAAGAACCCCTTCCAATGTACAAACATGAATAAAAAAATTGATAAAAAATCACTTTTATACATAATGTATATGCAAACTGCTTTAAATACATGGTTTTGGAAGAGTTATTTACAAAATGTATCTGTCTGTGGGACAATCCACAGACAAAGCAGACACAGTTGCTTTACTTTATTGTTGCATCTCAACTTTGGGAGATATAAATTCATTCGGCAGTATAGCAAACGCAAGAACTTGTGACAAAGTATCTTAAGGGCAACCCAAAAAATTTTGTTCCTCAAAACAAGGTTAAGTACTAGGACTGCCAAAGTTTCCAAATAAAGTCATAGTTTAATCCAGATGCCCGCTTACAGATCTATATTGTAGAGGACACATCGACGGACCCACTTTTAATACAGGCATGGCCACTGGATAAAACCTCCTGTAAGAGCCATAACTGATAGGTATGTTTTATCGAAAGAGTGAACTAACCTAGATTTTTTTTTCCAATTTTATTAATATTTTAAAAAATACATAAAAATACAACATCCAATGTCTGAATAAATATATTTAACAAGTTGCAAGATACCTTATTTTACACAAAAATTTCAGCTTTAGAAATCTTGTTAAATAACTTCATCGTTGTTATATATTTCATTTTTTGTCTTTTTGTAACAAAATAAAAACTCTGAAATTACATAGAAAAAAGACAAAATATTTTTGTCAAGGGATAAGATAGTCCACTGAAAACCTATTCACAATTCCACTGTAAACATTAATAAACATTAAAATATTTGCATAATTGTGTGCTCAAAAATCCTATAAAAAGTGGAAGACTTATTACAACTGTAGTTTTCAGTCAACTACACTTCCTTTCACAATTTATTTTGTCCCATTTACATCTTTAAAACTGGGCACATTGCTGAACACATACTTTGGCAGTTCTGTATAGCAAGTGCTTCCACAAAGAGGAACTACTCACCAAGAGTCAATATACAGCTCGGTGAAAGTGCAGCAGTTTCTCAGTTCATTTTGATAATATTCTGATGTCTACTTGGTGCACTTGCTCTTCTAAGATTTCCCTAGAACACCTGAATGCTTCATTGGACATAACTTTTCAAATTTGATAAGTGCCCTTTCTCTGCATTAACAAAAAAACAAAACAAAAACAAACACAATGACAAGCATGTCACATTGTGCCTACAAACCTTCAGTTATCAATGAGCTTAATTTCTCTGAACAGTAAATTAAAAAACAAACAAACAAACAACAAAAAAAAGGAGGGTAGAACAGATATAGTCCAGCAGTGGAAGTGTGTACAGGATATACTTGGCAATGTCAAACCAGTTGAGTGCTTTCTGTGGTTGAATTTCAGGATTTAAGTCCATGGCAGCAAGTTGCTGGCAAGGCAGAGAAATGTGTATCACCTGCATTCTACAGCAAGCACATTTTGGGGAGGAGAAGACGACGATGGACTCATTCCAGTGTCTGACGAAGCAGATGACATGGACGCTCCTGTATGAGACACTGAATATACAGAACATATCAGCATCAGACTGTCCAAGTACGTATCATAATGAAGGTTTCTGTAGTTATTATATTAAAAAGACCTCAAAGATTTTGCACATCACAGAAACTGATATACTCAGACCATACTTGCAACTAGGAAGTCCAAATTCCCAATGGACAATTATAAAAAAAAAAAATCAGTAAGTGTTTTTGTTACGTTCGAGTTCTGAAAAGCCACAGATACTCTTTCTAAATACATATATATGAACAGAATAAGCATATAACACTTTTTTTCCCCCAAAAAAACAATACTGTCAAACTTCAGTTGCTTCAGATTGTGTATTTGCAAGAAAATGAACATCTCAGGGGAAGCAAAAAGCAAATTTGAAAGTTACCTTCTCTGTCTTTCTTTTTTAATCGCTTTCTTCTCCTGTCTATGGTTGCTACTTCTGACTTCAGAGACATGTAGTACTTTCTGATTTCCTGTAGTTTTTCTTGTAAGAAAGAGATCCTTTCAGCGCTGCTCATATTGTCCAGTTCATCTTAAAAGCGAGAAGAAAAGGAAGAAAAGCTTCATTAAGGTGATCTTAGAAAAATGAATGCAGCTTTCAGAGTATACAAGACGCAGTGTGAAAGATAACACTTCCGTAACACTACACCAAAAAGGCCTGTGACTGATTTAGAATACGGGAATTCACATATTCTTCTTTCAGAAAAAAAATATTCTTGTAAATTCCCTCTAATCCAAGCTCCTTAAATCAGGCAGATAACACTAATAAGAATCATGCTGCCCATGAGGAAAGGCTACACTGTAGATATTTAACTATCCTTCCTAGATGCACTCTTAATGAAAGATCTTTCTTTCTTCTTCTTATCAGTGAAAGAAGGAAGAGTGGCACTCAAAAAAATGTCTTTATCTTCCTTAGTTTTAGGCCTTTTTAAAAAAATGACAAGTGAGAAAAAGAAAAGAAACGCATGATAAAATACACCAAGTAATCTCTTATCATCCTGTTCATCCAATCGCTACCTGTTCAGATTACAATCTCAATTTTAGCAGCATTGACTCCTGAACTTTAATATTTTGATCATGGCACCAAAAACTACATTCAGACTACATTCACTTTTTGGGGGAGTATGAAAGAGTTAGGACTGCAGTGTACAGATGCTTCATAACCCCAAAATTTACTGAAGATTACTTAAAATCATCTGGGATCAACAAGCAGAGGAATATGTGCGTGTGTAAAAATCACATTTCTGTCTACTTTAAAAAAAAAAAGCTGGAAAGCACAGAAATAGTGAATGTAGCTAAGGAATTCAAGCATTCACTCTGAAGACTTTGCTGAAGCTTTTCTAAAATATTGAAGATCCTACACCTCAAAATTTATGCTTCACAGTTTAAGATAATACTAAAAAAAAAAAAACAAAAAACAACCAACAACAACAAAAACAACTTACTGAGTTGAAAACTCCATTTGTGTACTCTAGGAGAAGCATTCTGGTGGTGGTGCTTCTCTCTGTGTTTATCCTTCTCTCCATCTTTGATGTGAGGTGACATCACTCTTGCAGGTGATCGAGAAATCTTCTGTGGTTTGGATGAGTTCATGTGTTTTACAGGAGTACATTTACTGGAACTGTCCAGGACAGGAAGGTCTTCACTGTCACTGCTTTGTCCTGCAGTAAGAGAAATGTACTTGACTTCAAAACAAACACTGACATTTTAAAAATGTTATATAAATTACAAAAAGGATTAAGAAAGAACTGCTCCTCCTTGCTCGGAAAATTCCAAAATACACACAGGAAAATTTGAATCATCAGATACAACATGGGCTGAACTCTCAAGTGAACTGATCTTTAATGCAGGAGAGTCAAGGGCTGACCAGGCCCTTTAGTTAAGGAGCAATAATCATTTTTTGCTACAGAAGTAATAAGGAAGCTTATTTAAAATAAGGAAATTAGCACAATGATAAGCTATCTTAAGTCACATATTTTGGGGGTTCTAGTATAAAGCAGACACTGGAACTCCTTTTTTAAAGATTAAGACTGTATTAATACAGATGGATAGCACATGATTGCATATATACACTATATGGCTTTGTACATGTATGTTTACTAAATTGCTTTAAATACCTAAAAGAATACTTGTGAAAAATGACTAATAGCATAAAAGCTTTAACAAGAAACAGAAAATTTTAAGCTATAGCGTATACAAGCATTTTAGATTCACACAATAATTGCTATTAGCTGGAAAACATCTGAATATTCAATGTCAGATAATTACCCATTTTAGTTTGATATTCAAAAAAAAAAAAAAAAAAAAAAGAAAAAAAGCTTTCACAAGGCCCAAATAGATTGACTCATTCTATTCGGCTTCTTCAAATTTTGATCAAGGTAACAATGATTACCAAAACTGAGGTATGGAAACGTAAGTTCCAGCTAACAGAAATCATCTGTAACAACGAAAGCAGGGGGCCCTATACATGTCTGTATGACAGCACACCCTTCCCCACCACCCCCCTCAGGAATGTACCTGTTCCATTCTTTTCATTTTTGGCTGCAGCACTTGATCGCTTTGGAGTACGCTTTTGTTTTTTTGCCAGTGTTCCACTACTGCTGTCACTGGGTCTTTTTTGACCTACGTGAGGGGAAAAGGAATAAAAATGCACCTCAAACATTTCTGCTACAAACGAACTCTTTTTATAAGCAAGAAAGAAATGTAAAGCTAGAAGACAAAACAAAGCAGTCAATTTTAGCAAAGCAATACCAGACTTAAGATGACTTCAGAAACCATTAAGCTGCCTTTCCAGAGGCAACGCTCACCCTTCTCTCCGATGTCTCTTTCTTGCACCGCTATGCTACAATTGCTTGACGTGGTACTGGCCTCAAACCCGTTAGCAGACTCGCTTTCGCAGAGCCCCTCTTGAGATTCCTCTGCCACGCTGTCGACTTCAATAGTCATGTCACTCTCACTCTTGATGCTGCGGGACTCATCCTGACTGAGAGTAAGAGGCGAGGCCACCGAAAAGCTTGACTGGGCAGCAGGGGGTAAGGCAGACGGATTTGAATTTGAAGTATTTGGGTCTGGCTTTTCTGATATTGTGTCTTCGCTACTGCTCTTCTCCTTTTCATCCAAGTCATCCAAGTCTACTTCGTGACAGAGCAAAGTTTCCGGACCAATCTGAGGCATTGCATCATCCTCATCTTTTAAGGGAACGTTATCGTTTTCCTCAGATGGACATTCAAAGTTCTCATTCCTCATCTCTTGACCATGCTGAACCGATTCTGCCACCAGGGATGGCATTTCTTCATTCTCAGTTCTGAGAGACTCTTCAGCGTTCAGCCCTCTACATTCCTCTGCCCCGGTACATTCATTGGTCCTCTCATCAGATACAATATTTGGGACTTCCATCTCACTCTCCCGTCGATTCCTTTTCTCAGGTGATGCCTGCTCTGAAGTTTTCCTTTTCAAAAGCTTCTTATCTTTTGTAGAAGGTTCCATTTCACTTTCAGTAGTGCTGGAAATCTCTTTACAGTCCAAGGAAGACATGTCTAATCTTTCACTTTCTGTAAGAGATTCATTTGCCACATCTTCCTGACTTCCTGGTGAAATCTTTGCATTCTCTAAACAGGGATCTTTTGTCTTGCTCCTTCTCCCTTTTCCTTTAGGTGATTTTTCAGCTTCTCTCTTGATTTCTTCCATTTGTTCTGATTTATTTCCAAAAATCTGAACAATTTGTTCACTTTCTTCAACTTCCAGTTTCAGTGTTTCCAATGGCTGCACTTGACTCCTGTCATTTTCTCTCAGTGCATGAGGGATCTTTGGGCTTTCCTCATCTAGCTTCTCATCATTTAGTTTTTCATTTTTTTCCAGTTCTGAAGTTTCTGGAGAAAATTCTTCATTCAAATTCTTCTCAGATGACTCATCTGCTTCACTGTCAGATGAGCCAGAGTCTGCAAAAATAAAAATAATAAAAAAAAAAAACAGAAGGGAAAATCACCCTAAATCATCAATTACCATTACTTTAGTCAACTACACAAAAACGTTTACAAGAATTCCATGCTACTAAAATCGATTTACAATAAACAGTTCCAAATTTCAATAACAAACAAAATGTGTATTAATGAATACACTTACTACAGTTCTTATTGTTACTAAAAACCCCTATTAACTACTGTAACAGCAGCAGTCCTATTCCCCAAATTATCCAGTATGACCAAATCAGTTTAGCAAAAATGATTTTACATATTCCAACGACCTGTTTATCTACCTGTAGATATCATCACCCAATCTGACATCAGCAAAACCAAGCAACCAACAACCAAACCGAAACTTTTTTTCACGTTCACCCCTCCAATCAGGGGAAAAAAAAAAAGAAAAAAAAAAAAAAAAAAAAACACCTCTCCCACACCACAATATGGACAGTCCATTGCTAAACTGTTGTACCAATCATACACCATTTAAAATGCAAACACTATTATGTTACCAGATTTTTCAAGGGACCTGTACTAAAAGGTGTTGATTTCACTTCAGATCTTTCTCACAGAGGCTTAGAAATATCAAAAATATCGTTGTAATTTGTATATATTTAACTTTACTGGATGATGCACTACTGAGGCTGAGGACTTAATTACCATTATAAAAACTAATATTATACCACTAGATTTGGTCTGTTCAGGATTAAGACTGAAAGGCTGTGGCTAAAGAAGATAGGGTGACTTGCACTGTCATTCCTATGCCATAGCTTGCCTGTGAGCAAATTGTGCTCTTCAGCAGTTTCAGTTCAACTACTTCCTCAGTAAAATTCATGAGGGAAACCAAAAATAAATAAATAAATAAATAAATAGAAACCTCTTTTCAAAAAAGGTACTAAAAAACCTGAAAAACATACACAGGACTGAGATCACTCACCGTTTGATCCTCTATCAGAATCAAACATTCCTGAGCTACGTCTCGTCTGCCTGCGAGGTGTTGCTAAAATCAAAATCAAAAATATTAATTTTTATAGAGTAAAATCTGCACTGCATTTTTTTGTTGTTGTTTTACTGCTTGCACGCTGACTGGTTAAGTAGGACTTCAAAGCTGCTGAAAGCACTCTGTTCCCTGAAGTTGTCATGTTAATGCACTGCATTACATCACTGTTTACATGCACTTCCATGCCAGAACAAGAGTGCATCAGATGTACCTTCTGTTCCATTTGGCAATGGTGAGGAATCTGACAAGTTGTTCCGTGCACTTCTGGCTCCTGATTTACCTTCGCTATTAGGTGTTTTGGATAAAGATGTGTTTGATGGAAGAGTAGATTTCAGAGGCGGCCGCCCTCGCTTTGATTTTTGTTTCTCCTCCTCTTTCTTCTCATCCTTTTCACTGTCTTCTTTATTCTGAGGGAGAGAATTGGGTATTTATTAACGTGAAACCTTTTCTTATTTAACCCTATACATCAATTAAAAAGCTAGACTACGGACTAAATAATCTTTTTTTAAAATTAAGAACTATCATAATCATAAAGTATGGTACTATAAGAAACTTATTGAAATAATATTACTTTTGTTCTTTTCTTCTGTTTTCTCTTTGGTCCTCCTTTGTCCACAGGCCAGATAATCCGATCAGCTTTCACCCATTCATCATACCTGAAAAAACAAAACAACATACTTTTACTACGGCATATAAAAA
Organism: Aythya marila; assembly: GCF_965140915.1. Taxonomy (NCBI): domain Eukaryota; kingdom Metazoa; phylum Chordata; class Aves; order Anseriformes; family Anatidae; genus Aythya; species Aythya marila. The sequence continues at coordinate 5,065,110 of NC_139046.1, read as the reverse complement.
CTTGTTTGCAATATGATGTTTAAAAGACTGAATTACAGAAAATATTTATTAAGGAGAGGTAGAAAAGTAGAGCATATATTTACGAATACAAGCAGTATTTTGGCATTAGAAAGATTAAGTTTCTAATAAATTTGATTATTAATATTCTATTTTTTTCTTCTAATAATAATTTCTAATTTGCCTTCTAAGATTTTAAGAAAATTTGTGAACAGAGGCATGGGGGAATGTTGGTACAAAGCTCCACATCTCTTGCTTGCAAAGCACTACAAGTCAGGAAAATGAGACAGCTACACAATTTCTGAATAATGTCACATGATATACCAGATGTTGTTGAGGCATGATTTGGTGAAAACAGATAAAATATACCTTTTTTCACTGAGTTTTTAAATTATAGCAACAAACAGAAAGATTCTGAAAAGCGTAAAATATACTGCTAGTGCTTATCAAAATTTCCTGAGTTATTATCAAGGCAAAGAGAAACATGTACGTATCTGGGGGAATACCACTCTCTCCTCCCGCCCAAACTTAACGTTGCCTCAAAAATATATTTGCTTAATTTACTTAAAAACTTACGGATTTTATCAATTCTCAAGTTATACAACAGAAGTGTTTTATTTTTATTTTTTTAAATATCACTTGTGATATGTTTGCCTGTATAATCACAATGCTCTTAAAAGAAAAAAAAAAAAAAAAACAGCAATTTCTACAGCAGTATCAGCGTGGCTGCCAAGAGAAGCTTTGATGATTTTTTTCCTGTAGTTCTCTGTTGCTTAGCTCTCTCCTACCCTCTCTACATGTAACAACCATTCTTTATAATCACAGTTAACACTGAACGCAAGAATAAATTTTGTTGCCAAAATCTCAGTACTTGATAATCTTCTAATTGCAGACATTTTCACTGTTCCCAGTGACTCTTATTTAAAAGTCTGATGCTGCTAACGCTAGCTGACACAATAAATTACAGGGATACTCCTGTGAGGAGAGAGGATTACTCACTTCAAGCAGGATGGAAACTTGGAAACATACAAGTCTATTCTGAGATTTCAATGCAACAGCGTCATACCATGAACAAAATTACTACCATTGAAAAATAGAAGAGTCAGATCCTGTTACCATGTTGATAATTCAACTCAGAGGCAAATCACCGACTATCTTCTCCAAAACAAGCACTGTTTTGGAAGTAATAATCTTTTTAACGAATCAAGAAATGAAATGCAATGTGTTCTCACCTTACATTCCAACCGTAGTAATGAACTAAATATAAAACTTCTCCATCGTCAATTTCAGTGCTTTTAATACTGGCTTCATAAATTTTTTGAGTCTTTCCACGTCCGTATTTTACTTTTACTTTGGTTCCAGTCAGGCAGGGTTCTGCGTCCTCCTCATCCTCTTCACCTTCTGATTCTCCTTTGTTCTCCATTTCCTCCCTGCAGTAAAGTATATTCAAAATACCCACTAATTAGTCATAATCAAAATTTTAACATTTAACTAGCACAGCCAAGCTTTTTTGCATCCTGCTCTACTTTTAAAACATACTTGCTTTTGACACACTACTTTGTAAAAATTTTGTTTTCATCTACACTTTGATTAATAGATTATAGCTTACTAACAGCATATGGAAGTTTGGATGGCCAAACATGATGTCCTCTCATGGATATGAACACCATTCTACTGCAACAAATCTTGATTACAGCAGTTTTTAACCAAATTTAGGTGTCTACACAGCTTTTATTAGCTACATCTACATCTTATTAGTTATATCCAATATTTAAACACAGTATCAAAACATTGTTCCAACAATCAGTCTAACCCATTTTTAGGGTAAACTTAGAATAATGTAAAAGTTAAACTAAAAAAAAGTCCCCAGGAAGGAAAACACTGAAAGACTACGGATTTCTTTTAATACAATATTTTTGCTGGCCCTCAGTGAAAGATGAACTATCCTGTTGGGGCAAACAGTTGAAAGAAAAACAAAGCTGACAAGCACCACCCGTATCACTTAAAAGAAAACTATTTTTGATGTCTTAGTCATTTGACATACCCCTACAACCTGCTACACACCCACACTGTGCCTGCACATTTGAGGCATTTTTGCATGCTATGCTCTACTCCAATATTTTTCTTTGAGCTGCACAGTAACATTTTCTTTAAAATAACTGTTGCTTCCACTCCTCAAACCTCTTTAGGAGAAAAGATGCAATATCCCTACTCGTAACTCAACAAATCCTATTAATTAGCAACTGTGTCCCACACAGCTTGGCCACATGGACCAGCAAAACAAAGCAGGAAAAACAGTTCAAACAATTAAAATCCTATCCTTGACCATAGCCAGAAGCTGTTAGATGAGAAGACACCTACTCTGGTAAAAATTCAGACACCTGGTCATAGCTTGTTTTTAACCAGGAATGTAAATCCAATTCAAGCTGTCAACCTTGGTCTCCAGGTGCAATTTTCCCTTGGGTGGTGGTTTTACCCTGCTGGGCAGCCAAACTCCACTACAGCTGCTCTCTCACTCCCCCTCAGAAGAGGGGAAGAATTTGATTAAAGGGTAAAGGAAGAGGGGAAAAAAAAACCTAGCAAAGGCCATGAAGAAGCATAGAGAGAGGAAAAAAATAATTCTCTACTTCCCAGAATAAGTGATATTTGGCCATGGCCTGGGACACAGGGACTCAACAGGCGTAGTGGTTGTTTGGGGGGACAGAAGTCTTCGTAACGAGAGCCTCTCCTCTCCTTCCCCTTTCCCACCTTCTGCTGCTGTGTGACATCACGTGGCATGGAATATCCCTTCGGTTGGTTTCGGTGAGCTGTCCTGGTGATGTTCCCTCCCCACCTCTTGCCCACCCCGGGTTGGAGGGAGCCCTGATGCGGTGCCAGTACTGCTCAGCAGCAGACACAACCCTGGTGTTCCCAGTGCTGTTCTAGCTACAGGTGCAGAGCACAGCGCTGCAGGGGCTGCTGCAGGGAATGTTAACTCCACCCCAGCCAGACCCGGTAGCCCTCAGCACATGGTTTGTTTCCTCTGCTGTCTCCTCACCCATCCACTACTCAGTCACTCAGTCGCTGCCTGCCACATATCTCCATCCTGTTCTTTTCAACCTACCTTTAGGTTTCATTCAAACTCTTTTTTCCTCTGCCTTCTTGGCAGATCCTCTCCTACCTACAATACATTTAAGTAACAACAAAACTATGCAAGCTGTAGGTTCAGTGGTCAGCATTAAGCACAGAAGAGGGGCTTTTTTCCATCTGTATTTTAACTGCCCAGTTGCTCACCACCCATATAGCTGCCTGCTCTACTTGACACCTACACGTACTAGTGTGATAAAGCACAAAGACAACCTTGGCAGGACTTTCACGGAAATGGAAGTGAAAAATACTGCCAGCCGTCTCCCAGAAAAAAGGTCACTCCTTCAAGTATAGTAAACTCTCCGAGCTTGAAATAGTATTTTCTTTTTCCTGTCTGGCTGAGCGAATTAAGGTCTCTGATTTCCACATCTTAGAAACTGGTCAGATCTCCAGCTCTGTGGATACTCTTGCTTGGAATATGGCTCTATCAGGACACAGATATACTCCTAAGGAGGTGCTACAAATTAATTCTTACCTCTCCCTCTGCCTCTCTTCCTCTTCATCTGACTCTTTATCAGACTCTTCCTGTTTTTTAATTTTTTTCTCTTTTTGCTTTGGTGTAGTTTTTCTCCCTAGTGGAGTTTCATTTTCTTTCTTTTCTGCATTCTCAAGTGTTTCCTCTATATCTTTGTTTTCCTTGTTACTGTCTTTTAATTTATCTTGTGTTTTATCCTCTTCACTCTCTCTTTTAGCAGGCGTTGCATCACGGGCAAGTCTTCTTCGTCCCTAGAACAGAAACAAAATTAGAAGTTCTTAAAAGGTACTTTGAGTAGCTGGACAACCGCTGTCTGGCACTGTGACACGTCCTTGGGGGGGGTCTAGTACAGATTAACAATTTTACTACTAGAACTATCTTTGATAAAGACATTGCATAGTAACCAGAACATTTAAAATACGTTATGAATGCAAGGTTAGTTATTTGGAGGCAATCCAAAGACAACAGTAATGAAGGCACTATAATTATGATTCACAGTAAAATGGTAAATACTTTGAAATCATTCATAAACAGACAGTTGTTGACTGGATTAATAAAGTAATAAAAGATATGATCAAGTAATATTTAGTTATTAACAAATTAACATCAACAACAAACAATTAAAAAAAATAACTTTGATTCCTTTATCATCTCAAGAACCAATTTTCTCCAAAAAGTTTGTCAAGGTAAAACAAAAAAACAAAGCTAGTGTCATGCCAGGAACTTCATCAAGGCTGATACGGTTTGGAAAAAACACTTTAGATAGAATACAAAATGTAAATCTAAACTTATGTTTACAGAATGTCTTTCAACTAGTGATTTAAAGGCCATATCCTTGTTTGAAAAATTGATTTACAAGAGGTACTTCAGTAGGCTTACATTTTAGTTAACAGGATGCTTACAACTTTAACAATTTTAAAAGTTGCATTTTCTTGTCCTTCAGTCACAGTTCTCTTCTAAAGAGCACATAATGACTTTTTAAAAGAACCAACGGGAGTGCTACAGCACCCTATTTCAGTCATATTCAAATACCTTTAAAGTACTCTTGTATTCTTGATCAGGTCCAGTTTCTACCAGCTGATGGGTCACAGCTCTTATCTATGTAACTACTAACACAACCCTCACCTATACAGCATTCAAAGACAGAGGAAGACAAAAAACAACAAAATCTTTCCTCTCCTCTTTTGTCTCTGTACTGTAAAATTGCATGTTTTCTTCAATTAAAAGAGATATCGTGATAAAAATCAACTCAAAGAAACGGGACTTCCTTTGATTCTTTAGGCTGTAGCAGTCCCTCAATATCCTTGCTTCCTGATGCACAGCTCTGAATTCCATGTGCCTGGGGAAATTCCCACCCACAACCAGGATTGTCCTGCTGGTTTCTCTGTTCTGATGATATACAGCTCTCAGTAGCTCTCAAACTATCCCCGAATAGAAACACGGCTGACATCAACACGGCCTTAGCAAATCCCATGGATGGTTTAGAATACAAAGAAATAATGAAAACCGATTCTATTCACAGGTAGAATGTAATTAACAACTGAACACCAACTCTTCGTTCACTGAACACTGTCCTACGCTCTCATACGAGCACATTAATTCAAATGTACAGTTGCTCCACAAGGGAAAACTCATTATGTAAACTGTTCAGTATACAAAGGGGTTTTGTTAAGTACTAAATAGAAATCAGTTCGAACTACTTACCCTTGGGGATCTTAGTTCTATTTCTTCTTTTTCACTCTCACTGCTGGAATAATTTTCTTCTGCTTCTTTTTTTACTTCTGTTGGAGGCATTTTTTGCTCCTCTTTCACACTTTCCTCCATTGGTTCCTCGTGTTTCTGTATGTCTTCTACGACTTTTGGTTCATTGTGATGGATGGTCCTGAACTGAATGTTTGCCGAACGGCAGTACTCTTCAAAACCATAAAGATACCTATAGGTAGAAAGAAAGTTTTGTTTACATGTTTCACCTTGTGTTTTTTAATTCATTGAAGTAAAAAAAAAAAAAAAAAAAAAAAAAAAAAAAAAAAAAAGCTCTTTTTCTGCTTGTAGGGAAGACCAGGAGTAGTAACTTCAGGAAACAAAAATGCCAGAGGAGGTTCTGAAATGAAACAGTTCCGCACACAAGTCAAGCAGCAAAAAGGAAAACTCTGCATGTACACACAGGTGCTTCTCACACATTTAACTTCATCTCTGTCCAATTAAGAACTCATGACAGTAAAGCTTACGAATATGTACACTGTTTTGCAAACGTACACTGACAGCTAAGATCAGCCCAGTATTATAATACGGGCATACAAACAAGTTACCACATGGTAACAAATTGTCGTGCATCAGCTTGTCCTCTGGTAACTGCCTGTGTACACACTCTAATCCAGCTACAGGTGAGAGAAGTATGAACTAGCTTATCCCTCAAAGAGTAACTATGTAAATCACAACACACCATCATGTGTTCATACAACATCATTACCTCCACTGTAATAAATAAATATGTGCAACATGTCTATTTTTTTTTTTATCATACATACTCTTCTCTGTAAATTCAGACCTTAAATATGTGCCCGGTTCAAATCCCACTGAAGACAGTCTAAATATTTTCATCAACATTAATGTGAGTTGAGTCATTAGCCATCCCTATTCAATCAGCCAAATTTCCATAGGTTCGAGTCAAGAGAACCTCATTCTATCCTTCTACTCAAAAAGCCCAATCATTTCTTGCTCAAACTTTCAGGAGAATAAATAATTAAAATAACCTTTATTTAGAAAACGAGACTGAAAAATGTAATTCCTAAAAGGTTTCCGTTTCACCAGTTATAACCTTACTGGAAACTAGAGGTCAGAATAAAAAGTGTTATGCATTTTCAATCACAGTAGTAATTTTGCTACTCAATACCGTCACATCACCATAGCAATGTACATCGGTTATGCTCTAAAGCTATTATTCCACAGATGCCACACAAAGATGACATTTAAACATGCTGCCTGAAACACATCTTCCTCTACCAACATTTGTGAGGAAGTTAAAGAAACTGGTATAAAATTCTGCTCACAGCATGCAGAATCTACAGGCTTCTTCAAAGAGCATGCGACTGAGATCAATAACCACAAATTGCAAAGCTGAGTTTGCCAAAACCTTTTTGCTCCTAAATGACTGTTATATTCTGAAATGGCAGCATCACCTGCTGAAAATAAACGCTTCTTGATAAGAAAATGAGCAGGATTCTACTGTATTACAGCAACAAGAACTTATCCAGTCCTGACCACTCCTCCTTTTCTCCATCATTTCAATCCTTGGCACTGGAAAACGCTCAAAACTCCTCGTTATCTGAAGAATGTCAACTACTGTTTCATTAAACTAGCAAAAATTGCTTTAATATTGTACAAGTAATTAAAAAAAACAGCAACTAAGAATGTTTTCACCATTATACAATAGGAGAACTTACTTTCTATAAGCAGTTTTTACATTGTAGGAAGCAGCCGAGTTCAAAATAGGAATGCCAAGGTCCATATAAATTTGCTTCCATACAGCTCCGCTCTCAATCTTTGGTGGGGGGAAAAAGAAAAAAAAAAAAAAAAAAAGGTAAGTTTTCAGGTTTTGTTTACCAAGAACATTAAGGAATGACACTTAACAAAGACACAGTTCACGACCTTTAAGAAGGATGAGACATGTTTAGTTTTAGGAAACATCCGACACTTACATTGTCACACCCACCCTGCTGATATACCAGTCTAAAAAGTTTGAAGAGATTAAGGTCCTTGTAGCCCAGAACAGGTGGTTTGTTGATAGGAGTACCTAAATAAAACAAAGATAGAAATAAAATGTTATCACACAGAACACGAAACTGCTTTTTCCATTCATACAGCACCCACTTGATTACCTGGATACACACTCTTCACGCTTGACACCTCTCTACATTTTAACATCTCTCTTTAATAGTTCTGTATGTTGCAGTTCAGTAGTTTCCAACCCCTCTTTTGGATACATCACATATTTCTGACTGTTTTATTAGCATACTGCCACCAGCTGCTTGATAACTACGATTTCTTGATCTCCTTTCCAGTTCTGTGCGATAATCCCTATCCAACTGGCTGCATCCCACTGTTCCTCTCCTGAGGGTGGGGGCAGGCAGAATTGCAGCAAGCTCTGCAGAGTGCCTGATAAATGCTGGAATATAGCAACGTGTGAAGACAGTAACTCAAAACACTGTGGTCTAAAAGGAATGGGAAAGAAGCAGAAATGCTGAACTACGAAAAGAGACTCAGGCAGAACGTGAAACAGCACAGTCCTAACAGGACATGAACATTTGGGACAATTCTGAGTCAAATTCTTTCCTTTTCTCAGATGAGTGGGAATTATATAAAAAATAATAATTTCAAAAGGAGAAACCAAGTGACTGGGGAAAGCAGCTGCCTATGTAGATAGTATTCATCCCAGCAAGGAGGAACATCAAACCTCTTTCCTGCTGCTTGTCATTTTCCTTCATCTTCATGCAATTGTATTTGGAATCTTGAAAATAACTTCATTTGGGAATACTGGCATGGTTATATGAATCAAAATATTCTTAATGAGAGAAGAGAACGTAGAACAAATCTGGTGGGAACACATGTTGCTATAAGAGCAGGAGGGAAAAAGGTCAGGGAGAAAGACCCTGTCCTGAAGAAGACGTGGACATTGCTCAATCAACATGCTAGCTTAAAGAACAGTTTCTACACTGGAACTTCAAATTCAGTGCACAAATGCTTTCTTCTTTCTCCTCTGCAGATCACTGGCATCATCTCTCTACTTGGTTTGTAGTAGGTTTGGTAAGTGTTTAAGAAAGGGAGCAGGGAAGAAAGAAAACAGAAAAGGGGGAAGAACCAGTCTACCAGAAGTATAGATTTTACACCACCAACAGTTTTCTTCTTATTATTATTATTTTTCCTGAAATAACCTGTCTTGGAAGAATAACAGGCTGTCTCTAAAAACACTGGTTCTACACAAATGGCCTCACAATGCTGTACTGCAGTATACTCTGCCATAATACATGATCTGTGATAAGCACCTGGCAATATTGAACAGACTTGGAACTCTTCCTTTGTTATTGAGTGGTTGAGAAGAGACCTCATCCATAGGGATGCAGAGCCTCTTTAACAAAGTTAACCTGATGTTTTATTTTCACTTTAAAACCCAAGAAAATGTTGTACTTTAAAAGGAAATAAAGGAGAAATATTCTGACACTACCTGCATCCCACTGTAGTGTCAGTCCCATCACAACTTCAGATATGAACAGCTTATGTAACAGTTCTCCCAAGTCAGCAGGTACATCCTGCTCTCTGCCTATACACTGCATGTGTACTACCAACGGATGTCTTACCCCATGACTTTAACTGCTCCAATTTATAACAGTCTCACCTAATTCTGTAAAGAAAAGCATTTAAAATACACTGTTTTCTTGTTCTAGTTACTGGACAAAGCAGAGTTTTGTTTCTTCAGGTGAGGATCATGATTAAGACAGTTCTGCAAGGAGCTGAAGATGGCACATCTCCTATTATCTGCTGGTTGAATTTCATCATCCGTGAATAGCTGCCTCAGGTTCCAGCCTGAGATTAACAGCAGCAGAGTTCCCAGCCGTGGCTGTCACAACAAGAAATCAACCAAGAGCTTATTTAACAGCGATTGTTAACACAAAAAAGGTTTTGTAAAAGCAAAACAAAACCAGAACACCTCAGGGAGGATTTCTGTTTCCTTTGTGCACTGTGCTTCAAAGTATTTGAAGTAGATCTGCCACATGTGAAAATGGGGAAAAGTGTTTTTCCTTGACCAGACTGCCTCTTACTCTTGGTTCACTGATATAAGAATATGCTTATAACAACATCCATTACATTTCAAGATACTTTTAAAGCTATCAGAAAAAATGGACTAAAGGTTGTTGTTTGTTTGTTTTAAATAATTAATTTGCTATTACCTCTGTCTTCCATAAACTTATAAAGCTGTTGGAGGAAGTTGTCCCTCTCTTCAGGATCAAGCTCTTCCTCGGGCTGTGAAAACAAATGCAGTCATAATGAAAACAAAGCATGCAAAGTAATAATTTATTTGTACAAAAGCAAAATGGCAAAAACTAAATCAAAACCACTTTCCACTTGGCCCTATACCGATGCAATGGCGAAACATCCAGAAGACAAAATCTCCTCAGGAGACTGAAGCACGTACCTCAAGAGGATAAAAAGGAAGTGCAGGTCAGAGAAAGCCTCAATCCATGACAGAAAGAGCACAAGTGTGATCCTCAAAATGAAAATATAGCTAATATCTGATTCTAATACAGACAAGATCTCTTATTTACAGGACTGGAGCAGTTCACAGGAATGCTACTTTTTTTTTCAAGCTCATATTTGGAAACACATTTACAGTCACTTCCACAATTTCCTGACCATGTATCTTCTATAATTTAGTATTATAAACACCTGAATCTTATCTTTAAAACATAAATCCTCAAAGAGAGAAACTCTTACAAACTTTATAGGAAGTAACCTAAACTGTTTAATAGAGATTTTATTCTTTGCAGGTGAAAATAAAGTAAATTTGGGGATGGGAGGGAAGGGGGGAAGACAGAAGGCAAGAGGAAATAATTTCTACTTATCTATATAAACTTAACAGCATTCTGAAATTCTAGCAGAGGCCAAAAAAAAAAAAAAATTTTCCCTGCAACACTTTACGCATGCCACATTCTTCCTGCCAGCCTGGCAATCACAGGGATTGCTGGTGAGGCAGTTTGCTCAGGGAAGACTGCAGCTGTCTGAAAGGAAAGACATACAGTACGTGTCAAAAATCTTACCATTACATTATTAAAAATAACAGCAAAGTCACACGTAGTTCCAGAAGGAAACCAGAACAGTAACTTCAGTTTCAGCCTTCTCTGCATTCAATAAACTTGAAGCTTCGAGGCAGGAAGATATGCAGTGAAATGTAAATGTATATGCTACTGCCTTGTTAACCAGAAAGCGATCTGCCAAGCATCATGAATTTCAGCTCTCTCTGCTTCAGCGAATTCTAAGCTTCAAAGCCCAACAGGGATCACCTGTAGTCAGGCAGAGACAGTATCTGTTTCTCATTTTCCCATTTCTTCTTGTGAAATAATTTGAGGAAATTAAATGAAGAATCAGAACATTGTACAGGATCGTCTCCCATTTACTCATGCTGTGTATTATACAAATTACATAAAGAGAAACAGTTATCTCAAGAATTATGTTCTTCCAGGTTAAGCAATGAATTATTGCTATAGAAACCACAGCTTTTTTTTCCTCTTAACAATCTAGACTATGAACCAACTTCACGATCGAGAAATTTCTAACAGCTACTGTAATGTTTACTGACTGAAGTCAATACTACTCACACTACACTAACTCAATCTATCTAAATAACAGTAAACATTCAGAAATATTTCTGAATACTTGTACTCGAACCATTTCTTTTACACGGGCATAATGCCAAACCAGAGCTGTAGGTCAGAACAGCAGAAATGGAGGTTAGGAATAGCATTCTTGCAGACAGAGCGTTAACCATTTCACTGACACCACGAATTTTCACCTGAAGAAGAACAAAAAGGGAAAGATGAAAAGCTTCTGCATCCTTATAGAAGCAGGACAGCAAACCTGCCTGCAACATTCATTCACCTACGTGAGACATCCTGACTGCTGCACCTCCTTCTCTCTGGTGACAGCATGAGCGAGGCTGGCACCCCTTGACCCGGAGAGTCTGACTCGTGCCTGGTGCCCACGCCAGGGAAGACAGCGACTCCTCCTGAGAGGTGACTTGAATATAACCTGAATGCTATCTCCAGAGGAATAAATCATACTTTTTTTCCCTAGTGACCAAGATTTGATATTTAAGAAAAAGAGAAAGAGATGAGAAACTCACCAGAGAGATCAACCCTTCACATACATTATTATTGCAACATTGAGACCCACGGATTTTATTTTTTTTAAAAAGAGATCATTTTTTCATCAAGGTCATCTATTTCCTATTTGTACCTGGACACAGGACCACCCAGGGGTGTCTGCTCTTCCTTACTCTAACTATACAAGCCATCATCCAAGATGGTGAATCAGCATTCTCTAAAGCTGCACCTGAAGTGAAGAAAAACCCTGAGACACACTGGTGTCACAACCTGCCATCACCATCAGTGAGGGACTGGAGAGCTAATATTCCCCAAATGTGTTTCCAGCAAGCACTGGGGTGACACTGCTCCCCTCCCAAACTAACTTCTGTATCCAGGCACTTATCCCCATTTTAGGTTGGGCATAAGTTCACAGTGACGATTCTTCAAAATCAGTTTTCTTTAGAGCATTCTGACTCTCCATTTTATTTTTTCCCTGTATAGATGTTGCAAAAAAGGGAGACACTACCCAAAGGTAAGTGCAAGTGAGGCAAAACAGTATGAAATTTTTAAGAGGCAGGAGTTCAAAAGCGAGATCTTTTTGTTGTTCATCCAGTATCTGTAACTAAATGCAATGTGAAAAAATTTGTTTTGTTTCGGGGCAAGGCACATTTGAATTTCATTAAAAATAAATCAGAATGACCTTTTTTGGTAATAATTAAAAAAAAAACAAACTATTTTTTAGGGTGCTTGAGATGTTGATCTTCCTTTCTCACTAGCAGATCGCATCAGTTAGAGAATACTGTAAACACTGAAAAATGAGAGCAGCAATAAAAACAGAATCTCTGTATAATGGATTTCCCATTTCCATTTCATATGACCTTCCAAGTAATACTAACAGCACTCGTAAGTATCTTGTAAAAGTATTTGGTGGTTCTTGTTATCAAAGTAAGCACTACATAAAACCCACTGAAACTTGCAGAAAACTTGTAATTGGTTTTGCTTCATTTGCTTTCAAGCCCCTTTATTTACCAGGAGCTTTCCCTCTATTTTTAGTGTCATTTTAAAAAAGAATATAGCTCTATTACCCTGACTCATCATTTACTCTCCAGTAAGCTGTTAAATCTTCTGTGGATGCTAACCTGTGGAGCTGAGTGGGAGCAGAAAGGAAGAACCAGTTTGTTTTACAAAACAAAGAACAAATCCCTACCTACATGATATGCTCAATCACCACTGAGCCGAGGTACCAGGGACAGATCTTTCTTTTATGTTATTAATGGCTGACAATGCCATAAACTCGTCTGAAAGAAATGCAATCGAAGAGGGAGAACAATGTGTGCAGGATCTGGAGTTCAGAAGAATACACCACCAAGATAAGGTGTCAGAATTAGCGTAATTGTGTTGTTTCAGAGTATTTAATTGCGTTTGTCACTTGCATATTTGCTTTCTAACACTTGAGTTGGAACGCTAATTAAGGAAATGAAAAGAATTAAACTGACTGCAACAAGTTAACAGCTTTATACCATGAGATGATGAGAGGAGTCTTAAAGCATTCATTTCTACCAGGAAGAACCAAGAATCCAACCATCCTCAGCAGCAGCTTTTCTTGGAGCTGCACCTCAGCTTGTAACCTCTTCACTCCCCTTTGAAGAATATTCTGAGAATGGCTGTGAGCACAAAACTGGGAGCGAGAAATTCTTTTTTAAGAACATTTGCTCATGGTATAACACAGGCCATGCTTCACGGTAGCCAAACTCCTACACATGCCCGTTTCAATTTTTATTTTTTTAAATGCATGGACCACTTCTTTCTAAAGGCCAGACTTTGTTAACTTTGAAGATTTTCTTACACACACATAGGTTGCAGCAGAAATGCACAGGTCAGGTAAGGCGTTACCTGGTCTCTCAAAGTCACTGAAGAGAAAAGACTACATGGGAAAAAATAACTACTTAGAAGTGTAAGTATTTTAACTAACAGAAAGGAAATTTGGAGGAATCTCAAGACCCCTAAAACACACCATGGATTTCATACACTCATCCTTCTTTTACGAACTTAGTGCTAATGAAATATATGTTAACGATTATCGTGAGAAGTCAGATCCTTGCTTATTTATTTGCAGAATGGCTACATTGGAAGGCATAGCAAGGCATTTTCCTTGCTCAGAAATGTAAAGCAATTCTGACTGCTGTTGTGATAGAAGAACCCTAAATGCTTTACATTAACGCACACGATTAAACCTACTACGCACGTGTCTGTCAGGTGACAGTCAAAATGAAGAATGAACGAAAATTCCCCTAACCACACACATGGAGGTGCTACAACTCTTTTTTTTTTTCAATGGCAAGAGAAGCCTGGAGATAAACTAGCTAGATTATTTTTTTTCTGACGATGTTTGGGATGTTCAATTAGGAGGGGATAAAGTGAAAGAAGAAAAAACTGCTACTGAAGTGACAAGTTGGAAGAGCCTTTCCAGGAAGGAACCAGTTCTACCAGTAAGACAGAAATCCCCTTTCCCAGCTTGTGTTGTTATGAGATACAGTTTTGAAACTTGCAAAATTCAAACTCTGAAGAACAAATTCCTCCTTACTTTCATTCTGATCTTATGTCTATTAAGAACTAGTACTGAAAATGTATTTCAAATAACTGTAGGCTGAAACCTTGATTCCTTCAGAAACGGGCCTACAACAGGAAGACTGAGAGGACCAAATGTTGCCTACATATTACCTTGTAAAATGGTTAGCTAGTATTTAATTACTTAATCCCCAGAAACAAATAGGTGTAATTTCATCCCTGACAGAACAACTTAAGTAGAAACAAATACAGTAATATATGTAATAGGACTTATAATAAAAATCAAGTAATACTCCAAAAGCTTCTATTTCCATGTGGAGATATTGGAATTCAGATTTTTTCCTTCCTTCTAACTGCAGTGTATTATATGACTGCCAAATGTGCCCTGAAAACACAGCGATCCCTCTTATTCTGCCATGTTGAAAACTGGATAAAAACCAAGATATACCCAGATTCTTATCTGGAGTCAACCCAATAGAGTGATTTTTTTAAAACTTTTGTTTGATGAAGTTTTTTTTCTACAGTACCTCCTCATTTTTCATCTTTTGTGACAAAAGCAACATCTGTTCTGTTACTCAAACCTCACATTGTGAATCAAAAGCTATCCTGAGTTGCATCATATGTTGCAATTATTGCCAAAAATCCAGCCATTTGAACATGCTGAGCAACTCACTGTAATACAACCCTTGTTAAAGCCAATGATGAGCAATTTCCACGTTTTCCTCCGTCACAGTCAACTCTGGGCCACCCAAGTCAGTTACTAGCAATGAGGATTGGCATTTCACCACCATCACCATATTGTTCCCATTCCTCAGAATAAGAAAGACATCACAGAAAACCACGTAAACCCTGAAAATAATAATTCTAATCGTGCTAATTCTACCATACTCTGCATATTTCATGGAAGGCAGCATAACTAGAAAGACAGTCTCTGTCAAAACAAAGTTACAGATTTTAACCCAGCTACTGGAAAAATAGTAGGATCTATTATCACCAGCTACAGCAGGTCTCTGCTCCATTACCATTATAAAAGATTCTACTCCAGAAAAGCAGGATCCCTTCCATTCTCACAATTAGGCTCTTCTGCCTGACTTTATGCTCTCATTATATATTAAGTAGGCCTGGGTCCGTTTGATTGATGTGATGAAGGCCTATCATGGCTGGTCAGCAGCAGGCCAAGCCTTGACAGCAAAGCTGCTGTGTATTTCAGACAGTGGGAGCGCAGGGCGTGGAGGAAAAAGGAGCATTTTTGAAAATCTCCGTCACATCTTCAGCTACATAGCACCTTGCAGTTCTAAAACAAAAGGTTTGCTGAGAGTGTTCTGGCAGAGGATGGACAGAAGCTGTTTTGACCTTGATAATAAAGGAGAAACTTTACAGAAGGTAAATGCAAAACGTGAGTAATTCAGCATTTGCTGTGAAATACAGGCAAGGCAATATCATTCATTTGACAATTCTCTTTGCAACCGATATCACTGCCCTTCTAAGGGAAAAGAAAAAAGGAAATTATGACAAATTCTTGAAATTATCTTTAACTGCAGTATCTAGCTTGGCCCACGATTAAAATAAGATTATGTATGGTAACAGTTGAATCAGGAATTTGATTGAACGGGCCAGAATGACAGTTCTGCTCTGACAATCTATAAAGATTAATATCTATCCCCTGCTACATGGCTTCAGCATGAAGATGCTCACCTTATTTTTCTATCTCTGCCTGTCACCTGGAATTAATGGATTCCACAGCTTTTCCTATCAGCACACCTACCTGCCTGGAATCCTTTGCTTCACTACTTTACGTTTAGATTATTCCTTAAAAATATCCTTATTTCTTTTATAGAAATGCCTTTTTTTTTTTTTTTTTTTTTTTAAGAAAAGCCACCAAGCTTCCCCTCCCCCTTCTTTGTTTGAAACACACAGCACTTTTATGCAATAGCCATGAAAAATGATTTTAAAAACAAGTACTAGAAAACCAGTATAGCAATTCCCTGATTTTTAGTGCCTGATATTCTGCAATTTTAGCCAACGTTAATACAAACAGACCAGTACAGACTGCAACAGTTCACACCCTGCAAAATGTGGCCTATTCAGTCCTTTTCACTGCAAACAGAGGAAAAAACCCAAAGGTTTTTTACATTCTACACACATTTAGCCTTACATTTATCTAACCAGACCAGCATTTTCATATAGACATCCACTCCATTTTGCAGAACACTGTTATTAAGGCATAAAATTAACACCAAAAATAGATTCTTATTGTCTTTTTTTTAACGTGGAAAGATCTACCCTGGTTGCATGCTCCACCAGACAGTTCACAGATCAGAAAGCTGTAAAATCTACCTCAAACCCCCATTCTCAACGAAAATGTTAACATCACCGATTAAAACACAACGTCCTTACCTATGAGCTGCATTCTTTCAAATGTAAAAATGCATTTATTTCCTTTCTATCTAATCTGCCCAGTGCCTGGACATAATTTCAGCCTGCCTTCCAAATATTTCCTTGCTTTCTCTCGCACTGCACGGCATCCGCAGTTACACGGCATTACTTACATTCTCTTCCATATAAAAAAAAAAAAAAAAGAAAAAAAATCAGACATTACATGAAAGGGAAAAAAAAAAAAAAAGAAAAAAAAAAGAAAGAGACAGCCCATTTCAAAGCATCTGGCAAGCCTCCCCTGGCAGGCGGCCAAGCCTCGGCTAAATCTTCCCTCTCCGGGCGAGCATGCTCACTGGAAACCAACAGAGTGTTGCTGAGGCAACACCGTAGGCAGCCTCCAAGTATGAACAGCCATTCTGTTTTCGCTGTGACAAACCGCATACTACAGGGGAAGTGAAAGGGAAACGGTATCTGACCTTCCTCGGAAGACAAACTTCGCCGTGTTTTTTGCGAGAAAAGGACCAAACGTTGCCAAGCGCGCTGTGAAAATTACCAAAAAAACAAACCACCACGAAAAAACGCACCCAAACGCAACCGAGGATGCCCTGCCCCCTCACCACACGCTTTATTTCTAAATTTAACATTGAGGTTAAAAACAGGTAGCAGAAATAAAAGGAAAATATGCAAATACATTTTGTTGACATGAAACCGTCATCAGAAAGGAGCAACTCAAAATATTCCAACACAGAAAAACATTTTACCATAAGTTTCAATTGAACATTAACCAGAATATTCATCCACTTTGTCCCATTCCTAACCTGTAATATAACCTGTAATGTCGAGGAGAAAACCCACTGTGACTCACTCACTAAGGTAAGTACTGCACTGCTTTCAGTGTCTTAGAAAGCAAATAGCTTTACCAGCCATTACGCACTCCCTCACTCTTTGTCAAGCTTCTATTTTTGCTTCAGTAGTTTAATTCAACCTTTTATCAAACTAATTTTCAGAAACAAGCTACTTTTTATGTAAACTACATATGAACTACAGAAGAAAAAAATACAAAGCTACTCTTATTTAATACTAAGATTACTACTATTTGGTTCAGCGTCAATTTCTTCACGTTTCTCTTTCACCCAGATTCTTTCTATCACTCTTCTCCGCCTTTAACTTTTTATTTCTTTACTTTACGTACTTCTTTATCTACCAGATAATAGCAGGAAATCTACCACTGTTCACAAGTACCAACAAAGAGGATGGGAGCAAAGGGAAGATAAACAGATCTAAAAACATGCTAAAGTGAGTAAGTCCGAAGGTAAAATGTTGGACACGCACATTACTCTATTATCTTGGAGGAATGACTGAAATTGTCCAGACTTACCGTTACTTCTTCATTTTTCTCTTCTCTTTTTATTTCCTCCTCATCAGTTTCTGCCGTAGCTCCTTCTTCATCGCTGCTAGAGGATTCCATAATTTCACTTATGTCCATTTTCCAGTTCCGAGGAACAGTCTTTGTGTTGAGAAACGTGCTTGCTTCCTGTAGCCCTACAGAAGAAAGGGCCCTGTTTTTACCTCATCTGAAGTATTCATAGTCACAAAGCATTTTTAATTTCATGTTCTTGTACATTTCAATGTTAACTTAAACCAAATGATGAAGTAGGTACTTCAGTTTTAAACAATCAGTCTACATGCTTTATATTTCAAGACAGTCAAATTTTAAAAATCAAGTGCCAGTAAATCAAGGAGCTTAGATTGAGAATATCCATCTGTATTTTCAAGGCATATGTCCTCACGAACACTAGTAAGATTTACACCTGTTTATTTACACAGCAAAGACAATCACCTATACTTATTCACATATGTTCTGTGCAACTGTGAAGCTGTTCTATTTCTGTATGAAAGTAACAAATACTGGAATAAAGCTACGGAAAAAAAAAAAAAAACAAAAAAAAAACAAACAACACAAAAATCACAGCTAAAGTACCATAAATTTCTTTGTTGTTTTCAGAAGTCATTCATGTCATAAAGTTTAGATATACACATATTTTGTTTAAGAGAACTGTGTTGGAACAGAGAAAAAAAATAGTAAGGAAGTGATGATATGAGGAAAGGTTGAACTTGTACAATGGGAATACCCCAAATTATTTAATGAAGAAGAATCAGAAGAGCATCCAAAAGAGTGACATACTGCAATGAGCCATTCACAATATTTCTGGAGAAGAAAATATTTAACAATGTATTTTAACAGCTGCTGATAAATAGTAGCCTTCACAAACTTGTCGGCACCCTTCTCGAAACCATTTTTACATTTCATTCTTCAATGTCCCTCACAGCCAACTATGTTCTGCATTAAAAAAAAAAAACAAAACAACACAATCCTTTCTCCAATTTACCTTAAACTTCTGGCTGCTCTGAAGTTCCTGTACTCTGAAATAGTTATTAAGATATATAGGAAATCTTAATCAAACCACCTCACACTGTCCTCCTTGAATTATGTTAAATCATTACTTGTAAAGGAGCTGTTCCACACCTTGACCCAAAATGGAGGAACTGTTGGTGGCAGTTTTTTGGTTGTTTTTTTTTTTTTTTTTTTTTTTTTTTTTTTTTAAATACATGTTTTAAGTTTTTTTCCTTAAAAAATGTTACATTTTGAGGTGCAACTGGAATGAATAGCTCTACAATTTTTAGAATGATGTATATTAAGGTGAGAATCTGGCCTTTTACAAACTCACTAAAAACATGAATATTGTAGTCACATCATCCAAGCATTCAGAAAAATCAACCTCTGTAATTATACTCTTAAACATTAATCACAGGCTATTCACAGAGGCTATTCTAATAAAGTTGATGCCTGGGTATTTTTCACAGAAAGACAAAGTGTTTTGAGCTATAGCACAAAACTGTGGTTTTAGGAGAGGTAACTAAATATTCCATTGTTTAATGACATTTCAAATACTGTACCTTCAAAATATTCTCTTCAATTTGCATGAATTTGCAGCAGAACAAAAGAAGAAAGTCAAATCAAGTAACACTTTTACTAGTTGCTCTATTAATAGGGCAGCTGTATCCACAGTTTCTCTAATTTGTCACATTTAAAATTGTTTACGAAATATCCAAGAGCATTCATCTCAAAACAACACACAGTTACTAATTTGCAAAAGGTAAATTACTATTGTATGAGGTTTTTTTGTTTTTGTTTTTTTTTTTTATAATCTAGAATTTATTCTAATTTACCTTTTTTAGGGGAGGACTCGGATTTTGGTAAGTTTAGAGCATCTAATTCTTTGATGTCTTTTCTTGCTACTGAGTAACTGAAAAAAGAAGAAGGTTCAGTTATTTTCATAACAGTAAAGCAAACACAGTAAAGCAAGTGTTTGACTTAGAGAAACAGCAATTTCTAAAAATTATTAAAATTTATTATTTGCTTTCAAGCTCCTTTCTAACAACTAAATGCGAAGGGCATTTGTCATTGCAAGCCAAAATATAAGACTCAAAACCAGGACAGTTTCCAGCATTCCTCTGAAATTCAGAGGCTAAAAGAACTCTCATAATTAAAATTAAGAAAAGTTCATAAAGTTTCTGTATCTAAAGAAAAAAGAAAGAAGCACAAATTTGCAGTTAAAATACCCGACACAGGCTGAAAACACTTTCCAAATTTAAAATACTCACACCATTCAACTGTTGCTACCCAAAATAGCAATTGAGTTAAAAGGCAACAAACCCTCAATTTTCAAAATGCATTTCTAATAGCACAAAAGAACAGTGAAGCCAAACTCACAGTGAAGCCAAACTCATGAATCTGCACTGATACATGGTTGACGTTTGTTTTTAAATTACAGAAGTGCTTCCATAGCAAAATATATGGGAGCTGCTCTGTTCCAAAGTTATAATAAATATTCAGTTACTGAATTACTACAATAGAAATGTTAACCAACCTGCAAGGAAAGCCTTACAAGTGAGTTATTATAATAACATTTTTTTTCTTCTGTCATTATATTCAGAAAAACTGGAGTAAAACCTCAGGAATTGGAGGCCGCCATTTTCTGAAGTTAAAGCCATAATACTATGGGGAAAAGAGTAAAACAGAGCAAGGCTGCTTATTTTTCCAGTAACACTCTACCTTTGGCATTTAAGGAACCATACGAATCTAGAAGGCTGATGATGTAAGTCTACATTAAGAGACAAGACTGAAGAAAGCCTTCAGCTACCTGCAACATGTTTCACTAACCAAAAATTCACATTCTAGTCAACATCAAGACTACTAAAAATCACAACCTGTTCACTTTGAAAAAGAGAAAGAGGGGGACAGGTGGCCTTCACCAAGGATGTTAGTTACAATATGTTGAGACAGATGCATTAGAAACGCTTTAAAAAGATGACAACAAATAAGGGGAAACAGCTTTGAAAAACAGATTTGGTATTCTTTTGAATATGTTATTCCTTAAGTAACATGCATCCCTCTCTTTCTCTCCTCCTTCCACCCACCTTTTTTTTGGAGGGTGGGGTGGGTGGATGGAGAGGGAATGGGAAAAGTAAGATTAAAAGGACCTTTCTTTCTTTTCTCTGAACTTTTGGTCCAGATTCTATAAACATTTTAATTAAACAGTTACTTTACATTCCCTTCTTTAAAAAAAAATCATAGATTAACCACTTTTTGATTTTTTCCATTTAAACAGCAATGTGTATCTGGGCATTCAAGGTAATAGGACAATCAGATATTGAAACTACTACAATAGGGGCCTGTAAAGTTGTAATAACTAATTGTTAGAACCAAAGCACACACTTTGCAAATACGTTATAGAATGGGAAACACTTAATTTTAACAACTCTTCTTTTGAATTTGTTGATTTTAAAGATACCAAAACTGTACCAATCTGTAATACAAATGCAATGTAAAGGGTAAGATGGGGAACATAGAAGAAATGAGTTGGAAATGACTATGAATGACAAGGGTTAACAAAAAAAAATGTATTTCAATTCTCTTAAATTGAAATCAGTCATTAACCAGGTATGTTTCTCAAAACATGCAATACTTCTAGCCCTTAAGTGGTAAGCCATTTGCTTGCACTTTTCAGTAAGAAACAGCAACAGTCTACAAGCAACAACATATAAAATTGCACCCTTTTGGAAATTTTGGAAAAATGTTAACATCTTCAAAAGGAATGTCTTATAAAAAAAAATAAAAAATTGGTAAGTCTAATAAAAGTTAGCTATTACTTACAATTTGGAATCTGCAAAGGATCGAACTAAACACTGGTCCTTTTTCACAGTGACGTCATCATTACAGCTGGGAGATACAACCTGAAGTTTCAAATAAAACACTTTTTTTAAGCAAAAAAAAAAAAAAACACCAAAAAACCTTATCTTGAAAAGAATGACAGCAGGAAAATAGCTGTTTTCCTGTTTCTTCTATCATAGTTCCCATATCTGAGAAAAGAAACATACTTCAATATGCATTACTAAAGCCAACAATAACAAATTTCAAGAAGCAGTTTATCTCAAACTATTTATTTACTCTGCTTGTCATGTACAAGCTAGAATAGTTTACTATTTCAGTTGTAAACTCAAAAAGTACTCTACGGGGGTGACATCATGGAATCCTGTTCATGCACTCAGCTTTTTTCTCCTGTTCGTATAAAAACTGTTTAAAGCATCTATTTAAAATGGAAAGTCACAAACCCACTTATTTTATACCAGCGTCTGATCTTTAGCACTCAAACTGAGAGCTAAGTATCTTTTTTTTCTTTTTCAGGTGTGAATAATGTTAACCAGCACAGATTTCATTGTTTCACAGCAGTACCATCTCCAGATGTCTAAAAATGTGATACAAATGCATTTGTAGTATTTGTATTACCACAAACACGTTTACATTCTATTCTAGACCATGTATGGACAAAAACCATGAAATGCAGATTGATCTACCAGGATTCCGTGGAAGCTGTGCCACCTCATTCCAACGCGGCAGAAATTCATCCCCAAACCACAAAAAGACATTACGGGTTCTCAGCAAGCAAAGAACACAGCAGGTACACAGCTTCTAAGTAACTTAATCCCTAGCTGGAACCATGTGAAGTTAAAATCTGCCATTAGTGAAGGGATATACAGCAACCAGAACACTTATAACACCACCACATTTCACATTTTTAACTGTGGTATAGTTGGCTGAGGCAGTGTCAGCTACTCACCCTCCATTACACTGTAATGTTCTTTAAAGGAAAAGAAGACAACTAGCCAGTGATTAGTTCATTACCTTTTGATCTTAGATTTACATAGGGATTAAAATGTTAAACTAAGTTGGAAGATGGCTATAAGCCAAGCCCTTTCCAGCTAAGGAAAACAAGATTCAAAATGAAGGACTATGGTTTACTCAATTAAGTAAATGAAATCTGTAAAAGCTAGTGAACAAAACCTGCCTATCTGTTTAATATTCCAAGTACCTTTTTATTTAAAATAAACACATCCCTGATGGATGACAGAAGATGCATATTCAGCTTGTCTAATAAACTGAATACTAAAGCTGTCTAATAAAAGTTTACTAAAGAAATCAACTTTTAATATACATCTATAAACTTTTTTGTGCTTGTAAACAATCTGCAAAGTGTCTGTCTTTACAGTACAAGCCTAGTCTCTCAAAATTATTCAAAATATATTTAATATTAGTAATAGCAATGAACAGCTGTATCCTACATTGACTACTATTTTTATTTGACTGTCAATCTCTAGAGCTAGAAAAACTGGAGATTCGCATAAATTTAAGCATGAAAGGAACTAATACTTAAACTGAAAGTCTAAGGAAAAAGGCAATCATTAAACACGAAAAGATAAAAATTCCACTGCACTTAAAACTCATAAAACTAGTTGCTCTTTAACTGCCTGGGAGCGCAAGTCCTAAGTTACTCTATTTTTAGTAGAAAAATATCTTTGCATACCAATCATTTTATGTTCAGTTTTGAAAGACTTAAGAGCCACTAAACTGTAAGTTATACACGGATGATCATCTTTACTCTCCTACTGTTCACAGATACTGCAGAATATTCAGATTTTTAGAGAATACGAGCAGCAGAGCTTAGCCTGACTGCATTCACAACTTTGCTATGAAAGTTGTGAATTCTGCAAACTTTCCTATCCAGGAAAAGCACTATAAGAACAACGCAACAAGTCAGATGTCATTCTTGTAAAAATAAAATAAATTAAGTAGTATGACATCAGAGATGTCAATGCTTTAAATCACTTACCAATGCTGGATACCAGTCTGACTTCTCAGAATTACAAGTCACAGTCACAACTTTGCCAAGCAATTCATCATTGAGACGCCTTTTATCTTCATCCTCTTCTTCACTACTTTCTTCTTCCTTTTCATCTTCAGTACTGAATTATTAAAACACACAGTATTTTAAAGTTTTCAACTGAAGTTCACATTTGAGAGCAAATACAGCTTACAGCCAGATCTTTCTTGCTCTTCTGCAAAGCTTCACAAACAGAATTTTAAGAGCTGAAATTGCTTGAAATACTCTTGAATATTAAGTGATCTTAGAGGAATTTGGTAGAAAATCTTTCCAAGTAGTAGCATTTTGCAAGAGCAGATGTTGGAATTGGAGGCATGAATCAGGTTTGATTGTGTATAGATATGAAACAAAGAGAAATAGTCTCTACCATTAAAATTTAAAAGCATCTTTTTTCCTACTTTGTGCAGTATAAAGAAGGTTAAAAAATCCTATGTATCTTGACAAAAAATTCCTATTATATGAAAGAAGTATAAACATTCTGAAGGCTACTACAAGGGAAAAAACATCAATTCTCTGTTACTGCTAAGATATGAACACATCTAAATGAACTGAATTAAGTCCATAACCTGTGCATGCAGATTGCACGATACAGCTTTCAGACCATTACAGCTTCAATGGTACCACTACAGTTTTAGCAAAGGACTCCAAAAGAAAGGAAAGCAACAGAGCACTATCAAAACTCACACAGGAATAGAAGATCTCCTTCCTCTATTGGATTTCTTCCCAATAACTGGAGTTCCAAAGTGCTCTGGGTTGGTTAGTGGTAGCTGGTCAAGTGTCTACATGGAAAAAGAAAAAATAATTTGCCATTTCTTATTATATCAAAAAGCAAGCTTGTACTACTTAGCTTTCAATGTATGTTCATCGCCTTACCTCACTTTCTGCAAAGTGCCTTTCTCCCTTCAAGCATAATGAAGTTCGTCTCAAGGTCCTTTCATCACCATCATCAAAAACTAGAATGAAGTCAAGGAAACACAATGGCAGATGATGATCAGATCTCTTTCCCAAGCTGACAAAACAAGTCAGCTACTATTTATGTCACAATTTAGAATATTCTCTAAAACAACATTTCAAAGACCTTCATTTTAATGTTTCTTTGGTTCACAAACAAAAGGAAGGGTGGTATTCAAGATTCAGTCTCAGAACAGATAACATTTTCACAAAGAAGTTCAATTTTCACAAAGTCAGTTCAAAGTAAGGCTTCTGGAGGCAACAGTCTCAGTCTAATTTAGACGTCCTACTTATCAATACGTTGCACCTCTTCATACCATAGCCACTGGCTGCACAACAGTTACTATTATCTAACAATCTTCCTTAATCTATCCATTTATTTCATACCTTCTTCATTTGAATTATCTATCTTCCTACAAACAACTCATCAAAAAGACAAATCAATGAGAAGAATTACAAGTGTGACAGTTTTTGCTACACTGTCAGTACTGTGCTACCAACAGCCTGAGAGTACGAGAAACTTGCAACTGCAGGTCTGACCGATTTAGAAGGAATACAGAAAGAAAAGTCAGACAAACATGAGTTTTAACAGAACAGGATAAGTCAAAAGGAAGTTCCATCAATTTATAATGTTCAGCTGAAGAAGTCTAGGATACAATGAGTTTATTACAAGCTTTGGCCAAGAAATGTCTACTCTTTAGTAGGTTTAAATAAAACATTTTCACAAAGATTTCCTTTAAGAGAAGAAAATATAATAGTCCCCCCATTCCCTCCACCTCTATCCCAAAATTTTATTTTGAAGATTTTTAAATGGTTTGGTACCTACAATCTGTAGTCAGCAATAATATTCCTTCTAACTAAAGTAAGTCACAGAAAGAGTTTGTATTTTAAGATGCACATGGTATTTTGGCAGTCCTACATCCCTCGGTTCTGGTTCAGACCCCTCTGTCTGAGCCACACACACAAGGAGAGCTGAGACCAGGTGGCTGCAGTCTGGCATTTCAGTAAGGTAAAAGTTTATTTGTCCGGGTCAAAGTGCGGAATACAATTCTATATTTAAACTACTCGAAACATGCTTTGTTCAGTAGTGAACCTTTTTTTGAAAAAAAAGTAAAGTTTTAAAGATTGTTGTGTTTATCAATACAATAACTTTGACTTACTTCCACTAAAAAAAAAAAAAAGAAAAAAAGAAAAAAAAGAAAAACCATGGTCTAGCAGGAATATGGAATACACAGGTATTGTTAGCAGGAACAGTTCGGTTACAGCAAGAAAAACAATTTGTCAAAAAAATTAATAGAATAGCCACTTTCTCATAATCTTAGATTAAACCCTTACACTGGAATAATGCTACAGTAATAATTATAGAAAAAGGTGTGAGTACAGATTCGGTTACACTTACAGCTTATCTTAGCTTCAAGGTTCCTACCTCTTCGGAGTAGAGATACTGCTGTGCCATGTTCCACTACCAAATAATCTTAATGGCTTCAACCATAAAATAGTAAACATGAAGCAATTAACTTTTCCCCCTCCAAAACGCTAATATTAAAAAAAAAAACAACAACAGATAGCTATAAGCCTAATTAGCTATACTAGTCAATAATCTTTTCAAAAACTTTAAAATTAAGCAACTAGGAAGACCTGTCAACCCCAACGTCAATACACTACTCTCAAAATCCTCTAGTTTGGTTTACAGCTTCAGGAAACCACCGCCGATACACTTTGCACTAAAAGGCAAAACAAAACGAGGCCTTCCCCTCAAAAATATTTTATGGACCCTGCAGTGCTTGGCATTTCTCATTGGTCTAAAGAGGCTGAAAAGCAGATTATCATTATCCTTTACCAAACACATTCTGAACTTCAGTCAAAGGACTCATAAATTTTCAGAAATTTTAGGGGACAAAAGTCTGGGGATTAGAAACAAGTTACTTTATTGGAAACCGCAAACAGAGACTGATACATGACAGCGAAGAAAAAAAAAAATCCGCCTAGTTTCTCCCCACTTCCAGAAGCTCTATTTAATTAAAACTAGTATAGTATACAAAGAAATCAAGCAAACCATTCATAAACTGGAACAATTTTCAAAAACAAGGAAAAGGCATGAGAGGGCACTACTATTTTTCATGTTTCAAAGCCATGCTTATTAATTGCTTGAAGGACAAAAGGAAACTTTCTTTGACCAGACAAGATTTTCTTTGATACCTAAGAAATTTCTACAGCAATTTCTGTTGTGGACATACGCAACAGCATTTGCAGCTGATAGCATAGTTGGACAACTCAGAGGAAGGCAATATCCTTGCAGAACAACAACGTACATTACAGAAAAGCATAAAGAGGCAAAAATTTCCTTAGCGAAATTAGCGATCGTGTTTTATATGATGTCAACAGAGGAAGGATGGGATGATTTTTCTAAAAAAAAACAACATCAAAATATCATTTAGTTGCATTTCTAAAGTGAGGCAAAACAAGTCTCACAAATTAACTGCGATAAACAAAATATTTTGTAATTGTAGCTACTTTAAACTTCACTCCCTTTCAGTGAAAAGTATTTAAGTCTTACTTAAAAGGTAACCAGAACCACGCATCGATGTCGTTAGCACCTTTAATATATATACACCTTTCCAAAACTAAGTAAAGGCCTTGTGGTTTCCATCTCATTTGCTATTTATGAAAACTCTACTTCACAAGAAGTGCTGCTCATATTGCTGCCACCCTTTGCACGACATTTTAAAGCAAGTCCGAGGGGCTTGTCTTTTCAACAGACAAGATGGTATATTAGGGATTTCATGAATAGGTGAGACAGCAGAGTGGTTTTGGCTATTCAGTACGTTGACAGTCTGACAGCAGTCATGGTAGAACTTAATGCACTCAGGATATGGTATAAGCTGCAAATTCCTTCCACTGTTAACCACGCCCAGAAGTAAAAGTGTTTAACTCTAGTTAAAATGCTTAGTACTAACAAAGACAAATTAAAAAATTGATAAATTAATGTTGAACAACCTGTATTAATTGTATAATTATATATATTGTACAATATATAATCTATTATACAATATATATGTTGTATAATAATACAATTAATTGTATTAATATTAATGCTTTTTCATTTCCCAAACAAGTTGTTGTTGTAACTCCAAATTCTCTGAAATTCTACAAGTTGTACTCCCTAAGAAAGACTTTACTGAACAGAATCAGTTGTGTCAAGGAAGGAAAGAAATGGGGATGGAAGACAGGGAGGTATCTCTCCATACACATGTAATGTAGTCATCAGAGGACGTGTTTACAGGGCCATATTTATCGTAGAAGAGGAACTTACAGTCCTGTCCTTCCAAAGAAGCAAGTCATAAAAAGCAGAAGCCCTTTACGTACCACTGTTGCCTAACCTCAGTGGGCACGTACTTGTGGTGATGGGGTGCAGCAGCAGATACGTCTGGAGAGAGAACGACAAGCACGAGCAGGAACCTAAACCTGCTACTGAAGAGTCAGTCTAACAAAGTAGAAATGACAGGAGGTGAAGCTGGATAGAGGCCTTTCTTCCAATATGTGTTATTTAATGAAGAGCTCCGACAGAAGGAAAAAAAAAGATGACTAAGCAGCACGGCCTGGAGGAACTGTCTCTGTTATAACGTTTGTTCTAGTTCCATTCCCAAGATGTCCTATGTGGAGCTGAATATGCTCCATATAGAACATGTAAACAGGGAAACAAAATGGAAAATGCAAACTCTCACTGCATCCTTGTCAATAACAACAGGAAATGAACAGCAATCCTTTTTTTTTCTACTTGTGGAAGCCTAGGCAAGCCAAAGCTGTGATAGAATAACAAAACTCTCCACTGAGAATCAATGCAATACTTCCAAAGTGCTAGTAATTTGTGAGCTATCTGAGATGCTACCCATGAAGGCATCCACAACCCTGTGAAAGCTTTGTGGCTTTTTGTTTTTCAAGCGTGCAAACAATATGGGAAGTACCAGGATGAATTTCTCAGTTGATTAAAAACTGAGTACCTCCAAAATGCTTTAAAGTGCAACTTCCCACACCCTCTGGATGAGCTCTGTAGAAGGCCTGTATGTGCCTACATATGCCATTAACAAAAATAATATTAATCTTTTTCTCACAAAGATACTGTCTCAACATCTGTTCTCATTTACTTAAAGAGAGAGAAAAAGCAGAACAAAGCAGGAGACTAGCGATAACATCCTCATAAGAGTTACAATATTACTCGTACATAGAGCGATCACTCTTACCAGAACAAGGCAGTCTTGTAATAGACGAGAGAATATGGAGAACAACCCTCAAGGCTGCATCTGCTTGCTGACTTCAAATCCAACAAGTTCTGGTACTGTTGTTGCCCAAAGGAGGAGAGGTTCTATACAGCATAGCAAGTACTTTTATCTCGTTCCCCCCTCCCATTGAAAAATCTTTAAGCCTCCCAAGACAACAAAGATGCACACCAACAAGTGGAAATTGTTCCTGTGTCGCTGTGCACACTTGGTTATTTTTAACAATGACAAAATAATACTTTGTGAGCTACCAGAGATGCTATCCATGAATGCATCCATAAACCTGTGAAAGCTTTGTAGTTTTTGTTTTTCAACTGTGGAAACAATATAGGAAGTACGAGGATTCAGGCAATACTTGTTGAATGACCTTGGAGCCAGGGATTACGCTAATCAATGATTCATCTTTGTAACAAGACGCTGCAGAGTGTTGTGCTACCGTAGAGACTACAGAATTCAGTGTTTTGTTTGTTTTTTTTGAAGAAAACTATTTTAAATGAGCTTCAGTTTGTTTGCAGAAATGTATAGAAATATGACTGAACGCACCGAAGAACGAACTTGGAGAGCACTCATATAAAACTATGTCCTCACAAAAGCCTACTGCCTGAAACTGTTTCTTATTTCCTGAGATGTTACAGTAATCTTACTATTGTAACATAGAAAGAGATTTAAAAAAAAAATCTACCTCCTGAACATGCCTGAGTACAAAACGTGGTGCTGCTATTCTTCTTTCAGCTTCTTCAGAAAGCAAGGAACGCAGTTTTCTATGTGCCCATACTCCATGATATGCCCCATATCCAGGTAAATATGGGATTTCTTCCAAATCCACCCAAGCAACATTTTGGAGATAAAAAGAGTAAACTCACGGGAGGTGAGGGAAGTCCGGAGCACCGGCTAGGTGGGGACAACCGGACAGTTCCCCTGCCACACTCGTCATTTAGGATTCCGGGATGACACACACACAGCCAGAGGATGAAGTGATGCTTCTGGGATGTAGTACTCAACAGGATGCAGGGAAGGCGAACTGGTCGAACCAGCCACACAAACACGACCAGCGCCGCGCACATACTACGAGAAGCGTGCTGTGCTGTTGATGTTACAAAAAGACAAACTGGCCGGGATAAAATCAACTGTCTGTCGTGGCTCTGAGAACCTTTCTGATCCTTCATAAAGGAATTAGGGAAGTTAGGAGCTTCAAGTTGTAGTGGAGACAGGACCAAGAGAATTTTTCATTTAAGCAGAAATATCCCCACTCAGGAACAGGTGAGGAAAATACGACAGACAGATAGCTCCTGTTACTCCTGCTACTGCAAGTCCTGGGACATCACAGTTCATTTTATGAAAAATGTTTTCAGATCTGTCAACTGGAATTTTAAAAACCCACAGAACATATTTAGCACCTGTCATCTCTGTCACCTGCCCTCCTAAGTGTGATACCCCTGGGTGACACAGCCTGTGGCTCACGCTGTGCTTCATTTCCCCAGCAACTCGTGCCACCCCACACCTCGCTTGCACAAGGACGAGCATCAGGTGCCCAACTCCTCCCAGCACACTCACTCAGCCGACAGCATTCCCTGCGAACCCTGCAGCGACCACAGGCCAGGAGGAAGCCACCACCACCACCACAGGAGCCTGGAGAGTGGCAGCAGGAGGAGCTGAGGGCTCGTGGAGGTCTCAGAAGCGGTGCCCAGCCCACAGCACAGCCAAAGCTGGGTTGTGGTGATGTACAATACAGAACCAAAGCCAAAGAGGAAAACCCTTTTGGCTTTTCCTCTCATGGGGCATTGAAAAGAACGAGAGAAATGATTTACTATTTATAATAAAATATTCTGTCATTTCAGGTTAATTTTGAAATGAAAAAAGACATCTTACATGAAAGCCTGAAAACCATAGTTCTCAAAGACAAAAAAAAAAATTGTGTTCTCTTGCACTCTGACGTATAAGCCCTACTGTGGACAGCAAGGTCTGCTAGAAACTGCAAATACCCCTTGATATTTTTAATTTCCTATTTCCCTTTCATTTCAAGGGAAAAATAATAGTTAGCTACACCTTTTCTCTTTCTTCAGAAGAACTTTTCCATGCCTTTGTCTCTCAAAAGACAAGGCACAAGGCTTGTACGTATACAATGTATTTGGTCTGTTTTTTTTACTTCCATTTAAAGTTGCAGGTATGGTTAAATTACACATCCTCAACAACAGATCTAAGCACACGCACGTTGCTGGCCTTAGCCTTGTCAAAAGAAAGATGATACTTGTTTTGATGAGACAAGAAAAAAAGGGTTGATTTAACAGCAGCTCTTCAGATGCTTCCTGAAAATACTGTTTTGTACTTTTATATAAAAACCACATTGCTTTCCCCTCTGAAAAGTTTTATAAAAGTACTTCCTTAAAGAACATATACACGGGGGTTTCTGTTTTCTGAAATTATGGTAACAATTCTAAGATTCCAGAGAAGGTTACGGATGGAAAATATAACCATGTACTATGTTAGGTGTGGCCCATTTTCTTTCTTTCCTTTTTTTTTTTTTTTTTTTTTAAAGTTATTTCAGACATTATTGCAGTATTTACCTGCAGCATTTTACAATTTAACAGAGAATCAGGTTGAATTACTGCTTGCTGAGCGTACAATCTAACATGGCTCCACTGAAAACAGATCTGATGGACTGTTCTAATGCTGTATAATTATCACCTAGTAAAATATTCAGCACTTCAAAAGCATCAAGGCAGCACTTCAAATTTTTTAAGTAAGTTCATTTAAAATAATTAAGTTTGAAAAGATTAAAACATCCAACCGAGCCATTTGTTGCTCACAGAACTTAAACTGCTATTACTGTCATCCCTCTTTACATTCTGTTGAGCAGACGAGAGGGCAGAGACGTGTGATGGAGTTCTCCAGACGTTGCTAAACTTTCACTCCAACAAGCTTTTGTTCCTCTACCTGCTTATACTTCTTTACCTGCTTAAGCTCTTAAAGAGCTGACTTTTGAAGGTATTTCCACATCACAGTTGAAAACTTCAGTGACTAAATGGCTACAGAAACACCATTACTATGCAATAAGAGGTGAAATAATTCCACGGCAGCTAGCAAGGAAAGAAAACCTTGATGTATTTTGGGCAGAACACTAGTAATAGACAGGAGATCTACAGTTAAAATAGACTTATCGACATTGTGTCTCTGTTGTTATTGGTGACAAAGTAGCCGACCACAGCAAATTATTTATTTATTTATTAACGAGTATTTATTACTGATTTCTCTATCCTCATCAGACTACTTTTAAATCACTGCGAACAAGATGCTACATAAAACAGAAAATAAATAGCACAGGAAAAGCGCTACTTAAAAGCAAGCTTTCCCTTGTGCTTTCCAACTCAAGCCTGACCACATTCAAGAAAACATTCTCGAACTGGAAAAGCTGTTTAATCCACTTCCTTTCAGCTTTTAGCTTTGACTGAATCAGTCAATAAGACTGCCAAGTAGTATGGCCACCATCTATTAAGAAGGAACCAATTCAACTCTGTTTACTTGACAGCAACATAAACACACACTCAATATCTATCCAAAGCTTTCTACAAGGATACAATGGGAGAAACAGCCTAAAAATAAGGCTCATTTTTCACACCTCAATGTTTCCGTACTCAAGCTAGAGCATTTCCCCAACTTTAAAAGTTCAATAACCACGTTATTAAGATACAAACTTCATAAACTGCTTCATCTGGACATTACCTCGGCTTTTAATACCTATAAACCTGCAACCACATACTGCTCATAAAAATATTCTTAACATCTAAATACAATTCCAGTGTGTTACAATTGTATTTTTATAGTCAAAGGTATATGTGCTCTATGTGCCATATTACAGTACTGCATGTTAACTTAGCATAGAATTACTTAAATCCCCTTCCCCTCCTAACAGTTCCAAATGTTGACAAAGTCCTAGCAGTCTTAATACATTTGCATATGGAAAACATAAGACCTTATTTTCTCTATTCTAGCTGTCAAAAGATATTTCTCCAGCGGAAAAAAAAAGGATAATAAATCAAGCCGTGCTTTTGAGTTTCCGAGGAACTGCAGTTAATAAATGTATAAGGTAAAAATCACGACATGCATGATTTATCTGTTATTGTAGAGTGTTCAAAAACTTGTTAAATCTAAACAACAATCCACTAAAACAAGGCAAAATATGTATTCACACTTCAAATTATCCACTCATCAAGTAAAGATTTTTGACAGAAGCGTTCTGCTCAAAAGAAAAAAGGAAACAGACAAAAACCCATCCCCCAAAACAGGTGATTTGAAATTCACCTGTCAAATGAAAAATAATTAAATTTATCTGACTTCTTAAATCAATTAAAAAATAATTTTTAATCACTGAAGTGGGAATGTGGTTGGTTTACTGATTTAAATTTTCCAGGTCAAATTCAGATTTAGGAAAAAAAACAACTATCAAAAACTAAAATAAGGAAAGTTTTCAAAACGGAAATGCTAATTCATTAACCATAGAAGTATTAGTGCAAGAAAGGTGTTTCTTATCTCTTCTGCACCTGCATGGCAAAAGTCTCAGACTTGCACAGAAAAGGTCCAACGTTCTTCACAAAGTGTGTTACATCATAGTGCAAGGCCAAGCAGGTTTAAAAATTGCACTCCAAAATAAGCCTGCCTTTTCCCCCTCACCTGACACACACTACAATTTTAAAGCTAAATCTAGAATTTTATAGCAGTGGTATATAGTTAAAGGAAATTTACAGAATCACAGCATGGTTGAGGTTGGCTGGGACCTCTGGAGGTCTTCTGGTCCCACCCTGTGCTCAAACAGGGAAGCCCAAAGAATGGGTTCCCAGGACCCCACATCCAGGAGGCTTTTGAAGATCTCCAAGGAGGAGATTCCACAACCTCTCTAAGCAACCTGTGCCAGTGCTCTGTCACCTGCACAGTAAAGAAGTGCTTCCTGATATTTGAGATAATGACATATGATGATATGAATATGCAAAGAGCAGTGGGGTTTTGTCAACTGATAAGTGGACTGGCTTACATTTAAAGTGTGCAATAATAATAATCACGTCGCGATAAATCCTTCCGAATTACTTCTATTGAGATTGTGAGTCTTATCCTGATCCCATCAAAGACTACATAGTCTCACCCACTGCAATGGAAAGGTTGGATTACTGAAAATACCTTCCTTCTAACTTAAGGAAAAAAAAAAAAAAGGCTACTGAATTAAAATAATCAACACGTCATGCTGTATGGGATGCCTCAGCAGGGTACTGAAGAATATAAAGTAAAACCTGAATACATTCTATATATAACGCAGCTAGTAAGAAGAAACAAATATCAATTTAAATTTACAAGTACCTATCTCAAAAGCTGTGGACAAAATTAGAATGTACAGTGTTTCCTCTCAGCCGGGTACTTCCAAAACTATTTGATTCAATTACTGGGGTTTTAAATACTTGCTTATCTAGGATTATTACTTGAGTGCTGCTGGCTGTTGTCTTTCTACTTTTAAAGTTATTGCAGAAAAATCTAGATATCGTAACGAACAATTCTAATTATTGAAAATAATGAAGTTTCTCTTGCAATAAATCCACATTCAATTTTGAAATTTCACGGACCAGGCATTCTGGAGGTTTGTTTCCATAACTGAGAAACGCATGAGCATTCAGCACAAAAGGCAACGCTGTTTTCTATTTTACTTTAGATATACTCATTACTTGTTAATGATTTAAACCAATGGTTAATTTCAAGTTAAAAAAGAATGTCGTCACTTTTCTATTAAAGGCAATTCCTTAAAAGAAAATAAAAATCCTTTCTTCTGTTTTTTTTCATACAAAACATGACCCTCAACTCTACACAAAATGGAGAAATCCCTTCAGAACACATAGAAGCTAATGGTAGTACTAATGTTTTTCACGTTTATGAGATTGCATCCAGTGAAAGAATGCTTGCATGTCAGTCATCTATTACATGTCACGAGTTTTCAGCTAGAACTGGATTTTTTACATTTATGTCTTAAAATCTGCAAAAACTCTCTCAAATTCTAGTGAGTGAAACCAGCTTCAGTATACAGACATTGTGCCAAATAGCACTTGACTGCTGAGCTCTGCAATTATCTCTGCAACAGCCTCCTTCACCATCAAATAATTACTATTCTATTTTAAAAGGAAAAGCACAACAAGACCTGGAAGACAAAGTCCCTTCCAAAATCTCAGCTTTTACGACACAAGATATAATTACTTACATTATTATCTATAATTAGAAATACGTTGTTCAAAGATTAGAGGCCATAAATGAAAACATGTGGCTACTCACCTACAGTATACCAACTCGCATCTGTCAACTTGCTGATAACAGCTTCTTGAAAGGATCCGTCAGGCATTTTTGTTTCAACCATTGCACCGACCTGCAGAAAGGAGTATCTCAAGGTTACGTATAATCTCTAACTCAAATAATGGAGGTAAAACTCATGTAAGCATGAATTCTTCCACTAAGCTGGTTTGTTTGTTTAAGATGCATTTTAGCTGTATGTTACTCTGTGAAATGTAGTCATATGGCTGGTAGGAACAAAGGTTCCTAGGCATAAAAGCTGAACTCTAAGTAGACAGTAAAGCAGTAAGGAACTTGGAACATCTACTTTCAGCGTGACTTTCAAGATATAATAGAAAGCTAATTGGAAATAAATATTCAACTATTCAATCAAAGTAACTGGTACTTTATTATTGATGTGCATACAATCATCACTGATTTTTATAGTTTAAAACACTTATACCGTTCTCTCTAAATTCAAACATGTTTATTCACTGTTGTACCATCAGCTAGATCAGAATCTAAGGATCAGCCTACAACATGTGTTAGTGTTCTTGCATTAGCTACAAAGAAAAATACAAAAAAGGTGATCTAAAAGGAGCTCTACATGCAGTCACTGCTCTATAATGTAGCTGTTCTGGTAGAAAACTGTTTGGTATCATAAGAATACACATCAACATGTATTTTTTATATAAAATACATTAACTACTTTAAAAACACTTTTAGAACAATCCTATTTACTATTATCTAGCAGGCTTGAATTCAGCCTCATGGAATCAAGATCTCCATTACTTACCAGAAGTTTAGAAAAAACAGCCTGTGTGATACTGTTTGCGTATGAAATATTCTACAAAGAAGCGTTAACAGCCTCCAAACATTATCAGAGTTGATGCTAACAGTACAGAATCAATCTGATTGAAAGTAGTGGGCCACCTCCTGTTGATTTCAATTCTGTAGATCAGGTACCCAGATAAACACCATCAAAACTTTCAATTTTACGAATCAACTTCGTTGATTAAGAAAAAAAAAAAGGCATGCAGTATACATACTCTTAGAGGTCCTTTCACTTGATCATCTTGCACTAACTGAGTTGAGTTATCCCCCTTCAGAACCACCTGAAAGATATCCATAAACTTTTTAATACGTATCTTATTTTTAATGGTAGATAAGAAGCAAATGAAAGGGTAATAATAATTAGGAAAATAAGATCTTTATCAAACGTACTCAAACATTATTGAACGCAAAACCTTTGGCGTGGCTGATTTTACTCACAGGAAGCCCCAAGTATCACACTTAACACTCAACCTGAAACATCATAATTCAAGAAAATCAAACACCAGGTTTATCAAGTTTTTGATGCAAGTTTGAATATCAATGCAATCCAGGGTATACCTGGAACCGGGTCTGCAGACCACAAGATTAATGGGCTTTTTCTCTCTCTCTAATTGTAGCACTTCATTAACAACACATCGTTTGAGTACTGAACTGCAACCAAAACACAAAGCTCTCTATATTAAAACATACCAAAAATAAAATAAAATAAAAAAATCTTTGAACTGACCACAATACCACCACCTCTGCTATCTCAAACAAGAGAAAGTTTCTATGGTAAAGATGTGAACCAGTAAAAGTATAATTAAAATAAGGATCAGCTACACTGCAAGTAAGGCATGTTTTTTGATTTAAAATCCTGTGTTTTGAGAGAGTAACACTGATGACACAGAATGAGCATAAGCCTATGCAATTTGAATCCCTAAGTTTGCAGAGACTTGGATTTAGAAAAATTAAAGACAAATATTTAATGGTAATGGTTATTAACTGCTTCTCTGCACTTTTCTGCAGCAAAGAGAGCTACTTAAGTGTCAAACATGTTTTAATCAAAAATTCCTACTTCTTTTCAGGATCCAAAAATTCAAGGAACTTCCTTTCTACCTATAAAGATGCCCAGTTTTATAGCTCCCTCATCATTCAACCACAGGCTACATGGCAGCTGCATACTAACATGCAGTTTGTAGTAATATGAATTCCAAACAATAACACAGCTCATGCCGTTTCTACTTTTTTTTTTTTTTTTTATCAGCATTGAGATAAATACAGGTAGTTCTGCTACTCAGGAAGAGACTGCTGGACTGTTTGGACTTGGGAAGTACGCCGGGGTGTGCCCACACACTCTTAATTACAATATCAGGCTTAGCTTGCTAAAACTTCAATTGTTATTTTACAACTGAGATACAGTGACAAGAATTTCCACCAAGTCCTATACTTAAAAGTCTTTCCATGGAGCAATAAAGCATATTAAATGCTTTAAAAGCTATAGAGTAAAATAAACTCACACCCATGAACAGTCTAAATGCTCAGACCAAAGAAATAGATACAAAAATCAAGGATATCACACAAGGAAGGGGAACACATTGCTTCCTACAGAGCATCTCGTTAACACAGATTTCAAAGAACATTGCAAATTTCTAGAAGTACTCATTAAGAACAGGGGAAAAGACTGAAATATCTGAATAGTTTTTTTTTAAATCAGACTTCTTTTCATGATTTAAAAAGAAAAAATGATACGATCTATATATGTAACTGAAGAGACTGATAGCTTGTTCTACTTGATCTAAGCATTAAAGCACGTGAAAACTTAGATGTGTTCTAAAAAGCTTTCAACTCTATTTGGTAAGTTTTATTGGGTCGCTAGTGCCTTATTTACATATCCTGGACAGTAGACTAGAAAGTACGAAGTGGGAAGAATTTGAGAGAACAAAGTACAAGAACAACTTCTATATTTACTTTGCATCCTTAACTTCTATTTAACTATGTTTTATTCTTGTTTTCCCACATTAGCATTAACAATAGTACTACAACATCAAAATAATGACTTTCTGTTTTGGTTGTTTTGGCATAAGACCTGTAAATGTAAATAAGTACTAAGTGCCAGTTCTAGACTGGCATAGGAGCTCAGCTACAGCTAAAGGAAACTAAAGGCGGTAGCAAGGTGCTCAAAACTAACAAAGTATCATCCTGAACACTTCTAAAACCTGACCTAAAACACTAACCATTGCCATATTTTTCATTCTAACCTTGATTTATTTTGGCATTGTCTCTTAAGTAAAACTGACAATGTCAGCTGGAAGGAAATGTAATTTTTGCTTCTGAAGAGTCTGCTCTGTCTCTCATTACACATGTAAAGCCATAAGCCTCTATTCGTAACATCAAAACTGATTGCTGTGAAACTGATGCATTCAAAACAGAAGACAACCGTGATCAGGAAGTAAGTAGCACAAATAGGTAATTTCTAAGCCCGTTCCTGCTGAAACAGGAGTGAGCTCAAAAATTTGGAAACAAACAAACAACAACAAAAAAAAAAACACAAAAGGAAAAAAAACACACGAAAATCATAACTGCACCAGCATTTAAGTGTTCTTAAAATTCATATACTAGATTGATGAACATTTCCTAATCTTCAGGATTTTGATCTTTTCTAATAACCCTTTCAACACAGTGTTTTAATAACACCACCAAGAAGCACAGCATACTACCTTGACTTTCACAAGCCTTTTCACTGTCTTAATCTTTGCCTCACAGAAGGCACCACGGTACTTGGCACTGACATCAGTTCCCACTGTCAGGTAGGCAGGCTCATCCGCTGCCTATTAAGAAACAAAAAATAGGAAGAAAGTTTAGCTCTTAATTATTTTTACAGCTATAGCACCAGATATTTGATTTTTCATCTCAACTTTGAGACTTATTGATCCTTAAGTGATAAACAACGTCAGCAATCAGGCTGCTCTTCCCATAATAATTAAAAAACAACAAACAAACAAGTTACAGGAAGTTTTGTTTCACATAGTGTCGCCGACCCGTGAATCTGTCAGCCTAATTACTCTCCTAAAAATATCTTTGAGACTTTTAAATCGGTATTTCAAACATCTTCTTAAAAAACAGGGTAATAATGTATAAGAATGACAATTAATTCAAGTTACTCTCGTACAACATACAAAAGGAAAATACTTCAGCTGCAGACCTGCAGTACAAAAGATAGCTGCACTTTTCTCAGCTATAAGCAATTCAACGACACAGATTATTTAAAGCATTTGAGACTGTTATCATCCCAATACCTACAATTAAGTCTGTACCATTCTATATATAGGACTTTTTTTTTCCTCCTGCGGACTAAAAGGAGGCCTCTAGAGAAATTCGCTCTGCTCTTTCAAACAGTTGTTAGCTGTTATTCTTTTTCCTTTTAGACGCCTTTATGAAAGTTCAGCCGCTTCTGCGTTTTGAGAGGAATATTTGTCAATGTGTGTTTTTTTTTGTCTTAATCTGGGTTTATTAACGTTTCGCTTTACGGTGCTTGCAGCAACAGATCGGCAAGGACAAAACCCCCGTGCTGAACACGTCCACCAAGACAGGAAATCAGCGTGGAATATTAAGACGCTGCTTTGTTGTTGTTGTCTAATTGCTATTATTTCTGAAACTCGGAAGCCAGGAAAAGTTTTTTCCCTCTTTTTGCGAGTTATCCTGTTAAGTTAAGGCTACGTACGATGAGAAAAAAAAAAACAACACCGGCAACAGCAGAAGAGAGGACAAAAGCTGTGGTTTTGCGAACTTGCAACAGCAGCGGCTGCTGCTACAGGAAGCGTTTCGAGGCAGGAGCCCGAAGGACAACAACTCTGAGGCACGGTGCGGACCCTCAGCTCCGGGCTCCCTCCTCAGCTCGGCGGCGAGAGGAGGCAGAAGCGAAGCGAAAACCTCCAGAGGAGGAGGAGGAGGAGGAGGAGGAGGAGGGAGCCCGTGAGGCAGCTCACCTTCATCTTCGGCCGTTACGTGAGGGCTTCCAGCTCCGGGACTCCTCTCGGCCGCGGCCAGGGGAAGGGCTGCAAGACAACGAGAGCGGCTGAGGGGCGGGGGGGCTGCCCGTGAGGGGGCGGCGGGGGAAAAAAAAGGGGAAAAAAAAGGGGGGAAAAAGCGTCCCGGGGCCGCTCGGTGTGTCACGGCGCCATTGCTCCCGCTCCCGGAACCGCACGGGGAGGCTGTGGGGGGGGGAACCGGGGGGGACCGAGGGGGAACCGGGGGGGACCCGGGGCCCCGCCGCCGCCTTCCCCGCCCCTCCCAAGTTTGGGCGCCGCCGCCTCCAAGCTTCGGGATCCTTGTGGGGGGGGGGCAGCAACGGGCGGCCCCCACCTCCGAGCCCCCACCCCCCCCTCCCTCCCTCTCTCTCTCTCTCTCTCTATGGGGACGGAGCGGTGGAGTTGTGCCCGCCCGCCCGCCCCGGTTTCGCTCCGTACCTGGAAAGTGGGAGCGAAGTGGGCAGCGCCCGCCTCAGCTCGGCTCGGTTTGGCTCGGCTCGGCTCTGCCCGGCTCGGCCCCGCCGCGACGACGCCGACACCGCCCCCCCCCGCCCCCCCTACCCGTGAGCGGCGGCGCTGAGCGCGGCCCCGCTCCGCCCCCCCCGGCCCGCCCGCCCGGACTGGCAGCGGCCGGGCAGCGCCGAGCCCAATAACAAGCTGTTGAGCAGAATCCGGCCTGCTCGAGCTCCCATTGGTCCCTTCCTCACGCCCCCCGGGGCTCTGCCCCGCCCGGATTGGGCGCCGCGGACGGCGCTCCGATTGGTCGCAGTGAGGACGGCGAAGGGTATTGGTCAAGCGTCGACGCAGGTAGAGGCACGCGGACTTTTGATTGGCTCTCCGACAGGAAGCGACGCAATTGGTGGCAGTTAAAGTGAAGTCACCGAACCCCCCGCGGCTGATTGGCGGGAAGCGGAGCCGGATGCGCCTCCGAGCGCGGCGATTGGCTGCGACCGGGAGGCGAGGAACAGCGGCGGCGCGACGCGATTGGCTGGAGCCGCCTCCGCGAGCCGCGCAGGGGCGGGGGGACGAGGGGAAGGGCGGGGCGGGAAGGAGGGGGGGGAGGCTGCGGCGGGCGCGGCGCGCATGCGCAGCGGCGCCGGGGCTGCCGGCGCCATTTTGTGCGCGGCTCCTGCCCATTTTAGGCGGCCGCGGGGCGGGGGGGAGGCGGCGGCGCCGCGGGGCCGGGCCCGGCTCGGCCCTCACATGGCGGCCGCGGGGCCCCCTCAGCGCCCCGGGGCCTCGTCACGGAGCGGTTTCGGCGTCTCCTCGGCGGTTGGCGGTGAAGCAGGGAGGCTACCGGGGAAGGGAAGCGGCGGTGGTGGCGGTGGTGCTGCCTCTGGTGGCGGCCGCCGGGCTGTGAGGTGGCTGCAGGTAGGGGGCGGTTGGGGGGGGGGGTTGGGGGGTAATTGGTCGTTACCGGGGTCTGCATCGCCACAGGATGGCGGCTCCCGGTGCCGGTTACTGACAGGAACCAGCTCTACGCGGCCGTGCTCGTGTTTTAATGGTCTTGGCCCTGTGTGTGAAGCCTGGTTTGTGCTCGGATTTAGCGCAGATCCGTTATTTTTCCTCAAATTAACGAAAACCTATTCGATTTCAGTAGCTTTGTCAGCTACATCCGTACCTTAGTCTTATTTAAAGCAGCAGTGATAGCATCTATCAGTATCATCTATCGTAATTACAAAGCCTGTTTTGCCAATGCTGCAATAAATGGATTGTTAGCTTATCTGTATCTTCCGTGTGAGATCTGATTTAAAGATTATTTTATTTTTAAACTAAATTTGGTATTCTAGGAAGCAGCAGGCAAAGAGACAGTTCTCTACTGAGCTTAAGTGCCACTTAATACAGGTAAGCCCTAAATCTCTAGTAAGGGTTAATGCATGCAAAGAATGCTTAGAATTGACTACAGATCATGTCTAACACATTAGAAGCATAGCTCTGGATTTCTGGTGTGTGGATCCTGGTTGTAAAGATGCTTGAAGACATGCACAAGTTAGAGGAAGGCTTGGGGCGTTTCTTTTAATGCTGAGGGGATTTTGATTTTTGTGGTGTGGTTCCAGCTGATGCAGTGAATAATCTGAAGAGCAGTCAATTGTTTAGAATACATTAAACTTAACTCTGCTGGTAGCAAAACTGTAAGACTTTATTTTGAATGTAAATGTACGGTATCAGTGTGGATTGTATTAGCTGAATCATGACTTCAGACTTTGGAGCAACAGTTTATATCTGTATTAAGTACAGTACCACTCAATAAATAAACTTGTGACAAAACTAATCAGTCTTGTTTCTGATTTCTAGCAGAAAAACTCTGTCCACCTGGGTGTATCTGTTGCAGCTGGCGTGCCTAGGAAGCTCTTGGCACATCATCCATCTAACTACTGTGAGCAAGCTTTTTTTTCTATGTAGTTAGTCATCAGAGGAGGTGACTTGTTCTTTTATGGCATTTAAAGCACCTAAGAATGTCTAGCTAGGCAGCACACCAGAGAGCATAAACATTCACACGCAGCTTGGGGATGATGTCTGGTATAATGGAATGAAAAAGCTGCGCTTTTGGCACGCTGGAGACCACTCCTATTTTTGGTTTAAAGTAACTTTTCATTGAAACATGAACTTCCGAACTCGGAGCAGGACTATGATATTGAGGTTTTGCATCTAAAAGTATGTCAGTGTGAACTAGCCCTTGAGAATTAAATATAGCCTGGCTATACTGTATCCTTGCAGTTGTGCCCCTTCCCCCCACCATGTGATCTCTTACAGGGAAACAGTTGACAGGAGTGGAAAAAATGAGCAGCAGTTTTCTGGTGCGAGCCCCTTTAACTTTACAAAGCTAACACTTGCTTTTGAGTTATAGTATGAAACAATCAGTAGGAGTTTTTATCTAATCTCTCTGTAAATAGACGCGATAAAAGAAATAAAAATATTTAACACCATTGTTCAAAGCAGGGGCACTTGTATGATGTGTGCTTTGTTAGTACCAAAGGCCTTGTGGGACAGAATAATCACCTTCTGGGTGTGTGTTTTGTGCTTAGTTCGTGCAAAACAACACTGAGGCATCAAGATACTCTAAATGAATAACTGGTCTTGATGGCTCAGTCCTATAAGTAAATTAGAAAAGTTAATGTACTTCAAATTTCCTTGGTGTCATAGTTGCAGAATTCACAGGGAAGTTGTTCAGCCTTGCATATATGTGTATTTCCTATTTCCAATAGGAAAAAGTAAATACAGTAATTTGTGTCTTGCAATTTCTTTAGTACTATGAGTAGCATTTTAATATATTTTTTTTTTTAAGTGTAGATTCCTTAGGAAAAGAGAGTATAATGAGAAGAGATTTCTGGGATAAGTAAGGTGTTTTAATTCTCTTTAGTAGTCAGACACTGCTCTCGATGTACTGCATTTACATATAATTAGAAACTCAATATGTATACAATCACGGCCAAAACATTCAAAGAGTATTAAAAATACTGATTCTTGTTCTAAATTGAGCTTCTCTATATATAATGAAACACTATGTTACTTTGTTCAACTTCACAGATGTTCAGGGACTGCCAGCTTCTTTTACTTTTTGTTTCTAGTGTTTAGTTCTCCTTTTTTAGATGCCCTTCCCCTTGGTGTTTCTGTGCTGCCAGTAAATAGGCGG
This sequence comes from Aythya marila, assembly GCF_965140915.1. Classification (NCBI taxonomy): domain Eukaryota; kingdom Metazoa; phylum Chordata; class Aves; order Anseriformes; family Anatidae; genus Aythya; species Aythya marila. The sequence continues at coordinate 5,021,426 of NC_139046.1, read as the reverse complement.
TATTTTTCCAGCAGTGGTTGAGCAAGCATCTGCCTTGTGGTTCAGAACCTGTCTGTGTGGAACTGCTGAATTTCTGCACAAATGAAGGTCAAATGTGTGCTCTGACTCTGGAACTGGCTCAAAAGAGTGTGTCAAGGAGTTCTGGAGTACTTAGTATAGTTTTATAAGGGGAAAAAAAAGGGGGGAGGGAGAGGAACAAACCCCACAGAAAAGCGATGACACCAGAAAGATCAGTTCTTAATAGCTGCATCATAAAAATGAAAGGTCAAACCTTTCCTACTCATGGAAAAAGTTGTGCTTTACTGCTCTCAGCAGCAAGTTCCTTCATGTTTATAGGTATAAATAGAGATAGGTAGATTAAAAAGTGTATATTATATTAAAAAAAAAATAAATCAAACTATTACCAACTGCTTTGCTACCCCAGCACTGGCACTTTCTTGTTCTCATACCCAAAAAAATGGGTATGCAGTTATCCAAACAGAAATGTGCGTGCTGTCTTTGAATGCTTAGTTGTGAGTGTTGTTGGAGAAAGCGTAGCAACCCTTCAACCTGAATTAGTGCATTACATTCCCCAAATCTGACTGGTGGGTTCTTGAACCTGTTGGAGGTGTGTTTTGCGCCAGTACAGTAAGTTCTGGATGTGAATAATCATGAAAATACTTCTAACGTAGCGTTTTGTATGAGGGGAGAGGGAAAAAAAATCTGAGTCAGCTTTCCTATTAGCTCTGACCCAGCTGTAGTACTCGCTTTGCAGTTTCTCCTTCCAGTAACAGGAGTAAAATGCTGCTACGTGCTCAGCTTGTCAGAGTGTATCTTGTTAGTGGCTTCAGGGATCTCCAGGGAGAAGCAGCCCCGCTCTTCCTGAATAAACTACATCCAGACTCTGTTGTGCTTGTGGCTGCACTTCGTAACTACAGCCCTGCATGCTATAAGATGTGTGCAGAAACTAGTGACACATCGGCTGGTCTGTTATTAGCAGCGTAGTACCAAGAGAAGAAGTTTGAGTTCTCAACTGATGGAGCTGCTGCTTTCATCCTAGAAGCTGAAGACTTGTGCAGCAGCTGCCGTTTCAGTGTGGCGGAAAGTTTTGGTTGCCATCACCTGGATCCCAGTGATCAGTCTGTCCTCCAAAACTTGAAGTAAGTGCTTGAGATCAAGCATGGATTCAGTTACTGCTCTGGGTGGTAACGTTACTTCACGTGGCTGCTGAAGGAGAATGTTCCTACGTACATTTTCACAGGCTAACTGGTAATTTAAATGCCAGGAGTAAAGGTGAAAGATTAGATCTAGCTGTCAGTCATGTGTAATCAAACTTTGTTTCAGCCTTCCATATAATTTGTTTGCAACAGACACAGCTTGGTACTAGAAATGTATCCTGTGTGTATATCCACGTGGCCTGTGCCAGTGCATCAACCATTTTAGCACAGTAAACCGAATGAGCACAGACTTAAAATAAAACTAATTGGTTTCCAAAGCGTCTCTACTGCATGTAGCTTTGTTTTTTTGCCTGGGCTCCAATGTGCTTTATTGTTGGTCTAAACAGTTTACCTGAGCAATTTCTTATCTTTCAAAGTGAGAAGAGACGTTTTCTATGGGATTGGAAGAGTTGTTCTCTGTAAATATAGTTAGTCACTAGTCTACAGAGCGAATATGGTTTTAGTGTTCCTGAAATAAACTCAAGTTGAAAACTTTTTTTTAAACTTGCATGTGAAACTCTAGATACTCATAACACTAATACTTCCTAACAGAGTCAAATCTTGTTTATAAATAGTAGAGCTTGAGTAGCTTCCCATCTAAATCAAACATACAGGGTGAGACTTGAATGCAAAAACTGCTCTGGGGAATTGTAGTTACATAATTTAAACTTTAATATTTAAATGAGTTTGCATGCTGTGTTTGAAGAATCTTACTGCAATCTTCCAAATAAGTTAAATTTCTGGTAGATTATACTCCTCCTCAAATACTGAACTTCTGGTACCTGCTTGGGAGCAACTACAGATTCACTTCTTCAGCTTTTGGTGAAACCAAATTGGGAGCAAACATACACTGAGTGGGTGTCTGTTGTTCATATTGTTCGTATCTAAGATGTTGACTGATGCTGAAGTTGGAGAGCTAAAATCAGTTCTTTTTCTTTCGGTAAAGAGAAGTAACTCCAGCTGAATTTTTTCTCAATACCTGTGTTAGAATATTGAGGACAGTGGTTTTTTTGCTCTCAAAGTAATTTTCAGAGTGATTTGTCACAGCCAGTCTGAAGTAGGAGTCCTCCTTGCTCATGCTACCTGTTGCAAGTTTATATCCTGACAGGCTTTTTTTCCTTCTGCAGAAGGACTCGTTTAAGAAGTATGAGAGGAAATAAAACTTAAAAGCTGTGTTTTCACATGCACAGGCTTTTTCTTGCCCTGTTTGGATTTTTACTAAGACATGTTTCCATACTTGCAGAGGAAGAAAATACTGTTCTAATACTGAAGGTGAGTCCTCAGACATGGTCTACCCACCCGCACAGGTGCCCCCTCCAAGCCTGTTGACTAAAATAGGGGGATTTTCAGATGCAGGGTGTCAAGCACAATCACCCAGCTGGCTCAGGGCTAGGGCTGCACGCTCTCTCCTTGTCAGTGTTCCAGAAAGCAATGTGTATGCCACTATTAGTATGCAGCCCAGCAGAAAGAAGCAAAACTACTTGTGCAAGCAGGGATATTCAGCAAAAGAAAGCCTGTGAGGGCAGTAGTTATGCCCTTTCTTCTAGGGCTTTTACTTGTCCAAATTAGTTTAATCACTTCTGGTTAATTTACTTTTCAGCCTCAGCTAACAAGAGTGCAGTTCGTCAGTATTGATTCTTTTCTAAAAGCATTAATGCCCTCAGTCTTTGAATTAAATGTTATTAGCTGTAAGTAGCCGCTGTTAGTGAGAATCACTTTGGCCAGTGATTACCTTCTGATTTTCCTCCTGCTTAGGCCTTTTTTCCAAAGCTACTCTTTCCCTTTGTGTATTTTGCTTGAAGGATATTATTAGTGGTAGTTAATTTCCAAGTGGTGAGGGAATTAGCTGACCAGCCAGCACTGTGTTAGCACAGTTAAGCTGTGAATTAATTGCAAGATCACACTGTTTGCAGGAGGCTGGTACCTGCAGGGGTAAGCTTTCTCCTGTCAGGAGCTGCAGTTCTGCTGTGCACGCTGCCACCCCATTAGTTAAAACCAGCACAGTGTAAACAGAATCGCTGAAATGAGCTGTGTTGTGTTGAGTTACAGAACTGTCAAGGAACAGAATTCGTGACTTCTTGTGAGTTTAATTAGTTTGGGTCAATGAAATGTGTCTTATTAGTGTGGTAGTGGTCTCCTCCTTGTGAGCAGCAAAATGGGTACAAACTGGTGTGAGAATAGAAAGGAACATTTGGGCTGGGTGGAATGGTTGCTTGTTAAACTGGAACTTTCCTACTGGAAACAAATCAAGCTATGCTTTCATCCAGCTTCCTGAGTCAGTATTTCAGATTTCTTCTATTCCTGATGCATTGAGAAATGGGCATGGGGGAAAAACCGCTTCCTAAAGTGGTGATCTTTTTAGTGTGGAAATGCATGGAATGAGAGCTGAGACTGAGCTTTATGTAAGCATGCTGTTAAAGTCACCTCGCACTTCCTCTGCTGCTGTTGGAACCTGTTAACGTAGTCTCCTTCCTACCCCAAACAATGAACGCAGCAGATTCCTGCTTTTTTGAAAGCTCTGCGAACAAAACTTTAAAAAGCTTCCTGGAGTTAATTTAACCATTGCTTTTGGTGTGTGTGTGTTCAGAATGTATCAGCTTCTGGGTGGATTCACTGTTAAGTTAACCTACCCTTAGGTAATAGAATGGTTTGGGTTGGAAGGGGTCTTAAATATGAGCTGATTCCACCCTCCCATGGGGACATTAGCGATCTGTTGCTGAAAGTGAAAGTGACTCTGAATGCATGCAGCTGGGGCTTGCAGGCTATACACGTCCTATCAAATGATGTCTAACTTTACACAATAAACAAAACTTCTTTCTAAATTTTTACTTGTCTTGTCTTGTGGCAACCAAAATGTGTTTTTTTTTTTTTTTTTTTTGGTGGGTAGTTCTTATATTGTCTTTAGGGGAAACTTCAGGGGATTCCTCTTTTTCTTCTGTATCTGATTATATGCACATGTTTGGACTATAAACTATGCCTGGCTGCTGCCTGCTTTATTCTAGTTGTCCATTTTTGGTTGGCACAGCAATTTGTAAGAACCGTTTTTAAACAACTGTTTCAGAGTCCTTTAATAGCAGCGTACTGAAGATGAAGAGCACTGCATGGTGGTTTAGCCCTCCTGGAAATGGGAGACTTGGTCTGAACTCGGTTGTAGGTCTGGTGTTCTCACATACTAACATGTATTTATTGGATAGACAGCAAGGCTACACCCCTACCTCTTCTGCAGCATGGTTTCTGCAGCTCTGTAATTGGGCATAAGTAGATGATCATCTAATATGGAAAGTTAGGAGCAGTTAATGTCTCAAAATAGCTCCCAATTTGTAGGTAAAAGTAACTTCCTTGCTGTACGTAACTTGAAAAACTGGTGGGTGGAGGAAAAACTAGTCCTTGTCTTAGAGACAACTGAAAGAAGGAAGCAAGGGGGAGCGAACACTCCTTACTGAATTTTTGGTGGTGGTGGTACAGCCTCAAAATTGTCATGACAACTACAGCTATTTTTCTCTTCTGTATCTTGAAGTTCTGCATGATTTGGGTGACTGCAAAATAATGTACGTTATTTTGCCTTCCCGCTGATAAATGCTTAAGCTATGTTGTGGAAGTCATTGTTTTGTGTTCTGTCATGTTGTTACAGTTCTGTCTTAAGGAGGAGACTTGCAGTATCACCTGTGTAGTTAGACCAAAGCTGCTTCCTTAAGAGTGACTTGGACTGCAGAGCCAAATAGCATCTCAAGCGTTACTGTGTCAGTAACTTGCAGCGTGGGGGACTTTTAACCTTAGGCCAGCACGCTATTTTTGGTTATGAGAAGTAACAAGCGACCTGATGCTTGGCATGCTCCAGATCCGCATGGAATTAATTGTTTCAAGTGCTTTTCTTCTGAGTCAACACCAACTATGGCGTAGTAAGAGGTATTAGGGAGATATCCTCATGTATATCTATCTGCCAAACTGGATTTTATGGATGGGTTATGTCTGAGATGTTCAAACAGCTCAATCTTACCTTGCTTTAATCAGTAATATCAGTCACTTTTAATGAAGATATTACCCAATACACTTTTTTTTTTTATGGCCATGTAAATCAGTGGGAAAAAAAAAAAAAGGAATTTGATTACCCTGATGGTACAGCTTAGATCTGATTTTTGAACATTGCAAGTGAATTTGCATATCCTAAAATCTGTTTTGGTGCAGTCATGGAGATAAATGTAAACTGGATGGATTACTTTCAAACTTGTCACCTGCAGTCCCCTTCATTTCCTCAAGCAAGGCCTCTGTACGTGGACTCGCTGACTAACCGATTGTAACAGGGAATGTGACGTACCCAGTTGTACTAAATATCAGAGCAGTGATTCATCAGGTGCTGAACAACTATCAGTGGGTGTGTGAGACGTGAGAGGCAGGATTATACTGTACATCCGTTCTTGTTCATTGCTAGATCTATGTATTTCTTAAACCTTCCTGTGGTGGAAGGATGACTTTAAGCTAAGAGATGAGTTGCTCTGTACAGTCTCTTTTTTGTTGTGCTGTTAGGGCATGTGCTTTGGGTCTCGAGCAACAGTATTTGCCATGAATACTCTGAAGTTGTGTTCCAGCATGGCAAGAACTACAGTTATGCATTCCAAGTGCGGATCTGACTTTCTGCTCTATTATGTATTCCCATAAATGGCCAGAGCCCAGACCAAGAAGGTTACTTGTTAAGCCCACAGCAAGAAATGCTGCCATGGTGTGGGCTAATTAGGCTCTTCTGCTAAATTCAGAACTGAAACTTCCCAGTACTCCTGGCAGAAACGTTCAAAATGAGTGCTAAGAATCACCTCTTGCTTATTTAAGCCTGTGATTCAGAAATTTACCTTACCATGGACACGTTTGTTAGCCTTGCAGTGTACTTCTGCATTGCAATGTTAAACTCAAAATCAACCATTTTCAGGCCTCTCACGGAGTGTCTATAACACAGCCAGATATTTGTTTTTTCCAGGCCTGTATTTAAGAAATGGCCCCTACTAAAGGGAAGTTTTTTTTTCTGTTGAGATTTTTATACTCTCTCTTTTTCTGTAACAAATTTGTTACAGATTTTTTTTACTGTAACGAATTTATTTCTGTAACAAATCCTTGTGTATGTGATGATCTTGCATCTAGTTTTAGCCCTTCTCAAGCTTAGCTCCAACCAAATGATTTGCCTCAGCTCTGTATGTTTAGAAATAAGACCTGGTCTTAATTTAAGCAAAGTTTAACAATGCTGTGCTGTCCTACAGCATTTGCAAGTTTTTATGTAGTTGGTGTTGCCATTTTCTTCTCTTGGAAGACTTCTTCCTCTGCTCAACTTACTGTTTGACACAGCAACAACACTAATTCTTAGCAGCAAAATCCACAAAGGCTGGCATTTAGCCTATCAGCTGTAAACTAAACTAGTGAAAAGTGATACTGCACAAATGTATATAATTGTGTTCTTTATTAATTTGAAGCATGTTACTTAAGTATTAAAGTGCAGCGTTGTCTCACTGGCTATCCCAGCGGGCACTTCTGCAGCTAGGTGAAGGCTACAGCAGTAGCTGTAATGAGTTTGCAATAGTTTTTCTGCTGAAATGAGGATCCTTCTAGCCTAGAAATGAGTTCTGAAGTTCCACAAGTCTTATTGCTCAAAGGTAGCAATTCTTAATGCATTGGAAGCCTGCTAGGTTTCTCCTGTTTTCCTTTTAAATGTTAAGGAAAATCGTATTACTAAAACAGTGTGTTCAGTAATTACTTCTTCTGATTTTTACTGCTTCTGAATAAATGCTAATATACTTCCCCAAAAAAGATCCTTCTAATTCTTGCCTTTTTTATCTTTCCCCATCTGGGGCCAATAAAAATAAGAGGAGTGGCTTTTTTCCTTGCTAGAGCTGAAGGTCAGTTCTCTGTGATAACTTAAAACCTGACAGTAACACTCAGCTTGGAATTGTTTAACTGAACGTTGCCATGACAGGTAAGTTCACTGGAAACATGTAATCTCTTAAATTGCTTCTCATTGGGCTTTTCTACACAACAAGCAACAAACCAGAGCATGCTTTGTCAAAGGAACTTCTGTTCTCTGATAAGTATCCACTCTGAAACTTGAGTAGGAAAGTGGCTATGTTCCTGCCTGTATCTTAACATGGTGAAGTATTTTTTTCATGCAGGACTGATATTGTTCTTCTCACTTAAAACAGAAACTGAACTTGTATGGCTGCTGTACTTCCTTGGCCTAGTTCTGAATGGCTCTTACTAAAAGGATTAGAAGGACACCTGTAGCCATGTAAGGATGGCTTTTAATTTCCATTCAGCAATACTTCAGGTGCAGAATAAAGACAGCCTGAAGAGAATCAAGGAGTCCTGTTACATATGGTGAGTGGAAGCTCAGCCCTCAGCAAATGCTTTAGACTGCTGATTAGTTCCCTAACTGGCTCTCACTGACTCAAAGAGCTGAATCAGCAGCAAGCTTCAGTAGTAAATTCCAGCTGAATGCAATACAGAACTAAGCCCTGACTCAGTGTAACAACTGCACTGTTGCCTCAGGAGACAATGCTGACTGAAGCTATCCATCATGCTCATCATTCATGTCCGTGCAGGGAGGCCTGACAGTTCTAGCAGAGTTTGAAAGCTGTGCCTGGCAGAAGCGAAAGTTCATGCAGCTTGACTGCAGCAAACATAAGCTGCGATGGTCATTCTGCACTGATGCAGACCCATCTATCTCCATTTTCTTTCCCTTGCCAAAAAAAAAAACAAAAACTAGCTGTATCCTATAATTCCTTTAGAAAAGAGAAAGCAGAAGCACAGAAAGATAAAAACTAGGAGGAAACATTTTAATAGGCTTGTCATTACTAATATGTAGTACTGAAGCTGAGGCATTTGATTTGTTAGCAAAGTGTGCATTTTTGGATTAAACATGACCTCTGAATTTTAATTTAATGTATAAGACTTGCATTTAGAGTTTTAAAGTGGTGAATAGGCCTTGTCTTTGAAAACTTTGAAGTGACTAGACTAGATACTGCCTCTTTTCCTAGGAAAGAGGAGGGGTGTGGGAAATGGGCAGGAAAGCTTGTTTTCAGTTCCTGGGAAAGTTAACTATTGCTTCAGAACTGATTTAAGTAACCATAGCTGAATAAAGCTGTGAAAACTTGAACTGAACTTTTTTTTTTTTTTTATTCCAGTTACACAGCTTAGTAGATCTCAGCCTTACAACTTAACACAAGCACTGGTGTTCAAGTGCTTCACATTGTTTATTTTTCCTAGTGTGGTCTTAACACTTCAGATTAAAGCTTTTTCTCCCCCTGCGTTTCTGTTTGTTACACAGGCTGTTTGAAGTTGTCAGCTGGGTATATCACTAAAACTGGCAGCTGCTTTTTTTTTTTTTTTTTTTTTTTTTTTACAGCTAGGTATGTTGTCTCCTGCCAAGCAGAATCAGGGACTATGGTGACAGATGAACTTGATTAACCAAGATCATGACTTGCAGGATTAACCAAGTTCTGCTGTTTGCTAAACTAGGTAATGTAAGCAGGAGACTCATCAGATTTCTAAGCAGATGACTTTTTCAGTACCTAGCCTAGCTCAAAACTTTGAAGTAAGAGGAAGCAACACCAACCTGATAACATCTTTCCTTCTAGTGGCTGTTTTGAAGTACTGTACAGTTTGGAATACAGTTGCCTCTTGATAACGCTGACCTACACTATATTGAAATAACAGCTAGCAGACAGTAAAATGGAAAATTTATTATTAGTGCAAGTTGGTCACTCAGGTTTTTCCAGCAAGTACATAGTAGCATCCCATGCTTAATACATTATAAACAAACTTGTACTAAGTTTAAAAAAAAAAAGTTGAACTTGTCCTGAAGTAACAATGTGTTACATATTGTCATCGTCTGATTCATCTTCCTCTTTCAAAGATTCCTATTTAAAACAAATTGATGAAAAGAATAGTTTAATGGCTGTTCTACAGCTTGCCTGGAATAAGCAAAGGGAGTTGTGCTGTCGCTTTACAATCCTCTCAATCTGTACAAAGGTTGGTATTCAGCAGGCTAGTTCCTATTTTTAGGAGTTTAACACTGAGCACCATTACCACTTCTAGAACAAATATAAAGCTGTTAAATGCTGGGGGGCTAGCTATCTCCAGCTGCTTGTCTTTTAATAAGTCATGTTGACTGCAATAACTTTACCTTTCCTACTCACGCCATTATTGAAGAGGAATATATTTACTTCTGAAAGAGAAATAACTGTGCAAACCTCCTGAAGTATAGTTTTTAAAAGAGTTCTCTAGATTACACTGCAAAAGTCTCAATTCTCTCTTCAGAATATCAGCTACTACATAAGTGATGCATGACTCTACATTTTCCAGCCATCACAATGCTGGAATCCTACTGTGGATTGATTCCATTCCAGCTTTGGCTAGCGGAACCCTGAGATGACAACAACGATGTTGGATCTTACCTTGGCGTACTTCTCTGCTTCTTCCCTTATGTCTTTGGGAACAATTTCGTGTTTTCCACCGGTTACTGCAAATAAAAAGAGGTGCATTTGAAGCAGAATTCATATAGAAACCTTGATGTACAGAAAGAAGTTAAGAAGCAAATATTTTACTTCAGTTACAGGAACTTAGTTTTTAGTGTTTATAGAAGTTTAGAAATCCATTACCTTCTCCAACCCAGCTGAGTTCCAACTCAAAAGCTTTATCTTTAACTTCATCGTGAACTATGTAGATTCTGTAAAGAAGTAATATTAGAACAGATTTGTCAACACGTCAAATATACTCTCTTCCTTTCACAGATTTCTTGTTCTGTTGAAATAACTGTTCTTACAGTTAATACATGCTCTGCTTTCTCCCTCACCCTTCCCTTATGTGTATCCCCCACAAAAACAAGAGCACATCAGAGAGTATTCTAGGGCTGTTAGCATAACAGGATGTTAAATTAATACAGCTAAAATGCAAGTTATTTATCTAGTTGAGATGCTTAAGTTATCTTAAACAGGACAGCAGGCCCTTTATAGAAAGTGATATTTAGAATTCAGATACTGCAGAACCAGGGCAGCATCGTCTGTTCCTGCTGGATCAGTCCCAGCAGCATCATATATTTCTCCTGTAAATCTTACTTTAGTTTACACTTAAGACTAAATCTGAACATCATCATATCTTGTATCTAATTAGCAACCTGTACATTGAGCTGTCTATCCTGACTGTCATGCTTACAGCAAATGCTAATTTCAGGCTTTGTTTATTGAGAAAGCAGTGCTCCTTAGCTTGTTTCAGAGAGCATGAAGCCAAAAGCTGAATGATACCAGCTATTTCCATCATCACAGAAAGCTGGGAGACAAGGGAAGAAGTAAGGATGCCTCCAGTGACACAATAACTACTTCTAATCAAAGTTTGATAAAAGTATTGTGAAACAAATATATAGGAGAACAAAGTTAATGTGGGTGTCCAAGGAAATACTATATGCTTACCTTCTTGACACCCCTGTGTCGCTGTCAGACTGCACTTAATGATAACCTACATGATCCACCTACACCCCTTTCTTAGGTGTTACACTGCTTACAAGCTTTATGCAATAAAGTGTACTACCATGAGCTCTTGAAGAAATCATTACTTTGGACTCTGGCATCTACTTTGTGATTTAAAAAAATGATTAAATTGTTTGGTATCTTGCTAAATGCTACTAGGGACTAGCTTTAAGCTAGAAGAAAACTGAACTGTACCTAGAATTGCTGTTAAGTTTTGAGCTGAGGCTGAATTAAAGAACAGAAGGCTTCTGAGCACTTGAAAATCTGTGCCTCTTTTGTACAGTTTTAGAATCAGTCCTTGTTAGGTTTCAAGAAGAGTCCACACATTCTTTCCTTTCGCTGCTACCACGATGGCCTCTGACACAAACTGCAATAAACTCACAGGCTGCAACACAAACGATGGAAACATTTGTTCCTTCCTTATAACCTTCTAAGTAATAGCCATAAAACGCCTGAGATCAGTATCAGATGTGACAAGCACAGACATGTCTCTGGAAAACATTAAGCGTTGTAGGTAGCTGAGGGATACTTGTATTTGTTTGAAAATGATAATTCACAAAGTATTTTCAAGATTACTACTGGCCAATTCGTGCACTACCTAGCACAAGTCTTCCTGGTCTCTTTTCTCCCCTTATTACTATGTGATTTGCACCATGCCGCTCAGTCAGCATGCTATACTCTGAGTTTGTGGAATGGCATTAGCAAGTTGAGGTGATGAGGTCACTGATGCATCATCTTAAATTGCATCAGTAAACGAACTGCCCATTAGGTTAGCAAGTTCAGTACTTCCCGCATCTTCATGTGGTATGAACCTCATCAGTGAAATGAAAACAGCTATACCCCGTAAACCTCTTTAAACAAGGAGTTTACCGTGTTTCTTTTTCAAGCGCTTGAATCTTTTAGGAAAATAAGAAGGCTACGTCAGAGACCTAAGCTTCATTTTTGGCCTGCTACTTCATGTCTGAAGCCCCAGGTGATTGAACAATCTGCACAACACAGTATGCACCTCTTCAGGACCAGGACACTGAGTTTCTCCCAGCTGTCACTTGGTTTATATATTTTAAAACCAGTGACTATGTTCAGACAGTTTAAGCTTTAACCCACTGCTGCTACAAAACTGCACCTATAACGAGTAGCAGAGATAACAAGCATATTTTTTGCATCCTTTGTCATTTTGCAGTATTTGGGTAGCATGTCCCACTTCACAAGAGGAAAAATAGTAATATACTAGAGTCAATGTGAGCACACATCTAAGAGAAGTGAAACCTGGTACCACATTTAAAAGGAACAGTCTCAGTTTGAAACCATAGCAAGTTCAGCAGTACCAATTTTTGTCAACTTGGAAAAACAGGTTGGAGACTTACATTTTTGCAACCTCTTTAACAACATCACGGCAGGTCATTTCCTTCATCTGTGGGCAAAAAAAATACACAGCTTAAAAGAACGTCCAGTTTTTCATTTCCACAAGGCCAGAAAATGAGTGCGCACATACCTAATGAGCTTGCTGTTATTCTCTACAAGTGCATCTTTCACTTTTGTTCAACCTACTACATGCAAGCCATTCTTCCAGTGAATAATTTTATCTTGAATGTTCCTTAAATAAAATGTGAGTGTGAAAGACTCCCCACTTTAAAGTACTTAATCTGGAAGCTTAGAAACTGAACAGCTACCTGTAACAACTACCTGTAACATGATCAAAGCTTGTCTCATTCTTAGATGCTTTCTGATAAACTACTGTAAAATCCCCACACATACAGTATGGAGGAGGCATGGTATTTTCACGTACAACATCCATACTCTTTCTAGGTAGCACACTAATACTTTAGCTCTTACCAACATACTGTTGCAAGCAAGTCTGACTTGTAAGTGATGCCCAAAGAGGGGAATACTGGTAGGGTGTTAACAACCAACTACGTGGCTGAGGAAGGTATCGGCAACTCATTTTGTATTTTTTCACTGCTACCTCTCAGTCTTCTGACAGCTTCATAGTTAATCAGAATAAAGTCTCATCCCAATTTCTGTGACAAACTCATATTCTGCAGATCAAATCTCTTGCCAGTCAACTCTTTTGGACCACTGTATTTCATTAATGCAAGATTAATCTCATTTCAACCTTATTTCCTTTCTCAATGTTTCATTTGCACCAACCAAACAAACATCAGCTGTTGATCTATCACTCACAAAAACACACCTGGTGGTTTTAATTGAAACCCATGGGCCCTCAGACACAGGATACAGACCAATTCATTACACATTTTACTGACACTTTCCCTAGCATAAAGTGATATTCAAGTTCAAAGTTATTTCTGTTTTTTCCCCATTATCTACACTGAGCTCAGAGTAAAACGCACTACTTATGTAGTTTACCATCTCTGTCAGACTTTCAAAAAGTTTTCAAAGCTCCTGTACAGAAGTTAGTTTTGAGACATGGGTGAAGGACTTAAGACGACAACAGTCCTTTGTTCACGTTGAAGCTCACTGCACTTTCTAGGGGTAAAGCACACGCCTGAGTAAGCAATGGGCAGGGAAAAAGGAACATGCCTGGTCAGACGGACGTGCCATCATATTTGCATTCCAAGAAGTTTCCTAAACAGACATCCATTGTGCCAGCCCTTACGCTTGTGACACTCAATCTGTAACGCAGCCGCTGACACTCTGCTATTTACAAGTACAATTTGCGTTACACAAACATTTAAATGACCGTGTGCGTTTATGCGTATGAACTTGGCAGTGAACCAGGAAAACCCAAAGGTCTGTTACCATCATGCACATTTACAAGTCAAAACTTGGAGGTTCAGTTAATCTTTTGCCATGATCCTTTTCCCATCCTAGATAACATTAACTCTACAGACAATAATAGGAAACACCATAATGGTTTATCACAGGGGTTAATTACAATTATGTCTATATACTAAAAGATTTTAAATAGTATCTGGAGATGTTTGAGAAGCACTGTAGAAGAGATGAAAAGATTCAAATCCTCTCCATGTGATCACAGGCTTTCCTGCAGCTGAAGATTAGGAAGTGTTTGCGTAATACGCAATAGGTGTGATCCCTGCAGTGTTTTTCACTTGCAGTGTAAGCTGCACACGAGGGTTTCGCATGCTGCGTCCCCTCCCAGATACAGCCTTTGCTCCACAGTACCTGTAAGGCAGGTTTTAAGGTTATGCCTACATGCATGCCTCTAACTTCCCACCCGTAGTCACTTCTTCCATGGGTGAGAGTCTTAGTCAATAGGCAAATCACCCCACAAAAGCTCGTGCGCATCTGTCTTCCCACTTCAGTTTTGTCACTCGATCAGAAATTCATCTTAGCAAAATTAACTCTGCCCTGGGAACCTGCCCAGTTTACAGTTAACAAAAAGCATCAGCATGCAAGACTGCGCTTGGTTCACACTGCTCTGACAGGATCACACGCCTTACTGAAGGCATTCTGCAAACAAGCCATTGAATAAATCAACGCAGTTGTGCTGTGTGGCACACCACTCTTCCTTGTGCTACACTTCATAGGAAACACTAATTAGCTGCACGAATATCAAGCAATAAAGGTTTTGAAAATCATAGCACTGCAGTGAAATTTTTTTGGTAAATTATCTATTACTCAGCATATTATCTTTATGTCAGTTTGCACATGTGGAAATTGAAACAATGATTTCTCAGATGCCATGATTCCAGTATCAAGATCAGATCATCTTATAGGACTCCAACCTTTAATTTGGTGTTCAAGCACCTGTCCACATCCAAGACTGAATGAATTGTGTCTAAGAATATTTTCAATTTTCCTGTAATTTCCTGTAATTTTTCAGATATAATGCTGCACCACCAGAAATGGACTATTCTTAAGAGTGTAACAACCAGATGAACTTAAATTTTTCAATGAACAGCTGTGATGTACTTTTGTAGATCAAAACTATAAATAACACTCAAGAATTAATAAGAATTACAACAAACAGGCCAAGAGCAGAACTGCCCCATGCTGTCTCTGGTTCCAAGCGATTCAAATACTACAACCCAAGAGGAGGACAGAAGTCTTCCAGGGTTCCAACCTAACTCTAAGTCATCTTAAGCCACACTGATACATTTCGGTCAGCTTCTCTCCATGGACCAGTTTCACATAGCTAACTGTCTACACGCTCATTCAGAAGGCTATGAAACAGCTTCTCAGTGTGCATCCACAGAACTTTCTTGTAGCACTTCACAAAATTAATTACAGTATTGCACAAGCAAGAAATGCTGAACAGAAATTGCTCTTTTTGTTGTCCGTGACAGCATGCCACATAGTTTATTCCCTCTAGCATTCACAGCACTAAAGTCCTCTTCATCAGATATAACAGATGTTTTGGGGAGTCTATTACAGTCAGCAACGACAAGCAGCTAGAGGAAAGGAGAAGAAAAAGGAAGAAAAGGAGAAAAAAACAGAAAGGGAGAAGAGACAGTACCTCAACATCAGCTAGCTGGGAAACACTGTCTTAGCTGGCAAGGATTTTCTTTTTCTCCATTAACATTTTGAAGTCATAATATTCCAGTGGTTGCTCAGTATTCTGCAGTTTCACTCACTGTCCTTAATGAGACCAGCTTTTTTCAACTTTTTAAAGAAAAAGATCATCTAAAACCTTTGGGAAAAAAATAGATACACCACCCTGTACAATGCTGCCCTAAGGCTTTCATTCACAACTAGAAAACTTTATTGTGTTTTTATATGAATTCAATGAGTGTTTGCTGGCATGCATGGCAGTGTATGGTCATGCTTCCTATTTAAAAAATGTGGACTCCCTATGGACTACCCGTTGCCCAGGGGCAAGACTTCAGAAATATTATAATTGAGGCCAAAACAATCTACAAGATATTTCTTCTGCTTCTCTTGTATCCTGCATATGTTAGGCATCCAGAAAAGTAATAAGGTAGGAATATTTGCCTTGAAATGACAGAATAGAACTAGAACATCATACCTGAAGTTTTTCAATTTCTGTTTTTGCAGCCTGCCTGGCTTTACCAATGGCACACCCCCAATAACCCTATAGAAAAAAAAAAAAAGTTTAGTTAAATACTATGTCCTCTACAGTTATTATCATTACATATGTACCCCCCAACCCCACTCCCATAATAATAAGGCAAATACACCGTAAACCTTGGTATTCTGTTTCAAGTAAGATTTCTAAACTGGAGAACAGAATCCAATTACTAGATTAAATACTGCCACCATTGACAGAAAATTGCTCAGCAGTTGCTCTGGGCAGAAACAAGTCTGTTCAATTTGTTGCAACAGATCATCTACTGTAATTAAAAAGAAAAGCAAACTAGAGAAGATCCACGGTGTATGTGTGTGTGGGGAAAAATCAAACACAAAAACCCCACCTACCATGAAAATACATTGAAGTGTAAGCACGTAAAATTGAGCACTTTTGTTCCTCTCAAGAGTTACACTATTAGACATATTGAAATTAAAAAAAAAAAAAAAAGTACCATCCTGTGTGTAACACAAAGCTGAAGAGACAAAGAGAAGTACCCATTTTGATTTGACTTGCTGTTAGCAGCCAGCATCAGAGCAGCAGCCCTTGTTTATCTAAACCTCTCTCATACACAAAGTATTTTGTGAACGGGGCATCACTACAATACTCATTTTTTTGGGGGTAACGTGTGGGGATTTTCATTGGATATAACCAGGTAGAATGAGCTACCAAATTTCTGAGAGACAAGCTTTAAAAAATGAGTTTCATGGAGACTGCGCTACTTCCAATAAATAGACAATGTCTGTTTAACAAAGGCATGCAAAAGAAAAAAAAAAACAACAGCTCTGTTCATCTTAGGCAGCGATCCACTGGAGATCTTCCCAGGGGAAGAGAGCAACAATTAAGAGCACTTCTGGAATGGCACTTACTGGTTTCCAAATTAGGAGCTTTTAAAGGGGGAACTTACACTAAGATGGAAATATTTCTGACACACTCACGTATGAAACTCCCGATGGATCAATCATGTACAGCTGCGCACCATCATCGTTATCATAGGACCCCAACATGAAACTGATTGAGAAAAAAGGGAAATTAGAGACATTTCTTCTACCAACGCACACAACTATGAAGACTAAACCAGGTTTCCTACATTATTCTTGGTGCCTAACTCCTTCTGTTCTGCTCCATTCTATTAAGTGAACGGCTTAGTGTGATCACGACACCAAAGCATGTGCAACTTGCAAGAAACATTTTACTCGATCTGTAACTAGATCTCAGCCTATTAGTCCTTTTGTGTTGTAGCTGCATGGCAGCTCTAACCTCTTCTTTATCTCTGAGGGTAAGCAGGATGATCACAGAAGAAAGTTCTGCTTTCAGGACTGCCCCAGATTTAACTCTTTAAACTGCCTCAGCTTTAAAACTGAGGGACGGGCAAGTGATCAACCTAGATGCTTGGTGTTCCCTCATGCAAACATGAATTTTATCCCATCAATTTTTCCACACATACAAAAAAGGAGGGATCTGTTTACAAAATGACTCCTAGGTTACTAACACCAAGTTTGAAAAAGACTTCAGCTGGTCTAACTAGTTCCAGCAGGTGTGAAACAAGATCCTTACAAACATTTTCAAAAGACTTACCTGCAACCGAAAGGTCTGACGGCGCTGTACAGAGTGTATGCGTGCACGTACATGGCCACTCTGTCTGCAAGATGCTAAGTGGAAACAAAAATTAACGTCTTTATTTGAAGGAGTAAGTAAGCCTCAAGCAGCAGAATTTAATTCTCAGAGCCAAGACTAAGAAAACAACCCTACAGAAGCTGTGCCCATTTCTTACCTTCAGTGGGATATCATAGCCGTAGTTAGATCTAAAGTTGGAAGCCTCTTCTCTGGCTATGTCTGCCAAAGAGCGAGCATCGGCCAGAAGTCCTGCTACTGCCTGAAATGAGAATGCCCATCAGCTAGTCCAAACATTTCTTACAGAAAACTTTTGAGAAGTCTAATCATATGACTTAACTAAGATCTTTACTGAATTCTACGTATTAGTTATTACAGCTGAGTTCAATCAAGCCATGTCAAGATGATTAGATTCTAACACAGTATAGAATTTTTCTCTAGGAAAAATTAATAACTAAAATTATCTTCATTTTAAGTAGTGTCTTCTGATTTGCCAGGACTATATTAATCCAAGCAATATTTCATATTTCATATGAAGTATTGATATTGATATTCATATTTCATACGAAGTATTCGTAACATGAGTATTAACTGCCAACATGTCATGTATTATACATAACATATAGTTTGGTGTAATACTTCATATAACACTTCACAAGACATCCATAGCAATGTCCTTTTTTTGCCTGTTTTGTGTAACAGTCTAGATTAGAAAAAAATCCAGTTCTCTCCCCGATACCGGTGACATCACCAGTAAATACAGCTTCGTGTATTTTTGTCACCCAGCAGCCACTACCTGGTGTCATCCTGACATCACTGGTACGGATTAGCCAGTAATTGGTGTCAGCCTTGACAGAATTCAGCTGACTCTCAGACATTAAGAAGGAAAAGAATCTTGCACTCAAGTGCTATTGCAGTATTTTCCCTCTTAACACACCTCTTTTCTTTACTACATAAAAGGAATGGATTTATGTTCATATTCAAGTTTGAGCAACTGGACTGCTGAAAAAAACTTCCAAGAAATTTTTAACAGCCTCAAAACACGTACAAGTTTTCTATTTTACATTTAGAACTTTATGTGTGTGCAATCAAGAATAAATTACAGAAAAATAGTCAAAAACTCTATAGCATTTCTATGTAGACACAAATCTTAGCATAACTTAATATCTTCATTAGTGATTCTCAGGTGTATCTATTTCTCCTTTTGAGCAGGAAGTCCCTTTCTGATTATGAGAAATTAAATTGTAACTCACCATTCCAACGTGTCGGTCAACATTGAAGAGACGTTTATTGGAACCCTCCTCGTACAGCTTGGACAGAACCAGTTTCTCTACTCCAAAGACGACGCCATCCTTGCATCTTATCCCAATTGCTGTACTGAAAGACAAGAGAAATGGAAGTCTCTCACACAGAACCAAACCATAGTGTAACTAGTGAAGAATTCACAAAATACTAAAGCTACAACATAATTTCCGCAGAAGTAGATCTGTTACAACCCCACAACCGAAGACAACAAGGGGGAGGAGGGGGAAAACAGCAGACTAAGTACATCAATATTTCCTCAGAGGAAGGTAGAGCTGGCTGACAAGTCCCCACACAAACGTTTCACTGATCCTTATTTGGCACTCGGGTGAGCCAGCCCATGCCTCGCTAATCCATCAGCTTCTTGTTGCTACCTCGCAGTTGGAGTTTTTGCCTCACAGCTTTCCCTTGCATGTACTTGAAAGAAGACAGACGCTCCCAAAGAAGCTGAAGTAGCTTTCAGAGAACTTGTATGTCCTCAAGTTCTTGATGAATGCAAAGGCGGCATCAAAAATTAATGAGGCTTTGAGCACGTCAGGCTTTCAGTGACTCAGTTTGCATCCAGATTTTGCCCCAAAGCATAGGATTTTATTGCCTTAACACAGATGAGCAATTTTACTGTCTTCTTTTGCATTCTCCACAAGATGCCCACTCCTACCAAACTGCAAAGCAAGCACAAGCTGTTATTCTACTTTTATGCCTAATTTGATGCCTTGTAAAATGAAGCTAGGGACATTGTTGCTTAAAATGACATTAAAATTAGTTCCATCTGCAATGCCATCATGCTTGCCTAATCCAATTACATCGCTTTAATAACGGCCATCCAACAAGCAGCAATGCAGGCACTGGTATCTTACCTACTGTTCTCCACAGCTTTCATCGCATATTCAACCTGAAACACTCTGCCATCGGGAGAGAACGTCGAAGCTGACAGGTCATACTGAGGAAGAAAACGCGGTACTCAGCAAAAGGGTGTTATTACAGCATCCCGTTATTTTCAGAGCAGGTCTATTTAAAAACATAAGACTGACACTTGTGGGACATTTGTGGGGATTAAGTATTATCAGGAGGCTGCTCCGTGCAGTGCAGTGCAGGAATCACAGAATCATTAGGGTTGAAAGGGACATCCAGGTTCATCTGGTCCATTCCCCTACCACCAATGTCACCACTAACCCATGTCCCCAAGCACCAGGCCCAACCTTCCCCTGAACACCCCCAGGGACGGCGACTCCCCCACCTCCCTGGGCAACCCGTCCCAACGCCTGCCTGCTCTCTGAGCAGAAATGTCTCCTCATTTCCCACCTCAACCTCCCCTGGCACAACTCGAGGCCATTCCCTGGTCCCATCACCGGTTACCTGTGAGCAGAGGCCGACCCCCAGCTCCCCACCCCTTCCAGGTACCTGCAGAGAGCACCGAGCTCTGCCCTGAGCCCCCTCTTCCCCCCCCCTCAGGCCTCTCGCTCCCCATCCCCGCGGTTCCGAGGACCCCAAACCCGGGCCCGGCCCCACAGCCGCTGTGGGAGCCGCGGGCCCAGCCGTGACTCAGCACAGCCCCGTCCCCTCGCTCCCCGCTCCCCTCGCAGCCTCCCCGGGGCCACACAGCCTCCTCCCGTCCCCCCCTCCCGGTCCCCGTCCCCGTCCCCCCCTCCCCTCACCCCGGTGCCGATGGAGCTCATGGCGGCACCGCAGCCCGACCGAGCCCCCTCACGCTCCCCACCGCCCAACAAGCCGCGCTCCCATTGGCCAAAACTACGGCCTGGAGGAAGGCTGGGCGGGAGGGGCGGCGCGGCGACGTCATTCCGAGGCAGCGCGCATGCGCTTGTGCGGCGGTGAAGGGCAGGCCGTGGGAGGCGCTCCCCCAGCGCCCGGCTAGCTCAGTCGGTAGAGCATGGGACTCTTAATCCCAGGGTCGTGGGTTCGAGCCCCACGTTGGGCGGCGGCTTTTTGCCTCCCCTTCATCAAGGTCTGGGTGTGTGTAATTATGTTAATTAACGCAGTGAGTGCTGCGTTACAGCAAAAGGGAGAGGATGGGAAGCTGCTCAGGCCCCTGCTCCAGCCACCAGTTGCTCCTCCAGGTGCAGCACCCAGCAGTGTCCTGCCAACAGCGCCCAGCCTGGCTACAGCAAAGCCTCAAGAATGGCACCGAGTAAAGATCGGAGAGCCTCTGGATTTTTTCAGCGTAACTGCTGCAGTCAGACACGCTTTATGAACTCAGCAAAACTGCTGGCATCCCAAATGCTTGCCGAAAGCTAGGTGCAGGTGGAGCAAATTCACATACTCCGTAGTTCTTCCCTCACAAAGCTGTCACCCCTGAGTTTCTGTGCCAGAAGCTGAAAATCCTGGAGTCTCCCAGCCAGCCCTGCAGGCATCAGCCTTGGGAGCAGGGTTAGGGCAGAGCCACACACCGCACAGCAGGGCCTGCTACTTGTGTGCAACCCAGCAGCACTTGGTGTCGATGCAGGAGAGAGAGAAAGGAGTGGGTAAGCTGGAACAAGAACAGTTAGAGCGAAGGTACTGAACCCATAAGAAAATGAGGGGAAACGCTGGTATTTCAAGAATCTGCTCAGCAACAAGCAGCCCCAAGGATATTAAACCATTAAACCACTGGAGGTTTACAGAAGCAAGCAAGAAAAGAACTCTGAGAAATAAAAGACTGCAAATACCTCACAGTATGGGAATGCAGGCAGCTATTGATAGTGTTTAACCCATTGGTCTGAGTCCAGGCTGTGGCCTGAGAGGTAAAACCCCACAGTGCATTTTGGAGAACCCATTTCTGTCACAGCAGACTCTTACTGTCCACAAGCTGCCACGGGAAAACAAACTCCTGTGCATGGTGATCACAACCTGCTTCACCTGGGAACCCAGTGCTTGGACCGGAGGCTCTCATGTCAGTTCAAAGAGGCACCGGCCAGGCCCCATCGTGCTCTGAGGGCTGAGAAATCACCGCTAAAAAACAGCTTCGTCCCGGGAATGTAAAACAAGCACTGAGACCTGCTCACGGCAACGTCTGTTTATTTTCCTGTTTCCTGTACGACAGCCAAGCAGCTCATCTGAAGTAGGAAGAAGGTGATTTAAAGATACAGCTGCCAACACCACTGGAAAGAAATCCTTTGTTCTAATGCTTATCGGACTGTTACCAACCAGTAAAATCTCCCCCGTGACATATTGTAACACTTTAAGCAGTGATTCCTTTCTTTTTTTTCTTTAATTTCAAAAACAGGAGATGTTTCTTTTTATCTTAACTACCGTGTGTCAAATAACCCCACATGCTAAAATAAAACATCTGAAACAGAACGGCAAAGTCATGCAGAAGCTTATTTAAATGCTGCCTCTTGTTCAGGTTCACCACCAGAATATTTCTTTTAACATATGCTTAAATTTTAGAAATGTGCTATGAGAACCCCAGCAGGTAGTTAGCAGACATCATGGAGAAATCAGCTACAACAAGCTTCTTTCCCAAATACGGTGTTTATGTCAAAATGTACATCATTTCCTGAAGCAATTAACTCTCTGTAGTGTATTTTCATTTAATACTTATTGTTGCAGTACAATAAGGTTTTAATATTTCTGATGGGAGAAAGGAGGGCAAAGGAGTGACTCCTGAACTGGGCATTTCAATAACAGGTTCAAGATTTCCTCATATGCCTGTTCATCATTCTTACACATTTGAATCCTTTCTTGGAGGAGAGGCACTGGGGGAGCTGTTAGCTGAGAATTACAGGCAGAAGAATTCTCTGCTAAAACTCTGCAAGCAGGACTCTCTGTGCAGGGGAAATATTGTTCCAGCACCTTTGCTAAGCAGCCCCAAACCATTTCCTAACAGTCCTCACAGGTGATTCAGGGGTGGAATACTTCGTACAGAATGTGGCAGAAAAGCTTTGACAGATGTTTCCCAAAGGAGCCTGTCCGTTATTCTTCTGAGCAAACTTTAAATCAAAATATCTTAAAACAAATCTCAACCATGTCATTTACTGTACAAACAGAACTCAGTAAGCTACACCTCATCACTACACATTTTTTCAGAAGAGGACAGGATAGCGTAGTAGTTGCCAAAGTTAATTTTCTGAACAACAACCGGACATGGTTTTAAATACAGCGTTAGTACGTAGCATGCTACTACCCAAAACCATCCACATTGGTCATACTGAAGTGTTACATAAATTACTTAATACAAAAAAAAAGAGAGTTCCCAATGTGTGTGTGCTTGTGTGTACTTGAAATAGATGAGGAGAATCCTTGCGCAGCACTTAGGTGCTTATTTCTCAGTGGAGAAAGCCCTCTTCATCAGCGGTGGGGGAGCTTTTCCAACATCAAACATCATTTCCAGTGGAGGATTATTGAGACAGCACCAGTCAGGTATGCGGCCCGTCTGGCTGTAATACTCTTTGGACACAGAGCGGCTCCCAAGGATGTCCTGAAGTGCTCCAAAAATGGCCCCTACATTGAGGAAAAAAAAAAAAAAAAAAAAAAGCATTTATTTGTTGTACTGGATTTCTTTTCCTACTTCTCATCACAAATCTTATTTATTTTGGACAAAGCTGAAAAAAATAAAGGAATGAAAGGCTCTAGTCACTTTCCTTTTTAGTAGCCCAGCCAGTCTCAAATTGCTTCCAATAATGTCCTTTGAAACTAAGTGAAAACAACAAAAAAAAATAGTTTCTGCTGAGAACAAACTGGCCCAGTTGACCCCCTTCTTATGATAAGCCTTCTACAAGTTTTGATGTTAAGCCCTTCAAACAAACCCTCATGCGTTTAAGGAGATTTCCTCTCCCAAAAAAGGATGCAGCACAAGAAATTCCCCCAAGCTGTGAGAAGATTTAGAGCACAGCGGCTGATTAGCACTGCCAGTGAAAGTGTCAGAGAACCTGGTGCATATAAATCATTCCTGTTTGCTAATCCTAAAATGAGGCTCAAAAAGTTTTAAAACTAAAATATGATGAACACGTACCAAAAGTATACAGAAATAAAACCAAAATGAGTTCCTCATACATAATGGATGGTCTCAGCTTACTAACCAGAACTTTAGAGAAGCAAGAATTCTTTCCAGTCTGAGAATCCTCCTGGAAAGAGTTGCTAGCAATGCAAAGCTCTTCTTGACCATGCTTTTTTCCCTGTCCTGTCTGTATTGCATCCAAACTCCACTGCACAGTTGAAGCACTTGTTATTGGCACCCTGGAGCTTCAGAGGCAGGTTAAGAGCCCTGCTACAGCTGGCAGCTCCTCCTTTTTCAAACGAGATCTTCGTGCAGGCTGCAGGTCTCTCTCTGCTCTCCCTAATTTCTTCACTGGTGCCACCCCATGGCAGTAGCCATGCACTGCACTCGAATCAACTCAGCGCTGGTTCAAATTGCACCGTCACCTGCTTAAAGCTCCCGCAAACCTCGGTGCCATTCTGCCCTCCAAGTGTCCCCGAGGGAGCTGCAGCCTGCACGATTTCTTCCAGGAGGGCAGAACAATTCCACAGAGCTCAGGTGCAGCTTACTTTCAATAGTTCACCTAAATTTTACTGCCCTTTATTCATGACAAATCCCACCCTGGAGGTTTGTTTATCCATTTTGTACCTGTGCTTAACAGTCAGTTTCGTTCTTACCTCCCAGCCACGCCACGCAGTTGGGTTTGGCAGGCGGAGTGTGAATTCTGAAGGTTTTAGTGGCGAGCGCTTCTTTGTATTTTGGTTTCTCTACCAGGTACCTGATTTCAGCCATGAGTCTGTGCAGGAATCCTGGCAACATGGCAGTGCCGCCGATAACTACCAAGTTCTCTGCCAGCTGCTTCCTGGTGTCTATTGGACACTAAAGCAAAAGAGAATTAAAACAAAAAACGCATTAAAAAAACCCACAACACTCATTGAAATTGCATGTGTAAGCATTCAAAGGTGTCTTAGTAATTCAGCTAGATTTCCTATGCATTTCAATCACTGTTTTCTATTACTTCTCTGAAAAACAATCTACATCATTTTTTACCCACATTTTCAAAGAAAACCAGGTTCAAGGACCTGCCCAGTTGAAGCCTGCATGAGCACGCCGTGAGTCACTGTAAAGCCCTGTAGCTGAGACGGGCCAGGACAAGAGAGGACAGAGGTATCAGTGACTGATTCCCCTGAGTTCTGGGAGAAGATGTGCCAGAAGAGACACACAAAACCTCAACCAGTGCTCTTGGAGAGAAAAGCGTTAAACGTGAGCTTGACTCTTTTTAGCTTCATACAGGAAAAAGATGCTACAGAAGCCTCCGTGGCAGAAAAGCTAGAGCTTGCCTTTGTATCAGTTAATCCAACATGAAGACACAAAGGCACAAGAAAACCAAGCTTTGTCAGTTCTGCCCTTCAACAAGCAGATTTGTACAGTCCCTTTGAAAAAAATCCATTGCCAGAGCTCTGTGCTCCTCTTGTCCAGCAGAAGAAACTGGACACTCTTTGACATTTTTAAAATTTAACATTTGTCTTTGAAAGCCAAAGAACGATGCAAGGTAAAGGCCTGGAGGTAGAGAGGGGAGGGAACAGATCCAGGAACGGATCTTGTTAAACATCAGGAGCTGTAACTGAAATGGTTGTCATGCCATCAAAGTCTGTCACTCTCCAGTAAAGTAAGTCTCAGCGAACTAATTTAAATGACATTAGTAACTACAGGAAGGAAATGAAATTTACAATGCATCATAATGAAAATTTCCATTTATTTTCGTTTTCTAATCATTTTTTTCTTAAATCTAGTTAGAAATAAAGTGTTTGTATATGCTGAGAAAACTTTCCATAATATTTCTAAAATACTGCCTGTAACAGAGATGCCCAAATTCACTTTATTCTATCTCAGGCAAATAAGCAGTCTGCAGGAGGCAGGAAGTCTAAATGTGAGCAAAACACCTTGAAAAACGAAGAAATAGAATACCTGTTACTTTGGTTCAAGCAGTGTAATTCTTGTAACAACAAGGCATTAGCTACTCCTTTGTCTGTATGCATATAGGTATGTACAGAGCTTCACCACCAAAATAAACGCAAGCTAGGTTCTCCCTTTTGCTGAGGAACAAGCACTGTGTTGCTTCTTTTCTCGACTGAAAGCTGTTCTAAATAAATTGCTGTACACCCAGGAGCACGAAAACAATCACAGAGCGGATGACACACGGTGCCTTGCTGCCCCACAGTAATTCATCATGTGGCAGAACCGAGGAGTCACGCTGTGCTGAGATTTTGAAACCAACTAACCTGCAGTCAGGGGGGCATCACACTAAAAAGAAACATTTCTAAGAGCAGCTTCCCTAACTCTGGAGACGCTCGAGCAATTGTTCAGAAGATAAAGATACCTGAATGAGCGAATCTAAGATCAAAGTGGCAACAGATGTCTCTTCATTATCCTGTTCAAACAGTATTTCCACAACTGAGTCTCTGTTGAAAGGACAGGAAATGAGTGTTAATGAGAAGCAATGCTACCCCATGAGCTAACAGCAGGGCTGGAAATAACTACAGACTTCCTGCCGACAGCACAACATCACAGCTTCTTCTGTCATGCAGCGCATGCACCAGGCAGTGCCAAAGGGGAGGCAACAGTCTCATTCACTCCACTTAAACCTGTCTCGCCATCGTGCTTTCATGCTCCATTTCTGTTTTCCCCCACCCCTCTCATCTGCTGGCTCATCTTCAGTTGTGAGCTCTTTGGGAAGCAGAAAGTGCTTCCCAAATGCAAGTGCTTCATTACAATTCAGTTTTATAAAGATTTATGTGCTCTCAGAGTCAAAACAATGTCCTCCTAAAGACAAACGCTTCACTACAGTATTTCTCACCTGATGGGGCCAACTACATGGAGAATCTTTTCTCCGTCTAAAGGATAGTCCACATCTGGAGGTGGCGGAGGACGCTAGAAATAAAAACACGAGCATTGTTTTAAAGGCCAAAATGGCTACGTCCACTTCAAAAGACCAGGGTAAGTTTCATTCTCCACCCACCTCAGCACTGCCATCAATGTTGAACTTGGCTGCTTGGATCTTCAGCCCACGCTGGAGATCACTCACAAAACAAGTGCGAACTTTGTATAAGAAAACAAGGGGCAGAAGAGAGACTTTGTTGGAACCTTTCATCAATAAAACAGACAATTCTGCTCAACTTAGAGAACACATTTTAGGCTCTGCTGGTAGAAAACAAAACAAAACAAAAAAGCAAACAAACAAAAAACACAACACAAGCCTCTACACTTCCATCTGAATTCAGATGTATCTAGATCATATATTTAAGTGAAACTGACACCAGAACTATGCAAGAACAGGCAAGATTTCTTTCTCAAACAAGCTACGTAAGATTTGAAGAGAAAAGATGCTATTAATCATGTTTTCAGTTACCACAAGGTGGCAGGGATTGAATTCCATTGTCGAACACACCATTCCTGGTCTTGCACTATGGCTTCAAATACGACATCGTATTTTTTTTTCTTTTAAACAATCACTGATCATTATTTTTCCTAGTGCAACTCTTCAGCTTCCTAAGAAATCCAGAAGTATTTTTTTTTCCTCTAAGCAGCACTGACAGACCACAATTTTATTTGTATGCCTACTACTATTAATTTGTGCTATATTAAAAGAATCAATGCATATAATAATAATAATATGCATATAATAAGAATCTTCTTCATAAATGGTTGACACAAAGAAACAACCCTTAATACACAAGCAATCCTAATTTCAACCCTAACACATTATTATCTGATTCCAAGAGATTGCATCAAAACCAGAACCAATCAGGAAACTGTGTTCCAAGTCCAGGAATTAGAAAAGGAGCTTCCATTTGACAAAGCACCAGCTGTATTTCAGTTATTTTACATTTCACTGATGGATTTCTTCCTAATTTGGTCCAGAAGATAGATATTAGTTATCACCTTCTGCAATTATAACTATTTTTATATCACATGAAACATTACATAGGAGCCCATTTAAGTTCTGCCTAAAGAGATATCTTATTTTCTTTTGATGTAAATGTAGTCCTCAACTCCTCCTGCCTACTTATTAACATATCAAGATGTCTTTTATACACACTTGATTTTTTTTTTTGCAAAGTTAATCTTGAGGCAAATAGACCCTTTGTTAATTTCTACACAAAATCAGTTTAAAACATTCATATTTCATGATATTAAAATTACTTAAATGTTGCATTTACAAGCAAAACATTTCTACGATGGGAATTTTTGAAATTAGATCTGCTAACTTTGTACCATGTGCAGTGCAGACTGTACACATTCATACACAAAGTGTTGGTAGTTAAAAAAAAAAAAAAAAAAAAAGCAACACCAAGTTAACCTGACCTGCTGATCATAGGATATATAATTGTGTTAACACTCCTACTGCACTACTCCACCAAAATATGAGCTCTCTGGACAACACAAAGGCTAAACCTGAAAGAGGATTTCAACGTAGTTTTCTGTTCGCTTTTAAAGAGGGAGAACAAGGCAAGTCCTTTTGGCAGGTAAGAAATACAATAAACAGAGAAGCCAAAATAAGTACCTGAATACAAAGTTCTGTGTGCTTGTTATTACCATTCTCTCCTCTACTGCACAATTTAATAAACTAGAGCTTCACAAAATAGAAAGTTTTACCTTTTATATCTTCTACTATGTCTTCTGGAACGGAGCCTGCAGCAAGAACAGAAAAATCAGTTAGAACAAAAATTTTTCAAGTAGAAAGAGAATTTAACAAACTAACTTTGAGTTACGTTTATGACAGTTCCACTTGGACAGCAGCCTTTAAAGATTTCTAAGTAGAAGAATATAATGAACAGAAAAAGTTAGCCTACTCTCAAAAGAGACTGAAAAAACACTACAGACCTTTTATCTGGGCTTTCATTTAAACTTAGTGTTATGAGTAGCTTACTAGAGAAGTAATATACTCATTTAATATGGAAAGAAATCATAAGAGATGATCATGTAAGATACGATGAATACTATATGCATATCTTTTAATTCACTGTCAGTATTAATCCCCTTTCCCCAGTGCAAGCTCACAGCACTTACACTGCAGCAAACAGACCTTACCCATCACAGACGGAAGGCTTTGTCCTTTGGCTAATCCTGTATCAACTGTGCACTGTTCCAACAACTGATATTCCAGCTCCCTAGAACATTGCAAATTAAGTTAGGTAAAGACAGCTATTAACTCGGGACAATTCTCTGTATTATGCTTAAGGGACACTATTGACTCCCTTCAGCTAGATTCTTTTAAATACAGGCTGAAGTAGATCAGGTTTCCACAACTTTTACTACATCAACAAAAGCCACAAAGTGGTAACTTAAACATGGAATACTGGCAGAGCAACAGCTATGATTTAAGCAATGTTCAGTAGGAATCTTTCGTCACTGATCAAAGGGTAACTTCCACAAATCAATCAACAGTAGCCTGGGATGTGTAACGGTGAACTTACTTGTGGATAGCCTTTCCTCCCAAAGGCAGAGAACCCCAGCAGCTCAGAATTGGAATTCCCTCATATATCTACACGAAGATCAGGAAATTCTCCTTTTTTGGCACGAGTTTTCAGTCTGCTGGAACTGCTGCTTCTCCCCAACGTTTTCTTATATTAGCTACCTTTCTCCAAAACTAAATACTAATATATAAAAAATAGAGTCATGAACCACCTAAGAATCCCATACCACCTTTCCCAAGCTTCGGTGGAACTCGGACTTAACACGTCAGCTGTGAAAAGATTCCCCAAGTCATGATATCTTATAACTAAAAGCTGCATTGGCCAATCTGTTTGTATTATTTTTTATCACACTTGAAAGCCTATAAAATAGCAGCTTGTCATAATAGCTTTACTGCTGAAAATTTTCGTTCTGTATTATTAAAGGATACAGGCAGCACCAAGCTTTCTTTATATCCGCAGTCCAGCACCATGGCAGAATTGATCCCAAGTGTCAGGAGAGACATCAGATGACTTGGAGCAAACAATACAGAAGGTACCTACGTGGAAACCAAGACGGCAATTGACAGGAGAGGGAAAAATACAAACAACATGAAACACCTAAAGCAATGATGCTTTCCCTAAATGTTATATTAAAATCAAAATCAAGTAATTGTATCTTGAGATATAAATTTTTAGTTTAGTTTTTAAGGTCATGTAGTAATTAATAAAATACAACAGGGTAGTAAGATCTATATTCATCTATTTCATGGTACATACAAGGCACTTCAGTAATATTTTATCTTGGAATGGACTCATAAGGAAAGTGTTAATTATGGAATTAATCTTAAGTCATAGTTCAGATTTCCTATTGTCATTTGAAAAGAAACTAGAGAAACAAACATGACTACTTGAAATGCTGCATAAAGATTTGAAGATGTGATTAAAGGTGACCGAAAAACCATGAAAGTGTGCCCTACAACATGCTGTGCACACAATCTCCCAGAAGAAGCGATTTAAAATGCTTTTCCCAAAGCTACGTGGAAACTCAAGTCATGATTACATAAGAATTACTTTCTTCCTCTAGAATTCTACAAAACAAATTTCCTAGACTGTGACTGTTCCTTTACTGAATATCATGCCTTGAAGCGTGAATTAAAGAAGCAATTTCAATAAAGCCTGCATTAAAGGGCAACATTACTGGTGCTTGGCCCAGAGACAAGTTATAATATTGACCGTGTATTAAAATGCCACTCTTATGCGTTGCACCAGATGGAAGTATTAGCCAGAGAGAATTAACCTCACTTCAGTATTAACTGGCTTCTTAACATGCTACAAAGCCTCTCCATCAAAATATAATTCTCCAAGTCATGAGTCACTTTAGACAACCAAGTCTGCGTGCATTTGCTTTATTGGGGACATTTTTTTTCCCCAGAAAGGGATTTGAGACAGAAGGACTGGGCCAAAAACACATACAAGTATTTCAGTGAATTCAAGTCAGAAAATTGTATCCATCACGGGAAAGAATGATGCAGAATTTCAACTTCAGCTATTAAATTGTGTTGTGGAATCGTCGTGGAGGAGCACTGCAGACAAACTACTTTTACTGCTTTTTATAGAAGAATTTCAACTTTTGTTCTATTTGAATTGGAAAAGTTATGGAACCACCTTCCAATACATTTTACTTTAGAACTAAACAAGAGATAGGTTCGGATTTTTCTTGACTCTATCAAAAAGACTCATTAAGCTGAGGAGATAATGAATTTCAGGTAAGCTCTCATTTCTAAATGAGTACAGCCAAAGATCATGTGCTAGACAAAGATATTGACTCTGATAAAAGTCATGGGATTTGATGACAGAGCACTAAGAAGTGTTTAAATATAAATTCTGGCTTCCGGCAGGGCTCAATAGAAATTATTGGATCTGTCTGGAACAGCATGATGTGAGCTGTATTTTCATACAAGCCAGAGAAACCTTTCATATTCTTAATAGCTGCTGGTTTTTGCAGCCTTTTTAAGGTGCTTTAGTTTGATCTCCAAGCTTCACCTCCCCAGATGACCATCAGATTTTTTTCATCTTCTTTATCTCTCTCTCATTCTTCTGGCGTTATTTCTATGTCTTTGTCCACATACTGTAGTGATCATCTGTAAGATTTCTACTGTCAAGTGCTATGCTTAGCACATACAGTAGTTTAGTGAAACACATACCTCAAAATGCTTGAAAAGGACTCTTGTGAGTGTGTCTCTGAAGTGTGAAGGGCAGAGGACAGATTCTATGATCACAACACGACGGTCTCTGGGATTCACCAGCAGATGTCTGAAAAAGGCAAGATGTGTAAAACAAAACTGGCAAGTTTATGCGCATATTACAAGCCCTACCTTTATATTCCGTTCTGCTGAAAATCATAATTTGCATTTAGATAGCATTTTCCATGGCAGATCTAAAAGTCTTGTTCCCAAATTTAAAGTATAAAAAACAAATTCCCAATAGAAAGTTAGGAAATCAAGTTATAGAAAGCATGTAATAGAGCTCTCTGCCAGCAGCCTGTAGCTGCAAAGGTTATACATTTCTAAAGCAACATAAAGAAATGCAAAAATAGGCATGCACAGTAGTCATTAATGGCTTGTCCAGTGTCATACAGTATAGCCATAAAAGAGAGGATACAAATGTCCTGATTTCAATTACAAATCAATAATAAGGGATACAAAAAAGTACCCAACACTGGAGATCTGAGGCACAGACATTAAATACTCATTTGCTGCATGAGCTGCATAAAAGTACAGACTGGAGATAAAGAGAAAATTACCAGCTCCGAATTCATTATTCACTGATACTAAAAATACAATAAAAACATGTATTAATCAGGCAAGAGTGTCCTATATGTTAAGATTTCTCCTTAAAACCATGGTGATGTGGCAATGAGTTCTGCACTGATGTAGGATGAGCTTCCATCTTACCAAAATCAGTACAACTCCTCAGGTAATGACTTCCCCATCTACTCCTTTATGAGTTCCACAGTTAAAAGGCAAATTACCAAACATATTTTATTTCTAGAGAGAAACTGATGCTGCAGACCCCTAACTCTTTGTAATATAACCCAAATCTCAGCACCACTAAATTTCTCTGGCAAGAATACAACCACAAAGCTACCTGCAAGATCTTATATTTTCCTACTCAACTAGACAGAAGTCTATAGTGACACCTGAATACCTCTAGATGCACTCAGAAAAAAGCTGCAGAAGGCATGAATAATTAACATCCACGTTTCCCTTACCTGAAATACAACATATGAATAAATTCCTTCAGATATGAATATAGCTCTTCTGTATTAATATTATACTGGACAACTTTGATAGGCTGCAAAGAAAAGAAATATCCATCGTCAGCATAAATATTAGACATAGATATATTTCTTTTGATATGATCAATCATACATATGAATATATATAAACTGATACATATAAAGAAATACTCACTCTTGCCTGTTTTGCTATATGTACTTAACAATGCACGTCACAATTCACCCTATAACTAAACTCTGGAGTTTATTCAAACTAATTTTTCATACTGGTAACTTATCTCAACATTAGTTTTCCAAAGCTGCCATTCTCTACTAAAAAAAGAGCACAGTTAGGCAAAGAAATGTTTCAATAAATGACCCCAAAATAAGATGCATGAGCAATGAGTACCAACTAATACACAATGGTATCACACTTACTTTTATTTGGTTACAATATTTAATAGCAGCTGTTATAATGAAAAACATCTGATGATGAACAGAAGACATACCTGAAAATTCCCCCTGAAAATTATAACATAGTAAACATTGCAAAACTAAAATAGTTTACCTTAGGGACATCAGGTTTCTTTATTTCACTAGGAATAATGCATCTTGGTCCTGTTTCTCCTGCAAAACCGCACCTAAAAGAAAACATGGAAAACTTTATCATTGGAAGTCACTATTAGCAGACAAGCCTATGAACCAAAGAGTAATTAGGAGAAGTTCTGTAACTGCAAGGAGGTGTTTTACATATTACTTTTTTATCTAGTTATTTTGAATGAGAAGGATCATATACCTCTTCAGTGACTCCCTCTCACCTGCATTAAGTGAAATACCTGTAAGGACTGTAAAGCTCAACTCTGATGTGCCTCCTAATTTCCACTGAATATAACTTTTTGTTGACAACAATCCCCTACAACCTTCCTTGCCATCTATTAAATTTCCAGAGTACCTTCCTGTGTCCTCCATACCAGCCCAGTTTTCACTGAAGCTCTCAGTAAACACAGGCAGCACCAACTCATCATGTCCTCTTTAAATCCTCACTTTTTGTGATGTTAATTGAATCGCAGGATGGTTTGGGTTGTAAAGGACCTTACAGTCCCCTGCCATGGGCAGGGACCCCTCCTGCCAGCCCAGGCTGCCCCCAGCCCCTTCCAGCCTGGCCTTGGGCACTGCCAGGGATGGGGCAGCCGCAGCTCCTCCGGGCAGCCTGCACCAGGGCCCCACTGCCCTCAAAGTAAAGAATTTCTTCCAAATAGCTAATCCACAATCCCCTCCCTCGCCCTGCTGGCTGCACATTTGGCAGAAACAGAAGACAGACTTGATGACCGCAATCATAAGGGTCCTGCAGCCCATTTCACTGCTGACCAGCACTGGCCCATGGACGCTTTTTTCCAGTTTGTTTTATACTTTGTAATGCACTCCCTTTGCAGTTATCCTGGGCAATTTTGGGCACTACCACCTCCTGATGGCTGGTCAGCACTGAAGGACTCCTGACAAAACACAAGAACTCAGCATCCAATTTAGATACAACACAACAATACAAATAGTAACAACTCCCAAATGAAATTCTTGGAAACCTGTTTGGTTTTCATAAATGGATTACACCTTAAAATACATAGGCAGCATGGATTGTAGAAACCATATAAAAAAACAAAAGAAAATCAAGATTTGATTAAGTACAAATGTCAGAAGAAACAATAGTAGAAAACACTAGTAGAAAGCTAGAAACTGCTGGAATTCAAGTACTTTTAATACAAAAGTCCCAGTGTGTGCATAGGGTTGCATTTACCTGTCACCCTAGTAACTTCTGAACTGTTAATTTCAGTCATACTTAAAAACGACAGGTAACTCACAGGTAATGAAATTACCACCACTTCTGTAAGAACAAAGGATGGAAACAGACCCTAAGAACATGCTATTCAAGAGAAATGCTTTTGTATGAGAATATGGGATAAAAGTACAAAAGCACCCCAAATTTGGGAAAAGCCTGTGATCAGTGACACGACAAAGCCACAGGAGGCCACTCGGGGAGCTACTTGTCTCCACCTGGGCTGGGTTTTATTAAATCCTTTCCACAACCAGTGACCTCCAGGTAACAAAGCCAGGCCTCAAGCATGTAATTATACAACCATTTCAAAAAAAAAAGCAAGTACAATGTAATACAAAAACACGTCTGGGGATGAAACCCTGCTCCTACAGTGTACCTCATCGGGGGGGGTGAGACAGCACCAGGATTTTGAGCAGGTAAATGCCCCAAAAGAACAAAGACAAGGGTCTATTAAGAGATGGTTTTGTTGCAATGTAATGTTTTTTGTTTGTTTGTGTGTTGTTTTTTCTTCCTTTTGTGCAAGGCTCCTGAAACCTCAGGGCCACTTGCAGCCTCTTCTGGCCCGGGACACGGGGGGTGGCTCTGCAACACCCGTGTGCGACGTCGCTTTTTTAATTTTTTTAACCCAAAACACGAGATCGGAAAGCAATGCTGTGGTCGGCTTTACACAAAGCAAACCGCCATAGGAAGGGGGTGGAAGGAAAAAAAAAAAAAAAAAAACACACCAAGCTCATTATTTACTAATTATTTCTCCCGACAGCGGGCACCGGAAGCAACCGCCCGGCGCCAGGACCGCCCTGCTGTCGCGACATGACCTCCCCGGCGAGTCGCGACAGAAGCGGGGAGGGGGGACACTCACTTGGTGAAAGCCTCGCCCAGGTCTATCACCACGGCGGTCTTCTCCCCGCCGCTGCCCAGCCCCTCGTAGAGCGGCATGGCGGCTTCCCCTCGCCTCCCACAGCCTCGCAATGGCGGAGCCGCCTTCCTTCCTGCCTCCCTGCCTCCTTCCTTCCTTTCTCCCTCCCTCTCCACACCGGGGCCGTCCTTCTCCCCGCCGCTCCGCCCCGCAGCTCTGCCCGGCCGGCCATGGAGGTGTCAGCCCCGGGTAGAGGAGGCTGAGGGGGGCGCCTCATGGCGGCTCCCTCACGGGGAGCTGCGGGACAGGAGGAGGGCAGGGGAAAGCCGAGGAGCACGGAGTGGTTTGGGGTGGAAGGGATCTTAAGGATACCTAGATGCATCCCTCCTGCCATGGGCAGGGATAAATGAAGGAAATTATAGGAAGCTATCACTTAGGAGGCTATTAGGATGGCATGTAAATGTACCGAAGTGCTAGGTGTAACCCTTTAGGATACAATAAGCCTTGCTCTCCAACAGAAATAAGAGAACTGTCATGGAAAACAAACAAACAAACAACAAAACAAACCACAACCAAACAAGCAAAAACATAAACTACACCTCTTTACTCCAAGAGAATGGCAATTAGGAAGTGAAGATAAAAACTTGCAAATATACCAAAGGTAGAAATACCAAACCTGCCCATGCTACCCCATGCATCCAGGACTGGGTTGCCTCTGCCTGGTGGCCACAGGTGGTGAGCCCTTGTGGGAGATGACTGATAAGACCCAAGGACCCAAGTGCTAAAAGTGTAATTTGATTTACTTCTATTTTAGTTACTTTTTCATGAAAGTTTATTGTGCCAGTGCAGTTGGGGTTTGCCTTCATCAGCCTTTTTTTTTTTTTTTTTTTTTTTGAAGGGGTGAATTACTGTTCAGACTCAATCGTAGAGTCACATCAGCATTTTGCAGAGTTTGTGAAAACACTGTGTCGCCTCAAGTCCTCACAAAATAACAAGCCACTGAAACCAAGATCTTACTCAGTTTTGGAGAAAATAAAAATGTGTATTTTGTATGTGTGCAAGTTTGTATATGACCGTATTTAATAAAATACTTTGACCCAGTACCGAGGCTTTAACTCCATCAAGGTTAGGAAATGTTAAGTTGTTCTAAATAATCCTAAATCTTTGTGTTGTAGGTAGATGCCAGCTCTGCAGTAGGTAAGCTTGGTCACCACTTTCTGTTTACAAGTTACTTGATGTCTCTGAAATACGCAGCCTTGCTTTGATGGTCTTGGCATTTCTGGTTGGTAACAGCCGTGTCATGAAAGCCTCTTAGTGTGAGTTTGTGTGAATGGGTTCTGTAGGTACCTACTGGTGTGGATGGAAGAGCTGTTACCCAGAAACAGACCAAAGAGAGGAAAGATACATGCTGAAAGGCAATATGTGAGTCTGCAAGAAGTAATACAGGACACCAAGAGTTTGCTGCATCTGCCCAAAGCTCCCAGCACACACCGACATCAGCAGCAGCTTGTGTAAATCCACCAGCATCCACAAAGGCTGCTCTGTGCTGAGAGAGACAGCAGGATTATCTGTATACCCAAAGAAAGAAGGTGTCCTTTGACAAGCTGTCATTTTCTGGATAAACAGCTGGGCCTTGCAACTGTTGATCCAGCTGGAAACCAATGAGAGCAAGTGTGCAAGTGAGTGAAGTTTGTCATTAGTTAACTACTAATAGTCATAACAGCTTGGCACTATAAATAGAGCTTAATTAATAAAAGGTGTTCTAATGAATATTGGTTGTGACATATGACTTCCTGTGACTTGATTACTTTTCTGGGAAAAGGGAATTTATAACAGATGTTGGCTAGTGTGATGCAAATCTGGGATCACTTGAGAAAGAGATTCCTAAGGTAACGTTTATCCCACTACCATCAACAACCTCCTTTCCCCTACCCATTAGCTCCTTTCCCCACAATAACCAGATTTGTAAAATCAGCCGCTCTTCAGGCATTTTTATATGTGCCCAGGAGCGTCGGCATGATCACAACCCCAAAAGATCTGTCATAGGGTATTTGTACCAAATGAATGCGTGGGACCCATTTCATTTTTCAGGAAAATGAAATAAATATTTTTTTTTAAATAGTGAAAAACTATGAACTGGTGGGTTGTGGTTTTGCTCATGCCAGATAGGCAAGCAAAAGAGCCTGAAGTGTGTATATGCAGCAAGGGCACTCAATGAAGTGAGATTTCAGCGTAGGCTGTTGTCACAGTGAACTCAAGGGCTCGTACTGGTGTGCTCTGTAGCCCCAAACACAAGCTATGTGAGCTGTGAGCTGCTGTTAGTTTCTAGATGCTCTTCATGTACTTTGCCGGAGTGCTGTTTGTCCCACATCCACCCTTTCTATTTAAGATCTGTGAAGGTGGAGCTGTGTGGTAGAGTTGGACGATAAACGGGAATGATGTGAGACACCAAAAGATGTGTCAGCAAAAGATGCTGCCACCATCTGCTCTATCGCCTGAGCAAACCTCAGCACTGGCCCGTTGTTGGACTAGCAGCTCTGCAAATCCCTGAGCTCTTCTGCTCCTGTCACAGCCCTGGCACCTGCCCCCCTTCTGGCTGCCCTAAATGTAACTGGGTCACAAAGTGGAGTCGGGAATATGGAGCTGAGAAGAGAAGGTCCATGTGTGTGGAGAAGGACTGGAAACTTAAGGAGCTGAAGTACTTGGAGTGTCCTGGAAGGGTTCTGTATATTTCGAGGAAACACAAGGAATACAGGCACTGCAGAGGGAGTGCAAGAAAGGTGTAAAGAAGGGGAACTCTCCAGTGACAAACCCAGGGGAAACTCCTCGCAAAGCCTGTATATTCCTCATAAAGTCTGTATATCTTTTGTTCAAACTCTGTCCCATAATTCAGTATAAGCCCCTGCACTCTTCATACGACCATTTTGATATCCTGTCGGCTGCTTCTTCTTGGCAAGGAAAACTGAGGAAAAGGAACAAGCTTGTAGTGGTGATGTGGGATGCGGGAACAGCAAAGGGACCAGCACACAACCAGTGGGTTCTTGGAGTAGGAGGAAGCACTGCCAAGGCAGCAGAGGAGGATGCCAACACATTAAAAAATAAACAAACAAAACCCTGTAGCAATTAAATGCTCCAAGACCCGATTCAAATTGCCTTCTGATTTTGTGTGTTTTTATGTTATTAACATTCTTCTTATTATATTTTATAGTTACATTATATGCCCTTCCAAAATATGGAAATGCAGCTGACCTTTAAAGCATATGCAAACAGCCTTGCCTGCAAATATGTTTAAATGTCGTTCTCACAACACAGCCTTAGCTCTACCGTGTCTGAGCAATACCCCAGTGTACCAAGAAGCCACGTTCAGTTAGAATTATCCCTGACTGAACTGGGCATTTTATGCCAGATGCTTTTCTCTCTTCGGGTTTCCTGTCAGGAAAATGATCCTGGAATTCCCAAGCTCATGTACTGAGTGCTGCCTGCTGCCCCGGGTTCTTCTGAGGACAGTGGGAGGAAGCCCGCGAGATTGCTGGGCCTGTTGAGAATGCGCTCACGTTGATGTGTGAATTTTCGTTCTTTTAAATTCCGTATAATGCTCCTGAATATCTCTGTGACAGGGATCTTCTAAAGATGTAACCTAAAATACTTAATGTTGAGGCTCTTGAAATACTTGAAGTCTAAAACTGGGACTAAAAAAATTAAATATGTGGTTAATTTAATGACTGATGTCCAATCTGAGCATGATGTTTTCATGACCATTTTTAGCCCCATATCTCACCTGTTTATGGTGTATTACTGTGTCATAATTATGCCTACAACATGTCTATGTTCTATATTCAATGTTTTATGTAAAAAAAAAATATTACTTAGATATGTTTTAGAGGTCACAGGCTCTACTTGAAATATATAGCCCATTGCTTTCTCCTAAACACATTATCGCTGGGTTAGGAAAGATCAGAGCTTGCTGCTAATCACATCACTGCCTTTATAGCCCATTGGAAATCTTTCCTTAAATTACATTAATCAATCACAGTTAACACAAGCTCTGAAATGCAAGCTGCAGCTTAGAAGTGGCTTAATTTAATGGATGGTCTTCCCAGAGCCTAGCAGTTATTGATAATAGAAGCCAGAGAGCCTAGAAGTGTGCCAGTGTTTCATAACAAAATCTATCCACATCGTGCTGGTTTAATCAAGGAAGCTGCTTGCATAATAATGTGGAAAGCACGCTCGCTATCCCGAATATTTAACTGTTGAAGAAACAGATGGTGATGCTGGCCCATAAGAATCAGGCTATAAATACATTCAAGATAACAATATAAATGAAGATAATTATTCACAATCTAAGGAGATGGTAGGACAATTAAGCCTGCTGCTAAGCAGGAGGTTGAGGGGAGGAAAACACAGGATCTCCTTAACGCAGTAAGATGATGTTCCCTGAATGCAGCCGGCTCCTATAACTCTTGTTAAGTAGTGGTATGCTCTGGCATGCAGGGAAGAGCTTGCATAAATATATAAAAATACAAGGAATGAATTGTAGCCTATTGAAATCAGTGAAAATTCTCCAGTTCATATCAAGTATATAAGACACTTCTTTTGGCTAGTGGAGTGCTTTTCATTTTTTTAAGACTGTTAGTATTCAAGCCATTGGCAGAAATAATCTTTTTGAATATCTTGCAGACAAGTTATTGTCACAAGCAGCACTGGGCGCTCATCTGCGGGGAGCGGTGGTGAAAGCGAAGCTGGTGCCTCGAGGTGGCAGCTCAAGAACTGCCCTGGAGGATTAAACAGGAGCAGTTTTCATAAAGAAAATGACTTTTCTGTATGAGTCCTGAAACACAGCAGCTCTTGGATGAATTAATCCCCACAGTGCCCTTGCAAACATTGCAGGCATAAAGGAACGTGTCCTCCAGCGTAAACACTGCAGGCCCAAATGGGTAGAGCACGGAGGCACCTTGCCCAACTAATATTCTGCTGCCTTTAGTGCAGAAATGCCTATCTGGACCCCCGCAGAGACTCAGATTTCAGTAAACCCCTATGCATGTTTCATTGGCAAAGCATAATTTTTTCTTGGGCACAAAATAAACAGTCCTTTGTGTCCCCACGTTGGATGGCTTTGTTTGTGTGCTTGCCTTTAAGCCTTCTTAATCCTTATATACCAGCTAACTGAGTCACATACCCATTTTTTTCTCAAAGAATCACATAGTTGCATACTTAGGGGCAGCTTTAAGCACAGTATAAAAGCAATTGCTCAGAGATACAGTCTAGTTCCTGGAGCTCACAGTTCCTCACCTTCTCCCAGCACAACTCATGGAAATCCACATATCTGTTTTCCAAAGAGGGAAAGAGGAAGAAATCCCACAGTCTTTCTACCGCTTGGTGGTTTGTGAACAGCTGGAACTGGTTCCTGCTGTAGGATTTCATTTTAATTGTTTTGAATATTAATTTCCAATAAAAATATAAATATATATTTTGCTCATAACCACCCAAAAAGTTGTCTGCATTGCTCTAAAAATCCCCCCAGTGGAGGAATAATGAAAACACTGATGGTGTCTGGATTGAAACTGTTGTTTCTCAATAAAAAGCAGCCGGCCTCCCACCCAGGCACCCTGACACCATCAGCCTGCCCATGGCAAAGCCCCTGTTCCTCCTTGGGGTTGCCCACTCCAGCCCTTCTGAGTTATTTTAGTAAGGGCTGTACCCCGAGGGATGGGGTGGCAGGGCTGAAACGTGGGCTGCAGGATCCTGGGGATCCAGGTGCTCGGTTTAACCTCAAGTTCTGGGAAGCAAAACAAAGCTGAAGTTTTCAAAGTGACTCCATTTAAGATTATCAAGAAGCAGGGAGTTTAATGTCAGAACACTGCTTAGGGTTAGCTTGCTTTGGGGTGGCGTGTCAATTGCTTTTTTTATTATCAGCCTAATTTCATAGTGGAGTATGTAGGACGGGGGAAAAAAATATCCAAGTGCTACAGGGAATTGACAGATGGTTCACGTTTTAGCTGAGGCTCCAATATGCATGGGGACGGCTTCTTCAGCACTTTATTTCTGGGAAAATTGTAACAGGCAGTGCACTAACTGCATTGATTTTGTTAAAGGGTATGGAGAAGAGTGAGGGTTGTACAACATTCAGTTATGGCCACGAGCACTGGTCCTCCTGGGCTGTATTCCCAGAGCAACTGAGACTGATTCCAGCGACCTTGGACAAGTCAGCAAAATCGTGGTTCTGCCCTTAAAAGTGACTGGGTAAAAATGGCACTCTCCTACTCAGCAGATCTGATGGCTGTGTGTGCTCCAAGTCACATCTGCTGACTTTAGTGACAAAAATAAGTTTTTTATGGCTTTCCTGCTCTCTGAGCACTGCAGAATCGCAAGAGCTGGGAAAGCAGAAGCTGGATCCTGAGCCTTCCTGTAGGACAGATTGCTAAAAATTACAGTCAGCAGTGGGGCTGCTCTGGCATCGCTTGGCCTTGCACAGCTTTTGTTAGTGCCAGTGGTGATGAATGTGGAAGAAAGGGATCCAAGGGGATCCTGTTGATTCAGTTCTGATTGCAGATCACATTTACTGGGTTTGCAGTTTGAGGTAAAAAAAAAAAAATAAAAAAAAAAATAAATAATAATAATAATAAAATCTGTTCATCTGTAAGATGATCACATTTCTAATAGAACCATTGATGGGCCATAAACTTCCTCATGTTTTTCAAAGTGGGCTTGTTTTACACATAGTTCCCTGCCTGTAAGATGTGGATACTGTTCTCATTTTCACACCAGCCTGATTTAGACTCACTGTTGCGCTGCTCCAGTGACTCCTGTTTAATGGGCAGAGTAGGTCCCCTTAAACAGGTGCTGCCAGCTGATATAAAGGTGGATGGTGAAGTAGAAATACAGACGGAGGTGTGCGCTGCTTTGTGTGCTGAATGTCCCCAATATTCAATTTGGGAACATTGTTCAGCAGAGAAATTAGTGTTAACTATTTTAAAATTGCCTTTACCTTCTGTGGCATGTCCTGACATACTTAGGATACCTGACAGAGTCTCACCACAGATGTCAGGAGCTGCGTTGTAAGATGCGGTAAGCTGCTGTCAGGACAAATGATGTTTCGGTTCATGTTGTACATACACATACAAAATGTGCCTTCATGTAAATTTTGAGGTGACCCAGTCTGTTAACTAGGACATGTTATTTGTACTTCTGGGGCTGAGCAATAAGGCTGCAACAGGGATGCCATCTTCTGAAGAAATCTGCTGCATTGTGTTATTGCTTCCTACAGCAGGGGTTGCTATTATAATACCATGCAGATCTTACAGGGGACTCTGACAAAAACTACGTATTGCCATTTCCATTTTACAGAAGGAGAAATGAAGGCAGAGAGCAACAAAGGTGAGTTTTGAAAGTCATCTAACAATTCAGAGCCAGGGATGGGACAGGAGTCCCTTGCTATTTTTATAGCTGTGCTACCCGCATGGAAGAACAAAACAGCTTCCATCCCTCTGAATTTCACCTGAGCCTGTGGGAAATCTTTCAAGGGTGAGACCAATAAATAGAGGCTGGAACTGAAGTGCCTCTAACCAGAGCACTGGTAAGAAGGGGAAGGAATGGAAATTTCTTAACTTGCTGTGAAGTTGGGTGGGTTTTGCTTGGTTGCATATATGCTCTGCAGCATACTGAGCTGAGCTAAAAAACAGCATTTCCAATTAATAAACCATAGAAATGAATAACAAAGCAGTGCTCTTCCTTGATTTCTGAGCTGAAGTCTGCCTGTTCCATCGTGCATCCTTCCATCACGTTTCAGTCTGCAGAATTTTTGTTGATCGTGCAGAAACACATGATTTTGGCAGGTTATGCGGGGTAGAAAAACTTGCAGTGTATGGGGAATTTGCAATTTCAGATGGGGGAAAAACAGCTATTTTGGTTACAGTGTTTATCAGTGACATATTTAACCTTGGCAGTACACAGTGACGGTCTGGGTGCAGAGTTGGTTACCCAGAGAAATGACGAGGGGAAAGCAAAAACCTCTCCAGTCTGGTAAGAACTTTAGAGAACAGCAGAGCATCAGCTACACATGCTTTACAATTTTAAAATTGCCCCCATAACTTTAAAGGTTAGAAGAAAAGTGGAACTGGTTGAATATAAACCCCTCATTTGCACTTACAGGTTCACACCAAGGGTGAATTTTGTACCTACTGAAGCCAAGTCTCTGGCTACAGCCTGGTGGCCTCCTTGCCAGCGGCTCTGCTGTCTGCGAGGGGCATCTCCCCCTCCCCGTACACGGGTGACTGAGCTGCCTGTGATCAATCCCTGAACCACCACAACACGCACTGCTGCATTTTAAAAGAAGCCCTCATTGATTTCAGCTTGCTGTAAGGTCTTGCTACACGGGTAACTCCAGAGCTGGTGCCCCCTCCGTGTCTGAGCCATCCCCTATGCTGAAGCAGAGCCATCAGCCAAAAGGAGATGAGGAGAATGAAGATAAACCTGCAGAAAGTTTTGGGTCCCTAATCTGGTGTTGAATGGTGTTTAAAATGGCCACAAGAATGCAAAACTTATCCTTTTTTTTTTTTTTTTTTTTTTTTTTAATGAAAGATTTTGCAGCACTAGAAATATTAATTCATGAATAGCTTTCCAGATTTTACAATTCATAGCTGGAAAGCCAG
Source organism: Aythya marila (assembly GCF_965140915.1). Taxonomy (NCBI): domain Eukaryota; kingdom Metazoa; phylum Chordata; class Aves; order Anseriformes; family Anatidae; genus Aythya; species Aythya marila. The sequence continues at coordinate 4,977,826 of NC_139046.1, read as the reverse complement.
AAGTGACTGTTCCAATCACTTTGTGTGACCGTTTACTCCACCAAACCGAGCTCTGGAGTTCCTTTTGATGCCTTTTTGCAATGGCTGCCTTTACTGCTGATCCAGGCATTTTTACACTTTATTTTCAACTTATGCAGAGGTTAGCAATATTACTCTGAAAGAAATTGCCCTGACCTACAACAAATCTGTCTCTTAAAGTTTAAATACTGGATGCAGAATGCTTAGCAAAATGAATTGGGTTGCTTCCAGTTTGGTTGAATTCCAGTAGAAAACACTGTGTAAAATTAGATAGGTAAAGCACTGGGGGAGTGTAGCAAAGAGAAGAAACCACTGATATAAATGGTAGTTTCAGGAGCACAACAAAGAGGAAAAAACAACTGTCAAACAAACAAAAACAGAGCATTTATTGGTGAGGAATAGCTCAGTTTTCCTTCATCAGTTATTTATTTGGAAAGCCAAGTGTTTGGCAGGTGCAAGCAGGTGAAATCTCACTCCCACCTGAAAAATGAAGCCTCATTTTATAGATTATTATGAGTGGAAGCACAGAAGAATTTGCTCATTTGCTTCATGTTCATAGCAAAGTCAAGATTTTGACTTTCCTTGTCATCTCCTGCATTATTTCTTTATTCCCTCCTAGCTATCCCCCCCCCCCCCCCCCCAGCCTCTCTGCCCCAGCCCTTTCCTCCTCTGGAAGATTATTTTTCGTCTCTCCTCACCTGTCCCTGCCCAACGAGAAGGGTTTGCACCTGCTGCAGCACCGCTTCCAATGACTCATTGCCCAGGAGCATATAAAATCCTGGGAGTGAACCTGGGTTCTTGTGGTGCCCTGATGCTTAGCTGAGGGGAAGGGGAGAAGCTGCTTTCTTCATTTTTTGGAGACAAGGTATGAAATTGTTAGTTGCAGTAATTCTCTGCTATTTGATGAAGAGAGGGTGTGTACCTTGGGAGCTGGTGGTGTAAAGGTTTTCTATTTCTGATGATGGTTCGGCTGCAGGGATCCCTGTGGAAAAAACATCTGGGAAGAAGAAAGCAGGAGTAAAATTGTTTTGTTTTTCCTCCCTAGCCAAATAGGTGTTCAAAACAACAACAAAAAATGAAACAAGCCCTTTCTAATATGTGTATAGGTGAGGTATTGTTTTCTTTAAAAAAAAAAAAAAAACCACTCTGCAGAGAGAGTGTTAGGGGAAGGTGACCTCTGACGCTGAAGATAGTGGAGGAGCATCTCTAATGGGTGGAAAACTGCTAACAGCACTGCAGGCCTTGCTTTTAGGTTTTCTTGCAAGCCTCCTGCAAAGAGAGGGCACCTGCCTGGTTGGGTTTGGACCCTGGCTCTTGTAGAGGAGTTGGAAATCAAGCCAGTGCTTGGTTTGTGTATGGTGTTGAGCACTGGGCTGGATGCGAACTCCCTTCAGCAAGGAGTGAATAGCAGGTGGGCAGTGGGTGACCTCCCTCAAGCAGCCTGAAGGGGTGCAGGCAGCCTTAAGACACGGTCTTGTGTTGCAAGCCCTAAATAATTTTTGATTTTGACTCTAAGATTTTGATTTCCCAAAGCAGTCATAGAATGCCTTAAGCTGGAAGGGACCTTAAAAATCACAAATATCTAGTTCCAACCAGGGGGAAGGGATGCTACCCAGGGCTGGAGCATCCCCAACCTCTCTGGGCAGCCTCTCCCAGTTGCTCCCCATTTTCTGAGCAAAAAATTTCCTATTTTTCCCCCTTATTTCCTCCAGCCCTCACTCCGGGCGGGGTGCAGCTGCCCTTTGGGGAAGGGGCTGGGGACCCCCCCCGGGCTTCAGCACGACGGCTGCGCGGCTCGGTGCTGGCAGGGCCGGGCCTGCCTGCATCCATCCCTCCCTCCCTGCCTCCATCCATCCCTCCTTCCATCCTCCTCCTCCTCCCCAAGCGGGGGCGGTGTCGCGGCCGCCCCGCCCCGGCCCCGTGCGGCCCCGGGATGCTGCGGGGGAGCGCGGCCAGGAGCCGGGGGGCCGGGCGGAGCTGCTCCGGTGAGCCCCGGGACATTGTGGAGGGGGGTGGCTGTGATTTTTGGGGTGGGAGGGTGATGGAGGGTGGCTAAAAAAAAAATAAACAAAACCCCCTTTGTTCTAGGGGAGGGGGTGGGAGGTTCACTGTGTTCATTCATTTTAATTATTTTAATTGATTGGCGTTGTCTTGCACCCGTTTTGTTGGGGGGGGGGGGGGGCAGCAGCACCCCTCTATGGAAAACCCAAATTGGGGCTCGGGGGTGGTTCAGTCGTCGTTGTGGGGGGGTGTGTACCCCCCTGCTGTGCTCTTGGGGCTGCTCGGGGGGTCTCCAGGGAGCCCCGGTGGGGGGCAGCTGGGGCGGGGGGCTCTGCGCTGCCCTGCGGTTATGGCGAGGACAATGGGACGGGGCCGCAGCGAGCGGCTGTGCTGGGTGGCATCGGGGCTTGAGCCACCCTGAACCCTGTTCCCTCACCAAAAAGCTAGATCAGCCCTAAAAATGGCCTGATGAGGTTTACTTGGTGTTTAAAATCCTCACCTGCAGAGAGTTGCGGTCTATTGTGTGGGCTCGCTGGGCACTGAAATCTCCGAGTGTTTCTTGCTTGTCGGAACCCCAGTGCTACCTCCCTGTGCCCGGTGAATCCGGAGAATGACATCTCCGTGCCTTTGCTGTTTGAAAACTGTTCCACCCTTTGGGCTTCCTCTTAAAACAGCCCTCCTCCAGGTCCTTTTAATCGCTCAGCAATTCCGCACACCTCTGACTTGTGCGGTGCTGGGGACCTGGCGCGGGTCAGAAGCCCTGAAGAAGTGCACAGCTTTTTGCTCTCAAATCCAAGCAGGGACTGACATAGGTGGTCTGTGCCCTTCTGAACAAAGCCATCGCTTAATGGCCGGGGGGAATAATGCCTGAACCATGTCTCTCACTTCTCAAAGAGCTGCCGCTGGAACACAAATGCTCCGAGTGGAGGTAATGTATTATGTATTAAGGTGCCTCGCTAGGGCTGGCAGCAAGCTGGCTGTACTGAATAATCTCAATTCTTTGCTTATAGCAATGTGTCCTCAAAGCTAGAGGAAGATGTGTGCCCTTCTGAGTGATACACAGTTGTGCCTGTGGTTTTTGCTCACCCAGCTTGGGCTGTGTTAGTGGCTGGCACGGGGTGGTTATTGCTGGGGTTTTGTGGTGAGCTGCTGGAGGTGGCTGAGGTCTGTTTATCTGAAGTATGTGCTCTAAGAGCACCGGTCTGCAATTCACTTGATTCAACTGGATGAGGACAATGTAAGAGGAAATGAAGGCATTTTTCTCAGCTTGTGCTCAAAAGTAGGAGTTGGAGCTCTGCGGTGTTGGATCATTTATCTGCTGGCTTTTGCATTCAGCACAAGCAGTAAGGCTTGGATAGCATACATTAGCACTCCAGTAACATACCACTCGATTGCTGGTGGTTACTTGACTTGGACACTTTGGCTAAATCTTTGCATTAAAAGATTTGCAGTGTTTCTGTCCAATTTCCCATACCAATTGGTGGAAGAATTGCAGGGCAAAGCATGCTTACGACTGTTCAACTGGTCAAAGCTGGCATATCCAAGCGTGTACTGGAGGTGCAAAAGGCTGTGTTCTGCACAGGCTGGGCAGTGATGTGTCTGGAGCTGACCTGTTAATCTTCTGTGCTCTGCTATGTGATGTATGCAGCCTCTTCAGCTTTGGAGTACAAGTGTTCTCTCTGTGTGGGAGAAGGATTGCTAGAACAGGGTTATTAATTCAAGTGACTTAAAAGGCTGATCCTCTTCTCTTGCTGGTTCAACAATTTGGCAAGTTCTGGCTATATTTTCCTGACAGCAGAAAATAACAGCAAATGGTTTTCTTGGGTGTTACATCAAGTAAACTGGGCAAAACTGCGGAAAACTGTCCAAGGGAATGGCTGCATGCAGCTGGGTGGAGAGGGAAGTTTAATCCATTGCAGTGTGCATTCATGGATTGCTGCTCTATGTCAGGAGCAGCTATTGAACTAGATGAATCTGTGCTTGTCCCCTTCAAGCCTGCTTTTGGAGTGATAATAACAGGTTGGGGTTCGTCCTGAGCTCACTTGTGTCAGGCTTCCTGAGGGCTGACTCTACAAATGGGTCTCTAAACTTGATGGAGGGGAGTTGATGGTTTAATAGCTACTGCTAAGGCTAATTGTATGGAGAAAGGAAGCAGCCTGCTTCAGGAAGATCTAGCTGGGTCTGTGAGGCTTGTCACCATGTGAAGCATTTGTATTTATTGTCCCCCAGCTTGGTGACTAGCCAACAATAGCAGGCAGTTCTTTGTCTGAGCATCTCTGAAAGATGCCCTCCAGTTCCAGCGCTTTTTTTTAGCCTAGCAGCCCTTTGTGCTTCTTTCCAGCTCACCAGGAGTTAAAAAAGAATTTTCTGTGCTAAAGGTGAAGCTGCTTGGCTCTCTGCAGCTGTGCTGCCTCTGCAGACAGGGGGATGGCATCTCCTGGGATATGCTTTGTGCAGGGAAGTAGCTGGTTGGTGTCTCCTGCCCCCTGGGTGTGCTTCCTACTTGGAGTGAAGATTAGTTTTCCCCAGAGCCTGACCACTGCTTGATAGCTGTCCTCTAGGGCTTTAGCTTGGAGAATGCCAGGTGAAATCTGGGGATAAAGAGCTCCTGCAGCATGAAATACTGGGTTATCCCCAGCTTCAAGCTAGAAATAAAATACCTTAAGCCCACGATAGCAGAGGTGCTGGGTCAAAGCAGCATGCTCCAGCTTGCTTTCTCTTGGTTAGAGCAGGCTGATCGTACAGCCAGACAGGAGGAGAAATGTGTAGTCCAACAGCTTGGGTAACAGGCTGCTGAACACCTCTGTTCAGCTGCTAAATCCTGGATCACTTGTATCAAGTGGGAGTACTACAGCAAGGTGTTAAACTCTGTTTAAGTAGATAGCTAGGTCACTACTGTTCATACACTGTAATCCAGCCTCTTCCTAAAGTTAAGTAGATCTTAAGCTCTGACTAATCTTCTTTGAAGCATGAACTTGTGCCATTATCCTGCAGCAAGCTCTGTGCCACGGTCTCTGGATCTTATTGAGTGCAGAGGTCTAGGTTAGCTTAGATCTAGATGTTGTGGATTTCCTGAGCAAATAACTTTCCACTGCTATCTCTCCCTTCTACAAATGCAGTGCTTTTCAGCCTGGGAGAAGCTGCATGAGGCTGTCTGAAGTTCCCCAGGAACTGTGCTGTCAAGCTTGTACTGAGCGCTATCCATGTAGTGGGTAAAAAAAAAAAAACACCCCTTGATATTTCAGTGTCTGATCTCAGCTGTCACTTGCTAAAGGGGTGTGAGGTGAATATCACTTAAATTCATACAGTGAGGCTGATGCATGTTACTGAGCACTACTCATTTGCAGAATATATTCTGAGTTCTTTTGAATTATGAAAGCATGTAAAGGACTAACATGGAAGAATTGCTGAATACTATCAGTTTTCAACTATATTCCCCTCAGGGTGGAGGAGATGGATGGGTGGCCACCCATTCTCTGGGGAAAAGAGCTGCTGAAAAAGCAGGAGGCATCTGTGCTGTTGCTGGTGGACAGCTTCTTGGTGACTTCTGCTTGGAGCCTGAGCACCTGGTGCATGTGTGTGGCCTCTGACAACAAATTACTCCAGCAGCTCCAACCCCTGATGAACAGGGCTGTGAGGAGAGTGGGGGGAAAAATGTCTCTGCCTAGGAGGCTCAATCAGATAATAAAGTATGCAGTAGTTGACTCCAATGAGCTGTTTTGGCTGGTAATGCTGAGGTTATTGCATGTGCTACAGCCAGGTGTATGGATTGTAAGGTGCATAGCCCTTGTGGGGGCCTTCAGCTGGGGGAATCTGTGTGGAGTAAGAAGTACACTTCCTGATGGAAATGAACAAAGAGCTGAGTGACCTATTATTATAAGCTTTCTAGTATCCTGGTTGTGTCTAGCTGATTGGATACATACAATAACTCCTTCCACAAGAAGAAACAAATATACATGAACAGCAGGACTCCGGGTCTTTGTGTCAGATGCATTAGCACAAACGTGGTATTTCTGAAGTCCTTCACCCTGTGGCAGAGGCTGCCTCTTGCACAGCATCACCAGGTTGTGTGACAGGGTATGGAGGGATGATGCACCCTTGTGTAACAAAGCAGCTTGCTATGGCACTGTGTGTACAAATGTAAATAATATTTACCTACATTTTGGGTAATATTTACCCTGATTTTGGGTGTGGAGGAGTATAGCAAGCTGGGGAAGATGACTCATCCTGGTGTCCATGAGCAAAGGTAACCTTTGCCTAGTTCCATGAGGACCGGGGGTGTTTTGACAGCCACAGCTTTTCCTCACTAATATCCCTTATCCCCCTGCAGCTTGAAGGGAAGAGTAGTTCTTACAGGCAGGATTTTCCATAACAGGTCAGCCCTGACAAGCCTCACATCTCCTTTCTAGACTTGGTGAAGGACAAACATCATCAATGGTTACTTGCAAGTCTGATGCCTGCTGGGTGGACCATAGCATTCCATGGGGGCAAGAGCTTGGCAAGGTCTGGATCCTCAATTTGAGATTTTGGTTTTGTCTACTTAAGACCTTGAATTGGTAGAATTAGGAAGGTATTAGAATTGGTAGGGTTAGGAAGAATAAAATGAGACATGGGGATCCATCGATTGGAATGTGTGGGAGGGATCTGCACAGAACTGGCCACGGACTTCCATAACCTTCTATTGACCCCATGCCCTGAGTAACCAGATGATTTTTCAAACATGAACATGTGTAATCTGGGTTTCTTTTCTCCCCTTTCTAGGTCTTGCTTTTTGGACTTGTCAGCCTTGTGGACTTCTGCACACACATCTGTTCAGCGATGAGTAGATCAATAGGATTTAACATCTGTGTGGTCACCTGCTGCATCTTGCTCCTGTCCTCCAGGCCACCATGCCTTGCCTCTCCGCTCCCAGAGGAGAGCGATGTGACAAAGGTCCAGCATGGCCTGTGGGCAGGGAATGGGGTAGAAGACGAATGGACAAGCATGCCAAACTTAAATAACCTGGGCCCTTCTGAGCAAACTGCCTCTGAAGAGCCGTCAGGAGTGTCAGCAAAGCCATCTGGGATGCCCTTAGATGAAGCCTTCACTGCAGGAGGAGAAATGCAGCCTGTAAGCCCAAGCCATGTCTTCCTTGGCAGCCAGAGCCTGGGTGTTAGCACCCCTGCTGGGGCAGTGGCTGCTGAGGAAGAGAAGGAGCTCAGCCCTACAAAATCGGAGCTGGATGAAAGCGGAGAGTTCAAGGCCATGCTGACCACAGCTGTGACCACGCTGAACCCCTCTGTCCAGGAGGAATCTGTCAGTGGCCCCATCAGCAAGGCTACCACAGAGGACTGTGAGGTAGGGCAGGGCTCTGCCAGTCTCTTGGCAAACCCCCTTTCTGTGACAGCAGCAGAGGAGGGGACAGCAGAGAGCAGCCTGCACCCCTCAGCTGCACCCCAACCCCACAGCGAGCAGGTGCCCACGCTGCACCCCAGCACTCCCAGCCTGGAGATGGTGAGTGACCACCTCATCCCAACCCCACAGGCCTCAAGTGCAAGCTCTGAGGTGGGAACACTAAAAGTAACCACAGGGAGCACTCTGAGGCTGCTGTCTGCACGAGGAACCACTGCTGCGAGCCACCCGCTTGTGACCACTGAGGCCTCTCCACATCTGGAGGCAGATGTGGGTGCTGGGCAAGGAGAGCTGCCCACCACAGCTAGCACCATCACCAGCCACCCTACCAGCTCCGTGCTGCCTGACTGGGATGACACAAAACCGGGGAATATAAGTCAAGGGGGAAGCATGCAGTATGAGGAGGTGGGAGAGGACCGAGTGGCAATGGAAGCATCCCAAACCCCCCTGGGAAGTGAGGAGGAGGAGGATGTGGTGAGAGTGGTGCCATCCCCAGCATCTGCCCCACCAACTCCAGGGCTTGCCAAGGAGAGCAATTGCACAGCTCCAGCAGTGCATGGGGATGGTGAGCTGGTCACTTCCACAGCCAGCAGCTATGTTCCCCTCACAGTGGACTTGCCAGGTGTAGATACTGCTGGTCTGAACTCTCTGGAAAACATAAATGTGGTCACAGCAGAGGAGAAGAGCATCCCTCCATCGCAGCCAGAGGCTGTTGTGATGACAGACGCATCTGATCTCTCTTCTACTCTGGAAAGCTCAATGAAAGGTAAAAACCTGCTTGTTAACAGGCACTTGCTTCTAAGTGTAGGTTTAGGAGGGATGCTCCTGTGAGTCTGTGCTTCCTTTCATCGAGATAAAAGCAAAGAAAGGTGTGATCTTCCTACTTGCAGCAGAGGTGGGACATGCCTTTAGGGGAAAGGCTGTGAACTTCTGTTTGGTGGTAACAGCTTGAATGGGTAACTTGCATCCATTGCCTACTCCTGCTGTAGGGTGTTTCTGTACCCAGAGCACAGGCTGGCATGGTCACTTGGGTGCTACACTGCCCCGAGCGATGTGAAGCCACTGCTCTGAGCTGCCTGCTCTCCTCCTCAAGCTGAGAGGACAGCTTTAGCACCAAACAGGCAAGCTGGGCCTCAAAAGGCTGTGGTAGCTGGGGATGAAAGATGTGTCTGAAGTTCCTGGTTGTCTCCTTGCCCTAGAGCAAAGCTGTGGCCAGGCTCTGACCCTACAGTGCTTGTGCTGCCCTACCTACATACATGGCACCTTCAGCCCACTGACAACACTTCCACTTGTGTTTAAAATGCTGGGGAAAATGTTTGGGCAGTTGTGGGGCAGCAACATATTTCTAGGCTGGTGAGGGATGTGAGCTGTGGCTTAGGACTCTATTTTAATTGCTAGACACTTCTAATCTTGCCTTTTTGGTTGCGGGGGCAAAGGGAAGGGCAAGGGCAAACTTCCCCTTGCTGCATCCAGCAAATATAGCTCTTGCTGTAAAAGATGGAAAACTAATTGCATGCTGGTGCTGAAAATAGACCAATTAATTTCTAGATTAATTTATCACCACTTGACTTGTCAGCAGGTTCCCCTGTGCTATTCCCAGGTGTTGGGGAAACAGCAGTTATCAATAAGACTTGTGTAGTGAAAATAAACCCTTCTACAAAGCTGGAGTTTAGCTCTAAGAACTGGCCACCAAAAGTACCCTTCTGGCAGCCTTGCTTGCTTTGAGGGGTGTTTCACCATGGGCCTGTGGTGCTGTATTCAACAGTAGGTCCACTTGTCCCTAAGGGCTGGCTAACCAAGTGGACATATTCTGCTGCTTTCCCTTCTGTTATACAGGGGGTCTCTTCTGTTTCTACACTGTAAAACAGCTGCACCTGCTGCTTGCACCATGGCTTGGTAAATGCTAATGTGTGGGGTTGATCCTTCAAGTGTTAATTCTGTTGCTGCCTGATCACAAACCAGCAGCTGTCCTATGAGCTGGTGCTGATGCTTGTTCTTGCTGTAGGTGCTACTCAGGAGGTGACAACTGCTGCCCAGGAGGCTGATGCTGCTTTGGCTGTGACGCTGGCACCCGCTGCTCCCCAGGGAACAGGAGCTGCAAGCCTGCCCCAGGAAACCAGTGGGGAGGACACCCAGATGCCAACTGCTCCTGGTGCCACCCAGATGCTGACAGCAGCTGGCAGCTCCACAGCAAAGCCTCCTGATGTGGAAGGTAGGGTTCTGCTTCCTGCTCTGCAGGCTTGTTTCCCCCACAAGACACAACACTACATCTGGAATCAGTATCGATGCTTAGACACTGAAATCTTAACACACAGCATCCAGACTCAAACTTGCTTTTTTCCTAGCTTTCTACAGGCTGCATCTAGCCTTGGGCTGCTGCTGAGTTTTGACTGTGCAGATCCATCATGTTGATATACACCAGCAGAGCAGAATTTTTGCTCCAAATAACAGTGAAGTAGAGATCTTAGAAATACCAAGCAAAACCTCCACATCTATTCTTGCTAACAAGTTGACTTTTAGCCTTAATCATTTAAGCCAGCTCCTATTTGTGGAGGGATTACTTCTGGTTTGATGCTCAATCTAAAGGAGCAAAGAAGTTTAAGGCTGGAATATGAAGTGGTATAAGGGGGTTTTCTTGTGAGGATCTAGCTCACACTGAGCAATAATGAGTTCTTGATTCTGTTGTGTTCAGGGTTGATGTAACTCATACAGACATAATTTAAGTAGTTATATTCCTCCAGCTGCTGCCTACTAGCTTGGTGTCACCTTGAGAGGTACATGTAGGAGCCCTGACAGGAGTGTAGCAAGGGTTCCCTTGGCACAAAACTGACTGAGATCAATTCTGTTGTAGTCCCACTGCAGTGGAACAGCTGCTGGGCAACTTTTCTGGTAGTTCTTATAGTGCAGAGCATCAAAGGAAGAAATTCATTTGCAATGTATCCCTTACAGTAGGGTTGCTCTGCAGGGGAGAGAGGGAGAGAAGGCTCCTCCAGCAATTACCACTGATTTGCTTCTGGGACTTAAGAATTAACTGAATTTATGATTATCTTTGCAATAAACACCTAGATCTGTCACTGGTTCAGAACTCACCCAGTGTCTCAGTGCTCTGACCCTGCTGTGGGGTGGTGTCTGGCAGTCCTCAAAGCAATGGGAGTAATTCCTAGCTGAGCCCTCACTAAGGGGGAACCTCCTGAGCTGGCTGTCCTGGAGGAAAAGCTTTCATTACAGTACAGTCACTTACACATATCAAAAGATGCAAGTATTTGAGCTGTGAAGCTTTCATTAAGGGGCTTGTTCTTAAATGGTGATTTTAATAGTGTTGTGCCAAAATGCTGCTGCTTCTTGTCCCATGTAGACTTTGCAGATGTGATCCTGGTCACCAGCGAGACGACTGCTTCAGCTCCTGGTGGGCCATCTGCTACACAGCCTGGATATACAGAAGGACCATCCAGCAGAACCGTGGTCCTGGTAACTCCAGCATCAGTGGCCTCTTCTGTCAGGAGGACAGCTCTTCCAGCTGTGAGGAAGATCAGCACGGCTGTAACCTACGGGCTGGACCGGCTGGAGTCAGAAGGTACTGTTGTTCCCCAGCCGAAAAGGCAGGAGGCTTCGTGTGGGGAGGCACGCTTCCCCTGACAGCATGGGCTCCCCAGTCGGTCTGTCTGGCACACGGTTATGTGCATATGTTGCTGTTCCTAATAAAGTTGTTGGACAACCTGTCCCCTTTCCAGGTGGTACAGGAGACTAGCAGTGAGCAGTGTTGTGGAAGATGTCTGAAATTCAGGTGGTTGTGGTGGGAGGGGTGGGCTTTTCCTTGGAGGGGGAGCTGCAGTGGGGTCTGGGTCTGTGCACCACTAACTGCTGGTGTGTGCAGAATCTCTGTACCAGGCAGGCAGTCACAGAAACACGTTCAGACAGTTGGAGAGGCCCTGCCACGCTGCTGAAGCCCTCACCCCAAATGGGGGTGCTCAGCAGGAGATGGCTGCCTGTGTTCACCATACCAGAGCAAGTGGTACAATATTTGTGGTCTTCATGTCTCTGTGCTAGGAGGGGTAAAGAGTGCAGCCCCTTTGAGATATTTTCCCATCTTGGCACTGCCTGCTAAGCTGTTCTACCACCCCTGGCTCCTCTAGTTGTACCTCACCCCTTGGTCTCCCTTCTCTTAAACTACTTTTGCCTGCTGCTGGGTTTGGAGTCTCTGCTCCCTGTCTGCTGGCCTTCAGGTGCTTGGAACTCAGTGATGCAAATTCTTTCTTGATGGGTATTTGACAGGCAGGTTTTCGAAGTGATTTCTACTCTGGAGCCTGTCTGCAACTCAGGCCTGATATTTCTTCAGCTCATTTTTAACTTTCCTGTAGGGAATTGCTTCACTTGTGCTTCTTGCTCTTTCTCCTACTTAAACTCTTCTCTGCTTGCTCATCCATCTACAATTTTGCACTCCAGTGTCTGGGCTGACACCACCTGGCAGGGATTAATCTTTCTGCCTGTTTTGCTCCCCTTCCTTTATCTTGACCTTCTCCTGCCTTCATATTTTACTGCAAAGGTTGGCAGCCCTCCAGGGGTGGCATGCCAGATGGTATTTTTCCTCTGAATAGAGGTAGGGTGCCACAGACAACAGCTAATCAGCATCTTTTCTCCATGTGAAGCGATAACTTTAACTCCTGGTAAGTTTAGAGGGCAGCAGAAGCAGGGAGCCCTCCCCGCTGCATGTGTGAGATGCTGCAGCTCCTGTCCTTTGTCAGGCTTGCCTTGACTCCTTCCAGGAGTTACAGCGCATGCTCTGTGCCCTGATGAATCTTCCTTGCATCCAGCAATGCAGGGATGTGTCCCTGATGGTGGCAACGGGGGGAGGGAGGTGTGATGAAAATGTGATCTTTGGGCTGGGAAATAAGGTCCCTGCTTAGCCAGGGCTGTGTGATTCAGGAAGCTAAACAGTTTGAGTCCTCTGGGATCTCCTGTGGAAGCCTGGTTTTCTGCACTAGAAGATAAGAGGATTTCTGTTTTAACTGCACACTGGTCCTCCTGTTAATGAGGCTTTCTGCATAGCCTTAAAAAAAAGCCTTCTCATACATAGGACTAACTTTTTTTGCATTCCTGCTAAGCTTTCTTATGCAGCTGCAGGCCTGTTTCCTCTGCTCTTGAATATGCCCCCAGCCCCTTTGAGGGCAGGTGCAGGCTGTGGCTAGGACCAGCTTTCCTAAATGAGGGCTCTAACTGGAGCCTGTGGGTTTCTTGGCTCTGAGGCAAGGCTCTGCAGGTACCTGTCATCCAAGGTATGTGGTGCTCTTTGGCATGCTGTGTGTTTTTTGACAACTGGCACAGCTTTTTGTGGTCTAAAACTCTTCATAACAACCTGGACTTTAGTGCAGTGAGCCAGAACTTTCTCTGGTGTCAGGGATCATCACCAATCTACGTCCTGTAAAATGGGACAAATACCACTTGGGGACAGGCTTTCTGCCTGGGGATGCTGCTGCTCCAATTAAGTACAGAGGAAACTTTGGAGCTGCAACTGTTTTTTCTAAATTTTCTAATATTTCTTTTTTCTAATGGCAATTAGTGGATACCTCCCTCACATGGTGGAGTGGTGTATGGAAGTTTGGTTTTTCTTTTTGATCCTTTCTGAATTTCAGTACCTAGTGCTTACTCAAATACCTATGTGCTGCCACAGATGAGATGCTTGGGAGTGCTTTCCTATGGAGCTCCAGCCCAGGCTCTTGGATGTGAGGTTGGACACCACTGCAAGTGTACAGTGGAGTCCCCAGGGACAGACTCTGACCCTCTGCAGGGAGGCTGTGCCTTGCTGACCTGTGGAAGAAGTGCAAGGAGCTGAGTGAGATCAGCTGGCCTCCCAGCCCTCAGTGGGGCTGGCTGCTTTGCCTGGTTCATCATTAAATATGGACTCCTGCTGTGCAGCTAGCGTGGTTTCTTGGGGACCATCTGTGCTAAACTGCCTGCAGTTAATTGCCTCAGTATATTCACCTGCCTGGCTTGGATGCAAAACTGCTTTTTTTTAATAAAAAAACAACCTCAAGTTGCACAGACAAACATGAGGTGCTTTGAATAGCTTTCTAGATGAGCTTATCCTCATCTCTAGTGGACTCTGGAGAGATTAGTTGAGTACCAAATGTCTTCCTACCTTGACTGTGCGGTGAGACTGGTTTTACTTGCCCTTCTTAGCCAAGGAAATCCTATAAAGGGATTACAGGGTATGGGAACGGGACACAGCAGAGGATGAGCCTTACTTGTCTGGGAGACTTAATTCTATGTTTTGTTCCTGTGCCCAGAACTTGAGCATCTCTCTGGGAAGCTTAACATTGTAGCTTTCTCTGTAGGGCTGTTAGGGTCTAAAGAGAAAATCTAGCTTAACTTGCCTATTCAGGATCACTGAGTAAACCTCCCAACATATTTCTTGAAGTGGCTCTTTTAAAATGAACTATTTTACTTCAGGGCTAGATTCCTTGGCCATAACATCAGCCCTGTGCAGGGATGCTGTACTCCTTCAGCATGGCAGCACTTGGCAGATATAACTTCCCCAAGTGGCAAGCAGTCTGTCACAGTCTCTGTTCTGCAAGGTCCTTGCAGTGTTTAGCTGAAGCCCTTGAGGGACAGAGCACAACATCAGCTGGCTCCCCTCAACTCATCAAGCAGCTTCTGTCACTGGTTCATGCAGGATGTGACTTGGAGATGCATCGGAGCAAAGCAGAAGATCCTAGGAGAACTTTGTAGGTCATGTTATCCTGTGCTAACCCTAAACCAGCAGGTACAGAACTGGCCTGGTGCTAAGAGTGATGCCTTGCCCATCACAACCTGCATCCAAAAAACAGATCAGCGTGGACAGCTCGCAGCACTGCTGCCTGTGGCTGTTGGTGAGGGTGGATTTTCTTGCATGCTGCCACCTTGCTTAGGCAGCTGGGGGTGGTGGTTGTGAAGCAAGATGTGCAGGGCTGAAGGAGGTAATATCTTGATATTCATCAGACTGCAAGGTTTAATATCTTTGAGATGCAGACATGTCAGTGCTGGGTTGCCTTCCTAGGCTGCTTCTCTTTTAACTTGCAAGTTCTTCAGCTGTTAGACTCCTGCATGTTAGATCAACCCTTGCTACATCTAAATTTAACAGTGAAAACCAGCCCAAGTTCAGTACTGCCCAATCCCTCCAGCTTGGCCCACCCCAGTATTAACTGGGGATTTAGATGCTGTTTACTTGTGGTGGTGTTTTTGGGATGGAGGGAGGGACACAATCTGGTTCTTACTATATTCTTTTGGGGGTTTTTAAAGGTAATTAAAAAGAAGGGTCTGTTTTTGCAGGCTCATATGCCCATTGCATTTTTCATGCACTCCTTCTTCAAAAAATTCCAGATGACTACAGCAGTGTGTAAGCCCTCAGCTGGTTTCAGTTCAGTCATCTAGGCTGCTTCAAGTATAGCTGCTGGGGTTGAGCTGCTTTCACAGTTCAGCTTTTCACGTAGGCTGCTGGATGGGGAAGATACTTGTAGAAGATGCTGTACTTAGTGCCTGTTGTATGGTGTCAGGAACATCTCTGAAAATAGGCAACTTAAATTTTCTGTTCTGGAGGGAGGAGAATGTAGTCATAGCTCTTGAATAGAGGTGCTCCTGATTAATCAGGCTGGCTCTCACCATGTAGCTGGCAAAGTCCTTGTCAATAGTGTGGAGGCATGATCCCAGGGCTGGGAAGGCATGCTGAGAAACTAAGGTTCAGCCAAGAGCTGTGTTGGGTGAGTCTGAGTGTGTAAGTATGGAGATGAAGTTCAGCTGTGAGTCAAGGCTGAGTAACAACTGCCTCGGTGGAATTTCACCTTGCTTTTTTTTTTGGCAAATAAATTGAGCATGGTTCCTAACACCAGTTTGTGCTGGTGTGAAAATGCAAGGAGCAGTGGGGTTGGGTCTGTTGTACAGTCACTTACTGGTGGTAGCCACCAGAGGAGCAAGGTACAGGCTCAGGAACCTGTCTTGAGCAATGGGGAGGCTGCACTCCTGGGTGTTGTAACATAACTTAAGGGAAGTGTTTCCCTCAGACTGCTCTAAAAGCTTTCTGACCTCTACAGGAAAACACAAAACACCAGTCAGTTGGTAGACTTTTTTTTTTTTGGATCAACCATCTAACAAGTACCAGGTCCCTGCTGTGTAGGACAGCCCACAGTGTTCCCTGTGAGCTGCTGTATGCCTGCCTAATGCAAAGTCCCTCAGCTGTACTGAGACAAGGGGCTGGACCTGCCTTTGATATTAGCAAATCCAGTGTCCTGCACTTGTAGGGCACCCCTTTGCTGAATCTTGGCTGCAGGTTTAATTCTTATGCTTTGACTACAATAAAGGCTGCTCCAGAACAGGGTCAGTATGAAGCTTTAGGTTTTGACCTTATATTCATGACATTGTAATGATGTCCCCTTGGTCTCTGGGTTTCAGCGTTTCCTGTCACACTTCGCTCTGATCTATGTACCTGTATTTATCCTTCCAGCATACAGTGGGGCTTAGCTAATTTCAGTGAGCTCTTCTATTCTTCCCCTATCTCTACCTATTTTTGGCAGTTCTGTGCTTCCACTTGGTCTTATTCCTGTGCAGAGACATCCAAGCTGTGCATAATACTTAAAAGTGAAGGCAGTAGTTGCCTTTATTTGGGAAAACACTTCAGAACTTGTAGCTTACATCTTTTTTTCCTTAAACTTTATTCTTTAAACTTCATTCTTCTTACTTCTGAGCTGTGTTGCAGTACATGGAACCATTTTTTGGATGTGAAGAATAATTCTTAATGAAAATTAAGGCTTTGAGTGGATCACCATTGTGTGGATTAAGACATGCCTCATTAAATTTCTGCAACCCCATTAAAAATTTAAATGAGTTTGCAGGGGTGTAAATAAGAAGGGTACTTAGCCCAGCATGTTAACTAGCCTGATACAATCATTTGGGTATCAACTACATTGGCAAGAATTTGAAGATTTAAGAGAAAGCACATGCAAGATGAACTAGTAACTAAATATTTAGTACATACTTCCTATTGCTTCTAGTATATTGTTGTTACTAAATGAGAACTGTCCCTTTGGTGCAGGTTGACCTTGATCATCTTTCACAGTAGATGATAGTTCATCCCTGATTCTCCTTTGTAGTGAAAAATTGGGGAGGAAAAAAGCTGTGACAGCTTTTTATATCAAAACCAAGCCTTTTAATATTTACCCTAAGTACATTATTTGACTGAAGCACCAGCAATAATCAAATCTGGTGATGTTTTGTTTCATGAAATCAAGGGGTGTAGAGGGTGATCAAGCCCTTAAAGTCAGAAACTTTCAGGTAAACAGCTAAGAGGATGTTAGGCTAGTTGAAGGATAGCTAGAAGAGGAGCAAGGAAACTCCTGCTGCGTGAGGCCTTGTTGGTGACTCCCTGCAGAGAGAGGCAGACATGGGCCCAGCTGTCCTGCTCTGCTGCAGGTGTGCTGGCAGCTCTAGTTTAACTAAAACCACAAAAAACACATCTCTTCTTAAGTGACTGGGTATGCCAAAGGAGATGCACTTTATGGCTTTGTACTTCCAAGTACAAGAAGTTTGTATCTGCTGTGCTTATTTTTTAAGAGCAACTCCTGTACGAATTGCTAGGAGTGGTTTAATGTCACTGTTTTTCTCAGATGTCTGGGAGCTAGCACACGTCTGTCCAGCTCTCTGGCAGAAAATAAGCTGCATGCTGTCTCCTTTTGAGGAGGAAAGAGTCTTTGTTATTGTGTTTGCTCTGGTATGTTTAGAGGCATGATCCTGGTTGCCACTGTTCTGCCTCCTGCTGCTTAGATGGCCTGGTTCAGTCTGATCCTCTCTGCTTGCTGTTCTGGCCAGGCTATGCTTGAAACTTCTTAACTTTATCTGACTTCTTATTTTGTCCAAGAAAATTAGAGTTCACTTAAACACCAGCTAAATGTTGTAGCTTTCCCATGCTTGTCTTTCAGCTAGAACAAAAATGATGAACCCCCTACAGTGGCTATTGAATGGTAGTTGGAGTGTGTGGGTGAAAGTTTTTTAATTCTTGTTTTCTAATCTGGGGATTAGTTCACCCTCACAGCTTTGGGGAGGCAGATTCAGGTAAGGAGGTGTACGGCAGTTTCTTTTGAGGGCTTTGCAAGGATCACTTCTATCAAATTTCTCTCTGGAGCCACTGATGCTTGGGGTCCATCAGCACACGTAGGAGGCTTGCTCATGAGGCTTCTCTGTGGAGCTTTGGGCATCAGGTGCAAGGCAAACCATGCTGAACTGCTTTAGCTCTCTCAAAACCTCCCTGACAGTTTATAGCCTCTGTCAGGATAATCCTAGAGCTTCATGCTCAGTGGTGTGAAGCTCTGACTAGAAATGAGTGGAGTAGGCTTGCAGTCATCCTACCTTATGGCATTGGATAGGAATTGAGGTAACTCTGGTATCCTGGAGGCTGTGGCCCATAATAACAGATCCACCCTCAGTCCATGTCCTAGATCCATCTGTGATGGATCCGTGCTGATTGCATCCATGGATTTGCCTAGAAAATGAAGCTTTAACAGCCCAAGAGTAAAGAAGGCATTTAGTAAGTAGTGTAGTTGAATTAGAGACTTCTAAAGAGGCACCATCAAAACTTCCAGTGTGATTAACATTTCTGCTTGAGACCTCTTTGGGGTAGGGGAATGCCATGCCCACAGCTCTTCTCACTATAAAAGCATTTTGTTGAGAGAAGTAAACTATTTGTCTTCCTCTGGTCTATCCACTTACAGGTCACAGTAGTTAAATCTGGACTGATTCACCTACCCTCATTTGATTAAAATTTGATAAATCACCTTTCTTTTTTAACTGGTTGGCAGCTCAGCAACTGCCTACCCCAGACTAGAGGAGCTGTACTGCAGCGAACTAGTGAGCTAACTTGTTAGTCAGTACTGTTTATTCTGCAGTATTCATCTTTTTTTCTCTAAAATAGCACTGCGTTGCTAAATCTACTCCTTAGCCTGGCTCAGTGTGAAAGCAATTTTGTGGTGAATGCTGCTGGAAATACAGCTTTTAGGAACGATCACTTCTGATCTTAATGCAGAAGCAGACCCATGGTCCCTGCTGCACATTTTTGCCTTTTTTTTTCCCCTCAAGAGCTCTTCAGTGCCTCAGCTTCACTGCAATGAGATGAACCAGAACTGAATACAAGTGTGAATTGCCTCAGATTTGGGTGGGGGTAGGTTAGGATCAGAATCCAAATCTCTCCTTTTACTGTCTTAGCAATGTCATAGGGCCCTCTGCCGGGGACCAGTTTCTGCGGAGTGTTTTCTGGCAAGTGGCTGCTGAAGACATTCTGGAGCTCCAAATTTCAGCACTGCTGCCCTGTTGCCTCTCCTAGATGTTGCAAGGACATTCTTCTACAGAAAAACTTGGGATGTTTCCTCTCCTTTTGAAACTTAGGATAGTAGTAGGATTAGTGCCCTGCCTTGTGAGATAGGATCCCATTCAACAGATGTGTTCTTCCCAGTATTCCCTTTCCTTATCTGTACAGCAGGCCAGGTGTTGAATTCCTCCTGTGAACACCTCTTCTACAGCAAAAAGCGGCTACAGTCATGTAATGAGTCTGCAGGCACCCTAGGCAGCTTTACGTGGAAGTAGATGGGTTTAGCTGAACTATCAGGACAAAACCCCTGTAGATTTGTGCCCAGTGCACCCCTGGGCACTCATACCCAGCTCAGGAAGCTGTCTGGGCAGGGGCAGAGCCCATCTTCTGCCAGCCCTCCCCTTCCACGCTGGGTTCTGTCACAACTGATTGCTCTTGGCAGCATTTTGGAAATATCAGATGGTGACATTATTACTGATCACAGGAAAGCAACAGATTAATGATGAAAGTTCTCCTAGAAAGGTCTTTGTGGATTGATAGTCAGCTGTGATCATAAAAGCAGTGCAGAAAATGAGCTGTATTCCAACACTGCAAGTACATGGGCAGAAAAGAGCTGGTGGAGACTTTTTAGTGCCTCTTCTTCCTTTTCTGGCAAGAGAAGGTAGTCATGGGCCTTCCTAACCCTATCCTTATTTACACAGCTCTGCTTCCTATGTTGTGTGTGTGACCAAGGCCCAGTGCTGCCATGTGGGTGGGAGTGGATGAGGGCAGAAAATGAGCTGTGGGGTGTGTGCCACCTTTGTCTTTGGGGCGGTTGCAGATGTCAAAGCAGCCCCTGGGTTCCCTGATGTGTGTTGTTCTCAGGTACCTCGTGCAGGTAGGTGTTAGGTCTCCTTCAGCTCTCTGCAGCAGTCACTCAGCTCTTGGGCTGCTTTGCTTGGTGTTGGCACAGGAGGGGGCTCCACATGCTCCACCTTCTTGAGAAGTTATGCAAGAAGTGGGCTCACAGCTAGAAACCAATTAGCATTGGCTTCTGATTAATCACAACATAGTTGGCACTCATTAGATGCTCTTAGGCACTCAGACCCTGTGGTGTTGGGTAACAGATAAAACTGCAGCCTAAGAGACTCTTAATGTTTGGTGAGAGTGTTGCTGCTCAGGGAATAGTCAGATATTTCTCCTGTGCATGAAATCTGACAAATAATGAGTTCTAAAGTCTTCTAAGGAATAAAAGCATTTGTAAACGTTAATGGAAAATATCTGAACATCCATCTTCAGTGCTGGTATCTTCACCTCAAAGCCCCGCTCACTACAGTGGGGTTATGATAAGGGTGCTTCTGTTCCAGCTTGTTACATGGTGTTATACTTTAAAAAAACAAACAAAAAAACACAAACTCTGTCAATGCCTTTGTAGCCTGTTTCCACTGCTGGGAGGGCTGCTGGTACATTCCACTGCCTTGCTGATGGTGTCAGTCAGCAGCTTGGGCTTACAGCAACTGTCCTGTGCTATTACTACTGAATAACGTGGATCTACTCCTGCTTTGGGGGAGCGTGGCTTTCTGCAGCTGTATGAAGACTGTAAAAAGTACAAAGCTTGGCTGAAGCCATCTGTAGAGAATGGAGGGGCTGTTCCCACTTGGAAGGGCCAGGAGGAAGAACTGGCCCAATGCTCCCCTTGTCATAGGATAGGTCCTGGGTCCCCACCCTTCTTTACCTAGGGGTTGTGAGGGCACAAAGGACTTCTTGCTACTGCAGGCTAGCCAATCCCATGCTGTGGATTTTATCAGGGATGCTAATGAATCAGTCCTGACCCCACAATAAAGCCCAGCCATTGTTGTTTTGCTGTTTCTGCACACTATTAATAAAGGCATTTTCACCAAACAGTCCTAAAAACTTTTTATTGTCTTAAATTTGTTTTCTTGGTGCTCTCTTACACCTTCTCCACAACCAAGCACTTCAATGCCTGTTACAGGGTTGTCAGGTCCTCTAAAGCCAAAATCTTTGACAGATGAAGCTGGAATCTCATTTTTATGGGGATTCCTGCTGCTTAGGTTGCACTGTTATCACAGCGGGGAGGTGTTAAACTTCTTGATATTTTTTTTCCTGGGTAAAAGAAGGAAAAAGTGAGCCACTGTTACAGAACATATTGCTTATTTAGTCTGTCAGAGTGGCAATTTTTTCATTTTTCCACTCTTGAAGATGAGACTAATTCTCTCCTAGCCTATTTATACCTTCTCCTTACTGCAGGAGAAACTGTGGGCATCTTGGACTGTGTTTTGGTGCTGAAGCCCTGGGGTCACAGGGAGAAGAGATAGGATGGCATCTCTCCAGAGCTTTGTTAGATTCATGTTGTGTGTCACAAGTAAAAACAAGTAAAAGTTAGAATTTGATGCAAGCAAAGAAAATAAAGTATGAGTTGCTATGTGTGGTGTGCATGTCTGCTGTAGTGGGCAAGGGGCCACCTATGACTAGTGCCAGATGTTCAGAAGAGCTCATACACCTGCTCTGTACCCAAGTGCCTGGTTTGGATAGAGTCATGCAGCCAGGAAAAACATACTTGCATTTTTTTTTTTGTCAGAATTAGTGCCTTGACCGTGAGATACATTTCATTGTACGTTTATCTTGCTTCCTTTGCAAGAAGAACCTTAGCCAAGAGTTGCAAATATACACGAGCACAATACACAAAGTAATTCACAAGGGGTTGAATGTGAAGGTGGAAACCCACGTGCCTTCTGAATCTGCTGGCCTTTCTGGTTTTGGTCCTTTCAGTCTCTTGTTAACTTTGAAGCAGCTGCTGAGGGCTCTGAATGTCCAAGGAGGGTGGTTTAGGAGAAACGTAATTTTGTAAAAAGGCTCTGGTCTGAGGCATAAACCTGCAGCTTTTGGGGTTCAGCTTTGTGGTGTGTGCACCCTTTCCTATCCCACAGTACTGTTGGGTGCTATGTCCGTACCTGCCAGGTTCCTGGTGTGCCTCTGCACCTGAAATCTTGACATTTGTGAAGTTTGCCTTTCTTTAGAAGCATTAATTCCTATTTGTGACCACCAAGTGGTGCTCTGTGCTGCACCTTGCAGGAAGGCAAGCTGTTAGCATTTTGGGATGGGGGATTAAAAAGCTGTTTTCAGGCATGTGAATGAGCTATAGAGAAGAAAAAGAAGCGAGTCAAGAGCCCTTTTTTCCTCCTTGCAGTGGCTGTGCTACGAGGGTTATGCATTATTCTCATCCTTATGCTGTGGCTGTGGGATGATTAATGTGGCTGGGTGATTTAGATGTGATAAGCAGCCTTGGCACTTTGATTCAGGCGTTCAGCTTGACTGCCTGCTAGGGTTTGGAGGTGCAGAGATGGATATCTGCTCCTTCAAAATTAGCTCCTGGCAGGTGCCTCCAATTAGCTTGCTAAAATCACAAGAAATCACTTGAAAACGTTGTTCCAAGCTAGTTTTTCAGAGATAAAATCTGATCCCTGTTTTCTCTTAACCACTTTTTCATCCAGTCCATCTAGGGAAAGTGTGTTTGTGGTCCCGTTCTCCAGTGTGCTGGCTGTTTAGCATCTTTGCTATTGAAGTTTGGAAATCTTTTGTTTATAGCTGTGTTGCTCTCAACAGAGGCAAAAGACCTACTTTAAGTCATCTTTGCAGGTTTCCTACAAGCGCTCTCTGGTTGCTGTTCTTGTGTGTACAGAAGCTGTGTGTTTTGTATGGAAACATGCAGCTTGAGGGAGAAAATTCCGACGTTGGTTTGAAATGATGGGCACATTATAAGACAAAAGCTGTCTGTAAAATGTAATGGGAATTTAAGTGGCGAACTACATCCCTGCAGCCTCCATTAGATGCTCTGCATGGTGTAATTGTTTACAGGAGTGATCATTCCTTTCCAAATACCAAAAGACATGCTGTAGCAGAATGATGCAGCGGAATTCAAGTAGCAGCTCATTTGTATGAAATGCAGGGCTAAAACTGAAAGGTGGCAAGAGGAATTGTCCTGTCTGGTGAGCTGGAAAAAAACATGCAGTGCTTTAAAGCAAATTTTTTATTGGAAGGAAAGGAAATGCTATGTAACAGCACTGTGAACTCCTTGATTTTATGATGTACATTGATTTCTCTAGGTGTCCTGATCTCTGAAATAAAGGCCATCTCCCCCCGTTAATGAGTAAGCTGGATAGCCACCAATTAAATAGATCCCCCCAAGTTCCCTAGTTATTTTCTTGGTTATTTTGGGGAGCAGCCTTGCTGGAGTGCCACTGCATCCCAGAGCAGAAGGGAAAAGGGTGAAATATCACACAATTGATAAGGTGCAGATTGCTTTACTTACAACAGGTTCGACACATCCAGCCCCTGGGGTGTCCCACCCAAGCTGCTCCAACTTCTTGCTCCAACTTATTGACCTTTGGCTGGGCGATTAGTTGTTAATTTGGTCCTCGCCCCCCCACCCCCAGCTAAACCAGCTCCTCAGCTGCTGGGTGATGGCTCTCCAAGGTTGGGTGCTCCAGGAATTTTTTGTTAAAGGGCTGAGCAGAGCACTGTGTAAATTAGGTAAAGTGCATGAACGTTATGCATTATTTTTTAGCTTTGAAAAATTAACCGCTGAAAATTCAATTATGTCATTATTCCAGGCACTGTTTTTTCACAGTGGGTGGTTCCCTTAGTAGCTATTAAATAGCTTGGACAGAACTTGTGGCTTCAGAAGTCCTCGAGTCTTTATAACTAAAAGGGAAGGCACAACTTTGCCTTTGGAGAGGTGGTAGCAGTGGGCTGTCTCGGTGCTCGCTGATAGAGATGTAAGAACCTTCTGCCTTGTGGGACCTTTCCTGATGCTACTTTTGTCTTTCTCTGCCCAGAGGGTGAGGAGGAGGAAGAGGATGAAGAGGAGGAGGAAGAAGAGGAGGAGGAAGAGGAAGATGAAGAGGACAAAGACATAGATTCGATGGATGAAAGCTTGGAAGGTGACACGGAGCTGCCGGTTTTCACGCTTCCAGGCGAGACCTCCCAGGAGCCCATAGCTGGCCTGGAAAACCCCGCGGCCCAGCTGGCTGGGGTATCCTACCAGGTTCCCGATACCATCGAGTGGGAGCAGCAGAACCAGGGTCTGGGTAAGAGGAAAAGTCCCTTCTTCCCTTATCCTCATGGTGGACATGTCTCTTGCTCTTCACTTTGCATGGGACATCCTGTTGTGTTGGTGGCCTCATGGGTTGGCCTTCAAGCTCTGTCGCTAAACACAGAGCAGGAGCGTTTCTGAGGAAACCCCGTCCCCCAGTGATGAACTGGGATGGGTCTCAGGTGATGTGCCCTGAGGTTTTAGTTCGGGGAGAGCCTTTCTGAATACTCCAGACCTGTTCCTTCATTCCCAGGGCTTAGTGTTGTGTGGCTCCAAGGGTTGAAAAATGAATACTGCTCAGGTGAGACTCCTGGGGAAATTTCAGCACCCTTTGCCTGAGTTGGGTTGGTGCGGGGATATAAGTCCTGTGAGGATGAAGCAAATAGAGTGGTTGCTAATCAGCCCATTGCTAGTTCAGCAGCATTCTTTTATGTGCCATTTTTCTGACATTTCTTCAGTGTTGTATGCCCAGGCATGGGACCCCGTGGTGGTTAAGCAAGACAGACCTGCAAGGCCTGTATAAAAATTTATATAGTTTATTCCCACTGTATGTATAGACCCTGTGCTTTGTGGCTGGACTAGTTTATTCTGCCTAGAATTAGCTGATTCCTGTTTGCATGTGTGCTGTCCATCTGACGTGAGTCAAAGCTGGTGTGGGACAAGGTAGAATTAGCCCAGTTTGGCTACTTGGGAAGGGTACTGGGATCATTTTGTAGCATATTCAATTTCCAAGCCACACTCCATCAAAAGCAGGGGGAACCTTTCAGGTGAATCAGTGGGAGTTGAACCACATCTGTAGGGAAAGTCTCTGTGTGACTAGTAGTGATCTAGCTGTTTTGAGAGGCTCATCAAACGCAGAAACCCCAAAACTCTTATATGTTGAGTTATATCAACTGTCACCTCCCCTGGATTTATAAATGTGACATAACCTGATGTTTCTCCCTATGTAGTCCTATTTCCAGTCAGCTTGAGTGTTATTGGCTTCCTTTGAAATGAATCAAAGAACTTATTTCAAGAGCCCTGTGGGAGGGTTGCCCTTTGTGGGCTGAGTTTGCATCAAGTCTGGTATCTCCCTGTCCCACTAACTCTTGCCTGAAAAGCATTGTTTCGGGTGGTTCGTGTCAGATCTGCTTCACATGTCCCATTGTGCCACCAGGCTGGACAGGAGCTGTGTCAGGGGAATAATTCTAATATTTAGTGGCTCTCTGGCCGGCTTTGGCAAGCTGGATTAGAGAGATACGTGACAGTGCTGGGAGGAAAAGCACAGGAAACACGGGGTTATGATGCCCATCAGGTACCTTCATAATGAGGCAGGAGAATAAGCAGCTGCCAAAGGCTGAAGGTACCCTGGTGTGCAACAAACCTCCCTGCCTGGGGAGGCTTTAATAACTATGCACAGAAAATAACTGGTGCTGGGCTGTGAAACAACATGTAGCTTTAACACTCCTTGTATTGTTATTTGTTAGGAGGGGTCCTTATCCTAGAGCAGGATGCTCCTTACGGTATCTTTTTCTGAACGTATGGGACCCAGTTCTGTTTCTGATGTTTATTATTACTGCATCCTGCAGCCTTCATCCTCTATCACCTTTTCTCTTTCTTAGACCTTGGCAAGGTTGTCTTTCCAAAAAACTCAGACTTCGAATGCGTTGACTGTGCAGCAAAACACAAGGTTTTTGTCCCTCACATGTGTTTTATGTACCCTCATGCAAATTGGAGGAGCCTGCTGTGAGGTCTGTCACGTTAGTTCAGCTGCAAAGCGCCAAAGCCCAGGCACCTGAAGGACTGGGCAGGTGTGAATTTCTGCTTTCTGTGTAAGTGCCTCACTGAGTTATGCATCACTGCTTCCAAATAGTTTGGCTTGCCTTCATTTTGAAGCTGTTGCAGTCTGTGCATACTGCCACGAGGGAGGGGGTGAGCAGAGCTCATCCTCAGGGGCTGGGTGGGACTTCTGTGCTGAGATGGTGTGGAGAAAGGAGGGGGAGCAGTGGGATCACTCTATACTTTGACTCACCTCTCTTATTCTACTAGGTAAACACTTTCATAAAGAGCCATTTATTCTTTTTCTGGCTAGATGACCTAAACGTCTTTTTGATATCTGCTCCTTCCCCATCTAGAGTGTGCTTATGTGCTCATCTTCCCCATCTACAGTGCTCCTAAGAGGAAGGGAAATTATCTGTGCTTTAGACAGAGGCACAAAGAAAACCAAGGACTTGCATCAGCTCACCTGGAAAACCCAAGGCCACGCAAGGAACTGAACCCATGTGTTCACAGTGTCCTATGCTGGGAGTGGATGGGGAGCAGGAGATACCAACAAGGCTGGAGCATCTCCATGGCAGATGTGAGCGGTGCTGGGCTCCTTCTCCCCTCTTCCCACTTGTGCCAAGTGGTTTTTTTTTTCTTAGGTCCCTTGTCCAGGGTGAGTGTGCACAGCCAGGGCTGGTGCTCTGTGTGTACCTGGTCCTGGCTGCATGCTTCTTTATGGTGCACATTAGCAGGGGTGCTCAGAAAGGAGAACAGACAGGATGGAAAAAAATATATAGCTTGTGCCAGCAGGAGGTGGATTGTTAAGAAGAAAAGAAATACCCCAAACCTGACAAGAGGCCAAAAGAGCTGCCCACATCGTTCTGCTGGAGTGTGTGGGGAGACCAGGCGTACTGTGAAGGGCTCATAAAACTTCAGATGTGCTGGACACATGCATAGACTCTTTGAAACCCTTTTTCTCTAAGTGCTTTTCTTCCAAAGGTAGCTCTTTGAAATCCATTTCCTTTAAGTGCTTTTCTTCTACAGCTAAAATTAACTTGACTTTCATTTTAAGACAGCTTCATAACCACTGTACATCCCTAGTCACAGCTCTGGAGAAGGGAGGACTGCAGTTTTGAATCCATCTGGGCCAGGGCACGCTGCACCTGCCTGTCTCAGCCCACGGTGAGTCTTGGGAGTGGGCAGGGAGGTGCAGAGCTCTTCCCTGGGATCCACAAGCAGTGCTGAGGAGTGAAGAATTTCCCATTCTGCGTAAATGAAATATGGCTTAGAGGGGAGGTTATTCTGCTTAACCTGGGATATGGCACAGTAAGGGAAGTCCTGAAGAAAGGTAACAGTACCCAGCGAGGTACAAGGTAAGGGTACACCAGAGGAGACAGGGCAATGCAGTTCTGTGACCAGGACAACGTGGATTTGTATACTTCATTTTGCAGATTATTGACTCAATTTCTTGCAATAGATCCTGTGAAGTTACTGCAGTCTGCTTTATTAATGACTGGTTTCTCTAGGAGATAACTGAAGATGTTTCTGCTGGAGTAAATTACAGTACACACACTGCAGTCAATTTTTCTACCCCTGTGTTTGTTTCTGTCACTGTTCTGCTAAATGGAGAAGAGGAATGGGTTTGTTTCTTCTGGATTCTCTTTTTTCTTTTGCTCCCTAAACATCAAACTTTTACAGTTGGCATCTTCCATCGTTTAAATGCTTTGCACATACATCCTTCTCCTGGGGTGCAGCTCTCCTCTGGCCTTCAGAATTTTGAGATTTAACTCTAAAATCCATAGCACAGAAGAGTCCAGAAGTATCGGAGTAGCTATACTCAGGTCAGTTATTATTGAGTTTACTTTGATAGCTGACATGCTGAAAATCCCTAGAGAATGAGTGACTTGATCCACAGACAGCTTGGCAAAGCAAGAGACAGTTTGGATTTTTGTAGTGGTCAATGAAAAAATGCCAGAGAAAGAGGATCATTAAAAATGTCAATTCTGGGAAGTCAGATGGTCCTACATTAACTCCAGCTGAGCAAAAGCAATTTATATCCACCAGTAATGAGGCTGTCAGTTTTACAGTACATCAGTTGACTCTAAACGGCAATATTTAGACCAAAAAAAAAAAAAAGAAGTTGATCCTCCAAACGCTGCTCTGATGGCCTGTGTCTCTGGAGAAGGAAGGTCTCAATATGCTTTGGGATCTCTGTTGGTGTCCTGTTCAAATGCTTTGTCTCCAGATATTGCTAGCAAAGGACATGTTGGCAGTACTTTGGGATCCCTCTGAGATGACCTGTCTGCTTTTTTGATTCATACCTGGGTGGCATGTAGCAGGTGAACACAAACTGTTTGGAGAACGTCAGAGGGGCAGGAAACTTGGGCTTTCTGGGAATGAATAAAAAAGTTATAATTTTTTGGTCCACAATCAGGTAGGGGGAGGAGGACCAGGGCAATTTGCTAATCCTCTAACTTTGCTGCTTTGGGGCTTAAAGTGAGTTTGCTTTGTGCATTCAAAATGTGTGGAGTTGTTTGGAGCAATGCTGGGATTTGCTTCTTGAGGCTTACAGGGTTGTGACTTTTTGAATGCATGGCTCACATCATCTATGTAAAAGGTTATGGTGGAATTTGGTTCTTAAAGATGTTGACTGAAACCCAGCAGTTGCTTATCCTAAGCCACCACTAATATGAGATAACAGTAAACAGAGGAGAAATGGATTTGGACCAAAAACATTAACAGAGGAACCTGTTGTGCTCAAAATCTTTTTTTATGGGCAGAGAGAAGGCATATCTCATCTATACCTAAAACCAAGAATTTACTGCTAATATAAATGAAATCTTAACTATCTAATTATTATTAGACTAGATATAGCTATTATAACAGAAAGAAAAAAAAAAAAAGAAATAATTGTGCTGGTACAATTACTGTACCTACACTTCTTGGTTTCTGTGCCTTTTCCTGGTGTTATGCTCAGCCTTCCCTTGCATCTGTTAGCATTAAGGTCGGTGGCTCCATTCTGGGATTAGTGGTGGGCTCGTTAGCATGGGGTCAGCAACCTCTGCAGTCCTTTGCCTGGAGGAATATAATGTTCATGTTGATAGTTCCTTCTTCCTCACTCTAGGATACACTTAAAGTCATTTTTATGCGTTTACTGACACAATTTTTCATCTTGCCCTTTCTTTATTGATCTGCAGCTCCATATTACATCTCAGTTAGCTATTTATGGTGGCTTTTATGTATTTTAGATACTCTTTATGTTCTCTTTTTTTATCCTAAAACATTTTTGTCCGGGTCTATATTTCTTTAGCTGACCATTGGCGTGTTGCTTATGGACAGGGGGACTCCAGTGCCAGCACTCCCCTGTCTTATGGCAGCGCTCAGCACTGTATCTCCATTACTTGAGGATTTTTTTTTCATACCTGGCATGTGTTTTCCCATATGGAACTGTTATGTTAGAGTCCTAAAACCATTCAGTACTACACAAAAATAAACAAAAGTAAAACATAATAGCCATAGGCACCATTGGGTAGAAAAAAAAATGCTGCTGCAGCTAAATCAAGAAAAGCAAAGCTGTAGGTAGGTCAAGGAAATTTCAGACAGCCTGACAAGCCTCCATCCTGAGGCCTTACAACCTCATAGCAAGGCAACAGCAGTACCACGTTACAGGGCTATGTGATCGTGCTGCAGCTCACGAGAAGTCCCATGAGTTGCTAGATACCACAGCATCTGTTACTGGTTTCCATCTGCCCATGTAGATATTGTACACGGAGGAGTTTGGACCATTGCTGTAGATGGGAAATTAAACATATAAAAAAAATCAGCAGAGTTATAAAGAAGTTGTGAAGTGTGTCAACATCATTCTCAACATGCAGTTTCCAAAATATACACCCACTCTTTGTTTCGTGTACTTGTGTGTGTGATCTTGGTTCATACGATAATGGAAAGCCATAAAACTGTCTCCGTTATGCAAGTGCCTTGTCGCTACCTAATAAACACACGCTACTGGAAGCACGTGTTTTTTTTAAGGAATAAACATATTCGCAGCTCTGACTAACAGAAAATAGCTGTGTTGCAGATCTGTGGCTGCAAATTATACTACATAAACTATGCAACCTATATCACTTTGATTAGTGGTGGTAAGGCAGAGCAGCAGCAGCAGAGTAGCGGAAGATGGTAAAATCTTGAAATGACATTTTTACAGGAAGCTGGGATTAATGCTTTTGTGGGCAAAAATAGCCAGCATTAGGCAGACAGAATTTGAGACTCAGAAGTTAGTGTGTTCTTTAATTGCTGCCCCAAATGGATCTATTTTAAGCACTCTTACAGCTCGTGTTATTGGAATATCAGAGGGCCTTTTAATCTTTAACGCATTTATCTTCTTAATTACCCTGGGGAGGTTATCCATGTCTTACAGGTGCCAAGGAAAAACACGGAGAGGCCAAGTGACCCCAGCGGTTTCACAGGGAGCCTTTAGCAGAGCAGGGATTTGTGTTGGGTGCAGGAAGCAATGCCTGGGCATCGCCGTTCTCCGGCTGATGTGCCTGAGGAAGGACTTTGCACCTGCATTTCTCCCTGGATAAAGTACAAGGGATCACACATGGGATTAAAAACACTGGTAAGACGGAGTCACCATTCCAACAGAAGGGACCGAGCATACAGAAGTCCCAGATGAGAGTGGCTGACAGGAGCCAGGATAAGCAGCAGCTGCAATTCGTGGTGTGTTTGTTCAAAGCGTGGCTGCTCACAGCAGTCCTGCCCTCCTTAGCTTTGCCCCGTGTGTGTTTATGGATGTTTTGTTGCGCACAGCATTGGCCGCGCGAGGTCTGTCTTCCAGACGGCTGCAGACTTAAATGAGCAGTCTCGGCGATAGAGATGATTATTTTTACTGTCTTCCTGGGTGCTTCAAGTAATTTATACGGTTCCATATGCTCCTCACTAGCTTCCTTCCCTCTCCAGGTCGGTAATAAAGCTCCCATCGTCAGCCTGTGCATGAATCTCTGGTTTCTGTTCCTCGTAAGGATGTGCGCTGTTTGGAATTACTTCGTTTTAACTGTTTTAAGAGTTTGCTCATGGTTTTACCTCAGTCCTACAGCAAGCTAATATTCAATCAGGCTTGCCTTGTCAAGGGAAATTTTGCATCCAAATATCTCTCAGCAACAGCGATCCTCTTTCCTGGCTTGTTGTGACATACGCTTTTATAATGACAGAGCAGCTCCCAAAAGAGAATAATTCACATCAGTCAGCCTTTTCTTGTTGTCAAATTTCGTCCTGAAGTGCTTTGAGGATCGTGTCTGCTGCGTTTTTACATCTGGCACAAGACTGCTGTGCCACCGCCAATGCAGCCTGCGTGTTTTAAAGGTGAGGAGCTGGCAGTGCCACGCTCTTGCTATAGGGAGCTCTTCTGACATTGTCCTCAGAGCAGAAATAAAGACCAAGAGAAGGCGGTAGCAATGAGTGGAACAGAAGATATGAGACTTGGTCACTCATACCCAGCTCTGGAAGCAAACAGCTGTCAGAAACAGGTGAAATAAAGCTTGCGGTAAAAGAAAGTGTGCCTGCAATTTATCAAAAGGAAGGGGAAGGCAGCAGGGGCCTTTCTACACAAACTTCTAGCAGGAAACTTCAAGCTGATATTTTAGCCCTGACGTTTTTGCTGGCATATGTTGAGAAACAGCAGCACTGTCACCTCCTCTGATACATCACACTGAAACAGCAGCCCTGCCATGAGCCTCTAGTTAAAACCATCTGAGGGTAAGATTAGCTAAGCCTACTCATTATCAGTCCTCAAGTACTGCCCCCAGGAGCTGGGGGCAGGTGTAGAGGGCATTATTTTTTTTGGCTCTGCCATCCTCCTCGCCCAAAGTGTGGGATCCCACCAGCAGCTGAACGTTTTGACCTTCTCCAGCTGTCTGGCTCTGTCCATCCATTAGTGGCAGTCTTACAATTTGGATGTGTCTGCCTTGGAGCATGGCTCGGCACTTACTACTCCAGGTAATTTATCTGAATTTTTAATTTTCTGCCTGAATTAAGGGGTAAGGTCCATTAGCCAGTGCACTGCTCTGTGCTGCAGAGGCTGGAGCAGCCCAGCACCACCTGTGCGTGCACGGTGCTGTCAGCTGCTTTGGCACAGTCTGTCCGTCCTGCTGTCTGTCAGCCCTGCTGTAACAGAAACCCAAGTGTCTCAGCTGTCTTTTTAATCTGCAGTAATCCCGTTCCTTCTCAAGTCTGCACTTTCGGTGTGTCACATTTCAGCGTGCCTTGCCTCGCCCTCTATCCTCCGGCTTTTATATGTCAGAAATCCGAGCTCTGTTCAGGCAGAGGAGATGGCGTTCAGCCCCCTCTCCCACTGGGCTGCAGCAGTCACTTAGCTTGATTGAAGAAAAAAAGGCAGGCTAGCAGCTCTCCCTGGGTCAGAGTTATTAATTTGTGCTTGATGTGCTCGTCTAGGTGGCCTTCGCCTCATGAAACGAGACTTGTCCTTACATTGGAGAAGTCAGATTTATTTTCTAGTAGCGATACATATATACTACAGTGCAAAAAAATCTGTTTTCATGACATTTCAGCTCTCAAAAAAAAATAAAAATGGAGAGAGGGAATGTAAAGCTTCGTTGGCCTTGAATTTCCTCTCCTCTTCTGGGGATTTGCGTCAGAGCCTGATCTTTTGGGTTAAAATGTAGCCTCCGATCGCAGAGTGATAAGAGAAAAATGGAGGAAAAGAGCTCGTTGCGACTAGTACCAGGAAGAGTGATGGTAATTTATTGAGAAGATGGTTTTAAAATATTCCTTTCTAATGAGAAAGTAGATATGTTCTCTCTCTGCTTGGGCAGTGCAAGCCACAGATGACTGATGCTAAACTTGCCTCCCCGCTGGTGTTTGCTCAAATTAAGATGACTTGAGGATCAAAGGAGATCTAAGTTCCTTCCTGGAAGGATGCTCTCTTGATAAACATATAAATCCTGCCCTGCCTGAGAGCGAGTTAGGGACACGTATTGGAAATAAGTAAAGTGCTTGGATTTTGACTGACAATAAAATAATTACCTCAAACTGCAAGCAATTGGTGTTTTGCAAAAATGCTGTGTATCAGCATTAATCACCAAGAGGGGTCGATACGGTGAGAATTACTGGAGGCTTTTGCTTCCTTTTATTTTTTTTTTGCCTTGTGTTTGAATAACTCTAATCATAGCCTCATCCAAGCCTGGGATGTAATAAAGGGTTTCAGCAGAGCTGTTCCCAATAACCTATCATTTCTTTTAATATACTGGCAATGCCATCAGTGCCTGAGGATTTATTAATGTGAAGCGAGCCCAGGAGCTCTCCCAATTTTCTCCATTTTGTTCCTTTTCTAGGCTGCTTCCCCCACACCTCCCCTGCTTCCCACTGACTGCACAGGCCAGTTTTGCAGTTTTGCATGCCTGGGGTCGTGATGTTTTTTCTGTGGTGTGCTCAGGGATGGATCTAATGCCCATGGGGGATCTCAGAGGGCTCTGGGTCACCTCCCTCTCCCCACACCACC
Organism: Aythya marila; assembly: GCF_965140915.1. Lineage (NCBI taxonomy): Eukaryota > Metazoa > Chordata > Aves > Anseriformes > Anatidae > Aythya > Aythya marila. The sequence goes on along the minus strand of NC_139046.1, from coordinate 4,944,739 downwards.
CGTATGGCCTGGCAGGTGACAGCCTGCCAGGAAAATACCTTCCTCTTGGGTATTTCTTCTATCTGGAAAACGTGGCTAAATGTAGTTTCTTTTTATTTTTTTGGCTGTAGGGAGTGTTATGTAGAGGATTGAGTGAAAGGAGAGCCTTGATGAAGAGATGTGCTCTCCTGTAGCTGGAACACATTTCTGGGGATGCTATTTATGAGGGGTGGGTTTCACTTGGTTGTAAATAATATGTTGCTGATTTAGGAGATGTTCTGGGGCTTAGCAGGCAGGAATAAAGTCCTCCAATAGGTATCTGCTGCCTAAAGCTGGCGTCCCCAGACCTGAATCACCTGCTTCAGGGAACGCACGCTTCAGTGGTGCTAACTGACAGCAGCAATGAGTAGTTATTAAGCACTGAGTAGTCACTAATGTGTGGGCTCTGAAGATGGATATGAGGGTTTAAAAAGCCAGTGGAACTCATAATTCTTCATGTATTCTGAATCTGCTTCAAGGCATCCGTTACGGCACTCGCTCTCCTATCCCATTCTGAAGACAGCAACACTGGGACAGAGAAAAACCGTGTCATGGGCTCAGTATTTCTGTGCACGACCTTGTGGTTCTGCAGGCAGTTAACGAGGGAGATTTACAAATGAGGCACAGATGCTCCAGAGCCTGTCTGGAACCTGGTTTGCTCCTCACAACCTGATGGTCATTTGCCTTTTCTTTCCCTTCTGTGCTTTGTGGTGCTTAAACCCAGGCTCTGCTAACGGGGTCCTCAAGGGCTGGAGCTTTCCAGGCCCTGGGTAGCGATGCAGAGCTTCTCTCCTGGGTCACCTTGAGCTTGGGATGGGTGGGTGTGAACACTCAAAGTAAATATCCCTGCTGAATCATGGAAGAAAACAGGATTTATTTATGCCTGGGTGAGGAGGAAAGCCTAGAGAACGTTTCCAAAACAGATCCTTGAGAAACTTTTAGGGACAGTCAAGTTCCAGGGGTGGGGGGAATTTAAGCTGAGAGTTATTTTTATTGTTAGTCCTATCACTGTAACAGGGAGTTGGGATGGTCATCTGGAGGCTGGGTTGGCAGGGAGTAGAAATTAAAGCAAATCCTCTGCTCCAGATCCTCCTGAGAGAGAACCCTGGCCTGGGGGATGGGGGGGGGGAGGGAAAGGAGCAGAGGGCAGAATAACAGCCATCATTCTGACCATAAATAATCTGTGCCATTCTACCCATCTAGACGGCGATATAGTAAAGCTGGAAAAAGTACATAGAAGAAGAACCAAAAGGCAACCAAAAGGATAGCCTGCTCTCCTCTGCTTAATTTCAGAAAGAAGCAGTACCACTTCTTTCTTATGTGACCTTGAGCAAATCCCTTACTTCTCCTTTTCCTGAGTCCTGGCATCCATAAACAGGCTGGTATCAGTGCTTCTCTGTGGTTTGTTCATTCAGGTTCTTTAGAGCAGATACTGTCTCTCTTTATGAGTTTATAGAGCATTTATTACATGAATATAGTATCTCAGGTGGGCATTCAGCACTTACAACGATAGGAATAATTCACCAGAAATTCCTTTGTTTTCTCTCTGTATTATTTTTGGCTGATAAACAAAAATATTGATAGCTGCTGAGACAAAAGTGTGTACTGAAGCTGGCTGAAGAGGCAATGTGATCAGCAGTAAATGGCCACAGGCTGGAGAGTGAGCCAGGGAGGTGTCCCTGTGAGTTTGCCCTGCTTTTGTGCTGTCTGGTGAGCGTTCAGGGATGGGTTATGTCATGAAGCTGATCCAGTACAGCCGCTCTTATGTGCTTTTCCTTCGGCACAAGCTTTGCCCTGAAGCCCTTAGCCTTGTTCCAAGGACAGAAACCCCAGCAACCAGCTGGTTTTGCTCGCTGCAGGGAGATGTGACTCAGTAACCCAAGGCACCTCCCTAGGCTCTTGTTGTGCAGTGTCTTTCAGGTTCACAGAGCTCCACATAAAGCATTGTTATTCGGAAATCAGAGGCGTGAGCCTGTTGATAATTTAGCTCAGGGGCCAGACGTGCAGCAGAGTACAGACATCAGTGCGAGTTCATGTTGTCCCCTTCCCTTGCTGAGGACTCATTTTTGTATTTGGCTGCTCTGCCTGCAGCGCTTGTGACTGTCGGACTGAACTAATTCCCCTTGCAGCACAGCCAGGATCATAACTTGAGTCCTCAAAGCAGAAAAGATTGTGCACTAGCACAGAAAGTAGTGGCCTTTCCAGCAAGGCACCAGGTAGGCTTTCTCTTCTCTGTTTCACAGTCTCATTCTCTGTCATGGATATTTGGATGGAAATTTTCTTGTATGCATAAAATGCCTGTGGGTTCCCATAGCTGCCTAGGTTGTGGGTCCAAAAGCTTGTCCTGTGACGTGTGGTCTGTCAGCTCTTGGCTTTAGTGGATCTGTTTGTTATCTCTTAGACAATGGCTTTTTCAGTAAATTTCTCAGTAAATGTACAGATTTATAAATCGGGATGTTGTGATGAACTGGTTTGAGTCAACAGTTCAGCTGGTCTGTCGATCAAACCTCTAACTGGGTTTGATCAGTAATTGCCTGAATCTGTCAAGCAATTCACAGCATTACAGGACAAGGCCAGTAATTTATCTTTCATGTGTAGAATTACATTTCAGAAGTGCTCAGTGGTTTTACTCTTTCTGTACCTACAAAGATTTGCAGATTTTAGGTGATCCAGAGAGGTTTTGCTCATGCTGTGGAAAAGGAAATCTTTCCCCAAGAAATTCCCCGTGCATATTGTTTGCTGTTTTAAATGAAGAAAAAAAAAAAAAAAAAAAAAAAAAAAGAAAAAGAAAATGCAGTCCAGAGCTCTCCTGACCAAGGGGCTGTGATACTTACAAAACAGCCAGAAGAAAATTCTGGCTCCTAACCTGTTTTTTTTGGATTTGTGTATTTCTGAAATGTGCTGTTGGATAATAATTTCCTTCTGAGGGAAGGCTATTAGCATTGACTTTGAGATTAGAGCTTGCTCACTGACTTACTTGCAGGATTTTGCGAGACTTTTTGGAAGATAAGCGAGCAGCCCCCTGCTTGAAGCCTGATGAAATGCCTGTGTCTTTCTCCAGGCTGATTACTTTTAGCATGTAATGTGGAGATTTATCTGCACACCGGGAGACACAGACTCCTGGCAAAAGTCTTTTAATATTTCGTTGTGCCTTTCCCTGCTGCTGTTTCTTGTCTTTTTTGACCTTTGTTTCCTCCTCTCCCCTTGGTGGGTGTTGCTGTGCCCTAACAGCCTTCCAGCCCAGAGGTGAGAGTTGCCTGCAGTGAGTTCAGACAAAGATCTCCGTGCCTGGTTGGGGAATGAGTTGAGTCTCTGCGTGTGATGGAGCACATGAGCCGGACACATCCCATCATCTGACAAGGACCTGGTGGTCTCAGGAGGAGTGTGTGCCCCACAGCTAGGAGGGAAGCCCCCTTTGAGCTCTGCCCCTCTTCACGTCTCACCTGGTGAGCACGAAGCACTGGATCAGCACGGGCCGAATGAGACCTGCCTGCTGCAGGGGGCTACAGAGGAGGAGAGAGCCTTGATCAGACCCTGATACACCATCAGGTGAACAGCAAACTTTGTTCCACTTCATGTTGAGCTGCACAGAGTGGCCATCAGTGTTTGGACAATAGCCATTTGCTGCTGCTTTGAAAGCAGATTAAGTTGTGAGCTTTATCCAGATAATTTCATGAAGGTTCTCACATGTCAAATCGCTTCCTTGGTATTTGAACAGATGATGGCAGCAAAATCAGGAGTTATTCAGGAATGTTCATTTTCCAAAATGTCTTCTTAGAGCCTCATCTTGTTGCTGTCCTCATCAGAGAGTGGTCTCTGACCAGCTCCAATCAGGGTAATGCCCTTTCAGTGTAAGTAAATTGTTAGAGATTATCTTAATCTGCTTGGAGAAACACCAGATCCATTCATTTCTGAGCAGAAAGATTGGGGCAGAAAATGCCATAAAGCATCCTCTGACAACTCTGACTTTGTGTTGAGGCATTTTGAAGACCAAGGACACAACCATCAATGTAAACAGCACAGGAGCGTCCTATCCTGTTCGCTGTATCCCTGTCCTCCTGGGCAGATTTCTCTTCTGAAAGGCTGGCATGGGTAAGACCAGGGGAGCTGGTGTGCTCTGCAGATAGCATTGCTCTTAAAATTGCATCTCTTTTTGTTATGAAACACATCTTGATGCTCTGAGAGATGTTTTCTGGGGAGCTGGGTGGGTTTGCCACCATTCAGGCTGGGCTCTCCAGAGGGAGCACCAGTGACTGTGTGCCACAGCAGCAAACCCCAAGGAGACTGGAGTCACCCAGACTTTTATCTAACCTCTCAGCTGGGCAGGAACGGTGCTCTGTGCCATTACTGAAATAAGTGGAAAATGCAGATAACAGACAATCTGAGGATGAATTAACCCTTTCACTTGTAGGAGCATGCAGAGCTGGCTGGGAGGTGATGATAAGTTTTCAAGGTTCATCAGGTGATGAACCTTGCAAACTTCAACAGGATTTTGGGACATATATTTCTCCGCAGAGCTTCATGCTTAACTGGCTAAAGGTGCGAGGCCAGAAGGATGTGGAGGTAGGGCTGGTGCTTGGTCTGGAGTTTATTGTCTCCAACCAGGGCACCTCTGTGTGCTATAGGTGCAATCTGGGGGGGAACCAGGAGGTGCAGGCCCTGTTCCACTGTCCTCCACAGTGCTGAGGCCTGCCAGAAGGGCCTTCCACCATCAGCCCCCTGGAACCAGGCCTGCATGTTTGGAGGTTGAATTTGGCCTCGTGCTGGTTCAAAACACCAAATAAAAAAAAGCTGCAGCCTCCCAAGGTGTATACCTTGAAGTCGCCAGTGCAGCCAGAAATGAAAATTGCTCCTTTCCCTCAATGCACTCTCTTTCAGAGAATTTTTAGTGTGAACATATTTGAGATCAGACATCTCCCCACCATGAAAAGAGAGCTGCCTTCTCCAGCTTTATCTACCAAATATATTTGGGGCTCCTTCATTTGGATAACCTGTCATCAAGGCTGTCACGTTCTGCCTCCCAGCAGAGTTTTCATCTGTCAGGCTGGCTTTATCGTCAGCCGGCACAGGCTGAGTGAAACCATTTTGGTGATTGTCATCGTGTGTGTGAGTCATTATTACAGAGCAATACCCACTGACTTTGAGCACTCGTTGCCTCGCGTGGCCCAACTTGCAATAAGAAGCTTTGCTATTAGCTGGATGGGAATTGTCATCTAGGTAATTTTGTTATGACAGTAAAAAAGGGCTTTGGGTGAGACTGGCAGAGCTCAGCACTGGTCTGAACCTCTTGGTGTTGAAATAGAAATTCCTCTTCTCAGCTGGAACAGGATTACGGCTGTGCTCAAGATATTTGCAGATTTTGGCCCTGCTTTCTCCATTGGCCTTGGGTCTTCCTGCCTCCTTTTGGCTGTAGATATCCAAATCCTGTATTTGGATCCATCAGGTCTGCACTCCCAGTCAGTAGATGAAGATATCAGTGCTTGCCTATGTTAGAGAACTGTTGTGAGTGCAATTAATAGAGCTGCAAAGCTGAAAAGTGGTGGAAGAGCTAAATACCATAACGTAATGAGACCTCATTCACAGTAAATGGTATGAAAAATGATTTCTTGCAAAGAACAATGACTTGCTATGGCTTCTTAGTTTAATTGTAGATGCTTGATTCTAATTTGTTGTTTGTCTTTTCCATGTTAATGAAGTTTTAGACATAATTACTGTGCTGATGGCAAGTGCGTTATCATTTTCTAAACGAGGTTTCCAGGCTTGTTCTGGTCAGTGCTATAGCAGATGTTGCCACAGTCAGGAAGATGATCCCCAAGCCCCATTCACAGGCATATTGCAGACAGTTTAGAAACATAGGATCAGAAAATCATCTAGGCTGGGAAAGACCTTCAAGATCACCAAGTATGACCATCAGCATGACCTACTGAGTCCCATCACTAAGCCCTGTCCCTCAGTGCCACCACCTCACATCTCTTAAATACCTGCAGGGAAGGGGACTCCTCCACTTCCCTGGACAGCCTGTCCCAGTGCTTGACCACCCTCTCCATGAAGAAATTATTTCTAATACCCAATCTAAACTTCCCCTGGCACAACTTGAGACTGTTTCCTCATTTTGCTTGATCAAGGCTAGGTTTGACTCCCACTGGTGGGGATGGGAAAGTTTCATCATTTCTGGGCTTCTCTCTGTGGGGTGGCAAAAGGCAATTTTGCCACACCACTGAGAAGCTTTGGTGTGATGAGAGGGAGGGGTCCCAGCTCACTGACCTGAGATGCTGGTGACCACCTCACTTCTCTGTGTTGGGCAGCCATCCCATCCCATTCTCCTCTGCTGGCAAGCTCCATCTCAGAGCTACTTTGAGGTGTGGTCAACGCAATGAAGAGAGCCTTGTTGCTCTGGGAATGAGAAGCCTTTCATTTTCTGGTCTTGAGTGTCCATGGTCCCTTTGTCCCTGGAGCAACAATTTAGCTTTACCTTTCTCCATACCTCTTCTTCCTGTCCTGGTGCTTGCAGGATGTACTTACAGAAGTCAGTGCTGTTCTGTGCTGTTCCTTTTCTTTCTTTTTTTTTAAAAATTTTATTTTATTTTATTTTATTTTTTTTTAATGGCTGAATAAGCCAAGCTGCTTGTTTTTTTTACTTGTAAGAGAGTTTCTGCTTCTGCATCCTAGCACTGAGACTGTCTGAGCCTGTTACAGACATCTGTACGTGGCTGTTCATTGCCCATTAGGGAATGTGGATGCAACTCTCAGAAATACCATGGGAAACCTGCAACAAGGAGATGCTTTACAAATATCATCAGGGTTCAGCACATCGCATGGGCCAGAGGCACGTGCTCACTTCCAGGACAGATATTCCAGTGCAGAGTGTGAGGGTATGATCCTCAATGTCAGGATATATCATGAATTAGAGATTTATTTCCCTCCAACCTCCACAAATGGGGCAAACCTTCACTCCTTTCCATACTCTCAGCTCCTGCTTTTTGGAGAGCAAGCTGAGGGCCCAGGAGATGGCACACAATTTGTCTGAAGCAGGATAAATCTGCTCTCAGTTATCCCAACCCAGGCTTGTTTCACAGGCAGCCTGTGAAACACGGCAGGCCTGACAAGGTGTGAGGGCTGCCAGAGCATTAACTGCAGGCAGTTAATAGGTAATAAGGTAATAGGACACCTCATTTGTGGTGTTGCAGCAATTGCAGTTGGCTCAGAAGTGGGCTTAGAAATTGTGACTGTACCTAAGGCTTGTTCCTTTTCCTGCTTTCCTGGGATGATGTCTGATCTTCCCTTTCATGCACCTAATTTCAGAATGGTCACATCCCTCAGCACCTCTGTGGACTTTACCACTGAGGAGACCTGTCCCATGGCCAGCCCAGCTTGGAGAAGAACAGGGCAAGGTCTTCTGCTCTTGTGCTCCTTGGCAGCCTGGTAGGACCTCACCGCAGGAGTGTTTGGTGACAGTCAGAGTCACCATGTCCCCACAGCCCTGTGAGTTGTCTCCCTTTACTGCTGTGTCCTCTCGGGACAGTTTTGAGTTTGCAGTCACCAGAAGCACACCACGAGCAGGAGCCCTGGCCGAGGGGTGCTGCATGCTTTTCCCTTGCGCCCTCAGCTCATGCTGGCCCGAGAAGCAGCAGGGAGGTGCAACAGCTCCGTGCTGCAGGGTGGTGTTTTAGACATGACACTGCCTAGGTTTGCTTGTTCTGTGCTATAATTTACTTTGAAAAATTGCTTGAAAACGTAATACTGACATGTGGCGTTGCTAGATATTTCATCTCGGTGGCGATTAGCGACAGCAAAGCTGAAGGCTTTGGCACCATCTCTGCATATCAGAAGGCTGCTGAGCATGGCGTTCCTTTTTGTTAGGGCTTGAGATGCTCCTTTGTGTTGTTTATGATTTGGATCAGAAGTTTTAAAATTTTTGTACAGTTGTAGCACTACATTATTTTTTTTTCTCTCTTTTGCACCTTGTGATTCTCCTGTCGCATTCAAAGAGAAATCGTTTGAAGAGATTAAGTGATTGCTGAGTCTCTGCAGATATGAGTTGCCCATCAAGACTCCAAGCAAAAAGTAATTTAAAAAGTCAGCCTTTATTTGACTCGATTATTCATTTGTCCCCTTTTCAATGACTTGTGAATTTTACCGTAAGTGGAGATGGATATTGACCATTTGGGACTGAATATATAAGGTATATATAAGACCATATACATATGGTCTTCAGCCAGGGTCATGTTGACCTTAGTGGACAGCAGGTAAGGCCCTATGTGCATTAAATGAAGCAGTGTCTTTTCGTGGACCCTTCATTTCACCAGGTAGGAAGTTCGTGCACAGATTGATGAGTAGCAGCTGCATGTCACCTCCTCTCTGCAGCTGGGCTTCTCCTGGTGCCACGCACAATTCTTAGGTTACTGCAGGTATCACTGGACACCACAGGCAAACACCTGGACAGGGCACATCCCCTGGTAGAAATGATGCAGCTCTGCTGAAGTTAGTGGAGTTTCACCACATAGGAGAAGGCTGAGTGTGGTCTGTTATCCCCCCCCCGGAGCAGGAGTGAGGACAGGTTCCATTTCTGTATTAAGCACTGTCACAGATAACATGAGCAGAGCCACTTTCTGAGCAGCAGAGCTCTTCTCTCTTCGGTCCTATATTTATAAGAAAATTTGCTTCTCCCTGCAAGCATTTGTTAAAAACTTCCCTGCACGTTCTGCATTCAAGAGTAAGCACTACCGTGTTCTGTCTGAGTGCATGCTAATGAGAGCAGGGAAAGGTCAATACATTTGTTTTTCCTTAGCACCTGAGATACTTTGATACTCAAACTAATGGCCTCCTAAAGAGCATTTGTTTCTGAATAACACTGTCTTACTGTGATTTATGTGGTAGATTTATTTGTGTTGTATTAGCTTCCAAACCCTAAAACATCCCACACCAAGACGGCGATATTACAGTAAAGGCCATTAAAATATGTAGGAAGAGGAGTCTGACACAAGCAAGAGAAACAGAAAAGACAAACTCAACATTATCTGGTATGCCTGTAATATTCCCGTGGTAAGGATGGGAAATGGAGTAGCAGAGATTAATTTACTTGCCTGCGGTTATACAAGAAGTCAATTGCGAGGCTATCGAACCGGTGTCCAAGCCAGGAACCTTAAGCCCCTTTTTGGCTATTTGCAGCCCAGGAGCGTTGCATCGCGGTGAGAATCAGTTTGGTTCTCGATGCACAAAGAATTTGCAATCAGATTTTGTTGTTGTTGTTAGCAAATGTTGGCAAATACATCTTCCTCTTGTGACTAGCACTGCTCACTGCTCGGTCTGCTGATGTTCCGTAGTATTTGCATGAACATGAGTCTCTGAGATAATCAGATTTTATTTCGAGCATCTAATCGATGCTCAGGGCTTTGTGGTTTAATTACTAGAATAATTGTTTGCTGAAAACAGGGTTCGATATCTATTTTTTCCTTTGAAAGTCAACTCCATCATTTTTATTTCCAGCCATTTAGTACTTTATTGATCTTTATGTCATTTCATGACAAGCGCTGCATCTTTCCAGCCAAAATAAGAAAAATACATCCTCTGTCTTAAATACAAAAATGGAAAGTACCCCATTTCAGTATTGCTTGCTGCGGGCAGATCACTCATACAGCGTCCCCAGGAAAAATGATTTTGAAAAGTACATTGGCTCTAAAAGGAAGGAAAAAAAAAAACAAGCCAAGATTTTTTTTCGGGACCTGGTGAGTATGAGACTTAAACTGAGGTACAGAGAAATTTTGTTGTTTAACTGCTCATCCTTTAAGATAGATAAGGACGTGTGAGGAAGACATGGGAGTTTATGTGGCTTGCATTTTGAGAAGGCTGAAGTGAACGGGTGGAATGAGGAGCAGCATGGCCAAAAGACCTCTCCTCTCCGTAGACAGGAGGAACACGTGGCCTCAGCTGGAGGTTTTGAAGGTACTCAGCCCAATAACAGTGCCTGTTCTGCTGCTGTCCCGCAGTAGCAGAGGGATGCTGTGAGAGCAGAGGGAAGATGCGTGGGGCTCTCTCCAGCTGCAGCATCTCTGGCTTTTTCGCTCCCCCCATCACAGCCACCTGACATTCAGTTTTACTTTGCAAAAACAGACTGTTGCATGGGAACTGTGAAAGTTACCTTGGTCAATTCAAAGTTTGCCTGGCAGAAGTTTATTTTTTTTTCCAGAAAAAAATAAATGATAACTGTTGATTTGACTCTTTGATTGTCTGCCTTTCAAGTCTTTTTAAATCGGGCATGGAGAGAAATGCATTCATCAAATTTCCCATCAAGTAGAAATAGTTTTTCTTCCGGAATTAAAAATATGCTGCCTCCCAGCAAAATGCCATTTTCTGTATTATTTATTTGTGCTAGTAAGTAAATTGGTCTTTGTGTTTCCTAAGGAAAAGGAGCTGGTGCAGTCTTGTGCCATTAAGTTGTCAGAGCTGAGCAGACGAAGCACGGAGCATTTTTGCAAAATTGTTCTCTGTAGCCTCATTTAGCAGAAAGTTTTACCTGAAAGAGATGAAGTCTGTAAGGTAATAGGACAGATTGCCTGGTGTCTCCAGACTGATTTAAAGCAATCAATCTTTTCTTTATTTTTATACTTCCTGCACAGGAACGAGGTGCGGAGCTTGGGGTTTGTGTGTGCCTCTGGGTATGTCAGGGAGGGAGGAGGAGAGCTCCCTACAGCAAGCTGCTGGCTCTGGCGCATGCCACGGAGGTGTTGCAGGTTCTTTAGAGGACTGTAACATCCCATTTCTCACCGCAGATGAGCCAGCTATTTTGCCAGGGTGGTAGCAAAGTCTTAAGGTTAAGGACAAGGTTTGCTCCTTCTCCCCACCACCCGTTCTTAGCCCTGGCTGGGAGCAACACCAAACCCCAGCCATTTGGTGATGAGGAAGAGCAGGGTGATGAGCAGACCTGGAACAGGTGAATACATTTGTTTTAGAGAAAAAAGTGCTGGTAGAGTTGTGCTGAGCTGCTTCGGCTGCAGGGCGCAGTGAATTCCTCCCCTGCAGTGACGCACACCGGTACATATTTAAAATGCCCACGTCCTTGCAAACACGCCAAGCTGGTCGTTTTGTTCTCTACAGCATCTGCTGCAGTGGGGGTCTTGTTCTGAGATGTCTTACCTGGGTTGTGAGCTGATAAAAAAGAGCTGGGTGAGGGAGGGAGGCCCGCGCTCTGTCTTCAGACAGAGGTGAAAGCAATTACCGGGAGCTGTTGGAGCAAAATTGTTTCATGCCCTGACAGAATACAAGTGGCTGATATTTTCTGATGTCTCAGAATTAAACTTTGTGCAGGTCTCCCAGCCTGTTGCATCTGAGGAGGTACAGATGTAATTGTCAGGTCCGAATTTTGTTGTAAGCCATGCAGGCGTTCCTCAGGCCTTTTCGCTGCCCTTTGGGGCACATGTAGGAACTCGAGTGCCACATTTTCAGGACTGGTCTCTGTGGTCACGATGGAAAATCGTTGAAAGAGAAGGTGCTGGATGTGCAGATCAGAATCACCACGCAGTTCTGGGATGAAAATGTAAACTCTGGATCTGAAAACGCAGCGAGGTGTGCCGGGCAGAGGGATAATGTGCTGCTTTGTCGTGGAAAAACAGAGTCGCTTTAGATGATTAAAAAAAGGAGTATGAATAAAACAAGCTGATAAAATGGAAGCTAAAGTGACAAGATAAAATAGCAGGGCCTGCAAGAGAGGAAGGGAGAGCTGGAACTGGTGGTGTGAGGGCACAAATTATTGATCGCAGTCATCACCAGAAGGTGCAGTTTTTGCATTTTCTTATCTGGAGAGGGGAGGGAATGAATGAATGAACAGCATCATTAAGCAGCCTTATCATTGCGTTGGAGTGGATAATTAGGCAGCGAGGATTACTACAAGTTGACAAAGCATGCAGCCCGGAGGCCTTGTGCTCCTGATTTCTGCGGGCAGCGGTGAGGGAAGCAGAAAAAGGCTCTGGTGAGGTCTGGCAGTGTGTTACAGTGGGTGGAAACCCAGAGCCTGGCCCTGGCACCCTGCAGCCTTCGGGTCTGAGGTTCAGAAGGCCTGACCAACAGAGAAGAACATATTTGAAGGTGAGCAGTCCTCTGAATAGCAGCAAGAAGTGAGTTTGTGAACAAAGGCCACCCATAAGATTGAGGGAAGGAGAGCCCAGCTATTAGCTGTACCGATGGACCCACTTTTTTCCATGGTGGGAAAGCCACAGGAGTCACTGCAGAGGACGCGTTTTGTGTGTTTTTCCCAGATCTCCCATCTCCTTTTGGACATCCTCTCTCCTTTTGGGTTGGAACAAGTTATGTGGAACAAGGCCCCTTCTTGCAGGGCTCTGCTCTGCAGGGCTGTCAGGTGAGGGTGCTCAGAGATCCCAGGGCACAGCACCGCCAGGTCAGGCTCTTCCCTGGGAGGAAAGCATCAGGCTGTGGTTGAGACTTGCAGTGAATATGTTCTGTCATACTAAACCAATTTTATTTTTTTTCAGTCAGAAGTGACAAATACTGGATTTTTGCTTGAAGTGAATCATGCAAATTCTTCGCTGCTGGAGGACCTTTGCAGCTGAACTTGCAAGCAGCTTCCAGACCTCTCCCTCTATGATGCTTTGTTGTAAATTATATCTGATCACACTCTTTATATATTTATATTTTATATTTATATTTATTTATATGAGTAGTTTGGTTAAGCTCACTAATACACTGCTTACAGGGGAGGCAAAGCTGTGGGATGCAGAGGGAAGTTGAGGGACGGTAACGCACACTCAGAAATATCCTGAAGGTGAATAATCTGTAGTCTTAAACTGCTCGTTTTTTCCTCTGAAACCACAGCTTAAATCAGTGGGAGGAAGCCCCGGAGGTGCAGGTGAGGCACAAGGAGCTGCAGCCCCCTCCAGGGAGTCAAGACAGGGGATGAGGTGGGAAGAGGTGCTAGTAGCTGATGGGTGAGGTGTGGTGCATTTACCTGAGATGTCCTGCTGCAGGCCACTTGCTGAAGGATGGCTAGAAGATGTGTACTAGAGCAGAGAAACTCACCCCGGGCCACCTGGACCTTTGGGTTTCTGATGCAGAAACCAGAGCCATCTCCTGCAAGGGCTGGTTTGGATTTGTAGCATCTTAAAGTCCAGGGGTGAAAGGAGTTGTTGGACCTCATTTAGTGAGCATAACTTCCCTGCTGTTGGCACCGTGGCTTCTTAATAGCTGTCTGCAGGCTTTTGAGGGGTAAAAATGAATAAAAATAGCCCCGTGCAACTGTTTGAACTCATCCCAGGCTGCTCTGATGCCAGTTCCAGACGTGCTCTGTGTTTGGCACAGGCATTTCACCCCCTGTGCAGCTCACTGCTCAGACTTTTTTTTTTTACTCAGATTACCTTTGTCGGTGATCTGAAGCTGTACGTTATTTAAAATTCATTCACAGAGATGCAGACATTATATAAATCACTGAGAAAAGGTCAGATTATGCATGTCGTTTTCAGAAGGGCTCCACACTGGTCTAATTCAACTCCCTGTGAAACCCAGGGCTCAAAATTCAGCTGAGACAGTTTGTACTGATCATGATCCTTAAAATGCCACGGGATAGGGCTGGCACTGCAGGCCCATGTTAGTAATTTCACACCCTGAGGCTGTTGCCATTTGTTCAGGACATTCAGTGTCTGGGGAAGGAAAAAAAAAAAGGGGGGGTGATGAAAAACACATGGAATGGAGTATTGTTACTGATTATTTGCCTGGCCTCATTGGCAAGTCTCTTGGTGTTCTTGGAGAGTGTTTTGTTTCTCTGAGATGATGCCATCCGCAGTGTTCCTCTTCCAAGGCTAAGTTCAGAATATTAATTATGTATAATTATCCCTAATGAGAGGCTGCAGTCCAGATTTAACTGATGGTAGCCATTTAGCATAGATATCAAGCCTAACTTGAAAAAGCGCCTTATTTCCTCCCCACACTTAGCGTCCTCATGTATGGGAATAATTGGAACAAAAAGTGCTCGGTTTTAATGGCACCGTGCTTTGTCATTTCCTCAAAGGTGTTAAAACAATTCTGTGCTTTGGTAGCGCTGCGAGTGTTTGTAACGTGCTCAATGTAATGCTCACTGACTTGTCACAAGATCCAGCCAGCCAGCCCGGTGCTTTAGGCTGATTCCCGAAGGCATCTGACACGTGCTCTACCCTGCTGAAAAGGAGGTTGGTTTTAATAATAAGCAATTGTATAAATAGCAAGTTTGGGTTCGTACCGTAGCATCCGTCAGTCCCAACAGATGTGCTGCTGTTGTTCTGTGGAGCAGAGGGAATGAAGCCAGAGCTTGCGTTTGGTGAAAGCAAGGAGTAGAGTGTCATTAGATCATCCCCTGGTGGAAATAGCAGCCCTACACGTGAACTGTCAGAAATACTCGGAGCTAATTGCTGCTTTAGAGGCTCTGTTGTTGTTCAGCTACGAGAAAGCAGGAGGGCTGCTGATGAGATCACGGATCTGACACAGTTACGGTGAAAGGCACAAAAACAGGCTTTGTGCTTAGCTTGAGCTGGGTCCGGGTGGGCATCGTGGCAGCTTTAGGTGGCTCTGTGCACACACCAAGGGTACACGTGTAGCTGTCCATACGTGTGCATGGAGGACATCAGCCAGGAGCTTCCGAACATGCGGTGCAGTTTTGAAGCTGTGGTTGTTGCTGTGTGCCTCTGAGTCACTGTCGCTGCTCCCAGGAGCCTGGAATACAGCACAACAGCATCGTTAAAAAAGGAGAGTCATCAGAAGGCTCTTTGGTAAGAGTTTTGGGATGGTTTCCTTTGGTTTGGGGTATTTGTGGCACCATGGGTTAGTCCATGCAAGTCAGGACAACTGGTAGGAAGAGTTGGTCAGATAAGTCCACTTGTCCTCTTCTAGTGCTGTGGGTGTCCAAGTATGTCTCCTTGGTAGTTTTTTTTTTTTTCCCTTAGTTACCTTCAGAGCTAGGTGACTTTGTGTGTATGCTCCTCTGCCTGTTTCACGCTTTTTTTTCACCTCTAGATAATTTAGGATCCTCTGGTTGGAAAGTGTCAAGCTACTGACAGTTAAAAAAGGGAGCGTTCAAATTCCTTCAAACTTGTTCGAATTCATGGTTTGGTTCAGTGGTGCTGATGTCTGGGCCGAGTCTTATTACTTCCTTACGGCTGTGCTGCTCAATATTGTGTCAGAGACATAAAAAGGTAATTTGCTGACGGCCTTGGAGCTGCACCCTCACAGCCGTGCTGTCACGGCAGAAGGATGGCTACCCTGAGTGGCACACCAACAGGCAGGCTCCAACGCTGCTAACAAAAGCTCTGAAGAGAGTTTCTGTAAGAAAGCAAGCTTGGAAATGGGTCTCCAGCCATAAACAGCGTGTGACGTTTGGGATCTGATGTACCCTGGGAGAAATAACCCTCAGAAAGACATTGGTGCAGCCGAGATCCCCCTTGTGCCTGTAGCAATGTCCTCCTGGAGCACCGAGGATCCTTCCTTAGGGCTTAAAGCACAGTTGCTGAGCCCTGATACCCTCAGCTCTTTGCTTGAAACAAGAGCTGGTATCTTAAATACTGAGCATTTGGCCTTCCGTGCTGTGCAGGCAAATGCAGAGCTGCTGCTGGAATCACTGCCAAGCGCCTGCAGTTCTCTGAGATCAGTTTAATATTTCATCCCCAAGTAGATGCCATTAAAGGCGTTTAATTCTCGGGTACCATATTTCACGGGTCTCAAACTGACTGTTAGAGCTGAAAGTCTCCGTGATGGCAGCACATTTTTTCCTTGATTTAGTAGCGTAGCACCTCCAGTGCTCTCCCAGTCCTCAGGTGTTACCTGGTGACTTCCCCAAGCAGGCAGTCGCTGCTTCCAGAAGAGGAAGGGAATAAAAAACAGGGAATAATACTTATTTTAGGCATTTCTACAGGCTTATGCCTAACAGAGAGAGCAATATCTACATAGAGCTGGCCAGTGAAGGGGCTGGCCATGCCATAAAGTGATGTCCTTATTAACCATCCCAGTGTGTGTATGGGAAGTACTGGTTGGAAACCCCCAACCTGAAATCCCGTTTCCTGGATCCCGATTCCTCTTTTAATCACTCCGAAGATGTGAACTGCACAGGCAGAAGCAAGCTTCTTGCCTGCCAACTCACATAAAGAGTTTCTCTTGTTGATTTGCTGCATTTGCTCTTTTTTATGAACAAAAGAGGAAATCTAATGAAAAATGTTATCAGCTTGTCAAGTTAATTAGTGTCTATTTCAATGCTTTCATTATCATTTGTTACTAATTAATATAAGTAACATGATTACAGCTTTTTTGTCTTATTTTTCAGTGAGAAGCTGGATGGAGAAGCTGAAAGATAAGGTAAGAGGCTCAATGTTTCTCTCAATGACTTTAAAAGCAAAGCCATTTTCACTTGCAGGAATAAATAAGCTCTTGCCAGCACAGTTCATTATCTCTACAAAGATGATTGAGAAGGGGCTTAACATTTTCTCTGGGAGACAATGAACCAGATGCTGCTGCTGCGTGTATTGGTGTAAATCCACAGCACATCCCTGATGAGTAGTAGCTAGGAGCAGGACAGGGGACAGGGGTGTTTGAGGGACCTCTCTGCACCAGAAAGTCACCTTCTCTTTGCACTACCCAAGTTACATTTTTTATTGCCCTCTAATTTGCCCCCATCCCTTTTCTTTAAGCCCAAGTCTTGGCTGTGCATTGCCGCTGGGTCTCCTGCCCTCATGCAGGAGGAGCTGCAAACTCCTGGAAGGACAAAAGTGAACACAGGAAGACTGAAAAGATACCAGCTCCTGATCTTTTCTCCCTGACATTACAGAGCGGTGGTACGTGGAATCAGGACTTGTACCAGGCACAGTCTCTGATAGATTTTCAGGCTCTGCTACCCTAGGGCAAATATTAACATTTTGAAATGGTTGTGAAACCTTCCAAATGCTATGTTGACGATGGCAAAGCAGTGAAGCTAGAAATGAGGTGACAGGAGTGTTTCTAGACAAGAACATTTTGTAATTCAGCAGGGCTTAGAAACTCTTGAATAGGACCAGAGTTAATATAGAAAAAAAACCAACAAACTCAAGGAATGATGACTCGATAGGAAACTTCAGCCCCTGAAAACACACGGCTAAGTTTGAGCAGATTGTCACCCAGCAAGCAAAGACCTCCAGTGTCACCCCCAAAAAATTTCAGCAGCACCAAGTCTGAAAAGAGAGCAGGGCTCTGGGCATCTGTTTCCAGGACTGGGGAGTGGAAGGGTTGAGGAGGGTTTCTGCCCAGCCCTTGTTGAGTTGGTTTTCTGCCTGCAATAGGAAGGAGGCATGTCTAGCACCATCTTTGCTCAAAGCAGAGCATCTTGGCCTGGGATTCAGCCAGAGCGAACGTTGAAAGGACAGAGAATGGTTTTCCTGGTGAAGGTAACAAGCAGACACCAAGACGGGGTGCATGCAGCCTGCATGCGCGTCACCCGCTCACTTCGGGCCTACATGGCCGGCACCACACAGGCTTGGGGACATCGGGCATCTTCTCACTGAAGCCAGAGCTTTCACTTCGTCCCTTTTGGCATCTTTTTGGTCACCTCTTTCCTTCCCCATGAGCTGGGTGCATGTTCCACTCACCAGAAGAGTTGTTCTGTAGGGCCTGAACCTTTTGCACTGTTGGTATAACCAGGGATCTGTTAGTGTCCTCTGACCAGAGAGATATCTCCCTCCTGTAGGGTACGGCAGACACCCGGAGGCAGATCTTTCACCTTGCTCATTTTCCTTAATCATGTTTTTCTCTTACAAAAGCCCAACAAAACCTACTCACATCACTCACAGATTAGCCTGCTCACCCCGATTCCTCATCTTCCTTGTTGAGAGGGGACGGTGTGGTCAGTGTGGGACCAGGAGCACGGGGCAGTGAGCTGATAAATATGTCCTGTCCCCTGAAAACGCTGTGCAAATGTTGTCTTGGGAATAGAAAATAAAGGACATGAGGTTCCTCTGAAGTCCTCTATTGCTGTTATCTCAATGTCCAGCAAAGCCAGGAAGGTTATGGTGATGGATTGGGGATCCTAAAAGCATCCCTAGGGTCTGTAAAGAAATGTTCTCTTCCCCATGGGCAAGGGGTAAAAAAAATGGCTTTGGAGCTGCCTGTGAAATGAGATTTTGTATCAAGCAAGTGCAAAAGCCCTCACAGCTTGGGCTACATGACGCGAAAGGGCTGGGAGGACGGGCCCTGCACCTGGCTCACATCGCAGGCATTTGGGGTATAAACCAATGGCCCAGCTGTGGGGGAAATGCTGCAAAAGGGGCATCTGCCGGCCAGGCTTGGGAAGGGCTCACAGGCAGACAGGAGAATTCACCGTGTTAAAAGCAGCAATTTCTGGTATGGAAACTCAACTGGGCAGCAGCTAAAAAGGCACTGCCAGCCTTCCCTCACCGCCTGTGCCAGCAGCAAAGTTCCAGAAATAGCACAACCCACGCTGCGCTAATTAGGTCACCCAATTAAGGCACCTTAATTGCCTCACAGAGATGCAACCTTTTAGCTGTGTTCTCCCTAACCTCCTTTTTGGGGACTGGGGTGCCACACACAGCTCCCCCCAGCATCGCGGGGAAGCTGCGGGATGCAGCCGAAGGCCTGAGCCCTCCAGCTTTGCAGTGCAGGCACAAAGATGTTACTATTTAAAGAGCCGAGCTCTGGAGGGGTTTGTGAAGGCAGAACAGCCCTTGTTTTCATCTGTGTCTGTCCCAGGTGAGAGCAGGTATTTTCATTCTCCAGATAAGCCTGTGAAGCCAGGGCAGCACGCACTGCCTGCCTTTGTTTTTCCCACTCAGCGGATTATGGAAGAAAAGCAATTACAGCATCAGCATGTGTTGTTAGGTCGTCTTGCAGTTTGGGAATGCAGATGAACACGGTTGCGAGCACTGGACTGAGTCTTGCTAAGAGGTGCCTGGTAATCCTCTGGATCGCGCATCTGTCCCTCGGCAGGTGTAAAATCTGATTTGGGGTGTGTAGGAGGAGAAGGGTAAAGCCTCCGAGAACGCCGCTGCTGCAGCGTGAATGAAGGCAGCACTGAGCAATTTGGCACTTTAGAGCTTGGCTTAATTTTCACTTAAACAGTAAAGTAATGATCACGTGGGGATATTTTTGGAAGGATTTTAAATGTTTACAAATTATTTGTGCTATGTATATATTTATTGACATTTTAAACTCTTGGCAATGCAAACGTATGGATCATAACTACTGCATTAAGGCTGATTTGCATCTGCTCTGCGACAAGACCAGCTGCAGGCATGAGTGCCCCCCCACAGCCTTGTCCTGCTCAAAGTGACCCCTTCCCATGCAAAACAAAGGTGTTTGGTTCACAGATTTTGAGTATGAAGCCAAGGGGGCTCCGGCAGGTCCTGGAGCACTCACTCTCCCATGAAAGGTATCTCTGGGGAGCATGGAAGCTCCATAAATCTCAGGGTATATTTAGCAGTTTGGTTGTGGTTAGGCAAGTTCTAGCAATAAGAGCTGGCCAGGAAGACACTGCTAAGTGTATCTGCAGACACGTCACCCCGGCACTCACAGCTCCATGCCAAAGGGGGCAAATGCTGAGCTCTCAGCTGTTGGAAAGAAGTATTTGCTAGAAAAAGCTGAGCATGAGTGAGCAGTTGTGGTAGCCATCCAGGTCCTGCAGTGGGGCTGGTTTGAGGCTTTTTTTGGAATCCTGGGAGTAGATCCCATCCTATGCGGGTGGAAGAAGGACACAAATACAGTAAAGTCTGATGAAAGCGTAGGGTTGTGTTGCAGTCATAGAATCATTAAGGTTGGAAAAGACCTCCAAGATCAGCAGGTCCAACCATATTTTCCACCTGGATTGGTGGAAAATACCTCTGAAAGGATGCTGTTGTGATTGTTGCTCTGCTTATTTCTTTCCAACACAGGCAGGATACATGTCGGGGATGCTGGTTCCTGTAGGAGTCGGGATAGCTGGAGCCCTCTTCATCCTCGGAGCACTCTACAGCATTAAGATTATGAATCGCCGGAGGAGAAATGGCTCGAAGAGGCATAAAAGAAAGGTAGAGCAACTGCAAACAAAAACCACCGACCTGTTCCCACCACTCTCCAGTTAACTTTCGGTTGTAATGTAAGAGCCAACTGGTTATGGAGAGTGGTTTCTCTGGGTTGAAGTGCACTGGACTTCTCACTTGGAGTACTGGGGGAGGGATCCAGACACTGCTCATTTCAGTTTGCATATTGAGCTCTTTAATGTTTCTTTTCTTCCCCTAGCAGAGGGAATTTAACAGCATGCAAGACCGAGTAATGCTCTTAGCCGACAGCTCCGAAGACGAATTTTGAATCGAACTGCAGTGCCCTTGTGATATCCAGTGACTTTTAAAAGGAGGGAGGGGGAGGAAAAGAAGGAAGGACTTTCTGCTGCATCGCTGCTCTCAGCCACCCCGAACACCGAGCAGTGGTTGGTACCACCCCGGCGAACCAGGCATGCTATGCTCTACGTGCACCACGCAGTGATGTTTGTTTTGGTACCGTAGTGAGATTTCACATTCGCACCCGGCGCCTCATTCAGATCCACAGCGCATCTTGTTACAGCGGGAGCTGATCTATACGGATGATTATTCTCCTATTACCCCGGTGTACTATTTCGGTCTTTGGCTGGCAGTAATCTAATCATAACAATTGCTCTCACCTAACCTGGGAATGGAAATCTTTGCTGTGAATGACTTCTGTCCAATTTGTTAATTTTAAATGTTACATTACCTGAGCTAGAGTTCATTAGTGCTGAGATTAGCTGCTCTGCTTAATTAATGAGTTATCCACTTGAACTGTATCCCTCATCACCTGAGAAGTGCCCAAGTACCGTGTTGTCGATACAGTTTGAAGCACATTTCTACGCTCTGTTCCCTGATTCCCGCCCCTTCTTTTACAAGCCCTCCCTTCAGCTCTGCTCCACGCTTCTTGGAAACACACGGGAATGGCCTCAACACTTGATTCACGACAAAAATCTTAGTCCATTTTCAACCAGCACTGTCTGTTACAGCACAATAAATACCAGCGCTCACGTACTGACGGGTAGTCTTGCATGGATCTCTTAGCTTTTGTTCAGTGTGCAGGTAGGTAAAAGGAAAGACGGGGCAGAGGTTGCCTCAGCCTCTGCCCCCTGTTTGTAGGTACTAGTGATTGCTTCACCCCTAACCCAAGGCTGCGTTCACACAGCGGTGGAAGCGGAGCGTCTGCCTCCTTTCCCAACTGCGAGTTGCGTTTTCAGCCCCTGAAAGCTTTGTGAAACCTCTGAGAGAGCTGGTGGGTCTTGTCTTCGTGCCACCAAAAGCAGGAAGGCACTGAAGGTGGCTGAGGTGCTGAGGGACTCACGGCTGATGGGGGGATAGTTGGAAAGCAGCGGCTGCCCTGGCTGGAGGATCTGGTTGAGGTGCGAAGTTGGGGGAAGAGATGAAGCTGTAGGATGGACGGCTGCAGAGGGCTGCGGAGGTGAAGCACGGGGTGAGCCTCCGTGCTGCTGGCACCAGGGTGCAGAGGGGGACAGCCATTGCCTGGCCTTCCAGGAACAGGGCAGGGGAAGGTAATGGTGCTTTGCATAGTCAAAATAGCTAAAAACAAAGGGCTGCATTTCTTTCGCTCTCTTGCCGGTTGTGCAATGACTCTTTAATCTTACATTTATGCAAAATATTCATGTTTCCAAGGTGGAAATCACTGTTCTGTGGGGAACCATCCTTCACACAAGGAACAGCGGCTGTCACCAGAGGAGACTTGATTAAAGAAAAAAGGTCAGCCAGCATGTGTGCCGAGACAAGTCCCGCCGAGTCTTTGAGGAGGTGGAAGTGTGTCTGAGGAGCACCCACGCAGGGCTTCATCCTTTGTAAATGGGAAGAGGCCTGTCAGGTTGCAAAGATAGATGTAGGTGAGGGTAAGCAAACGTCTTGTGGGTTTGGGTGGTAGAGACAACACTCAGAAGACCAGACCAGAAGAGCCTGAAGCTCACTTCTCTCTTCAGAGGGTCAGGGTCTCGTGGGCATTAAGTCATCAGATGGATGTTCGGCTCTAGACAAGCAACACTCTTCAGAGCCCAGGGCCTTTCCTGTAGGTCTTCTCCTCACATCCAGTGAGAAGGCCAAGTAGGACAGCCTATATTCCAAATGCTGCTACCAATGCTAGTCTTCCAGCCCAGGAGGTATGCGAGGCCCTCACGTCCATCCCACTGAGTGTGTGGGGAGCAGGTTGGGGGAGGCAGAGGACAAAGCTGTCCCTCAGCACACCGAGCTGTCTCCATTCCCCTGTCCCTCTAGGACAGGCTCTCCCAGCCAGGGCTCCCTTCTCCTCTCTCCCTTCTCATTCCTGAAAATTCATCAGCAGGATTTTGCCTTGCAAAAAGAAGCCCAGATCTCCCGACAGCCGCTGACTGGCAGCCCACCGTTCAGTCCAAGTGCCCCAGTCCAAAGCTGAAACCTCTTCTATCACAGGTCCAGGCTAACAGCTTTCCTTCTGGACTGATCTCTCCTTGTTCCTTCTCATTTCTCAATCTCTTAGAGCCTGGAGATGGTTGGGAGGTGTTAACAGCCCAGTTAGCATTGCTTGTTGTCCCATCTTGGCAGCTGGGGTTTGGGGAACCAGGAAACATTTTCCCTTGGGCTCTTTGATGACATGTCCCTGACAGAGGTTGTGAGGTGGAGCAACTGGTCCTCCCTTCCACTCTGCTTGAGATCACCTCCAGAAAAGCTCCTGAGGTACAGCACCAAGCAGACAAGACCACGTAGGCGGCTGCAAGGTGCTTTGAGGAGCATGGCCTGGCAGCCTGGGACGGTGCATGGTGGCTATGGGCACTGCCCTGCCTGCGTGAGGGGGTCTGTCATGGAGCTGGGCGGGCCGAGGCCTCTGCGTGCCTGAAGGAGAGACCTGAGCTAAATGCTGGGAAAGAGAAGCTGCTGGTAATGCTGCCAAATAGCACCCCTGAGATCTGAATAGCTGGGGATCAGCTTGGTGCAGCAGCAGCCTGTGAAGGGCGGCCTCCTCTCACTTTCCTGCTAAGGGTAACATGTGTGAGGCTTGTGATAACCGCACATGTTGCGTTCGTGGCCGACAAGACGCCCGGCTCCTGGCCAGCGAGGAGGAGGGATGGCTGAGTGAGGCACTGATCTGAATGCAAACACCGCAGCCCTGGCAGAGCTCTTTGGGCGGGTTGTCAAACTGATGGATGGGAAAGGCTGCTGGGGAGGCACCGCGGCCTTTCGTTGTGCTAATAAATCCTCAGCTCGGGGAACGCTAACTTTCCACAGTGGCAATCAGTTTCACTCTCTCTCTTCTCCCTCCCCAACGTAACAAATTGAAATTAAAGGCAGTGCTGTCTGTCAGAGGGACAAAGGTGGTGTCTGGGTGCATTGGCCGGCTGTCCTGGTGTCTCTGAGAGCGAGGACATGGCGTGGGGGGCCGTGATGCTGGACATCAGCAGTGCCACGGGTGGGCAAGTTGGAGCTAAGTGGGATGTCCAGCCAAATGCACAGCTCTTGGCTCTGCAGTCTGTGCTGGAGCCCAGTTTGTGGGCTGGGAGGGCTGCCCAAAAGCTTTGCTTATGGTCCAGCTTCACTCGCAGGCCTGGCTGTGGCTCTGAACACTGCTGTGCCATGGCATCGCTCCCAGGTTTGTTATCCAAGGGCATGGTGCCTTGGTTGGGAGCTGCTGCCCTCACAAGTTTTCTGTTTGCCAACTTTATGGGCAGCTCAGCAGTGCAGAGAGCTCCCAGCCAATGTCCATTTAAAGTACAGGTGTTTATAATAGTTACTTTTGGTTAGGCATCTGCCCCAGAGCCTGGATGCTCCCCACATCTTCCAGTTCAGTTCTCCTTGGAGTGGAGGCAAGAGGGACAGCCAAAACCAGCCACAGGTGCCAGTGGAACATGTAGGAGCTTTTGGAGCACAAACAGGGTTTTCTGCAGTGCCCCTGACGTCAGTGAAATTTCTGCAGGTCCTTAAAGCACAAACATCTCCCAGCTCTTTCTCCTCTTATCCAAGGCCAGTAGACTTTGGATCAGGCTCTTAAAAATATTCTATACACAGTTCCTGGAGTTAGATTCATTTGCCTGAAATTGTCAGGTTACTGATGGGGCAGGGAGAGGATTTCAGGTGGGAGCTGAAGCTTCTGGTCTCATAAAGCACTACTGTTTAATTTATACCTCTGCATTTCTAAAATAAACAGCCAAACAAGCAGAATCTTTTGAAAAAAAATAGAGTACAAAGCAAATCAGCAGAGAAGTGCCCTCTGGCCCTGCATGCTCCGTGCTGGGCGACCCACGAGATGCTGAACACAGAGGTGGGTCACGGCACTCCTAATGCAGCGTGAGCCCTGCACCAAGGCACAACTGCAACGCCGACTGTGCTGCAGCAATAACCATCTCCTGACTTGGCACAAGATGAGCAACTTGCCTCTGTTTCCCTGTAGATGCCCAGTTTGGGATTTCCTGATAGCACAAACCAGAATTTGTTGTAGGCGTTGCGCCACCCCTTCAGCATGTCCAGCCCCATCTCCAGCAGGAGGAACCAGCCCGCCTGGGGTGCAGATCTTGCCCTGAAGTGGTCCTGCACCCCATAGCTGCTGGTTTTTTAAAGGTGTCTCCAAGGCCAGATGTTCACCCTAGGTGAGGCTCCTTTGGACTGCACTGCTTCCATAGAGTGATATTAGCAGTCCTCGTGCTTTCTTGTGGTTTTCTATTTCAGACGAGACCAACTCCTCATACTGTAACTATGGAATGTAGCACTTTGTTAAATTAAAACATTGGAAAATAAAAAGCTGTCCATCATAGCTGACTTTAAGCACCGTGTCTCCCTGATCTGTGGTTCATTGCATGTTCTGTCTCTCGGGTAAAGCTGTAAAGTGATTGCTTGGAGACCCAAATGTTACATTTCTTCTTCCACGTTTGATGCAAGGTGTAATGCTGGGCTTGCAGCAGGGTACACTGAGGAGTGTCAGCCTGGGATGTTTTGGGTAGGGCGTTTACCTGGAGGTAGGTGTCGGCTTTAGGCTACAATGAGTAACACCCCAAATTCCTCTGGCTGGATTTCCAGTAGCTGTAATGGGACCCAACACTGACATGTGTATGATGTAGATCTTTACATATAGCCAGAAGTTTCTTTGTCCATATCAGGACACTTTTTCCTGCCTGGTTTGACCCATGAACAAAGGTCAGTGCACAAATCTTTCAAAACCTCAGTGATATGGTATGGTTGAGCCTGGAGTTTCAGATGTAGGTGCTGTGAATGGCTCAGAGAAGCACAGTCTGACTGCAGATGAATGTAGTCTCATGCACCTCCATGTATGTGCCATCCGAGCAGAAGCATCAGAAAAGCTTGAGAGAACTTGTGGAGCGAAGCATGTGTATTTTCTGTAATGAAAAATGGTTTGTACAAAACAAGAAACTCCCAGGGAGACGTCCACGTGGGGATTGAACCAGCCCAGTCTTTGTTAATTGGTAGCTGCCAGAAGCAATCTGTGTATTCATGAAGCTGTTTGCTGCATTGCTGACTTTTTCCGATGAAAAAACAAAACCTGCCGAAAGAAGATAAACAATGACAATGTTCTTTTTTATTTATTTTTTTCCTATAGGTTTATTCCCTAAGGGAATGACTCTGCGATCACACTGCCTTGCTGTGAGCCTCTGTCTGTCTATCCATTAGGTGTCCTCCTAATGCCCCTGACTGCTGGCCAAACCACGGATTTTAGGAGACAGGTCATTTTAAAACAGCCCCCTTATTTCTCCCCCCCCCCCGAAAACCATGTGTAGAGCCATTCTGAGGCCACAGAAAAAAACATGTTAACAAGGTTATATGTGCTCTGGTGGAGGGGACGAGCTGGACCTCCCCTGCACTGCTGGTGTGGGCTCCCCGGGGCTGAGCAAAGCCCAAGGTCACGCTGGAATGGGTCTAAGTCAATCACGAGCATGTGGTCGGCTGTGAGGCCACGATTGATGCAGAACAGCATGGACAGCCCAGCCTGGGGGTGTTTAAATCCATGTGTTTTGGAAGGACAAAGCAAAAGGCATCGCCTGCCTGCTCTGCTGGTGAACCCATCTCGTGATGCTCTCCCAGGGGTATGGGGACAGCACAGCCGCTGTCTGCAAGGAAAGGGTTTGGGTCTGAGCTGGTTTTCCTCCAAATTCAGTGCTCGGGGACAGATACAGGGGGAGCTGGGTCAGGCCAACGTGGTGGCTCCTTTCCATGGGTGTTCACAGCTTTTGCTTGCAGCATCCTCATAGCAGAGCCCACGAGCTTGGCAGGAAAATATATTTCCAGGGGTTTTGGAAAGGGACTGACAGGTGGGAGTTCACTCAAGATGAATTTTCCAGGTTTTACATGCAGAATGGGACTGCATTCATTCAAAATGTCTGGAGCTGCAGGGGCTGCAGTCATTGAGGATCGTTGCTAATGAATTCATTTTCACCTGAAGCAAAGAAAACGGAATTGGGCTACAAAGAAAAAGCTGATATTAACAGAGTTTTGCTGCACTTCAATTTTTTCAATTTTTTCTTTAACAGAGAACAGATTGGTAATATGGTAAAAAAAAAAAAAAAAAAAAAAAAAAAAAAAGGTTAAAAACAACAACAACAGCAATGCAAAAAATGTGCCCCTATTCATGTAAATTAAGAAATAAATCACGAATTTCTGCAGGAAAATTAAAACAGCTGCTATTACACAAGCAAAGTCTAGATGATGAGATCATTTGCCAGGGTCAGGGTGTAATTTAGACCTGGGATTTTGCAGTCAAAATATTTATTACTGGGTTTAATCATACATGAAACGTGGAAGCTGAAAATCCTTATTTTGAATAATTGATTGACTAGAATTTTTATTATTTTAGTTATTTTTCTAAGTTTTGTTGCCACTGGTCGGTATGCCCTTTAACATTCACTTATTTGCCTCTGGAGATTGTGCCCATGGGTTTTGCTTTTTCCTTGCCTGGGCCTGGAGGAGCCAGCCCCAGAAAAGGGTCCGTGAGCCCCCTCAACCCTCCTCGTGAGGGCATCTTCCAGGCTGCTCCCAGCACAGCCTCCTTTGGGCCACTCATGTTGGGCATCACAGAGGCTCTTTGAGGCCACAGTGGCCACCACCACCCCACCTTTTGCCCCTGGCCCTATAAAAGAGGCCCCCCTACAGCTGGCCCATCACTTGCTCAGCTACTCGGTCCTCTGAGAGCCTCTGAGGCAGGAGAAAGGCTAGAGAAAGAGCAAGGCGAGCAGCAGCCCTCCTCGGTGTGAGGCCCACAGACATGTATCAGAGATATCACTGGCACCACAGCGATACAAGGAACAGGCCGGCCCCTCAGCCATACAGCAGCAGGGGGCCTGGGCCTAAGTGTTTAAGTGATTATAGGTGGCTAATTTCTTATATTAAGAATGAGTTTCTGTATCTGAGTAATTGGCAATGACAGGTATGGAGAAGGTTGAGGTACTCAGCAACTTCTTTGCCTTCGTCTGCACCAGTAGATGGGCTTCCCACATCTTTCATTTCCCTGAACTCATAGATGGAGGCTGGGGGATCAAAGTCCCTCCCACTGTAAGTGAAGAGCACATTTGAGACCAGCTGATGAATCTAAACAGGTACAGGTCTGTGGGACCTGATGACATGAATCCCAGGGTCCTGAGGGAACGGGCTGATGGAGTTGCCAAGCCTCTGTCCATCATAGCTGAAAAGTCCTGGCAGTCTCATGGTGAGTGGAAAAATGGAACGTCATGCCCCTACTCTTCAACAATTAAAACCAAGAATTGGACAAAGAGCACTACTCTGCAACAGTTAAAACATTTAGGACACATTTCTTCTCAGAAAGAGCAGGCAGGCGTTGGGACGGGTTGCCCAGGGAGGTGGTGGAGTCACCGTCCCTGGGGGTGTTCAAGGGAAGGTTGGATGTGGTGCTTGGGGACATGGTTTAGGGGGTGACATTGGTGGTAGGGGGGTGGTTGGACCAGATGAAGGTCTTGAAGGTCTTTTCCAACCTTATTTTTTCTATGATTCTATGACTTACCCTGCATTTATGTGCACTTAGCCAAATTCAGGGCCTCTGATGTATTTTTTTTTAGATTATTTACATTTTGTGTTTTTAATACTGAAAAGTAGCAAATGATTCTTTTCCAATCCACCGCCTGATTGCTTTTCTGTTTCACTCCAGCCAGGTTAAATCTCACTTGGATACAGACTGAAACTTGACTGTAGTAAAATGCATCACGTCAGGGCTCCGGTGAGAGAAGGCTGTGCTGGGTACATAAAACTTTTCTGTGGGCATGCAGGTCTCTGGCTTCTCTGACCCATGTGTTTGGGTGGGCTACATCAAAATTGGTGGCTGAGGGCTGTTCGGACGTTGTCTTCAAGGAACAAGCCTATCTGTAAGAGGCAAGTGAAGCTTGTCTGTAGGCAGTGCAGGATAAAAGCACTTTGTAACCTGCCTTGCCAAGTGTAATTGTTTTTAAAGCCAAGCTTAATCTAAAGAATGACATTTAATCTCCTCTACCGGGGGGGGGGTAATATACTCAGGTGCTAAATGGGTTTCTGGATGAGGCTGATTTACAGCCCAAGGGTGCTAAGGGAGGAATAATGATGGGGATGGCACATCCGTATGCTGTCACACCAGGCCTGTCGGTGTGCTGCTGAAGCAGCCATGCTTCCCACAGCACTGGGATGAGGCAGCAACCACTGCTGTCTGCACAGGGACCTTTGGGGTGAGCTCCTGGGGCAGAGCGGCTCCCCCAGGATGAGGTGCACAGACACAGAAGTGGCTGGGGCTGAGCCTGCAGGTGGGAAATGAGTTGCAGAGAAGGTGCTGGTGCGGATATCAGTGCATAAATCAGTGGTGCTGGATCTGCAGGCACAGTGAGAAATGAGGACAGGACAAATCTGGGGCAGTGAGGATGTGCTGGTGCTGTCTCTGTCAGGGGAGAAGGGATGGAGACAGGAGAACCAGCAATGCAGGAGGCTGGAGGGGATGTCCAGGAACAGCCCAAGAAGCTGAAGGCAACCAACATTCCAGTAGGTGACCAAAATAGGCCAGAAATATCTCAAATAAATAATAAGGCTAAAAGGCAA
Organism: Aythya marila; assembly: GCF_965140915.1. Classification (NCBI taxonomy): domain Eukaryota; kingdom Metazoa; phylum Chordata; class Aves; order Anseriformes; family Anatidae; genus Aythya; species Aythya marila. The sequence continues at coordinate 4,915,688 of NC_139046.1, read as the reverse complement.
ATGCCTTTTCCCCACACACTGGAACAGGAAGAGGAAGCTGCTTAAAGCCTTGCTTCACCCGCATGGAAGCAGAAAGCTGCTCTGTCTGTAGTGACACCCTGGGAGGTGCTGTCACACGAGTGTCACCATCACTGTCCCTGTAACCTTGGGGAGTCCGACTGTGACACATCACTGAGCTCTGTGGGTGGGACAAGGCCGTGGAACAGGCGGTGGCCCTGGTGCCACATGGATGGAAAAATAAACAAGTAAATAAATAAATGTGAAATATATATAATAATAATAAAACAAAATAAAACATAAAAAAAAAAAAAAAACTAGTAGAAGTAATCCAAGTCCATCCTTCTACCCAGCAAAGCAGAGAATTGCTAAATACTCAGTGGTGGTGGATAGGCTGGTGGATGCGCTAAAGACATCCCTCTAAAATTGAAACTGAGGAATTTAGTTTAATAGCATTAAAAACTGAAGGGTAGTAAAGGGATTTGGCTGCGTGCAAGCTGTACTGTATCTATTTAAAATGAGTTTTTAATTGGATATTTGTTTTGCAGTCAGTTTACTGGGATTAAAAATACATGGTATTGCCCTGAAACAGTGAAATGATCACTTTGTGTGTAGGAAGGAGATGAGGCAGTGGAAACTCTAAGCCAAAAGTAACATATATTTTTGGATGGCTGAGCATGGACTTTCATGAGAAAGGAAACAAGAAAAGCATCCTCCTATTTACCATTTGCCTTCCAGCAAAGCAAAATGCACTGAGCCACGCTGCTGATTGCCTGGATTTTGCAAGTGAACTTGAACACTGCACGTGCTGCCTGATGCCACCAATTAATCAAAGTCTGGGCTCACCAAACCCAGGACATCGGAATGGAGCAGCAGTGTTTTTGGTGGTGCTGGGAAACATTTGTGTGTCCGTGTGTGTGCAGGAGGCACTGCTAGTGCGAGGTGCCTGGAGGCCAGAACATCACAGCCGACTGGTATGGGGGGAGTTAACGTTAAGCGAGGCTAAAAGCCAAGCCAGCTTGCACCCAGATTCATTGTATGTTGGTTTAGTAGACAGAGAGGATGTGTCCTTGATAGTAGCAATGCCTGACAGCAATTTGGATCAAGGCTGAGCATCCTGGCAGGTCCTGCTCTGCCCGGGAGGAGGGAACCCAGTTTGGGAACGGTGAGTTTTCAAGGGGCTGTCTCTGCTTCCCAGAGAGCAGCGGGCTGGGAGCACTGCAGGCTGCTGTTCACATACTGGAGAGGCTCCAGCAAATTCATTTCACCAGCTTCGTGCCTCAGTTTCCCCTCTTTAGGAGGGAGAGTGGCTCACACGTGGAGCTCTGACAGTCACTGCTGCAGGGCAGGCGTTGCTCCTCAGTGGAAAGAGCATTGTGAGACAGAATGGCTTTTCTCCAGGGTTTGCTTCTTCTTCTCTGATATATTGAGGTGTCCAACGAACACTCTGAGCAGAGATTAACTTTCTTTTTGCCTGAAGCTCATGTCCAGCTCATCAGGGACAGCGAGAGGTGCAGAGAGCAGCACCTCCCGTCCCACACCTCCCACGCAGCCTTTCCTCCTCTGAGAGGAGCTGAAGCAACAGATGAGACTTGGGCACGGCAGAGCCCACAATAATTTCTCCAAGTCCCTTTGCCTGTCTGGTTCCACTCTGTGGATCATTTAGCGTGAAGAAAGCAATTTTTTTGCTTTTGATACTGGAAGCAGCCAGGAGGGTAATTGGAGCCTGGAAGGAGCAGTAGCTATCGAGCAATCTCAGCCCTTGCAGACCTCTGATGCTCTGTAAAACTCAAAGGGGAGTTACAATTACTGCCTGGTGCCCTGCACGATGATTTATCTTGGAGCCACATGGAAGCAAAATCTCTCTGATCTGTTTTGTTGTGGCTTTTCTTTTTTTTTTTTTTTTTTTTTTTTTTCCCCGTACCTGATCAGGATGCGTTATATCTCAGATTAAAGGGACTTTTCTTTCAAACGCTGCAAGGAAAAGCTGTGTGCGGCTTTTGATTATCCTGCCCTTTAAAATAATACCCCTGATGAGATGGAAGTTGTTGAAGTGCTGGTGTCCTGAGCAGCTGGAAGCTGAACTGGGATTGTCTGATAAAGGATGACAAAAGGACCAGGTTCAATGGATCTTTTTAAGCCCTTTTCATCGGAGATGATGATTCGGAAGCTGGGGACTGACCTGGGATGTAGGAAACGAATATTCAGTTCTTCACGTGGCTGTGGATGCTGCGTGAGCCGCATTGACCCTCTCTAAGCTCAGGTCTCCAGCTTTTGCTCTCTGTAGACTCCTTCCAACACATCAGGGGGCTCGGTGAATGACGGAGGGTAACTTCAGTAGCCCTGCAGTGATGTCCTGGAGCAGCTCTGCAGGCAGGTGCTGCACGCCCCATGGCTGGACGTTGAGGTGCACCTGCCCAAGGAATGGCACCACGCTTCACCTCGGAGCCAAAATAGCATTAATCCACTGGAAACAGCCAAGCCGCTCTAAACTTGACGTTTTCTGTCCTTTTCATGTGGTATAACAGCACATCACAGGCTGCACGGGAAAACCCTCCCAGCAAGTGGTGGTTCCAGTGCTGGGAGGATCGTGCCTGTGATGTCTCTGCCTGATGCTCCCCCCAGCTCCTCTCTCCTACCAGCTGCTTTTCAGGGGAAAGATTGAGGCTGAACAAAATCTATCATCCCACTGCTTCAAGGCAAGTGGGACCCTTTTCTTTGCTCAAAAGCATGACTTCCAGATTTGCTGGGTCTTGCTTAGGGAGGGGGAGCTTGGATCTGCCCCTGGTTTCTCCACCTTGCTCCATAGCAGCTCCCGGCCGGGGATCCCAGCCCTGCTGTGGATGTGGCTGATCTGGGACCCATCAAGGTGATGGGGAGGCAGTGGGCACAGCTGTCCTCTGCAGGAGGAGAAACTGGGGAATTCTTGCCTGGATGACAGGGAAAACCCTTCAGCCCTGAGTGGACACATTGGCACACAGATCTACCTGGTGGTTAAACAGAGCCTCAGCTCCACCATTTGATGGCAACCCATCAGCTGCCCCCCATTTTGGACCTTTTTGCTCCGTTGTTCCCCCAGAGAGGTTCTGGTTTGGGATGGGGACACTGCTGCAGGACACCAGCAAAGAGCGTCCATGGCTCGAGGCAGCCACAGGTGCCATTCACACTGCCCTTGCAGCACATCTCTCCACTGGGGGTGACTCTGGGGCCTGAATCATTAATTTAATGCTTTATTTAAAAGCACAGAGTCCTTAAAGGGGAAGAAAAAATGGCTGCAAGTGCAAAGATCTGCTTGACACAGACAAAAAGAGGCATCTGGCTGCCCATAAAGAACATGCTGTCCGCTGGTAGAGCCTTATAGATCAAACGCTGCTGTGACCCACCCTGCTCTGACAGCTGATAAGCCCTGAGAGCATGCATATTAATTCTTTAAAATAAATATTCTTGCTCCTTCTCTGAAGGCAATTGGATTTTTGCCCTGGACTGTGACAGAAGGAGGATGTGCTCTGCCTGCAGCTCCTTGCAGAAGGCTGCCTGGGCAGGAGGGAGATGCAGCAGGGGCTGCAGGCACAGGCTGGGCACAGACCTCACTTGTGTCTGGCCACAAGAAGTCGCATGGCCACCAGCTGGCGGCTGCCTGGTTGCCCTCCCACACGTGTCCAGGGACTTCTGCCTTTTTTCAGAAAAAATTGAAGTTCACCAGAGCTAAGGCTCCTCGGCTCCTTCACACTTCATTAACCAGCACAGCTCCATCAGCTATGATGGAGAGGACACAATTCTCACTAGCAGAGACCCAGCTGGGTGTTACTGTCCCAGTTGTTTTAGGGAAAGATTGTTCTGCCCTCAGCTGTGGCTGGTTAAGAGCAGGGTGCTTGAAGAAAGGCAGGACTTCAGGACTGATATAGCCAGTGCTTGGTCCTCCCTGGAGAAGACTTACAGCTGAGCTCTCCGTTTCCAGATTAATAAAGGTGGATTTTCAAATTCCCCTTTTTAAGCTCTTCACAAACCAATCTCTATTTCAAGCCTGACAATGTGTCTTCGTGCTGGCTGTTTGGCCCACCAAAAATATTTAGAAACCAAAAGAAGACAACTTTCTCCACCCCCTGTATTGCAAACTTAAAAAAAATAAAACAAACAAACAAACAAAAAACTCAGGGGAAGAACATCTTTTAATTTTGATTTGAGCTCATCCTCTCTCCTGTTACGAGTCCCAGCTGTTCCTGCAGACACAAGAGCAAGGCCCATCACCACGAAGGCTGAAAGCAGCCGAAGTTCTCCACAGATATGCTCTGGGTGCAGGAACTGCTGCTTTCAGAAGCCCTCCCAGGACCAGGAGAGCCCCAAGTCCTGAGCAGCAAGGCACAAGCTTTCTCTGAAGCCAGTGAGCAGCAATGTGACCTTATGTAGATGTATCTATGAAACACCCATGCAGCTTTCTGTCCTACTCAGGGAATTTTTGGACAGCCTCTATTTTCTATGAAAAAAAAAAATTCTGGTTTATGCACTATAAGTAGTAAATAAACTTTTTAATGAGGGATTTTTCCCACTTCTAACTTTCTTTTCTGTACAGGGTTGAGAACTTTGCACTAGGCACATGCAAACTTGCCAGCAATGATCAACAAAAAGAGCAATAAGGCGAGGGGGGAGCAGCTTTTGGTCTTGGGATCCCATGTAATGTAATGCTTTCCTGGGGAGCTGCAGCGTGGCAGCACTGCTAAATATTACAGATGGCTCTCCACTGATGAAGCTGCAGCTCCGCATCAAAATTTAATATCTTTCTCCTAAGCTGTCAAGATCCATGCATGCATGTGCTGGCACGGTGACTTAATGAAATAGCTGGCTTAACTAAGCGTGTTTAGGGACTGATCCAAAGCCTGTTTGAAGCAGCGCATCTCCCGCATGCATGTGAATCATCTCTGCTGGCACTTCCAAGCTTCATGGCCAGCAGCAAGAGGAAGGGCATCTGGAAGTCTCTGCAGCCAGGCAGCAGGGCTCAGATCGTGCTATTTAAATCAGAATGTCTCATGTGCAGGGCCCAGGGCTCCTCGGTGATTAAGCTGCTAGTGCTATTAACCATGAAAGGCTGCTCTGCTCGGGTACCTCGCCTGAGCTGCACTCTGGTAACAGCCAGGTAACAAACTTCTCCATCACCAGGTGTAAATAGGCTCTGTGTTGTTGGCCGTCCTCTTGTCTTCACTGCTCGTGGCAGATGTGCCAATCCATCCTGCCTACACCCTTGAATAAATGCTCCTGAGAGTGGAAACAAAATGAAAGTTGATGTCATGTTTTCTGAAGTTAACAGTGGCTTTCGTGTACACCTTCCTTGGTGGTGATCTGGTTAGTGGTCTCTGGCGATTCCTGGCTGAATAGGCCTAGAAGGGAAAACGTTGGGAGTTGAGCCTTAGATTGATATTTCTGAAGGAAAAAAGCAGGCCTGGAATCAAAATGGTGTGAGCAAGCGCTTTCACTCCAGCCCCTCAAATTCTCATCACACAGTCCTCAAAGGCTGCCCTGTTCTGCATGCTGATTAACATCTCTCTGTAATTGCCTTGGGTGGAGACCGAGTGTAAAATGCTCCAGCTGGGGGAATTTCAGCCTTAGTGCTTTACCTGGTCACAGGGCTGCTGCTCCGTGGGGCAGATGCAGTCTGTTGAGAGGACAACATGAAGTTTTTGAGGACAAGAGCTGTTGCTTGTCTGCCTCCCCTGGGGAAGGGAAAGCTGTGGGCTGGAGAAAATCCTTGTCCACTGCTCCACTCCAGCTGGAGTTGGTTTTCATCTTCACTGGGGAGGCAGACAGCGGCAGCTTCTCAAACCAAGCTCGCACCAAGCATTTCACTGGCAGTGCTCCTCTGTTTCCAAGTGCATGCTCTGTCTTTCTGCCTCTCCCTGCATTTTTGGAGGTCCTGTGTCCTTCGAGGTCTCCCCATCCTGGTGTGAATTCCTAGGAGCTGAGGTTTCTCTGCTGTTTTAGGGGTAAGGGAGCCAGCACGTGCCAGGGCTGTCTGCCTCTGGAGAGCTTCAGAAGTACAAGGTGGTCTTATGAACTCTTGCCAGTGTCTTGAGATTTCCACTTGGGGTAATTTGGTAATTGGGGTAATGTTATCTTGAAGAGGAAGAAGAGATTATATTTTCCAGGGAAACTCATGGAAAATTTCAGTTTAGCCAGGGCTGTGAATGGCTGAGCTGGCAGGAGTCCCAGGGGAGGTGAAAGCAGCAGTGAGTGGGCGATGTTGTCGTGTAGGGGAGCATTGAGAAGATGTGGTCAGTGATCCAGGCGCTGTTTCTGAAAATCAGCATAACATTTGAAAGCCACAGCTCTATTAGACTTAGTGGTGTGTCTGGAACACAAGTCCTGTGAGGAATGGCTGCAAAGAAGGCTGGCTTGTTGAGTGGACGTGTTGTAACTTCAAATCACCACTGTGGAGCCTAAATGTGATTATCATAGTAAGACAGGGTAGGCAACAACTCTTTACATCAGGTTGTTTCCTGGAAGCTGCAATAATATTCTTGATGATTTTCTTTAGAATGGCTGGAGACAGTCTTTTTTGCTGCTGAGGTTTTACCATGATAACTTCAATAAGTTCATGGCATTACTCCTGATTGCTTTAGGTTAAGTAAAAGGAGACTTGGCTGCAGCACTACCAGCATGTTTCTGCTAAACAGCCTTAGGGCTCTGGTCAATTCATAATGGAAGGGAATGCCACTATCTGTATTTTATAGATGGAGACAGTCACGTTTTGGTGCAAATCTTGTTAAATATCCAGTCCAGTGGTAAAGCTGTAGGCTACATCACTTAACACACATATGAAGATTGAGAATATCAAACTGGTGTACACGAAGTAGCATTTCTGCGTTAAAGTTTAAGGGGCTGTAGCAGTTAAATCAAAGATCAGCTTTATTCAAATGCACAGCAACTGGAGCAGGCATAAAATTGCAAACAGGTTTTCAGAAATGTTGTCCAGGGGTGGTTACGTGCTGTGATGATTGATGGATTGAATTCTAAATACTCCCTTTGGGTTTACTATAAGCTGCTCGCACTTATTATAGTTCTACTATATTTAATTTTGTTATCAAGTTAATTGTGTTTTCCCTAAGAGCTGCAGCAGCCTGCTGTGTATTACAGTGTCTCTGCCAATGAACTGCTCCACTTATTGACTAATAACTGGCTGTAAGAATTTCCTTTATAAATGCAGTCTCCTTAAATGTTTCTGATAACACGGTCTGCATAAAAATCTTCCTGGCTCCTTATTCAGTCCACCTTACTCTGAGCACTGCAATATTTTGAATTACTTAAAGGTTTATTGCTCCTTTGTCATACTTACTATCAGTATCTGAACTCTAAATATAAAAATTACAGGTTTGAGAAAGCCATTGTAATTGCTTCCAAACCTCCCTGGCGCAAGGGAACCTTGAAACAAAGACTGAGAAAGATGGGCTTCGTCAGACCGTGCGGTGCTGCTGGGGAAGAAGTGTGAGCCTTCTGTTTTCAGCCTCTGTCGGAGTTTCAGTAATGTTTTTGGGGCATTTCTGAATGTTTGACCATATAATTCACAACTTTAATGCAGTGTTTATACCACCCACCCCACTGTGAGTGGCTGGTTGGGAATGATGCCCCTAAAACCCTCACGTTTTGAGCAAAACGTACTCAATTGCTGGGAAAGAAGATCACATTGGGTTCCTGCTGGAGGAATTCAGCCTGCTGCCTCGAGTATCTCACTCAGCTGTGACTTATACAGTCAGCCTTAGTTCGTTTTCTTGTGCTGGTAGATATTTTGATGTTAATTGGAGAGATACCACAAGCTCCCTCCTTGTGCTTTGCTTTAATATGGCTCTTTCCTTCCTTATTGCTTGTGAGTTCTGTCATTCCCCAAACAGTGCTGGGATGTTTTCTTTTGGTTGTATGCTAAATGCTTCAAATCTGCACATACGGTCCCTGTGGAGGGTTCTGTTTGGCAGCTTCTGTTGGAGAAGTAAGAGGAGCAGTAAGCTGGTGCTGGCCACCATCTGTAGGGAATTAACCTTCCCCTCTCTTTAGAGGAGTAGTTGTCATTTGCGTGCTTACCCACAGACAATTTGTAGACAAAGCCTTTCAGTTCAGATCAGAACACACCAAAGTCAGGCTTTAGCTATTACAAGGTGCTCTCTGACTTCAGCAACAGCTACTGACGGTCACAGAAGATTTCTGAGCCTCCGTGTCAACTGTTTTGTTCTTGTCTTAGATTTTCTCCCTCCCCTGTTGTTTTCTTCCTCCCGGACCATGACACTTCAGAAGTGAGACCTGTCTGGACTCCTGCATTTGGCTTCTCCAAGTAAGATTTTCTTCTGTGGTACGTTTTGATTGGTTTGGTTTCAATCCCAAATGAGGGTGGGGTAAAGAACTCATTCTTCTGAGAGATGGATAAACTCACTGTGAAAAGGAGGGAGCCAATCTGCCACCACTGTACTTACTTCTCCTAGGTGGATGGAGGGCTGAACCCATGCTGCTGGTGAGTGCCCAGATTTTTGCTTAGAGACCTTTTTTTTTTTTTTTTTTTTTTTGTGCCCCAACAAACATTTTCTTATTGTACAGAACAGCTCTAAGAGAGGAGACCAGCCAAGACTTGTGTCACTATCCTGGTGGTTGGGATGATTTGGACATGGGATATGGATGTGTAAGTCCCCATATCAAATCAAAGAGATTATTTACATATGCAAGCCCAATTTAACAAGCCTGTTGTCCAATCTTGGTATGGATTTATTGTATGTTAAGAGCAATAGATTAATCCCAGACAGAAAAGGGTTGCTCTCAGTAACATGCTTCAGCTTTTGGCTAGCCCTGCAGAGATCAGGCAGTTGGACAGGATGATCTTTGTAGGGCCCTTCCAGCTGAGCTATTCTATTCTATTCCTTAAATTCAATCCTGTCTTACACCTTGCCCTTCTGACTGGTGGAGGGCCTTTCATTTGTCCTTACATGATGTGTACTGTAAAGGCATTAACTGAAGCTTGCTCAGCTACTGTATGCAGCCATAGGTTAAGTTGTGCTAATTGGAGTGAGCAAAGCACTGAACAAAGCGTCTGCTCCTTCCAAGAGCCAGGCTGGCTCGCTTTCTGCCCAGCCTTGCATTGTACATCTGGTTTCTGAGCATCCTTCTCTCAGTAGTGACCCTTGGAGCTCCACACTCAGGATTTTCTGTGGCAAGGAGTGAGGTACTGGTGTGTCCCTGAGGAGCCAGATCCCAGTCTAGGGAGCTGCTGGAGCAGAAATGAGACTTAATGGCAGGTTGTAGCAAAAAAATACCTTCTGCTGGCTGTGTCACATCTTTCTGGGTGCCAGTTTCTGGCATGATCTTGTACTCTTTCCTCTTCTTGCCACCTCATATTCCAGGTAAGAGGCACAGCATCACATTAATGCCTTGTTGTCTGCATGTCACCCGATGCAGACAAAACAGAGCAGCTCCTGCCTGCAGCGTGACAAGGGGGCTTTGATCACTCGCACAAAATTGGGGTTAAAATGGAGCTCAAAGCCTCCTGTCTTCCCTTGTGCTGCCTTCACCAGGGCTATGGCTGTCTCGTATTTGATGTTGTGCCTTTGGCTGCTGGTTTTGATCACCAGATGCTGCCGTTCAGCCCCTGCTCACAGTGCATCCCACAGACTGGAACGGGCATTTGCTGGCTGGGGATGCTAACTCTGCTTCAAGGGTCGGCTGCTGAGGGCCTCGGCAGTGGCTGGTGCAAGTGAATTTCTTCTTGGGCAACACAAATTGTCAGCTAGACAAGGGTCTTTGTGGAGCTGGTCTGGAGACTGGAGATCTGGTGGTCGCTCCTGCCCTCCATCCCCTGCTCACACATTGCCCTTGGCTGCCCAGGCAGCTGGAGGGGCTAGCTTACTCCTTGTGGGTCAGGAATGAAATTCTGCAGTGAAAGTAAATCATTCTCTGCCCCTGCTGCTGGCAAACTCTGCCTTCTAACCTGTAGGTTAGAAAGCTTCTAATGCTTTTGGATGTAATGGGGTGGAGGGTCTGCCTCCCTTTGCTGTAGGATTGAGCTGAGAGTTAGCACCTCTGGATGATGGGGTACCTCCTGGTGATGCCCTGGGTAAGAAGCATTGGAGATGTTTAAAGGAGAAATATTTTTTTTCTTTTTTTTTTTATTATTTTTTGTTATTTTTACAGGTAGCTAGCAGTGATGCTTTGTACTCTACCACCTGTAACACATTGGAGATCAGGTTAGAGGGGTATTTGCCTACAGGGAAAGCTGATTAACCTTGGCTGTGCCATGCTTTAGACCTACAGGATCCACAAGCTACTTACAAAGGAGAATACACTTTTAACAGGGTTTAATAAGCTGAGGTTCTATATAAAAGTTTTCCCCCAGACAGTGGGAGTAACTGTCTATTTGGACGAGTCACTTCAGTATTCTCCATCAGGAGGAATTTCAGAGGCAGGATATCTTCTAAAAAGCATGCAGCAGCTCCGGCAGCCTGTGAGGCTGATGGTGATGCATGTGGATGGGTGAAGTCTTCTGGCCTCTGCCACATGCTATGGATGCATCTTTGTTTTCCATCTGGGGAAGCCAGAGACAAAAGGACTGAAAATTTGGCCTAAAGTCATGCTGGCAGCGAGACGTTTCTTCTGAGCCACAAGTCATGGAAATTGTTGTGTTGCTTTCAGAGATTTTTGTTTGGAAAGGTTTTTGTTTAATCTTCTTTCAAGCGCTTATTCGGCTCTGATCCTAAAAGGTAGAAATCTATTTGTGGCTGTCACCAAAGCGCCTTCTCCTCGGGGTGGTAAACATGCAAAGCAAGAGCAAATGGCAAATAAAGGATCTTCAGATATTGAGGTGATAAGAAGTTAGATAATGTTCAAAGATAGTAAACACAGAGCAATATGTTGTTACCAGACATTCACAAGGATGAGCTCTTAAGTTAGCAGCAGCAATTCAGAAAAGAGGTCTTCAAATGGTAGCAACATCTCTGAAACACTTGCAGGCTCTGCAGTGCTCAAAAATCAGAACAGCATGGGAGGGATTATTAGGCAGGAATAAACAAATGAGAAAATATCTTTGGGCTTTTCTGCACGTTGACAGTGTGGCTGCGTTTTGCATTGTGTGCAGTTCTGCTCCCCTGCCTCGGAAAGGACAGGCAGAGCTAGGGAAAGGCACAGCAAAGGACATCAGAGATGACTAAAGATATGGAACAAGATCTGTGCTACGGGGGAAAAAACTCTTCAGCTCGGGACAGCGATGAACATGGGGTGAATATGACGGAGGTTTGTAAAGGCAGCAGTAGCATGGAGATGAACTGTTAAAGACTCTCCTCATAGTGAAGAGACTAAGGGGCACTAGTGAGTGATCTGGTGGGAGGCTTTAAAGAAATAAAAATGAATTTATTCTCACAATGTGCATATTTATGCAATAATACGTTGTTTTAGGACTTTGTTTATGGAAAAGCCTACAGGCATTCACAAAAATGAGGAAAGAAAAGTCATTTAAGATACAGCTAAGCAGTTCTGGAAAAATGTCATGCCACTTGTCTTAGGCGTTTGGACAGGCTGGGACAGAACAGCCTCTGGAGCTGGCTTTCTCTGTTGATTACAGGAGGAATACAAAGATTTGGTTCAGTCTAGATGTGTACATTTTGGACAGCTAACGGAAGATGTGATGATAATTCTCACCATCTCTGACAAATTCGCCTTGGAAATGACTTGGCCGATGCTCGTAGGAAGAAAAATTCTCTCAGCTACAAGGAGATGAGCTCAACCCTGATCAAACAAGGCAGCAAGAAGCTGAGCTTTTTCGGCCTAATCCTGGCAAAGCACAGGGACAGAAGTCAGTGCCCTGAACAGAGGTGAAGGAGACCCAGAGGGGAGCAGGATGAGATGGGGTGGCTCCAGGGCCAAGAGGGGAGAAAACAGACTGAAAACAGAACTTGGGCAAATTCCTTCAGCAGCTGGGGCTGTTGTCTCTGCACCTACTTCCCCACCTCTGAAAGGAGGGCAGTGATGCTTTTTGATGTTAGCAGTGTGTTGAGAAGATCAGGGCAAAAAAGTGACTTTTGCACTTTGCAAAGCTCCCAGTTTCTCCTGTGATCAGTGTCCTAGCAAAGCCCCACGGGGAATTATTCACTTTCTGCTCAGTGCAGAGGTTTGGTGCTGTGTGGAGAGTAAGGTCTCAGCTCTCACATACACCACGTGTGGAAAAATAGTGACTTGGTGTCTTGTCAGCACCTCCGGGAGACAAGAGACCTGCAGGAAAAATGGAGTGCTGGTGTGTCGTGGAGGATGGACCCGGAGGGATAGGTACAGGCTGGTCTTGAGGGTGTGCTGCTTACCAAGACGTGTGGTAGAGACAAGAGTGGGGATGGCTCTGAGTCCACATCAAGGTGTATGGCAAGGGTGTAGGAGGAAGAGCCATGCTCTGAACTAGGCATAAATAATTCAGCTTTTGGAAGTGGAGCACCTGCGCTGGGGATTTGTCAGAGCCATTTTGTAACAGCTGGGGTGGGTGTGGGGCACGGATTTAACAGGTGGTTAAAGCACATCCAGCACAGCCCTGATGCCTGGTATTTCGGAACTTTTTAGCGCTTGACTTTGTGACCTCAGCAGTAATGGATGGGTTCTCAATGTAATAAATTGAGAGGTAACAACAAAAAGGTGAGGCACATGGCATCACCTTGAAATGGAAACACAGCGAAATAGCTAGCAGGGAGGCAGCTTATTACAAAAAAAGGGAAAGGACTGGAAGGCCTTTTCCTTCGTGTAGAGTGCCAGGGACTACTCGTTACTGCTCTAACTTTCAACACTGAAATACTCACAGCCTCAGGATTAGCAAGCTTATTTTTCCTAGATGTTATGCTAACAAATATGTCAGTTCCATGTTACGCTTCCAGCAGAAACCCAGTGCAGCTCTGGCTGAGACGGGAGCAGGTTTCCTGCCCTGCAGTGTGACTTTTGTCAAATACCATTGGGGTATCGTACAACAAAAGCCCTTCTCTGGGGCCAGAGGTCTCTGACACTTTCTCAATGAGGTCTGTGCCACACCAAGTATCACTTTTGTCTTTAAACACCAATGTTACCAACAGCATTCGATGTGATGCAAGGATTTATTATTTGAAGCAGAAAAGTAACACCACCAGACACTGAAAGCAGTCATGGCAAGTTGCAGTACTTTGGAAAACAGAAGAAAGTGCTATGATTTAAAAATAATTTATTTGTCTAAAGACAGTAACAGCTGGCTCTGGTCCTGATGGAAGGTTTAATAATTTATGTGATGAATAGTGAATATTTCTGACGTTATCCAGGTCAGTATTTCAATATGATAGTTTGTTCTGGCTGCAGAATACGTTGGTCTGTGCTGATATTTGACAAGCCTGTTAGATATATGAGCCGCACTCCGATCATGTAGATACCAAAGACCATATTTAAATGACTGCAATGCATTATAGGGGGTTGTTAAAGGAAGAACTCTATCACCATTTTCCTTCTGATCCTATTGAATCGCATTTTATCATAGCTTGCGTAATAAAACTGAACTAACTAGAACTGGAATTGGGTATTGTGATGAAGAGGGAGTAAGAAGGACTTTTTTTTTTTTTTTTTTTTTTTTTTTTTTTTTAACATCACAGCATCTAGGACCATTTTGCTGGTGCTCTGGGGCTGGATGGACTCTCTGTTGTGGGGTGGCTGTCATTTTAGGTACAGGGTGGTTACAGATGGAGCTGATCCTCCAGCTGAGAGAAAAACTGGATGTGACAGCCTCCTGAGATGATGTTTCAGGTGCAGCTTTCAATGACTTCAGGACCTGGGAACCCTGGGGACAGCCTCTGGCTCTGGAGGGGCACACCTGGATCAGGTCAGTCCCCAATTCATCAGCGTTTGCTCCAGGCAGAATATATCCAGGGTTCTGGAAGGGATATCCCTGCCTGTGCTTATTGGTGCCAGGCAGCCTGTCTCATTTTCTGCTGCATTTTATACATTTTATGCATTGTTTGACCAACATAGGCCAAACAGGCCAGGAGGCTTCATTATAAGTAAGGATGTCAGGATGAAAGGATTGCCCAGCAGTCTGGAAAGCTCTTTGATGCGATGTCATTGAGAAGAGGAGAATGGCACAGGTACACTGGGATCTTCCCTCCAACAGCTGAAGCACTAAAATGACAATAGCAGCCAGTTAGGTGATTCTGTAGGAAGAAATGTGAATTTTGAAATGGCCATGGAAGCAGAAAAAAAATAACAGCAGAAAAGTTTGGGTAGCATGAGGTGTCTCTGCAGATGCAGAAATAAATCTCCCAATAGCAGAGCTCAAGCAGAAAGGTCAGAGGCAGCCATAAAACATGCGGTGCCATCTGGGACAACCTGGATTTGATGAGAAAACTGGCCGCAGAAGGGATCTGCCATCTCTCTCAAGCTTTCTCCTTGGACAGGGTGATAAATTTTCAAAAAGGCAGAGCCATGTTAGGTGTTGGAAAACAGCACTGGGACAGCTCTGCCTTTGGTACAAAGTAATGGCTGAAAAATTGCACCAGCAGAGGGAGCGGGACACCAGATTTCTTTCTTACAAATGCACCCAATCTGAGGAGTTTCCTCAAATGTTAAAAACCATAGTCTGCCCTCCGATCACTTACAGAAAGTGTTAGTTGATGAAGCTTGCTCCCACAGCTACGAACTAGCTGCCAAGGTGGGAAATGTGAAGTCTCAAAATATGCATTGCAGAAAATATTGTGGAGAGGACTCAGAATGGTTTAGGGAAGGGTCAGCCCCTTCCAGATTATCTCCTATCACGAGCAATCCTAGATTTGGGGCATATGATAGAAATACAGCTGAATACTCTGGTGATGGGGCTGCATTACGTGAGGAGACCTGGGCAGGGAGGCTGTCAAGGTGCTCACATGCTTTGCAGGCTCTTTGGCTGTGATGCAGTGTTTCTACAGGGACAGGTCTGTGAGGTCCCTATGGAGAGGGGTCGGGGTTGTCAGCTCTGCTTGGTGATGTGACAAAGTCAGGGTGCTGGCGCTGGGCAGGGAGGACTGCAATCTGCTTGACTTAGCCCAGCACGGCAAGCAGATGGAAAGAAAAGATAAAACCAACTCACCTTCACACGTGGTTCACACCCTAAGAACCTCATTCCCCAAAGCAAAAAGGTTCAGCTTGCATCTGTACCTCCCCAGACTGCTGTACCCAGCATCCCGAGGCAAGCAGGGAAAGCAGAAATCAGCTGAGGTCCACTCCCAGGTCTGGGGCAGCTTGCTTTCTTCACGTAATGATGTTTCTAACTGGATGGCATATTTTAAAGGGAGTTGTTCACACATAAACACACACATTTAGCCAACCTGAGTGCTTGCCATTGGTCTCTGCTGAGTTGTGCTGCTCTGTAACCTCCCAGGTGCAATTCAGACAACTCAAGGCATGCAGTCAGCAAATCTGTCATGCTTGGGACGATGCAAGAGCCTGCTCTCCTGGCTCCTGGAAGCGTGCATGACTCAGGATGAAGTGTCTCTGCCCTTAGAGGCATCGGGATGACTTTCTTTTTTTCCAAATCAATTTGCACAGGGACCAATTACGTAGTGATGACACTGAGGGCTTCGTAGAAACCTTTAGAGATATCTGGGATGTGCTACGATACACTGCATGGTGGCCTGCTGCCAGCACAGAAGCGTACCGTATCCTTGGGTCCCCTGTCAGCCCTCTGTGTTCTCAGACAACACCAGATGATGATGTTCAGGTCACCGAACTGAGCCCTGATCCACATTAAGAACGAGCTTTTGCCTTCTGGAGTGAAAGTGCAACGTGTGTGATGGGAAACTGGTCACGAAGGGTCCCTGGGGAGCAGCTGCGAGCTCTTCCCCAGGAGCTGGCTCTGCAGAGTCCCAGGGGCGCATTGAGCTGTGTCACCCAGCTGCTCAGTCCTCAGGAGATGATCAGCAAGGCGACACCTCTCTTTAGGCACCAGGTATAGATTCAGCGAGGGCATCAACAGGAGCTGAGGCTCTATTTATCCTCCCACAGGAACTGGGAAGCCCAAAGGGGCACGACTCATCTCGCTGCAGGGGTTGTCACATTGTTTATTTAAATTCCTTGTGTTTCGGGGCGAACCTGGGGAGGAGCTCACCTTCTCCAGCAGCACGAGATATGCCAGAAGGAAGGAGGCAGAGGACAAGATCTTTCTTTTTGGCTCAGCTGGCCACAACGGGGAGAAGCCTAAAGGAATTGGCTTGACACAGGCAGGGAGAAGGGTGGGAAGGAGAAGCTGAGGACAGGCTCGACAGCTGCTGCTCAGGTACATTAGGTATCCCTGGGGAACTTTTAGGGGTTATAGAGCTGATCTGAAGCCACCACAATCTGTACAATGATGCCACGTGAATAAGCCTCGTTCCGTCAGCATCTTTTCTACGTATACAGAGAGCAAGTCTCTGCCACCAGGAGGTAGTAGAGATTTTTAAGTTTTTGCATGTCACTTTTTGTGAACTCTTATCTCCTCAAAACACCATCTGGGAACCTTTATAGGTGCAGATGTACTGAAAGGGCCAGGACTTTTATCATCCACAAGAAAGCTGTTTTGTAAGGCTGCCCAGGGTTGCAGATCTCTTTTGTGAGTTGCACGGACTGCTGCTTGTTGTGGGTCTCGCTGTGCTTCCTGCTGATGTCAAAAGCAATTGAAAAAGATGGCACAGAAGATTGCAGGACAGAGGAAATTTCAGACACTGAATCATAAGCTCAGTATTGACCTGGCTGCCAGCCATCCTCTTCCATGGCAGTGCCTCAGCGTGCTCGCTTCCTAGTGGCACCAGCCCTAACTCCAGGGATGGGGAGAAGTACCCAAAATCTTACCAGACGTTCTTTCAATCAGTGTGGCTCTCATCACAGCTGATTTCTGAGTCACACTGTAGAAATCAAATTCCTCCGTGCCTCCCAAACACTGCAAAAAGATTGTTCAGAAATCAAATCCTGGCTTGAGTGGGAAGGGCAGGAAAGTGGTTCCTTGGAAATAGCAATATAGATTTATTTAAAAACAAACAAACAAACAAACCATTAAAAAACAATGTCTTTACAAACAGCCGTTTCCTTTCCCAGTCCTACCACTGCAGTCAGCCTGGAAGCTGAATGTCTCGCTGTACTCTCACTGCCCCCAACAAAGCTCTTCTGTGGGTCTAAATGTTCACAGCTCTCTTGAGAACAGCAGAAGAACCTGGTTGTGGCTATTCATAAGAGACACTGATCATTCTCAGGCCTTGCAGAAGAGGTTGAATTTGAAAATGTAGAGCAAACCAGCCCATCAGCTGCTGTAAATGAGCTGTAATGTACTGTAATGAGCTTAGCTGTCAAAGAAACAAGGCAAAAAGCAGTATTTTGCAAAAATGAGTCTTTTCTTGGCATCTTGACCCGTGGTCCATGATGTAGAACACAGTACCCATGAGCTATTTGCATTTGTATGGAGTCTTGTAACTGAGAGTAATTGAGAATGAGCAGGGGTGACGTGGATGGTCCTTAGGGAGCAAATACCTGCAACAGCCAGTTGCAATTTCAACAGCCTCCCCTCTTCCCCAAAATGCTGGGGGCCACCAAGGTGAGAAACAGCTCTGCAGAAGGGGACCTGGGAGTCCTGGTGGACACCAAGTTGAACATTATTCAGCAATGTGTCCTTGCTACTAAGAAGGCCGGTGGTATTCTTGGCTGTATTTGGCAAAATATCTCCAGCAGGTCAGGAGAGGCGATCCTTCCCCTCTGGTCAACACTGGTGAGTGCTGGGTCCAGTTCTGGGCCCCCCAGTACAGGAGAGACCTGGGCATGCTGGAGAGAGCCCAATGAAGGGTCTGGAGCTGCCCTGCTGTGAGGAGAGGCTGAGGGAGCTGGGGCTGCTCAGCCTGGAGAGGAGGTGGCTTGGGGATCCCATCAATGTCCATAAACACCTGATGGGAGGGTGTAAAGAGGAGTCAGGCTCTGTTTTGTGGTGCTCAGTGCCAAGATAAGAGGCACTGGGCACAAACTGGAGCAGGGGAGGTTCCATCTAACCACCAGGAAGCATTTCGGCCCAGAGGCTGTGGAGTCTCCTCCATGGAGAGCTCCAAACAGCCTGGATGTGGTGTTAGGCACCCTGATCGGGGTGGCCCTGCTAGAGCAGGGGGTAGGACAGATGCCTCCACAGGTCCCTTCCAGCCTGTGATTCTGCGTGACTCTGAGAGGCTCTTCCCTGTTTCCCCTCTCTTTGCAACAAACATCAATATATTGACAGTGTTCCTGCTAAATAAATGTTTCCAGGAAATGATTGAGAGCATGGGCTCCGAGGAGTAACTGCCTCCCTTCGATATTTGCAAACAAAAGTAATGACTGCTGTGAAAGCTCTTTCCTTGCTAGCTCTGGTTATAATCATTGTACAGAGCTGGGGGCTTGCATTTTTGTACATCCTGGGAGCACGCGCTACCTCCCTCTGCCTCTTAGTGCCCCAAGTGAGTCAGAGCTGGTCCCCTTCCAGGAGTGAAAGCCACAGCCAAGATCGGGATCAAGAAGGCAGTACTGTTTTCTAGCACACATCATCACTGTTACAGTGTCTGCACAGACACATCTCACTTACTGGCCTCCTCTTTATTCACATTTTCTGTTTTGTTCAGTTCTTGTCTTTGCTCCTCACTCCCATTTCTCATTCTTGTTCTTCAGCTTTCCTTTTATTCTGCTGGCAGCTTTCTTCTCCATCCTTAATACCATCTTTGCGTCTTAGTTTCACAAAGAATTAATTGTTGCTTGTCCTGCTTCCCTTCAATGAAATCAACTGGCATTAAAAAAACTGCCTAGCTCATGGCCAAATCAAAACCTTTTAATATTTGGTGATGCTCTGAAATATTTTGGAACTGGCCCACAAATTTTGTTCCAAGCTGGAAGCTCCCCAGCTTGCAAACAGAGGGGAAAAGCTCTTAAAACCAGGCTGCCAGCTTCAGGCGTATTTACACTAAATGGTTTCATATTGTCAATGAGTCCTTTCTGACCTTGATGTCAACACCGAGACGAGTCCATTCCTCATCCCTCGTGGGTGTGAGGCTGAGTGAGGAAGAACTGGACAGGCTCCAGTGACTTCCGTGGCCACACCACTTAAGAAAATTAGAGGACAGACTCATGCTACAGACCTTCTGTCCCCTATCTATGGGGCCAGCTTCTTCCCATTTATGCCGGTTTTACACCAGCACAACCTCAGGGACTTGTCGGAGAGGAGCACTGGGCCCATAACTCGCAAAGGAATTTTATTGTAATGACAGAAGTTATATTTGCCATAACTTTCTAAAGATTTGTGTTAAGCTGCAGTCCAAGCTGAATGGACACGTTCTTGTTAAAAAAAAAGCCAACAGGATATTGGAATGAAAACGATTAATTTGGAATGGTCAGCTTGTAATTAATTTTTCATTTAAAAGAGTCATTTTCCTTTAAACATTCCTCAGTATGCTGCAGTTTTTTTTCATTTTTTTCAGATGTTCACCAGTTCATAGGTGAGCTGCGCTCAGAAAGTAACATGCACAGACAGACCAAGGCTGCCTGTGGTTTTTGTAGCTCACGGCTGATACCAGCTGGGGCCAGAACCTCCTCAAACAGCTGAGGCAGCAGGATTGGTGCTAACCTCTGTGTGTGGATGGAGATCACCTCTTTCTCTTGCTTCGGGTGGGCTGGGGAGGTGCGTGGAGATGGAAGAAGTGGGGATGGAGAAGGGACCTGGCTTGGGAAGCAGGATAACTGGGTGGCAAAGCCTGTTGTTGATCTGCTTTAGGCAGATCTCTCCAAGCATTTTTGCTGTCTCTCTTACCCCTTGTCTTTCCCTAAAACCATCGGGATATATTCGATGTGGGGACCTACTAAGCTTTGATCACCGTTGGGTCTTTAGGGTATCTTGCAACGTAAGGATCTGAAAAGGAAGAGATGATGGTTCTTGTCTCGTGGAGAAAGCAGCAGACCTGACGTGGCCGAAAAGCAGGCAGATAAGGCAAGGTCTGCTTCTTCAGGCTCTGCTCATGTGAGGATACTCACTATTTCATGAGTCTTTACAGTTCCAGCACCATCTCAAGGGATTTGAAAGACAGCTGTGAAATATGCCCAGAACCTTGTTCCTTTCTATTTGAGGCTGTCTGGGAAAGCTGTGAGCAGCAAAAAAAAAAAAAAAAAGACACTGGGACTGTCTGTCTGCAGACTCAGCAAGATGATCAGGAGACATCTACATTGTTCTCTCACTTGAGATGTTATTTTTGCAAACATATGGCCTGGAGCTAAATATGGTGGGGTTTTGTTTGTTTGATTGTTTGTTTTGTGTTTCTTTGAAAAAACACGGCCAAATTCTGTGGCCATTAACGGTGTAAGCCTTTTTCTTTCTCTAGAGAAGGATTTCTATTTGTACAGAGTGGGGGAAATTCAACCTGCACGACACCAAGCTTCAAGTTAAATTGCTGCTTTTAAAGTTCTTTCTTGGATTTTAGGCACAGAGTGGTAAAAGTACACATCTCTCTGCAAAATCACTTTGGCATATTTCTGCATCTAGAAACTCTGATGGGCCTGTTAACTTGAAAAGATGAAACAAATAAGTTCCCATGTGTCCCTAATCATTTAAGTGCCTATTTTTGTTTTTTTTTTTTTTCCTCTTTCTTTTTTTTTTTTTCTTTTTCTTGGTAATAAATGGTAGTTCATACATCTTACTCAGCTGGGCTTCCTCTGCACTCCTTTAAATGTAACTTGAAAAAAGCCTAATTGCAGAAAAAGCAATCTGCTTTATTTTTTCTTAAAAGAAAAATCATCAGCGTAGTAGGAATTCAGAAACGATACAAAGCTGCAACTCATTATAAGCTTTCAAAGAGACAGAGGGTACCACTGTGCATCTATTGCATAGAGTGGTGTTGGAAGGCAACCACAGTCAGGAGCAATTTCAAGAATAGCTTTGCTTATATTATCATCTAGTGATGCTTAAACATGCACAGCATGTCCTTGAAAGACTCAGGATAAAAAGAAGAGAGGAGATGAAAAATTAAGCCAGAACTAAGGCATTTGGAAAGAATTTGAAGCTTAGAGTTGTTTCTGGGCATATTAGTTTAACCTTCAAATGAACCAGTCATTTTTTTTTCCTTCTCAGCAAACTAACAATTTTAAGTCCCCAAATTTGACTTTGAAGCTGAAATCAATGCTGGTAATGTTCTCATAACACCAACTCCCACTGGAGGTGAAATAGGGAAGGGGGGAGTTTGTGGTTTATTCAGAGATTCCACACACCACACCATGCAAGTGATTTTTGCATGAACTGTGCTTCCTTAACTAGGACAGCAAATTCTAATTTTGCAGAAGGGGTTAGAGCCTTACCAGCTCCATCTGACCCAGCACCTCTCAGAGCCAACTAATACACACGGTCTGGCTCTCAGCCATTTCTGTCCCATGGTCTGTGAAATCCTGGAGAGGTGCAAGCTACATAAAACCATCTAGAGATCAGAACTAAAACAAAAATGTCTGTTTTCAGTAGGTGTAAATTTGCCATGCAGGAGTCTTGTGCATCTGTTGGACAAATAAGAAAAACAAATCCATGAACTGGAAAGCACTAAAAGTCAATCTTGTTTCATATAACTAGCCTAAAAGGGAATGAAGAAGCTGTGAAATGAGCTATGTCTTGAAGTCCTGAGTTATAGGTATTTGATTTTCACTGATTTGTAACTGCCCTTAGTATTACCTAGCAGCTCAGCAGGAGACAAGAAATCAAGATCAAAAGACTATTTAATACCTTAAGTGCCTTTATTATATCTTCATTCATACACATGAAAACGTTGATCTTCAAAGCACTGTATGAACACTAACCAGCTAATGACTCCCCATGCAAAGTCACAGCACCGGCTATTTTTAATGCATCTCTTATTTGTTTGTGCTCACGAAAGGCTGTTTCATGCTATCAGCTTATTTAGCCAAGCATGGAAAGGAGAAGAATTAATGTGAAGAGGGGAAGAAGCAATGGATAGGAAATGGCTTGACGAGGTTCCCTGTACACCAGTTAATGGAAGTGGACAGAAAAGGAGCTGGTAAAGTATAAAAGCCACAAAACAATGGAAGGGATGGAAAAAAAAAAAAAAGTGGGCTGATTACTAGATATAAATACATCTTGGAAGAAGAAAGGCTGGATACTAATGGTCTTTTCAGTCTAGCAGAGAGCAGCATAACAAGGACCAGTAGCAGGAAAAGTCAAGTAATTCAATGCCTGATTTTTACCAATGAAAGAATTAACCTTTGGAATGAGTCACAAAATCAAATGATGGACTTCTCATCTTTTTTTTTTTTTTTTTTTTTTTTTTTTTTTTTTCAAATGCGGGAAAAGATTTAGAGGATATCTTATGGATAGACCTTAGTTCGAGCACAACCAGCCTCAGTGGCCTCCTGCTCTTCATGGACAGAGGGCATATACCCACTCTCCTCTTAACCTTCCTGGCAGAGGACAGTTGCCTCCGAGTGACACACAAAAACACAAAAACAGTCACAGGCTTCTCTGGAAGGACACGGACAACACGTGGCGGTGAAAGCTTCCCACCCCTCACAGTCCTTTGGGGTCAAATTTGGCCTCTGTTCCCTTCCTGACATCTGCGTGCCGCCCCTGGGGAGGCCGAGCTGATACGGTGCTGTGCTAGGAACATGTGCACGATGCTTTGCGCTCCTGCCTGCCATGTGTAGCTCGTGCTGTTGTGTACCACAACACCCAAACACCTGATGGAGGCCGACCCATGCTGAGTGCCTGTAGGCAGGAGGAAAGGTTGAGACCTGCCTGTGGACAGGGTTTTTCCCCCTGCAGTTGGAGACCCACGGGTTCATGGTCTACCATTTCACGTTGTCTTTCTCAAGGACATTAAGGCTGGGGCTACCACCACATGGGACCACCCTGTAAGATGGAGTAAACCCCTCAACTACACACACAGCTGTGTCCCTTGGGTGCCCCATGCTCCCCGAGGTCTGCAGGTGTTTTCTGTCCGAGGTCCTCACAGGCTTTGGGGTGCAGGCTGCGGTGGCCAGCTCTGCTCTGAGGCACCAGCCTCAAGCTCTCCATCCCCAACCCTGTGTCAGAAGCCGCCGTGCTGGGACCACCGCCCCCATTTTGGGAACGATTTAGGGGCGATGACAGGAACAAGGTGACACCAGGGCGTCACACAAACCAGCTCCCAGACCCCCACCGTGCCGAGCCCCCCTCAGCGCGCTGTCCCCCACACCCCGAGCTGCATCTCTCGAGGATCCCCGGCACTTTTTATGCCCGTGCCCTTAAAAACCCAGCTGCGGCACAGCCTCCCCCGGCCCCAAAGCAGGGCTGAGGCGGAACAGGGCGGGCAGGGCCGGCGGGGAGAGGCCGGGCTGGGCGCTGCGGAGCCCGTCCTGCACCAGGCGGCACCGCCACAAGCTGCGGCGGCCGTGCCCGCGCCGCCTTCCTCCTCCTCCTCCTCCTCTTCTTTCCTCCTCCTCCTCCTCGTCTTTCTCTCTCCTCCTCCTCAGCGCCCTGCTCGGCTCCTCTCGGCTCCTCTCGCCGTCCCGCCCGGCCGCCCCGCCGCGGCTCCCTCCCTCTTATGGATGGGAAGGCAGCACCCAACGGCGTGGCCACCATCGAGGACAGGATCTTACGGATCACGGGCTACTATGGATATTACCCGGGCTACTCCAGCCAGAAAAGTAAGGCTGGCCCTCCCTGCCTCTCCCCTGTGCGTGTGTGTGTCTGTGTGTGTGTCAGGGGGAGCGCCAGAGCCCCCCACAAAATGTCCCCCGCAGCGGGGGTGCCTGGCGGCTCCCTCCCTCCCCCTCCCCGCTGTCCCCTCAGGGGAGGCGGCCGAGCCGGGGGCTCTGCGGCCGGCTCCTCCCGGGGCTGGTGGGCGACCAGATATCGGGGTTCGCCCCCTCAGCCCCCTAAGTGGTCCCCCAGGAGCTGGGGGAGCCCCTCCGGGCTTTGTGTGTGTGTGGCCGGGGGGGGACGAGCCCGGGTTTCGCCTCACAACTTCGCTGCCCGCGGCGCCATCCTGCAGCCAGCGCTCGGGAGGGGTGCGGGGTTCTCCTGCTCTCTGTAGTTTCCCTATTTTTTCCCTTCTTCTTTTGGGTTTTTTATCCACCCCCCCTCACACCCAGCAGCCCTGCAAACCCCAGCAGTGAGGTTTGGCTCGCTGAGGGCTCAGCAAAGTTTCGGTGCCTGTGGGGTCCCCCCCCTCTGGCCCTTTCAACCTAAAAACTCCGAATATCCACCTTCTTCCCCCAAAAATCCCCAAACTAATCGGATTTTTCCAGAAAGGTGGGGACTTAGCGAGAGATTTGTCTTTATGCCATCTTAATGCGAAACGTTTACGGCTTATGCTTTTGGTGTTTTGTGGGTTTTTGTTGTTTTTTGTCTTTTTTTTTTTATTCTGTCTTAAAAGGAGCCGCTGAGATTAAAGCGGGCGGTCCTCGCAGAGATCCGCTATTTTCGCTTTTGAAGTTTTTAATTAGGAACAGCGGGGTACCGGCGGCGGGGAGAGAGCCTCCGTGGGTTTCTGTGAGCTGGTGGATGTCCCGGAGCTCTGTGGGGCTGCTTGGCGGTGAAAGTTAGGCTAGTGAAAGAAATGGCTTGTTTTTACCACCAAGGAAATGGATGCGCTAGGGTTTCACGGTCTGAGAGTTACTGGGCAGTTTGCAGAAGCCAAACGGCTCAAAAAACTGGAAAACAAAAGGGAAATGCAGGCAAGGGAGGGAAAGGGGGAAAAAAAAAAGATAGAAAACAAGCCAGGTGAGGTAAGCACTGAGGAACAGGCTTTCCTCTGCTTATTAACCCCCTCCCTTGGGATCCAGCAGGGAGCTGCTTTCCAGAACAGTGTGGCGCTCTCCGGCACGGCTACGAGGAGCCCAAACGAGGTAAAGAAGCTGCTCGGCTCAGACAAGCGTGTCCGAGGGCTGGTTGTGTAAAAGGGAAGAAAGCTGTGTGTCTGAAAAATAACCTAACGTTCCTTTGTGTAAGGGCCAGGTGGAAAAGCAAGCGGTCGAGCCCCGAGGTGTTGCTCAGCTGGTCGGCGGCGTGCTGGCAGCGCGGCAGGCGTGGGGATCCTTCGGCGAGGTCAGGCGGTCTGGCTGCAGGCAGGGAAGTTGGGAAGGAGCTGAGAGCAATCCGCAGGAATAGATGCGAGGCTGTCCAGTGCCTGTTTGAAGGCTGAGCCAGGTGGGACCGGTGTCCTGCAGCAGCTCCAGGGGAGCTCTCTAGTGTGATTTACCCGTGAAAGATGAGGGAAGCAGCCTCATACTTTGTCATGAGTTTGCTTCGGTGGCAGAATGCAATTTTTCAGTCTGCAGCAGCACTCCCACTCTCGATCCCAATGCAGACCTGATTTCAGCGTTGGCAGAGTAACTGGCTCTGCATGGGGGCAGCGGGGGGGACTGCCCAGGCACAGACAAGCTTTCTCGGTCCAGGAGCGGGTTCTGCAGATGCTACAAATTGAATCTGCTGGAAATTAGATAAAGCATGCCTGGAGAGGTGAAAGCTCACTAAAGTGCTGACTCCTGAGATTTTATAGCACATCTTGTAGCCTTTTGTACCATTGTGGAAGACTGGATGCTGACAGGGGTGCCTGTGTGTTGGGGGGGAGATCGGTATCTCAGGTCTTGCTCTTTTGAAGGAAAAAAAAAGCCAAATTTGTGGTCGTCATCCTTAAAGAGAAAAACTGGAAGTGTGAAATGTGCTAAGGTAAATGAAAATTATGTGTTCCTTCTAAACCACAAACACTTTTTAAAGCAGTCTCATAAGTTTTGGAGCCATTATCGTATTTTTTTTGGAGTGCTTGCAGTTGGTAAATGACTAACTTATCCTCGTGTTTGGTTGGGTCTAATGTCTTCCTAAGGTATCCTCATGGCTGTGTTTTGTTGGGTCTAAGGTCTTAAGATTTTCACAAAGATGCTCTACCCTATTTGGGGAAAAAACAGGCATCTTTCAGGCATCATGGGGCACTGAAGCAGTGAGGGTCACTAGGCACTGCTGTAGGTCCTGGCTCAGAGGTTTTACTCTGATCCTGTGTCTAGGCTGAAGTAGAGCCTTCAAGGGGTGTTGTTTCAAAGTCCTTTGGAGAGTTCTTCTCTCAGCCAGCTCTGTACAACTGCAGCTCTGTCAAAATGTAAACGCTCACATGGGAAGTCTGCACAGCTCTGCACGTACCTGAGAGCTGCTGACCTGCCACGTGCCCAGACCTTTAGCACATGGCATCAGTCTCTGCCACTTTCACTTGCTCCTGTCCAGGTCTGAAAGGTGCCTGGGGAAGAGGGCAGCTGAGGATGAGCTGTTGGCCCCAGGGTGGATTTACTCTGTCTACTTTGCTGCTATCCCCCAGGTCTCATCAGGGAGCTGGCCAGGCAGCAGATGGGGATGCTGGTTGGCTGATGATGTCCTGCAGCTGCTCCCCACCTTTGCTGAGGCTCCTTTTTGTCCCCAGCCTGCTGTGTCCAGCTAGGGACAGGGAGAGAAGGTGAAGGCTGGGGCTGGGCAGCTGCTGGGAGTTTTGGAAAATGCCACATACACTAAAAAAAATCAGGGCTCAATGAATTGTGCTGGTGATTTACATCCCTCTCCTTTAGTGGATTGGCATGTATGTCTTGGTTCAACAGGAGAATGAGCCCAGGGTTCTGTGTGAAGGTGAAGGACTGGTCACAAATGGCCCAGAAATGCAATGCCAAAGGTCTGTAGTGTTCAACAGCTGCCTTTACAAAGAACTGGAGTATTTTCTAGAGACCTTTGCTTCTGTATTTGTGTGCACTAACCTACTTCAGCCTTGGGCTTGTGCATGTGATGATGATTCTTTTGTTAATTTTGTCAGGCACTTTCATCATTTTATTTACCCTTAAAAGCTGTTAGAGAAGGAAAACGGCGTCTTATTTCTCTGTAAGCCATCTCATTAAACAGAAGCATGGATTTTGCTCTGGTATTTGCATCCACATATAATGCAAAAAACCCGTACCCTACATAGTAAGACATGGGTGTTGGAGCAAGAGGTGATGTTTTGTGGTTTTTGTTTCCCCCGCCGACTTGTTTCAGAGATGAAAAGGGCCCTTCCTGATCCCAGTTACCTTCTGTCTTTGGATGCGTGGCTTGGTCCCTCAATTCCTACGTGTATAATGTACAGTGTGTCTGAAGTCTCTGGCTCCTGTAGGAAAAAAGAGTTTATGGAATAACTTTGAGGAAACCCCGTGACATCTTGCCTCTCTTCCAGTGAGTTTCCTGAAAATGACTCCACATTTCCCATGGCATCAAGGTCAGCTCTGCGCTGGTGCAGAACAGGGGCTCCAGTTTCTGTGCCTTCCCTTGAGCTAAAGCTGCTCCA
Organism: Aythya marila; assembly: GCF_965140915.1. Lineage (NCBI taxonomy): Eukaryota > Metazoa > Chordata > Aves > Anseriformes > Anatidae > Aythya > Aythya marila. The sequence continues at coordinate 4,888,416 of NC_139046.1, read as the reverse complement.
GCCAAAGTTTCCCTCTCATCTCCATCAGCTTCACCAAGTCCACCTCCAAGTCGAACGGTTTCTGCCTGCCTGATATCTTTCCTGGTGGAGCTCTTCTCACCATCCACGAAGTTTTGTGTCCTGTCCTGGCTGCCAGCACTGCAGAGCTGTTGCTTTGCAGCCCCATTTTCTCTGGCCCAAACGCAGATGGCGTGACGGTGCTGAAGGTGCAGTGCCTGTGCTTGCTCCCCTAGCTCTTCATGGGAGCCATCACCTCATCGTGCTGTGCTTGGAGAGCCTGCATTAACACACAAAGCTTCTTTCCTTCCATCTGTCTCTTCTCCTTTGGATCTGGAGGGGTTGATTCCCACCCCAGGAGGCCCTCAACACCAGCCTCCAGCAGGCACTTAGGTTGAAACCAGGTTTGTACGTTCCCCCACGCTGCTCCAAGCCCACTTTCTTCTCTCCTCCGACCTGCCTCGATCCAGGGCAAGGTGCTGGCAGCAGGATTGGGGTCTTGTGCCCTAACAAAAGCACAGTTGCTGTAGAGAATGAGCTTTGTGTTTTCTTACTCCGCTGGAGCAGCTCGAGCGAGGTTTTGTGGTTTAATTTGATGAGTTGAGCCTCAAGTCAGCAGTGAACTTAAGCGGCTGCTTAAGTGTGAACTTGCACTAAGCCACTGGGCTTTGACAAAGTGTTCAAAGCGAAATCCGTTCTTAATTGCTTGGCTTAATAACACTGGGATTACAGGCACGACGAGCTGGCATCAGAGGCTTGACAACTCCGCTTTCCTGCTCCCCGAGCAGAGCAAAAGGCCGGGGAGGGGAAATCTACCTCCAGAACACGGGAGGGAATTTTCTTCTGGCTGTTCGAGCAGCTGTGCCAGCAGCTCTGCTGCAGTACGGATCACATGGCAGAGTGAGATCTCTCTGCACGCTGAGCACCGTGCCCTCCTGGCGGCTCGTCCCTTCCAGCGAGGGGAACCGAGGGGGAACCAAGGCAAGTGTGAGTTAAAGAAGTCTCCGGGCTATTTCAGCCCGTACCCGGGTTTGCATCTCAAGTCCTTAAAACCCATGCCTAGCTGGAAAAAGCTTCATTTCAGAGCCCTTCCCTTTCATGCTGGGCAGGGATTTCCCGGATGAGATTTATTCCCAGCTCTTCTTTGAGGGAGGGCGTGCTGCAGACGGGGCTGGATTGCAAACTCTAGATTTAACTCTTTTCTTTTAGCTTTTTTCCCCCCTGCCAGCGTTGAGGGCACAAAGCAGAGGTCACAGCACAGGATGTCCTGGTGTAGTCGCTTCCTCCTCGCAGAGTCGTCTGTCCAAGCAAAACTATGGCTGTGTATCAGCACCAGTAGCACTAACCCATAAAATAATTTATTTTGGCAGAAATCATGTTGTAAATACTCCTTTGCCCACTAACTTGGGAAGATGACCAGGGAAAGGTAGGAGGGAAGAGTTATTGGAGCTGGAACAGCTTGCTGGCACACGTACAAATGGGTCTGGACAGCCCACGAATAAATTAAGGCTGGAAATTAGCAGAAGGCTTGGATCGATGGCCAAAAAGTCTCTCCCAGTCTTCTGCACCTAAATAAGAATTATTTCCCAAGCGTTAAAGATTTCTCATAAATAAGTTTGCCAGGATTTTGAGAATAAAAACAACAACTTGTATTTGGCAGGGGAAGTTGAGACAGTAAAGTGGGGGAGAGGGATGTTAATTTGCTGGAGATGGCACAGAACAAGACAACGTTTGATGGAGAGATCTCTTCCTCTGCTGGTGACTGCACAGCAGCTCTGGTGCTGAGCCTGGCCTGGTGCTGAGGCTGGGTAGAGGTGATTTCAGCACCTGGACAGGTTTTTGTGTGCTCTCTGTCTGTTTTTCTGTCCCTCTGCCCTCCTGGGCTCGCCAAGCTTGGCCGCTTAGGCAGGCAAGCACAGCTCTGGCCTTGGCGAAATGTTGTACAAATAATATTACAAATAGTTCTGAGCGAGCTTTTGTCTTAATCCTGCTGAAACACCTTTGCTATTAGGTGTTTTAGGACGTTTGCAATCATTTCTTCTGCGCATTTGGAAATGGATGGGCTTTTGTTCAACTCCCTGCGTGGCCGTTCACCCGTGAAAGTGAATTCGTGGTTGAACATCAGGTGGCCGGCGTTTTTTTCACACAGACCTGCTGCTGGGTGATCGCTGGGATGAATAATGAAAACTCCTGCCAAAAAATCACCGCATCTCTGTGGCAAACGTGCAAACAGAGCTTGGGGGGCAAGAAGCGAAGTGCTTAACCGGCTGGTTAAATTATTCACCGGAGGTAAGTGGGCCAGCTCTGCTTCGTGAGAGTCAGCCGTTGTTTTTTTTCCTTGCGGTGAGGTGAAGAGGGACTCCCTGGTGGCCAACGTTTTGGGCCGGCCACAGCACGAAGATGAGATCTGCAGCGTCGTGCCTTGCTGACAGCCAGGGTATGGCTTGCACGGCAATGGCAGAGTCACTGTGAGCGTCCTAGGAGCTGTGAGTGACGGTGGTGAATTTATTCAGAGGCATGCGGCGTGTGTTCAGGGCTCCCAGTATGCCTGCCCTGCAAAGAAGGCCTTTCTGCTCTAAAAGCTCTAAAAACATTGCAGGTGAAGTCTAGGAAGAATCAAATACTGCTGATAAAACAGACCTGCCCTTTCCTGCTTTGGGCTGGCTGGCCTGGGTGAGGTGTAGTGGAGTGAGGCAGTGAGAGGTGTCCCTGCTGCCCTTCTGTGGAGGCCGGGGGGAGCTGCTTTGCTCCTCCTCTGGTTCATTTAGGAGCTAAGGTGAAGGAGCAAGGTTAATTTTTAGGGTGGAAGGTGTTGTTTCCTGCTGCTTCTGGTGGTCCCAAAGCTCTGCTGTCTCACAGGTGTCCAGGCTGTTCTGTCTGGTGCAGAAAGAGCTCCCAAGCCTGCTTGGAGTCTCCTTCAGTTTCCAGTTTCCCTTTTTGGACAGGAAGAGGAGCAGCCAGCACCATTTGTGGGTAAATGGGACTCCGCCAACCCACTACTGGACCAGCCATCAGCCCGGCAGTCATCTCTCCACCCAGAACAAGAAGGAAATTGTAGCACGAGGCCAACCTGATGACAGCTCCGCGTTTTCTTCTGTTCTGTCCTGTTCCAAGCACTCAGTGCTTGCGTTACGACGAAATTCACGACTGGGCAGTGGCACCGAGGCAGCATTGCTGGAGCAACTGCCTGCTGAAGCAAGATACAGCGCGGCGATCTCTCATCCTACAGAGACAAAGCCTTCCAGGGGACGTTTTTGCTAAGGGCTAACACACACCTTTATTATCAATGGCTTAGTTGGAGGTGCTGCACACCTCGCTGAGAAACAATTCCCTACCGGGGGCTGATTTTTTTTCTGTGACTGACAGGGACACAACTCTGCAGGCCCGTTACAGCTGATGGGCTCCGTGCCCCCGGATGGCTGAGGACGGTTCTGAAACCACGTGCTGCTGTGCCTGGGTAAGATAAGCAAAAAGCAGGGCTGGAACACATGTTCTCTGTCGGAGCGCTCGGAGGCTGAGAAGTGATTGCGGTGCCTCGCCTGGTGATTTATGTTCAGCATCTCCTAGTGCAGTTGTTACGACCCTTTTATGCATCTAAAATCTCGGAGTTTTTTTGGTTTTTTTTTCTTAGACCAAGCTCGCCACGTGGAATTTGCAGCCCGGGAGCTGTGTGGGAGCGGGTTGGGGTTTTCCTTTGCGGCGCCAGAAATAAGCTGTTGTGCGGTGCTTTGCAGGGGCCACGCTTTGTAGCAGCTCGTGTGCAAGTGGGATGCTTCCCAGCGCCCTGCCAGAGGAAATTCGTCAGCGCTGACAGCGTGGATGGTAGGAAGGTGAACTCTTTGTGGTGCTCCCATACTGTGGCTTGCACCTGAAACTACCTGAGGAGGAGTGGGTCTGCGTATGAGAACACTCTCAGTCAGTTCTCAGCGAGGCTGATAACACAGGGAGTAGGTGGGAAAGGATTGAGCTCAGTGTGTACCAGGAAGGTGGAAGAGGAGAACACATCTGGTGAAGTTTCCTGGTTTTCTATCATTTATTACGTCTTTTCAGGGCAGGATGCGATGGGAAAAGGAAAAAGAAAAAAGTGGGGAGTTAGACAGGAAGAAAACCTTAAACATTTTGAGAATACTTCTGAGGAAAGAGTTCAGACTGGAGGAGTGCCACTGAAGAAGTGCTGTTCACAAAGGCGATGAGGGTCCCCTCCGAGGGCTATCAGCTCTCAGGTGCGAGCAAAACCAGCTCAGGGACTCCTCACTTGGGTTTTCCTGTGCAGCCTGTTTGTTGCCACGCATTCAGTGCTGGAAAGGAGGTTAATTTGATGAAATCAGGACAGCTTCATTTCTAGGTAGGGTCTGCGCAGCGCCTTTGTGCACATCTGCTTTGAAGTGAGTTCAGAGCAACCCTTCCGAGTGTCCCTGTGAAGACGGCGGCCTCAGCCACGGGCCTGGAGAAGTCTGCTGGAGGAAAAGGAGTCCGTGCGTGGGCAAGAGGGCTCGCTTAACCCTGCGTCTTCTCACCGTGCACGGATGCAGCAGTGGCTGTGCTGAGGGCCACAGTTTCCAAGGCAGGCACCTGGAAATATCACTGCTGGGAGCGTGTGCTTTAACTGCCGTGCCCTCCAGTTCTGTAGGTGCAGCTTTTAGAGTCACTTCTTTGCAAACGCGCCCCTTGCTTATTGTTGTTGTAAAATATTTATAGAGTGTAGTGAAGTTTCACTGCGCTTTGTGGGACTGGGACGTTCCTTGATGCTTAGGGATGCAAGCAGAATGGGAAGCACAGGTTGCAGATTTATCCTGCATAGAGGAACGGAGAGTAGAAGAAATCCATCAGCACCACGCTGCACGTCGCTACAGGTGTGGCTTTTGGTCTCTTGCTTGAGCTGGGTCTCAGATTTGCCACACAAATAATAGTAAGGGGCAGACACAGTTGTCTGGGTTCAGATTTACTTTAATGCCAGAGCTGTTCCAAAATAGGGGATGTTGATGACCGAGGATGCTCTTGGTTTAGTTGTAGACAAAAGGGTGGTTGTGTTTTATTGTTGGTTTTTTTTTTTTTTTTTTTTTTTTAAAGTGTTTTCAGATGAATGCAGCTCTGGAGGGCAGCATCAGGGTCCTGATCGTTTCCTCTGCTTCTGTTTTTCCTGAGTTGAAGCAGTCCTAATGCTGTCACCTGGCAAGATCACATGAGAGCAGGAAAACCCTCTGGTGGTTTCAGACTGCCCTTGGTCTCTCCCCGCGGCTGGTGAGGCTGAGAAAACCAACTCACTCCGTTTTGTCCCTGTTCCCCTCTGCGGGAGGTGGACAGGCACTGCAGTTCAGAGCAGACTGGGGTTGTCTGAATAACCAAACACCCTTCGTGCACGTGAGGAGGAGATTCACAGCCCTTCACGTGCAGGTTATGGTCATTATCTCCTGCTGCATTCGGGTATTTGGAAGCAGGGCCAGAGGGACAAATGCAGGGGAGGTTGAAGTGAGTGTGTAGATGCTGCTCTGCTGCTGCATTCACACTTTCTCCTTGTATTTCAGTGGCTTAAGCTGTTTTCCTTGGTCCTGCCATTCCCTTTTCATGCTGTCAGCCTCCTGTCTCTGCGGCAGCAGGCTGGGCTGGTTGAAGGCAAGATCTAAAAGGAAACACATTCGGTGCTTTTGATGTGTGCAGCCTTTTTTATAGGCTACGAACAAAAAATTGCCTGTGTATTCCCAAACTGGAGGATACGTGATCGCTGCTCCCAGCCTCCCTCTGAGAGCAGGCTTTGACATCACTCATACTCTATAATTTATGGTATTTTCGTGGCAGGCTGTTAAGGTCTGGAAGAGAGCAAAAAGGGACGATTTTAAAGCAGAGAGAATAGCCCCGTGCCTCGTGGTCGGTCCGTGAGGGAGCAGGGCCCTGCTCTTTGGGGTTGCTGCCGGGTCTCTTTTGATCACAGAAGCACTTTTTCGAAATGCTGGTGTTTTGCCTAATGTAAGCACTTGCTCCTTGTCAAACACATCCGCGTGTGCCCTGTTAGGACTTCGCACCTCGCTCCTGGGGTGTTTTAAAAGCAGATTACAGAACGTCTTGTAACTCGTCAGCTGTGGAGTTCTTTAACCTGGTTTCTTAAGGCAACAAGGCTTACGTGAGCATGATGTCTTTGTCCCTGCCCCCTCTCTTGATGACTTTTAAATCTATTGAGCAAACTTAACGGGAGCTGGGGAGCATGAAAGGCAAAGGTGCCCTGATGGCCCTCGTGAAAATGGGTGGCCAGCTAGAAGAAGGGAGGCCTCGTGGTTCTCCCACAGTGGGAAAGCTGTAGAATTAGCTCGCTCCTGAAGAAGTGTACAGCTTAAAATTTTGTGGGTCTCATCGGTGGTGCATTTGATTCACATTCAGCTTCAGGCAGAGGTCAGCAGGCGATGTGCAAAGAAGCACGTGATGCAGTTTCCTGGTACGTTTCCATCCTTCATTGATCTGCGCCTTCGGAGTTTTTCAGTGCCTGTGTATTTTAGTACTCTCTGATGAGTATTTCTTCCATGAATTTGTCTAATTACTTTTTAGACACCGAAGAATCCAGCTAGAAGACACAAAGCTGTAGAGAAGCGACTTTGTCCATTTTGCTGCCACTCTCTGCTGCTGCTCGTTCTTTGGATGAGGTTCTTCAGCTGGTGGGTGAGGGTGGCTCTGATGAAGTCTTGGAGCCAGGTCTTTCCCTTCCCATAAATATTTCTGAAGACAGATAAAAAGAAAAACAAAGCATGGGGCTGTTAGGGGTGATAAGCATCCCGTGAAGCTAACACATCCCATACTCTGCAATTCCACCCAGCACACGGATAAGGTGCTGACCTGGGAGGAGAAACCTGCAGTCTTCTGTTTGCCTGCTTCTCTAGGCTGTACAGGGATGCCAGGAGTCTCGTAGGATAGACCTCCCTGTGTTTGGGACTTGGAGATGATGCGGTAAAAACAACAAAATGTTTCTACAGGACAGTTTCATATTTTTTTCCCCCCGAAATTCAGTGAATAAAACTGATTTCCAGTGCCACGCTATTGGTAAAGACCTGTAGAGCATCCCAGACGGTGATTGTGAACCCTTTGCAGTTTTAAAAAATGGAGAGAATGTAGTTATTTTATTAAGGCTACAGAAAATGTTATAAAATATTCATAATGATCATCTCTTCTTATTTGAAATAATAAATCCAAGGTTAATTTCGTACTTGCAGAGAACCGCTGGCTGACTATTAGCCCTCTATTTCTCTCCTGGTGTAATGTAGAAATAATGCTTAATATTTTATCTACTTTGCAGGGCTGTTATTAGGCTCACAAATATGTCATGCTGCCTTGGGAACGAAAAGTAGGCTTCTCCCCTCTCTTGCAGGTTAGGGAAGAAGAGAGCTCCGCAGTCATTTTCAGATGTTTTGGCTCCTTAGGAGCAAAGAAAACATTTCTGCACAAAAGGAGTCCCCAAAAGCATGAAGTTTCTCTGTTCTTGGAGTGAATCTAGTACTGCTTGTCACCCTTAGCTTTAAGGAAGCGCTGAAGAAATGCCACCAGTGCTGGTTAGTTAAAGGCTAAGTTCCTAGAAATTATTTTTGTCGCCCATGCTGTGCATGTGGTCGAGTTGCCAGTTAGCGCCCTTCCTGACCTGTGCTGAAAATTAGAATTTGACATCGTGGTGACTGCGCCGAACAAGGAGAAATGCCTCGGGGGGTTATAAATAGGATTTAAATCAACTTTCCTTTGGTTGCATTTTATTATTCTGCTGGATGTTTATTTCCCAGAGAAATGAACACTGGTTTTAATATCGCCGTGTAGCGACAACATGAAGCCTTTTTAGTTGCTGCTGCACAAAGTATTGTAAAGTCTGACATCCCTTTGAAGAGCTGCTCTTAGCCAATGCTGCTATTTTTATTTTTGAGTTGTTCACTGCTAGAATATATTTTTTTTGTCCTCACATGCCCCAAATTTTCAAACCACTTTCAGATCAGCTTACAACAAATCAATCGAGCTCTTGCTCCTCATGTTTTTTCCCCACTCTTATTAACTTTTACTGGACTCTGCCTTCGAAAATCTAGTGGAAGGATGGCTTTGATTGTTTTTTTTTGCTTCCCCTTGAACTCTCAATGTAGCCTTTAGAGAAATATCTGCCAGAAGCACTGACCTACAAAATCTATTAGGCTCTCCCCACTGGAGTGAAGCTCATTTATGTAATGCTGCTGGATTAGATGACTCGGCTCTGCTTCATAGGTAAAATACGGAGGTCCTGCTTTCATAAGTGTAAGCACAAAGAAGTATCTGATAATGAGATCATGTTTGCAAATCAATGGCAGGTGACTTACAGAGTTATCTCCTGTTTTTTACCTTGCAGGTTTGGAGAGATTCCTTGAGGGCAGGGACCTTTGGAGCAGGTTTACCACCCAGGTGCTGTCAGCTGGGTTCTCTGGGCTGGTTCTTGACCTCCAGGAGCACGTAGAAAGCTCCAGGCTGAGAGCCCTGATAGGAGGGCACTGAGGAAAAGAGGTGCTGGAAGTCACTGCTGACGCAAACTTGGTTATCCCGTTTCTGTGCTGCTAAAGCTCAAGGAGCAAGGGAGGGCTGCGTGTGCCGAGGGAGAGGGCTGCGCTGGAGCTCTGTCAGCTCTATCAGGTAGTGATCCTGTGCTGGGGGGTACTAAAAGTCACTCTTAACAGCTGGGCAGCAAATTAGAGCTGACTCTCTCTGCTTTGGCAGAGGCTGCAGGGAAGTCTGGATGGCCTGGGATCCACACCGGTCTCAAGACACGTCTGAAGCGCTTTGCTGCTGTTATTTTCCTGCGCCAAGATCAGAAGCAGATACTGGGGCAGTTTGTAGGGGAAGTCCTAGGGGTCTGGTGATTGATGCAGAAGGGCAGCGCTGGCAGTTGATGAGTTTGCTTTGTTGGCAGAGCCAAAGGCCCTACAGGGGCTGGCTTTAACTTCTTGCCCTGGATGTTTAGTCTTTGGGTAGAGGAGAATTCGCTCTGCTTGTGCTCTAAGCCGTGTGGATGTGAGGCAACTCCCAGTTAGAAAACACAGTGCTGGGGCAGCACTGCCCAGTGCAAGCTCTAATAAGCCCGGCGGCTTCCCAGTTGCAGACATAAACTGGGTTTGTGCTGTACGTGGTGAGCTCTGAACGGGGCTGCGGCTTGCTGATGTCTTTCTGCAGCTGGCTTGGGGGGGAAGTACCTGGAATTTCTGTAATGCTCTGAAAGAACAGGGTAAGGAGCTGGGGTGTCAGCATTTACCAGCTTCTTCATTCAATGTTGCAAGCAATACTTGTCACTAGAAGGAAGGAAAAGTTGTAAGTTAACTGGGATTGTTCATAGCATGTTGTGGTGTGGCAGAGAGGGCTGCTAAGAACAGGGAAGTCATTTTCAGGGCATGCCCTGAGGGAAATATTTCTTCCCTCAGTTTCTAAACAGACTAAGGATTTAATGTAAGGGCAATCACGATGATTAGGCTTATTATAAAGTCACACGCATAAACAGGTGAGTGGAAGCACAGCAGCAGGTGACTTCTTGGGTTTTATTTGGTGATCTGCTGATTTTGATTGTTAAGGAGGTAATTAGTGACTTATTAACTTATTCACACTCTATTTTTCTGAAGCGTGCCCTTAATGTGAAGCGTAGCTCAGTATTAAATGCTCTAACTCCTTGTCCTCTGCTAGATCTTCTGGTGGGGGAGATGCAAAGGCATCTGTATCTTCCATCAGAGCATAAAAACAAGGGAAGAGAAATGTTAGGTGTTGTGTGGGTCAGGTGAGAAGGGAAGCAGCCCATAAACTTGAACCAGCCCTTGCCTGGAATGGATGCATGGGATGAGCAGAGGAGGTTTGGGGTTTCCTTCCTCAGCTACTCCTGGGGATTTTGGCCCTGGACGCAGTTCACTCAGGCCTCCGTGCCCTTTGGATGGATGAAGTTAAAAGCACCGCAGTGCTTACAGTCTTCACTAGAGGAGTTCATGAAGAGCCCAATGTTGTATCCAGCTGCTTTTCAACACTTGATGTAAGTGAGCAGGGAGCTGCTCAGAGCTGGATTAATCAGGATGCAATCTTTGGTGCAAAACTTTGCCTCTCAGGATGGGGGAAAGGCTGCCTTAATCCTTCTCCCACAGCACTTATTTTAACAGCTCTGCATCCCTGGGTTTCATTGCGGGGAGAAAGTTTCTAATTGCCTTTGGCTTCTTTGCAAGCCCTCATCTTTATCTTTGCGAAGAGAGACCTGCAAACTGCGAATCCTTTCAGTGCCCTCCCCTAAGGAGCATTGGCATTTCTCAAGTGGGCTGGGGGACGTGTCCCAGACACATTAATAAAGCTCCACATCATGAACTATGAGAAGGAGCTAACGGAATATATTATGCCTGCTCTTTCTCTGACCTTCCATAATTGCCTCTGATTACCCTATTACAGCAGAACATTTTAAAGTAATTGTGGAGATCGGATGCAAGTGTGGAACCGCAAAGGTAGACCTGAAACTTTGCAAAATCATGGACAGGCATCTAAATAGTGAATCAGTCTGCTATGATCTTCCTTCTCAAGTGGGATGCTGCCCAGACTGGAGGATGTTTTGTTCCTCAGCTGAAGGTACCTGATGAAGAGTGGCAGAACCTGCCATGGTCTTTGATGTTTTTACCATTGATCTAGATTTTGGGGCCAGGAGAAGATTTGCTTGGCTGAACTGTTTGGGATTTGGTCACTTTTATAAAATTTCATGGGCTTGAGCCTTGATCATCTCAGAGGATGGCAGAACTGGAAGAGGTATGGAGAAATAGCTGCTCTATCTGTCCTAATGAGTATTCCTTGTGGATACTTACCTAACCCCTTGTAAAAACATCCTTCCTTCCAGCCTGTTCCAGTGCTTTGTTTAAACGTTATTTCCTTATGGCTAAATGTTTTTTTTCCATGGTTCAGATCTAGTATTTGTCCTAGTTACTTTTTGCACGAAAACCAGACTGGTCTCCTCCTCTCCAGCAAAGTACTACAAATCTGATGGCCTTTGTCTCATTTTCCTTTATCTTCACAAACCGAAGTCTTCCACTTACTCTGGGTAAAGTCATACTTTCTAGAAATTTGTTCATCTTCTTTTTTTCTGGACTCACTCCAGTGAGCACACACCTCTCTTAAAATCTGATTCCTCGAACTGGACACAGGTTTTCAGCTAAGGTCTCACCAGCACAGCCTGGCAGAAGAGAACCCTTCATTTCCATAGCGTGCCATGAGTTATCTGCCTCATTTCCACGTCTGAATCGTTGGCCAGAGTATAGCACAGGTGAGACAGCTTCACCTTGGGGTTTCCTCTCACCTCCCAATCCTCTTCTAGCTATGGCTATTAACCAAGCTGTGCCTGTACAACTGCTTCCCTGCTCTAGGTGGGAACAACCTTTCACTTTTTGTTGGTAGGAATCCATAGTTAATGCTGTTCTGTTTAACAGAGCCACTGGTAGCAGCTCCAGCTCTGGCTCAGGAGCACTCTTCCACCCAGTGAAGGTTTCCCTGTCTTGCCACGCCGGGCAGCATCAGCAGCCTTACTGCCATCAAGGTCTGTAATGTCTCCTGTCCTCTATTCCCAAACCTGTTACTCTGTCACAGAAACAACATCAGACTGATGTGATTTAGTCCTGACGAAGCCCTGACGGTCATTCTCCTTGTTTTCTTACGTGTAGTCTGTTTTGATTATTTGGTCCCCTGTTTTTATGGGAACTGAGCTCAGGCTGCCTGCTATCTCCAGCTGCTCGCATATATTCTTTCCATTTAAGTTTTCTTTTCCACTCTTTCAGAATTTCTTTTACCTTCCAAGGGTTATCAAAGATTCCTGTAGCAGTAACTAAGATCCCTGAACTGACAGTGTTTTTTTGCAGGGTACACCAGACCAAATTGTTGTTGATACGAGACGAATCCCTCTAGATACAGAAGCTCCAGACAAACCTTGGGTCATTGCCATCTCGTTATTCTTTAGAATATACTGTTCCACAGAGCACTGACTGCTGAGACACTCATAAAATACAGTGTTTCATTACTCTATTAACGACTTTAAATGTATATGTTATGATGAGTTTCTCATTTTTGCCTGCATTTTCGATGATCGAGGGCAGAACGGAGCAGATAACGAGGAACACAATGTTGGCCAACTTGTCAGTGACTTTGAAATTATCTTTGTAACTGATTTTGTGGTATTTCTCTCCGGTATTTTGCCAGCATTTTGCGAGTGAAGTCATCTCGACATATTGCTCACAGATGGTGACATTCTCAGATGTGGTGTGTGACAAGCCAAGGTTCAGGTACCATTTGGAGTCAGGCTCGAGCGCTCTGTAGACATGGCCCTGCCCTTTGCACAGGTTGAAAAAATTATCTAACAACTTACAGGAGGCCAAATGAGTAGTGAAGCAGAACTGGTTAAATACCAGAAGAGTGGTATTGAATGGTCCCATTAAACTAATAAATTTAGGAGATTGCTTGCAATTGTCCAATCCAGGCCATCTGGACTGCTGCCTTCTGTGCTGTGGTGCTGAGAAGGCAGGAATATCCTTTAATAAACAAGAGTTGGGTCCGCCAGCCAAACATCTCCTACTTCAGCTCACCCCAGGAAAAGGCTCCTGGGTTGGACCGAGAGCTGCAGCTGTATCCCTGGGAGAGGCCTGAGGGGTGAAGGGGCTGGGATCCAAACCCAACATCTAGCCTGTGTCTCAAAGATTGGAATGATCTTTGAGTGGACTGTAAGGGCATCTTCTGAACAAGGAGCTGACTGGGGTAAGGATGGAGCAGGCTGCTGGCCTTTCTGCCATAGCATGTATTGATTCCTGCCTTGTGTAGGAGAATCTACAATCCAGCCCACTAGAAATGGTAGCAAGAGGTTTGGTTTTTTTTCTGTTTATTTTTTTTTTTCTTCCCTTTTTCTTTTCTCTTTTCTCTCTCCTGTCTCTCGCATCTTTCCTGTCTTGGAGGAATTTTTTCCATTTAGCTATCTAGGGAGGAGGGCCAAAAAAGCTGAACTCTTCATTGCTTGCTTGCTGCACACCACGTCCCATATTTGTAAGTCGCGATCATACTAATTTCTCACAATTTCTGAAAATCACTTTTTGAGCTCCTAAACATCAGCATGTCTCTTACCTTAAAGCTTTTTCTTCTAGTGCTCTGTACCCATCCTGTGAAGGGCTGTAATCCTGCTGGCCTGGCTTGGTTTAAGCACCAAACCCCTCCTACAAGTCCATGTGGTGTGACAACTCACCCGTCTTTAAACCCCTCTTCCTATCTCTTCGGAGACCATGGCAGCGTGTGTTTTATTTATTTATTTATCATTTTAATCATTTTAAAAGCTAGAAGTTAACTTTTTGGATGTAGTTGTGGGCCTTTGGGCACTGGTGTCTGAGAAAGGCTTCTGATTAACTGGAGTCTTAGTCCAGTGGGGCCCAGCACAGCATCTTCCAAAAGCCTGTTGAGCACGGGGTCCTCGTTTAGCAGAGCTGGTAGGGGATGCTGTAGGAAACAAAACAGGACGTGAACAAAGTGACCCCTTTCTGTTGCCCCTCCCAGCTCTAGGCTATCAATCACTTCTGAATATTTGAACTTTTTAATATATTTTTAGCATCTTTGACAACCCCTGGCAACGAGTGCCACAATCTCACTTTGTGTTACATGGAGAAGCTGCCCTAAGTCAACTGTCCACCACCAGTCTTCTTGAGAACCGTCTAGTTTGGGTGTTAGCACGAGCCCTGGAGGTTGAGGTTTTGATGCTGGCGACAAACCCTTTGTGACTGCCCCAACAGCTGGAGCTGGCGGGCACGAAGCACTGGCTGCATCACGGGGAATGGAGAAGCAGCTAACAAAAGGAAAAAGCTCGCTCATGTTGCGTGGCTGCAGAGGTACCGATGTGCTGGCAGACTTGGTGGGGGCTTGGTTGTTCAGCTCTAATTAAGGTTCCAGAGTTGGAGTCCTGACTCGGGCAAAGCTACTGAAATTAATGGGGATTTTGCCTTGAGTCAGGTCGGCAGAATTGAGCCCTCGGTTGTTTTTTTTTCCCCTTGCTGCGTTTTGTCTCGTGTGAATCTGCTCGCGAATGTGCTCTACTTGCTGGTGCATAAAGTGAGCTGACTTGGATCTTGCACTGCTTTGCAGGAACTTTACGGGTGCTGTCTCTGAAACTGTTTCCCTTGCCTTGTTGAGTGGCGATTTCTGCAGATCTCAGCTTGCAGACCACGAGGAGTCAGTTCTGCTCTTGGGACGTGTTCAGGTTTTGTTTGCCCTGTTGTAGAGTGTTTGCCTGTTGAAGGTTTCTTTGTTTTTGTAGAAAAGTAAACAGCTGACTAATAACCTCGAAGTTTATATAGCATTTCACAGTGATAGCAGCACTGTTAATTTAGCAATCACAGAAGACAGCACTGTTGTGTGAAATTAGAGAAGATTGTTTCTTTGTTAGCTGCTTTTATCTGGAAAAGGAGGAAAGCCTGCTCTATTTGTTTTTTCTGGAGCAGCAATATGTTCTCATCATAAACATGCCGTGTAACGTTAATTATTAATCACAAGGCTTAAATATAGAAATAAATATAGGGTAGTAATCTTGTGCCTAGATAAATCTGGACTCTCTCCATCAAAAAAATGAAAAAAAAAAATACGGCTTTACACCAGGGTATATATACTTTGTGTAAGGGAGATCAAAATGAGATCACTGAATATTTAGGTGCTCTGTCTGTGTTGGACAATTCTTCTGTCTTGATGCTTTTCGGAAGACTGCTGGAGTCTATTTATAGCACAGCTTTTCAGCATCTGACCCATGAGCTCCTGTGGACAGCCAGTGGGTTCTTATTTATTTATTTTGATAAAGGCAGGATACAGAGCATGCGCTCAAGTTCAAAATGCCAGAGGTGTAAAGGCTCAACCCCTACCACTTCTGGTGCCTACCTGCTCACAGGTACCTGTGTACCATCACAGAGAAGCAATCCTACTCTGCCGGGAAGCATCCCAGGAAGGAATCCGTCCAGCCAAGAGCATGGGAAGGACTTCTGAAGGTGCTGAGCATCACCCAGCAGTATCGCAGGTCACCACGCTTGTGTAATACTTCCCTTGGTGTCAATCTGGGAGCTGTGAATTGTGATCTCTGCTCGTCTGCAGCTGCTGGTGGCATCCTCAGAGTGTGGAGATGCTCGAACTAGTGAGCTGTGTAGCTGGTGGACCTTGACCAAGCTTGCCTGGCAGCAGGATCAGCTGCTTCTGCGTACGTGTTGTTAATGCCTCCTGATTTGCAGGCGTCTGGAAGGCCAGCAGGGGCACTTAAATTACCTAATCTGACCTCCTTTTGATTTTTCTATTACATTACATACAAATACACCCACTTACATATTACGTTTAATACATAAAAACATGTCAGGTGCATTACATGCTGTTAATGCCTGCGTTGAAGCCATGGTATAGCAGGCTGTTGCTTATTCTTTAAGCCATGACAAATCCTGGGAGAGTCAGGGTAATCTCTAGCTGCAGCTGGACTCGGGGTCCCTGCCTTTTAGGGAGGGGAGAGTTTGCCACTCTGCCTCTGCGGGGATGCGGAGTCCTGTCTGAACACAGGACGGTCAGTCCCTGCTCAGGGGAAAGGCATTTCGGGCTCAAAGTGGTTATCCATGGATATTGATTGATTAAAAAGGGAGTACAGTTGTTGTTAATCATGGGAGCAAACACAAGACTTTTTTTTTATCATGCACAGCCTCGTTCTACCACCTTGTCCTTGGTGTATGTCCTAACTCCGGCTTGTGTCAGTGGAGCTTGCCTGCAAGTCATCTTTTAGCAATTAGATTTGACCATAATTAGGTGCTGTAGTTGACAGACTGTATCTCTGAATGAAGCTTTTATTGTCATATTCGAAAAGTAAAGCAGTGCCAGCCTTTATCAGCAATTCTTCTCTTCCCTTTACCAGCACAATTCAAGAATAACAATGGAAATGAGGAGAGATATTTCCAACTGCTTTACCTCAGTGGAAACCCACAGGGTTTACTGGAATTGTTGGAGATGTCCTGGTGCAGCCAAGAAGGATCTGGCCAATTTGTTTTTTTCTTCTTTTTTCCCGTGTGTTCCAGTCAGTGCATCATAACCCAGAAATGACTGAAACAAGGAGAAAAATGTAACATCCAAGAATACCATGCAGGTTGGCTGACTTTCATTTGCTGTTTTGTTTGACCTTGGCCAATACACGTTCTTCTTCCACCCCCAGTTATTTGAGCTTTTCCTGCCCTTAATGCACTCGAGTTTTTGTAGGAGGGATGTGTGTGTGCTGCCCAGATGCTCAGCAGGAGCAAACCTGCCCTGCTGGAGTCGCAATGCTGAGGGTATGGAAAACCTCCATCCATCGAGATTTTCACCCCACGTCTGATCACAATGAAAAAAAAACACCCAAGGAGATTCCTGAAGCTTTTCTGTGGCTGTTCTGTCTTTGATCAGTATAAATCCAGGCTTGTCAGAGTGTCACATTCTGCCAATTTAGCTTACTGCATCCCACATCCAAGAATAATATAAGAATAATGCAAGAATAACCCCAAGAATCCTGCTGTTTGTTTGTTGTAGAAATTATTGTGCGGTACCGAATTAATTAGTTTTTAATGCGGAAGAGACTGATTTAAGTAAGCAGCTGGAAAAGAAGAACAGGGCTGTGACAAAGAGGTTAACTGCTGTGTTGATAAATTAAAATTAAAAAAGTAAGACTTTACCATGTTGCAAAACATTTTAAAGCTTTTTTTTTTTTTCCAGCAATATGAATAGGAGTTTTTATAGAGAAGTGCACTTAAAACTTCATGCTGTCTGATGAGAAGTTCTGGACTTCCATACATTTCAACTGGGTATGTTTGCCAAGTGCTTTTATTACTTCAATCAATTTAAATTTGCAAGACCGATGATCCTGACAGAAGCTATTGGCACATCATGTGATCCCGGGAGCTAAAAATACCGTTCTCTATGGGGCTTACTTATTTCATGCTTCAAAGCCTCAGAAATGTTTGTTTAAAGAAAAAAAAAAATAAAGAAAAAAATAAAAAGGAAAAGAAGTTTGCGGTTTGTGTGATACCAGTGACTTACTGAAGGAAAAATACCTGGTGCTTTTCAGCGAGCCTTCAGGATGTTTTGGTGTCCCAGAAATGAATTATTTGTTTTATAGAGGTGCTGAAAGGCTCTGGATGGAATCAGGGCTTCATCCTGCCACCACCGTGAGGGAGCAGGTCCGTGCACGAAGAAATCTCCTGTCTGCTTACACAAGAGAGGGTGAGACTAGGATGGAGAGTGGGGCACAGCCACAACCTTATTATCAGGCACAGGGCCAACTCTGACATCTGATTTTTGATCCACGCTGCCCAGGTTCAAATCGTAGCTGGCTGAATGCTGTCCCCCTGTCCCAGATACGGTGCCATCAGCTCTGCCCTGATGTAGATCCTGGAATGCAGTGGCTCTGTGCTTGCCTTTCTGTGTTTGCTCATGACCCAAAATGCTACTGAGAACTTGAAAATCTGTCCTCTGTTGCTCAGAGCCAAGGAACTTGAAGAAATCCTCAGTGCTCGGTCCATCTGAGCAGCGCTGCCTTGGTGTTCCCTTTGCAGTTCCTGACAAGCTGCCCTCTCGCCTTCTGGGAGCCTTCAGAATCGTTCTCGTGTCCTGCTGCCCCTGCTGATGTTAACCTAACCCCAGGTGAACTCCAGCAGCCTGCTTGAAAGGGTGTTACAGGGCTGATAGAGGCAAACTGCGATTCCACGGCCAACTCTTCAGCATAATAGCAAACGGTACAATAAGGGACAACGACCACAACCTGCAGCTTGGGAGGTTCATCGTGGGGATTTCCACTAGAGGATAGTGCTGGAGGAGTGCAGACATGGGGACTCTATCCATGTTTTTTCCAGATTCAGCTGGATAAAGCTGGGGCTGATGTGGTCTAATACCAGCCACAGTACCGTTTGGAGCAGGGAATTGGTGGGAAGGGGCCTTTGAAGGTCTCTGGCACATTTCTGCATCTATGATGCAGAACAGCTGCCTTTATTAATAACTGGTTAATGAGCAGCATTTAATTAGTGCCCAGCACTGTGGGTTTCTAGCAATATCACTGCTGTTGTCGGGAGATCTTGTGTTTGTGTGGTGGTATGAGTTTTGTTTTATTGCTTATCCTTGTCTGCCTCTTTTTGCACAGGGAATTGGGCAGCAAGGCAACGAGATACCACTGTGTCAAGGATTTATTCTGCAGGCCAGGCTTCTGCACCTCAGTTTGTGTGAGCACGTCCTTACAGCCTGTGTGTTAGGAGTCAGAAGGAAGCACTCTGTCCTCTGTTGGTCCTTCAGGTTTGGAGAGATGAGTTTGACTTCTTTGCTTCTTCAGAAGCAGTAGTAAAACTTCTTGTAGGTTCTGTGGCCTGCTGGGTGTTTCAGTTTTGTCTTTCTAGGCCATGGTGTTAGCACCCAAGTGCTAACACAGTTCTGATAGAGCCGGGACAGCTTAAGGCTGATGTGATGAAGGTGAGAAACTTGGAGGTAAAGTCTGATGCAAGGGGCTGAAGGCTTCATTAGAGATGAGGGTCACCTTGGGTAGTGAAACATTTGACTCAACGCTATTGTCCTGGCAGGGACATGATAATGTAATTCACAGAAGGCAATGAGAGAAAACAAAAACCAAAAAAACCCTTGCATTTTGGGCGTGAGCAGGTGTTCTCGGTTCTGCCTTTTCTCATAAAGGATTTTCTGTGCAGACAGCATCTCAGGGTTGCTGGCAAACCTGGAGATAGCTTGCTCTTTGTATGTAAATGTCTTCCCTTCCTACAAACAGCATGGCAATGAAAAAGGAAAAAGGAATTTCTTTTAGCTGGCCTAAGGAAAATCTTCCTTGCAGAGTCCAATAAGGATCAAATTAGAGCAAATGAGATTTGATTAGCTCCAGAAAGGCCAGCTTCATAGGACTAATCCTTGGCTTTTTTTTATTTTTTTTTCCTTCTTGAACTCCTTAGTCATCAGCCTAGGGTAGGATTGCTTTCATCTGCTGGAGGCAGGAAACAAATGAACCAGTGCACTGAGCAAAATATTGTAATCCTTCCTTCCAAATTCATCCTGGTGTGGAGCCAAAGAAGTTAAAACCTGGTAACGTTTAGGTACAGTCCTTGGTGATGAAGAGTCCCGCAGCAGAAGGTGCAGGTTGTGCTTAATTAATTAATTAATTCACACTTCCATCCTCCAGTGAAGCTTATTCACTCTCCATCTAACCCCTGGTTAAGTCTGGGCTTGCAGCTAAATACGAGCTGTCCCTCACGGTAGGAAGGGCTGTTGTGGGATCTCCGGTGGGGGCAGAGGAGCCTGCCCTGTCTGGGAGCATCACCCAGGGCTGGCGTTCCTAAGCTGACCAGCAGCTGTCCCAGGACATCTAGGATATCTCCTGGAAAGGGTTTACAGCCAGCTGAATAAAGGGCTGGCTGCTTGGGAACTTTCACAGAGCTTTGGCAGAGTTTATCAGTAAAAGAACCTTCTCCTGTCCTTCAGGATTGTTATTTTGTCTGTAAGAAGCCTTTGGTGGAAGGAGGTATCAAGTGTAAGGAATCCATTGTGGCTCCAGCAGCAGAGCGTGCTCTGTCCTTTATAGCCAAGGCACAGCAACTTGGTAAAGGAGCCTGATGTAAATATATGGGCTCGTTTAACTTTCTGGCAATTTGAAGCAGACAAAGTTGGTATTAAATTTGTTTTGTCCCCCAGAAGATCATCTTGGTGAGACATGCCCTTGAGGGGTAAGTCCCTCTAAGCATAAATAAAAGATGCGCTTTCCAAGGAAGGGAAAGGAAGGAAACAGAATTGAAAGATTCAGCAGTAAATTAAGACTGTTGCTTTGGTTTCCTGTGGTGCTTTTCTCCTTAACAGTATTACTGTCAATTTTGGTTGATGCAGACAAAGGTTCTGGTTTTGATCTCCTCCCAGTTAACTTCCCTGGATTTTGCAGATTTTGCTTTATGCTGTTGTGAAATGATTTGGAGGGTACTAAGTATGTTTTTCCTTCACCTCCTAATATTTAATTATGGTTTTATCAGGTTGCAAGAAAGAAAAAACTCAAATTTGGGATTTGATCAACAGCTAGGTATTGTAACTTCTGCATCGTATTACTGCAGCTGCTGAATTTCTCTCAGACATCTTTGTTATAGAGTGAAAAATATGGAAGGCAGAAATCGATGCTGCTTTGAGGTCCTTCCTCACGGAGATTCTTATGCTTTTGTATTCTTCACGCATTAATTAAATGCTTGGTCTCCATCAAAGCTGAATTCTTCCTTTCTTGACAAAGATTCTGTAACTGGATGCAGATAATCTCCCGTAGACTGTAAAACAGATCTCAGGACCAGCACAAATGTTGGTGCTTTGCCCAGCTAATCCTGTAAAAACCAAGCACATTAGCTAGAAAAATACCTGAATTTGGGGTGGTTGTTCTTATCTTGCAATTAAATTTAAGAAAACTGTATAAAAGCATTGCTGGGCTTTACCCTGCTGGTGTTGAAGGGAATTTTATGGTTGTCTGCAGAAGAAGCTGACTCTTGGACCTGCAGTAATGAACAATGATCCAAAAAGAACATGTCTGGATTTGGTACAGAGCGCATGAATGGAAAGAAGAGACTGGCTGAAGATCTGCACGCTGTTTGGGAGAGGGGGAGCATTTGGGCTGGTTGTGCTCTGGAGTGAAGGCAAACAGAAAATATCACAGAATCACAGAATCACAGAATTTCTAGGTTGGAAGAGACCTCAAGATCATCGAGTCCAACCTCTGACCTAACACTAACAGTCCCCACTAAACCATATCCCTAAGCTCTACATCTAAGCGTCTTTTGAAGACTTCCAGGGATGGTGACTCCACCACTTCCCTGGGCAGCCTGTTCCAGTGCCTCACAACCCTTTCAGTAAAGAAGTTGAAAATATCTTCTGGTTCAGGCTTCATCGTCACATTGATGATACAAATCTGAGCTGCTTATTGACGTGCCGTGTGGTGCAACAGCTGGATTTCACACCTGGATGGTAGCAATGTGCTTCCAAGCATTTGGCAACTTTGATGGTAAAAAGCAAATTCTCCTCACTGAGTTCCACCAAGTTTGGCAAATTTTCCTGTTAAATTGTTCCCAAGGCTTTAGTCTTCGGGCTGCGTGGGCATTCAGGTCAGCGGGAACTTCCCACTCTGTGCTTCCCATTTTGGGGTCTCTCGTTTCCAAAGCAATACCCCGCAGCCTCAACCCTTTTGCAGAATTGCATGTCTAAATCGTGGAGGCCTTGTGAGATGGATCGCGTAATGGAACGAGCGCTGCTATAATCCTAAGTAATCACCAATATGTTGGCATCTCAGGGGAGAAAAAAAAAAAAAAAAAGAATCCATGAAATCATTTTTTATTAAAACAGTAATGAAGTAGATTGCCTGGTGTGTGCATCGCTGGATTAGTCACAGTGGGTTAGAGAAGGAGCCATTATTTTTGACTGAACTGTTTCATTTCAGCGAACAGCAAAATTATATCCATGTTTGATGTCTTGGAGGTGTAGCAGTGGGGCAGGTGAGAGCACAATCCTCATTTTACTTGCAAGCAGGGTATTTTATATCTCCGCCTTGTTGACACAACACAACAGCACAATAATCCGAGGTCTTTGTGGCAGGCTTGGTAATTGTGATCCTTAGATAATTCTGCTACCTGTTTCGCTGAAGCGTGGGTAAATGTGTGCAAGGTAACAGCGCTTTTCGGTGCTCTGCTCAGCAGTCTGCTCCGGTCCTGATGCTGTTAGTGTGCCTTGCAGTTTCCTGCCTTTGACTGAAGGTAAAACAAATTCGTGTCCCGTTTTGGTTGCCCACAGAGTCCTGTTTATTGCACGGTGAAGGGCACGGTGCTGCTACCTGTGGGTGGGTTAGTTTTGGTGGACTGAGGGATGTGGGTGCCCTCAGGAATGTCTCAAGTGCCTTGAGGACCCTTCCCGTGCTCGTGGGGATGGCCAAGTCGTGTGTACCTCTTCTCCTCTGGACCTGGCCCTTCCCTGTGTCAGCTCTGATACACTTCTCTGCAGTGCTCACTCCTGGCTCAATTTTCCCCCTGGGGCTTTCCTGGAGCAAACTGGAGCATCTCTGCTTGACACCAGCTGAGATTAAGGGACGTAGGGGCTGCTTCCTAACCCTTACCTGCTTCTGCAGTGGGGGCCAGACAGCAGCTTGCATAACTCAGCAGAGAAGTCTCAGACTGAGGCAGTCCAGCCACATCTGCACTCAGAAGTGGATAAGCCTCCTGATCTCTGTGCAGCTTTTTTCCCTGGGGTGGTTTTTTGTGTTTTTTTTTTTTTTTTTTTTTTTTGGTACCCAGCACTGCTCAGGACATCCCTCCATCACTCGTTCCCTGGCAGTGTGCAGGCTGTGTGCCAGCTCTGCAGAGGAAATGGGCTCGGTGAAGCCAAATCCACCGTGCAGATAATCTTACCTCTCTTGTTTGGACTTCTCAGGCTATTTAGTGGCAGCTTTCATACTCCTGGGTGAGTGTTGAAGAGGCAGACAGCAGGCAGAGGACGGGGCAGCACACCTGTGCCCAGCTCTGCTCTTCTTGGCTCCTGTTTGCCCTTCATGAGCACACCAGTGCGGTGTCTGTCTCCCTGGAGCAAAGTGGAGCTTGCTGCTTCTCTCCATCCCTTCCACGCTAGCAGAGCTGTTGCATCCTCCAGCTAGAGCAACCAGAACATTGGTGGTGTTTTCCCCGAATTTCCCCAAATTCCAGCGATCTGCTTGTGGAAGGGATTTGGCCACTTTTAGGTGGCAAAAATGTTAAAACTTCCCTGTCTTCTACTTCAGCCTTAATTCACCGAGGCTCAATGTGCTCAGCTTATTTAAAACATGTAAAACAAATTCACCGAGGCTCCCATGCTCAGCTTATCTCGATGTCTCTTTTTTTTCGCCTGAGCATTGACATAAGGGCTGCTCAGCCTGAGCCAAGCTTGAGTTATTACTTCGTGTTTGTTTCGTTATCAGTTCTCTTTCCCCTGTCAGTGCATCAGCGACCAGAAGCTGGCTCTGCCTGGTTCTCATCCATCACCCTCTGGAGGCATCGGAGCGCGTTTTTACCAGCACACAGCAGCGACGAGCGGCCGCCTGAGGCAGGACAGGTCTCAGATGCAAGCAGCAGCTTCAGGACACAAAATCCTGCCGGGAATTTTTGTCTGACCGATGGCAGAAGATGGCAGTTGGCTGGTGAGGTGGCCTTCTTGTGGGAATGCTTCGTCTGCACTGATAACTGAGGTATATTTCCAGGTCAAATTAGGAATTCTGATCCAAAGGAGGTAAATGTTGGCCCAGTGCTGGAGGTCACACCTAGAGTGCTGTGCTTTGGACCCTCTGCCCCTGCTTTGGGAGAGGATGGCACACAGAAAATGTGCAGGGGAGGCCACCGAGATGGTCGGGTGGCTGGGACACAGCAAGTTGGGGTCTCGTATAGAAGATGGAGCTAGGCTCCTCTCAGAGGTGTGCAGCACAAGGACGTGAGGCAGCAGATGTGTGTTGCACCAAGGAAAATGTTTTTGGATATCAGGAAAAATAATTTTAACATGAGAGCAGGTAAACAATCTGAATCCTGGTGTGAGAAATATAGAAATCTGGAGGACACACAGTGAACCTCCCAGCTTGGCAACCTTTATCAGGGTGTCCTCTGTGGCTGAGTCAGGTGTGTGATACGTCCTGGAAGACTGAGAGCCTGGGCTTGTTCAGTGCGGGACTGAAGGCTGAAGTCATAAATGGTGTCTGTCCTCAAAGCATTAAAAGGAAGGAAACGAGCTCTGTTCGTGATCCTGAGGGCAAGAAAAAGAAATATTTGGGTGGAAACTGCGACAAGGGGGGTTTGGCTTAGGCTTTATGAGATATCTTTCAAGGATGTTTTGAAGGATGGGTGATCAGTGAGGGGTGGTTTTCCAGCCCAGTCCAGACAAAGCTGTGTTAGCAGCGATTGTGTTGGGTTGGTTGTGTCTTGTACCAAGAGAAAGTGTGACCTGTGCATTTTTGGATTATTTTACATGCATTGGAGCAGAAACTAGTGACTCCAGAGCTTTGGTAGGCTTCATTAAAGTCCATGGAAGTGGTTCTTCTGCTTGAAGGGCTCCTTGATTTGGGGCAGAAAGAAATTAGGGATGTGTCTGAGTGGCTCCTGCCTTTCTGGCATGAAGGGCAAGAAGAAACACTCCTGGCCGTGGCTCTTTGCTCTTTCCATGGGTCTGTCGGTATCTGTACAAAAAGGAGGCGAGCTTGCCCATGGGTCCGTTCTTCCTGCTCTCGCTGGCTGCCCAACAGCACAGCCCGGTGCAAACTGGAGTTATTTATCCTGCTGCTAGCTCGGGGGCCACGACTGCACCTTCTGTGCCTCCCGTTCTCCAGGTTCGCAGCCGTCCAGATGGAAGCGGCGCCGCTCCTGCAGGAGGCTGGCGGTGGGCACGAGGCCATCCGTCACCAGCAGGCAGCTCGACAGCTCCCGGGGCTGTGGAAACGTGGACGGGAGAACAGGCTGTTCTGCTGCAGGTCACTGAAGCAAAGTTGCCAGGCTGGCACAAAAGGCAGCTCTGGCCTGAAATGAGACAAGAAAGCAAGGGTGCTGGGGCTGTGCTGTGCCATACGGTGCTCAAAGTGGGCACATTCATCGTCTGTCCTGGCAGTGGTTTGTCCAAGTGGCTTCTGCAGCAAGGAGCTCCTCTCCCCTCTCCTGCTGATGTATTCCAGTTGCAGAGTTGCTTGAATTTTTCTAGGATCCTGTCCAAGGGGTTTCCTTTCTGGTATTTCCCCCCTGAAGTATTATTTGCCTTTGTATTGCCTCCTCTCCCCATTGTTTTTTGGGGTAAAAGCCAAGAGAAGCTTTTTTCCTCTCCCTGTTTCCACTGGTGCTGGTGCCTTTTAAGGAGCCCGAGGGATGCTGAGGCTATAAAAAAGCACCTTTAAGTAACGTATCTCGCTTCTCATCCTGGGTGGAGATCCCTAAAGCTCCTGATCCGACGGGAGAAGCTGCTGTGGTTTGCTCAGCGATGCTCCCTTCCTCTTTCCTTCACCTTCACGTGTGTCACTCAGCACCGTTTTACTGCAGGAATTATGTAAATCCCATAAATGAAATCTGCTAGCAGAAAGCAAAATCAGCCAATACGTCGGTTTGAAAATTATGTCATTTTCTTCTTTTGACCCCCAAGACTTTAAATTCTCAGCTCCTGGCCTTCTCCTAGGAGATATAAGTAAGGCAACACTGGGTTTTCCAGGCTGACCTCTTTGAGGAACGGCTCTCAGAGGGTAGAGCATTTGTGCCAAAGGGAACCTCATCTCTCTTTCGCTGTGCCTGATTTACGGTAGACTTCGCAAGCCAAACTCTACTTGGGTTAGAAGGACACGCAGAGAAATTTCACGAAGAAAGCAGCCTTCTGGGGCAAGTTAGAAATAAATATTTCTTCTGAATGTTAATGTCTGTTCCTGCCTTCACTGCGAAATTGGCGTGGCTGCCCCGTAATTTAAAGGAAATAAAATTCAATAGGTTTACAAGGATGCATTTGGGTACTTGGGGCTTTGCTTCCAGACGCAGCAGAGCCTTGGTCGCTCCTTTGGGCCCAGCCTCGTCTGGCTGGAAGCGACTGGGGTTGGATTCATCAAAGCAGCCTGCGAGAAACCCCCCCGATAATTCCTGCCTCGAAGGAGTGATGTTTCTTCCTGCCTTCCCTGCTGGTTTAGGAGGTTGGTTTGCATCGTGGTGCATCGGCACAGTGCGAGGAACTCCACATATTCCAGCCGTCTTTGGTGTCTCACGGTGATCCCGGTTTAATAATAAATAAACATTCCTGCTCTTTGACTTCGTGGGTTGTTTGGTGAGGACGGCATAGACTATCAGGCCAAAAAAAATAGCAGTAGGAGACCTGACAAATCAATTTGTTGGTGTCTGGAGTGGCGTTATGGCTCTGCGTAGCGAAAGGCAACTCCCTGAATCACTGTCGGGTTGCCAGAACAACTCCTTGCTCGGGCAGAAGAGGCCGTCGTGGTGCTTGAGCAGACTTATTTAAAGGCCTGAGAGCCTCATCCGATCTACAGAAACATTTCAGGGGGTAACAAGACTCTGTTTGTGTTGCTGTTTTATTAAAATTTATGCTGGCGTTGCAGTCCTGGAGCTCCAGTGGAAGCTGAGTTAGCTCTTTCATTCCAAGTCGTGGCTCAGGCTGCTCCTACCTTAGTAAATAAATAAAAAAAATTACCTGTGAAGGGCTTTCTGGTTCTTCACCTCAGCCCCTCGGGGTGTTTGCCCTTCTAAATGCTTTGTAAAGGCTCTGTACTGTTGGGGGCTTTTAGGAGATGGGGCTGGAAGGTGTTTTCCTGGGTAGGTTTTCCCTGCGATTAGGGTTTGACCCTGTTTTGTTGTACTGTTGGGGTTGGGGATGTGGCTCCTCTCTCCCTACAGAGGAGGGAATTGCCCCGAGCTCCATGGTGGCTGCGCAGGGCAGGGCGGCAGGAGGACAAGCAGTGGTCTGAGGATGGCTGAGGACCTGCAATGTGCCCCGTTAAATTAATTAACTCCCCTCCCAGACCTAGGGGGAAAGGCAGAAGTCCCCTCCCGTGGCTCTCAGCCCAGTGGCAGTCACTTGCCCTCACCCCTTTACATTTGGAATGTGCGAGGTTCGGAGCAAAACGGGAGTTTGTTTCCCTTTTGTCCCACGCTGCTAATAAAGAGCAAAACTAATAATAAAAAAGCCACTTAGAGCTGGAAATAAAGATGACCTCCTTTTACTTAGATGCCACGCAGCCTGGATTGAGTTGCAGCCGACGTGCGTTTGCTTTGCCACTAATGATCGGTGCTTTTACAGCCTCGCTGCCCAGGGGATCGCGTGCTCTGGATTTATTGCTCAAGTGCCTCATCGAGGAGCTGCTGCTACAGGACTGGGGCGTGCCGATGTGCTAACTGGGAAGAAGTTTGTTTCTTTTTTCTTTTTTCCCCTTTTTTTTTCCGTGTCAGCTCTGAAATCCTTGTCGTGTAGTGTTCCTCGCTGGGCAGTTGCAGCCTTCCTGCTTGGAAGCCCTCCTGTAGTTTCATCCCCATAAATCACCCTCTTTGCATTTTAAAATCTCCTTTACTTAGCTAGCCACAGACGTCTGGCTGGCTCCACAAGCGTGAGGCATGGGGGAGCAGTCCCAAACTCCGAAGAGCCTCAGGAGTCTGTAGGATCATCGGATGCTTTTCCTGGTATTTGCTGATGTTGCCCATCGAGAGGAACATCTCTGCTGCTCTCAGCCTGGGACAGCACCATCAGCATCTCCTCCTCTCTGCGGCTTAAATTTTAGGGCAAAAAGGAAAGAAACCTTGCGTAAAAACAAAAGTAAAACAAACAAAAAGCTTGAGTATCTGGTAAAGGGGCCGGGGGAGGGCTGAGCTTCTTTGTCTGTGCAAATGTGCTCAGTATTTGCAAGTCTATGCAGATGTGCTGTATTTGAAGCAAGGTAGATACAGATCTTGTTATTAGATTGTTAGGTTATTAATTAGGTCCAAATTATCCTTATAGGAATAATTATTAATGGTTCGTATTAAGGTCCTACAAATTCTGTGAGCCATTAGTTGGTAAGCAGAGAGGGGAAGCCTCGTTGCACCAGGCTTTTTCTTTCACCTTCCTCTAACTGAGGCCATATCCTCCTATTTCCTAGGTTCTGCCACAACTAAAAGTATTTGTGCTCATAATTCCACCTTGCATCTGCGACAAGTTGCATGTTACTTCACGTGAGACTTCTGATCAGGTGTTGATGATGAAGCCGAGCTGATTAAACGCAGTTCCTAGTTTGTTTCCTATTTAAACAATGAGGACGTAGCCCAATTTCCCAAATGTGGCTTAGCCAGCAGAGGCTTTACCCGAGTCTTTTTGAATTTTTTTTTGTTGATTTCCATTGCCTTTCCCTTGCAAAGGGCTGGTCAGGGCTTAGAGACAGTGGCAGATTGCAGATGGGAGACTTCATCTCAGCCCCCCCAGTGATGGGGAGGAGGCCTCACTCCAGTGGGCACACACAGATGTTGCCAGCTGGTGCCCAGCAAAACGGAGGTGAGGAGTGGGGATTCACAGGGAGACCCTAGACAAGGCTGTGGTTAGTTGTGTGGGAATTGCTGACCAGCTTGGAGCCCTTTACAGGACGCAGAGAGCTGTGGAGCACTGACCCCACCGCAAGACTTTTTATTGAGCAGCTGCAGCTCATCCTCAGGTAGAAGAACCACACAAACCGAGTGGCAGTGCTTGCACTATCTCCAGGTAATAGAAACATAGGTTATATGCCTCAGCTATGTGTCCACTGTGCTTCTCTCATCTGCTTCTCCTTCCTGTGATCCTTGCCTAAGAGGGGCTCGTGACCGCGGCGACAATTATTTCAGTCTCTATAAATGTCTTCGCGTGCTCCTCCTTGAAGTGTCTGAAAGCTTCCACTTTGATGTGGTTCTGCGAGCCCGAATACATTATACTTCCCCAAAGCAAGTACTTGTGCTTGTTATAATCATTGCACAAGTGCCGAGGATTTTCAAGTGCTTTTCATCATCCCTAAATGTGGAAGTAGATGACTTGGCACTTTCTTTTTACTGCCAGCTGCTAAACAGGCCAGTGCTGGATTAGTGGAGCACAGGCGGCTCCCTTACAAAGGCAGCATCTAGGGTGTGCTCCTGCAGGTTGTAGGACCACAGCCGTGTAATGCTGGAGGTCTTCCTCCTCTCCCTTGTGTACAGGTTGTGAACCAAATATTTGGCTCTTCTTAGCAGCCACGGGTGCTTCCAAAAGGACTCCTTGCCTGCTTGGACTCTGCCAGACTTCCTGCTCACCCAGCCGAGGCCACGCTGCCCATCGTGGTTAGAAGGGCTGCTGAGAGGTTTCTGCACTTCCAGAAACCTGACCCTTGCTGAGCTGGTGAGATGGGACTTGGGTTTTGT
The DNA here is from genome assembly GCF_965140915.1 of Aythya marila. Lineage (NCBI taxonomy): Eukaryota > Metazoa > Chordata > Aves > Anseriformes > Anatidae > Aythya > Aythya marila. The sequence continues at coordinate 4,859,539 of NC_139046.1, read as the reverse complement.
TGTATTTATGCTGTTGCTCAGTTACGAGTGCAGAAGGACTCATAAAAGCACGGTGACAACTTTTGTCCCGGCAAGGATACTGCGATTCCTTTCTCCGGGGCGAGCAAGTGCTCGGTCTGTGGGAGATACGCTAGGGGTGCTGGGTTTGAGGCTGTGCAGGGTTTTTTTTTTTTGTGACTTGGTATCTGATTAAAATTGTTTTTTGAGAGCAAGCTGGCTCTGGGCCCTGGTGGCTGGTAGAAGTGCTCCTGCACGCTTGGCCAGCTTCAGGCGGCCGAGGAAGCTTGGGTGGCTGCCAGGGGTCCTCATCTCTCCTCCAGTGGGAGGAGAATTTAAAGAGAATTAAAGAAATTAATTTAAAGACAATTTAAAGAATTTAAGTACCTGTCACAGTGCTCTGCTTGGCGTTTTAATAGTGGAGGATCTCCCAGGTTCTTATGGCAGATATTTGCTTGTTAATAACTTTCCTACCGATGGAAGCCAACAGCAGTAATGAGATGTCCTGGAGATTGTACCCTGCAGTAGACATCATCTAAGCTACCTGATATACCTAAAGTCTAAGGGGACTTTGCTACCAAGTGTTTGAAGCAGACTTTTCTTCATTTAAAAAAAAAACACTCTTGTTTTTCAGAATTAAATCAGCCTGTGACTATCTACGGATGAATTTGTCTCCAGAAAGTAGCTTCTCTCCTCGAGTTCATACAAAAGCACAGAGCTGCTTGCAAAAGATCGGTTTTTCAAATTCAATCCCCAGTGAGAATTCTCAGGAGAATGCAGCTCCCCAGACATCTTAATTCAATTTGTTGTCCTCCGAAAGAAAGCATGCAACCTATTAATTTAGGGAACGGGGCATATGCTCTGCTGGCCTGCACAAACATCTTATGAACGTGATAAAGCCAGAAAAGTCTTTGCATGCAATTTAAAAAAAAAAGAACAAAATCACTAAGCCTTTAACAAACTAATTAGTCGCTAAGGAAGACCAACAGTCTGAAAGGCAGAAATGTCTTCAGCCAGATTTGTTCTTTGCTGTGAGCCGCTTTACCTAGAGATATTTGTGGTTTGCTGGAGAAACTCCTCCTGGTTACTGGGACTTTTACAAAATGTACTTGGACATTAGTAGCTGGTAGTTCCCGAGTGTCAGATTTAAAGAACGTGCATCAGTCTAGGTAGTGCAAGACCCTGCCTCTCCTGGTGTGGTTTAACCCCGGACTCGCTGTCCCCAGGTATGATGGGGAGAAAGTTGGAGAAGCAAAAGTGCGAGAAGTGGTGGGGTGAGATCAGGACAGTTCCCACATTCCCCCTTTTATCCCCCAGCTGTTATTGCTGAGCACGGTGCCACTTGGCACAGGGCATCCCTTTGGGCAGCCTGGGCCAGCTCCTGGCTGTATCTTCTCCCAGCTCTTGGGAGAAGCTCATTTTGTTGTCAGCAGATGCTGTTTGGGCCTTTAGGAAACCCTTTCCTACTGAATGTCTTTGGGATCCTGTTCTCTCTGTCACTGGCTGTAGGATTTCCAACTAGTTGCAATACTTCTTTCAACCTCATTTTCTTAAAATAGGATTTTGCTGCCATTGTGTGTGCGTATCGCTCGTCTCATCTCCTGAATCTTGAATGTCTTGGATCGGTCCAGTTGAATTTGGATGGAAATTCAACAAAACTGTCTTTTTGCTAGTTCTGTGCATGCAGCAGACCTGATAAAGACAGAAATCCTTGGCACTTGGCTGTTGTAAAACCTAGAGCATGAGCTCAGCCCTTGTTAGACATCAGAGGAACAACAACCAGATTGTCCTTGCCCACTTTGTAAGACAAAGAAATGCTTCAGTCAATGCTTCATTTTCTTGGATAACCAAGCCAAGCAACTGAAGGAGGCAAAACCATAGAAAACGAGGTTTTCTGTTAGGAAAATGTTTGTGGTTTTTGTTTGTTTGCATTGTTTTTTGTTTGTTTGTTTTTCCTCACAAATTTTGCTTTATTCTGTCAATTGTTTCTTTATTTTCATATTAGTTTTGCGTGCTTCACTAGCTTTTTTTTATTACTATTATTTCTTTGTGGGTTGTATACACGTGTAGTGAAGAGACAGTGACTTAAGGGAAATACAGGCACATAATGTTTCTCTCACAGGGCTTGTCACTCGCTTTAATACTTGTGATTAGCCTGACCCTGTCAGCTTTGGCAGTGGCATCCCTCCTTCCAAACGATGGCATCTTCCTTCCAAGGATTTCTGTGCCATCCTAACAGCCTTGAGAATTATCTTCCCTGAAGAAGGGCCGGTTGCAGGCTTTTAATTCCTTATGCACAGAGTAAGAGGCCACTCAGCAGATCCCCTGGCCTCATAGTGACTGACCCTTTGCTTTCTTTTTTGTTTGTTTCGTGGGGACCGGTCTTCTCTTCATCCTGGTGCAGACCAGGAAAACTTCCAGCAGGCAGGAAAACGGCTGCGTGGTATTGCAATGAGCGACACGCTCAAGATTGCCTGTGGCCAAGGGGTTGCTGGCAGTTTTGGGCCCTGCAGTACCAGAAGGACATGGAGGCCCTGGAGCGTGTCCAGAGAAGGGCTGTGGAGCTGGGGAAGGGCCTGGGGCACAAGTCCTGTGAGGAGAGGGTGGGGTAGCTTGGGGGGGTTTGGGCTGGGGAAGAGGAGGCTCAGGGCAGAGCTCGGTGCTCTCTGCAGGTACCTGGAAGGGGTGGGGAGCTGGGGGTCGGCCTCTGCTCACAGGTAACCGGTGATGGGACCAGGGAATGGCCTCGAGTTGTGCCAGGGGAGGTTGAGGTGGGAAATGAGGAGACATTTCTGCTCAGAGAGCAGGCAGGCGTTGGGACGGGTTGCCCAGGGAGGTGGGGGAGTCACCGTCCCTGGGGGTGTTCAGGGGAAGGTTGGGCCTGGTGCTTAGGGACGTGGGTTAGGGGTGACATTGGTGGTAGGGAGTGGTTGGACCAGATGATCCTGGAGAGCTTTTCCAAACTAATGATTCTAGGACTTTATGAAACGCTTTAAAGTAGCTTTTATGCCCAAACTAGCACCTTGTCAGACTGTGCCCAGCGTGTGAGGCAGACCCCTGCAGCCTGGCCGGGCTCAGTGTGGAAAACAGACCCCTGAGGGGCCACGGCTCGTCCCGACTGTCCCTTGACTGTGTCCCATTGCGGTCACCACTGCGGCAAGCTGAGATCTCAGTGAGCTAAGAAACCCAAAAGGACTGTGGTAGAGCAAGTCGCAACAGCACTCAGATGCTCACAGCAGGTAGCGTGGTTCATGTATAATTTATCGTTTGTAGATGGGAGCTTGCTGCACTGTCAGCCGCAGCCGGGAACAAATCAGTTTCGGTCTGGGCTTCAGCTGTGGGTTTTGGATGTCCTGAGGGGGCTGCTGCCCTGAGGACTGGTTGTCTGAGCCTTTGGGTCGGACTGTGGCCTGTGGCTCGCAAAACTCACTTGTCCACGGGGTGAAAGTGCTCTGGAGGAGCTGATCTGAGGGGAAAGTTAAACACTAGTTTGTGGGAGTGTGGGCATATACAAAGCACTGGGGAATCAAGCCTGCTGCCTTAGAGGATGAACTCGCAAGTGTGACAGCCAGGAGGGAGTTCAGTGCATGTGCTCAGAGCTGTCTCCTGCTGCTAGGGGTTTCGCAGTGTCTGTGGGGTGCACAGAGATACCAGACCAGGTGAGAGCAGCACGTGTTTCGAGTAGTTGGACCTCGTATTGCTGCCTGCCTGCCTTTGAGGCAGTCCAGCTGAAAATGCTCAGTGGGTCCCTGCTGGCGCTTGCCAGCCAAGGATTTCAAGGATTTCTCTTGAATTATTTCTTACAGAGGTTTTCCACTTAGTGGAAACACACAGGCATTTTGTAAAAATTCCCAAATTGTAAAAATGCCCAAAGTTTGCTCCTGCCTTCAGCTGTACAGCTGCGAGGCTTGGAGGAGCACCCTACGTCCTCGCTGCCTGTGGTACCTGGAGCTTTTTGCTTAATGCAAAACTGGCAAAAACATTGGCAGGTGATAAATTCCGGGCTTCATTTGTCATCTTGGTCAAGACAGCTCTTCTCATACCAGCTACGGACAACCGGTGAGACTGCAGGCAAATGCCCGAGTGCTCATTGCATCTGAATTAAGAAGGGAAAGAACAACCTAAAGAGATGGAATAAATGCTATATAGACTAATTGTTTCCCACTTCCTTCTTTTCAGTCACAGGTGGAAAAGCTTGTGACCTCTTGAGCTCCTGCAGCTGGAAATGATTGGAAAAGAGATTGTAAGGTGATTCATGGAAGTTAAGTTCTTTCCAAAATTTCGTGGAGAGATGGAGTTGTGGCAAAAGCAGAAGCAGGGTTTCTACGCTCCTGTTGAAGAGGGATAAATCTGTAGGAAAACAAGGCATCATCTGTTCTGTTGCTCTGAGAACAGCTTGTTTTTACAGAGATCTGTCCCTTCACATAGGGGAGCTTTATCAACAACAGCAAAAAAAAAAAAATAAGAATTTGCTGCCTATCCTGTGATTCCCATTGGTCCCAAGCAAAATGAGATGTAAGCACCTCTCCGACTTTAAATAGCACATGGGTAATCAGTCCTCAGAGCCTGGTGATAGCATCAGTAACGCTGATTGGACTCAGGGAATTAAACAAAAGAACCAAATCTGTGCTGCTTTCATCTGCATTCAAGTGGCTGAGGAAAAAAATCGATACTTGTTAGCTAAATAGGGACAATATTGTCAGCGTTGAAAGTTATTTTCCATTCTTCATGCTCTTTCTATTTAGAGCTTGCAAACGATCTTGGGGCTGGTCAGATGGGCCTTCGCAGAGGAGAGGAAGGGTGATTTTGGGGTCAAGGCTGGAAATGGAGCTGTGAGGCTTGGTTTCAGCTCCCTGCTGTTTCACAAGCACCGTATGTGCCCTTGGGGATATTCCTAAGCTTTCTGTTAATCTTAGGCAAATTGTCTCCTTTCCATTTGCTGCACCCATTTTAGATGGGGAGTGGCTGTGGGTTGGTAGTCTTGTTCATAACCAAGTTCTCCGAAGTCTGTCTCCTTTTATTCCCAGTGCCTCTAAAGGACCGGGATCTTTCTCGATCCTGGTTTGATGATGGGGTTTCATCCTCAAGGACTGGAGCTGCTGCATGAGTTTGCCACCATCCACGCCCACTGGTTAAGCTGGGAAATCAGAGGGGCTTTTAAAGCTCGTAGTGACTCTGGCTGGTCATGGCCAAGAGCCCCAGGCTTGCTGCTTTCTGTAAATTTTCAAAGTAAAACTCAGATTCCCGTGGCCACCAGGGGAAAAGGCACTCTGCTGTCCCTTTGCACCAGCCACAATCTGTAGTACTTAAACTGTCTGAATGCTTTTCAATGATTTATAATTAATGGAGGTATTTCCAAGGGTTTGTGGCTTTTTATTCACTTGTTTCCTGCCTGTGCTGACAGCGACCTCACCTGCGTTTAACTTTGCCTGCTGGATTTGTGAAGAGAAGCACGGATTTAAGCAGCCCAAAAGAAAGATTAAGCCATCCTTCTCGCTAATCTTCATGCAAAGGAGGCTGCCTGCTTTTCCTATCTTAGGTTTGAGAAATTCCATTATACGACAGCGTGTCTGCAAGGAAGGCTTTGAGCGCTGTTGTTAGCAGCCTACCTTACACCAGTTTTTACCGTGAGTCGCGGGAGATAAGTCTGCTTTCAGCCCAGCAGCATTTTTTTTCTTGAAAAACGAGTCCTGTCATTTGTTGTGCAGCAGCACGGAGGGGTTTTGCAGCTTTGGCTCGGGGTTTTAGCTATCAGTGCCTGTGTTTGGTGATTATTTCCATGTGGCACCCCACATACACCTGAGCCACAGCTGTTGCTAGGAGGTTCACAGGATCTCTGCAGTCCCAGGAGTCCCCAAGAACTTGGTGCAGCGCATCTGACAGAGCCACGAGGTACCTGAGCCACCACTCTGTTCTTTGGGCCATACCTTTAGTTCTGCAGTTTACCCTTTCTTATGAAGTTTCCTGCCAAAATGAGTCCCTTCAAAGACTCCGAGCAATTTATTCTGAAGGTATTTCAGGTCTTGGAGCTCTCAAAAGCTTTCAGACTGTGGCGTTTTGGCTGGTCTGCTACCTACCTGCAAACTCATCTCTCGTGTTTCCCAATAGACAGTTGCAGCTCATCTCCTCTGAGACCTCATTAGGAAAAGCAAAGCTCCCGTGCCCGTATCCTGGCAGAGGAGGGCCGCTGCTCGGTGCCACGCAGCTTCCTGCCCTGCCAGGGGATTTCCCCTCTGTGCTGGCAGGTCCACAGAGATCTCTGGGGACACCTGAACCAGGGGAGCCTCGGAGTACAAGTAGAGAGCAAACTCCTCTGCATGAGCTCTTGGAGAAAATGGGGTGTGATATGGATATCTTACGTGGTACTTTTGAGATGAGGTGACCATAAGGAGGATGTTTCAAAAGGCTGGGCTCTTCAAAGAGGCTGGATCACCAAATTGCTGGCACTTCCTAGAGGGCACCAGGGGCCAGGAAACCTCTTCTTTAAACTTACTGCCCTTGTGGAGGAGGGAGGCTTAAAAATTTAGCTTTCTTTACATTTTTGTAGGAATGGAGGCTTCAGGACTGTTGTGAAGTCCGTATAGGGCAGTGTGTGGCTGTAGGAACTCCTCTTCCTGAAAGACCTCTCTGGCAGTGTCACCTTTGGGGTGTACAAGAACTGCCCGCGGGGTTAACCTGGACTGGTTTTATTACACCAAATGGAGGGCAGAGTAGGTTGGTGTCACAGAATTATAGAATATCTCACGTTGAAAAGGGTTCTTAAGGGTTATTGAGTGTCTTGAGGCTTCCCAAGATTTCTTGATTGCTGTGCTGGAGAGCTTGAAAGAGCACACAGGGTCTGTAACTGGTCCTGGATAACTCTTACCTTGCTGGCTCCAAGATGTTCTGCCTCGGGTCTGTACAGGCAAAATCACTGCAGGTTTTTCTGTTCAAATACACTAACTCCAGAGCTCCTGCTCTTATCTTCTCAAGAGTTTCTCCTCCTTTCCCATTTCCTTCTTTCTGTGCACACTTTCATGCCAAGTTGCACAGTTTCTCACTTGCCCTTTAGCGAATTTTTGTGGCATCTCTTCTTGTGTCTCCTTGCACCCTCCTGGACCTCCTTCCTTCCTAAGTAAAACATGTCCTTTGTATTTAACATTTTCAGTCACATCCTGATGACATTCGCAGTCATTTTGGTGAGGTTTGCAAAAGTGTCTTACGGTGTTTTGTTGTTGTTGTTTTCCGTATCTGTTTATGGACCTCATATCTGTCATACTACACGTTTAAAACCTCTGCTTTTCAAAGTCATTACAAGAAAGCCGAGGAGCATCTGCTCTGCTTTTACAAACAGAGTGTCAGCAAACTGCTGGGTTGGCCAAAATCATGGGGTCATTAAATCACTGTGATGTTTCCCGTTGTCAGTTTGAAATTCTACCACTTGAGCCTAAAAATAAAGTGCTTTCAATTCTGCGTGTGCAGGCAAACTGTCACTTCATGTTAAATGGATTGATTAAATGTTCTGCTTAAGTGTGCTCAATGAGGCAAGTGCTACCAAAACTGGATCATCCCTGCTGAAACATCCTTTTCGTTCCCGAGACTTCCTCTAAGGAAGCAGAGGGCCTAGTTAAGCTCAGGGTTGAGCGCTCAAAAGGCTGCGTTTTACCAAACTTGTTCCTTTTCTTGGAAGCGCCACTTGCTATCTGGTGTGTAGAAATTCACTACTAGCTAAATTGAAGTGGCATCAGGTACGTGGAGGAGTCTGTGCAGCGCGTTTGTGCTCTGCCCTTGAACGTTTGTGACTCCTGCTGATGCCATAGTAGTCGTTTTTGGAAGCGAAGCAAGAACTGAGCAGTTGTTCCCACGTTGGCTAGACAGCCTGGCAGCCAGCGAGCTCACTCGTACTCGTGTGTCATGAGGGCTGACAACTTCCCTGGTAGCTTGAGCTGCTGCAAAGCTTCCATTTTAATTGTTTTCTTAGAAATTGCGCTCTTGAACTTAAAACTTTCATCAGGCAAAGGGGGAAGCAGGTGCATGAACTGCTAGTTGCAGCCTCGCTGATGGGAACGGGACCGCACCATGGAGTCAAGGTGAGCAGTGACACCAATGTCAGTGGAAAAAAGTGATTTAACCAGGTAGCAAAGCAGCTAGACTGACCTGGTCAGCAAAACAGGGTTTAAAGTCACCGCTCAAGCCTTCACTTCTTTTAGCTTTGGTTTGAAGGCTTGCCTGGTATCTTAACACTCCAACAGACGCAGTTCCTGGGAAGTATGTTGCTGCCTTCCTCGTTTCTTGCTGCTTTTAGTAAAGCAGATGGGCTTCAATATCTCCATGCTATGGCATTTGCTCTAGATTCCTTTCCCTACTCCGTGTGTGCACACACTTTTCCAGGTCCTTTTCCGCAGAGAAGATCAATGAAAGGTGAACAGAAGACCCAGGACGTGTGGCACAGCCCTACAAAGAACCTCTTGGCACTTGACTCATCCTCAGAGCAGGTTCTGAGGTGTACGACTTCCAATGCAGCAGCTCTGTCAACTGCACATACACAGTTATTTGGCAGCCAGGTGAGATGAGATGATTTTTGTAAGCAGCTCCTTTTTGAAGAGAGGCACTTTCTTCTGTTGTACAAGGGCAGATTTTAAAATGGGCTTGATGTTCGTGTTGGCTTCTGAGCGAAAGGTGCCCAGAACTGCAGGGCTTTGTTGGAGTTCCTGCTCTGATATTTCTGGCTATATCCAAACAATTTAGGCTGCACTGATATTGTTGTGCTGTTTTTATCAATTTTTATCAATTTGAGTGAACCTTGGGCCATTGTTGGCTTTATTTGCGTTGTTTAGCAAAAGAATAGAAACAGCCAGGTGAATCTTTGCTGTGCAAGTTGAGAACTTTCTAGTCCCACTGAAATTTCATAGAATCACAGAATCATTTAGGTTGGAGAAGACCTCTAAGATCACCTGGCCCAACCTTTAACCCAGCACTGCCAAGTCCACCACTAAACCATTCCCTAAGTTCTACATCCACACATTTCTTGAAGACCTCTAGGGATGGTGAGGCCACTTCCCTGGGCAGCCTGTTCCAAAACCTCACAACCCTTTCAGTTTGATATCAGCCCTATCTGAGTGCTGGAGTGTTGGGATCTACCTGAATCTTCTGCCCTGGCATTTACTAGTGCTCGGGGAGGTCAGTAGCTTTCTTTCCTTCACCTCTCACAGTTATTTCATGGCATGTGGAGAGAATTAGATTCCAGGTTGCGTTTTCAGGTGGCTTCATCCAAGCGTGCTATTTGTTTTCCTCTTTCCCGATTGAATTACTCTTTGTTTTTGAAAACTGAGTTTTCCACGCTGCTACAAGCTGTTTGGGTGAAAGCTGGAAGAGATGAAACTCTGTGCAGTGTGCTGCTTGGGCTGGGCGTGCGGGGAGTTGACATGGACCCGTGCAAGACCAGTGGGCACTCAGCAGAGCCAGGGCAGCATCACATAAACTAAAGCGGCCATTTAATAGCTAAAAATTGCTCTGGCTTAGGTCAGGCTGGGGTAAACTCCAATTAGCGAACTGTAGAGCTGATAACAGCTCTCTGGTTTATGCCAAGAGGATTGTTCTGCAAGCAGAATTTGACTTGGTATTTGTAACAGGTTCTGGAGGCAAAAATGTCCAGGTGGGGGCTTGTTTCCTGAAAAGTTTATATCTCTTGCTAATGTTCTATAGCCTAAATATGTCCATCGTTTCTTTAACTGAAAGAAAGGTTTTAAGTTATTTTACTGGTATGTCAGATATTAGCTATGGTATCACAGCCATAAACACATCAAAGCGTGGGCTCCTGGAATCATTTATATCCTGGGTACGCAGAGGCTTTGTACCTTGCTGGGCGTTGTGCCTGACAACTGCAAGGATGTTAATTATTATGCCATAATTCATCACTTCAAGTATCTTGCAGCACTGTTATTAAGCCAAATTCGGAGGCCTTTGGTAGGTCATTAAGCAGAAAGTAAGTAAAGACTAATTTACTCTCTAATTAATCAATGAAATAAATACATTCTGAAGCCCCATTTTAAGAAGCCGTGAACTGTTTGGGTGAAAAGTGAATAAATTATGTAAAGATGTATAAAAAGGAGCATAAATAACTTTTCCCTTCAGTTCAAATCATTCTGGAAAATAATAATTTCTGCAGAGCCATATGAGCCCAGACCAGTTCATCATTCGAGGAGCCGCTGGGCTGACGAGAAGCAATGAAGAATGTGCTGGAATTGTCCCCAGCGAAGTCCTGTCCTTGAACCTCTTTTGCAGTACGTGACTGAGCGGGGCTGGGCTGCTTTTTCTTGGTTTCTCAGCCTGCTGCTGGGGCTGCAGCACGGCGTGACCCCTCGGCAGGAGCCGGGTGCCTTCCCCAGCTGTCAGCCTCCCGGTTTGCTCTCTGACCTCATCCCCACCTCCTGAACCCATCCTAAAGCCCAGCTTGGGGCCATCACTGCCAGCAGCGACGTTTTCAGTTGCCATCCCTCGGTCTGAATGCATTTTGGGAGCGCTGACTCAGTGGCTTCCCACGGGGACAGCAGATCAGCTATCAGCTCAGTGGCCTGTGGGGTTTCCAGTTTTTTTGACCTGCTTTTGCGCCAGCATCTGACAAGCTTAAATCCCATGGAACCGAAGGATTACAGCAAATATTTGCTTTTCCTTCTATTGTAGTAGCATCTGAGAGGTTGTTTCTGAGCTGTGAAGTGTGTTGTGCTGTAACACCGTTCGTACGCTTGAATTTTAGGTACAGGTCCTTCCCCAGAGCATCCAGCTTGAGCCGACGAGGAAGTTGCAGAGAGGTGAATGTGTTAAGACAAGGTCACGAGGGCTTCTGTAGCAGAGGTAGATACTTAAGCAAAATCCTCACAAGCTCCCTACCACTACAGACCATGGTACCTTTTGTAAGCAAGCTGCTTTCTCACCTGACTGGAACGAGGAGACATTTTGTAGGCACAGCACATCTGCCATCATCCCGCTAAATGAAGGACAGTTGGAGGGTGCTTTTGGTGCCTTGTTTTTCGCATTGCATAAGCGTTTAAGCTGCTAGGATCATTAGAAGGATCTTCTCCCCATATTTCAAAGCCAATCGCTTGTTTTGACATTTGCAATCTGGCTTTTCGCTGGCGTTTTTCTGGTTGCTGTGTCAAAACGAGCAGCCTGCATCCTCTCGTTCTGTTTATGTGACTTGAAATGGGAAGTTCAGGCATCTATTAAATCCCCATTGAGAGACAAGTGCTGAAACGTGAGCTAGGTAACACGTCCTGCAGCTCTCCTAATGTCTAGAGTCGAGTGATTTAAGGAATATAAACTAACAAAGTGTGTTTGGTCAGATGCACATCCTAGCGTGCTTTTATCACTGTGGGACAGCTGAGCAGGGAAGTCCAAATGGAGAGAGCTGGAGCAATGGACTGAAGGCAGCTGGCTGTTTCCAGAGGCAGTTTCTCTTCTCCTGAAGTATCTATTTCTGGCTCATGCATATTATGGCATGGATATTTCCCAGAAGATAATGTGGCTTTTATTTGAAGGCAGCTCTTTGCGCTGACTCCAGGTGAAGAGCCAGGCTATTTGGGTTATGGGCTTAGGTGTCTAATTCCCCTTCGGTGTGATAGGGAAAAGAGGCCCGGTTCTGCTCAGGGCTTTATATAAGGCTGAATCCTGCAATTAGCACGGCCAGCCTGTGGCTTTTGGGCCAGACGTGTGGCTTTAGCAACACAAACAGGGTGGCAGCGTGCAGCTGGCAGTGGATTTGTGTGGAGTTGCAGGATGGAGGCGGGTGGTGGGACATAGGGGGACTGCTGGCCAGGGTGACAGCAGCAAGGGCAGCCAGAAATCATCCCCCAGTACCGTGGGGAGCAGCGAGCCTTCAGAGAATTGCTGATTGCTGCTTGTGAGCCCTCCTTGGAGATCATTTTTGTCTTTTGCTCTCTGGAGGTCACAGCTGGCGCATCTCAGCTAGGTGGGGGTTCGCGGGATGCTGCCCTCAACACTTGTCTCCCTGTGGGAACTCATCCCTGTTCCATTACAGTGCAGATGTTTCTTGTTGGCTTCACAAAGTTATGCACAGGATGCCTGGCTCGACAGTGTTTTTGCAATATTTTGTTGTCCCAGGGCTGCCAACCATCCCTTTTAGAAGAAGCTGGGACGCTGCCGTCTCCTCTCCCAGGCTGCGGGCAGGGAGATGTGTGCCGCAGCCACGTTGCTGTGAGGCTGTCAGCTGCCTGGGGTTGTTGTGATGTGCTCTCGGGATACCTCGTCTGCCACTCCGTGGCTGTTCTGTGACAGCAGAGATGCACGGTGCAGCCGGAGCCGGGGTCGGACTGTGTGGGGACCCTGCAGTGCAGGTGAGGACTCGTCGCTATTTTTCGCTTCCGAGTTGCAGTTGGAGACCAGGAGCTCTAACTGCGGGGTGGGCAGCACGGCACGCAGGGTCAGACCTGTGATTTTGTCTTCAGCTGGATTCAACTTCAGATTAGTCAGAGGAAAATGTGCAGAAAGCAGTCACGAGATGCCGGATACATCGCTGTTTTGTCCCTCAGGAATAAATAAGCTGCGGGAAGCTGGGAAGCACGTGAAGGTACAGAAATGTCCTGTGCTGCCAAGGCAAACAGCACTGGGAGAGAAACACAAACAGTACAGAACGTGGCTAACCTTGGTCACAAATTAAACGTCTGGAGGTGAAATCCATCACCGTTACAGCTCTGCAAGTGGAAAGATAGCTGGAGAAATCTGTGTGAATAGGAAAATCCAGTTGCTGCAGTGCCACTCTTGTCTTCTCTGGCTCAAATGTGAGCTAAGTCCTTGGACAGTCCTGACGCATCCCTGTGTGTGCCCATTCCCCTCTGCCCGCTCTGTGCCCTTCCAAACACTGCTGTAAGGCGCACCGTCCTGGAGCGGTGCAGCCATGGTATCTGTGTCTTTTTTACCTCCTTTTTTCCCCCCTGCCTCAGACACAAACCATGTGCCTGCCTTTGTAAGGGCTCTGCTGACCTACCCGTGTCCTGCCTGCGATCTCCTTTCTCTCTTTGCTCTGCAGGGCTGCTCTTCGTTGCCCCGTTAAAGCAGCCTCACAAAGCACCCTCACACTGCCACCTCTGCTGCCTGTTGCCCATAGAGAGGCAATGTCCAAGCAGCCACATCCTTTCTGCTGGTTTCCCAGATCTCTGCTTAAAAATCTCATCCCCAAGCTCCCACAGCAAGTCCTGTAAGCTGTTGCCCAATACTCAGAGGCAAACTCATCGCTCAGCTCTGAGAAAGAGCCCGGTTTCTCCGCAGGTAAGTGGGACACACGGTCATACATCTGGTTAGGCGTAGGTCCCGCAGCAGCTGGTGCTCCCTCAAAACATCAAAATCTCAGTTCCTCATGCGCTCCTCATTGCTGGGTGGTTTTGCTGGGTGGTTTTGGGCTGTTATGCTTTAAGGACCGCTTCTTTTTTCAGAGCGGAGGTCCCGTTATCTTCTGAAAGCCAGGCCTGCTTCAGCTTTCAAAATGCACAGGCCCCAGATCAGCTGCTTTTAACAAACCCTGCCTTGGGGAATACATCTTGAAACGTTTGTGAAAAAATCCTTGCTTGGAAAGCTACCTGCTGATGTGTTCCTAATGAGGTGGTCACATTATCTTGGTGATGCCTCCAGCTCAGAGGGTTTTATTGTGTCTAATACAAGCTACTTATATTTGGTTGTTTTTTTGGAAAAGGATGTTGTAATTAGAGTTTCTGGAGTCTTCTAGGGAATGTGTATTCCCTCTCAATACTGAGCAGCAGCATCAGTGATTCCCTCCTCCCTGCCATGAGGCACACGGGGTGGCAGTGCGGAGGGCCAGGGTGGTTTGCCTCCAGGCCTTTAGGGGGTTCACACGTGCATGGTTTTGTCACTGGAGGTGCACAAAGCTTAATTTCTGACCGGGTTGGCTCCCTCCTCTGTGAAACAAAGCTAGTTCTCCCTCCTTTTAGGTACTTCTCTTCTATCCCAGCCTCCCCAGGCTGGGAATCAGCTGCTCCCAGTACACCTGCAGTGCCAGGCACGGTCGTGGTTGCATCCTGTAATACAAACAGGTAAAAGGAGCTTCATGGATCTTTTCCATAGAAGAAGGCTTGGCTTTGACATGTCTTGCCCTAAAGCATTTCACCCTTTGTGTTTTCTAGGAAGATCAGAAAAGAGTCAGATCCAGCCCTGATGGTGCTGCGGGGCTCTGCCGCCCACATCGCCCTTGGAGGCTGCTTCAAAGCAGGCCCAGAGCCCTCGTGATGGGGCTTTTGAGTGCCCCAGGACAGCCAGGCTGTCCTTCTGACCACTGGGTGGGTTGTAGCCAAGCCCTTTTGCCTTTCCTCCTCCTCCCAAAGTTTACTGAAAAGCAGAATCAAAAAACAAGTTGGGGTTTGACTGGGAGCATGTTGCTTGCTGTGATACGCTGGCTGGCACGAGAGGATATGTGGGGTCGAAGTCCTAAAAGCAGCAAGGTGAACACTGGAAATGTAGAAATTCCATCACCTTCAGTGGCGCAGAGGGTTTTTTTTTGTTTTTTTTTTTTTTTTGGCACAGGTACAAAACCTAAATGACTAAAAGTAATCGAGTCTGGAGTCTCATTCTCTGTTCACTGGTGGCTGATATTGGGGACTCCGGTTCCAAAACCACGCAGAGCGTTGCACTTTTCTATCCTGGCACGTTGTGGAGTCATTAGGGGAGTTTTTAACTAGCAGGCCAGGCACATATCCTCCTGGATCCTTCACTGTGATAGAGAAATGGATGAGGTGACCTCTGGAGGTGTCCTGCTTGCCCTGTTTCTTGTGATTCTTTCCTGGGGCTGTAGCTTTGAAGAATTACCTCCCCCACTGACTTTTTTTTTTGTTTTTTTTTTAAGCACTCGCAGCTCTTCACTCACTATGTGGAGAGTGTGTATGGCTGATGCAGGCAGGGTTTTTAGAAGAGCTGCTTGCAGTATGCACTGCAGTTGCTGCTTAGAGGCTCGGTCTGGCTCTGGCTTGGATTGCAGCAGGGATCCGTCACGGGAGAGAGGAGCTGTGAGCGCGGCACAGCTGCTGAGCCCTCTCGTGCTCCCCTCTCAGCCGTGGTCACCACCATGAGCTGTCCTACAAAGCTAGGAGGAGCTGGTGGCAAGGTAAAACAAAGTCTGTAAGAGCTGAGTTTGCCTCAGGAGCACGAAGTGTGGCATCTGTGAAACTAATAGTGTCACTGTCCCCTTAGTGAGACTTGTGCACTCAGGAGTTTGGCCCAAATGTCCAAACTCAGCTGTCCAAATTGCACTGCCCTGTAGATTTGCTCAAAACCATCACACTAATTATCTCCCAAGGACCCCTCAGCCTTCAAAGAAGCCTGTGCAGAGCTGGCTCTGCCCTAGCTGAGTTGTAGGGTTTGTCCTCTACCCTTGTGCAAAGCCAGACTTGGCTCTGGGTCCCGCTGCGTCCACACGGCTTCAGTGCCAGGCAGTTGCCATGGGGTATTCTTGGTGGTAAATGTCCAGTAAGAAGTCCTAAATCTGCAAGTAACCAAACTTATAATTTAATTTTCAATTTCTGCTGAGTACTCGAGAGGGTTTTAACACGGCGTATGAATAATTAACACTAGCTATCAATTTACAGCCGTTCCCTTGCTCAGACTCTAAGCCCTATGCAAAGAGAGTAAAAAAATCACCCTTTGAAATTTCCTAAAGGGAAGAGGGAAGGTAAATAATTACCCAACCTCCTGAGATTCTGGGGAGGTTAGAATCTGCCATTAAAATGATTGAGGGAAAGAAACCCAACAGCCTCCTTCGCAGCAATTAAAACTCTTAAATTGACTCAGAAGTCGGGGAATTCGGTTAGGATTCCCAGAGCAAACTGTAGCTGCGTCCCCCTGGCTGCACTTACCTCCTGCATGAGTGTACGTTTTAAAGACCCCAAACCCCTGTGTGTGTACACAGGTCGTTCCCAGGAAAATAGAGATAAAATTTGGTATAAAAACTAGAAGCTTTCCTGGAGGAGAAGCTGTCTCTTCCCACTCTGTAGCCTTTTTCTGAGCATGCGTCAGTTTGCTTCTGGTGTGCTGCTGCATAGGGATGAAATTAATCTACCGAAGGGAGAGAGCCAGAGGTGGTGCTGCAGCAGCACATCCCCAACTCCTGATGTTGCACAGCTCAAGGTCTCGATCCTGCTTTCACCAAAAATCCCATCCAGGCGTTCGGTCTTCTGTGACAGGCATCCCTTAAAGCGAAACAAAGAGCGCAGTTTTGCATTAAATGTGTCATTAGAAGATCATACTCCTGCGTATGCTGATTGCCATAAAATATTGAATGGGTTCTACTTCAACTCTCTAAAGAAACTCACCTCCAGGCTGAATGCCAGGGTGAGAAATAATGGCTTGGGAGGGAGCAGTTTTGGAAGGTGATAAGCCCCTGGAAATAAGATGAAATTTCCGAGTGCTCCAAAAGCGTAACAAACAGCTTATGGGAATAAAGAGTTAGCAAGAATAATTCCTGTTTGCAAAGAGCTTCTAGAGGATGGAGCAAAATGTTGTGGTGTACATCAGGGGAAAGTCCAGCCTTGCAGTGAGGTCGCTTTGTCAGCTGGAGCCAGGCTCATCTCTGCACGAGGGGGAGACTTGGGGTGAAGGCAGGAGGTGTGTGTAGGGTGATGTTTGTGTGGACCCAAATCTCCTCCAGGTGTTCCCCATCCCTGCTCAGGTGGGCAGGAGCCTGTGCCCTGCGTGCGTGCCTGCAGACAGCCTTAAAGTCCTCAGGGTGCAGAGACCAAAGGCAGAAACCTCGCCAGCTACTGAGTCTCATGTATATTTAGCACCGTGATCCCTCTGGATCCTGGTGGCTGTGATGAGGTCACCTTGAAAAGGAGTTTCCTACAGCAGGGTTCATTACCTGTGTGGTTCAGGTAGGTTTGTTTGATGGTGACCAATGCCTGCTAACATCCATCAGAGCCAAGCTGCTGAGCAGAAAGCAGCCCGGCGCATAAATCTCTGCTCCTCCTGTCGCTGCCTTTCCACAACAAGCTAATTCCATTTAATACATAACGGTAACACTTAATTGGTGATAGAAACCAGGAGGAAACGGGCAAAAATGGATACAAATGCATCTTGGCTCTGATTCAGCTGGTCCTCCGCTTCCCCTGAATCTGAAGAGGAATATTAGAGAGGGACAATATGTGAAAAGCATCCGTGGGAGAGTGCCAGTGAAAACTCACTGTCTTGCTGTGGCTGTGGTCAGGCAATGTGACAGCTCTCCTCTGCAAGATGTAGGATGCTTAACCTGCTTCCCTTCAGATAAATGTGTTTTGGGGCATCATTCTCTATTTGATTTCTTCCTTCCTGACTTTGTTCCTAACTCATAAAAAAAGAAAAAAAAAAAAAAAAAAGCTCCATTCTTTGGAGCACTGAATAATTTAAGCTCCTAAAATGTAAAACCCACTATTCTCTGATTGACTTAAAATGTACTTTGAAACCTCCAACCCAGCAGCTCCAGCAGGTGCAGAATTTCAGCGGCGTGCCACTGCAGGCTCCTCTCATCCTCCTGCAAACACACCCGGGAACAGTGTCTGCCCCGGAGAGCACTGCGGGAAGCTGACTTCATCTGCTCACCCAGCTCCCCTCGACGCCGCCCTGAGATTTTGTTCTGTGACCTTGCAGCCCGGGAAGCGCCGTGTGCAAGCAGGAGGCATGAAAAATAGGAGGCTGCAGCTCGAGCCAGAGGCACTGCAGGTTTCAAGTGAATTTATGGCGTGAGCGGGATGAGCTTGGGCTCGGAGGTGAGGTGTCCAGGCGCAGGGGGTGGCTGGGGTGTTGATGGGTGCCAAGTACCTGCAGTGCCTTGGTGACACAAGAGGGAGCTATGGGCTCTCCTGAGATACACCAGGGTTCACCCAGGCAGAAATGCAGATGTCAATGGGTAGGGGAATAAATTTTGGAGCACAGGAGGCTCTGGAAAGATAGATCAGGCGCTGTTATGCTTAGAGTTCCTGGGTTACTTGGCTACTAAATGTCAAAGAAAAGAAAAACGCCCAAGAAAATAAAATAACAAAGAAAAAGAAAAACTAGGAAATTTGGAAAAACTAGAACATTTAGAAAAACTAAATGTCAAAGAAGATAGAAAAAGAGAGAGATGGTTGTTCCTGAATTTGATACTGCTGTGAGGCTGTGAGTGAGCTGCAGAGAATTGCAGTTAGCCAAATGTTAAGCTTAGTTGCTTATAGATACCTGTTTATTTTAAATTACACCTGATCGTAATTCCACATGATAAATGGTCGATGGTTTTTAAATGTGGTTTATATGAAGTATTTCTTCCAGCTTCATCTTGCAAGGGAAAGGAAGGCTTGAGGGCTAAATGCTGGTTTTGGGCACAGGGTCCAAAGTTCATCTCACGTGGGCTGTGTAAGATGTTCCCTCAGGCCTGGACCTAGAAATGAGACTTACGGGGAATGCAGGATGTGTGAGACCCATGCAGGGATTCCTCCAAAGCCTCACCCAGGTTTGTAAGGAGCGGTTTCACCAGCAGAGCTTCCTAGAGGCTTCAGATCTGCTGCTGGGTGACTCCAGGGCTAGTACACCAAATAACACTCTGCAGGCTCTTCCCTTGGGCCAGCCAGCACCTATGTGGTGGGCAGGGCCATGCCTGCTCGTCTCACAGCAGGGTGCTTTATGCACAGCACAATATTTTGCTTCAAAATCGTGTTGGGAGGAGAGTCAGGGTGCGTACCTGCATCGTAGCACAGCAGTTAGCGCGCTTCCCAAGAAGCAAGACCCAGCTCAACCTCCTCCTGCAAGCTGGCTGCTCAAGATCCGAGACTTTGGTGGGCATCATAAAGGTGTCTGCTCACCCGTATTTATTTCTCCTTCCCTTAAGGCAGACTTTTATAAAATAAAATAAATAACAAACGTTACTTAGTTATTTTGGACTTTGTAGGCTTTTTGGTATCAGGTTGTAGATGGGCAAGAGAGGACTGCAGGTCTCCAGTTTCTGCATTCCTAGCTTAAAATCACCTTTTGGATAATGTTTTGTGAGTTACCAGGTGATGTGTGGCTCTGAGCACTGTCAGCAGCCCCTCGCTGCTGGTCCATTACCCTGCCCTTGTGTTACGCTGTCCCTCTTCCCAAATATCCAGGATAAGTTTGCTTGGAGAAAATCACCGCTTGCCCTCCCCCTCTCTCTTTTGAAGCCTCTTAAATTCCTCTTGCATTTTTTGTCCTCGTTCTTGCCTTTCACCCCAGTTCCTGGGTGGATACTACGTGCTATACTTGATACAGTCTGAGCTATAAATAAGAAGCAGTTTGTTGGAAAGTAAAATTAGCAGGCCAGATTTTCAAACTCGCTTCTAAATCTGTGCCTAGCCACCTCGGAGTGTGCATGTCCTCGTTTTCAGAGGTGCTGAATCTTGTTGCTATCCTTGATTTCAATGGGGATTTGTGGTGCTCAGGACTCCTGGAAATCAGGTCACTTTTGTATTTGGGACTTGGGCATGGATGGAAGAGCCTGACGACCACCTCTGTGTTGTAAGGGGAGAGACTGGGACATGGAAAGGTCGGGAGCTTGCTCTGGGTCGGTCACTTGCATGGTGGCAGAGTGAAATAGGGATTTTGGGCAGGTCCCCTCTGCATATAAGGGATAGGAGATTCTCAGTGAGCGACAGCAGACTCCCTTCCATCCCCGTGGTGAAACATCACAAGCCCTTGAATTCACATCCTTCGTTTACTTTGGCTTGCGTGAGATGTGGTTCTAGGATTTTGCCAAAAGCTGGAAGCGTTCCCCCGATCCCAGTGCTGCTGAAAGGCTTCGTGTGGACTGCGGCCGTGCTGGGGGTGAGTTGTGCTGAGTTATGGCTGGAGGTTAACCACAGAGCTTCCCTTCTGTAATCATCATCACCTGGCGCCAGCTCTGCTCTGGTAAAGTCATCGGAAGCGTTGCTGTCCGTGAGAGTGCAGCAGGGATTCAGTTGGGAGAATGAGTGAGAATTTCCTAAAGAAAATAAAATCTGGACTTCAGGCATGTGGGAAAATACAGATGTGGGCTGAGGGTGTCACGGCAGCTCTTGGGTTGGTGTTCAGATGGAATTAGATTGCCCAGCTGAGGCTGTGGCACTGAGCCAGCACAAGAAGAAATGCCCACAGAAAGATTTCCTGATCTTTGGCTTGGATGCTCCAAGAACTGATGAAAATCAGAGCGGGGACAGCTCGGTTGTGCTGATGAAAACACACCCTGCTTCTGTGCTGCTCGCTGAGTGATGCAGTTTGTGTCTTGAAGCGTGTGTAACACACTGGCCTTACCCAGTGATTTTGCTATTTGAGGTCACCGTTTCTGGCCCGTTTTCCACTAATGCAAAGCAAAACACTTCTGAAGAGTAGATTATCATACGGATTGCTTCCTGCATCGGGGAGCCGGCGCCCTGCTGTAAAAGAACCAAAATGCAGCTGTTACTGCTGGGAAAATAGCAGCTCTGACAACTTTCTTTCCCAGGGTGGAGGCGTTGGCTGGTGTCAGTGCAGCTGATGTCTGGTAAGGCTGGGACAGGCTGAGGTGCTGCTGGGGTCCCTGCAGGTCCCTCACAGGCTGTTGTGACCCCTACGGGGGCTCAGTGACATCCCTGAGAACCAGAGGATGCCTGCCCGAGCCTGCCGATGTGGGCACGTGTTGGAAAACGGCCAGAGAAGTGATTAATCTGGAATGGTTTCTGGAGATCTCTAAGCTCTGTAGGGATGACCCTGAAGGAAATGAAGGCTGCGGCTGCTTTCCAGGTGCCACAGGAGCTCGTGCATGAAAGCATCAGCAGGTGAGGTGGGTTCCTTCTGCTCCAGGCTCCAGGGGGCAGCTACCAGATGTGTTGGTGCCGGGTCCTCGAGCTCTGAGCAGTCACCGTGCCGTGTCTCCATGCTCCTGGGTGAGCTGTGAGGCCCCCTGGAAAACGGGGAGGAATGGACAAATCTCACCGGAGTGCAGGCAGCTTCCAATTTGCTTTGTGCTTTAGGAAACAACTCCACGGAGCTGATTGCCTTCGAGCAGGTAGGAGAGAGCTGCAGCTGGAGCACCAAGGGAAGGAACATTGGAAGAGGGGCTGGTTTGATAGATGCTTGTTGACACCACAAAGAGAGAGAGCTGCTTCACCTGCCACCAGGAAAATGGTCTGGGGCTTCTGACTGCGTTTTTGGCAGCTGAGCGTAGCACAGCTTTTGTAATTAAATTGAGCCTCTGGTTAGGAGAGCACAGGTTGATGATGAGAAAAGCTGCAGAGGATGTGGATGCCAGATTTCTCATTTCTACAGCTATTTAACCCGGGGCGCTGCTCTACTAAACCAAAACTCAGATAGAGCATCCAGCAGAAAGGTGTTTGCGTGCAGGGCGTCCAAGAGAATTTCTCTTTGTTAGCTCAGTGGTCTCCAACTTCTCTCTCCAAAGCATCCCTGTTTGCTTGCACGCCAGGACAGGTTTTTGGCATCCTGTTTTCCCCTTCAGAGCTGTGCTGAGGAAAGAGCAGCTGCTTCGGCCCGCATTTTCCATGTGCTCTCCCAAGGCAGCTTTTTCCCTCTTCGGTAAGAGTGTTTAAACAGCTACCTTAAATGAGCAGGGATTACAGCAGGAGGAGGTCAAAGCTGAATTTGACTTAGTTGACTTCCCAGAGCTTTATCTTGGAGAGCTGCTCTCTGATCGGCGCCGTGTTCCCCACCGTTGTGCACACCCTGCTGGTGCTTAGCATGCAGTGAGCTAGGAGAGGGCCTGGCTCCTGAGAGCAGGGCTGAAGTGTGGCCAGCTTTGGGCCCCTCGGTACCAGGAGGACATCGAGGCCCTGGAGCACAAGTCTTTTGAGGAGCAGCTGAGGGAACTGGGGGGGTTTAGGCTGGGGAAGAGGGGGCTCAGGGCAGAGCTCGGTGCTCTCTGCAGGTACCTGGAAGGGGTGGGGAGCTGGGGGTCGGCCTCTGCTCACAGGTAACCAGTGATGGGACCAGGGAACGGCCTCAAGTTGTGCCAGGGGAGGCTGAGGTGGGAAATGAGGAGACATTTCTGCTCAGAGAGCAGGCAGGCGTTGGGACGGGTTGCCCAGGGAGGTGGTGGAGTCCCCGTCCCTGGGGGTGTTCAAGGGAAGGTTGGGCCTGGTGCTTGGGGACATGGGTTAGGGGTGACATTGGTGGTAGGGGGTGGTTGGACCAGATGATCCTGGAGGGTTTTTCCAAAGGTCAAAACTTCATTAGCTAGAGGGCTGCTCTAAAGACCAAGTTGCTGACTGGTGGAAAATCCCCGTCTCCGATGGGCTGTCCTGTGCCTCTGTTCTCCTACACTTCTCTCATTGCTTTTGGCATTCGGGAGGCAGCCTCATCAAACAGAGTCCCGCGATGGAAAGAGCAGGGGGCAGGGGAATATATGGAAAAGAGAAGGGAGAGATGAAAGAAAAGAGTCCTTTTGAAGTAATTACTTAGGTTAATGCCGAGTTTTCCATCCATTACAAACCTCGGGAGGCAATAGCTGGAGAAGCTTTTCTGAAGTAGGGTTCATCAGGCAGGGGGAGATGTTTTGGACAAGGTGATGCTCATCACAAGCTCTCAAGTGCTGGGTAAGCTGCAGGAGTGCAAGCCTGCAAACTGGATGGGCTTGGGTGGGCACGACACACGGGAATCTTCTATTTTTTATTTTTTTGCCTCTTCAGACCCTTGAAGTTCAGACTGAGAGAGGAAAAAAGGCTCCTAGGCAGAGCGAGCTCTCCCAGTGAGGTGCGTTTGTGCTAACCTCCTGCGGTGTGAAGCCTGCAGGCATTTTGAGTGCACGAAAAACTAATGCAAAGATTTTTGCTGCCAAAACGCGGCTGTAAGAGGCAGAGGAGCCTGTGCACTGCACTTGCCAGCGCCTCTGCACCGTGATGTTGCACTCCTGTTATCGATGGAGGAGTGCTCAAAAGGACATTTATTTTTTTTTGCCGGATCCCAGCAGCTCGCTGCAGAAAGGCACCCGGTGGAAAGCAGCAGCGTTGGGACTGCTCTGCCTCCTGGGGGGCTCCTTGCCCAAAAACCCACCACCCCAAAGGAAATACAGCACACCTAGCAGTGTTTTTTTGTTCTTTCCCTGCCACTGTGTGCATCCATTCAGCCCTAGGACACAGAGGGAAGATCACCACGAAACACTTCGTGGTGTACCCCAATTTGGTGCCTTTTTAATCTCCTCCTGAGGAGGGTGTTTTCATTCCAAGGTTGTGTTTCCTCACTGATGTACTGCTGCCTGGTTTTGGTCTTTTTTGTGTTTTTTTTAGCATTTCTAGTCCCCAATGTTATCAGTTTGGTCACAGGCGTGCTGGGCCAGCAGCTTTCAGGGATCCGAGTCTCTGTCTTTGCTGGAGGCAAAGCTGAGGGATGCTGGTGGGATGCTGGTGAGAGCCTGCAGCACCTGTGAGTGCTTGCTGGGAAGCTGAACTGCAAGAGAGCTGTCTGCAAGACAGTCATTAGAAAAAATAGTGTCTGAAAGAGCTCCCCTTCTTTTCATTGACATGGACTCCAAGTGCTGAAAGCTTTTGGAAGAGTGGGACAACCCCTCCACGGGTTTTCAGGCCAATTCCTTTAAATATTGAAGGGCTCGGAAGAAACCTCTGGGTGGGTGAGTGTCCCACGGGCTGTGCAGATCTCTGCTGATCCTCTCAAGCACCGGACTTTGGCCAGCAGAGGATATAAGTGAAAGCTTGGGTGCCAGATTGCCAGTTTTGGGGACAGATTGCTGATGTGTTGCCTAATGAGGAGATGGGCCCTTCGGTAACTTAATAGAATCCTTCTGCGGGCTGTGATTTACCTCTGACAAGTTAAACCAGTGCCGGATCAATACTGTGCTCTGTTGCAGTAAATAGGCTTGATTTTAAGTATTGAGTAAGAATTTATTTCCGATTAAGGGCCAATTTTTAAAGGAGAGAGTGCACTGGTCCTTCAAGCAGAGAACAGATGAAGTCTGTGGAAGGTGTATATCCCCCAGGGGACCTCCCCAGATCTCAGCCCCCATGAAATCGTGTTTGGGAAGCCCATAGAGGCAGGGGTACAGCTCTTTGGAGCTGGATGACGGCAGAAGTAGCCTTGATTGGAGCAACTCCACTTTAAGCCACTTCGTTTTGAACCGCCAGTGAATGCTGTAAGTGGGGTGAGGGCCTGAGGATAATTCTCATAAATGTTCTTGTACGTGTGCACACATCTAAACACATGTTAAGAGCAGAGCCCTCGTCCCTCTTCTGACATTGGAAAACTGGCCCCAGTCGTGAGATGTTGGCTGGGTGCTGCCTCCACTCCTCGTTCAGAGCACGGTCCCTTGGGACAACCCCAAGAGTTGAGTGACCCAGCGAGAGTATCAGAAACCAGAGTACTTATGGTGAATACACAGCTTCGACGTTTTCATTGTGTCACTTCTTTAATCCTTCCTTAATCCCCTTATGCTGCTCAGCAGACTTTTCTTGTGTTATTTCCATTGTCTTGCTAATAAGATGTTGCACGTAATAGAGATTTATGCTGAAAGGTATTAGGCAGGATTATACGAAGATTAGACAAGGAGCACTCACAAAAGGTTGGAGACTATAGTACCAAATCTTAAAATTTCTATCGCAAATTTTTTTACTGTTTTCAAAGAATTTGTAGAGAATGTCTGCTACAAAACTCAAAAAGTTGCTGCTGCTCAAAAGCCTTATGTTGAGTGTCACCAGGGGTTATTTCTCAGACTTGTACTAATGGAATTTGAACCATCTGATTTATTTGTGGTTTTTCAGAGGACCCAAATTCTTGGGGAAAAAAAAAGAAGGGGAATTATACTCATGTGAGATCCCTCATCTGCTGGATCAGGGATGTGTGAGCATCATCTGTGGTACTTCCACTGAAGGGTATGGGCAGCCTTCAGCACCCAGCAGAGACCACTGATTTCAGAGGGGCTCTGTGGGTGCTGGAAGACTTTTTTGAGTTGAGCCTTTACAACCACAATTACCTAATTGCTAACTCCGAGGACTAGCTGCAGCGGAGTAAGATTGATGTATTGCAGCTGAGATTTTGGCCTGTTATTTCATCCTCCGTAAATAAATGTAGCAGGAATTTTGCAGCGGCAGAGCCACGCTGGCAGCAGATCAGCGATTAAAATGGGAAATAAAAATGCTTTTAAATAAAATAGCAGCAACCAGGAGGTAGCAGATTTTATGAGTAACCATCAAAGCTGCTGGAAATGAATCTTAACCGTGGGGCCTAAACCAGAACCTTGCATTTGAATTTATCACCCGTTGAATCAGGACTGGCTTTGTTCTCCTTCAAAAGCTCCAGTATGATGTTCAATGTCAGCTCCTGAAGCCAAGCTGGGGTAGGGAGTCTTGTTTGGGTCCCTTCTGTGTGAATCCCTCATACTCTGCTGTAGGAATCTTTCACAAGGCCTCACATCTGCCTGGGGAATCTCCAAAAATCCCATGCCTGATGCTAGGGGGTGTCAAACTTTTTGATTTTTAGAGATCTAAGTTCCTTCCAAAGAAGCCAGAGAAGCCCAAATAGTGTCTTTTAATAGAGTCTTTTCTTTCTAACACATCATGTCTGTCCTTAAAAGTGGTCCCGAATTACCCGTGATGCACAGGTAGGAGAGCATCACTTGTAATGATTTGCATGCAGTAAGGGAATGCTTACTTGGGAATTGTGCAGAGCATCCTACTCCTGACACCCGTTCTGAGCTCGCAGCCAGTTTCCTTCTGCCTAGTTTTTATTAGCTCAGCTAATAATAGCTGGGTTTTATTGTTAGCGCCTTTGTATTGTTAGCACGGTGTTGTTTGATGAATATGAATTGAGCGAGTGAATGGGGCGAGGTAAATTAAATGCAAGGCCTGCATTTCCCTGAGGGCACAAGTACCCAAATGCAGTCACATTGAAGGACCTCCATTTCTAAATCTGTGTTTAGCACCTTCTAGAAACGCAGTCTTCACCGGGAGGTAAAAAAATGTTTCTCACAAAGATTTTATGATAGGAAGTGGATCTATCCTGCCCTTGTGCTCTGGGGCAGAGTCAGCTCCATGCCATCCATCCATGCTTTGCTGGCTTCCCGTCTTCTTGAAGTTGCTTGACCCCAGCTCTTTCCACCTCCACCGACACACACTGTGATTTTCAATCTCTGATGGCTCTGTCCCTTTCCAGATCTTTTCTGAAGCTGCAGATCTTGCTTCAAAATCTTTCTTTAAAATTAGAGGGGCTGTGAAACGTAGTGCAACACCACTAACATGAAGCTAAACTCCTTATGCCCTAATTTGTCCTTAAAATTGGCTCCATGTCCTCCATCCATGGCAGTTGTTGCTGCCATCTGGGGCAGTGGGGATTGCAGCTTTGCATGGTGCAAGCTCCTGCTCCCATTGCAGCACCTGCCTGGAGAGAGACATGCTGCTGGTGGCATTTTGGGACTAGCCCACCCTGGGTTTCTGGCCTGCTATTCTCTTCTGGTTGTGGTCCTGAAAAAAAGCCTGAAGCCATCTCCTGAACTGCTACGCAGAGGGTTGCAAGTGTGCAAGGTGTTTTTCTGTCACTGACGTGCACTACAGGCACGATGACAAACACAAAATGGAAGCTGGCTCAACTCAAATGCTCCCCTGCGGCAGGCGCTTCAGGAGAGGCACTTCATAATTGCCAAATTAGAAAATGGAGGCAGCTTATTTCATTTGGGGCAGTTTTGTTAAGAAAACACAGGGAAAGCAAATATTAATCTGACATGTGCTTACATCTGAGCTGTTTTCCCTGGAGGTAGGGGGGAGAGCAACCAACATCCACCAGCAACAAAAAATGTAAGTGTTGGGCTTCCTTTATTTTTATTTATTTTTTATTCCTTATTATTTTCCTAACTTTATTAGGAAGCTCCACGTTGGCTATTTGAAATTGATACCAGACTTGGTCTTTGTTGTTGCCACAGACTGTGAGCAAGGTGTCTGCTTGTGCTGTTTTCCTGCCGGTGATGTTAGAGTGGCCAGGCTGAAGCAGGAGCCTTTCTCCTGATCAATTAAATTTGAAAAGGGTTTGAAATTCAGCTGCCTTTTGATGAGGAACGCCCAGGCTCCGAGGAGCTGAAGGCTTCCCAGATTGTGTGTCAGAAGCTCACAGCGTGAGCTCCAAGGCTTGCAGTTTTAGCAGTGCTGCTGAGCAGATCCGTCCACCTTTACAGGTGGGCTGCACTGCAGGGAGGCCGCTGAGATCTGTTGTGTTTTTTTTTTTTCAAATGAGGTCTGCGCATGCTGCAAATGAAATTTGTGTGCGTGCTGCTCATAAGATTCCTGCTCTTTGCTGTGCCTGGCTGTCAGTAAGCTGAAATTTATGATGCAGTGCTAAACAAATGTTGTTTTATTGATTCAGGATTAGGACAGCAGGATCGATTCAACTTTGCCAGTAGCAAGTGCACACAGCACAGCTGAAGTGAGGTTCCTTTTGAAGTCTTTTTCATTTTTCATTGAGCACCTCCTTGTTCTTCTGCAAATACAAACGTGAAAGAGTTCCTAATATTGTAGATACCTTTTAATACTTTTGTCAACCTGAAATTCAGGTCTCGTTTCCTGTAACGCCAAAATATTGAAGGTGCATCTAAGTTGATGTATTTGCTGTTCTCATGAAACACTGAGTGGCCCTTTTTGAAATTGGAGGAAGGTTTGTCCATGCCCACGATTGACATTTCTTCTTTATTCCTTTAATTGCATTAGAAGCTCATTATTCCTAACTGTATGACCTTGTCATGTCACAACAGAACAACAAAAAAAAAAAAAGCAAAAAAAAAAAGCTGCTTTGCTTTGCCAGCTCTGGAGAGGGTTTTTATGTTCTAAAAGTCACATTGTTAAGGAAAATCTGAAGTTTATTTAAACTGAAATTTTCAGTCTCTGTTCCTCCCAGGGAAAGCATGAAAACGCTTGTTATCAGGTCTGTAAAATCCTGCAGCAAATAAAAAGCTTTTCAGAAGCACTGCAACAGAAGATGTTGGAGCTGTCGAGTCAGTTGTGTACCTCAGGTGGGAGCTCTCGCATCCTCGGGGTTTGCTCGTAAGCAGCACAGCGCTGGGTGATGTTCGATGTTGTACCCACCTGGTAGCACCATCAAAACTGTTAGGTGCTTTCCAGGTGGCCTGTGGCAGCCAGGGCACAACGGTCTGTCCGTGATCTGAGCATTTGTAACTCTTGGTGACAGTGGTGTGAGAGCCAGCAGCATTGAATCAAGCTGTAGCTGCTTGCCTACAGTGCTCTGAGGTCTGGGGGGACACAATGCACTGAAAAAGCACTCACTTGTGGCAGCAGGGAGCTCTCCTGTCCTGTCTGATAGCTGAGCACCACCAAGTCTTCCTATCATCACCCTTGAGCTGATGTTTAGCCAGTGCTGCTAATCTTACTTCTGTAAACTGCCTGCTTGGGAAGCCTAAAAATAGATCACATTGCATTTTTCTGCTAGAAAAACAGTGGGTATTAAGGAGTGAATTCCTGGGCTGATTTATTGAAAATAGCAACCCATGTTAACATGAGCCTCTGGGGATCGGTACATAAACACCCAGCCCCAAGGGAATTAAAATCTTTTCAAATGTAGTAGTGTTGCTTGTAGTTATTAGGTGAGATTTTAGCAGGAAATGAGTACTCTGCTTTTAGGTATTTGCAGAATACCAGAAGAGCTGCATAAAGTTCTCTCTGTCTCAGTGAACATAATGCATGAGACTTCAGTGTGCCTTCAGTACGAATGTTCTCAAATATAACATATCTGATTATTAGAGAAGTCGAGGTTAAGAAAGGCTTCCTATCACAAACCAAGTGATGGCCCGAAGCACCAGCTCCCAGGCTGAAATCCCATTCCAGGAGTGCTCGCCTGGCTCTGCCTCTTTGGCCAGAAGATTTGGGGAAGACAAGAAGGAGCTCACTGCTGCTGACATGGTGGTTTTTATTCCACTCACCAGGAAGGCTCTTGAGAACAGAATTGCTTTAAACAAGTGAGTAGGACTCTCCGAGCACTTCAGTATCTCTCCCAGCTGGGGCTGTGCTGAATCTCCTGAGTAAGTATGAGTCTGGTGTTCACCACCTGAGTATGGCTTGGGAACGCTGGCTGGATTTACACTTGGGGATTGATTAATCGACATACTCTGTGCTGGAGGAGTCAGGCGTTTGGCCAAGTAGCCAGTGGATGTGTGAAAGTACAGAGGGAAAAATAATTTTGCACTGTCTTGCCCTCATATGATCTGTGAGCACGTGCTGGTGGGGCTGAAGGACCATGCCCCAGATGTTTGTGGGATGCTCATCAGAACAGAGTTGATATGCTGGTATCCAGCAGTATGTAAGCCAGTGAGGATTTTGCCTGAGTTAAGACAAATCAAGGAATTCAGGATTTGATTCTTAAAAATCCCTGTGGCATCACTTGACACAGCAGAAAAATTTACATTTTTTTTTTTTTCTGCAAGCCTTAGAAGTTGTTCTGGATTGAGATTACTGTTCGAATCAAGTAACATTTGCTGCTTGCTTCTGGTAAATGTTCAGACTAAAGCCTTGACTCCTCTTTTACATAAAAATGCCTTTTGTAGGATACATCTGTTTTGATCTCAGTTTGACTGTTTGTTTCCTCAGTGCCTTGCATCTAATTTATATTCCAAGGAGATAAAATGAACTTGATAACAGCCCTTTAGCTTGTCATCTTAAAACACATGCTCAGCCTGGGAGAGCCAATAAAGTTGTGTTTACGAGAGTCGTATAGTCTAGTGATTGGGAACAGACTGACCTGGTGGCTGGGGGGCGTTATGCAAAGTGGATTGCATACAGATCTTGTAACTAGCGGCATTTAAAACAAACAAGGACTACAGCGTTGGATCTGAACCCTGTTCTAAAACCAATTAAAGTCAAAGAAAGTCTTTTCATGTCTTTGGCCTGTGTTAAGAATGTTTCCCATTGGAAGAATCTGCCCTAATTTGGTGTCTAAAAGCTGGATGACCAGGGATGAGCAAATCATCTCTTTGCTTTTACAGCCATTGGAAAGAAATGCGTTCAATATTTTGTCACTTCCCACTGGGATTATATTAGTATTGTGATTTTGGTTGTTAATTGTTTCGCATATAGAGAAAAAAAGCCCTGCAAACCAAACCTGCTGTAGCTCATGTAGTTTATTGGTTAGTCCTATATACACCGTAACCAACTATCAATGCGAGGTGGCGTAGCATCCTTTGTGGGGACTTTTCATTTATATCTTATCACAAGATACACCTCCAAATGGTTTATTATCTCTTGCCAGTACTGTCAGCAGAAACTGCATCCATCTGGGGCCGGAGCACAGCTTGTTGTAAGCAAGCATCCCTCTGTGTGGGCCCAGCATTTGAGAGAAGCCTGTGGTTACCCAGAGCTCAACTGCAGCTTCTGACTTAGGTTGCAATTTTAGTGAAGAAGAGTAAATAATCTTTACTTTTACAGCAGGTCCCTTAAATAAGCATGACTAGCTACTGTGAGCAGCGGAGTTGTGAGCCAAGAGGGCAGTATATGTTGTGACAGCACCAGCCCCTTCTGCTGTGAGCGTGGAGCACTTGCTAGCAAATATGAGTCAGCTCTCTGGGGTTTTGCCTGCTCCCAGCCTTGGTTTGCCGTCTGGTTAGTGAGGCAGCAACCCTGCAGCTTCTCCATGGGCTCATTTATGTTAATATTTAGGGATTCAGGGGACAGAGACAGCTGCAGGCATTGTGTCTGCGCAGGGAGCGGCCTAGTGGGGAGTCCGGGGCCTCGAAGCGCTGGGACTGCTGGCTGCTGCATAGCACAGGGGGATGGGGGAGCTGGGTATCTAATTCACTGGTATCTTCACAGGAAAACCAGCACCAGGGATGTTTAATCCATCTTGAGAGCTTTGGTTAGGGTCTTACCAGTGTTTGCCTTAAGTAGGAACAAAGAGGTAGCTCGCTAGCCTGCAGGCTGGGTTGTAATTTACGCTGTTTAATGACACTCTGTATAGTTTGCACTGCTGTAATTCATCCTCTGTGTTTCCTTGACAAATAGGGACGCCCTGAGTGAAAATAATTGCATGTGGAGATCAGTTAAGTGGCACAATGGATTTCATTAATGCAAGCCATACTGGCTGGTGCTGTGGGCCATGGTTCCAGGTATCACAAAGCTGCCACTCTGGCAAATAACAAAACCTGTAACACGCTCTAGGCTGAAAGTGCAGAACCTGAGGCAAGCAGCACCTTATGAAGATCTGCCTTAGGGGTACCTGGAAATGAATTCACCCTTGATTTTTAGAAGAACAACCCATATTTTTCCACTGTGGTACATTGCATAAGCATGAGATGACCACATAGTCCATGTTGACTTGCAGTCTGTGGAGTAACTATCATGCCATCCTGGTAAATTTGGACATAAAATTCCACATTGGATGGATTTGTGTCTGAGGTACTGTAGGAGGCAAGGACAGAGCTTGCTTCTCTTCCTTCTGCTTCATATTATTTTATTCCTTTCTTTGGCACACTTAGAGAGGAGATACTGAGTACATAGGAAGGATCGGAGCACCTATATGAGTAGCCTCTTGTACATAAATGCAATCAGCATCAGTTCATAGCAGGAGCAGAAATAGGTGGCCAAAGCTCAGTTGTGTAGCCAGAGAAGCTGATGTTTTTCAACCTGCAGTCTTCAATGGGAGGTACAGGTACCCATCACACATTTTTAAAGCGGTTTGGTATCTGCTTCTTTCCTCTTATAACTGTTGTATGAAACAGAGATTGCAGGGGTAGATATTTTGAAAGGGTTCTTTCTGGGTTTGAATATGGTTTCTGAGTTACTGTGTTAAAATGATGGGTGATTTTCCTTTGGGGGGAGAAAAAAAAAAAAGAAGCAGCAGCTTTTAGATGCAACCATGTTCTGCTGGTAACATTGAAATTGTCTGAAAGAAATGTCTCGAATTGCTTGACGTTGTCTCATGCATTTCACGCTCACCGTTGTTAAGGCTCGTTAATGATTCCATTATAAAGTCCTATTTGCAGAAATGGTTTTCTAAAAACCATCTCTGTGTTATATTATTATGTTGTTTATATTATATAAACGCTCAAGGACTAGACGTGTATTAATAGATAGCCTTGTGATTGTGGAGCCAGCAATTACTTGACTTGTGATTACTCTATCACAGAGTCTGCTGACTCTCAGCACTTCGGCGGAGAGAATAAAATTCCTTCTGCGAATTGGGAAGATAATTTTCTTTGGAAAAGTGCTTGTTACACAGTGCGAGAAATCCTCTGAATGCAGATAAGCAGTAAAAGCTGGTTAGCTTTATGTGCTGCAGTGTGATGCTTTGGAAAAGGCTGTCGTGGTGGGGAGCCTTATCAGTCTCAGGGGATACAATGAAGATCCTAGAGGGGAGCTCCAAGTGCTCCAGGAGAGGATGTGCTGGGTGGCAAACCAGGCAGCTGTAGCCATTTCTCTCCCCCGTGCTTCTTCCCTAGCCTGTCCCAAGGCTGCTGTACTGGGATGACCATGAGAGAAGGGGTGATGAGGTACTTCTTCCATTCTCATTCTCTTCCGTAGTGTGAATCACTGCCTGTTCCTTACTGTGCCACCTCTCCCCGGTAATCAAGAGTACAGACCACACAAACTGCAGCAAAAGATGTGCAGAACAAGACTGTGCATTTAAGATAGTCCCGTGCTGCTGGCTTGTTTACCCTGAAGAGTCTGGAACCTCTTCACGTCTGTTCTGGGTGCTGCAGAGTCATGGGTGCTGTGCCCGTTAGGATGCTGTAGCTCAGGTCTCCGTGTTTGCCAGGTCTCCTGTGGCTGCATCTGGAGAGGATCTGGCCAGGACTCA
This sequence comes from Aythya marila, assembly GCF_965140915.1. Classification (NCBI taxonomy): domain Eukaryota; kingdom Metazoa; phylum Chordata; class Aves; order Anseriformes; family Anatidae; genus Aythya; species Aythya marila. Next base: position 4,826,818 of record NC_139046.1, on the reverse strand, counting down.
TCTTTCTCTGCCCTCCTTGTGTCCTGGCTCCTTGCGGGCAACTGAAGGGAGCAGTCCTTGCACACATAGCCCATTATGGGAAGTGCTCTTTGTAAGGGAGCCAAGGAGCAGGCTCTGGGTTAAAAAACACACGTGTTTTCCTTCACTTGGGCAATCCAGCCCTGAGAGCATGGGGATGTGTGTGAGCACTTCGGAGGTGTAGCCCTACTGCAGCTCTTCCTCTACAGCACTCAGGAGAGGAATCTGTATAGCTGATGTCCTCTTCTATTGCCACTTTGTGCCCAAAAAGAGGCTCTTGTTACTGCTGGAAAACATTTCAGGTTCCTGCAAGCCGCCTTTAGGAAGCTGAGCACGTGGTATTCTGGGTCAGTGATTCTTGATCCTTTTCAAACCACTTTATTGCCTTCCTTATAGCCAATAACTTCTCCCTGTTTGGCTGTGTAATAGGGGATAGAGGACTAATGCCCAGGCCAGGAATCCCTGCTCCCACTTGCTAGCAATGGCACAAAGACTGTTGATGAAAGTTATATAGGTGAGACCCTTAAAAATCCAGCAGCTTTGCTAGCATATGTTGGTATAGCTTGCTGCCATTCTTTCTGTCCTCTTTCTTTGTATTTCCCATAGTTGCTATAATAAATACATTGAATGTAAATGGTAAGACTTGCTACCTACAAATTTTTGGCCAAAACCTGGTACAGTTTTGGTGAAGAGCTCTGAAGGCAGGACCCTTACGAGAAGCTGATAAATGTCTGGGGTCAAAGCAAGCTCCCAGCACGGTGCTGGGATACCCGAGTCAGTTTGGTTTTCTAAGATGTACCAAAACTTCAGGGGTTGACACTGGTTTGCTCGATGAAACTTCCCTGTTCCTCCAAGTGAACAATGCCCAGTAGTAGAAATAACGATAAGAAGAAGGGTGTGGAAGAGAGTAGAGGTAGAAGAAAGAGTGTAAAAATGTCCCGGGTGCCTCAAGGGAAGGGAGGAAGAATCTAGACCAGCTGTGGCCTATATATGTCCTGGTTGTGACAGTTCTTGTAGGGCATTAGAAGAGGAGAGGCTCCTGCAGTATCATCGCTTCTTGTCTGGCACAGAGCGGGACGTTACCGGCTCTTTTCCCCAAGGCATTCCCGGTTTCACAGCTCTATCGGAGCTACATTACTCAAAGTTGATTTGAAATAATGACCGTAATCGTACATACATTGTCACAGCGTACGGAATCAGCAAATGGCATTGCATAATTCCCTTGCAGTTGCCTGAGAAATCTCCCGTCTGCTCTGCTAGCACAGAGCAGAGCTGATGTGAAATCCTTCTTTTCATGCAAAGCGCCCGCCGCGCGTGCAAGTTACAGAAGAGCAATAGCGAATGCATTTGTATTTTATCTGCTGTGCTTAACAATTGGATGAAAGATAAGTGTTAGCAGAGGTCAAGCATTGTTTGAATGTGTTGCAAGTGGTTTCCCAGGGAAACAGCAAATCAGTACTCCTAGCCTGCTGCAGCATCTCCAGAACAACATCCAGCCACCAGCCACAGCCGAGTGTTTACTTTACTACTCGGGACCAAAAGCGATGCAGACCAAAGACGAGGCGAGTGTGTGAGTGAGAGAGCCATTTCAGAGGATGAAGAAACACTCGGCAAGAGTGGCACCGTTACCGTCCTACAATGTTTCTGAATTAAATTCGCCTGTGCCAGACGGTAAATGCTTTTTTTTTTTTTTTTTTTCCTCCTTTATATCTGAGCCTAGGCAGGGATTTACTTTGCATGCTACTCCTGCTCTGTTCCATTCAAAGCACCGTGAGTGTCTGTGTGCGTGTAGTTGTGTATTTTTAAAGTAGCTCGTGTTTTGATAGCATTTTTAGCACTTCAATGTCGTCTAGGATAAGTGCAGTTAAATTTCTCTTTTTAGGATAAGTGCAGTTAAATTTCTCCTTCCACTGCTGTGTGAGTGCTTTCTGATGAAGAAACTAATGTTGAAATAAGAACAACTGGAAAAAAGTTATTGTGCTTTGATTCTGTCTTTTAAAAAAAGCTGGGATATTAGGTTTATTCTACATTACTCAGTTTTCTGTAGTATTTTAATAATGTGCTCGAGAGCTATATTTTTGTTTTAAAGGCAGAGGCACCAACTTTTCTGTGCTTGCTGTCCCTCAGCCTGAGGTGGCAGCTGCTCCCTTGCACTGCTTTCCCCCCCTCCTTATTTCCACGAGCGTCATCTGCGAAGCAATTCCTTAATACGGCAGCCACGAGAGAGAAATGGTGAAATCTGTGGTGTGCTCTGCCCCTGACATGACAGCCTAACGCCAAGTGCAGGAGCAGGGCTCGTTCCCTGCAGAGCTCTTGCCAACTTCGCAGCACGCTTCGGTGTCAGCTGGAAACGCGGTGATGCCCAGCGAGGGACAGCACTGCTTGCAGCGGGGATACTGAAAGCGGACAGCAGACACGAGTGGTGTAAATCAAAGGTTGAAAGGGAAGCTTGCGTAAAATATTCCTAATGCTCAGGTTTGTGGTTTTGTTGTTTCCTTATTGCCTGTAGCAATCGCAGGCTTTAGCCGTGCTGTCTCAAGCTTATTGCACTCGGCATCAGACGGCTGGAGGAGCCGAGCGCTGCTTTCAGCAGGTGTGGGACGGTGTTAGCAGTGCTCGGGCTGTAAACTCGCAGGGTGTGTGCTGTCTCCCTGCTGGTGGTTGTTATTCCAAGCAGCAGCGAAATTGTGATTCCTTTTTTTCCGGGTTGAATTCAGCACAACGTCCAGGATGAAAGCAAAGCAAGAGACGCCGCACGGTGCTTGGCAGCGGAGCGTGACTCTCGGTTCTTCAATCTACCCAGGTTGGAGGGACTTAAATTACAAACGGAGCTGGCTTTTGATACAGCAGGCTATAGCCTGTCATGTTTCTTTGGGGTTTGTGCACAATATTGAGTATTTTGCAGTCTGAGCACTCACCTGGTGTTTCTTCCTTGAGGGAAAAAAGCCCTAAAGAAAGTTGAAGGAGCTGGCAGAGCTGGCTGCTTATGTTGGGCCATCGCTGGTGTGCAGCACCGGATTTTAGGAAGTGTGAAATCGTGAAGTGTGCCCTCACCTTGTTGGAAAGGAGCAGAGTTGCAGTGGGATGAGCTGGCTGGCGTGCCCACAGGCTGCCCAACGTGGTGATGTGCTGCTGTTTATTTCCAGCTGCCAGCACGGACGGGGCTCGCGCCATGCAAGGCGGTGAGCACACAGGATTAAAGACCCCCCCCTACCCCGAATAGACAGCACACGGCCAGTGCTTGCCTACAGCTTAACCCCATCCGGCTGCTGTCAGCCAGATCTGTTCAGGAGTCCATCTGAACCTGCTCCCAGCACTCAAAAATTGCACTGCCGGGTTCCTTAGGGAGGGAAAATCCAGTCCTCGTAGGAAGAAAGGGCAACAGACTGGAAGTGACTACATGACAGCGCTTGTCATAGCCAACGGGCTGGAAATGGAAAGGTCCTTGCTAGGGATGAAGCTGGCCAGGCAGAACTAATACCGGGGCCTCTGCTAACCCGTACGTTAAATGCGTGTGCAGCCAGTTTTACAGAGCAGCAAAGATTTTAGCAGGGATTTCCAGTGAATCCTAATGGGGTAGGGCGGCCAACTTCCCAAGAGCGCTGCAGCTGTCCCTGCTTTCCTGCCCAGGCACGGGAAGAGCACGTGGCAGAGATGCCACAGGGACTGGGGCTCTGGGCCTGTGTGTGTGCTGGGAGGAGAGCAGGGGAGCTTTGCACTCTACCGTGGCAGTTTTCAAGCTGTGTAGGTTTGTGGCTTTTTAGGCTTTCTACCTTTCTGGAAGAACCACGGAAAGAAAACGGAGCAGAGACAGCTGCCGAGAAGGGTTGGCACTGGGAGCTGAGCGGTTCTGGAAGGTGTGGGGTGGGTTTCGAGCCAGGACCCCCAACCACATGAATGCTTTTGAGGTCGTCTTCATCCCAGTGTGGCGAGTCCTCACTCTCCAGCACAGCATCAGCTACAACAAGAAGACTGACTGCATGTACGTGAGTGCCTGAAGGACGCTTACCCAGATGTGCCATCAAAGAAGGGGCACTGCAGGGGAGAAAAAAACAGTATGAAGGTGTCTTATACATCTCCAGGGGTTACAAAATGCAACACAACCATGATAAATGCTCACTTTTGCCCCACCTGCTTACCTCTGAAATATTCTTTTACCCCACTCCTCCTCAAAAGTGCTTAAATGGGCTCAAAGGCAGACAAGGAGATTAAAGCAACAGCTTAATGCCCAGCTGGTAAGCAAGTACCAAAATGCTGCCAGGAGCCTGAGGCAGATTTGGACTCATCCAGATGCATCTAAAGCCTCTCTAAGCACTGAGAAAGTTGTCTGAGCTTCCTGGAGTCATCAGGAGAGGTGGATGCCTCTGAAAGGTGATTCATCTCCTAAGATTGGTATCGTAGGGAGCTGGAATGAATCACCCTCTGGAGGCACCCATCAGCCAGGAGAGGCAACAGTTTGTGTAGGAGATAAATATAAGCAATTTGATATCGAGTTGTATGTCAGCGCGCTGCTCTCACCCTCTTATCATAGGAGACCCATGAACCAGCCTGGATTTATTGCAGCATTTCTTGAAAGTAGAAGCTAGCTCATAATTATTTAATAACAAGGTGCAAATGTGTGATTTCAGGTGTGTCCTGGGTCTAAACTCCTTTCACAACAACTTTGTGTCAAAGCAGCCTCGTGGCTTTCGTTGGTGCTACTCTTGATTTATTGCTGTGAAAGTAGAATGAGGGTTTAACTCATAACGTCTCTTACTTTCTGGAATTGTCACTACATTTTAGCAATGACAAGATTCATTGTCTTTTCAAAGGATTTTTTTTTGGTGATAATCATAACTTTTTATTTCAGGGTAAAGTGTATACATCTGGGAACCTATTAGAGGGGCATCTGGTGTAACTTATTGCACAGTTTGCAAGAGAGGTTTACTTTAAGGGGATGTTGTGTGGCTTTGAGTCAAATGATTTGTGTTTATTTGTGTTTATCAGTGGAAATTACCCTTTCAGAAGTTCCAGGTATAGAAGGAGTCTTCTGATCTCTCATGAGACATCTCTGTGAGGTGGGGTGTTTGTGTGCCTGGTCCTGCCCTTCCCAGGCTTCCTTCTGGATGGGTGAGGAAGGAGCAATAATCAGAGGCTCCTTGCATGCTGGAGGAGAAGTTAGTACCTGTCCTGGCAGTCAGTGTTGTCAGACTCCAAAGATGTCACAGCTAGGTATGAATTTTGCCAAAGAATTTGATTTTGAGGCAAATGGGGATGCCGACAAGCCTTTCCGACAGCAGAATTCAGTCCAAAATGTGCCACTCCAAATGGATGTTTTAAATTATTTTTGTAGACATATACAGGCAGTTTTCTATTGAAGTTGTAGAAGTTTAAATTTTGACATATAAAAGTCATTCATAATTTGCATCACTTTTTCTGCATTCCAAAGCTTTTGTCTTTCTTTGAGTAAAATATAAATAATCCTTTTGACTCTAAATATACCATGTTCTGACCGGTAATCTTAAAATCTATGTAACCAGTGTGTTTCAAAATGCTTCGTGCTCTCTCTTGCTGCCATTTGCAATACAGATAATATCAAATAAACTTATTTTCAAGACCGTTCTTACACCCACACTCTGGTGCTGGCATATTACTTCTGATGTCAAATCAGTGGGATTCCTTGTCTGTGCTTAAACAGAGGCAGTGATATTTGAGTTACGCTGAAATGAAAATGGGTTTAAAAAAAAAAAAAAAGGGAAGAAAAAGTTGTAGAATCATAGAATGGGTTGGGTTGGAAGGGACCTTAAGGATCATCTAGTTCCACCCCCCAAATTGTCTTGGTTAAAGTGGGTAAGGAGGAAAAGGGACTGGGAAAACTGGAACAATGCTTATGCATCAGAGCTCCCCAAAAGGCAGCCTGCAGGTTGTTTACAGACAGCAAAGCCTGACTTACATGCTTCCTGCTAAAGGGCTCTTCTCTTTCTTTTTTCTTTCTTTCTTTCTTATTCTTTCTCTCCTTCCTTGCTTCCTCCCTTGCTTCCTTCCTGGCACACCTTCAGGTGCCAGGACCAAGTGCAATCCCGGGTTGTTTTCACGACTGCCTTGTGCTATGTGAAGATGCTCCTGCCCAATTCTGTTTGCCTTCCTTTAATTCTGAACTCTTCAGATCTCGTGGTGTTTGATGCAGATGCACTCAACTCCTCATTAGCTCATTGCATTTCTTTTGCTCAAAGCTACTTACAGCCTCGTAGTTGGCAGAGTTGCACAGATCTCTTTCAATTTAATGATACATCCTCAGTCTGTAGTTATTGTCAGCTTTTCTCCCTGTTTATATATTGCTTTAGATTATGTTTTGTTTGTTTTTTTCCAGATCTTGTGTAAAGTGATATCAAGACCCATGGCTGTAATGTGCTGCAGCCTGTGTCTGTGTCTTAAATCAGGAGAATTTAGCACACAGAGACCAGGTCCCAGGGCTGTTATCATCATAAAGCCAAGGAGATGCAGGGCTGGCTGGTGACCTGGGGAAGTTATCTGTGTCATCCATCCTCTAAGGCAGAGCCAGATACACCTTCATCACCCCTGACAGGTATCTCTGTCATTTGTCCCTGCTCTGAGACTTTAGGAACTTACCGATCACTGCAGTGAGAGCTTTCCTTCTCCCAGTGCAGGATGTGGGACGTGGCAGGGGTCTTGGCCCTGGTGTTGGCTGGTGGGAGGTGGGAAGCCACATGGATGAGGTTTAGTTCCTAAGCATGAGACATATCAGTTATGTATGGAGTAGGGGAGAAGGGGTGGTCTTCAGACCGTTTAACTTGGGTTTCCTCCCCTGATAATTAGGCTGGTGACACGTGCAGTGTGACACATCCCTGGTCGGGCACTGCATTAGTTATGGGATGGCAAAACGTAAGTTATTTGCTGCCTCTTTGCTCCCTTTACAGCAAGGACAGGAGGACGTGCTGAAATCATTGAGATTTCTAATTGTGAGCGAAGTTTCCATCTGCTGATTTGAAATGAACTGTTGTGTGCAGACACCGAGAGGATAATTGGCAGAGATTGCAGATGGATGTCACAGTTAAACTACAACAAAAATGTCTGCTTTTTTGCTTTCTGCTCTTGACAATAGTTAATCATAGTACAAGGAAAATGATGTACACCAGCACTGAGTCATTTGTTTTTCATTAAAATCTGAAAATCTTGTTTTCCCCTCAGGCAAAAAAATAAAAAAAACAAAAAATGCTGTAACCTTCTCATCCCCTTCAAATATAAAAACTTCCAAAACAAACAATAGTAAACTAACAGAGCATTATTCTGAGCAGGCATCCTTGCTTAACTCAGACACACAGGGGCCAGTTGCAGAGTCTCAGAAGGATGTCTTCAAATGTCTGAGATACGGTGAAGTCATTTTTCTTCACAGAATAAAATAAGAGATGCTGATTCCTCAAACCTGTGTAGCACGCTGTCTGTAACAGCACTCCACCTGTGGTCTGTTTGCTTGGTAGTAATGTAATTATGGCTTCATATCCTGAGTCAAACTGCTGCTTCTGGACTCATTAAAAGCTGGGGAGAGTTTGCCCTTGAATTTTATCTTCGCAGGTCAGCTGTTGTCCTCAGGTATGTCCAGAACAGCTTTGCTTGCTGGTTGTACTGAGTTGCTGTGGTTTTATTCCTGCATAAGGAAGGACAGGATTTGATTTTACAAGGAATTCCTTTGGCTGATATAAAATAAACCATGGAGCTAGCTCCCCACAGGACTGGTAACGTTAGATAGCCCAGCCTGCAGCTGTGTGACAGCAGTAGCAAACAACCTAATTAAAGCCATACCTACTGCTATCTAATGATGTTTTCTTCTTGTAAAATGGACAGAACAAGCTTTCCTCTACCAATAGCACCACAGTTCCCATTTCTGTTGGGCCACGTGCATCAGATATTTCCCTGGCCATAAAATTGACATCACCTTCCCCTTACTGCACCGCATTAAGAGCAAATTCCATTGCAAAATCTCCAGCCCTCGTGGCTGTGAAATGACTTACCAGCGTGCACGCAGGCTGCTGGAAACAGGCTTGTGATGTGTGAGCGAGGCCTTCATCGCAGCGGATGCTCACTCCATCAGGTAACGTGGCGGTGTAAAGGAAATGTTGTCAATTCTTTCCCCAGTGCCCGATTTAGCAGGAACATTTCGATTGACGTACTTTCCACATCACACCAGGCTGGCTCCTTCCTCCATCCATCTGTCAAAACTCAGCAATTGTCTCCGCGGCCGTGGTATGAAGACATCATTTTGTCAATGCAAAAATGAAGTATTAGGAGGTGAGATTTTGAGCACACAGTAGAACAAACATATTGTAATGCCATTTGAATATCAGGGAGGTTGGAGATGCCTTGACTGACTTCTTGCAGCGGGTTGTCTCCTGTGGTAGCTGTGGGTGAGCACTCCTCTGCAGGGCATTGAGAACATAAAACAAAAACTGATCAGCTCATAAACATGCCACTAATATAACCATCAATTTAGTTGTGTAATAATAAAAAAAAAACTAACTCACACACAAAAAAACAAAGCCAAAAACCACATGCCAGCAAGCCAGATGCTACTGTCTCAAAAAGGGAGACACTTCGTGTCGTGGACACACAGGTAGGTTCTGGAAGAGGATTCAATTATCTGTTTGAGACGTTCTAAATTTCCATTGGGGCAGTCTTAAGAAAGAAAAGAAAAAAAAAAACACATCAATTCTATAATGACCAGGCCATAAATGTTACTCCCAGGGCTACATTTTTATATGGCATTGATTGTTTTTACTGGAAGTCCATTCAGTCCATTTCTAGTAGCAACTTTGAGACCAGAAAAGGTGTCTCCAACAGAATGGCATATTTTTTAGTATTCAGAGCACTGTTGTCACGTGATAAATATGTCCTATATATACAAAAAAAATCTGAAAGTTGTTTTGAATCTCAAAATAATCTTTTCTCTCCAAGCCTCCTGTATGATAAGAGTGTTTTGTGTAGCCTGAAGCCAAGGAGGGGGCAAATATTCTCACCGTGTGAGCTGCATTTGGAAATCTGTGTATCCATGGAAAGCCACAAGTCATCATCTGTTAGAGGGACAAGGGATTTTTACAGGTGGATGGTGACAATGGTTCTCAGGACACGTGTGCTGCAGGCTCCTGGTTTAACTCAGCCCAGCAGCAGCAGCTCACGGTGGCTCACCTCCTCCCGCAGCCTGGGCTTGGAACAGTGCTCAAGCACGTGGAAAGGAGAGGATTTGGGTGATATTAATCATGTGGTCTGGGGTAGTCACAAGCATAATTACCTTGCTAAATGGAAGTGCACTGGAGTAAGTATGTGCTAATTAATGCCAGACAAGGACAGACTGTTAGAAGCATGCAGAAAGCCCCAGGTTCTCCTTGCTGCTTTTCCTTCGGTCTCCACGTGTATAGAAATGGCTTTGCTTCCTGAGCTGTAAGGTGTTTGCATTTGCAGGGCAAAGAAGAAGATTTACTGAAATAGAATAATAAAAAGAATCTTGAAAAATGGGACAGAGCAGAGGGTTGTTTATAGCTGATAATGAAAAGTCATCCTGTTGAATTTGATCCATTAAGTGCTTGATACAATCCTGTGGGGTCCTTTCCTGTTTTCCGTTCCCTCCTTTGTCAAGTCCGTGGGCTGAGTGTTACTTTGACACTCAATTACAAGCTCCAGGTAATCTAGGAATAATTCTGGCAGTCAGATCCATCAGACTGGCAAGATTTTTCCTCTTTGCTAGGTTTTTCCCAATCTTTTTTCAGTAGCATCCTCTCTGGAGGGGGCACGGGCTCACCACCTAAGACCGTGGGGTCTCCGCAGGCAAGTGGGATTCACGTATGCAAAATTTCAGTGGCAAATGCTGCTCTTGATGCCTCCCCAAGTTTGGAGGGTCTCAGTGGATGCCTGGTTGATAGCTGGTAAATGCTTTGTGAGGCAAAGAACAGCAGTCCCGTATCGTTCTGCCTTCCCTTCCTCTAACGGGGGTAGCGGCGCGCACGTGCAGGGTTTTGCTGGTGTGTGTTGTAAAAGCTGATTTGTTGCCCTTGCTGCTGATACCAGGTTTGGACAAATTATCCCAGCACATATCTATTCACCTTCCCTGTCAAAGGATCTCCTTAAAATATGTTCAGCTTCAGTAGCATTAGATGGCCTAGGCTTTCTAACGGTAACAATGAAATATTGATAAATTGCCGTGCTATCGGATTGCTTTCACATATAGAAGAAGATTTCACTAAATCAAGCAGTGACTTTCAATTAAATGCAATCTCTTGAATTGCAGTTTTGGTCTCAACTGCCGAGTTTCTCAATGTACAGGAAAAGATTGATGCTCCTTTATTGTACCAGATATAAATAACTCGGAGCTCTTTTTGCGTATGAGGAAAAATAGGTTTCCTTGAAATTTCGGTTGCAGATCATCTGCTAGACTTCTGCTGAGCGTAATGTGAATCCTGAGCTTGCTCTAAATTACCTGAATTGAGATGTAGCATGTGTCTTTCAACTTAATGAAATCTCTTTAAATGAAGCGTATCAAAGTGAGCAGTGATTTGGGTCGATGCACCTTGGCGGCAGATTCTCAGAGGACAGGCAGTCAGCAAACGCTTTCGGAAAAAATCCCCTTCAAGTTGTGGACTGGAAAATTTGTAAGTTCCTCACTGAATATTTAGGCCAGAAAGTACTGATTGTTTTAACCTTGTGGAGATTGGAACTAATTTTTGGCTGTCAAATAAAGGTGTTGTGGTGGACTTTGGAGGCTTGGTCTTGGGAAATGAGTAGAACAAAGTCCTGGAGGGAATTGCACGTCTCTTAGATTAAGATTTTCTCCATTAAAAAGTAAATATATGAAGATGAAAAGCTGTTTTAGAAGTTTGAAAATACCCAGTAGACTCTAAAAAGTTCTGTAGGGAGTGATGCTCACCGAAAAAAAGAGACAATATAATGCTTAGACACCGTATAGGTGTTAATCCTTCAAAATCAGCTTCAGTGGTTGTCCTGTTACAGACCTTGTGTTGTATCCCTCAGTGCTTGAATTTGTAGGGCCGTGTGGCAAGGTGGGAGCAAGCAGAAAGCATCTTGGAGGATCATCCCTAGGGGTTTATTGGGTAAAAACTGAAGTTGGAGGCTCTAAATAGGTTGAGAGGGCTTCTGTGAGCAGTACAGTGTATTCATCTCTTTCTTCGTGGTCTTTGTAGTTAGAGCTGGTGAATCTAACATAGCTTTAAGCTAATCTTTGAAGATTATATGAGAGGCTATATGAGCCTCTTCTGGCAAAAGAGTGTTGATTTCTTTCCTACAGTCTCCTAAACACTGAAATTGTGGCCTTAGAATATACTTTTATGTGGTTTGGCGTGGAGATGTTTGCACAACGGGTACTGAAATGGCCCGTGTTGCAATGCAGAATGTTGCCTTCTGAGCTGCTTGCCATATTTGTTGCATACTTGGCACCTTACATGTGGGTTTTGTGTCTATTTTTCCTATTCTTTTCAATGTGAGGCCTATGTTTGTCGTATTGAATCCTTCCAAGTCATGGCAAAGTCAGTGGCTGCTCTGGGTATATGTGACTCAGGTTGGGTTAAGTGGTCACCAGCTGAAATTGCATCTGCAAAAAAAGTGCTGGGTGATCTCAACTGACCATCAACACACCTGCTTACCAAAATGACCTCTCATCTCGACTTACTGGCTCCAAAGAGGACTCCGATCTGCTGCTCATGTGTTGACCTCTTAAACAAGCACCTTCGATCAGTTTGGGAGCACACGGATGATCAGGCTCACTCTGCCAGATCCCAGCACCGCACTCCTTTCTGTTCTTTGCTGATTCTCCGTCCAGTCCTTCAAGCTCTTACGTGTAAAATGCTGCGTCTTTCTCTCTGATGAACTTTTCAACTGGTGCTGCTGCTATTTCTGAGACCTGGGTCTTGTCTGCTGCCTCGTGCCTCTGCAAAGCCTCCCTGTGAAGTGCAGCATCGCGGTGTTGGCTGCACCTAGCAGCAGAAGAAAAAGCAACTTCTCTGAAGATGTGGAGATCCTGATGTGGGGCACGTCAAGACTTAAATCTGGCCTCCTCAGTGAGTTAGAAGAAGTCTGATCCTACAGATCTGTCAGTGGCTGAGGCTTCATTCCATGCAAGACCCCCAAGGATGATTCTGGAGGATGGAAAGGGGCAGCCGTCCTCTTGGGAGCCTCCCAGCACTGACCCCAGGGGGCAGTCATTCCTCAGCCCTTCTTTCTACCCTAGGGAAGGATGGTGACCTCTCTTTTTGCCCGATTCAGTGTCAGTGCTCAGGAAGGGGCCCACGTGAGTACAAATTCCTTTGACTGTTCAGACCCTATGGATGGAGCCATGGGGCTAAGGATATGCTGCACTACAGGGCTCTCATTTCTCCAGGGGAAAGACTGGTTTTCGTACGGCACCTTTTATCTATAAGGGGGGAGAGAGTGGAGTATTTATTTACTTATTTATTTACTTGATTCTGACCAAAGCTGAAAGCTTGATTTTTGCACTGTGCTTCCTTTCTCCCGCTGAATCGTTTGTATGCATTTCACTGGCAGTGTTTGAAAGCCCCGCTTTCCTCCAGGGAGTTTACAGCCAAACTGATGCAAACTCTTTCTTCTCAGGTGCCTCACGATCATCTGTCATCCAATGCAAGCCAGGAGGCAACTGCCCCAGCAGACACAGAGGCATGACTAGGCAGCTCTCCCCTCTATCTGTTGCTGAAGATTCTGCTGCTCCCATTCTTGAGCTGCAGAATCGAAGTCCCTCGGGAATCTGTCGGCACAGCAGAGTCGAGAGGCAGAGCAGATCAGGTAGGCATAAACAGCCGCATTTTCGGCGTCACAGTATGCCTGCACAAGGCCTCTTCCGTCTGTTTTCTGAAAGATGGTGCAGGGTCCGGACGTGCTGACGTTTCTTTTCAGTGCTGCAAACCGCACGGCCACGTGAAGGCCCCTCCTGTACCTGTGTGCAAGCTGGGGGTAGGCAAGAAGGAAGCAAGGATGGGAGAGAAAGCTCTGGGCCTCAGTAGGAACATAGGATGTGTTATCTGAGAAATTGTAAGGCCAGAAAGCACAGAAGATGTCAAAAGGATGATTAACGTTAGTACACAAATTAGTCTTACAAGGTTTCCTCAGCTTCAGCCTGGCCAGAGACCAGGACCCTTAAAAGCCAGCCATCTACCTCCTCGAAGACAATGACAACTTCAGCTCATACCACGGACGGTCTGATGAAGAGGAAGAGGAGGAACAACGGGTGATATAAGGATACCTAGGAAAAACCATCACAGTTCAGATCATTGATCAGCCGCGCATCAGGGCTTCCAGCAGGAACGTGTCATGTTCTTTACTGCAGAAGTTTAGCTCAAATGCACCCATAGGTATTGTGAACACTGACTTCTTCACCATGACGTCCATCCGTCATCAACAGGGGTGGTAAGGGAGCAGTTACAATATGCAACCAGAGACCTTTGAATGTGCTGAATTGTGCTGAGGAGAGAGCAGTTAAATGACTGAAATAATTTAACTGTCCCAAGTGCTTTGCAAAACTGTCTGAGTAGATGCGATGAGGAAAAAGGGGAGGAAGAACAGACTGGATCTCCCTTGCACACTGGAACTGTGGCAGATGAGCCTTTGTCTTCTCACTTCACCACCGATGGCAGCAAGAGTCAGACATTTTCTGTCTTGTGCTGGAAAATGGAGGGTTGTTGTACTCCAGGAGTACTGTCTTGATGGAAACCCTCTGAAAACAATTGAAGGTGACGACTGCAGCAAGGAGTGGGTGGTACAGCATCTTCAGGATCATACCTAGGATACCAGAAGACCACTCTGCTCTCATTTTTTTTTTAATTTTATTTTTATTTTTGCAGATATCAGGCTGAAATAATGCTGTACGTGCTGGCACTAGGGTACATCCAAAATCAGAATCCATCCTTTTAAAAACTGACTTTAGTTCCCTTGAGAAAAGGGTAGTGCCTTGACATCATACTCTTCCAAATGTTTATTTTGCAATTTTTTTAAGTTCCCTTTTTATGCATTCTTCCACTCTTCCATTCCTCATCAGTGAGGTTTTAATAGGATTGACCTGATAGGTAGGTTAACAAAGATGTTATTTTCTAGGATGTAGTTACAAAATAGTTACGAGTTCGGAAGAAAAGCTGTAGGATTTGATTTTCCTCATCTCATTCTTTTGAAAACAAAAGCAGAAGCTTTTTCTGTTTCCATCTTGTCACAGAGACATCACATGCAAAAATTGCATTACTTTGTTGGAAAAGGACCACGAAGGGATGTTTCTGCTAGCTGCCTCTCAACATAATTTGCCACTGACATGTGTCTTCTTCATGTGTCATCTGCAGTGTCATCTACATTCTTCTCTGCCTTTCCATCCTTGTTGAGCTCTCAGATTGTTTCCATGCTTTCGACAGGTCTGTTGGTCTGTTTCAGGCTGAGCTGTCACCAAGGATTTCTACCACCTTGCTAACGGTAAAATGCTATTTACCAACCACTTTGGCTAATGAATGTTTTTTTCTCCCCGTTAACATATCATTCAGTAGCTGAACAGAAGCACTACTTTCTTGCTCAGTCCAGCCTCGGCTTCATGACTTGGAAATCCTCCAACCTGTGTGTCTGCTTTCCGTACGTCCCCACCCTCTTTAAGCTCAATCCCCGTGATTTTTTTAAAGATATTTCTTATCTCGTCCTTGTGGATCTTTGGCCAAGATTTAGGTGTGCAAATCTCATGGATTTTTAAGTGACCGTCAAGTTACTGTGCCAATTTGACTGGGGTTTTCACTTTAAATACAGATATTTGGTCTAAGGGGAGAGAAGAGCCTCCAGTGGGACATACATCCCACCTGCCTTAGATACATGAGGACGAGAGCCACCTTCTCAACATGCTTTTCCATTATCATTATGTATAGAGGGTGCCTAGGCAACGTTTTGAGTCTGGATATGCAATTATTTGCTAACTGCATTACATGGGGTGAACCCTACCCATTAAGCACTTACAAAAACTCCCCGCTGCCCATTTAATTAGGCTTAAACTTACATAGGTCTTCTAAACCAAGCTGAGACTTGCAAAAAGTGTATGTTTCTGTGCCTTTCCCCAACATTCAGACCTGTAACATCCAAGTCAAATGCTAATGACAGTGTCATGCATAGTAACAGCAATTACAGGGTTATTTGGTAATTGGAAAACCTAATGTGAAGATAAAGGTACTTTAGTCTTCCATCATTGTGTGATTACTTTAACTGTTAGCTGAAGAACTAATTGCATGATAGCTTTGCTTAGCAGGAAAACCTGCAAGGGGATAGTACGAGATATATTCTTTCTAAACCATTCTAACTTGCAAATAAACTGTAATTTACTTCTTAATAAAAGATGCCAGTCATTATTAGTACTACAAAAACACCTATTTTCTCTCAGTAGCCAAAGCGAATGCTAAAATGATGCTTTTCTATTCAGAGCTCTGTCTGATTATCCTCTCCATGTTTTAATAAACCTGTAATTTTATTTAAATTCTTGATTCACCACTAAGCAGTGGAGCAACTAAATGCTCATTATTTGGGGGAAAAATGCAGCATACAATCGCAATTACAAAAAGCTTTGTGTCCAAGTTAAGAAAATTTTTGGTTACAAATGTACTCCCTGTTATGAGGAGTAAGTTTTAGGTGTAAAGTAGGTCTGATTTAATAACTCGGAGCCTCACTTTTATGTTTCTTTATGGCTGTAGCAGAAGCAGTAGTACAAAAGGAAAGTCAGATCTGATTTTGAATTGTACCTCTCTCACATTTAAGAGTGTGTGCTCTCGCTGCAGTAGGTCTGTGGCTCCCCTTAACATCAAGAATTAGATTGCTTCTTACACTACATCACATCAGGTGGCGATGTGAATAGTAATAGCTGCCAGTCATGATTTTTAGAAAGAACTCCAGTTTCTTGTATCAAACCAATGCAAATGTGTTCTAGTGTGGTAAATGGTTGGAGCTCATCGCTGCTGCATGAGCACGTGGACCTAAATCAATCAGATTTTACTGCTGCTCAGCATCCAGTGTTGCTGGATCGGTTGTTTTTAGCTGGAACTTGAAATCAGAATAGGACTCATGGGCTGCCTCTCTGGAAGGTACGTCTGGAGAGCAAGTCATTAGCCAGTGAGATTAATTCTCTACACAGTCTGCAGTTCTGTTTCCAGTGATCTGCAGATTAGGTCTGAAAAGTACTGTATTAAAATGGAAAGCGGCAACTTTCCATTTCCTCCTGGGTTATCTTTAGAGGTTTATTTCCAGGCGTGCTGAGCTTCGGTTTTGTCCGGTTTCCTTTTTTAACTTCAAAAGTGTAAATACACAACCTTGACTGAAAAAAAAACCCTGTCTCTGCTTTGGAATACAGAGCCACCAGACTCTTTCTTTTCCACCTCTCAGCCTGCAAAAAAAAAAAAAAAAAAAAAAAAGTGATTTTTGAGTTAAAATCTTGAATAATAAGAACTTGTTTCTGGCTTCAGATGCACCAGCTCAGATAGCTTTTATGTTGCAAACATGCACAGTAATTGACTTTATAGTGTAGCTGGCTCCAAGAGATGGAGCTCTATTCTAGGGGTTTGGCTGACAGAACGAAAGAAGGGCTGATAAGGCAAACAGCTTAGCTGTAATGCTGGTACCTCAGGCCTCTGTGTTGTGTTTATATTTTGTTCTATCACCTTGAAGATAGTATTACTGAAGTATTTCTGAGCAGGATTTAAGTGTTTGTCAGGCGCGCAGGAATTACAGAGAGAAGGCAGGGGATGGTTTGTGTCTGGATTGGAAGGGGAGATTTTGTTAAGAATTGTTTTGAATGCATTAATTATGTGTGCAACTCTTCTCTTTTTCTGTGCTTTTTTTTTTTTTTTTTTTTGATTTTATAATCCAGGAGAAGAAGGAACACAAACGCACACAGAGAGCAGCAGCCAAGAAGCTGAGGGACAGACACGATGCCAGTCTTGCACATCCACGTTTCTTAAGCTTATCTGGAGATTTCTGATCATTTTGTCCGTCTCTTCCTCCTGGGTCGGGACCACGCAGTTTGTCAAAATCACGTACGAGACCTTTGACTGTCCTTTTTTCATGACTTGGTTCTCAACAAACTGGAACATTATGGTGTTTCCCATTTATTATTCTGGGCACCTTGCAACTGCACAGGAGAAGCAGTCTCCAATCAAAAAAATCAGGTAGGCTTTATCGTGGCAATATCACTTTAAGCAGCCTGATTTCTGCGGACTGAAATCGCTGCTCTTCTCTGGTTGACCCGTGGTGTCAGAAGACAGCTTGAAGGTCATGCTGCTGAAAATCTCATTCATAAATATCTTACAAAAGGCTAACAGATGAGTGATATATTCTTGAATAAATGGGTAATTGATTGTAGAGGGTTTTTCATTGAGTTGGAAAGGTCAGTAATTTGCCTATAATCTTGCCGTTATCTAAGATCTCTATATTTTGTGTTCCTGTCTGGATCAGGCTTCCACTCACCATTAATTAATCTCTCCTGGCCCATTTATGACAGAGTGGCAGTACAAAGTGCAACCAAAACAACTCATGGTGAGGAAAGGATGTGAAGGCTTTGTTCTTCTGTAAAGCTCCACGTGGAAATAGCTTTTCCTCTCTGTTTCGAGAGGAATGGCTCCCTGACCCCAGGCTTTCCATGGCTGCAAGTTGCAATTGAACTCAGCCTCAAGTGCAAAGACTGTAGGAGTCTACAGTACTGACTATAATATTAGTCTGCAGGGGTGGTGATGTATAAATGCCCGTTGCTTTTTAGAAGCCAGCCTTCTTTTGGGGGACCCAAAGAAGGCATCCAGTCCCACCACCAGCACTGCAGCAGGACCAGGCTCACCTCCACCCTGGCCAGTACTTACCAAAACCATTGCTAACCTGTTCTCAGGACACTTCCATGCCACCACCCTCTGGGGCAGTTAATTTTACAATTCCTCTTCTACTTCCATTACTCTACTAATCTGACACTGAAGTAGAAGCTGCTTTAAAGGATGGAGCTAAATTCAATGTGCCAAGGTATCGCATGCCTCAGCCATGGAAGGAAGGTATTTACAGGACAGTTTGGAGCTGGGACCCAGCTCTGTTAGTCCAGTGTAGACTTGCTTTGAAAACAATCTCACTGCCTCCAGCAGAGTTGTCTGTTCTGCAGGGTACTGCGGGTCTGTCATTGAGCACTCAGGGAATTCAATTTGTGACTGTCAGAGCTGGAGTGTAGCAGGGCCAAAGTCTTCCCTTGGCTGCTTTTGCCAGGATCTGAGATGTAATTTGGCCCTAAATTATCATTTCTGTCAAATCAGCGTGGCTAAAATTGAACAGTTGCACTTAATTAACTGCTTCTCTGAAAACCCTGGTGCTTTGTACGTTAATGATGCCTTCATTGAGATTCTTTCTGGAGTATTTGTGAGAACATTAACAGTGTCAGCTTGGCTGCTGGGTATGGGGTAAAGTAATAACAAATGCAGAGCAAATAAGGAACAAGGTGAGAATAAACATCCCTGCAGATAGATCCTCAGCAGTTGGTTGGTTGATTACATATCCATCAGAACAAAGTTTTGGTCCAGACATTCGTGGCAGTGCATAATAAAAGCATGCTTAAATAATAGATACATTTCCCAAGCTGCTAAGAGTTCAGCTGTTAAATTTGAGGACACATGCTTACATGCCCAGAGGAATTTCTGCACACAGATGTGGAGCTGGTTTGTGAATGTGTGCAAAGTGCTAGAGCTGATGGGCTGGTGGCGAGGCGTGTTCCCAGAGTATTTCCCATTCCAGATGCATTGGGAATGCAGATCCCAGGGAGGATCTGGCAAATAACTGCTGGCAAATGCTGGCTTTATCATGGGGACCAGTCGACTTGGTCTGTGCTGTGCTATGACTTCACAAGCCAAACTCTCTCTGCTTAGATATGGGAATGGAAATCTCTTCAGGATGACTGCTTGGTTTTCTGACCACTTCAAGAATTGAAAAGCATCATTTGTAGTTTTTAAATTCAGAGTTATAGAAAGATTTAGCTTGGAAAGGATCTGTGGAGGTCGTGTAACCCAGCCTCCTGCCCACAGCAGGGTTATTTTCCAAACTAGACCAATTTGCATAACTACTTGTGTTGTGGTTTTGATACTGTTCCTGTTACTGTTTATTATTATTATTATTATTATTATTATTATTATTATTTATTATTATTATTATTTATTATTATTATTATACAGAGATGTCTTGTTGCTTCATTTGGTGGTTTTATTTCTGGGGAGCGAGTAGCCAATTCCTGCCAGTGAAGCCTGTCCTGTAACGATTCCAGGCCTGCCTCAGAGTCCGGAGGAAATTTGTGTTCGTGTTTCTGGAGGATGTAGTTACTCACTGTGAGCTTTAAAGACATATGACATCTTGTCCAGCAGATATTCCCAGTGGATCTGAACAAACAATGTCGAGATTTCTTGGCAGAGTCCAGTGATCATGCTAGTGACTTGCAGAGTGCTGCCCCAGGCTGGTAAAGCTGTATAGGGCCGTTGTTCCTTTTTATGTCTCAACAAATAAATCCCACTTGGAAGGATGGAAGTCTCAGTCTTCAGCTTTACATTGGCTCTCTGAAAGGGCTATAATCTTCAGGCTGTAAATTGTGTGCTTCTTCCCTCTCATATGTTACCTTAGAGATTAAATTGTGTGGTCTCAAAAACTAACTCACAGTTATTACCTCCCTGCTGCATTTCTGTGAAGTATCTTAGTTGTCTTCAGGTGGAAGACACAGCTCTTAGTCTCTCCCCAGTGTTGTAGATAACAGGTTATGTCCCGCATATACAGACCTTGAAATGTGGGAGTCCTAGCAATAGCCATGAACAAAAAGTCCTGAAGCTCAGCAGTGGGAATTTTCACCCTGCCGATATTTCCCACAGCAGAAAGCACTTCACGGGCTTGGCGTAGGGCCCTGACAGAGTTATGGCTTGGATTAGGTGGAAGATATTTTCAATGTCAAGAAATTTTGCCTCCCTGCGCCCTGTCTTGGTTTCTCAAGGACAAGCTCTGTAATGTACGATGGCTTTCTGCCAGAGTATAGCCTGCTGTAACACCAGGTGCTGTGCAGCCTTAAAGGAAGAGCGTTCTCGGTGTGGGTTTGAGGAAAGATGAACATGCTGGGAAGAGCTGGTTTTGTAGGAGAAAGGACAACAAGATGTGAGCCTCACTTAAACTGAAGAGAGCCCAAAGTGGCTGATGTTTGCTGTCTTCTGCCATCTGCAAGTTTGTCACCTACAAATGTCTCCATCGATGTTGCAGCAGTGCTCATCCCAGCTTCCTCTTCTTCTTCTAGAACAGCACTCAGATCTAGATCTTCACTGCAAAGGTCTTTCCAGAGGAGACATGAGGATCTGTGTTTCCTGAAGCTACCCCAAATGGGTCAGTGGTAGGGAGGAAGACCAGCAGCACAAAACCAGGGCTTCCCTTGGGCCATTCCTGTTGGGAGACAGCGTTCCTGTGCTTCTGGAGCCACACACTGCTTATGTGAGAGGGTCACACAAAGCTGGGCTCTTCCTTTATGTTTAGACAAGGTACGAAATGAGAACTCGGTCATTCCTGGAAAAACATCAACGTTTGTTAAACCACCACTGCTGCGGTGTCCATCCCCTGAGATGGAGCTAGACGACATTTTAGTGCACAGGTGCCAGCAGTGGGACAGAAGGACTGAATGACATGGGAACAACTCGTGCTGACAAAAGGTCTTGCAGTGCTTCTCACTGCCCTAATGTCACTGGTGGCCCTGCCAAGTATTACTCTGGATGCTGTAATTACATTTCCCATATTCATGTTACCCCAGGTAGCGTCTGTTAGATATGTTTGTTTTTTTTTTCCTGTAAGCTGTTTTAAAACCAGCTGCTGCATTACACTCCAGAGGCTGCCGTGCGTCAGGGGTGAATAAATCTATTCTTCTGCAGGCTCTGGCATCAGAATAACGACGAGGTGGTGCAGGCTGTTCGGTGGGTGCCAGAGGCAACGCTACACGTCTGCCTGAGGTGCTGTAATTCCTGAGAGCATGGCACGCTGCCCAGAGCTGATGGCTGAAGGCTACCTGCAAATAAAAGGAGCTATTTGTGTTAGAGGGCAGGTTTTAAATAGACTTCTTGTGCATTTGGAAATAGTTTGTGTCATAGTTTCAGGGTCAGCTGCCCTTGGATCTGTCTCTGCCTTTAAGTCAACAGCCTGCAGATATCTGTATCGAGGAGGGATCCACGGAGCCCTCTCCCCTGAGCGCAGGGTTTTAATCACTGTCATGTCCTGATGACTTCTGCAAGTTTAATTTTAGTTGCATGCCAAAGAGGCTGAGTTAACCACTGAGCAGCCAGCCTTCACAAAGCCCGAGGCAATCTCCTGTAGACGTGGATGGGGAAATAAAGTATTCGTCCCATCTCCTCACTCGCTGAGCGTTATTCATCAGGCACTCGGAGCTCTCCTGGGCACTGAGGTGAGTTCGTCTGGTCTCTGTCTTGCTCAGCATGACCCTGCCACAAATTTTTGCTGCTTTTTTTTTTCTTGTTTTTCTTTGAACTGACAGATGAGGAACCGCTGGCCTCTGTTTTGTCTGGTCATTGCATTCTCCTGTGTGTGATGAAGGCTCCTCAATGTGCTTGAACAGTTCATTGCCTGGGGCGTGTGAAGCTTTTCCAGATTTCTTTTCCTAGTTGTGAATCTGTGTTCATCCCTCCCACGGCTTCTGAGAACTTAGAGATAAGCGACGTGTTTGGCAGTGCCACAGCTGTCTCTGCCAGATAGCTGACCAGCCCAGAGAGCCCGACCCAGAATAACACAAAATTTGCCATTGTACTGAAGGCTTCCTCCTTCCAAGGATCCACAGTCAGGGAGATTTGGACCCCATCCTCCTGGCTCTGCTTGGAGTTTGTCTGGGTACAGACATCCTGGAGATCTACAGGACAAGAAAACCCAACCCGTTCTGGCATCTCCCCCTTCCACCACCCCTTTTTGACTTTTTGATGCCTCCTGCCCCCAGACGAGCAGAAGTGCTGTGCATATTCCCAGCATCTCGTGCATAACTCTGGCCCAGCCGGCCTCCAGCTACAGCTGCTGGTCCCTTTTATCTGCCCGCTGTCAGTGCCTCACCTTGCCAGGCACGGGGATTACAGGGATATAATTTCCCGTGGCACATTTTTAGAAGAGCTTTTCCTGCTGCCTTGCAGATTGTGCCATGGTGACGTGCTCGGATGGTTTTGCTGTTGCCTTTGGGATGGTGAATTGTGCCCTGCATTATTGCAAGCAGCCCAAGCACCTTCCTCTCTTTTAATACAGCACAAGCTTGTTCCCTCTAAGACAAATCCTGACAGTGTCTGAGACAGGTTGCATTTACAACCATGTAACGATCTGATCGTGCTTCTAAATCGATGCAGAATTCCCACTGGTTTGGACATCAGGCTCCGTACGGGTCCGCAGCTCACAATTCAGATCTGTTCTTGACAAGGCAGTGAACACCAGCCCTGGTGTCATGTAATGCAGCAATGGTGCAGCCAGGTCAGAGGCCGTCTGTCTGAGCCCAAAATCATCTCTGCATTTACCTAAGTCTCACGGGGAGAAAAACATCTTTTAAACATCGACTGCTACATCTGCAAGCCAACAAAACATTCCAGTCTCTGCTACCAGTGAGTCCTTTCTCAGACAAGGAGTTTCATCCCATTTAACTCCTGTGGAAATCGGTGGTACAACAGCCTACGTTCAAACTGAGGCATTAATCTGTTTGCTGCACTTAATTTGCTTTGCATGTCAGGTAAATGATACACGCCACCGGCTGTTCTTTTTCCGTGTAAAACATTTCTGTTCAGACCTACAGGAAAAGGGCTGACTTCAGAGAACAGACAGGTCAGATGGAATGAAGGAGGTAATTAGCAGATCTACCTGCCTGAGCATTAGCTTGTTGCACACACCAGCACAGAGTTTGAGAAAGGAACTTATTATTACCAAAAATGAATGCTTTGTACCCCAGGTCATTTTAGTGGCAGCAGGGAATGAGTAGTTATTAAGTAAGACATAGCTCATCTTATGTATTATGTAGATGTTATTGTTCAGCTTTCCTGAAAATTAGATGGTTTCTATTCATAATAGAAAAAAAAAAAAAAAGAAAGAAATATTTTTAACAGTTCAACTCCCCAAATTTAGGAAAAGTGGTTTAGGACACCTGAAAACAACACTGCCTGTAAAAGCAAGATCAAAACTGGATAATGGTTATCCTCCCATCTCAAAACCAAACAAAAACAAACCACCACCAGAACCCTCAGGTGCTTTTGGCTCTATTTTGCAATGCATTCTTTGAAGTTGCTCGTTAGTTCCACGTAGTTGATATTTTAGGAATTTTCCAACCACAGCCGTGTTTGGCTGCGAACACTTTGGGGCCTCGAGGCCGCATGGGATTTTGATGAGTCCCTTAATGTCGCCCCGTAATGATGTGGTTTGATGGTACCTTGGTTTGCTCCCCTGGCATTTTGGTTTTGTGACACGTTCCCGTGTGGGACAACTCCTGTTTTATGCAGACAAGCCAGCAAGACTGCACTGAAGTCAGGACCTGAATTGTACTATGGTATCCTGAGGAGTCCCTTTAACCAAGTCCAGAGGTGGTGGATTTGCTAAAAATTGGCCTTTGCAGTTTGGGAAGGGTAGAGGTGGGCAGCCTTCTGAGCTGACTTCTGTTTCTTGAAATCCTAAGAAGCAAACAATTTGCTCAGGTCATGTGTGACACACAGCTCTAATGGAGCTAGGGGGTGTTTTGCAATCTAGTCCACAAAGAGAAGTCTTAAAATGCACACAACTTTCCCCTCTACGATAAAATACATCTGTAAAACACCCTTCCCTTCCCCTTTCCTTTCTTTTCCTGGACTCAGCCCCATCAGCTCAGCCCCACTTCTGGTGGATGCCTGTCCCCCTGCGGCGATGTGGCCAGCAGGGTTTCTGAGTATCCCAGGTGATTCTCAAAGCTTATTTGGCCGTGCACTAGAACATATTTCAATAAAAAGAAAAGCAGGTTTCAGAGTAAAGCAAGAGAAAAATTGTCAAGCTGAAAGGAAAAAAAAAAAAAAAAAAAAAGCAGTTATAATCATCGTGTTCATGGCCTTGGAGGCAGAAGCTGAGAACTGTCAGTGTTTTATAGATAACCTTCATTTATGTGAGCGAGGCCCTGGGATCGTGGTTGCACACGGTGTGATTATTCCAGGTAAGTTACTTCTTTGCTATTTGGGAAACTGCTGTTTGAGAAAAATGCAGGTTATTTGCTCCATGTGAATTAACCGATACTTTCTTAGGGGTGCGCAGAGTAGTTAAGAAAAGCACTTAATGGAGTGTGATAAAAGTCTAATGAATGTCTGCTGTGCCGGAGTGAATGCTAAGCACGATTCTAGCTGAGCTTTAAACTCTTCTCTTTCCTCAGGGAATGCAGTCGGATTTTTGGTGAAGACGGTTTGACGCTGAAACTCTTTCTTAAAAGGACTGCTCCCTTTTCTATTCTGTGGACTTTGACTAACTACTTGTATTTACTGGCTTTAAAGAAGCTGACAGCCACAGACGTCTCTGCCCTGTTCTGTTGTAACAAAGCTTTTGTCTTCTTGCTTTCTTGGATCGTGCTGAAAGACAGGTTCATGGGAGCAAGGGTAATGCATGCCTGATTTTCACCTCTCTCATTTTCATACCTACCCTTAAATCCATGAGCTATTGTGCTACCGTAGTGCTGCTGCGTTATGGTATGCACATACCATGAAACCATTTCTCATTTCGATTAATGATGCGAACTTCAGCCTTAAAATCAGCTAGAGATGGCAGACTCCAGAGGTAATACAAATTTTAGCTATTACAACCAAGTGTAATTAGATAAATTAAAATAGGAGGACTTCCAAATTCCTATAAACTTGTTCTGCTTGGGTTACAGTGCTGAAGAGCGCTCAATTAGTTTCATTTTAAACTTAGTGATAAATACTTAGGTTCTAACCAAAGCAATTTTATTAGTTCTTTGAATAGTTGTTTTTTTTTCAATAAGTAGCATATTTTCTTATTGCATCCTATTACATTTCACACATGCATACATTTGCCAAATAGGGTTTAAAAGTGACAGCAGCTGCTTTGCATGAGGGTGTGTTTTTCATTAAAGCCTTACAGGACACACCGACAGTAATATGGAAATGTTTCACTCTTGAAAAACAAACAAACAAAAAGAACTCAAGCAAAATTACGTGTGCATGGCCCTGGGGAAGAGCAAGACTGTTTCCTGTGATTTTATGTACCCAAATCTCTTAGTGGGCAGCAATTTAACTTGTTGCCTTTATATCTTGGCTAAGGACTGGGTATGCCTTCTGCTGTTTCTGCCCATGCAGATTGTCCCACTGAAATGGTCTAAGGCCTCATGATCTTGTTGGGTACAATCCTTACTGAGCTGCCAAGGGCCTTGAACTTAATTAGGGACTCTTTGGGACAGGTTTGATGCCTGGGACCAAAGGGGCAGGTGGATGTAAGTTCTGTGGAAAGCATGATGGATCGGGATTTCATCCAAACAGGCTTTTATAAAAAATGACAAAGACACCAACTTTTTTGGTTAATAGTGAGGTAGAGGGGCTCAGAAAGGAAAGGACAAGGCATCCTGACTCGCAGGCAGCTGATGTAGCCTTCAGAGCAGACAGCAGCACACTGAGCAGAGCCCTGTGCTTGGCCTTTGGGAGCAGAAGAGGGAACTGTTTAATGTAAAACAGTCCCTTGGGTCTCCCAGCAGGACTGGCTGGGTGGTTGGACATAGCATGGAGGCTGAACATCGAACCCCTGCGTGTTGTCACAAGAGCATGGGTAGGGATCTGTCAGCAGGGGGTTGTTGGATGGGCTCAGTGGAGGGTCCGTGGCTCACTAGGGTCAATTCAACCAGACCAGATAAAGTGAAGGAGGTTCCCTGGTGTTTCATAGACCTCAGCCATGGTTCCCTTGAAGGTAAGGACACGGACGTTTCACCTTGTTAGCTAAAGCCAGACATCTGTACGTCTATTTCATAAAACGTAAAAACATCAGATGAGTGTGACCTACCCTCACTGATGCCTAACTCAAAGAATAAGCAGGGTTTGAAATGCTCAGGTCCTCTCTACAGCAGTTACCAGGAGCAGTAACTTCTGAGGCTGTACTTCCCTCCCTGTCCCTTGATCATCTCAGCCTCTTGCTGTTACTACTCACTTGTGCAAGGTGCTACTGAGCCCTGCAGAAAAAAAAATAGTAATTTTTATACCTTTTAAGCTACAGTTTTTGTCTAAATCAGCCTCTTTCTGGAAGAGCAAACACAACTATTGTATTTCCCTAGCCCATTCTCTTTAAAAAAAAAAAAAAAAAAAAAAAAGTAAAAAATACTAAGGCTATCCTCAATTATTAGCCATTTTTCACTGACTGGGAAAAAAAAAATTGTTATAAATATGCATTGGTATTAATGCTGTAAACACCGTGAGGTTTGTACAAAAATCCTGGCAGAAGAAGCGAAGAGCAAATCCTGCACGTAAAAGAAACTGTTTTTGCTGCTAACTGGCAGATTCTGTATGCAGCGTGCTTGGAAGGGCAATTAGCAGCGTTTTCCAGCAGCCCTCCTGCCAGAATAACACTTAATGATGTTAATAACCACGCAGGAAAGTGTTTGAGAACTGAAATACGACAAAGCAGCTCGGCCCCAGCCTCGTGTGTTTTGAATGCATCCACTCCTTTCGCTCCCGAGGCTCTCAGACAGCAGGTGTAATTAGGTTATTTGGACAGCGAGGGGACGAGAAGAAATAAGGGTAATGATATACCCTGAGCCAGTGTTTGTACAGAAGCACTCAGCAGCCAGGAGCACAGCCAGGTTTTTTTTTTTCAAAGGAGCTCAGCTCCCAGCAGCTCTTTGAGAGCCGTGGAGCCG
Organism: Aythya marila; assembly: GCF_965140915.1. Taxonomy (NCBI): domain Eukaryota; kingdom Metazoa; phylum Chordata; class Aves; order Anseriformes; family Anatidae; genus Aythya; species Aythya marila. The sequence goes on along the minus strand of NC_139046.1, from coordinate 4,799,904 downwards.
CAGGGCATGTCTGCAGCGTGTCGTGGTGGGGAAGCAGCCGGTGCGTGTACCTGAGACAGATTTCGGCTGCCTGGGCTCGAGAACCAGTGGCTGTGACAGCTCAGAAGCTCTGCAGCAGATTGTCAGCATTGCCAGCTCCCTGCTGGTGCCCCGGTCCTGAGAGAGCAGCCGCTGGGAGCTGGGTTTTCAGGTGGGCTGTCTGAAGAGCAACCCATCGTGGTAGTCACCTCGTGGTGCAGCAAAGACTTGCTTGTGGAAGCATCAGCTGCAGGGGGGCTGCAGGGGCTCCATGCAGCTGCCCTGGCTGCGTTTAGCTACCTGGAGTCACTCTGCAGTGCCCTCAGCAGGGATGCTGGAGTGTGGGAAGGAGCCTGCACCCAGCCCCAGAGAGAAAAACTCACTCCGGAGGAAGAATATTCATACGAGGGTGATGTATACAGCAATGAACGTGTGGCTATTTAGCTATAAAAGTGCAAAGGGTCAGAGCTTCAGTGCAGGGAGAACCTTGGCCACCCTGAGCACCTACTGCACTGCCCAGGGAAATGGCACAGCCTGCACCATAGCCTGGTTTGCTTGGCCACTTGTGAATGTCTCATGAATTAATAAGGCAGCCTGTATCCACGTTAACGCTGGGACTTGGGGAAGTCCAGACAGCTGTAGCTCAGAGCGAGCACAAATATTTAAAATACTTGATGTATTTGAACAGCTCTGTTGGTTTATGATGCTTAGCAATAGCCATGTGCTTAAAAGTTTCCAGACTTGAGCCTTTGCTTGTGTTTCATCTGTGAAGCTGAATTAATGCTTATTAGGTGGGTGCAGAATGGTCTGGGGATGGTTTTCCCCCAAAAATGGTTGTCTGTAGGACGAAGGCAGATCTCTTTACTGCAGCACCCCATTTTCTGCTGTGCTCCGTGTGGAAAACAAATGTTCCTGACTAAAATGTTAGTTGGCCCAGCTCTCTTCCAGGAAAAAAAAAAAAAAAAAAAAGGAAAAAAGAGGCTGGCTGATTTCATTCCTTCTCTAAGAGGCTCCAAAAGAAAGTTACTACACTCCTCTGTTAATTAAAAGCTTCGTTTAACGAGCTGTCAGCTACAACAGCCAGCTTTGCTGTGTGACCTTGCTGCTGCTCGTCAGCTCACAGCAGCCTGCAGGACGTGCTCGCAGGTTCCTAAAGCAAACACGCCACAAACGCTAAGCAGAGGTCAACTGTGCTAATGCAGCGATGTGTAATTTGCAGGAAGAGCTTCCAACACGGAGTTTAAATAGCGTTCTCCCATAATCAGGTCGTATTCATCTGAAATCTCACGAGGTGATGCTCCGTAGTGTCCATCATTTTGGTTGCTTCAGGGGAAAAGGCGGCTGGCTTTCTAAAGCGTTGATTAAATTAGGAAGCTGTCTCTCTGAGTTTGGTGTGGTCGGAGCAGGGAGGTGTTTTTCCCACCAGGAAGGATCTCCCCGCGGGGATGATGGATTTACTCCTCGCCCCTAGCACAAGGCAAGGTTTCGCCTGCTGGGCCTGGGTGTTAAATCTTCATCCTTTCCATTTGGAGAAGGGCACAGCTATCGGGCTTTTCTATTTTGTCTGGTGGGAGATACTGCTTGAGATATTGCTGCTGAAGTATCGCAGCTGACAGCTGAAACGCTGCGTCTGAATTTATGTGCGAGGCAAGATGGATAACGCAGCCGCAGATTAAAACAGATGTGCAGGGCAACGGGGAGGCTTCAGAGGACAAACAGGAGGTGTCGTGCTGGCTTCTGAAGGGTCCTGGGTCTAATTCTGCATTGCTGCCAGGCTGGGCCTTTGTGGTGTTCATATGCTAGGGTAAACCATAAGGAGGAACAGCAGAATTACAGAATTATTACACAGTCTATCAGGGAGTGTAATGATACGACAAGGGGAACAGTTTTAAGTTAAAGAATGGAGGTTTAGGTTAGATATGAGGAAGAAATTCTTCACTCTGAGGGCAGTGAGGCCCTGGCGCAGGCTGCCCCGAGGAGCTGTGGCTGCCCCATCCCTGGCAGTGCACAAGGCCAGGCTGGATGGGGCAGGGGGCAGCCTTAAATGCCGCTGAAACTCATTCTTCTAAGAGAATTTCACTGTAATTTACTCTCAAGTCCTTGGATAGAAATAGGTTTGAGGTCAAAGTCAGCACTGCAGCATCTTGGGTGCTGGTTTGTGGTCCCTTGCCACCCCTGCCCTGAGCGCTGCAGGGGGAGCAGCAGAGGGTCAGCTCTCCCAATACCCAAACTCGCTGAAGCAGTGAGGCCAGGTTTCCATTTAGGCCCTGGAAAATTCAGCAGGCTCCCCTGTCCACCTAGATAGGCCACAGGTGAGAGTCCTACATCCTCAGGTGGCAGTCTTGGGGACACAAAGGAACTCAGCTCTTCTCCGGAGCGGCCTGACCACCAGGCTGTTAGTCAGGAAAGGGGAAGGAACACACCTTGTCCCCTCTTCCTAAAGTTTTTTCCAAATCTCATTGAACCTTTGCATTATACCTGAGAGATACGAGCATATATAGGACCCCAGCCCTTGCCATTAGGCCGGGGGGACCTGAATTTCAAATGCCAGCCTTGAAGTTCACCCAGAGCCGCATCTGCTGCATCTGGCCTGTGGGAGGCACACAGTTACACTGTCAAGGATAATCACATTCGTTTCTTAGCTTCTATGAATGGGGAGGGCCCTTCTCCTCCTTCTCACTGGGGAGTTGTGTGATTTAATGGCTATCTGATGACAGAGAAGTGTCTGATCCTTACATACTGCTGGTGATTCTGTAACAGCCAACCCTGGCTATCTGCAGTTGTGCATCCTCTGCTCTACACCGAGCTCTAGTAAATGAGTGACCTTTTTTATAACAACAAGCTGTTTAACGTCACTGTAATTCTTTTTAAATCTATATAAAAATCTTTCAGAATCGGGGCTGTAATTTTCCACAGGTCTGAGGAAATGCGTTTTCCTTTAAGTCTGCAGAAGTTAATTATTCAGCACCTTCGAAATTTAGACTCTGTATTTACCTTCTTAGAGCAATTAGGCAGAGAGAAGGAGTTTTTCATGGAGGGATCCCTGACACTGTTTGGAGTTCCTTGGAGTCAAGACCAAGGATTTCAGATGTGGTGCAGATACTTAGTCCTGTTCTTTGTCCTTGAAGTTTCTTAGAAGCTCTGTCTGGGCTCTTCAGATGAGGGACACAAACATAAACAACAACCACCATACCCCCACAAACCAAACCAAGCCAAAAGGAAAAAAAATAAAAAAATAATTAACAAATAAAAACTAACACCAACTAAGCACAATGGTAAAGGCTTCTTAAAGACACAGCTCAGGGATCAGTCTCCTGAACTGCTGTCCAGAAGGATTGGCCCTCAAAATTCTTGCATTTCAATTCAAATTGGTCAAATTGGTGGCTTTGCTGAATATTTGTCCCCTTGTATAGTTGAGCACAGCATCTTAAAATTTCTTGGAGTCGTATCTCCCAAGTGGATTCCTTTCATTATGTTTTCCGCTTCTCCCAACAGTTCATAACCACCTATTTAAGGGAAATGGGTAAGGCTTGAAGTCAGAGCAAGCAGCTAGTGGCACTCATTGAAACCCCACACAGCGATAATCTCTTCCCGTGTAATGAAACTGCAGTGAGCTTTACGTCGCTTTGCTTTGTCTGTGCAGATAGTGGCAGCAATAATGGCAATCACAGGAATCGTAATGATGGCATATGCAGATGGTTTCCAGGGCGATTCAATTATCGGGGTAGCATATGCTGTTGGATCAGCCTCTACGTCTGCATTATATAAGGTAGGTCACAACCATTTATTAATATTCTCGTTTCTGTAACGCTGGATGTTAAAAACACACAAGTAGGAAGCGAATCCCTGTGAAATAAGCGCTTGATTTTCCTCACCCCTCCCGCATCATTTGCGTTGTGCCCGGGCAATGTCACAACATCAGAAAATTTACTAGGAGGGCAATTAGCTTGGAGCTGCCGAATACTCCGCGTGCCTTCGCTTTATGAGCCTTTAATGAAATCCCCATTATTATGCCGCCAGGAGCTCGGTGTCATGTTTTAATCATTTCCTGCCGCCGCGGTTTATTGACACCGTTTCGGACGGGCTTGCCATATGCAGCGGGAGGAGAGGGAGAATGCGGCGAGCGCCGCTCTCCTCCAGCGAGGACAGATGTCTCGTCCCCGGTCCGCAGTGCAGCTCTCTTGCATATTCTGCTCTCGTGCCAGGCTGCGAGCCCCTGGTGCAGCCTGTGCCTTGCAGACGGGCAGCGCTTTGCCCCCGCTGTGTGAAAGCAGTGGCTGCCCTTGAAGGTGAGGGGTGGGGAAGGGAGGGATGTCTGACCTGGAGGCAGGTCGGGCTAAAGGTGGCTGTGGTCAGGTATGGTCAGATCAGGGAGGGCAGGGTGTGTGTGAAGACGAGAAGTTCAGACTTGGGTGTAGCAGGATGAGAAGTTGCCTCCTGGTTTTAGATTTTGCTGTCTCTGATAAATTCATTGTGAGCATTTGTGAGTCCCTCAAAGTGTGTGAATTTAGGATTGTCTAGGGCAAATCCTCCACAAGGCTCATGCTGCCTTGAAGCGAGTCTGAAGCGAGTTTCTCCAGGCTAGACATTCCTCTCACAGCCCCCCTCCAGTAACTTTCACTGCAAGGACCAAATTGTCTTTAGGTTCATAATTACACCCACTCCTCTTGGCACTTTGTGCTAAGCTTTGTTGTACAGACTCAACCTTCCCCCTGTTAATAACAACACAGTGTCTCTCGTTGAGCTAAAATAAGGCAGAAATCTTCCCCAAATCTCCCTTGCAAAACTCTTCTTGAGTGAAAGTCTGAGCTGTAGCACCCTGTCCTGGTCAGGTCTGCCCCTGTGCCCAGCTCTCCCCAAATGAGAGGAGAACCCTGTGCAGGAGGCCTTCGATCTCCAGGGCAGACATGAGCCTAAACCCCTCCTCTTTCCTCTCCTTTGCAGGTTTTGTTCAAGATGTTCCTTGGCAGTGCAAACTTCGGGGAGGCCGCTCATTTTGTCTCCACCTTGGGCTTCTTCAATTTAATTTTCATCTCGGTCACCCCCATCATACTGTACTTTACCAAAGTGGAGTACTGGTCGCCGTTCTCTGCCGTGCCGTGGGGTTACCTGTGCGGAGTGGCTGGCCTCTGGTTAGGTATGTGATAACACAAGTACTCGTTTCTCTGTTTCCTTCTCCTGCCCCCAGTACCGAGTGAGCCTCAGACACAATTATTTCCCCCCTGATTAGCAGCAAAGCTCTCACAAGCGAAATCTGGTCCCAGTGCAGATGGGTACTCCTTGGTGGGTGACTAACAATTTTCATAGGAAGCCTTAACACGAATCTTAGTAGCAGAGAATAAACACAAAGCAGCCTTACTCATTGTCCGCGTCTCATCTTTGCATTCCTACAGTGGTTTTATTGATATTTCCCTGTCTCTGGCACAGTCTGATCGCTATAAATCGAATTTCAAAGGGCTGCATGTACTCAAGCAGCTCCTGGCATGCGCTGATGTGGACTGGTGTGCACACACCGATACGAGGACCCACTGGGGTGGGACACTTTGTGTCATTTCCTGCAGCCTCCACCTCCCCTCCTCTCTTCCACAATGCTTCTTTCAGAGCCCCAAAGGCTATCCTGTAGCCAGGCAGGCAGAAAAGCTGTTGGATTCATCCCAGGGTGTTTTAATTTAGAGGTATAAAAACATACTTTCCTTTACTAACGTCTCAATTATTTCATAATTGAAGAGGTTTGTCTCCACTGCAAGTATATTAAATGGAAACAAAGAGGATGCCATTGCCAGTACGTAGCCCATAGTGCAGCCATCCTACGGGGTGGCAGGACTGAGGGCTGAGGTGTGGAAACCAAGCCTTTGCCACTCCTTGAAGCAAATCCAACCTGAGCTGCAGCTTCTCTGTCAGCACCCAAGGGGAAAAATACAGGGATGACTTACCATCCAGAGCACCGCCTGAAAATATAACCCCAAGCAGGAGGAAACAGCACTGTGGAGCAGACAGACCTGCTCCTTCCACACAGGGGACTGCCACCAGCAGAGGAGGAATGTTTAGGGAGTGCCACGCTGCTCAGCACCAGCCTTGGCTCTGAGAGCTTGCTGCCTCCCTTATGGCAGCACCCTGAAGGATGGTATGAAAGGGAAGTTTTACAATTTGCTCATGATACCTCAAGAAAATTGAAGCTGGCTGGGAAGGTTGTTATTAAAAACAAAACAAAACACCCCATAAATCCATAAATTAAAGGTGCTGAGCATTTGTGCTTCTCTCAGCTTTCAGCATGCCTTCAACATAGCAGCAAAACCGTGGTCTCACTACAGCGTGCTTGGTCAGCTTCACAGGATAATTGTATTGAGTGCCCATTAGAGTCTGGGTTCCCTGCTGCTGTCACCCCGTCATACTCTTGGGGTCAGGGTGGAGGAGAAATGCCTCGCTCTAGTGCTTTTCTGCATAATCACATATTAATTTATCTGTTTTTTTTTTTTCCCCAGCATTCAACATTCTGGTTAATGTTGGCGTCGTGCTTACGTACCCCATCCTGATCTCTATCGGCACGGTGCTCAGCGTCCCTGGCAATGCAGGTACAAGTAACGCCCTCCTTGGTTGAAAGAGAAACAAACGCAGTGGCACACGCACAGCAGAAGCACTTTATTGTCTAAATGCTCACAATCTGCTGCCGCATATTTCACAAATGATCCCGTCTCATTCACCTTCACAGCTGCTCCCGGTGATGGGGGGTGTTTCAGTTAGTAAAAGCCTTTTTTAATAATCTGTATTCTTTGCCCTGGAAGTGATGGGGTATGTCCATCCCGTGCACAGGAGAGGGCAGGCTGGTTGCCACTACGTTTGCTGAGATGTGGCAGGGGACAGCATCCTGCTGCCGTGGCTCAGCACCGTGCTGGTGACCTGCCGTGCAGCACCAGGGCAGGGAGTGTACGTGGGATTTTTGGCCAAAGCTCGTTCTTCTTGAACAGCTGCTGTCTCTGCTCTTCTGATCTCCTCCTCCACCTCCCTGGCCTTGCAACTCGAGGTGTCTGAGCACGTTTTCAAACAGACAGCTATTTATAGGGGTGTGCAGGTCAGAGATGTGAAATGTGGTTGTCGGTATCTGGATGAGGCTGCTGAAGGGCTCAGATGTGCTGTTACTGCAGCTCGTGGAGCTGGGAGGCTGGGCCTGGAGACATCATCTCCAGCTCTCTGACCTCCCTACCGCTGACTTCTGCAGCACAAGGAAGTGCTATGCTGATTCAGCCTGCTACAGATTAAAGAGTTGCCATAAAACACTTTCCCTCTCAGAGCAGAAAGGGAAGCTTTGAGGCTAAACTGCCTTTTTGAGGCTTCCTTTTTTGAGGCCGTGCTCTGAACCCTAGGAGCTGGTCACCAGAGCACTGGGGGCGATGTGGCCTGTGTCACAGCCAGAGCATGACACACAGGTTTTTGCCAGGCTGCTCTGGTGCTGTGGTTCATCCTGCTGCCGTTTTGACGGCCTTGTTGTTTCTCCTTCACAGCCGTAGATCTCCTGAAGCACAAAATGATCTTCAGCGTGGTGAGGCTGGGAGCCACCATCATCATTTGCATCGGGTTTCTGCTGATGCTGCTCCCCGAGGAGTGGGATGAAATCACCCTGAGGTTCATCAACAGCTTAAAGGAGAAGAAGAGCGAGGATCACGCCGACGACATCACAGACTCCAGCGTACACACGAGAAGCAGAAGCAGAGCTAACGGGACAGTGTCTATACCACTAGCTTAGGGCTGGCGGACTTGAACTGCACGCGGATGTATATTCTGTGAATATAGCTTAAATTTCCTCACTCCTTGTATGCTTAACGATGACATTTACTCTGATCTGGGGATGTAAGATAAGAGAAATACATCTATAATAAATGTTTACATTTATACACTTACCAAGGAAAGGGTGTAAATAACCACAATAAAACGTTTTCTAATAAAAACCATTTAAGCTCCTGTCTTACTGAGCTGGTAGGTTTAAAATATGGATGAAGTCTACATCACTGGTCTTCTGGTGGCAAAAGTAGAACTGTTCTCAAGGATACAAATTTTGGACATTTCCAGTTAAATCTCAAAATTGGATGTGTGAATTTAGCTTCAAAATATACCAATCTTTTGGTAAGGCAGTGGGTTCGGAAAGCAGCTCCAAACCTCTCACAGAAGTCTCGAGAAGCCATTTGTGAGGGAAGCTGATGTTCACATTGTTATTAGGGATCTTTATCAGAATAATTATCCTGTGTCACGCGAAGAATTAATCTTTCATTAGGTTACGCTGTTGTGAAATATGTGATGAAAGCTACTCCACACATAATAACAGACATGCTGCAGTGCTGCTTGCACTCTGGTGCTGCACGCTTGTCTCCTCTCCATTACGTGCTGTGCCTGCAGGCGGTGGAAATCAAAGGCTCAGTCCTGATGCCCAAATCGACGTGACAGCCAGGACATCAGCAGGGACAGTGACACAGCCATGCGCTGCCAGGACACCTTCCCTCCCAGTTTATTGGAAGCAAGAAATCCCTTACTGAACGCAGCAGAAGAACCGACCTCACTCAGGGCTTATTTATTTATTCATTCATTTTTTTCCTTGCAGAAAAACTGCATTCCCAGCTGAACAACGAGCTTCTCACGTAGAGATTGAGCTCCCTGAATCACCGGCATCTCTGCATCCCTGGAAAATGCCAGTTCCCATTTTCTAGAGCTTTTCCCTTGGGCCAAACAAATATTTTTCTTAAGAAGTTCTGCAGTGCAAAACCTTTCAAAAGCCAAAACAAACAAACCAGCCAAGCCAGATCCTTCCCTAACTCACTGTAATTTAGGATGGCTGCTTTCTGTTGCAGCATTCCTAGGATCAATCATGCAAGATGACTTTTATATTTGAGAGCACCTGATATGCAGACAGAATTTTTTTTTTTTTTTTAATAGGAAGAGTAGAAACAAATGGAAAGAAGTGCAGATTGCTGAACTCTACCAGCCTGCCCAGTACTGGAGCTTTTGATTTCCAGTTAGGAGGGCTTTTTTTGACAGTATTTCTGCCAGAAGAAAGAAAGAAAGGAAGAAAGGAAGAAAGGAAGAAAGGAAGAAAGGAAGGAAGGAAGGAAGGAAGGAAGGAAGGAAGGAAGAAAGAAAGAAAGAAAGAAAGAAAGAAAGAAAGAAAGAAAGAAAGAAAGAAAGAAAGAAAGAAAGAAAGAAAGAAAGAAAGAAAGAAAGAGAGAGAAAGAGAGAAAGAAAGAGAGAAAGAGAGAGAAGGAAGGAAGGAAGGAAGGAAGGAAGGAAGGAAGGAAGGAAGGAAGGAAGGAAGGAAGGAAGGAAGGAAGGAAGGAAGGAAGGATGGATTAAGGAGGGGTTCATGATGAATACTATTGGTTAAATAAATAGCAAAAACCATGTTTATTTGTTATTAAATAAGAGCAAGAGCACGATGTACAAGGGTGCTGATCACAAGCTCACCTCCCAATGGGTGCATGTGGGCTTGCGAGTTGCGGGGTCCCACATGAACCCCACAATTTGGGGGGACGCTGGTGGCATCGTGAGCCCAGGAGCAGCTGTGGCAGGGCTGGGGCCAGAGGGTGGTGCAGAAATCACCCTGTCCCCATGGGCGTTAGGGCTTAATGCTGCTGCAACTGCAGCCATTCGTGGCGATAATTACAAATGCAGCTTTTAATTTGACTCTCTTCTACCTGATGGTTTTTATCTGTAATATTTGTCCTTATAAAGTATTTGCTGCAACCAGCAGAGCTAACAAAATACACATTTATATTGAAAAGTAACAAACCACCGTAGCTCAGGCTCTTATCACATGGCTACACAACAGGAGCTGGAAGAACCACCCAAACAAGCATCCCCCTTGCACTAAACCCAGAGGTGTAAGGTCTGTGTGCACACGTAGTCTTTTAAATGTCTTTTTAGCATTTGAAGAGATGGGCTCAGAGCTTCATCCGCTGCTTTTGAAGCAGTCAGTCATTAAAAATATCTTGAAAAGGTGACCCGTGTGGAACAGGTGATACGGATGGGACGATGCAGCTGACAGCAAAGGGCACATGGCTGCTTGAGCACCACCCCGAGCTGATTCTGGAGCCGATATATTCATTTACACTACAAGAGAGCTTTAGAGATGTGTTTTACTGAAATTTTAGTTCCTGCCAAGCTGAACACATGGGGAAAACAAACATTTCCTTTTCGTACGCATTGATGAGGACCTTTTGGCAGCATCTTCAGGCACAGGACTGGATCCTTCAAGGAACCTCTTTGAGTATTCAGAAGGGAAAATACCATGAAATCCCAGCATTTGAGTCAGTTTCTCTCTGCCTGAGACATTTCAGGGCAGAACGTGTTGCTGTGCCAGCCCAACAAGAGCGGGCTCGACGCTCCTCTTACAAAGCGAGGAGGGTCACTGTTTTCCCTAGAGTGCAGCTCTGCCTTTCAGTGAGAGAAATCTCATTAAAAACAAGAAATAAGACAATTAATTGAGGCTGTTTTGCTGTTATTGTGGCCCTCTTCACCAGCGTGGATCCCAGCCAGCGAAACGATGCTGGGTTATTGTCCTCTTGTTGTTGCTTGATTTGTTCGCCACCGCCCCTAAACACACTGCAAATGTCATAAATGACAACAAGAATATTCTCATGGTTCCTCTCCGTCATGCTTTGCTTGCCAGGGATTTCCATGAAATGCAGGTAGTATTTTGGCAAGAAAATTACAAAGCACACTTATCCCACTGCTACACACAACAGCCTAATGAGCTCCAGCCACACTATGCTCTGCCAGGGGGAATTGGACCATGGCTTGCGAGGTCCCTGCCTCGCTGCCGGCTGTGTCACCCTGTCACCTCCTCCCATGGCTGTAGGGATGCTCCGCCGCTCCTGTGCCATCTGGGAGCTGTCCTGCGGACATGTGGCTGTGACATTAACTCAAAAGACCTTTTCAAGAAGAAAACACCTTTTCAAGGCAGATGGGGGAGAAGCAGCCCATGGTTGTGGCTGTGCATGGGACAGGTGCTCCGTGCTGAATCCTCCCTTGGTTCTCCTTTGCTGCTCAGTGGTTTGGGCTTTTCCCTGCATTTTCCTTAAAATGAGAGCATCAGAACACTTGCAGGCCAATGATTTCTTTCTGAATTTAATACATTTGCTGGAAAACCCACTTTAGGCAAGGTCAACATGTACAAGTCCTAACTGAATTTAGTGGAGGGTTTTGGGCAATAAACAAAATGAGAGGAAGGTACAAAGAGGTCCCAGGGCTCCTGGGAGGAGCTGCGTGGGGTCCCTCACAGCTGAGCACCTCCCAGCTTAAAGCAATCCTTGGCAGCACACACAGCTCACACTAAGTGCAGCCCTACAGCCCTGACGTACAGGGGTGTGGGGGCTTTTAGGGTTTCACTGAGAGGTGCTGGCCCTGATGGATGCAGCCTCAAGGTGCTGAGCAGTGCTTTCAGGCCAGCACAGTGGGGTTTTGCAGCTGATCCTTAGGCTTTTAGGTACCCCTGGCAGGGGATGTTGGTCCCAGCACTCGTGAATCTTGTTTCAGGAATAATCTCCCCTGCAGATTTGCCAACCTTGGACACAAAAAAACCTGAAGCAAACCGTGCACCAGGCAGGTGGGTGACAAATTTTTCCAGCAGTGCCACCACTCTGTGCGAGGCCTGGAGCAGGAAGACAGGATGCTTCTCCCATGCTGGGGCAGGCTCTGGAGGTGCTGTAACCCTTTTAATCCTCTGAGCATTGAATTTCCTTCCAAAGACTGAAGATTTAGCCAAATAAACAGTTGTAGAAATACCTCCAGGGCCACCAGCCGTGGTGGTGCTGCTTGCTGAAAACGACTTGCAGGTGAAAAGCAAAGCTTGGTGCTGTCTTTCTGGCCTGTTCAGGCCTCCTCCTATCCCTGCTGCCGAGTCAATGTTTAACCCCCCTGGGAAGGACACACAGGTGCATTCATCCGTGGGAGCCAGCCCACAGCTGGGCAGCCAGCAGGGAGCCCTGTGCTCGAGGATCCCTCTGCCTTTTTGGGGGCACAGCACGAGGTTTCTTCCTTCTCCCAAAGCCCCCGCTCTGCGCCATGGGCCTGAGCTCTTCCAAGGCGCACCCCAAGGTGACCAGGGTGGCACCGATGCTCTCCAGCGAGGACCTGCCCACTCACCCCATCCCGCACCCCGGGGTGCTGGGGGGGCCCATCCTGCACCCGCCAGCCGTGGGGGAGTGGGGAACCCCCAAATTTCATGGGCAGCTCCCCCCTCTCCACAACACCTCCTACGGGAGGGCCTCTGCAGGTAAGGGGCAAGGGGGGTGGTCCTTGGGCTCTCACAGAGCAACCCTATAACATGCACTACTGGACTTGTCGGTATTACTTTAATTAGAGCTAGATTCTGGGTAAGGTGCTCAGCAGGCTAAATTCAGTGTTAAAATAATTTATTTATTTATTTATTAATTTATTAGAGCCATGCCTCGCAGCGGGGGAACTCCACAAGGCACTGGTCCCATAGCAGTGTGTGTCCATGCGCGTGGTGCTCCAAACCTCCTGTACCCAAAACCTCCCCACAAGCAAGGGAAAAAAAAAAATCATTAAATGCCATTTTCTTTTACCTGTTTCATTTTTAGAAGTGTGTTCTCAAAACTACGTGAGCGATGCATTAGCTCGGCCTGCTGTCTAACTAAGCACAGCCTCCGAGAGGATAGGTTTTGTTTATTTTACAAGGCTTCGTTCTGGTTAAATTCCTCTTCCTCCAGTGGGGGGCATCTGTTGTTCCTGGAGTGCAAATTAAAAAATAAATAAATAAATAAAGAGGCAAATTGGGCAATTTTTGGAAGGTTTCTCATTAACCCTAATGAAACACCCTTTCCCTGTCTCCCCACGCCATTCCCCAGCTTCCACTCCAAATTCCTGTGTTTTATCCCCAATTCCCCTCCTTGGAGGCTGCACACTGTGGTGGCCACCTCGGGGCTCTGCCACATGGGAGCTCAATCACTGCTTAAAAAAGGCACCCAAACACAACAAGGCTGGTTTTGGGGAGGCAAGAAGGATAGAGAAACTGCAGAAGAAATAGCTACTGCCCGTGTGTTTATTTGTGCAAGCAAAAAAATAGGCAGCAGCGTCCATCTGAGACCAACGGCGCAGAACGGATCCGGACCCACTGCTCAGCCTCGTTAAAGCAGGGCTTTAATGACTAACAGGGGATTGCTGGCATGCAGCACGTTCCCCTCCACGTGTGTATCTTGGGCTGGTTTCCAAAAAAGAAGAAGGGCTGGATGTCATCCACTTCTTCTGCAGCCAGCAAAAACACCAGGGATGGTTCTCAGTTCCACATAATAATAATAATAATAATAATAATAATAATAATAATAATAATAATAATAATAATAATAATGTTATTATTAGTAGTAATAATAATAATGTTATTATTAGTAGTAATAATAATAATGTCTCTGGGACTCAGCAGCAAGAAGGGACCTGAATCGCTGCCTGGATGAGGCTGCAGGAGACACGAAGGGTAGTTGTGGTCACGTATAGGGTATTTAAGGGGTTGTAGAAGGAAGGAGAGAGGTACGTGGCAGGCAGAGCTGTTAGCAGCTGCAGGCATGGATGCATCCACGTGTTATTTCTGCAGCTAACAATGATTTATGCCTGGTGTTATCGGAGTACAATGAGAGAGATGGGCATGGGATGCACCAAACACAAAACAGGGCAGAAAACTCTCGCTGGGTACAGCCTAGGAGCTGACAGCCCCAAAGTGACTTCACCCCTGTCTTCTTTTCCGACCTTTAAGGGCCCCTTTCCTTCGACACCGTGCCGGCAGATGGAGGCAGCAGCATCATCAAACTGCACCCGCCTCGGCGACCACAAGTAAGGGGTTTGAGGGGCTCCCCTGGCAGAGCCGTGTTGTCCCCAGCTGGTCAACCCACTGCAGATCAAGTCCTTGGGCGAGCTTCTCACCTCCCTGCCCTGCTCTGAGAGCCCTGCCACACCGACGATCCCAGTTGTCCCCAAGAGCTTCTGTGCTCCCCCAAAATTCATCAAGCAGTCCACTGCATGTATAGCACAAAGGTGACCCCCCTGGAGCAGGGGTGCTGTGCTCCAGCCTTCCTTGCTGGAATTAAAATACACAGCACTGAGCAAGGAACGTGTCCCGAATCGGTGGGAGGATGAGGCAGTAATGAGCCCAGCTACGCCCTGTAAATTGCCACATGTAATCACAGCCTTGCTTAAAAATCTCTTAGCCACAGGTATTATTTATAGTCGTTGATCTTATTTCTGTCCTGGCTGTATTTATGTATTGTTAGAGCACTGGCAACACCCATTGCAGGACAAAGCTGCCGCTAATCCCACCCTGTGCTTTGGCCACTGCTGCTACAGACTAGAGGGCATGGCCTCAATTTGCGCCAGGGGAGGTTGAGGTGGGAAATGAGGAGACATTTCTGCTCAGAGAGCAGGCAGGCGTTGGGACGGGTTGCCCAGGGAGGTGGGGGAGTCCCCGTCCCTGGGGGTGTTCAAGGGAAGGTTGGGCCTGGTGCCTGGGGACATGGGTTAGGGGTGACACTGGTGGTAGGGGGTGGTTGGACCAGGTGATCCTGGAGGGCTTTTCCAAACTTAATGATTCTGTGATTCGATTCTAAGTGCCAGCAGAAGCCCCATTCCCTGTAGGAAGGCTTCCCAAGGCAGTGCAGAGCAGGACAGCACAGCCCTTGCAAGGCCCATGCTCCAGCCCGTGACACAACTTTAGCCGACAGCCCCAAACTTCCCCTTCTGCCTTCAGCCTCAGCAGCGTCTGGGAGCGATGCAGCTTGTGGTGTCACATGCTGCCATCTAGTGCCATTATTTTTCAGCTTCACAGTCGGTTTTGTGGGCACAAAACCCAACCACAAGCCGTGAGCATGGGAGGGGAGCGGGACTGGAGGAGCACGTGCGGTGCAGCGCTGCGGGGGCACGAAGGTTTGCTCCAAATGCAGGTGAACAAGGGAGCAGCAGGCAGCATCCCTTCCACTTCGGCTGGAGACACCAGCTTGGAGGTGACCTGCTGGTATGACCCAAAATAGGGGAGAGCAGAAGCCTATATATATATAGGAAGCCAAGTGGAAGCTTCCCATTGACTCTAGGGAGTTGGTTTGCTCTTGGTGTGTTGGGCTGAGCTGGGACTGTCTCCAGCACTCTTTTACTGCTGCTGCCTTTTATCTCCTGCATTGATGCCTTCATTTACAGGATGCTTGAAAATGACAGCCCAGGCTCTGGCAGCAGTTCAGGGCGGCCAGCCAGAGGCATGGCACTGTTTGGAGGACGCCTGCTCATCCCCATGGGGCTAATGATGTCCTGTGTAAGATGCAAGGCAGGGCTTAGGGATGGAGCCCTTGGTGGAAATGGCCTCAAGTTGTGCCAGGGGAGGTTTAGGTTGGACATCAGGAAGAATTTATTCATGGAAAGGGTGTTTGGGTGCTGGAACGGGCTGCCCATGGAGGTGGTGAAGTCCCCATCCTGGAGGTGTTTAAGAGATGTGGGGACGTGGTGCTTAGGGGCATGTTAGCGGTGGGCTTGGCAGTGTTAGGCTGATGGTTGGGGTCTCAGGTAACAGGGATCTGGCCTCAGATGACCTGCCAGGAGACATTTTATTAAATTGTGATACCTGGGTGTGCTAAGCACTTGCTAAAGGTGCTGATCTCCTTCCTGTACCCAAGCAGCCAGGCTAGAACCAGAGCTGGATAAACCTCGAGGTAGTTTCGCATCAGGTTTCATGCTGGCAATGGAAAGGGGATGCTGAACACCGTAAATATTGCACTTGCAGAGGCTTGAACCCGCCGGCCCGCCATGGGGGATTGTTCCTGCAAAGCCCTGGAGCCAGCACGAAGCGGATGAAGCCCCAAAAGCCAAGGTGAGGACGAGGCAGGGCCGCACCGACCATGTGCAGCCTTCCTTCCCTGCAGGTCACGATCTCGACTTGGACAGCCCACAGCAGAAGCACCACAGGGGGCAGAATCACATGCATTCGGGGTTTTAATGAGGATTTTCCACCATGCCCCAGAGCTGCAGGATGAACTGCAAGCACTGCGAAAACCTTCTCTGAATTGCTGCACGTTGGCCAGGCAGGAAAAAGCTCGCTGCCTTCATCTGGGGAGCACCCCAGGGACCAGGCGTGGGTTTGGGAGCCCGTAGCTGTTTCTTTTCATTTCAGCACAGGCAGATGTCTTTATTTATGTTTTAAAATCCCTTCTAGGCTCTGGAGAAGAGCAGGCAGAGCCTGAGAGCCCTCCCTGGCAGGCGGCAGCACTTGCACAAGCTGCAGATGCTGGAGCTGACCCGCCAGCGCCGAGAGGTAACCTGGGGAGGGCTCTGGGGAGATGCTGAGGCTCCGCGGGGTTTTCCCATCCCAGGGTCTCTCCCATGGAACAGGAGGTCTCAGTCCTGTGCCTGGGAAGTGTGGATTAAGCTGGGGAGCAGCCCCAGGGTGGTGGATGCACCCACACTTCCCCACTGGGCTGGGGAAAGTCCTGCACATGTAGGAGATGCTGGCACCAAGATGCAGCCCCAGCTCCTGCTGGTGCTCCCTGTCCCCGTGCTCCAGGGATGAGGAATACCCTCCTGCAGGCTCCTTCTCATTCCTTTTTTTTATCCAGTAGAGTTCTTGAACCCACGAGGTTTTTTCCCCTTCGGAAAGTTCAGTAATTACTTCTGATTTTTTTCAGCGCTCTGCCCTCATTTGGCCATAGCCCATGGAGAAACCACAAACCTCCATCCGGGTCATGTTCTGTCACGTACCCACGTTGGCAAATATGATTTTCCCTGCTTAAGCTACCTGGCAGTGTAATTATTTTCCGTGCCAGCCCCCTAACGATATGCCGCGCCGAGCTGTTAAAACGTGTTTGCTCCTCTGCTGCTTGTGCTGACGACTCATTTGCAAACCCAGGCAGAGCTGAAGCGAAATCTCCACAGGGAGGCAAAAATCAATAAACAAAAAATCAAGGAATTCAGCCCGAAGAAAGTCCTTGACACTCGCCAGAGAGGTGACAGCACCGACAGCCGAGACCTTGTCCCCGCTGAGCACAATCAGCATTTTAATGGAGACCCTGGTAAGCAGAATAGTTTCCCAAGGAGATGTAAAGCTCCCCAGCATCTTAAATACCATCAGATCAGTTTCCCCGTGGAAGCTGTGGGATAGCTGTAGGGGCATAACACCAGAATATCACAGAATATCATTGAATCATTAGGGGAAGATGCAGGAGCAAGCAGGGGCCCGTTGGATATTGGTGGCAAAGCCCTTAGCTGTCACCTTGTCCCCAGGATGGGGTTTCCCCGCACAGCAGCGGCTCCGTCTCTGGCTGGAGAGCTTTGGGGTGGCCTCTCATCATGCCAGGGGGTGAATGTCCATGCTGGGTGCTGAACCTTCCAGTAAATCCTCTTCAGAAGTGCAGCACCATGTCCCCCGCACCTGTGGGTCTGTGCTAAACCACACTTCATCGTGCCAGACTTTCTAATTTTACCAAATATAATCCCAAATTTATGCCTGGCCTGCCCAGCCCTGGACGTGTGGTCTGGTCTTGCCGGGATTTCTCCGGATCTTCTTTCCACACCCCCAGCTGCCCGTGGTGTTTGCCACATGAATCCCGTGGGCCCGGGCATGGCTCTCAGCAGAATTCCTTTTTTTTTTTATTTTCTCCACCAGGAAACAGCAGGGACGGAGGACTCGCAGGGCAGCACGACGGCAGCAGCAAGGTCGGGCTGTGGCTCTGCAGGGAGCCGCACACCAGGGACCTGCTCTGGGACACCTCCAGCACCGACTCGGGGGGCTGTGAGAAGGAAGAGAGGAAAATTCCCCGCAAACCTGCGCTGGTGAGGACCCGGACGGAGAGGGTTTCTCTCTTCGATGAGTTCTTCGATCGGGATTTCTAGTGGCGTGCCTTGGGACGTGCTGAAGGACCACGCCACGGTGCCAGGGTGCGGGCATGGTGTCTGCAGTCAGCAGCGGTGCTGTGAGCTGGGCAGGTGGACAGGGCCACGGGAAGCACAGAGGTGGCTGATGTGATCGGTAGTGACAGGTCTGGGTACGTGGCTGCATCCGAGCAGCTGGGGAAAAAAAAAGTTTGGACTGAGCAAAAATAACGTGGGGATGGAGGGAGGAGGAGGAGGAGGCTGGCAAAATAAACAGAAGCTGGAAAATGTTCCAGCAGAAGTTCCAGCTGGGATGAAATATTTCGCTTGCCTTTGAGTTACTCGACCTTTCCGCCTAGCTTGTTTTCAACCTTACATCCTTTGCTAAGTCACACAAAAAAACAGTTCAAAATGAAAGGTAGAATGATGGCTTTAGGAAGTCTTTCAAATAAATATTCTGGCATTTCTAAAATTCCTTTAAAATTTATTTTTTTTTGAGTTTCCTCTCCTCCCCTGGCCCAGGCAGAGAAATGTATGTATTTTATTCAGTATTAACCTCCAGTTTTATGGATAATCTCCCCCAAAAAACTGGCTTTTGTTCACTTGCCCACTGCATTCAGGTCTCAGCACTGTGCAGAGTGGTGGGAACAGAGGGCTCTCCAGCAGCCCCTGGTGCTGCAGGGTGCTGGCCATCTCCAAACGCCTTCAAAGCAATGGTGCTATGAAGGACGTCAATTCTATCTGTGATTCTGGGATAAAATGAATCCCTGGGAATGTCTCCCTGGGTTGCTTTCCCCTTGGTCTGCCTAAACCCGACCAGAGGGTAAAACATCCTCAGCTGAGCTTGTTGGCTGGCCTGGGCACCAGCTGGGACAGACTGGAAGCCTCACGCAGACAGACAGACAGACACACGTGCCATTCGCTCATTTAGGCACCCCCTAATTAACCCAAGTCCTGCACTGCTGTTTGATTGGGTTTCCCTCGTGTGCCTTGGTGGACTTTGTCTTATCTGAGTGATGTTGAATTTCCAAATGCACAAGAAGGGAGTTGGGGCTGCTCTCCCTCCCTGCTCACCAGGATTTCGGGACAGGGCAGGGACCCTACAAACAACAGGTAGTGTCACCACCACAGCTGCTTCCATCTCCTTCTGCTGGAAATCTGCCCCCCTTATTCTTTAACTCGATTTGGAGTCAATTCTCATGTGCCCAGGGCAGGGCAGGGTCTGGGAGACTCAGGGCAGGTGAAGCGCATCCTTCCACGAGGCTGTTTTGGATATGTCAGCTCTATATCCTCAGCCTCCTGGCTTACATAGCCAGAAAAAAAACAGAAGACACATTTTCATACGTATTTAGGGGAATCAGACACCTGTGGCTGACTCAGTTTCAACAGTTTTCAGCCATTTATCTCTCTTGAACTTTATTGAAAATCAAAAAGCAGGAGCTGGAAGTCCCAGCCAAAGCCCCAGATCAGAGCCGGAGCCTCTAGCACAGCTGCCCAGCGTTGAGCTTCTCTGTCCTGGCTTCACCCCTCTCTGTCTTTTCGCCGTCTCTGGATGTGCAGCCCATTACAGCACGTCTGCACACTTCGTGGAGAAAGCTGCTCTTTGGAGCAAGCCCACACGCCGTGTGCGAGTTCACGAAAAAGCCAAGAAAACAAACCCTGGCACAGAGAAGGAGAAGTAAAGGAAGTGATTTTTAATGAGAAAGGAGAACTGTTAGTAGCTAATGAGTCCTTGTCTGGGGTCTGCGTTTCAAAAATGCCCTTGCAAACTTTCCTCATAAACACGGGCATTGTGGAAGTATCGTGAGAGCTTTGGATTTGGTGCTGAGGGTAGGCTGAAAATGTCAATGATTTAATGGGCTGGAACAATTAATCTGGCACTTGTCTGTACACCTGTCCTCTTAATGATTCGACATATCTCCCTTCTGTGTTCCCATCTGTCAACAATTAAGCGATAATTGGTGGAAATGCAATTTATCTCAGATAGAGCTGATTAGTCTTCCAATAATCACGTTGCCAGCGCTTAGGAAGAGTGCTGCCCACGGAGAAGAGCGTGTGGACCAGTCGATCCATATCACAGGCTGTGCAGAAAAGGGGCTCTGAGCATTAATTTATCAATTTACAGTGTGCAAAATTTGCTCTTATGGAGGCAATAAAGCCAGCAAACCTGCTTTCTACTTCTGGTGCTCAAAATTGTTTGATTTTCAGCTGCTTTCAATTGTGTTAACTCATCATAACCTGTAGAGAGGCAGACAGCAACTCATTCTGTTCTCATGTTTTCTAACATCCTTCCAGAGGCTGGAAATGAAAATGTTTTCTCTATTACTAAAGATAAAACTTAGGCTTTTCTACAAATTACAGAAGATGGGAGGAAAAAAAAAAAAAAGCAATAACAAGAACCCCACGATGCATGTGCTGCGACTCAGCAAGGAGAGCCTTGCAGAGATGTTTTTCTCTGAATAGCTCCCAATTCCAAATGCTTGATATCATCCCGTCATTTGAGGGATGAGTCACTACAGACAGCTATGTAGGGGAGGAAATTTGCTGCTCGACAGAAGCGAGCACCCGCCGCGCTGGTGCAAGTCGTGCACAAGAGCAGCAAGTTCCTCTGTCTGAGCTTGCTGCCACGGCCAGGGGAGGCTGGAGCACTCCCAGCTGACAGGCACAGGATGAGTTTTGGTGGATAATGATGACAAAACCCGAGCTGGGCTGGATTTGGGTGGTGCAGAGCGATGGGCAGAGGGGGAAGAGATGTCCCCTGTCCGTCCTGCGGTGGGATGAGTTACCCTCTGGAGAGGACACGCTCTCTCCTGCCGGCTAATGAGGTGTTGCTGCGATTTCCTCCCAGCTTTGAGACGAGGCTGGAGCCATCCTGAGCTAAACCTGTCCCCATCAGGACCTGCCCAGCCCAGGTGCAGTACCTTCAGAGAACTGAAGCTGTCAGGTTTCACCAAAATGCCCAAGAATTGAGATTTTATGCAGGTATTGACGTGGCTACAGGTAGCACAGGGCAGAGCCCTGTAGGTCAGACAGACCCCTGCCCCAACACACAAAGTCGTTTGTCTTCCCAATTAAATGGGCACAGGCTGCTTTTGGTAGCGATGGTAATACGGACAGAGAAATGCAAGTTCCTCTCACTCAGGACTAGCTGACTGACTTTGCTGAAATATTAAAGCAAAATGATAGCGCTCGGCCTCATGCAGCCAGCTGAGCTGGGGAAAGTCAGCACCGATGGTTAAAGTCTGGCAAAATTATTAGCAATGAAGTGTGCAACAGGAAATCTTGAAGAATCTCATCTCCGTATTTAAAAAAGCTGAAAGTTATCTCGGAGGTCTCGAGGCCCGGCTTGCTGTAATATCTTTTATTGTTCCCGAGCAGAAATGTGGTTTACTTACACTTAGCAAAGAGAGGTAAACAAAGCAGAACAAGGCTCAGCTCTGTGCTGTAATGGGATCTCATCACGCTACCTGCATTAATGTGATCTTCTCATCCTCCCAGGCCCTGCCCCACCTGGTGCTCAGCACCTTTGACCTCCCTGGGAATGCTCAGTGCCACGCAGCAGCCTCCCTTCCCCAGCGCTTGCACGCATCCAGCAGCACAAAAACCACCATCAAAGGCACAAGGCTGTTTCCACTCACCTCGTCAAACCCTTCCCTCCCTGACTCACTGGGAGGTGTGGGCCAGGTAACTGGGATCGGTTCAATCGCCTTACCCAAAGCTGCAAGAAAAAAAAATGCCCCAAACCACTGACGTGAGCGGCTCTGTTTCAGGCTGTACGTGAGGATTAGTGTCATCATCAGCTTAAAAAACCACCAGCCGTGTCCAGTTTTGGTTTGTCTAACAGGTAACCTCATGCTGTGCTGCAATAGCCCTAAACCTGTTGTTTCCCAATGCTGGAAATACTGACTAAGCCCTCTGTGTTCCCAGCTTTTTTAAAATTCCTGCTGAGGAAGGTCAAGCGATGGCACAGGGGTCCCCCGATGACTAGAGAGGGGGGACCTGCAGGGGATGCTGCCCTTTCTGGGATGCTCCATCCCAGCATCTCCACCGATGGGATGGAGCTGTCCGCAGATACCTCCTGCTCCTGCAGGAAAAACCTTGGTTCCTTGCTTAGCACAAGGGTTGTAGCTTTTTGCCACCTACTGACACGTTGTGGGAATGGCTCATCCCTGCAGATAGGCTTACTTGTAGGCTGCCCGTCTGAGAGTGCACCCAGCATCCGCTGAGCCACCCACAAGGATAAAAGGCAGAGCAAACACCCCACTGACAGGAGAGCAACACGGATTTGATCACTTGTTCCTTGCTATGTAGGAGCTGGACTCGGTGATCCCAGTGGCTCCCTTTCAACTGGGGATATTCTGTGTTCCTGTGATAATTTCCTCCTTGCCCCATCCCTTGGGCACAGTAACTTCATCCTTCCAGAGGGCAGTAGCATTGGCATTATACCTGAAAAACAATGTCTTGGCTTCTTCCCCTTCCATCTTTTCCCCAATTTAATATTTTTTCCCCTCTGTCTCCTCCTAAAGTCTCTGCTGGCTTTGCCCTCACCCAGGGTTCATCTTTCCTTAGCTCTGCTGAGGGCCTGTGACCGGCGGACAGAAGGGCTCTGCAGGCCCCTGAGCACTGCGAAGCTTCATTTCAATCCTATTTTGATGCCTTGAGCAACCCAGGGAGCTGATAGTGCTAACTCATTGCTCACAGTGAACTGCAAACTCTGCAAAAGCACATTTTCTTGTCTCCACTCGAGACGAGGATGTCTTCCACATGGCGATTTTGACGCCTCTTTTGTCCCTTTGTGCAGTTGCAGTGAAGCTCAGCTGAGCTGAGCCTTCTCTGTGCTTATCAAGCATGCTCAACCCTTGGCTTCTCAAGGGCTGTGAGTGGAAATAGGAGCCTTTACAAAGTGTCCTCAGTATTAAGAAATACCTGTGTTGGTCCTAGGAAGCCCTAAAGGTGTGGAACCCTTCATCTACTCAGCGCTTCTCTCATTTTGGTTCACCCAGCTTTTGTTCTCCTTCACTTCCATCAGCACCATGGTTTGCTGACACCCCCTAAAAAAAATAAAATTAAAAAATACAAGTAAAAAACTGCTATGTTGCTGATCCAGCCTTAAATTTTCCTGCCCCAATAAGCCACCCCACAACACAGATGATACCCGTGCTCACATTATCTGGTAGTCCAGGCATACCTCAAATGACCTGCTTAATCAAATCAGGTTTTATGCATCATATGATCTTGTTATCAACCAAAATGACTGCATTAACTGAGAACTTGCTGGTTAGTGACTGTTTTGGGAGAAAAGAGAAGCAGGAAAGTGTCAGTTTTATGGTCGCCCCTCATCTCTCGTTGAACTTCTGGGGCCAGGCACTCGCCTCTTGCTGGTCACCAGTTGATCCCCGTTGCAAACACCACGCCAAAGTAATCAACGTGGCTCACAACTTACGTCTGCACTGCAAAAGAGCTGAGATGAAAAGCCAGACACCCCTTCTATTTGACACACAAATCACCTCCTTCAGCTTAGCCAAGCTGACCTAAAAATACAGCTTTTTGCCACACAAAGCCTTCCTTGTGAGACTCGCTGGAGCAGATTTTTCTTACAGTGCTCCTCTGTCTTCAAAAGAGCTCCTGCACGCAGCCTCCCGTCTCCTCCAGCACACGGACAGCACGGACAGCACCCGTCGGTGTGGGTTTGTGCGGGCACTGGGGCAGCACCTCACTTGTGCTGTGTTACGCCGTGACCCCGAGCACATTACTGACCGGCACTGATACAATAACACACTTTCTTTTTTGAGGCAGATAGATAGAGAATTCGCATACAGAACTAACTCGGTTTGGTGTGTTTTTCCATATGTGAAGCTTAGAGAAAGAGATGGGTTTTTGAGGAAAAGTTAGGTTGTACAAAATGCAGCTGCAGGTCTGTGCAAAAAAAATGTAAAAATGTACACTTTTCCCTGAGACTTTTGTAGATTTGAAATTCAAAACAAGATTAAGAGTTTGGGGTTTTTCTTTTCTTTTCTTTTCTTTTCTTTTCTTTTCTTTTCTTTTCTTTTCTTTTCTTTTCTTTTCTTTTCTTTTCTTTTCTTTTCTTTTCTTTTCTTTTCTTTCCTTTCCTTTCCTTTCCTTTCCTTTCCTTTCCTTTCCTTTCCTTTCCTTTCCTTTCCTTTCCTTTCCTTTCCTTTCCTTTCCTTTCCTTTCCTTTCCTTTCCTTTCCTTTCCTTTCCTTTCCTTTCCTTTCCTTTTCTTTCCTTTTCTTTTCTTTCTTTCTCTCCTTCACTCTTTCTCTCTTTCTCTCTCTCTCTCTCTTTCTCTTTTATTTATTTATGTATTTATTTTCATTTGTAAGAATAACTTAGCTAGATGTTAATAAGCACAAAGATGTGGATGAAAGTTCTGTGCAAAAGAGCAGTAAAAAAGGCAAAAACTCAGGGGTCCATTTCATCTCTAAGAACAATTTTTTCCACAACCCTATCTTTCAGCCTTTATTTTGAACGTTTCTTATTCCCAATGCTTGCCAAATCCACTTTGCTGTTGCAAACAGAAAGACTGTAAGTGGCCATAAACAAAAAGGTTAAAAACTTCCTGCAGACCCTACATCTTTCTCCTTTCCTTTCCTTTCCTTTCCTTTCCTTTCCTTTCCTTTCCTTTCCTTTCCTTTCCTTTCCTTTCCTTTCCTTTCCTTTCCTTTCCTTTCCTTTCCTTTCCTTTCCTTTCCTTTCCTTTCCTTTCCTTTCCTTTCCTTTCCTTTCCTTTCCTTTCCTTTCCTTTCCTTTCCTTTCCCCCCTGAAGGATTTGGAAAACCAAATTGCCTTATCTCCTCGTAGCTGAGGACGAAGTGCAGCCCACTGCTGCTCCGGATGCTGATAACAGCCTCCTCCCATTGCTTTGGGCACATTACATCGTTTTGCCCTCATTTTCTTTTCCTCCTCAGCTTCATCTCTCAGAAGAAGATGCAACTTAATGAGCTACCTGCAGGGACCTTGTGCAGCAGGGTTAACGCTGTGAAGGCACTTTGCAGAGGCGTAGCCTTGCAGGGATGCTAACGGGGGGGCTGCCGCCTTCCTGGCTGATCCCAGCACCCTCAACAGGGCCCCATCCTGCCTGGGTGTCTGCAGCATCCCTCACTGCACAGACTCCAGGCCAACACAGGCCCTTTTTCCATGCTCAAATGACCGTCAGCTGGTGCTCAGACTGGGCTACATGGGCTGGAGGCAGCAGCAGCTTGTGCTTCCCTGCACACAGAAGTCACTGAGAGCCAGGTGCTGAGTGCTCTGACTGGACAAAGCACCATTTCTTTCCTTTCCACCTTTCCATGGTAAAAGCCTTCAGAGCAGCAATAGTGAAGTTTTCCTCTATCTCAGCTAACAACAGCTGGGAAAAACACTGGGAGAGCAACTCCACGGTTGCTCTGGAGGCACAGGAGAGTGGTTCTGTGGAGCCGAGAGGAACGCTTCAACCTCTTTGGGGTTTTACTCTAACGTAGTGACACTGAAGTACTGCTTCATCAGTGGCCTCCTGACAAATTCCATCCCTCTTACAGTGCTCTGTAAGGAAAGGTCTCGGGTGAACACGTGCACCAGCATGTGTTGATGGGCGGTTATTAATGATGTGCAGGATCAGGAATGAGCTTTGTGGCCTTTCGGGAGCACATGGCTGTATGGATTGATGGCAAACCTGGTGGTATATCAGTCCACAAAGGTGGCAAAGGGCTGCCCTTAAAGCAAGATGGCAGAGCCTGTGATGTTGCAGCTGTAGGATCCAGTGCTGGCCTCCTCTCTGTAGGACTGTGTCCTCCATAGGATGGTGTCACGTCTGGGCAGGGGACTTGATGGATGTGGGCACAGACAGCACAATGCATCTTCATTTACCAGGGGAAAATGGATGTCCAGCTGCACATAACACAAGGATAGTGACACTCCTTTGACTCAATCCAGCGATAAGTTTTCTGATCTTCAGCTGGGTAAGAAGAAGAAAAATAATGACAAGCAGCAAAAACTTTTAAAAATAGAGAAGACTGATAAGCATCCGTCTGAGTTGGAATTAGTAAACTGCAGAGATGGAAAAGGCTTTTATTTATTGTCCAAAAAAGTCACTTACGTGGTTATGATGTGGAAATGCTTAAAGTGAATATGGTCTTACCTCTTCACTTCCCGGCTTTCCAGCACTCAGATTTTGTAGCTGATGTTCCAGTTAAGCACAGCTAGCCCTGCCTTTGTGCTCATGCAAGGAACTGGAGAGGGGCACCAAGATCTGGAGCAGGGCCTGAATCCGAGATAACAAACTCCTCCGATGAAAATCGTTGCTCTTAACACAGATGCGTTCAGCTTCAGGCCCTGTATTGAGAAAATAACACCCCCCTTTGGCAACCCTACCTGCTTGTTGTGTTTGCTTCTTCAGCCTTTAAATGAAGGCCTTTGCCCTTGGGGTTCGTGGGGCTGGTGGCCATTAGAAGCTGTTTTTGAAACCTGGGAGCTTTTGCAAAGCTTTGACAAACTGGGGGAGCAGGGCCTTAACAAAATTCATCTCACTGTACCCAAGCGCTCCAATTCAGACAGCTTCCGTCGCAGGGCAAAATAATGAAATGCTTTTAGAGCAACATTTTCCCTCAAGTTACTTCCCTTCAGCGGTGGATTTTGCCAGCCAGACACCCAACTTCACGAGCCGGCCCGGCGAGGCCTGCACAGAGCCTCGCCTCTCCTCGCCGTGCCTCCGGTGCCCGCCGCCAGCCCGCGGTTATAATCAGATCTCTGCCAGCCGCAGCCTAATGGCCTGCTTTGATGTCCGAGTGTAATATGATTCAGCAGCGCCGCTCTCCTTGATTAGCACACAAATCACGCTCAGGGGCTGGATGCTTCCTGCGCTTAATCATCCATGTGGTGCATTTCAAAGAGCGGAGGGCTGACCAAGAAAGATGACGTTTTCTTTGAAAGACAAACAAAACGAGCCCGGAGAGAAATGTAAAGCAAACAACCGCGAACAATGTTTTCTGCTGGTTCCTTTTTTTTTTTTTTTTTTTTTTTTTTCACAGCGCAGAAAGCAGCACCACCTTCCTGCTTTAGTGAGAAGAAGGGTTTTACTTCAGTGATCAGACAAATAAATACACACGAAGCTCCTAACCTTGAGGAGAAACGTCTTTGATTTCAGAGGACAGACAGTAACCCAACACCTGGAGAAGCAAGCACATTACCCACACAATTAAAGCCTGTTAAGGTGAAACCCAGCCTCTCCTTGCAGATACAGATCTTGGGCTAAATGTGCTGGAGGATCAGGAGTGGAGCCTGGTTTGAGGAACCACAGGCTGGGATGGGTATTTTTTGTCCCCACCCATCCAGGAGACACTATCCTAGGCTATTCAGCTTCTGTCCATGCTCCCAGCTGTAGCATCTTTTGCTGCAGCATCACATTTCCTAAAAGTTTTGCAGTTGCAGTCATTTGCAGCCAAAATATGCTCCCCAAGGTGGTTTTCCAGAGATGTGAAAAGGGATGGACGTGGGCTCCTGCTCAAGTTTCCTTCAGGGGACTCCTGAGGAACCTGAGTGCCACAGTATTTTGGGACAGGGTCAGGTGAAATAAAAGCATTTGCAAAGGCTCTGAGCATCTGACTCTTGCAGAAGTTTGCATGATTTTTGCCCATTTCAGGCAGTTCTCCCAGTGACTGGCTAGAACCAGAACTAGCTCTGAACTTTCTTAAAAAACAAAACAAAAACAACAACAACAAAAACATAAAGTTTTATTAAAAGGAAACAAATGGTTTTCAAATAAAAAGGTAGGGTGCATGTTTTCGTTTTTCCTGGTAAAACTTAGAAGCACAAAATGTTTTGGGTTAGAGGGAAGCTTTAGAGATCATCTGGCCCAACTGCATCTGTGGACAAGGACATCTTCCACTTGCTCAGGTTCTCAAAGCACAAACTTGGCTTTGAACATTCCCAGGTGTCGCGTTAAGGGGTGTAGCTGATTAACCGTTACGGGCCCGGTCAGATTCAGGATACTGAACCAGTCGGACATTCACCAAAAACACATTAACCGTCTGGGGGTCCAGTCAGACATTCACCAAAAACGCATTAACGGCCTGGGGGTCCGTTCAGACATTCACCAAAAACGCATTAACCATCTGGGGGTCCGTTTGGACATTCACCAAAAATGCATTAACCGCCTGGGGGTCTGGTTAGATTCAGAACACTGAACTATCACGGATAACCACCCTCACCCTCGTTGCACTCAATGAGAGTTATCACAATGCAATCAAGTATGGTTTATTACAGGAAAAGATAATCAGGTTCTTTTGGATTGCCGGCGATAGTGACTGTCTGCAAAAGCAAGCTAGTATGCATAAAATACACAGGTGTTATAGGTGTTATAGATGTTATAGATGTTACAGGTGCGCAGCCTAGAAATAAACGCGTTAAAAGGATCAAAGACTCTATAGAGATTTATAAGCAAGTATTTAGATCTCACCCAAAGGCGTCCCAATGGGGGGGGAAGAGAGGCTCAGCCCGTCAACTGATCTCAAGAGTCAGGAGGTCCTAAGGATGTTGTCCTCGGGATGGTATCTCCCCTGACGGTGGTATCTTCCCTAACATCCCCTTTCTCTTGGGCCAATTTATATTATTTTCTATCTTTTAGGTGGAGCTTGAGTGGCTCTAGTCAAGCATATCTTAGTTATGATTGGTGTAAAGTTTTCCCGTCTCCGTTTAAAGTAATAGGCTCCGAGGAATTCAGAGCGCATGCTCAGTGAGGGGTGGTCGCACCTTGGAGGCGGGTAGCTTTTGGGATGGAGGTGTGTTTTGGTATTATAATGATATTATAATGAGCAAAAAGTACACTAGGGTACAGCATTTGTCAAAACATGACAGGTCTTTGGCTTAGGGTGGCAAAAAGTGCAGCTTTGTGCACAAGAACAATCAAGGTCCCATCTGATTACAGAGCCTAGCCGTGGTGTCTCCACTCCACTCTATGCTCCGTGCTGTTCCTTAGAGCTAGCACACCAAGTTTCCCCAGCGCGATAGCATCAAAGGTTGGGAGCCTAGGGAATGCTCAGATAATGCAGTTATGCCCTACCCTGAAAGCCTCTTCAATGCTGTACCTTTTCCTAAAAATGTGAATGTTAGTTTTATTTTCCTAGTTACTTCAGGCATTTACACCACACCAGGGATGGGGCTTCCACAGCGTCTCTTGACAATCCATTTCAGTGCCTCATCACCCTCACCATGTAAAATTTCTCCCTTATATCCAATATATACCTACCCTCTTTCAGTTTAAAGCCATCATCACTACACCAAAGTGTCCCTCCCCAACAGGCCCTGACACAGAGCCCCTCCCCAGCTGTCCTGCAGCCCCTTTAGGCCATGGCAGGCCACTATGAGGTCTCCCTGGAGCCTTCTCCAGGCTGAACACCCCCAGCTCCCTCAGCCTGTCCCCACAGCAGAGAGGCTCCAGCCTCTGAGAGTCCTCGTGGCCTCCTCTGGTCCTGCTCCAGCAGGTCCATGGCACTCTTGTACAGGGGACCGCAGAGCTGGATGCAGCTCTCCAGGTGGAGTCTTAGAGCTTTAATCCTATTTACTAAGAAGGATTTGGCAGCTGTGATTAATTCCCTGCTCTTAAACATGATAACATTTGTCTGGCTGCTTAAACCGTCTCAGAGGAGGCTCGGCTGGGCCTGCTGTGGCAGGACAGTGCACCTGAGCACGCCTGCACCAGGTGCCCTTTCCCTGGCCATGTACGTGTCCGGTGGGCACCAAAATTCCCTGGGAAGCCCCTCTGCCTCCAGGACAGCCCTCACTGCAAGAGAAAAGGTTAACAAGAGGGGCTGGAGTTTCAGGATATGTTGTGAGAACTGGAGCTTCCCACCCCTCGCAGGACACCAACCCTTTTCTTTTCCTCCTCCTTGCTTTCCGTCAGCCCCTGGCAAACTCCTGGGGCAGAGCATGGCTGGTGTTGGGACACCTCCCGGAGCAGTTCCGTTTTTAGTGACAAAAAGCAACAGCCAAGCCTAGGGGAAGCTGGAGAACAGCAGCTGGAAGCAAAGCCTGCAGCTTGGGAGCTGCTGGAGCCTCCAACTCCTCAGCCACACTCAGCTGAGGGACGATAACCCTCACACAGACCCATTTGTGATTTCACTTGAGGCCATATTACCTAGCAGGTCATTTTTGGCTACCATAAAGGCCAGGGCCACTGGTCTCTAGGAATACGTTTACAAATTTCACAGCTATCCCTTTGTTATGGTCGCCTCAGTGAAGGCACACACCTAGACTGCTTTTTCACCCCATTTGTTTTCCCTGCAGGGTCTTGGTGTTCCCCAGCCTTCACTTCCCTCATTTCTATGTAAAGCTCCCACCAGACACACCAGCAAGCCCCAAACACCTTTGCTGCAGACAATTCCCCGGCTGCACAGCAGCCTCTGAGCAGATTGCAGCAGAAGCCAGACACACGGTTGATGCTCAGGACCTCCAAAAGCAGCCTGGCAATACTCGCCCAACTGGATAGAGAGCAGCATGGGGTGCAGCCGTGGGAGCCAGCAGGCTGCGAGCTAGTTTTGAAGCTTTACAGAGCCTTTTGCAAGGGATAAAGCTTGAACCATGGTGGATTTTATCTTTAGAAGGTGCCCGGATTTAACATGGGGCAAAAACTGATACTACACTGAATGAGAGGTTTCTCTGGGAAGGACAAACCCTTTGCACAGGGTCCAAACCCTGATGCTTCTGAGCGAGCTCCATGAATTCAGCCAAGCCGACCTTCCCTTAGCTAAACATGTGAGCCCAGCACTGAGCACTCTGAAACTCACCTGCACATCTGCCGTGAGCCAGGCAGTCACAGATCAGTGGCAAAACTTTCACTGATGTGCAGCAAACACAGGGCATCATTTCCAACAGATGCTCCCCCTTAGCCTCTGAAGTTAATAAATAAATAAATAAATTTCTAAGCAAGTTGGGCTGGTCTGGGGAAAAGTGGGCTGCAGGCAGCATTTAAATCAGGCATAGCCTAAGGTTTTAGAGAGGTGCTTTTAGCTTTCTTTCACTGCCTAAATCTGTTTGTGCAGGGATGTAGTGGGCTAGGCGAGGGCAGCACTGTGGTATGCAGATTTGGGGAGGAAATTCAGCTTGCCAAACATGCTAGGAAACTAGCAGCTTTCTAAACATGATTTGACTTCCCATTCAGAGGATCTGCAGATTTACCTACACCTGATATAAGCACGGACGGTGAAAAAAAAAAAAAACACCAGAACTTCCTTTTTATTCACCTCTGCCTCCTGTTTTCCTGCTGCGTGACATACCCAAGCCAACTCTCCACCAGCAGCAGTAGGAAGCCTGGTGTGCTTTTGGGGCCATCCCATAAGCACTAGAAAATGAGCAAAGGCCCTTGTAGCAAACAAACAAACGGGCATTTGGGGGAGGTTTCTTCCAGTGGATGTTTCTGTCCAACTTTGTCTCTCCCATGTATAAGACCCCATGAGCTGCCTTTAAATACTATAGATAAAAACCTCTTGCTGGAGAGAGCAAGAAGGACAGGCCAACAGTTAGAAACAGGAAAAAATGACCAAAAAGTCTTGAGTATAGCTGAGGCTGCAGTTTCATGGTCAAAAGACATATTTAATGTCTGTCTTAGCTTCCAGCAGGTCACCATTTTTTCCTCAAGTCCTAGCTTTAAAGAAGGATTTGGTTTCTGTTCAGTAAAGTGAGGTAGTCAAACCCTTGAGTCCTGCAAGATGGAAACCCTCTCCTGTGTGTCAGGACCAGCTTTGAAGATTAATCCCTGTGGCTGCATCAAGTCCACAGCAAAAGCTGCTTTGGCTCCAGTCCATGAAATCGTGCTCCTGTAAATAACCAAATCCAGGAAAAGGGGAGCTCACAAACCAAATTCTCACTTTCTGTTTTTATGCATTTCCTCCACCAGCTTACGACCTGGTGTCTTAAATAGGCCAGCGTCAGGTGAAGTTGTTCTTTCCTGTGCAGAGGGAAGAAGAGTGAGGAGGATAAGCCCATGGGTTTCCTATGGATGCACACCCGTGGTGCAGCCTCGTGCCTCCATACGATGCCCAGGGAAGGGTTTAGAAGCAATCCTGCAAAATAAGTACACAATACTGCCAGCTACCCACCCTATACTTAGTAACAGAAGAGAGCCTGGGAGCTGGAAACATTTTGAAAGAAACCTCAGAAAACCTTTGAATTTCAAGTTTCAGAAACCCACAGCTTAAAGAACTTTAAAATTCTCTAGGAATAATTTTCCAAAGATAACTTAGTTACAGTGACCATTCTTTCCATACCAGGACAGGTTGAAAAGTAAAACTTTGCAAAGCTCAAACAGCAGTGAAACGGTTGAAGCTGGCAAAAGATATTTTAAAAGATAGTTTAAAACCCTTTTCCAAACCTTTGACATAAGTTTTATTTAAGTGTTTGGAAGAACTTACTAAGCTGCTGAGCAAAAGCCAGAAGTCCTTTCCAACACCTGTGAAGGAAGAAGGGTTTCTTCCTATAGGTCTCAAAATGTTACTGGGATTTTGATGCTGGCAAAGTTTTCGGAGTGCACCTCTTCCGGAGGACTTTCCAGGAATGCACAGCTTACTGCAAAACAATCTAAGAACTGCAGAATTCCTGTTAAGAGATACAAAAGCTGTTTACACATGGAGAAAGGCAAAACATCGATGTTTTACATTTTCATAGATGCATTTTTGTATACTTCAGTAAGGTGTATAGGATTGAGTATATAGCAGCCATCAACGCGGTCTCTTAAGAGGGAGCAGAGCACATAGTAACACCTTTATGTAGATGCACTGTACATATTCCATTTGTTAACTTATACACGAAACCGTTCGAGTCATTGTTGGTTCATTGATAGTCCAGAGATTGCCAGCTTTTTCATTTTCACTTCAATAAAACAAAAAACCCCCAAGGAGAACACTTTCTCTTTTTAATCATAGCCAGTCCTGTTTTCTGTAATGAAGAACTTCTTTTCCAACCCCAAGAGAGCAGTTCTTTGAATGTCACTTTCAGACAGCGAGATAAAAATCTCTGCATTTTGCAGAAAAGGACTCTGCCTGCCATTTGTGGCTTGAACCACTTTTCGATTTATTTACTTTTTTGAGGCAGTTTACATTTATTTGCATGCTGGCCCAGCTCGCTCCTTCCCAACACGTCTGAGAGCTGCAAAAACGCGCCCTGTGCCAGCCACAAGACAGACTTCGGTCCTAAGGCCACCTAAAGTCTTCTGGATCAACTTTGTGCAAAAAAAAACAAAACAAAAAAAAAATGGAAAGTCACACTTTCTGGCAAATTCTGTCATGAAACAGCAGCACCAGCCAGGGGTTGTGCGAGCCCTTAATTCAGCAAGGGCAGCTTTGCACACCTGAGAGCATACAGGAAAGCTGCAGGATCTGCAGATCAGCATGCAGCTGAGTGGAGAGGACAGTGGAGGAGGAAGGCCACCCTTAATTTGGCTGAAGAGTGGCTGGCTTTCTTCTTAATATAATTAGCTCCTCCAGCAGGCCCTCGTGCTTTGACTCGAGGAGGCTGAAGCACACTTAGCTCACTTCAGCAATGACACACCAGCTGCTTCCATCAGACGCATCAAACTCTGAGGGTTCGTTTGTTTGTTCTTCCCACTATTAAAGGCTAATTCTGGTGGAGACGAAGAGTCTTTTCCAGCACAGCCATCCCTTGGGAGGGAGCCGTGGCAACGTGAGAGCACTCAATTAGTTGTCTGCTCTAAATTACTCACGGCGAGGAGCGTGGTCATGTGGACAGGCGGTGTGTTTTCAAAGACCTACCTGGGAGGGTTTGCGTGGCTGAGGGTTTTCATCCCCTCCTTGATAATACCAGTAATAATTTGAGCTTTGCATACAGCTCCTACCTTCACCAGGCTGCCCAGCCACATACTTTTTCAGACTTCATTTTTACTGGTATTTTACACCTGGCAGCTCCTAATGGAGCTCATCTGCTGCTTCAGTTTTTATTTGTATCTTACTGCAGACTGCTACGAGGAAGTTGAAAGCTGTTCCTATTAAGCTGCCATATTACATCTTTAGCCACTACCTCTTCACCAGTTTTCCCTGCTCTCCAGGCACCTTGAAAGAAGTGTTCACTTCAGCAAAAAATGTGGTTTTTTTTTTTCCTGCTTTAGCATTTTTTAATATTAAAACCCTCAAGGCACTGACTAGTAAGTTAAAAAAAAAAAAAAAAAAAAAGTCTATTGGAAGGTTCACAAAAGCAACTTGGGATGATTTTTGTTGTTTGTCGCCTTTTGGGTTCAGGATTTTGATGGTTGAAGAATTTTGTGGGCGGTATTTAAATCTGTATTTCCGAATTTGAGAACCCTGATCCAGTGGGAGGTGCCCCTGCCTAAGGTATGGGTTTGGAACCAGATGTGCTTTTAAGTTTCCCTCCTAACCCAAACCATCCTGCGATTCTGTGAATTATGAGTTCCAGCAACCTGCGATGGGCAAAGCTTGGGGAATCATTCATTCTCCATTCCTGCTTAGAATGATCCAACTTAACAAAATCTGAAACTGAGATGTTTCCTCCCAGCACCTTAGGAACCTTAAAATACCTGAAAAATTATTAAAATCTGTCCAGTGCATTCTTGTTTCTACTCAGATCTTTTCAGAGCAGAAAAAAACCTCTCATTTCCTACTCTTAGTTACCTAAAATCCCAGAATCATCAACCTAAGGCCCATAGGTAGCACAAACATACACAGAAAAGCATGCAGCGACCTGCCTTGAGCTTTGGCAGAGGACTGCCCAGACCATAAATCACAAATTAGATTTGACCTTTTTCCTATTTTATGTAGCTGAAGAAAGATCAATAAGGATTGCTGGCAGGGAGACAGGGGGGATGTTTCTTCTCCTTAGCTATGTTTTCTAAACAATAACAGATGTTCAGTAAAGTCAGAAAACAAATGTACTTCAGCAATGGATCAAAATAGCTGCAATACTAGCAAGGTGGAGGAACTGGTGTCATTTAATGAGGCACATTTTAGGGAAATCCCATTAGAAAGCACACCTTTTGTAACGGGGTATCGCTGACATCTCTCTGACTGCACAGGTACAAAGACCTGCAGGCAAGAAAACGCAGAGAAAACTCCAATTATCCCCAGGGCATTTTTCCTGGTGCTGTATTAGAGCAAAGGATTAGTACTGAGTGTAAAAGCCACTCGTCCTACAGGGTCCCAGCTCTAAGGTCTGCATATCAAGAGCCTTTTCACCCTCTAGGACCTGCTGTGGTAGCATCACTTGGTCCTACACTGGCATCCCAGCTCATGCTGAGGGCACATCCCCTCCAGTCTCACATGTTCAGCACCAATATAAAACAGGAGCACGGGAACAGCCACCATGACGAGATGTCTTGGGAAAAGGAAGAACGGGGCAAGTGTACTTGCTGACAGTTCAGTGGTATCCCAGCTCTCGAGGCTTTTCAGCTCTGGAAGTTTCCTGAGCCTGACAGAGTTTGTCTCCACAGCACCTCTCCCCTCATCTCTCTTACAGCTACTTGGAAAAAAGTCTCTCCATGATCCACAGAAACTGCAGGTGTCCACGAGCTCCTTTGAAAAGAGCTCAGAGACTTCAGTGGAGGGGACTGTCCTCCTGCGGAGGACATCAAGTTGAAGAGATCAATACCTCGTCTGTTCTAAGCCCCTTTGAATTTTAGCTCTTTTTTACCTTGCCCTTGAGCCTTACATCGAAGAGCAATGATCAGTCACAGCTCTGCCTTCCCCATAGAAGAGCCAGACAGCAAGAGAAGGCGAGAAACCTCGGCTTCCTTACCAGAAACTTGGGCACACCCCTAGAAGCATTTCCCTTTTCCCTGTATGAGTTGTAGTTCAGGATCCCTCTGTGCTGTATTTTTAAAGAAATCACAGATTTTTAAAAGCGCACATGGCTGGGCAACACAAAAAACACTCATTCCTAAAAATATCAGCAAACCAGTCTTGACTGAGCTAGCTGTGAGAAAAATACTTCTTGTAACTTTTGCATTCAAAGAAATGTTAGGTCTCTCCAAATCTATTTTAGCCCCTATGTACTAACCAGATATGCTAGCGCTATAAATACACTGCAGTGCAAGACAGAAAAATAATTTGACCTGCTTCTTGCACAGAGTTTACGCTGTGGAGGAATTTGAAGAGGAAAGAGTTGAAGCTGTAAGAGGAAAGAGTTGAAGCTCTGACCAGGTAAAAAGCTATAAGCAAAACCCAGCATCCGATTCCTGATGTTCATTTGCATAAACAGTTCCTAATTGTTGGGACAAATGGAAAAAAAATGTAACAAGCAGTAAAATGCCTGTGGAGGCTTACTTCATAACAAACTAGTATTTGGGTAGCCTGGCTGTAAGGAATCAGAAAAGCTGCTGCAAGAACAAGAGACCTGGAGCTGCTTCCAG
The DNA here is from genome assembly GCF_965140915.1 of Aythya marila. Classification (NCBI taxonomy): domain Eukaryota; kingdom Metazoa; phylum Chordata; class Aves; order Anseriformes; family Anatidae; genus Aythya; species Aythya marila. Next base: position 4,763,685 of record NC_139046.1, on the reverse strand, counting down.
CAGAAGTTGGCTGCGGCTGGTCGCAGGAGGCGTGCAGGTGAGCGAGACACAGCTGAACACACACAGCACGGGCTGCTGAGAAACTGGGAAGTTTCAGGAGCCTAAATGCAATCGCAGAGGGAATAAAGCACAGAAGATTTTCAAAACTGAGCTTGTTCTCGTCTTTGCAAGGGCTGCAAGGAGTTCCCAACTCCTGCTTGTTACAACCTAAATAATAACAACCCCCCCGTATCTCCCAGGATAAGCCCAGACTGACTACATTAATCCTAACTTAATACACATGGAAAAAGGCTCCATCTCAGTTCAGCTATGAAACTGAAGTTCACAGAAATACCATTCGAGATGCTTCTAGCAGAGGCATGGAAATTAAAAATCAAATAGTGATATGAAAAAGCGTATTTACAGCTTTCTTGTAAAACTTTTATCTTTTTTTTTAAACCATTTCTCTGTTAGGAATAAGTGTGTGCACATACTTTGTAGACAAAACAAAATAATTATCAGAACATTTCTATTCAAAAGGAAATAGATAAACAACTTAACCATTTATTTGACTGCATTGTATTTAGACAGCTTGTACATTTCATAACCCCACTGTTTTTGTTCTCATCAAAAAGGATAAAGGGACAGAAGAATATAATCCACTCAAAACAGCAGTCCAGTATTTTGAGATACACTTGATATTTCCATAGATGCCCATTGATACCTGAACTCCAATATAGGTTGTAATGGTTATACAAGACCTGAAAGTTTTGTTTTCTTTTTTAAACATAGCACTCAGTTTTAGCAATGCCTTGTGGTGCCCTGAAAAAGTTTGCGGTGTACTACGCAATGCCAATTAGACTATGCCTGCTTTTCTTAAAGGTGATGAACCTGATCGTTTTCTTAAAAAATAAAAACAAAAAAAAAAGAATAAAAACAACAAGAAAAACAAAACAATATAAAGCAAACATCCGTACTGACATGTCAGCCAATAGCAATATTTGGGCAAAGTCAAACACAAACGATCAACTCCTTAGTAAGATTTGTCAATGCAAAAGGTGAGGGGGAAGAAGACTGTGATTTAGCAACAGACATGAGAAACAAACAACTTTTCATTGCTAGATCTGTTTTGAAAACCCATTTCCATCTCTTTGCAATTCATAACTTCCCACTTGATACCCAATTTCAAGCAACACAGAGAATAAATCCGTTCCTTTTAATACAAACCAACGCATACAGCTTCAGTATCTGCCGTAGTGAACTGCGTGTTACACAGCAGCAATACCAGAACCTTTCAGGCAATATGCTCTTTGAAAAGAAACCTGCACCTATTTTGCGCAGCATTTTCAAGAACAGCATGGTGAGAATGACTTCTTACAACACACAAACAGAATTGTATTTGAAGTTTGCTCAGACATCAAGTTTTTTTGGCAGTGCCTTCCCCAAAAGTGATTGAAGCTAACTTTCAAGCCTGCTTTTCAATCTCAAGACACCCACAGCTTAAATATTAACCTATAGGAAACTTGCCTGTCTGGCTTTTCGGTTTTTAAACATCAGCAGACACACAAGACAGCCTGGTTTGCAGTTTGCGATACAAGCCCAGCAGCTGCTAGCAAGGCACGAAGCTTCTCTTATCTGTCTCCTCAGTTCAAGCACGGCAGACCAGCCACGATTTCCCAGACAACTGGAAGACAGTTGAGAGAAGCCTGTTTCTATTGATTTAGCATTCCCAACAATTGAAGTCTTAACTACGTCTGAAACCTCCTGAAGAAGTTCATAATGCTTTGATTCAGGCACCATTTTAATCATGAGTTTTCTTTATTGAGGGGAACAAGCCCCCTCAAAAGCACAAAAAGCATCTACGAGCAGAAAACTCAGAAGGGCCAATTTCTATTAAAAGTCTTTATTTTCAAATACAACTCATAATTTGTACATGGTAAGAAACGCCCACCACCATGTGCGATTGGTCTGTGCAAAATAAGGCTTCTCTTTAAATCCAGTTTTCCTGCACAGGGATCTTTTCCAAATGGTACTGGAGGTAGGGGTTTTGTTGTTTTTGTTTTTAAACGTACGATAATTAGCAAAGTGACCATGATTCAAACCAAACTCTTTAAAAAAAAGAATGTAGTAAGGCAAATCTGAAGAGAAATCGCTCAACTACAGAAGAGCGGGTTCACTGAGAGCTCATCCTTTTTTCCACAGATTACGTAGGTTCTTCCACAAGCCAGCTAATTCCTTTTTTCAAAGTGGAAAAAAGCAACCCACAAAAAAAAAAAAGAAAAAAAAGAAAAAAACAGAAAACAAAACAAAACAACCCAACTGATTCATAGAACTGGGCTATATAACCACGCTGAACAAGAAAGCCTAGACATTGTAATTACTGAACAAATTGATGGGTATTGGTAAAACCTATGTAAAACCAGAGAGAGAGAGGAGGGGAGAGGGAGGAAGGGGGGGAGAGGTAGAAAAAGAGAAATCTCTTCCCCACTGCTTTGATTTTGGAAGGAAAAAAAAAAAAAATCCCCCAATAATTTAGCTCATGTAAGTTTAGAGAAAATGAGAGCAGCTAAAAATGGATACAATACACCTTGAAATTTATTTCCAAGACCAAGAACCAAAGATTGAAGCATTTTAGAACACTGAAGCAAAGCAAACTGAATCTGGATAAAAAAAAAAATTGTTCCAACTATTTTAAAATAGATGTTTTTCAGAGCTTCTAGCGATAATTTTGATTAAATAAAATCATACCAATTTACATTAATTTTCTATATCTTCTTTTAAAAGTCCCTCACTCTTTTAAAGAAAAAAGTGCATCCAAAACCAGCAGAGATTTACTGGCAACATCAGGTTCTGTTTTAGCAGCTACTCAAGGTTTTCAAAATAGCTTACACTTCTTGCTATAAGAAAAGAAGGGCCTTCCAAACCCTCGTTTGGGAGAAGTATCCAAATTATAAAAATCTGAAATAATTTATTATCAAATCCAGAATTTAAATAAAAGCAGATTTTTTTCTTGCAAAGACAATTGAAGAAAGTAAAAGAATAAAAGCATGCACTCCAAACTTAGAGGTGAAGACAAATATACTTATCTATACAGGCACTGGCAGACGCAATTTAATTGTTACTGTTACTCATTGTAACACACACCCCACCCTACAATACATTTTTTCATTCACTAATCACTGAGGTACCAATATTTAAGAATGGAAAATTCAATATTGAAAAATAAAACCTAAAATTGAAGCCTTTTTCCAGAAAACTATGGCAATTTTTTGTATGAAATGTTAGTATACTTATAGAATTTTACAATCTACATTGGCTTTTTGCTGGAACCAAAAGTCGTGTTCCACATACAGGTTCTTTGATAAAATGTTCACTGTGTATGTAATACAGTCAGTAGACTTGCAAATGAACGAACATATCTTGGCTATCAAGTGGCACATCTTGCTGGTACCAAAAGGAACTCGAAGTTTGAAACGATCGGCTTTAATTCTGAACAAATGCGCCATGCCAAAGTGCAACAAATATGTGCGACACTCAAATGAGACACTGACAGATAAGAGCTGCATGGAAATTACTAAGTCCACCTGCAAAGCAATTTTGTACAAATTGCATTGCATGCAAAGGACAACTCTGCGCTGTTGGGACGTCAGTTGCTTGATGTGATGGTTTCTTTTAACGCAGCCATAGTTTAAGACGCAGTGCATCAACTCCATTTAAATAGTATCTGAACAGCCTCTTGTCTCGCACAAAACCAAGGTTTTCATAAAGTTTCAAAGCAGACTTATTTGTGATTTCTGTTTCCAATACAACCTTTAAGAAGAAAAAGAAAAGAAAAACACATCATGTTAGAAAGCAGTCGCAGTATGTTGCTACTGAACAAATTTCAAAGCTTTTATTTAAAGGTACACTTAAGCACAATTCGCAAAATCATTTTTTTCTTGTCTTTATACAAGCAACCCTCCTCAATCTTCACATTTAAAAGAAAATAGCAGTTAATCAACAATAGCAGTTGTAAGCAAGTTTCATTCATATCAAGATTGCAGTTGTTTGCTGTAAATACTGTATCAAATCATAACCTAAAAGCTATGGTTAAAAAAAAAAAATAGTACTACTGAACAGCTAAGGCTCCAAAACATGCATTGAATGAACAAATGAACTTGGCACACAGGAGGTTTTATTTTGTTGTTGAGTATCTTCCACCTCTAATTCCAGAGATTTAGACCTAGATGCAAACTCCTCCTTTCTGTGACAAGCTGTCACACCAATGTTTGAAGCGTGTATTTGTGCTCAACGCAAGAATCCCAGACTCAAACCAGAGTGCACAAACCACAGAGGTCCCAGACTCACAAGGCTCTGTTCAGGGCTTGTTGGGTGCCTCACACCAAAAACTCACAGCTGAAGGGCATGCAAGAGGTTATGGACAGCAAAGGTGGTGCAAGATAGGCCTGCCCTGGAAGTAATCAATTCTAGTGAGCAAGTAAAGGGCATATAATTGGACATATAATTGCATTTCAAGTACTGCATCAGTTTCAGAAGATTAAGAAGTCTTGGCCTTTATTGTTCTCAACTAGCCTGGCAAAGTGCAGGAAGAAAGAGCAGCTTTTTTTTCTTTTTTCTTTTTTTGTCCTCGATGTTGGTAACACCCCAGTTCCAGGAAGACCTGTCATCAATAGCTCAGACCAAACCCAAGTGCAGTCCAAGTTAAGCAAAGACTGAGAATTGTCCCAGCAGCCTCAAGTACATGCAAAAAAACAAACAAACAAACAAAAAACCTTACAAAAGCATTAACAAGAAGTTAAACTGCTGAAGTATGTCCCTCTGAATGGTTTTCTTTCTTTTCTCCAAATGCAGTGAACAGACCTTTGACGTATCTGATAAGCTGTGCACCCATTCCAAACAGAAAAAAAAAAAAATATCTTGCCTCTTTACTGTTGTCAAACTCAACTATTTGAGGATTCTATTGGTAAGGATGGATCCTGGTTGCTCAAGAACACACAAAGAGCCAACAAGCTGACAAGACTACTTGCAATCCCATGGCCATGTGCATTCACTTATTAAACAAGAGCTGATAGACACTGTAGAAAGACCACATAATGAAAACACGGCCTAAGCAATTTATGCAGCAAGCCAGCAATCAGCGTTGGTGTAAGCTCATTAACAGCTACATCCAAACCAGCATCAAATATCTGCCGCTCTGCGTAGTTAAAATTACATATGTAAAAATCTCACAGTCAAAAAATTAGTAATCTACCCCAACTACCCCACCTCCTCCATTCTCTTCCAATAAAAAACAGGATATATATACATTACATATAATAATTATGTATAATAAATTATATCATATATAATAAATATAATAAATTAAATTTATATATTTAAGCCTGTACTTGTACATCAGTTTAAGCCAGTCTACCTTACAGATACTTGCCTCCCCACCACCTTCAGGCATGCATTTCCATTCTCCCTCAGCTCTTCTGCCAGCTCACTAGGTTTCTTGCTGATCTACTTCATAAAGCAACCTGGTAGAAAAACGATTCATTTCTCTCTCTAAGTTTGCTTTCTGCAATCTGAGGAGTGGCTAAGCCAATGTAAGAGAGGGAGGCTACCACAGTCAGACTGGCCACCTGCAGTAAGGTTTGAAAATCCACTTAGCGTACACATTTGGCCATTACTTAAGTTTCGAGCTGCTCTGACCACATCCCAGTGGATAATTCCCTCTGTGCTTCTCAACACATGAATGTTGAAAGAATAGTAAAGCTGGAGCTAACAATCCAATGAACAAAATACGCCTGGAAAAAATAAGACTTAGAAGTTTGTTTTTTTCTAAAAGGAAGAGTGACACGGTCTAACATTAATAGCCAGAGTTCTTGAGTTACAGCAGGACAGTCTGTCGTACCTGTACTCTTAAGGATAATTCAATTCTTAAGTCTTATGGGAAGAATTAGGGATTAAATTTCTCTTGCTGGCACCTGATGGAACAGTACTGTCAGATCTTGTGACTTGATAATTACTCTTAGCAACTTTATTAAACAGGATAACTTCCAAATTATAATCAATTATCAAAGTGCAGTATTTTTTCCTTCAAATTAAAGCATTACGCCAACAGGAAATCTGACCCATTAAAATCCACAGTGCAGGAAACCATTATTTGAACTCTGACTACAAATGACATTCACTCGCACAGAAGCTCAGTAATCTGGCCGAGTGACACAACATGCCTGTGTTCAACTGCAAGCTTGCACACCTTGCAATGCTAAATGATTTCCACCACCACAGATCATTGAATTTAAGGGAGTGGCTAAATGTTGAAATTCAGGTTTGTTGGAATCCCAGTACTTGAGCGAATGCTCATCTTGCAAGCTAATGCAATAGACTTGTTCTGGTATTTCTAAGAAAGACTTAGCACAATGAAAAATAATCCCCTGACCTCAGCATATCGTGTTCATTTCACAAAGGGCTATGGACACGATCCTGTATCTAGTAAGGAAACACGATTGTATTTTATCCAGGTTTCATTAGCTTGATTCTGTGAAGGATCCTTTTCTTCTTGTGTGAGATTTTCAATCACGCTCCAAATCTTCAGTAGTTTTTTTTATTTCTGGTCTATTTTGTCATACAAATGTGTCTGTTAAACCTTATAACAAGACATCATCATCTGCTCCTGTCGACCAGCAAAGATCTGATTGGGTTTAACAAGATCTTCTGCACAAGTTACCCTTAGTTTCACTTATTTCCAAAATTTCATAAACCTACAATTTTATCTCAACTCTCTTTACTTTCAACTCATTTTAGAAGCAAGGAATCTTTTAATGTAGTGCGAGTGGAATACTGCGTTTCTTGTTACTGTGTTCTCATACCTAGGTTATTTCTAAACTGAAGTAAAAAGGAGCTTTTTTGCTTTTTCAGGTCAAACTTTGAGTGCACTGGCTTAGAAACCAAGTGCACTCAGAATACAGTCAAATCGAATAAACAAATGAATATCCTTTCATCACTCAGAGAAGCTGCTGCTATTCTTACAAGTAAGTTTGGCATATTTTAAGATTCAAGCTATAGGTGCTTGTCCAGTACCCTTCATCAGTTTAACTGTTTTAACATTTAAAGAGAAGTAGAACCCAAAATATAACTGTAGAATGTGTTATAATTTGCTGAATGATCTGTAGATGAAGAAAAATTTAAGTTGTCAATGGTTTGATAATTTCAAATAGGGTTATATAAAAATACATTGTTAATTTTAGAAGCATGGTACTGAATTAAAATGACACTCCTAGCGATGAAGTCAGAAAAATCTCCCTTAAAAACACTTTAAAGTTTCATGGAAATTCTCAAAATAAGTCACAATTCCTTTTTAAATTCCACATCTTGCTGAAAAAGTTCTTGAGAGTTCCACTTACCAGAGTCTTACTTTGATTATTTAGCAGTTACGTGGTGCTGAAATAATGCAATATGAGGTGAATGAATCATCTGCAGATTACTTAGTCATTTGTTACAGATGGAAAATCTGCATACAACTCTCCCTTTCCTAATTTTGATTAGGGGATGCAGCAGTTCCATGCAACAGTCTTAAGTAGCACAACTTTTGAAAGTTGCCTGTCAGTAAAGGCCAAGCAAACGTACAAAAGGCAGCCAGATGCTCAGCTTGCTGGAGTTTGCACGCACTTTCCCTTTTACACTAGAAGAAAAATCTCTTCAAAAGACCTGAGATGGGAGAAAACTATTCACCTTCACTCAATTTATATTAGTAGTTCCCATTTGCTATGTAATGAGACCATCAAATTATTCTAAATCATTGTGACTTAATGGAAACTCAGCCCATTATACACCTGAAAATCTTTAGCTCACTACTCTGAATATTAGAATTCTTTAACAGAAAATGTTTGAGAAGGTCACCAAGGTAAAATAAATAAATAAAGGGAAAAGAAAACCCCAAAATCAACCACCACCAAAAGGAGAGAAGAAAACCCAAAAATCAACCAACACTACAACAAACAGAACCAAACCCAAGCAAACAAACAACAAAAGATCCCTAAGTATTGTAATATTATATCCAGACACCCCAGCCCAAAGCATGCTGTTCAGTACTCTCTTCAGGCTTGAAGGCCATTTCTGGTGGAACCACCCACCCCAACATCAGACCACTTCCCTCTTTTTCTGTTGCATTAGGCCATAACCACCTCCGCCTCTCCACACAGATTCCATCCCAGCCAATTCACCTCTTCACTTACCCTACAACCTCCTCAAGCCAGGAAACAGCCACTGGCTGGAAGGATATTGCCTCTCAACTTTGAAGCATGCAACATAGCACCAACTACCTGCTAGGCAGAAGCTGGCACTTTGAATCACTTGCTCCATAGGCCTGCCTTAGTTTTATTCCCACTGAACTAGCTTACAAGGGGAAAAAAAAAATAATGAAGTCCTTGATCACTACAATATTGTGACAAACTTTGAAATGCCAGGGGAGCGCTAGTGATTTTTTAAGATTTTCATCTCTGGTGTTGTAAAAATCCTTTACTTTTCAAGATTCAGCATTACAGGCTGTTGGGGTATCAAATTGTGGTCCTTTGAAAAGTATTATATTTGAACTAAAAATTTAGCAAATTACATGCCACACATTATCATCATATTATACAACATAATTTGGAATTTTTCAATGACATCCATGGGTGCATGCTCCTGTTTTTAATTGTTTTCCAAGCAAGTTTCAGAAAAGAGTCTTTTTGAATTGCATCTTACATCAAGTAGCAGAATCTTTGGATTTTCATCATGCTTCTGATTTTACTAAGGGATGTAGAAAAATATCCTAAGAGCAGCAGAGATAATTAAACTATTTACACACTTCACAAAGACAAGCCACTGCGATGCTTCAGGTTTGATCAGCCAGGCATCAATCGGATGGCCAGAAACTGCTCTCCACAGCAACTGCTGCAGAAAGCGGCAAGGGAAGTTTCTCAGCTCTGTCAGAGAGCTTTAAATAACAGGTGGCTAATTAGGTCTTTCAAACCTTGGTCGAGACTGAAAATTTCTCAGCAATCCACCACATAGGAGAAGTAAACATCGTTATTGTTGTACCACATGTACTTGGAAGAAACCTACACTTGCTGCCAAAGAAAAGAAGAGACCATGAAGACATTTGCTCTCTGGCTGTAGATAACCTATACATGAAAAAGAACAGCATAAACATATCGTATTACTTCGGGCACGCCTCTGCAGACTGGTGTAGTAGGAAGTCAGAAATACACTCTGCTTGTGCTCCCTGCTGCCTGGACATGAGTTCCCGTTTCAAAGTTTTGTGCCAGCTTAAAAGTAAGCTCACACAAAAGCCCCCAAGAAGCAGGGCATAATTGGTTCTGAACCATCACCCCCCCCAAACACTGTCACGCAGTTTCCAAACTGGAACTGAAACTTGCCTGCACCCGTCCAGCACACACTTCAAGGAGCTGGAACTGTGCATTCGATTAAAGAGGGACAGCACTGGCCTCTGAAAAATGACCTACAAATTTAGTACAAAGCATTTATGCAGCACCATAGATGAAAATCTATGACTAAGACTTAATGAGGTCTTACTGCAGAGCAGCCTGCAATCCCTATCACATTTATTTCATTTTTACAATGACAAAAAGCAGTAAGAAGGGCTCTGGGATTAATATTAGAGCATGGGAGGACAAAAGACACGGGAGAGATCACTGTACGTATACGTGTAAGATAGCCCAAGTTAGAAATGAAGTTACAGGAGAAATAGTACACAAACTCCTAAATAATATGGGGAGTATTGAAGCTGTGGTGGCCTGAGTAGAAATACACAGCTCTGCTAATGACTCTAACAGCAGTAGGCAATTCACTTCATGTCTCTGCCTCTCAATTCTCCCAATGTGATGTGAAAACATTGATATTGTACTTCTTTATTTTTTAAATCTTGGGTACTTCACAATGGCAAATGAACACATGACCACCGGGGAAAGCGATGGAAAAGAAGACACAAACAAAAAACTTTCCTTGAATAGTTCAAGGTCGCAAACAGCGGAACAGATTAGACCAAAGCATATTACATACGATACAAGCATCAAGACAAAAAGAACTTAAACTACTGCAGAACTATCAAACTGCACTACAATGCTTGTATACAACAGGAATTGTAGAAAAATGACACCAGAAAACAGAGGTATAGAAGGATCTGAAGGGAGGAATAAATAGCTCAAACAAGTTGTTGAATGAAAGCAGAACACATAAAAGGGTACCACAAAAGGCATAACACAACATGTGGAAAAGTTAACAGAGTACGTGCCAGAAGTCTTGTAAGAAAAACTGTAATTTTGCATAAAAAACTTCATCAGGACAATCAGGGGAGCAGTTGAAAGGAGATAACAGAGAGATCAAAGGATCATTAACTGTGAGACGCTGAAATGACACGGTGTTCAGGTATCAGGAACAAGCTAACAATTGCATTGTAGCAAGCAGATGAAAGTTAAAGGGACAGATAACTGGATTAAGGAGAATGGATGCAGGGAGAGTTCCTCACAAATTAAACAGGGCACATAAAGATAGCTGCTTCATTTATGCAAAAGAGAGAGACAGAGAGGGACAGAAGGATTGTAATCTGGTAAAAGGAAAGCCTAGTAGTACATAGGCCAGAGAAAGTTTGACAGTGATTCAGTCACTTTCCTTGAAGCGTTCACCGATGTGCTGAATCACTCGAGCTGTTAGTGCTTTGTTATATGGTTTAAGCATTGTCAGGATAACAATGACTTGCTGGGATAAAACTGCATTCTGCAATATCACAGCACGTACTGTTCCAGTATCTTTGTATATTCTGAAAGCTTGGAAGTGTTACGACAACATACAAGTTGCACTTGTCAACAGCACCTTGAACTAGAATCTTTAGAGGAAAACGTGCCTGCAACTAAAGGCTGAGGCAACTTCCCAGAGTAAAACAGAACCCAAAACTCTGTATTTGAGAACTTATGACAAATTTAGAAAGCCCTTCTATTTGTGCCAAATGTTTTTGGAGGTTGTTTTTCCTTCTATTATCAAAGAGCTTCTTGCTAACCCACCTCCCACCTAAAAACAAAACTCAAACAAAACAAAAAAAAAGAAATGAATCCACATATGGAAGAATACAAGCCGTTTACATTATGAAAGTTTTTGATTATAAAGTCTTACCTCATCACAATCTCCTTCAACCATAGCATAAATAGCTTTCTTAACCAAGTTTGTACCTGAAATACAGATTTCAATAAGTGTCAGAGTTGCAATGCAAAAGATGCCAGCTTATATACAACTACTGTGTGCTACCTACATGGCATGACACCTGGGGAAATCAGGGAGGAAAGAATGCAACAAAAAGTTGCAGTCAAGTTGCAGTCTCAAGTTCTAACATCAAAATTATCCCTAAAGTTAACCAGAGACCCAGCTTGAGTGCAAAAGTCTTTTAGCACAAGGATATTAGAAACAGGCTTCAATGTTTAACGTAGTGTTATATATAGCCTTCCAAGATGTGATTCATTCCCTTTTGCTGCATTTAAAGTCAAAATCTTCTGGCACGTACTTGAAGGACATTCATCTTCCAAGGGAATTTCCTCTTACTAAAACAAATACTTCTATTAGCAACAGAACTTATGAAACCACTTTTTTTGTGGCTCACTCCCATTTGGATTTGCTAGTATCTAATAATATGGTTGAAGCCCATCCCTTCCCTTCAGTCAAGCATTAATTTAATTCTGTATCATTATTTTTCATCTATTTCACAACAGTTCTACAACTGTAATATCCCTACCTGTCTGTAGAATTGGGGTGAAATTGAAAGTTGATTTCAAAGTTATTAGTGGAAAAAACTGCTGTTCAATGAAATTGTATAAATCTCACTTCCATAAGAAAGCTAAGGAAAAGGAAAAACAAAAACCCAAGGAATCTAGAGATTGCTTTAAAGTTTTCTCAAAGCTTTAATCAATTAAGATTTTCACTGAACATACGACAAAACTTTACTGCATATAAAACATCTTCAGTTTAACAGCATAATTTATGAGAAACAGCAACATGATAAATGTAGGGAAAAAGTTAACATTTATATAATGCTAAGTAAGCAAAATGTTAAATACAAATTCTATTTATGTAACTGTAAAGTAATGATCTGACTAAAGCAGGGGAAAAATCTTGCAGAGATCTTCCTAAGAACAGCATTAGTTCTTATTTACTTATGAATCCTAGCACCTGCAATGAAATTATGGCAGGCTCCTTCATGACTCAGCTAAAAAGAAAGGAGAGAATGATTTCTCTGTATCCTCTTCCCTCTGCTCCACTAAAGAAACCACCAACAGCTTCTGAACTGCACTGAAATAACAAAGAAATCACATATGCTAAAACAGTCATGATAATACTTAACGTTTCAAGGTTTTTAAATGTTTTTTTTGTTGTTGTTTTTGTTTTGTTTGTTTGTTTTTTAAAGAGGAGAACAAACACAATGGTATTAATCTGTAACTTGTTCCCGTATTTCTCCATAGCAAGTAATTTTCTGTCTTTAATCAGAGTATAAGCTGTTAGTGAGAATGGGTGGTAAAGCACATTTCTGGCCTTTAAAGCTGACATCTACATTTTAAATTAGAAATCTGTTATAAGGTGTAATTTCACAATACCAAAAAGAATGGAGTTCCATAAGAACAGTTCTTTAATCAACCAAGCTAGGATAACTAGTGTTTGAAGGAAAGTCCCTTCCATTAGGGCAAAACTGACCCACGGGGGAGAGCAAGCTCCCTGCCAAGAGAGCTTTCTTTCATCATGCAATTGCCAACAAAACAGATCTTCATTTTGGTCACGCAGGTAGTAATGCATAACTATTTTTTTTCGAGTATTAGCACATATTTCAAGCATTAGCTATGTACATTATCCCCAGTGGGCAAATATATATGTAATTGATATGGGAAAGCCAGGGGATAAATTCACTGAAAAAAACACCCCACACCTGAACACAATAAAGACATACAATGATGAGAGCACATAAAAACGCAAAGCAATTTCTGCGGTTGTTATTTGATAATGGTAATTTGCAGAGGTAAGGGGCTGCTGACTGAGTTTCTTTTTTAGCTTCAAGTCCCAGATGCTAATCTCACAGGGCACGGGCATTTCAGGTTACTTCAGCAGAATGAAAAAAGAGAGCAGGGAGCTTGTGTGGATGAGTAAAGCAGGGATGACAACAAACCACCACATCTAGAGGCTCAGTTCTGCTTAAATCTTTACAGCGCCTATGTTTACCCCAACAAACTATAGGATTTAAGTAGAAAACAACAAAAAAGGCTATTCTTACCAATTCCTTTTCTTCTGTATTTGGAATCCACTGCTAACATGGCTATATAACCTCTGCGGAACATCTTTTTGTGCATATCCAGCTTGCAGACGATGGCACCTACACACTCTTCCCCTACCATGGCCTTAAAGACAAACATATAGGTATGCATTCTCAGTTTGTGATCTGCAGTGCTACCAGAAAAAGTAAACCAGTGCATTTAAAATGAGACAGCCACACTAAATTTGCTTGTACAAAGGCATAAAGAAAATAAACACCATCTCCAGAAATACAAATAAGATTAAAGGTCTCTTATTTCTATATTACACTCAGATAAAGTCACAGTCTATTAACAGCCAATGAATTGTCTGGGAAAGAATCATAATATTATTCCATCAATTCTACCAGCAAGATCGTATGTGAAAGAAAAGGGTAGAAAAAAAAAAAGAAAAAGACCAGGTTGAAGCATAAATCATCCTTTAACGTGGGTTGCCACAGAGGGAAAATAAGTCCTTTCCTGTTTTACAGCGATCCGAATTTTCATGTGCAAGAGCTGGGCAGATAACGTGCTTAATTTTTATCTGGTGTTGATGTCAAGGCCATAATGCATCAGAGAAAAAATGTTTTCGCATTTGATCTTTAGAAACCATCAATTTCAGTCATATGGCATCCAAGGAACGAACAAACCAAAAAGCATACAGTTAATTTCACACATTTTAACCGTTCAGAGGTTTCATTCATTAAGAGCTGACAGTTAATCCCAATGGTATTGTGACAAAAAATGTGGTCAAGGAGACACAATTATCCTGAAATATCAAGAAAAGAAAAAAAAAAAATACCTAACCCCTCCCCAAACACTTATCAAGCCACTTGCACAGCCACTGTGTTCACAAAGAAATTTACCATGAAATACATTGAGAAAGAGAAAAAGAATAACTAAGTCATATGTTAACTGAAGGATTAGGCAGCATTAGATATTAATGACATTATAACCTGCAGCAGTAAAGTGAATAATGCTGCAGAGTAGGGTAGCATCCAAAGGGAGTATGAGTTACTATATATTCAGGGAAAGATTGACAGAGAGAAAAAAAGCAGCTCAGAACCGTGTGCATGGGTGTATAAACTGAGCCACAGAAGTTTGAGACCTGTATCTGCAGGGGGAAGCAGCCTTCAGCTCCAGCTCCCAAACCAGGACTACAGCACATGATTGGCACAAGCATGTGCTGGCACAAGAGCCCCTGGATAATCCAAATTCACAACACTCCACTAAGTCAAACAAAAAGGACCTGCCCGAGCCAGTAGTACCAGACCTCCTGTGAACCCAGCTCCTCTGAAGGCCACGGTACGGACTCCATAGCCTGAGCATTTCTGCAGCTTGTAGGACAAGGATCTACAGGGAGAAAATTCTTACAGAGATCATACTGCAGGCACCAATCCACAGGGAGTTTGTGCCCAAAGTCTTCTTGCATCTCCATTTGAGCGGTGGGCTACTAACCAAGCCACAGCTATCAGCCACAAGCCCCTACCAAAGGTAAAATGAAGCAGCCCCAAACGACCGGGCTGCAGTTCCGAAGCACTGTGATGCAGCACGAGCCTAACACCATTTCTAATATAGTTTCAGCTTGTCACGCAAACGTAATTATTTCTAAGTTTTTATTTGGCAGGAAAATACATTTTTCTAACAGTATCCAAGAACAACCCTGAACAATCTAAACAAGTGGTTTTTAAAACAACAAACAAAAACCGAAACATGAGCTAAGTGGACTGAAATACACAGCCTCTAAGCAGTCTTTTGTTTGTTCTAAAACACAAGTTTATTTCATAGAAAAGAAAAGCTGTACTTATACTAAAACTGTGTATGCAAAGTGTCAGCTCAAGGCAAGTTTTGTATCTCGGCTCAGACCTGAGAAAACCAGGGAGTTAAATAAAGAGTATCATCAGACAGCCTGTTCATAACATTGCTATAATTATGCAGAGTACCTAGATGTAATCTTATACCTAGCTAAAAAAAAGACACCACAAACTAGCATGTTATAGTTATGCTTTGCCCTGAAGCGAACACGTGCAAAGTGTTGATCGTAACAGCCCTATGGAGAATTTTTAGATTTTTTTCCCCCCCCTGCACTTCAAGGGTAGTGACACATTGCAGCCTTGTCTTCTTTCTTGTTAGGGGCACTTTTCTTAAGAGCTATGTTCAGTAACATGCATTTTAAAATCATTTTCAGTGATCAAAGAAGGAAATATCCACTGATTTCACCACCGTTGCCACAAAGTTGCATGAACTATCACGGTGTTGCCAGTTCCCAGAACACTTAAATCTCCTCTGTCTTTGAGTAGGTAAATCTGCCAGTTAAGCTATGACTGGGGTGAGTGCTGCATTTCTACCTCAAATGGAGTTCTCGTTGCCTTTCCTCTCCTTTCTCCTTCTTTTCAACCTTATCTAAAGCTGGAAACGAACCTAAAACGTGATGTAAAACTGCAATTTAACTTCCTGGGGAAGGTTAAACTGTGTAAATGAAAAAAAAAAAAAAAAAAAAAAAAAAAAAAAGATTGAAATAGGGAGGGGGGCAAGAAGAAACTTAGTTCCCATACATCCTTTATAAAGAAATAATCATGGGCCAAATGAGAGTAATTCGAAGCACACAGGTTTCTACATACAGAATTCAGCCCGAGTTAATATAGTATAAGCCCGACGGAGTACTATAGGATTTACTTCAATCCTAAATTCTTAGGAAGATTAACATCCATGCATTCAAATCCCATATTTGCATCAGCTTTGTTCTTGTAAGACTGAATGTTTAAAACAAACTAGATGTTAATATCTTTGTATTGCAACCCTTTATTGCTAGAGCTAGCACAGAAGTGTCTATAAAACAGCAAGAACATTACCTCTCTGAAAATTAAACAATTGCCATTAATTCCTTGGCAAAGGTGGCATTAGCTCTGTCAGGCACAGCCTGAGCATGCCTTTCACACCCAGAGCCCGCGATATTTGTTCCCATTTAAAGATTAAACCAACCAGCTAGCCCCTAAAAGAGAAAACACTTTGCGATTCAAATGCAGCAGAACCTGCACGACTGCAGGTTCCTTTCACACACGCACCCAAATCCACCTCAGAGGATCACAGCCACAGCTCTGCACGAATCCTTTGGCTTACATCTAGCGATCGTGTTACCGAATGCCATTAAGGGATGCATTTAGCCTAATGGTTTTAACCTAAAGTCCGCCAGTTCGGTCAGAGCTCTTTACAACACCGGGCAAATCACTAAGTCACTCTCCCTGCTTCCACTCTATGAAACTGGACCCGAGCAATTCCTTCCTGTGCAGGGCCGCTGCCAGAATAACTGCACTCACTGGCTGTCGTTAAATACCCATATGCTACAAGGACTGAGGTTTTCACAAAGCCTGTGAGACCAAGAAGCACAGCCAGCCATGTCTCAAACCACGATTCTTAAGAGGAAACTGGCATACAGCGGAGTTTGCAGCTTGCAAATTGGGAATGAATATTACAGGATGTCTTCCCAGGTCTGCCATGAGGCCAGTAAGACTTCCCACGCTGTTTCCTAACTTTCCTGGTTCTTCCTTTATCCCCCAAGCTCTCTGCAACAGAAAAACAGCGATGATGTCTCACAAGTCATTAGTTTCAACGTGAAGCACGGAGCCTCTTAAATAAAATCCAACTAAAAAAAAAAAAAGGCAAAGTATTATTAGAAAACAGGATCTTAACTGCAGCCATTTAGGATTTATAGCACATCTAAAACCACATACATGGAATTAATCAGTTATTTCTAAAATTGTGGAAGTTTAAATTATAATTGCTGCTATAGCTACTGGCAAAGTTAAGAACCCAATAAAAGCATGCATTTTCCAGATTTTTCTTAAAAGGCAGCTGAGCAGTGCAGCGAGTCTGCAGCGGTGAATTACAGGAGAGGTTACAACACTCAGTCAGAACCCTGCTTTTATTACGTCCTGTCTTATCCAAACTTTGGAACAGGGCAAGGTTTCCCAAGCTCACCTCTCCCACGCTGCAGTATTTTGAAAACAATTTTCTGCAATAGCTAATTTACCAGCTTTAAATGGAAGGAGTTTTAGAACTTTCACACTGCTAGGACCAGGATCTGCAAAACCACTTCAAAATGGAGCTACAAGTTCAAAAATGCACTTACAACCAATGCAGGAACAAAGCTCTAGCAATGCTCAAAAACACCTGACGTGAATACCCCTGTCCTCTCCCACCTTTGATGGGGAAATGATTATCATTGGTCAATTGAAGAGAAATTGGGCTGACAGAATTCCTGGGAATAGATAAACCCTAAGTATTTCCAGGGCCCCCACACCTAGCACGTGCTGCCAACCTACTCTTCGGGAGACAGGAGAAATCCAAGCTTCAGCAGACAGCTGCAGCTGGGGGAGGAGAAGGTTGTTGCCTTGCTACAGCTCGGTCAGATAATGCAGCCATACCTGAGCTATTTATCAAGTATCTCCAACTTGCCAACTCAAAAGTCAGGAGACGCTTGCACAGATTCATTTGACGTTAAAATGAATGGGTTTTGAAGATTATTCTTGCTATCTCCAGTTCCTTTTAAAGTGGAGTGTGAACTTGTTTTTCAGTGTATAGTTCGGAAGTGGTTTGACAAAGCAAAACCACGCCAGTGACTAGTTAGGATTGGTCCCATGCCTTCCCTCCAGCTGTGCATTCTCACCTCTTTCCTTGTGCCAACACCAGTGCTCGTGTCATCCCGCTACGAGTATGTTTGGAGACCTAAACCAACAGAAACCTGACCCTAAGACACAACACGCAAGCACACAAACACATGTATGAGTACATGGCTGGGGGTGAGGGCTAGCTTAGCTTCCCAAAGCAGATAAACTCACGGGCAGGGCAGAGGTAGCTGAAGAGAAAGGAGAAGCAGCAGCCTTGGATCGGCGCTAGCTGGTAGTGACAGCCCAGTTTGGGAAGACCAAGCCGAAACTCAGCAAGCTTCAAACCCACGAGATCATCACCACAGCGACAATGTTCATAATGCCCCTGGAAAACTTTGCTGTCAGGTATCCCAGATGCTTGATAGCAGCATTATAACATTTAAGGTTGCTCATTAAATACATCAGCGCCAGACAATTGCTGATCCCTTCAGGAAAATAGGCTTCAAATTTAAATGGAGTTAGTCTTTTCCCCTCATCACCCTTTTAAAAAGTGGTGGTGGTGATATTCAGTAACTGAACTGACAGACACCCTGCAGCTATTTTTCTCCAATATGAACAAATTACAGTCTAACCCCTGTCCCCAAGACAAACCTGGAGCCAGAAGGCTGTGAGGCCTTAAGGCATTAAAGACAAATGATTCTGTGGGATCAGGCACTGTGCTTCTGCTCACCATCCTGACACTGTTCTAGCTAATTGGAATATGCAGTTCCAGCTGAAGATAAATATTTTAAAGAGTTATTAGATAGAAGTAGTTCAGGAATCCATTAACTGCAGGAACAAATTTAATTTTATAGAACAGAAAGTCTTCAAGACAACCGCTAAAAAACAAGCCTTAAAAACACTAAAATCACTCACAAAAACCCATTGAAATTGACTCAAGATCCTGGAAGAGCTTCAGATTATTATGTATGTAAAACAATTTGCTAAGAGCTGTAGACATTTGCTGCCACATATTCTTCTCTGCTGTTTTACGTGCTTCACACTGTTCCACCCTTCATAAAAGTGGCAAATCTGAATAGAATTGGAGTTCAAATAAAGTTTTGTTGATTCTTCAAGACTACTAAAAGAAGCTGGCCCTAAAAAATAAGCTTAGGATGTTTTATTTTCCTTGAGTGAAACCTTGTTCTCTGAATGCATTTGTTAGAAATAAATATTAGAAATAATCAGGCTTAGTGCTCTGTCAAGCTAATTTGCCACTGCTCTTTCCCTAACAAAATTCTCAAATTACTCCCTGACAAAAAACAAAGACCTAAAGTCTGAACAGATGCACGGTGAGCTAATAGTATCCAACACTGTCTTGGCATCACCGACGACACACTTGATGCTGAAAGTACAGACACTTGGAGCTCACAAGCATTTCTTTTCAGTGCGAGGCAAATCAGTCACGCACAGCTAGGTGTATGCTCAGTGCCTGAAAAATTACAGTTTTGCAGTGATCAGCATCCTTTTAACTCACCGTGTAATAGCAAACATGACTTTGGGTTGAAGACTGATTTCAAATATTTTCATATTTTTATTTTGTTCCAGATGGGAATGCTTTGCTCAACTTCCTATAATCCTACTGTATTCCCTCTTCAGGTCTGCAAGAGGCACATTTCTGAAAACCCTCCCATAAATCATATAAATCCCGCTATAAATTACACCGGACCCTAAAACAAGAACATTCAGGAAGTTTAAGGCCAGATGGATTCCATTAGCTTCACCTCCTGTACTCATATCCTATTAAAATTTTACAGAGAAAGTCTGAATTGAAGGACGCCTCGGCTCTGGCTAAGCCACCCCTTCCACAGAGGTGTCCAACCCTGATTAAAAGATCAAGGGAGAAGAATTCATCGTTTACCTTAGCGAGGAAGTGCCATACACTCCCACAAATGTTCTGTTCTACAGACAAATTTTCCTACGAGGAAATCAAACCCAGCTAAGCTCCCACTGTGCACAAATACCCCCCAGGCCAATTTAAGCTCACTTTCATATACCTGTGCAGGAATTACTGCGCTGAAAGCATGCTTCCCTACTGAGACTCGGGTTCTAAAACTGTCTGGCTGTTGTTTAGTCATAAGAAGTGCTCTAAACGTTTAGAAAGACTAGGAAACAAGTAAAGCAATCTCTTTGGTTGTGCAGTAGGAGGGATAAATGTGTTGTTAGTACAGCAAGACAACCTAAGTAAAATCCGAATTTCTGCACACGCTATCACACTTGCAAGAAGCAATACAGTAGTACTTGATCTTTTTAAAATAAGCAAATAGATCAAAAAGTCTACAAAACCTCTAGCAGCGTTTCCCCACATGTCAACGTTTATATGCCAGTCATCCTGAGGGCAGTTTTAAAGCCATTGTGCAAGAACTACGAAGCACTCATAAGACACTCGTGGACTAAGTACTTTCTTTTTTAAATAGGAACCTAGGAACTGAGACAGAATGATAAAATGAGCTACCAAAGGTCACAAAAGTCAATGTCAAAACCAAGATTAGAAGCCTTGAATTCCTGGATCCTAGCCCTGTGTTCAAAGCCTTTCCCCACCACTTAAAACGTGTCTTAATGACTATAAGACTTTTAGACATAGGCTTTACTTATACAGGCATAGGTGAGAAGAAGGGTTCAGCAGGGGTAGATACTTCCAAAAGAGCTTGTTTTTTCCCCTCAGCCATAAAAAGAATAGCAGGAGCATTCCCACAAATGTCAGCCCTTTAATCCTCTCCCCACCCCTGTCCCAAACCACTCCCAATTCCTGCCCTCCCTCCCCAGCACTTACCAAAAAGCAAAGCTGCGGCCAGTTGTGGATAAAATACCTATACGTGTAAATGGAGTAGGGTTCAGACAGATCTTTGGTGATCAGTCTCATGATATCGGGCATCTGCAGCTCTGACTCGTATCGGACGTATCGTATCGTTAGGTCCTCCTCGGGCTGCGAGTCCGTTCCCGAGCCTTTCAAACTGCAGGCTGCTGCTAAGGACCTAGAGAGTAGCAGCAGGGACTCCTCCTCCTCCCCTCCTTCATCCCCCTCCTCCTGCTCTTCCTCCTCCAAGCCAGTCCCTCCTGCCAGTCCGTTGCGGGCTGCAGTCTTAGCAGCAGTCGGAGTTGTGGCAGCAGGCTGGCTCCTGTCCCCTGGTGCTGCTGCTGCTGCTGGGGGAGAAGGAGGAGGAGAGGGTGCAGTCCTTCCCTGGGGAGGGAGGTGGTTGCTAAGGGGGGACGAGCACGGTGCTGTGGCCGGAGGCGATGCCTGCTGCTGCTGTCCGGAGCCCATTGTTTTGCTGGCTCGCTTGTTCTCCTGCCCCTCGGGGGCTGCCCCTGCCTCCGAGCCGAGGATCTTGCTCTTGAGGGAGGCCCGCAGGTGCCGCAGCTCGGGGCTGATGAGGCCGTTGAGCTGGTGGTTGTGGTGCGGGGGGTGGTGGTGGTGGTGGTGGAGGCGGTGCTGCTGCTGCTGCGGCCCCCCCTTGCCGCCGTCGCTGCTGCCTCCTCCTCCTCCTCCTCGCTGCTGCTCCCGTCCGCCCGCGGGTCCCTCCTCTTCCTCCTCCTCTTCGGCCTCCTCGTCCTGGGCCCCGGCGCAGGCGGAGGCGGCGGCAGCGGCGGAGGTGGAAGAAGAAGAGGAGGAGGAGGAGGAGGAAGCAGCCCCCCCTCCTCCTCCTCCTCCGGGGAAGGGGGAGAGCGTGTCCCCCTGCGGGGAGAGGACGCTGCTAGGCCCCGGCGGTACCTCGGCCATATCCTACGGGAGAGACCGACACAAACCCCGCGGGGAGGAGGGCGTCAGGCGACACGGGGCGACAGGCGGCGGCCTCACGGGCCTGAGGCGTGGGGGGGGGGAGGTGAGGTGAAGGGGGGAGGGGGGGGGGGGCGCGAACAAAGGCACAGCCGGTGCCCGGGCCCCGCCTCACCGCCCCGCCGCCGCCTTTTCCCGTTACCCCACACCCCCCTGCCTCCTCCGGGGCCCTTCCCCGGTCCCTTAAGGGCCCCGGGGCGGCCTCCGAGGCCCCCCCCGCCCGCCGCCGCTCACCGCCGCTCCCCTCAGCGCCGCGGCTCCCACTCGCCGCTCATCCAGCGGCCGCCAAGCGCGGCCGCCGCTGCCGTAACCCGCGGCCGAGTTTCCTGTCAGCCTTTGCGACACTTCCTCCCTTGACGGCGCGGCCTAGCGACGGCGGGGCGGGCCGGCCCTAGCAACGGGGTTAGGGCCGCGGGCCTGGGCCTGGAGGGAGATTTCGGGTATTTGGGTGGTTTTTGTGTAGATCAGAGCGCAGGAGGTGCTGCTCTGCCTTTCAAAGGCAGCATGAGGGGTGTCGTTTCTCAGCCAGGGCAGGCAAAGGCAGGCCTTGGGACTGCAAGGAAGTTGTTCGGCTGGTAACAGTGGAAACTGCGAAGATGACAGAAGTAATCTTGTAGTCCTAAACTGGGAAAAGAAAAAAGAGAAAGAAAAAAAAAAAGAAAAAGAAAAAGAAAACCTTGTTAAAGTTAAAAAAATAATAAAAGACCATTGTATGAATTCCGGCTCTGTGTACTTATTGGTAGGGAGCACTGGGCACGAACCTACAGATAACAATCTCAAGTGATCCCATTTCTCTATTACTCTTTTCCATTACATAATCCACATTTTAAGAACACACTGCCAGATCTCACAGCAACAGACAAGTCCTTTAAATGGGAAGTTTTCTATTAAAACACACCCATAGCCCCTCAAAACACAGACAATTCGACCTTTTTTCATGAGGAAGCTTTGCAGGGCTGTTGTAAGACTTGCACGTTTTCCTTTGCTACAGTTATTCTTCAAGGAAGTGACAGGTCTGGACTTACAAGGAAAATCCAGCAATTTCTGTACATGTCCTAACAGAGCTCTTTAATGAGGAAGAAAATAGGCTGAGGAGTTTCAGGCTTCTGTTTATGCATTGCTCAGTTCTGAAGTAAAACAGGAAAAAAAAATATCCGACTGAAAGTGAGAGAATTATAAAGCTTTTATCCAAAGTAATTAATGATGGAAACACTTAGATTTTGAGAATGAAATTGTTCTCTGTATCCTTTTAGATTTATTTCTTCTTTTCTGAGACTCCTGATGCATGTTATCTCTGTTCAGGTTGTTTTATGTGTTCTGCAGTTGCTTTGCCTACCAGATTTTAGACCTTTCTATCTGCTTTAGAAAGGTGTTCATGTACACAATTTCATTTAAGGGTCTAATGATTTTTTTGTGTGTGTATGTTTTCAGGCACCAAAGTGTCTTTGTGGACCTGCTCTGAACTGCTCTGGCACACCAGCAGTGCAGCTAAGTTCACTGTCCTCCAGTAGTTCAAACAAAAAGAGCAAACAAATGTCAGTGTAGTAGTGGCCTAAATTCAGTCCTCATTTGCCATGTTAGAGCAGTGTGATTGAAAGCATCAGAGCCACATGCTATGATGGTGTTCATGTTAGGAAGATGATCCAGCACCTGAAGAAGTTGTCAGATAGGGTGAAGAGGATCTAATCTAATTGTTATCATGGATACATACCGTGTTATCTGCAGGTATTGTGGAAAAAAGCCTCTTGTTTGTGCTCTAACCTGCTGGTAACATCCTTTGTTCCACTTCCATTACCTCTTGAACCACCTCCAGACTTGGAAAGTTACCCATTTTCTGTTGATATTAAAAGTTCTTTGCCCACAGCTAGGATATGACCAAAGATAGGCATGGATAGGGCAGACTCCTCTGAGCTAGTGCCTTTGATTTCCCTTATTGCCAACAGAGAGGAAAAGGCACTCCTGTGGTGGGATTTGGGTCATCCTAAAGTCGATTGCTAAAGCAGGTTAAGTGAGTTGTGCTTTGGAGGTGTCATCATCCCATTAAATAAAAGGATCTCAGCATAACTGGTTCATCTCAGATACCCCTGCTATCACTGTCTGAAGTTAGGTAAAAGGTGTCATATGGCCACTGCTGATATGTTCTTGGTCTGAGTGCCTACTTGGCCTTCTATTTGTCTTTTTTTTCTTGTATGTATTATGATAACTTATTTTAAAATGGTCTTTTCAGGTGAAATTTATTTTTAAAAATACCTTCTAGTGTATTTTATTCCATAGACTTCTCTCACTGCTTTTTGAACCTCCAGCAACTGAGCACCCTCATACTGTTGCAAGCCGCTCCTTCTGAAGGAGGGATGGGGCTAGAACACAAGTCTCATTGTTTCTTGTTCATTTTTCAATAACTCTGTGACCGTGGGGGTTTCTATGGCTAATTTATTTGTTAACAAAACAGCACACACTTAGGAAACTCTCCCTGTGGAGTTCTGTTCTTTAGGAGAAGAAACAGAGCTGTCAATGTCCTTCCTCTTTTTCTCTAAAGTATTTAAGGGAAGTGTCTATCCACTGACTGAGCTTCACAGTTTCTCTGCGTTAGATCTGCACTCAAGGAAAATTGACATCTAAACATGCCGCGTTCCCTGTTGTAATAAAGTTGAAATCCCAGATGCACCAGAAATGAGGATGTCACAGACAGAGTACTGAGCTGTACTTTAGGCAATAAACCGCAGGAATGGGTCAATGCTTCACAAAGAAGCATTTTTATTTATTTATTTCTTCTCAAAGAAGGGGAAGTAGTTTGGCATGAGCGTTTGACGTGGAAGTAGAATTCCTTCCAAATAAAATGTTCTCCATTTTTCTTCACTGTGAAACAGAATCACAACAGTGATTCTTTAAAACAGTTACCCTGCATGTAACAGTGATTGTGTTACTCAAACTCTTAGCTCATCAGCAAAACAATAATGAAATGATGTCTCCTTTTCCTTTCCACTTGTCAAAGTCGAACATAGACAAGACATTTTGGAGTCTGATGTTTCATATAGGCACATTAAAGTTTTCCATGGGCCTTGATAGCGTTACAGCCCTGAGCACTTCTCCCTTCCTGGGGGTCTGACTGTTTGGGCTCAGGGGCAGATTTAAGATAGTTGGTGGCTGGCTGGCATATCCATGCCTGCGTGACCTGGCACTTGCCCCATTGCCATGGACTTGCCTGGCAATCTGGACTTGGCTGAGCCTGGTTACCATCACCTGCTTTGTTCAGGTATTAATGGATTGTGCCTGTGTCAGTGAGGCCACCTCAATCATCTTGGCTTTGGTCCTCTGCACCTCAAATACGTGCAAGATGATAGCAAAGGTGTACAAGCAAGTCTGGAATTTCTGCACTGTACTCTGCCTTCAGAGGGGAAGTGCAATGTGTGCAGGCAGAGGTGGGAATATCAGGCCGGCCCAAGTTCCTTAAACAGCAAATACAGAATCATAAAAAGTATACAAAGTTAAAGGCACAAGGAAAGAGGAATTCAGTAAAAACAAAAAGTATGTGTTCCTATCGAATAGTGTTCTTCAGTTCCCACTGAGGAAACTGGCTGCGTAGTGGTAGGTTTCATGCTGCTCAGAAAGGGAATATTCCATATAAAATGAGCAGTCCGAAAAAAAATGTACTTTAGAAAGTGTTGTTAACGATAGAAATCGCAAGGGGGTAGTGTTGTACAGCACTCCAGCCTCTGCAATTCCCACAGCAGTGGCCCTGTGCCATAAACCAAGTTCGTTTTACTGGAAGATACAGAAGTCATTGTCTGCATCGCTTCTGACAGCAGTCCTGGGAGGATGACATTTGTCTCTGTGCAAGACTGGGACTTGTAGTGTCAAGATCAATACACCAGTGAAATTACCATCTCCACCTTTGCAGCTACATTGAAACCAAGTGTGAAATGACAGTGAGAGACCTGACAGGTGCAGAAATGAAAAATAAAATAAACAAAGCAGAGGTCTGTGAAAGATGAGTCAACCATGACAATATTTATTCCATTTCTTAGTCTTTTTTTTTTTTTTTTTTTCCTACTGCAGGTGAAATCACATGAGGTCCCTGATAACTTACTGAAGCTGGTTTCTCTTACCAGAGCCTGTTCTCTCTATGGGAGGACAAAATCATGGTTTTGCAGGAGTAGTAAAGGTGTCTTGGTAGCCTCACTCAAGCTTCTTCTAATGAGGAAGTTCTGGATCCTTTTTGGGATGATTTTCTGTCTTTGCTACCCTGTCACGACTCTGCTTACTTTTCCCAGCCTCGTGGGGACACGGCAGTCTTTACTTGTACTTGGAGAAATAACGGAGAGAGCAGAGGGAATCTCCCTGCCTTTCTGTTACACCGGGGCTCTATGTATACTTAGAAACCCACTGAAAATATATATAAGAGTAGAGATGCTTATTTAGAGATTATTTCATAAAAGAGGATTGATTCCGCAATGCCTGGCACTTTGCCCATAGAGCTGATGAGAACTGATTGATTTAAAATGATTTGCTTCATTGGGAATAGCCCGAGACAGCTCTCCTTTTCCAAACTCTTTTTCAAAAAGGCACAGAAGGAAGGGTTTGGAGGAAGCTGCAGATGTGATGTACGAGAAAACTCAATATATGCTGCAGAGCTAAAGCCAGTAGCTGAGATCTCGTCTGGTGTATGTAGGCCCAGCTGGCACAGAAGAGAAAGTGTTCTGAGAAGTATGCATCTTTGGTATTCTCATCCAGCTTGTTGCTTGTTCCATCATTGTTTGGTGCCCCCAGTATTGCACAAGGAGACATTTTAACTTGGGCAAGTCTTTATGTTGGTCTTATTGCATGGACTGCTCACCCACAGGCTCTGACCCATCCTGCTTCATTGGGTGAAAGGAGCTCATGGGCAGGAAATTCAGGCACACCTTACAATAACAGCAGTCAGCGGATTTAGGTTCATTTTAACTGCTTCAGCTGGGTTCATTTTACACCTGTCAAGCAAAAAGAAAATGTAGATACTCTATATTCAAAAATTATGTGACTGTAAATTTTTAAGAGAGCCTGCTGAAACTTGTACAATAGGCAAGATATTCCTAATTTTTTCCATGTCAATGCATACTTAACATCTCTGAACTTAGGAAAATAAGTTTTCAAAACCTGTGAGCTTCCACATTAGATTCCTCACTGGATTTCTCAATGGAGCCATTGAGAAATTTGTTCTTACTTCAGCAGGAACAGAGGCAGACCAACACTACAGTCCTTTGAAAATAATCTAACAAAATATAATATATAATAATCTAACAAAAATAGTTTAAAATATGATGTAGCATATTTAGTCATTAAAGTACAGTAATCTTTTTAGAAGGTCCTCTGCCAACTGCTGTTTTCTTTTGCTGATAGGTTCCCTATACTATGAAATATTTAAGGGAGTCAGTACCTTTAGAAACTCTGGAGGATGATTATTGGAATGGAAACTTACTTAAAAGGGGGGAGGGTTGGAAAGGAGGAGTTAGGGAATTATAGAGACATCAGCTTTTCTTCAATTTCCTAAAACACCCTGGAACAAATAATCAAACAATTTGTAAGCATTTAAGAGAAAACAAGGAGATTAGTGACAGTCAATATGGATTTGTCAAGAACAAGTCATGTCAAACGAATCTCATTTCCTTACATGACAGGGTAAAAGGCTCTGAGACAGAGGAGAAACAGTTCAACTCACAACTCTTGACATTAGTTAGACTTCTGAGGGAACATTCTCATAAGAAAGCCAAGGAGATGTGGTAAATATGAAATTATAAATTGGCCACATGCAAGGGATTTCAAAGAATAGTTCTCAGTAGCTCATTAGTAAAGTGTATGATAAATTGTATGGGAGCTTGTACTTTATTCAATATTTTCAATGGGCTAGAAATGCCATTTCTTACATTTGGAGGCAAAAGCATGCAGGGATGGATTGCAGAGACAAGGCCAAAATTGCAAAATATTGAGAAAACAGAAATGAGTCTGTAAAGGGAAGGACAATATTTGATAAGGGTGAGCACAAAGATGATACGCTTCGGAAAGAGCAAACAGCTACACAAATACAAGCTGGAGAACAGCTGTGCTGGATGGACTTCTTTGGAAAAGAGCATAAAAAGGTGTGCTTTCTCTCTCCATGACCATCAGAAAGCATGACCTACAGCCCAGAATCAGGTTCTTGTTTGTGTACGTGGTAGCAGGACAGGAAGTACTGACCAAGAGAATTCTGGTTAAGTAGTTGAAAAATACGTTAACTGTGAAGACAGTGAAGTCTTGCAATAAGCTCCTGAGAAGTTTATCGTGAAAAACTTTTAAGAACAACAACAAAAAAACATATAACTGGTCCTGCCTTGTGTTGGATGAATAATTTAGAAAAGGTTCTTGAGGTCTCCTCCTACACTGCTTTTATTCAAATTCCAGCATTTTTGCTATTGTCAGAAGTGGATTTTTTTGGTATTGTCAGAAGTGGATTTTGCATCGCAGATGCATGTGACAGACAGGAAGCAAACACCACATCACTCGATTTATTGACTTCGCTGGCAGGGCACTGAGGACAGAACTAGAAAAGTATTTTGTGAATGCTAATCTAATTATATCAAGATTATATTACAGAGAGTATTCAACAAATTTTCAGTGGAAAATCACATATGAAACTTATGATTTGGTTCTCTTATATGACACTACAGTGGCAAGTTTCCCCTTCAATGGGACTCCCTTGGGGAGCAGAGAGGGAAAAGAGCTGGCCTGAGAAGTGAAACTCCCACGTGCTCCACACCACACTGTGGCAACGCCGATTTTGTCACTCTCTCTTAGTCATGGTGTAGATATTTAAGATAACTAGAAACAGAAACTCCAAAACGCTGCAGGGAATTAGGCAACTTAAAGCATCATCCTTCTTAAAATTTATTACTGTGAACGCATAACCCCATTTTTATTCCCTTAAGACCAGTACATCCAGTACTTGTGTGTGATTTGGGTCTACTCATGACCTTAAGCTTAGATGTGGGTTTAAGCATATTGCTGGCTGGGATCTCACAGTTTTGCCTTGATTTTTCTCCCTTTCACGCTGAATCAAATCCTGATGCTGATGAACAATAACTCAGCTCTGATTTTCCCAGGGCAAGAATTCAATTGTTACTGCCTATTCTATACTGAGGCTTAGTTGGCTCATGCAGGGGCAAGGATACGCAGTGGTATTTTGCTTTTAGTGAGGAAATACAAGTTTCCAGATTCCTTTCTGAGGCAGAAGAGTGCTGCCTGCAGAGCTCAGAAGAGTACAAGGGAATTTTTTTAATGCTTTCAGAAATATCCTCCAAGAGATCCTTGGCAGTGTCTCTGTCACCTCCTGTTACTGACACTCAGGAAATCAGGAGTGGCTGGAGGAGAATGACTGGAGTAAAGCTTGCCCAGGGACCTCACCTATAGACTTGTTGTGATGCTCAGCACAACCAAAATTAAGAGTTAGCTGAATGTTCAGTCTTGTTTGGCTGTGTATTTTCCCTGAAAGGAAAATAACAGGGCCCTTGGTACTCTGAATACTATTAGCCTGTTCTTTCGCTGATACCCTTTCATGACTCTGAACAAAACTGTTACAATTACAGACTTGATTTAAAGTCCATGCAGTGGGAAAAAGAACAAAAAAAGACCAACTGCTACTGCCTTTACAACAGAAAATATTTAATTGTAAAGCTATTGCCATAACAATGGACTTGTACAGCGGAAACCTCTTTCTCCACTACGTGACTGCTGTTTTAACTCTCTTTCCTCATTTTACATCTCCCCTCCTTTAAAATGGGGATGGTAGTATCTACATTCTTAAGGAATTTTAAACACGTTCCATGTTGCCTAAGCACTAAGTGAGCTTTGCGAACTAAACCAAGGCTGTGGGTATTTCAAGGACATACCTGCAATCAGGATGGGGGCACACAAAGAGAAAACATAGCTCATTTTGGCTACTGTTAGTTATCTATCTAGCCCTGTGTTTGCATAGAAAACATCCACCTGCTGCTCTCCACTACAGCGTGCATTGTGTCCTGTAATCCAGCAAAAGACTAAGTAGCCAAAAATCAGATCGGAGAAGTGTTTAAATAAAAGGCTTCAGGACAGGGGATGTTCTGTTGATCTCTGGCTTCCTGGATGTTTGCTGGATGCAGGCTCTGTTACGTGCACGCACACAGTACCCATGCAGCACAGCTAGTGCAATGCTTATCCCAAAACATCAGACTTATGAAACACATGCATGGCGAGGCCGAAGGGCAGTTAGGAAGCTGGGAAGCTGGCCTTGATGTGTGGTGCAGTTCCAACAGGCAGGAGGTGGGGCTGAGAGCAAGTCTGGATGGAGAGCAGCTGTCGGTGAGAGGTCACACTCAGTGTGTAAGCTGTGTACAGGCTGGTCATGGTCCTTCATCAACAACAAGCTTTTCAGAAATCCCACGCAAACCTCATAATCCAAGTGGCTGATATTTCTACATGGAAAAAGAAGAATGTGCATTTGAAAAAATGGTTAGATGACAGGCTTATTCTTGAGAGAGAGAACTCCTAAATCACTCTTAAACATCTTCTGTAATAATATCTGAGAATAAAAATTGGGGTCTGATTTAGTCCATGCATCATCTTCCCAGTTTCAGATAATGGCTGTTCTGCTCTGAAGATGTGCGTTATGATAACATTATCTCTTGCTCCTTGCAGGAGGAACTCATCCCACAGCAGAGAGCAGAACAAGGGGTAATATATCCTTTAACACAGCCCACTTGGAAGCCCATTGTCAACATCTTGTAGAGCCTTTGGGAGAGTGTGGCAGAGAGCTTTGCAGGCAGCAGCATGGTGGCAGGGTGGTGTGACTGCTTCAGAGCAAGGGATTTGGTTCTCCCAGCTGGGTTCACTGGATCAAGGCTTCAGGAGGACAAGGCTCATGTTCTAGAAGCTGCAGACAGCCTGTCCTCTCCCTGCCACGCCACTCTGCAAAGACAAGGATTATGGACAGATATGGATGTTTCTGGCTGGAATAAAGAATGGATGTTTCTGGCTGGAATAAAGAGCTTCCTGCAATTGAAACCTTGCTGGAGCTTAGCCTGCGGGATAGGCTGGAAGCAGAGTTTGCAGGAGCCATTCTCATTAGGCTTCAGGGCATGTTGTATATCCAGTGTAAGCTCTTGGACTCAGATACAACACACGACACATTTTACCTGTGCATTTATGATAACCCTTCTCACACTACAAGATAGCAGCCTGTCTGGATTAGACGAGCATTGACTCCTATTTGGCACGGAGATAGAGACACCTGAGGATATTTTGAAGCGAGATCAGGAATGGTAATTCTCTGACTTCACGTTGGGTGTCTGAGTGGCCAGGCACATTGGTGCTGTGAATGAGATTCGGATGCTGGAGGCACCAGCCCCATCTGCACAGGCGCTCTCAGATCCTGTGTCAGCAGGCTCACAGGCGCTGTGCTGGCGGATCCTTGATTATCGCCTAATTTGAGCCTCGGGAATCAGCCATAACGAGTCAGTGATTGAATGAATCATGCCTTGCTTTCTCTTCCCCAACACAGCAATTCACCCACATTTGTTCATTACTCAGCCTTGTTTGCCAAATAATGTATGCACATAATTTCTGGTCTGTAATTCATTCATATGCAGCCTGGGTGAGTATTTAGCAATTAAAATGAGAAAGTCAAGATGTTTTGTTTGGGCTCACAAGTTTTTGTTTCTTGATTAAACTCTCAAAAACCATGTTGTGGGGGTGAATGTGAATGTCAGTGAATTCAAAATGTAATTTCTGCATCTATCCTCTAATATACACATATATTCATGATGTCTTCAGTTGGTAGTAAACATATTGATTACAAAGTCTGTGAAAAATGAACACAAAAGAAGCCTAAATTAAGCTAATTTATTTTTCTTTTTAATGAAAAACTAACCTGTTTTTTGATCTTCTAATTCTGCATGAAATAAAAAAAAAAAAAAAGCTGCACTGAAATCTGTCCAAAAAGTAAAGTGAGGAAATGAGTACTGGATGTTTTCCACCATTCTCTGAAACACTCAGGGTACAAAAAATGTGAAACTTTCCAAATCTGAGTAGAAAAAATGTGAAACTTTCCAAATCTGAGTTTTAAAATCAGAAAAGAAAGAAAAAATAAAAACACATCAGAAATGTAACATAAAGATAATACGAATACAATGACACTTAACAGAGGAATGAACAGTGGTAAATGTGACACAATTTTTAAAAATATTGATATGTCATGGCATACATCCATGTCTCCTTCCATCTGACCTGTGTTCTGGTCACTCAATGGATATAGAAGGTATATATATTTGTAGATAGATAGATCTAGATCTATGTATATAAAGGGGAATAGCAAAAGGCTACAGATAAAGTGAAATTGTGGATGACAACAGCTTAGGTTCAAGAGGCCAGAGAGAAATATCCACTGAGGATTACTAAATATCTGCAGACATCTTTGGCTCACCAAGCTCCTGATAGGCAAATAATTGGAGATGAAGATAGCACCGGAGGAAACCCCACTTTATACTCATCCTGTTCATGTAGTTTTCCTAGATGTTTACTTTGGCCAATGCTGGAAATGAGATTAAAAAAACAAGCGTTGGTTGAATTAGTCTGATTCAGTGTGTTGCAATGCTAGGTGTTGTAAGGGATACCCTGGAAACCATGGACTGGCACATCTTATTTCTAGCAGGCAACCCAGTAATATGTATCATCTAATTTCTGTACTAGCACAGTTAGTGTGCTGACTGGGGAAGGTCAGTCACTACAGAAGCTTTTTAGCAATTTTATCAGAATAAATTCTTAAAGAAATGACATTAACATAGAGCAAGAATGTAGACCCTCTCAGAAATTACTAATTGTTCAAAGAGAAGAAAGATAATATAAAAACAAATGTTCATGGAAAGAAAAAAAATCAAAACACCTCTGCTGAATTAATACAATAAAAGCTGTTCAAAATGAGTATGCTTGAGAAACCATGTAGATGTAGAGCCAGGAAGCCACTGCTGATGAAATAGCCTGGTAGTTTCCAAAATATCTCTGCTCAAAGGTTTCTATAGCACAGATACTCCGCTCAATCCTCCCACCTCTATGCATAAGAAAAGATGACATCAAGACCAATGAACAGATAGTCCAGGCCATCGGTCCCATTTTGGAAGAATTAAACAGTGGCCAAGTAGGAGCCTTGGCCTTCAGATGAGCAATGTGTCATTTTGCTCCTGTTAGCCTGTGAGCACTTTTTGAACCAAATGTTTATCTTGGCATTCTTATTTTGCCTGGATCCCATGCAGAGACGTGGCTGTCTCCACGTAGACCGATACAGATGGCAACTGCCGGCGGAGTTTGGTCTTCATTCGCAAATGGAAAATGACAAGGAACTACTGCCAGCCTGAACCCGTCTTACCCATCACCTTTGCTTTGAGGGAGCTCAGCTTTGCACCAAACCCAAGGCTTGGCAGCTTGACTTGATTCCCGCAGTGTCTCCCAGAACAGCTCCATCCAAATACCCATGGATGTGCGAGTGTTCAGCTCAGACCTCAGATCCCCAGCATGAGCCCACCATATGGAGCTGTGTGTTATGAAAACTTTCAGCCCTACACAGGTCAGCAATCACTTTTATCAATCTGGTACATGTGTCACTGTGGATATATGGGCACAGAGTTTTATTCTGAAGCACATTTTCTCTCTGTAGACAAAAAAATCCTGTCTTTTTGTTGGGCCTTGCAGCTGGTGTTGCCTGCAGAAGGCTGCCCATCTGTGCAGAAGGTGAAGCCATGCAGCACTGACTCACTGCTCCACCACCTCCTACTTCTGGCAGCAACCAGCATGGGCTGATTCAGAGCACCTGGAAAAAAACAGAGTGCTTGCAGAAAAGGGTCAGGTTCAATGCTCAAACGATTTGAGATCAAGCCGTGCTCAGAGCAGTCATTCTCAGCTATGTGAGTGATACATGTGTGTGAGCAGTCTTTCATGGAAGGAAGGTATCAAACTGCAGGAGGACATTTCCAAATCAGTTTGGTTTTCCCTGAAAAAATCCCCCAGGGGACATCTTACCCCCAAATATTATACAAACACACTCCATATCCAGACACGGGAGGTGAGATTTGCTGACCATACACAGTGTCTACAGGTGCAGACACCTACAACTGAGCTAGACTCTTTTGGCTCCCTTTATGTGGGTTGAAATGTTTTTTAACCCCACCATCCATTCTCATCCTGCAGCCACCAGCTGAAGCAGTCCAGATAGGTTTTGCTGCTGGCCAGTAGAGGGAAGTGACTGTCCCGCTCTGCTCTCTGCTGGTGCAGCCTCATCTCCAGCACTGTGTGCAGTTTTGGGTGGCACAGTGTAAGAGGGACGTAAAGCTATCAGAGTGTCCAAAGGAGACCTATGAAGATGGGGAAGGGTCTGGAGGACAAGATGTATGAGGAGCAGCTGCGGTCCCTTGGTTTGCTCAGCCCCGAGCAGAGCAGGCTGAGGGGAGGCCTCATGGCGGCCTGCAGCTCCCTCACGAGGGGAGCGGAGGGGCAGGCGCTGAGCTCTGCTCTCTGGGGACAGCGACAGGACCCGAGGGGACGGCATGGAGCTGGGACAGGGGAGGGTCAGGCTGGGGGTTAGGGAAAGAGTCTGCACCCAGAGGTGGTTGGGCACTGGGACAGGCTCCCCAGGGATGTGAGCATGGCACCGATCCTGCTGGAGTACAAGAAGCATTTGGACACTGCTCTCAGCCACATGGACCAATTTTTGGGTGGTCCTGGGTGGAGCCAGGGCTTAGACTTGATGATCCTTGTAGGTCCCTTCCAACTTGGGATACGTGGGTAACCAGGTTAGAAAGGTTGGCGAGAAGAATTCCACCTTGCAGCTGCAGGGACTTATCGGCAGAGCTTACAGCTTTAAGGAACATTACTGATGCCCAGTGTTATATATCTGGAAATAGAAACATCCATGGGACAGAAAGCCCCTATTTTGACACATAACAACAGTCTCTGCTTCAAACTCTTGCTTCTTCTCTCCAAGCCTACATGTACATCATGGTTGGTCCTTGGACGAAAGGAGAAGTTTTAACAGCCTTAGCAAAATGCTAACATTTTCCCAAAACTGTGATCCAGGCACACTCTTGTGGTTGAAGACAGCTAGTGCACATTTGGACGAGGCTGTCTCCATACACAGCTGCAGAGAGGAGCAGGGGTGACCCCAGGGCTTGTCCTGCTTGCTCAGGACATAGGCTGGCACCAGCTCACACACTTCAGCCAGTGCATCCGTAATGATCCGAGCTGTTGTGGTAGCACCCAACACGGTTTAAAAACCTGCGTGAGAGCTTTTATCATTCCTAGCTCAGAGCAGCAGTGTGTGCCCAGAGGTGGTTAATAATTTAGCACTGCAGCTATTAACTGGTCTGCAGGAACACACCTGCTTCTGGGAAAAGGGACACCTCAGCTGCTGTACCATGGGGTGAGGTTTTGGGGTCCCAGCTCAGCAAATTGCCCTCCCTGCCAAGAAGGCTGATGGTATTCTTGGCTGCATTTGGCGAAGTATCACCAGCAGGTCAGGAGAGGTGATCCTTCCCCTCTGGTCAACACTGGTGAGGCTGCACCTGGAGTGCTGGGTCCAGTTCTGGGCCCCCCAGTACAGGAGAGACCTGGGCATGCTGGAGAGAGCAACGAAGGGCTTGGAGCTGCTCTGCTGTGAGGAGAGGCTGAGGGAGCTGGGGCTGCTCAGCCTGGAGAGGAGGAGGCTTGGGGATCCTATCAATATCCATAAATACCTGATGGGAGGGTGTAAAGAGGAGTCAGGCTCTGTTCAGTGCCAAGATAAGAGGCACTGGGCACAAACTGGAGTACAGGAGGTTCCATCTGAACATCAGGCAGCACTTTGGTGTGGTGTGGGTGCCGGAGCCCTGTCACAGGCTGCCCAGAGGTTGTGAAGTCCCCTCCTTGGAGATCTTCAAAAGCTGCCTGGATGTGATTCAGGGACCCTGCTCCAGGTGGCCCTGCTGGGGCTGGGGTTTGCACCAGATACCTCCACAGGTCCCTTCCAACCTCAACCACTCTGATTCTGTGAGCTCAACGAAGAGGGGTGGGATTCATGTCACCTTGCAAGGGGCATCCTGGATAGCTTTACCTGCCTTGGGAACAGGCAGATCTGCCCACACATCCTTCCCAGGTGAGTGGCCTGGGATGCTCTTCACCTTGTGCCCTGCAGCCTCAGCAGTTGAACCTCCTCCACCCCTGCTTATTGTGGTTTTGCTTGAAGGAGGCTGTCTCTTTGTAGAGACAAAAGCAAAGCCCCTCAGACCTGCTGGCACCTGATTAATAAGAAAGGTGTTGGCACTTGGCTGTGAAAAGCAGAAAGCCCTGAAGTGGTGCTGAAAGTGGATTTTCTTTGCTTCATGCTGCTTTGGTGGTTTTGTTTTCTCTTTGCTGCCAGGGCACACAGATCCCATCTGGGTTGCTCCAGTGCTCTGCATTGCCTGGGGTCCATCAGAGACACAGCATCAAGGGGCCATGTTGAGTTTTCTGTAGTCTGAGCAAAGCTTCCTTTTCCCCTACATTTTGGAAGTGCCCAGGGCCTGGAGGAAATGACTTTAATTCATGGATATTCCTACCCGGTGGAATTGCTATTTGCTTCCTACCTGTATTTTACAGGTAGCCCCTGCTTTTTGCAGCCGGTGGGTTTGGATGGGATGATGCACAGGGAGCAGGCAGGTCTGTGACCTTGCTGTGTGCAGCCAGCCCCCTTCTGGGTTTTTCGTGCACACCAGCCCCAACATGTGCACGCAGAGTATTTACCTCCTGCTGCCTCAACAGCCTCATCCATCCTCCTCCACCTCATCTGCTGCTGCCTCTCCAAGCAGCGAAGCGAACAGCTCTCAGCACACACACACACCGGCTAACCTCATCTCACCAAACACCTTCACGTTTTTTATCAAAGCGTCTGTCTCTCACCCTGCATCTGCTGACAGCCCTAATTTCCTGACCTGCTTTTCCTTTGCTTGTGCTGCCTTTCTGCCTGGCTCCTGCTGCCAGCCATACACAGCTCTCAGCAATCAACGGTGCTGATCAGAGGGAATGATCCTGCACCATATCTCCAGCAGTAGGAGGAATGGAAAATTTTCCCTGTCCTGGCTGTTCCTTTCTACCTGTCCCCCATCCTTGCCGTGACATGGAGAGGAGAACCACCAAGTCCCCCTTGTCCCAGGAGCTGCTTTTGGAGCTGGGCTCAGATGCAGCAGTGCCAAAACTGCAATTAAAGGCCACCCACCAAAACCACCCCACCCAGTGTAGTCCGAGATATCTGGTCAAGGACAAGTGTTTTGAGCACTAACACATCACCTTGCAGTGATACTGCCAGAAAATTGCAGACACCCTGCATCTCCTATAAGGTTTCTAAATATTATTTTTTTATTTTCTTGCTGATGGGAAACATGGCGTATTTGCATTTTTGAGCCTGAATAGTTTTAATTCAGTTTTTTATTGTACAAGCTCAAGAGGAACATTTACTTTGTTTTCACTGATTAGTTATACAATTATTCCTTTCAGATACCACATGAACCATGAACCATAATATTGTATTCTTTGCTAATACATTTTGGAAGATGTATTTACATGAAAACACAATACATAAATGTAATGAATTTTTCAAATGAGCACATTGGTAATAAAAAGTAATCATAGGGTTTGTGGTGTTTTTTTTCCATACAACAAAAATTCATTAAACTTTTCTCAATTAGCAAACTGACTTTTCTAAATAAGCTGCTGATTGAGCCAGCCATGCTAACCAGCTGGGTCTGATAACGCTGGATGGCGCACATCGCTGGGGAGCACACGAAGCAGAGATTATCTCCCTGTCCAGAGGCAGGCATCTTCTGCTGGCTCTGCCACCAGCTGAAGGTGGTACTGCTGCTTCCAGGTGCCCACCGGTGAGAAGTCAGGGTTAGCTAACAACTAAATGAGAACAATCTGCTGTCTAGGAGGTGAAGTCCTGGGTTGTATTCAGCCTGCAGGCTTCTGTCTGCATCTGTGCTGTGTCCAGCTGGGTCAGGGAGAGGAAGTGGTTGAGAAGGAAGCAGGAAAAGACCTCATTGATGTCAGCTGGACCAGGGATCAGATGTGGGTGTACTGCGAAGGAAGGAGCCCAGTCCAATGCAAATGCTCCTCATGAGCTGCAAAATGTTTTCCTGGGTTCAGGAGCCTGTAAAAGTCTTTGAGTCTCTCTCTCTTTCTTTTTTTTTCTTTCTTTCTTTCTTCATTTCTCTTTCTTTTTTGTTCCTTCTTTTCGTTTTCTTTCTTTTTCTTCCTCCACACTTTCCAGAGTATTTCCTTGTATGGACCCACTGCAATAGTCCCTGTACAAACTAGTGCATGATGCTGAAATCTTGGCACTGAATCTTGCTGAAGTTAGTGGGGAGTTTGCTGCTGCATCTGTTGGGAAGATCTGGCTCTGGTCGAGAGTTTTGTATAAAGAGGAATTAATCTCTCAGGAGCGGGGAGCACAATGAACACCTCCCAAGGTCTTTTACATAGACTGTGCTCTTATAGCTTGTGTCTAACCCACTTCACCTTAATAAACTCTTCTGTGTGCAGTGAAAGATAAGCAAAAGCACTCTTCTGACTCTGAAAATCCATTCTGTCCATCAATACCTATGTGCTGGTGTTTGTGGGGGCTGATCCTGTGTTGATAAGGGCAGTTTTTCTCTCCTGTGCAAGCAAAGGATCCTCCTAGAGCCATGTGCCACTTGCTCTTTACAAACCTAATTTTCAGGGTACGACCCCCCGGGACCCCAGGGCTCATGTTTGTTCACGTGGGACAGCCCAGGCTCTCACTTCTGCAAAGCTCCTGCATGCTTTGGTTTCCCACTGTGTTAATGCCAGGCTGGGGCTGAGCCCTCTGCCATCTCCTGCAGCTCTGCCTGCAGAGGGGCAGCCTCTCTTTCTTCCAAAGGCACCCCAAATTTATGAGGCTGCCATTGAAAATCCCATGCTTGGCAAGCTCGGTGCGTGGTTGGGGTGGCTGAGTGTCTGTCCCCTTTCTGATTTCTTTTTCCTCCTCCTCTGTTGCTGCAGAGGAACTGTGCTGAAGATGTGCTGAACATGGCTGGTGTTGTGGCTCCCATCCACAAGACAGCCGCTCCGAGCTCAGAGCATTTCAGTGGCAGGGAAAAGCTGGTTTGGCTCCCAGAATAGCTCCTGCATGCAGTGTGGCGAATGGCAGAGCTCATTACCTGGTCAAGTTCTGGGGCGTAGCTGGCAAATGCCTGCATGAGAGAGCATCCTGCCTGATAAGAGATGCCTTGGACCAGCTCTAGGCCTGCTTTTCCCAGGCTGGGAAGAGCTAGGAACAAAGATAGACCAGCTGGGCAGTGTGAAGGTGAGCAGGGCTCTTGCCATAAGGGTAAATGCAGAAGTAGGGTGCAATTATTTCATATTTCCCCCTTTCTTTTATTGTTCATTTGCTAATGAATCTGGGTCAGCATTTTTCTTTTCTTTTTCTTTCTTTCTTTCTTTCTTTCTTTCTTTCTTTCTTTCTTTCTTTCTTTCTTTCTTTCTTTCTTTCTTTCTTTCTTTCTTTCTTTCTCTCTTTCTTTCTCTCTTTCTTTCTCTCTTTCTTTCTCTCTTTCTTTCTCTCTTTCTTTCTCTCTTTCTTTCTCTCTTTCTCTCTTTCTCTCTTTCTCTCTTTCTCTCTTTCTCTCTTTCTCTCTTTCTCTCTTTCTCTCTTTCTCTCTTTCTCTCTTTCTCTCTTTCTTTTTTCCATTTTATTTTGGCGACACAGGGATTTTCCAGACATTGCTTTGATTGCCTTAGCCTTGACGGTGAGAGATGCAAAAAAGAGCTGCACCCACTGAAAAACAGGTGCTGAAAGAGCTCTGCATGAGCCTCGTGCCCTGCTCCTGTATTGACTTACACCGCTACTTACCTCTATTTATTTGCTCCACTGTAGTACCTGTAACACAGTCCTATAAAACAGAGGCTGCTGTAACACAGTGCAACGTTGTGGTCCAGGGCTTGGACCAAAATCCCAAAGCAGGAACTGAAAATGAAGCCCTTCTTTCTGTGTTTTGCTGCACAGGGCTACAACGTGCCCCTCACTTACACACTTTGCTCGCTTGTCTCACCCAGCCATGGTCCTTCTTTGGTGCTAACCTTCTGGCACAACCCTGGAGGTGGATATAAGCATTTGTGCATCCCTGGCGAGGAGAGGCATGCCAGAAACCATGCCCATCCCAGCAATGGCACCTATGCCTCTTTGGGGCCAGCAGCACCTTTGTCTGCAGTTACTGAAGTTGATCTTTGGTCCTGTGGGACATCTTTGGTTCATGTTCTTTCCGGATAATAACAGCCTTGGCGTAGTCCTCGCTTTGCTGGGGGGAAAGGCTAATGCAACACTCACTGCGCTGCAGCTGCTGGGTGGGAATTGTCAATAGGGCATAAATAAATCTACCGCCGCACGGGAAAGACAATGAGATTATACATACTCCTACTACTGCCAATTACAGTAAGAGCAACAATTATAAGGTAGCACTCCTACAGCTACCCTAGGGAGAAAATGAGTGGAAAATGTTCCATTAGCCTAATGAAGAGAGTGTGGTAGAGCTACAGTCAAATTTTCTCACTATTAGCCCCGACTGCGTGCCACTAACACACAAGGGAAGCAGGAGTCATAGGGTAACAATTAAAGTTTCTGACAATTAACCCCTACGATGTACGTGCCTCCAACCCGATGAGAAAATTAAAAAGAGGCACACTTCGATTTTCTCACCATTAGCTCCCAGAATGTGCAACGTGGCATTTGCTGGTGACAATGAACGTTTCTCACCACTGGGACCTGCGAAATGCCGTGCGGGTTGGGGATCTGGTGTTAAATGCTCTTGGGAGCGCTGGGGTGATGAGAAGGCACGTGGAGATGGCTTAACCCCCTCGCTTTTAACACAGAGGATGGAGTTACTGGTACGTTGCCTCATTAGCTGGAGCAGGGGATGTGGACAGTCTCCTGGTGTCCAGCCCCTGCGATATCCCCAGAGGAGAAGAAAGAAGAAATACCAGCGTTGGAAGTAGCCACAGGAAATATAGGAGATAGCTTGCCGGTTTCACACAGGCTGTTAGTGCTAAAGGACAGCCTGAGCCCTGGTTTATAACAGACACTTTTAATGGTGACTCCTAAGGAGGGTTGTGAAGTCACAGATCAGTTTTCACTTCAGAAATCCTGCAGCAAAACTCAAAACCCACGCTCCCGTGGACTCAGACCCTCTCTTCACAGTGAAGGTGAACCCGGCTCCGTTTTTCATTTCTGTTGTTGCCTCTGTGACAAGTTAATGTTGGCTTGAGGATCACAGCTGGGAGCCAGATTGGCATCTGGCAGGGGGATTTGTCCTGTAATGCGGGCTGGCTTTATTTCCACACCCCATAAAATGTGAGAAGGGAAAAATCTCTTTTGGGGCCTCACACAGGCTTGTGGTGCTGCCGTATCTCCCTGCCGCTCATCCCATAATATAACAGTCCCCATAAACCCCTCTGCCGAGGACACAGGGGAAGCAAGGACCTTCCTGGGAGCACCTACAGGTCCCTGGGGGGACAGCAGCCACCCTGGTGGTGGGACCTCAGCGCGGTGGGACCAGCAGTGCCAGACTCCCCCGTGCTGAGGCTGAGATAACCACCCTGAGATGGCTCCTGCCTCGCCGGTTTGGGGAGCAGCCATGGATTAGGACATGCTAATTTCCTTGCACAGCTTTAGATCATCCTCCCTCAAGCGACACTGAACCACAGTTTTTCTAACTTGTTGCTAAGCCAAAGGGCAAGCACAGTTTTTGCAGCATTATCATATCTCTTTGCCATGCCTACAGACACGAGTCTCTCCATCTCTCCCCCTTCCTGTATGCTCCCTGCCTTCCTAAATGTCCATCTTTCCTACAGACTCACTATATTTTCTATAGCTTGGCATCCATGCATGTGTGAGACTCTGGGAATGAGCCTTTGGACAGGACATCCAAAGCCAGCAGAGAGGTTTAGGAGCGCAAACGAACGATAGCCAAATCCCATGGCTGATTTCAAATTACCTGATCAGAGAGCATGTCGTGGCACGGCTCCTGGATTCCCTGCTGCCAGAGTGAGACCCGCATGGGCACGGCTGCTTTCGAGCCTCAGTTTTGATGGAAAGAAGATGCAAACATGTAAAAGACATGGGAGCCACGTGTTGCCCACATTTGGCCCCATCTGGATGATGTGGATGGCTGTGCTCAGCACAGCCCAGCACTCAGGGAAGTGTAGGTCCAGCCTTTAAAACCAGGCTTGGCCACACTGAGAGCTCCTCTTGCTCTGTAGGCAGTGGTGTTGCCCTTCACCTGCTCCTCAGGGCTAATGCTTTGAAGCTGGTTGCTTTAGAGATGTCTCTTTTGCTTGAACTCCATTACTGTGGAGAATGAACAGCAGTTGGAGAAGTGCTAAAGCGGGAAAATCTCCAATATCCACCCTTCTACCCAAGAAGATCCTATTCGTTGACAAGGAAAATGATACCAGGACGGGAAGCTGGAGCTGGAGGGAGCTGGAGGAGGAAGATGATGGCCATGAGACCACGTTGGTCTCCTCAGGAGAACCCTTTCTTCAGTTTCAATGAGTTAGAAATGGTAGGGCTAAAACCTTCCCTGCTCTGAGTGATTTGTG
Source organism: Aythya marila (assembly GCF_965140915.1). Taxonomy (NCBI): domain Eukaryota; kingdom Metazoa; phylum Chordata; class Aves; order Anseriformes; family Anatidae; genus Aythya; species Aythya marila. The sequence goes on along the minus strand of NC_139046.1, from coordinate 4,721,323 downwards.
TAGTAATTTCAGAGCTGACAAGCGCTACATGGCACATGCAAACTCCACTTTTAGCCCTGTTAAGAGATAAGGAATAATGATTATTATAATTACGATGTGGTTACTTTATTGGTTAAATTAACATTTCGTTGTTGGGGTTGCTGTGCAATATACAATATTATTTTACCTACTGTGCCTTCAAAGTCATCTTGTCACAGCAACAGCGTGGCAGCATGGAAAAAGCCTTTTAACAAGTAGGTAAATACATGCCTTTGGGGAAGTCAGGGCGATAATTATGTCAGCTTCAATACATTTGAGGGTGAAAGAAAGGCTAAAAATAAGTTGAAACAAAAATGATAGAAAATATTGAAGTCTTTAAATAAAGGCACTGGAATTACAAGCGTGCAAAGAATTTAATACAGCGATCTTGCTCTCTGGACCAGGTGCCAGTAGTCCAACCACTCACATTACGAGGGTGCATTAAGGTATCCGGCACCCATTCTCCAGGGACAAATACAGATTTATTGCTATTCCCAGATAAAAAGGATGAAACAATCCCTTCCACTTCTGGTCATGCTTTTGCCAAAGAAATGCAATGGATGCCTTTCCTTTGCACCCTTCGTTGTTGTATGATGGTGCTCCAAGTTTCCGTGTAGGATAGAATTGAGGTGCACACTGGCAAGAACACCTGTGGATTTTCAGCTTGAACGAGTTGTTTTGATTGTGCTTGTGTGGAACCTGCTGCTAGCACTGTGCAAGACAAGAAAACAAAGATGGTCCTTGCCTTGGGGCAAGGGCATCACCCAGACACAAGAGAGAATTAGGGATCACTGGAGGGCAGCCACAGAAAGGGTGCTGTGTGCCCGTTTGGGGCCTTAAGAAGGAAGATGAAGCAACACCACCTTGTAGGCACCTGACGCAAGGAGCAGGGAATGGGTGCTGCCCTCGCTGGACTTTCCTTCTGCCTCCAGATGTCAAGGAGAAGTGACAATAACCACAGCACAATGGAAAAATGTCTCTGTGAATAAGCGCTCCCTTGGCTCCTGTCTGTGGGCCAGCAGGCATGAGCTGCAGAAGAGCAGAAGAGGATTTGGGGCTTAGCTTTCCCAAATAATTGACAAGGACAGAGACAGCTTTCAAGCTCTTACTGCGAAAACCATTACAGCCTTCTGCTGCGAGCCCCGTCAAACGAAAACCAAAAAAGAGGGTGGCAAAGGGTCTTGTACCTCTCAAGCAGCAGTGCCCAGGCTAGTTGAGTGGTGGTGCCCCCCATTTGGACATCTGAAGCCAGAGCCCTACCCAGAAACGTGAGCCCTGGCGTGGGCACCGCTGCACCAGAGCCAGCACTGCCACCAGGGAGAGAAACTACTGCGCTTAATCGCTGTAATTATTCTTCCAGTTGAAACCATTCAGTTGGGCTTTAACTGGGCAAGTTTCCCTATTTTTTTCCCCCCAACATTTTAATCTGCAGACACATTTGTGCTTTATTATCTATAAAGTAAAATCTGGGACGTAGATCTGAAGCAGGATGCTTGATGATGTGCATAAAATTTACTACGTGTCTTTGCTCCCCTAGCTCAGCTTCCCCTCCCTCTCCCTCTCCACTGCTTATTTAAAGTCAAAAGGTTCAGTGGAAATTGCAGCTATGAACATGCAATTATTCTTTTTACAAGCTAACGAATATCCCATGCATATTTGATCACTATATTCAATTACACAACCACTTAAACAATACCCACACACTAGTTTGCATCTGTATAAAGCTTTGATTGGACACTTTGAACTGATTGTTTGCTGTGTACCCTGGACTCCATGTAGGAAATCAGCGGGACTGTTGCATAAAGCACACGTCAAAGTCAGCCATATACATAAAATGACATTATTTTCAAGGGAACTTGATTTGGAATCAGGAAAAATCCCCCGCGCTGCACTTTTCCTAAAAAGAATGAGTCCTGGGGGAAGAAAGCTTTCTCCTGAGTGTAATCTTCAAAAAACGAATTTCCTTTCATTAGGCTGGGAGTGGGAAATGATTATTTTTTTCCCCCACAATAAACTGCTTGTTTCCGCTAGTCCAAACGGGGCACTCTAGCCAGAGCAGTTGAAGATGAGGCTAATCAATCTCCAGCACTTCAATAAATAAAATGTAAATGTTTGTCATAATAATGCCCCCATTGTCAGCACCGAACTGGGATTTTTCAACCTCTGACTCCCAGCAATGACCGGCTGAGTGGCAACGGCAGAGTGCTGAAAGAATTTTTCAACAGCAATTTGCTTGTTCCAATTTGCTTTTCAGGGCTGCTGATCAGGATTGCGGGCAAGCCTGTAAAAGGATCTCGCTCTATTAATTTGGCCCAGCCTCTCCTCTTGTTCTCCTCATATTTAGTTTCCCCGGTAGTTCCAATGAGTAAGTTAATTGAATTAAGAAGTGCCACCAGGAGCTTGCCTGCAGATCTACAGTTTCATGTCGAAAACCAGCTCCCTTCGGCTGCAGAAACAGATACGTGCACCTGGTGAGAAGGTGAAGAAATGTTTGGGGATGACTTATTCCCCCGATGATAGCCCCCAATTCGCTTCTCAGATTGGTCTGACAATGAAACTCCCTTAAGCTGGGACACTGGGATGCAGAAGTCATCCTCCAGCCTGTCCTTCAGGTGAACACGAGAGAGATTGAGGAGCACAAGGAGTGAGTTAGGGAAAGGATTGAAACCACAGTGATTTGAGAGGTGATTCTGTACAAATGGGTTCATGTCGCTTCATGTGGCTTGTCTCTCTCGGATTTGAGGGCCAATGTGCCTGTTTTAGCAAAATGAAGTGTTATTTTTCTAGTTGTTCAGTCTGCAGTCTCAGCTCACCCACCAGTATCAGGAAATACAGGGATACCAACTGGATTCTGACCTTGTGTCTGCTGCTGCTGCAAAGCCTGCTGACTTCCAGTTAAGCTCAGGGTTAATTACAGACATGCTTCCATAGAAAATAGATAAATAGAAACAAAATCATAGTTTGTGGATGCTGTTGCATTTTTAATGGGGTTTAGTGGTGAAAGGCACATCCTGAGTCTTGCTGGTGTGGCGCCCAAAATCTGGGAGAAACCTTGGAAAAACCCTGCAAGTGGTAAAGTGATTTCATGGTGATTTGAGAATATAACCCTGAGTCCATTTCAAAAGGGCCTTTTTCACACCTTGTCATAGTCATCAGAGACTTATCAGCACGATGCACCTCTGCTCACCTGGACCATGGCAGAGAGCTGCTGTGTCCCCAGGTGAGGATGTCTGCTCTGGGCTCAGAGGGGACTGGAGCTGCTGCAGCATTAAGAATGAACCTCACTCTTTTCAGTGGCCAAGCTTTGGTCACAAAGTCATTCCCAACCATTTTCCATCCCCCAAAGTATTCTACCTCATAGCCAGATTCCACGGAACATCTAGCTAGAGGAGCAATACATGAAAATATAAAATAAAAAGGGAATGCTGGACCCAAGGCAATAGATGGATTTTGCAATGCTCATGCAAAAAAGTGCCTGCAAACCAGTGACCCACTGGCTAACCAGCACAACAGACACAAGCAACACGAATAAATAACAGCTAAGAACCAATCCCTTCTTGCAAGACTTTTATTTTATTTTATTATTTATTTTTTTTTGCAGCTGTAGCAGTGGTTTGGCATCACCACCGGGGGGCAGAAAAGGCCTTTGAAGAATAGGAGCCTTGCCCATCAAAACTGCAGCGTTTCTCAAGTAACGAAAGTTTTTTTTTTTTTTTTTCTCGTGTTTTGTACCCTTTATTGAAATTAGGAGGTTGACCTATTGTGCACATGGCTCATAAAGCAGTAGTCTGTGCAGTGGAAGGGAGTTTAAGGCCTTTGTGCTCTAGAAATACTCTTTAGGGAGCATAGCTGCACAGTAGGGATGGTGAAGATAATTTCTGTTTTGTGAAGGAGTTATATTTATTAGGAAATTAAGCAATAGATTATTGTGATAAATTAGGAAATAGATTTTAATGTAATTGGCACAGATTCTGTATCATATATCCTATATCATATGATGAAAATTTGTTATTGCTTGACTTGGGAAAAAAACAAATGAAACTGATCAATGCCTTTCAGATATTTTGTCTTAGATATTTCTCATCTTATTTTTGCTGTATACTTATGTATGTATATTACATACTTATGTACATAAATATTGTATTTACAAGAACACAGACACATACAACAACTGCAAAGAAAGCTCATCCTCTCCACATTTTTCTTTTTGCTTAACCACAAGTAATGCAGTCAAGGCATTTTCTGTATCTTGTATATATCCAACCCAATCTTCCTAAATAATTTAACCCAGTCGTTAGCTAAATCGAGTAATCAATTATAAATCCTCAATGGGGCAGTACAGGGATCAGCCTGGGGCTTGTGGGTTTTTGGTTTGGTTGTTTGTGGTCACTGTGTTGTGTTTGCTATGCTATAACATTGGGCAGGCAACATTTTGGCTCATTTTCAAAGCTCATTTTCTCTCCCTCTCTGGCTTTTTGTGGAGTACATATAGTCATTTTGGTAAATATATACAACCTTTTAAAACCCTCCTGTTTTATTTTCACTGAATTAAGAGGAGATGCAACATTATATTTACCAGAAACACCCTAAATGTTCCCTCGGCAGTCTTACAAACTATCATGTTACTCCAGATTTTGGCATTTCTTAAAAGGGATTTCTTTCCTAAACCCACTACACTGTAATGGCTCTTAAGAAGCTGTTACTGTCTAGAGTGTAAATCCTTCTTAGTTTGTGTATTATTGACCTGATCAAGTGCAATGGGGGCTGCCGATGAGCCTTGGGGGAGATTTTGAGGCTGTTGTGAGCAAGGAGTCTCACTTGGAAATGCTTAGAAATTGGAGGAAAATTAAGAGGGGAAAAAATCCAGGTAGAGGGAACCTAGTGCAGAGTGTCTTTTTAAAAACTCAACCTATTTAATATAATGGAATAAACATACACACGATGTATCTAGAGAATGGTTTACAGGTTGCCTGCAGAACATAGAAACCCCAAATACAGCCTCAATTCTGCAGTAATATATGTACATAGTTTAGCTTTAGGAGGCTGGTTTTAACAGATCTTGCTGACAGGAAATTAATTTAAGAAACTATCTAATATCTCAGGATGTGTAAAGTATAAAAAGTGGAAATAAATATTTTTTCTTCCCCTCTTAAGCACATAATCAGCATTTACATACAAACAATTTTCTTCAAATAAGGCAGCTCAGAGTGAAAATCCTGGCAGTTGCTTTAACAAAAATAAAAATAATAATAATAAAAAAATCCCACAAATTATATTGTTCTGTTCTTCCGCTTGCCATAAGAAAATATAACTTTGTGCCCGATCCTGGCTGACCCAGACAGAGGCTCAAGACTTTGATCCAAGTCTGGCTCTGTGCAATATTTTTTAGCTTATGCATGTACAAAATAATGCAACAATTCAGCAAAAGACAGCATATTGGTGAATTGAAAAGAAAAAATAAGAACAAATCTAGCTTCAGATGTCAGATGGCTTGAAATATTTGATTGTAGTGTATGACTTTTGTAATCTGTTGTCATATATTTTCTTTGTATTCATAGGGTTGCAGCTGGAGAAGGAGAAAAAGGATTTTTAGCAAAACACAAGGTGAATCCTAAGGAACAATATTTGACCAGATTAAACAGGGAAATGTTGTGCCTTATCGGATTTTCAAAAAGGAAAGATCATTTACATGCGCCACACACTAATCTGAAATAAAACGGCAGCTTTGTAAGAGCAAGGAAAAAACTGGTTGCGAATCAAGGCCCTGGACAGGTCAAGTAGCAAAAAATTTTGGCCAGCTGGAATATCGCCTTTCTGAAAACAATGTCCTGGAGCCTTATTGCCGAAGAGTGAGAGGAGCCGCTTGTCCCGTTATGTAAGAAACAAACCCCATTCGGCATTCAATTGACTTTCTAACTCGGGAGACAGGACTTCACATCTTCAAATACTGAAAATAGATTGCATTCTTGGCCCTTCGCTTTGAAAGGTTGGGGAGAATAAGCGCACACCCTGGTCGTGTTCTAGTGATCTCGCTAATCTCAGTTGCACTTTGTCAGAACGAGGTAACTGGTCGTTAAGTGAAATACCTTAGATCAAAGGGGGATTAATCGCCAACTGAATCCTTGCTGAATAAACCTGTCATTCAAGAAAATTATTTCCACTGAACTTAGCAGAGGATTGAAGGTATTTGCATAACAGGGACCCGCGTACTTCAGCCAGGTTAAAAGGTTCGGAATTCATCCAGTGTTTAGCTTTTTGGCTCCTTTGCCTTTCAGCGGCCCTGTACAATGGTTTTTAATCTGATAATGCAGCTAACTATCTAAATGATGTCAGAACAGGAAAGTATTGCAAAGTTTGGATGAGGGATGGATCAATTTCACTTTCAGTAACTCCTAAATCTGATTTGTTGGAATTTAAGATGTAATCCTTAAAAAAAGTCCCTTAAACCGGAGGGCTGTTTATTAACATCCTTTTTTTATTTGACCTTTGTCTTAGAAACAACGTGTCTTGCCTGCTGCCCTCCTCGGGGCTTTCCCTGATAATTTGGTATAGGTTTATGCACGGGGCTATAAGTGAAGCCCACGTATCTGTGTGCCCATTGCATCTACGTATCTGCACAAACACACACAAACAGTTTTCAGGCCTTTTTTTATTCAAGCCTGCCTTTCTGAGGTCACAATGAATTCAAACGTAAGTGAGATGGGTATAACTAAATAAGTGGACCAAAGTCTTCCATGATTTTCTAAGATCAGTCCTCAGAAGAGATTCAGCTGCCACAGCCTTGTTCAGTTTTGTTGTACAATTGCATCAATGTTTATAAACGAAATGAATTACCTCTATTTTATTGGGACTTTTTGTGGAAATATCATTTGCAGTGGAAGGGAGACAAAGGGCTCTTCCATGGCTGTAAAGCAATGGCTTTTTAATCTGCACTATAAAAATTGGGGGAAACACTTAAAAATATTTGTTTCTGGAAGGTGCTTTCTCTCCAGCCCTCCCTGGGGTTCATTTGCAAGCTTTTCCACCTCTCCTACCTTTTGGGCATATGGAAGGATGACAAGCTACATGGTGGACGTCAGATTTCATAATCAGATTTTGACAATAAATGGAATTTAGCCACTTCTGCATCTAGAATGTGGCTGACACCATTCATTCTTTCAGTGGGCACAGTTCATATTCACAGCAAACTCAAAGCATCTTTCAAGTTAAAAAAATTGCAAAGAATGGTTATCAAAGAAAATGAATAAAATCCATATTGAGATAATTTTTTAGAAAATGATTGAAGTTTTAACCCAAGAAAGGACTCTTAGAGTTTCTTATAGCTTAGAATAAGAACATGTCAATCACGATTAAGCTTCTGGAATTGGAATCCCTTTGAAATGCAGCTGTTTCTTCTTTAATTGTGGCAGCGGACTCAAAAGAAAAGAAAGGTCCAGCCTTAAAGATGAGTAAGGAATACAAAATAGCTCGGGATTAGTTGTGGAGTTCAAAGGTCGCTAATTACACTAAGGAGTTCCCAGACACAGGGAAAACATTAAACAGGTCACCTACCAAACGGGAAACAGACTTTGACTTCAAAAAAAAAAAAAAAAAGATCCTGAAGAGATAGGTTTCTAGAGAAAATCAAAAGCATCGTGGCCAGCTGATCTCAATGGGGAGAAAATAGGCTGGGTTTAGTTCTCTGCTGTTACATGTCTCTACTAAAAATTATCTAGAGCTCAGCCAGGTGTCTAAGATGCTCCACGAAGGCAGAAAAGGGAAAGGAGCAGGCCTTTGCCCTAAAATATGGGTTTTTAATTGCTTTGCGGGATCTGAGTCCCTGAAAAAAACTCCATGTGGGTTCAGCCCATCATCATATCATGATATGGCTCGATTCATATGGGATGAGCCATCTATGCTGACAGGTGCAGCTTGGAGAGAAAACCTTTGGGAGAGCCACAGAAGCCCCTCTGGGGGTGGCAAGGCAAGGTCTGGGGGACAGCAGGCCACCCCTGCCTCAGAGGAGCGCAGCTCCTCTGTTTTCCAGCTTTTTCATGGCCCCACTAACTTGTTTGCAAATCCCTCCAGGCATCCCACACATGCTGCAGCTCCTTAGGGACCAGTATTTAAGCTCCAAGGATGCTGGTTTCTCCTGAAAGCCTCTGGGGGACACGCTGCTGTGTCCTGTCTCCTGGAAGGGCAGCAGTAGGCCATGAACCCTTGGTCCTCTGGGCCTGGGTGTGGGGGCAGAGGGCCAGTTGCTTTCCTTCCTGTTTGTTCACAAGCTAGAGAATTCACATTTTTAGGAGAACAAAGCTTATTTATTTATTTATTCCTCTCAGATCCTCCTCCCCTGCATGAATCATCTTTCCATTTCTGCAAAAATTGGTGGGTTGGAGCATTTTAGGGCAAACATTCTAGATAATCCCGGAGATGCACCTAGCCAAGTAGCCCACGCTGGGTCCATACAGTGTCTTATTCGTGCCCAAGGAATTTTTAGCATTGACATCAGTGGGCGTCAGACTGAGAGTTTTCTGTGCCTGAATAACTTGGGGGTGGCACGGTGGGAACAGAGCTTAGGAACGACCCAAGGTGCCTCTGTGGGATTCCCACCGACAGCCATACAGTGCTACAGCAGCTACCCCTGCTGCTTCCCAGACTGGGATCCACAAAACTCTGTTGGAAATAGTGACAGTAAAATAAACCTTGGAGAACTCCAGTCACGGGGACGAGGGGTAACAGGACCAAATGACAGTGGGAGCCTCTAGGCAGTAAGTCAGAGACAAGGCTGCCCAGGGGAATGGGTCCTTTCTAAAGGAAGAGGATGAGAGAACGAGGGTAGAGGTAGGTGGTGATGAAGGAAAAGGCAAATGTAATGAAGGACAAACACGGGCTTGCTCACAAGCTGTGCTATGACCTGAAAGTCAGCAGGGCTTGTACAAATAGGACAAAGTGTGGCAGATTTCTAGGCTAGCGTGAACAAGTAGATGCTTTGTTCTTTCAGTGTTTACTCATTGCCAATTGGCCAAAGTAATTAACACTGTTGAAAAAGAGCATATAAATGGAGAGGAGGGAAGGGATAATTTGGGCAGTGTGTAGAAAAAGTAGCTGCTTACAAATTATCTGAAGTAACAGGATTTACCCCTAAGTACTTGAGGAATTGGCAGAGACAATCTTGGAGGTGTCACCAAGTAGCTTGGTAGGAGGAAGAGAAACAGAAAAGCAACCGATTACCTCTAGGATGAGTGGTGGTAAGTAACAGGCAGCACGGATTTGACAACATCGAGCCACGTTAGGCAGACTAACTCCTTTCCGCAGTGAGAGGAACAAGCCGTGTGGATTTGGGGGGGACACCTGGTGTCTCACACATGGGCACTGGTGGTGCTTGTGGCTTGTCATGACTGACATGACCAGTAAGTGAGGAGATATGGTTGAGGTGATGGATGGAGGTGGTAGGGTGCTCCCAGGGGGCTGGGAAGCTGTTGTCCAGCCGTAGTTTCCAGTTGAAGGAAGAGGGACTTACTGGTCCCGTCTTGCTTCTGGTACAGCTCAAGATTTGGAAGGGGGAGAGTGCACACAAGACACCCAAGGGGATGCCTCTCCTCACCTCAGCACCTTGGAAAACCCCAACCCTTTGGACATCACACGATGAGGGAGAGGCAGGTCGTACTGAGGGGAGCCAATGGGTGGAGAACCAAAGAAACCTTGGTGAGGGCTCACCAATTCTCAGTAGCTTCAACCCAGACAGTTTCGAAGAAATGGGGGCAGTGTGGGTTGGTGACAACTGCACCAGTGCTAAATACTTCTGTATTTTTCCTCCTTAAACATCCAGTGATTGCATTGGCCCTTCTGGCCACAGAACGTGCATCTAAACCTCATGCTAGGACCTGAGACTCCTTGGTCTTCTCCCTTTCACCACATATCAGTGGCATTTGTTCTCAGATTGATACTTTTGCACTTGTGCTGGAACATCTTTTCTTTTATTAATTTGTTTTTCATTATTTTTTTTCCTCCCCCCAGAAACATTCAAACCATCCTGAATGAGGGTTTCAGCACAGTCAGTAAATATTGCGTCTTGCTCTTCACACCCTCTGTGAACTTCATCAATGCAAATTCTCTGTTTCTTTCCACACCTTCCACTAAGTGTTAAATAACACAGCTGGGATCCAAAACATGTTTGATGACATTTCCCCACTACCACTGTGTTTGGAAATGTCAGCCAGTTTTTACATTATATATGGATTTTGCATTATTTTAATTTTTCAGAGGTCTGTTACACCAATTCTCTTTCCCAAATAAATGTGCAGTCTCATCTAAAAACTTTGTTTTGTACTATATTTTTGATTTAAATTAATGTTAATTTGCATTAGTCACACTACCCCCAATTTTTTTATGAGATGGTGAGTACACTTTAATGAAGTCAGTTCTGAATTAGATTTTTTTCCTATTTATATCCATAGTTTTATTTGGGAACAATGTTGGGTTGACAAACAATACTTATTTACATCCTTCTGTCTATTCTTTTCAAAGACTTGTGTGTTAGTTTTCTAGTCCTCCGAAATGCAGTATTAAGTCTGGAGAACTCCATGGCCAGTTCTTGAAAAACTCTCTGTGCAAAGCTATCTGTATAGATCTCATACAGTCTACACCTGTGATGAAATTATAAATATAAGCACTTTAAGTGCTCTCACAGAAGAAATAGTGCTCTGTACCAAAAGTGTCAAAGAGAAAAAATAAGAATTCACAAGATCCATGAGAATGGGTCCTTTGGGAATGCCCTCACCTGACCCTCTCTCCACCAGCATGGCTGTCTCGTGGTTGTCACACAAGACCATTTGATTATGGCATGTGACAACTGGAAACATGGACAAGAGGAAAAAGAAATGGAACACTATTTGTGAAGCCTTCTCCCCCCTCCTTCCATTAATTGCAAGGTGATCCTCCTATTCTAATGCACAGAATTTTGACAGCCCCTTCATTATTTCAGAGCATTTCTTGAGGAGTTCTCTTTGAACACCTGTGAAGAAGAAAAGCCATTCCTCCACAGTGCTGCAGTGCGGAACAGACAGCTCCCATCTTTCTTACAGGTAGGCTGAAAGCGAACACCACATACTGAAATTCTAAATTGAACGATGCAGAACATGATCCACACCTTTTCAACAGAAAAACCTCTTTCACCACCGACACCGTGGTGTTGAGGCATGCAGATGGCTGTAATGAGCGGGGGCTGGATTCTGGGCAAATTCATTAACTCACCTTTTGTCTGCTAATCAGAACAGATGCATCACTTTTGTGAAACAAGTCATAGCACAGCGCTCTCGTGTAAGTTTGCATGTTTCAGCTGAATGTCATGGTTCACATGAATTAATCCACCCTTCAGAACATTTAACCAACCAATTAGATTACTGTCTCGATCTAAGCATTTTTTAAATTATAGCCTAAAACTTTTCTCCGTACATAATCATTAATCTTATTTATTTCACAGCGTACAGTTAAACAAGAGGTATAGCAGGAGCAGCCGGCGTGCTCGGTTATTAGACGGCATTCTTCTCTTCTTTTGTGCTGCTCTCCAGGTTCTCTCAGTTTTTCACCAGCCTTTCAGAATTTGCTCGTTTCCTGATAACTCTCTTCAAGTCCATTTCCTGTGTTCCTGCAGATACCAATTTTCTTCTAAAAATTAGAGGTCTGCCTCTGTAAACTGAGTCCTTTTCTTTTATGCTTATTTTTCTAAGGTAAATGGCTTGGTGATGTTTTTTTGGAACCTCCACAAGCTTAGCTGCTTTTGCCTCCTCAGTGTCTTGTGATTTGAAAAAATGGGTTTACATCTCTGGTTCCTTACTAATACTAATTAGAGTTTGCATGCATGTATGAAGGGGAACTCACCACTTTTACTGACAGAGGCCATAAAGATTCCTGTACTGTCTCCCCTTTTAGTAGCACTGTTCATGTCACACTGTCTCTCTTAAGACCCTTGTAAATTATTGACTCATACATTCTGTACATACATACACAAAATAATCTTGTGAAAAGAATGGAACTCTTGCTTTTGACTGTCCTGCTTATCAAGAAACTAATCAGATTCTTGTAACTTCAGGAATGGAGTAAGACACTGAAAGCTTTCATGTCTTGTAAAGCTCTTTGGTTCACAAAACCAACAAAGTAACTGGGTGTCCTCGCAAAAGACCTGCCCACACAAACCAGTCTGTACCATCTGTATCACTGGGTATTGTACCAGTTAATGTTAGAATGGAGAGTAAATATGACCAGGGAAAACAATTCAAAACATCTCTAGGCTGTAATCCAGGGCTAAACAATCTAAAATAAATTTATGTTTTTAAGAGAACTGAATTCATTTGTTTTTAATCACAACAGATGGTTTTTAAACAAACAAAAGAACACTGGATCAAATTTATTTTCATTGTATCATGGTATTACTTTAATTCCCTATTTTGTTTAATCACAAAAATCATTCACAATTACATCAGTAATATAAACTTTTGTACATGATAGGTGCCGATGCTTCAGAATTCCAGATGTAATAATCAGATGAAATCAGTTCCCGGGCTAAAAAACAAATGGGAAAAAAAAGACACAAAAAACAAACATTACAGGGTACTTTACAATCAGATATACTTTCATCCAAGTTAAGAGACTGCTAATATATCTTTTCTGTAAACTAGTAAGGATGTATTGGCCTCTTTAAACTGTAAGACCCTTACTATTATTTGAAAATTATTTCTGATAATAATACATTTAAAATCTCAGCTTCAATTACCTTTACTAATGTACTAGTCATAAGCTTAAAATTCAGAGGTTAAGTCAAAAGCAAGAAGATGTCTCGGATTTTGTTCAATGAATATAAATCGCAGACTTGATATAAAACACAGTATGAAAGTAATGCTTTTTTGTGTTACAGTTTAGGACTGAACGTGACCCATCACAAACTTAACAGTGTAGATCACAGTTTTCAAAGCATTTACAGACTATTTCTAACACGACCAACAGAAGTTGCAGTAGACAGAAAGCAACAAAGAAAAATGTTGCTATTATACGGTAATGCTCAGATTTAATGACTGCCAGATTTAATGACTGTGTTCCCATTTAGTATATTTTTGGTGCAGACATGTAAGAAGTGACATGTTAACTCCAGAACAGGCAGTGGTTTCTGCTCCACAGATTTAATGAACCATATCCCCCAACAGATAATGGTATGATGACACCAACAGACAGCAACAGTCTCAGCTTGTGTGCAAGAGCTGAGTTCTGTGCCTGCAGACCGTACTTCCAGTCCACACATATCTTCAAATAAGTGTCCTAAACAAGAGGCCAGACTACAGCAAGATGTTCTCTGTCCCCCCATTATTATAAAGTTCTGCCACTACGCAGAACATTGTAAACACCAGGGTGAATGCAAGAGAGCCTGAGAAGGTTTGACTTGGTCATTTAGCAGTAAGAGCTTTCATCTAAAAAGGTGATGCCAGTCCCTACTCCAAGAAACCATTAACCATTGCAAGAAAAAGTACAAAGCAGAAAACAAAATTTCTGGTATGTCCCAAGGAAAAAGATTTGTCCAATTTTATCTACGTTATTTTAATAATTGATATCTGATTTATTTATCAGAAACTGCATACTAAACTTATAATTGACATTTTTAGTAACTCACATGCAGTAATTTTGGGTTTTCCTGGTGCAAAGATCTGGACAGAATGCTGGTCTACGTAACATCCAGTAAGTGTGAAGTCTGGGATCCTAAAATACATCTACAGAAAGAGGAAATACACGGTAAGATGCATAGTGTAATGGCTGCTGTGCAAATACTGGCAACCTGTGCTAGATGCTCTGTGTGTGCAAGCTTACCCCAAAAAGACAGGACATCAAATCCTGTAAGTAAGACAACAGAAGACTCTATACTGAGTGCAACCCATTAAAATCAGTGTATTTTCACAGCAAATTTAAGATAATAAAAAAATGGCTATTAAGGCAGCATTTCACAGAGACTATGACTTACTTTTACATAAGCCGTGTTCCCAGTGCAAACATAGTCAGTTGGGTGCTCTTCACCTGCAGCACCAAAAGTCACAGTTCCAGTAAGAGAGACTTCTGAAGATTTAGGGAACTTCTGTCCTAAAGCCAGAAACAGCATCTATAAGAAATGATACAGCTGTGCTTACGCTAGAGAAAACCAATGGGGGGAAGAAGGATGAGTGTACAGGGGTATTCTACTTACCAATGATCCAAACCAGTAGGCTCTTCTCTCGTGACAAATCCAGTTGGCCATAACTAACTTTGTACTCCAAATGAGCGATTGGGCCCCTACAGCATGAAAAAGGAGCAATAAAGCCACTGGAATTAATACCATTCAGTTATTTGTTAACAATAATTTTGTTAAAGAAAGCAACAAATGCTGAAAGACATTATTTATGTGCATTCAGACAAATCACACGTATCTAAACAAAATGCTAATTTATGGAAAGAAATTACAGGGCAGGCGGAAATCACTGTGGTTTCAACCTAGTAATCATGAGAGCTATAGATATTTCACTGTCTTTAGTTCACTGATAGCATTTTACTAACACTATGATCACCATCAGCAACTCTGTATCATTTCATCTGTAAATTTTCATTATAATTATGTGACAGTGTAGTTACTGCAGTTGTCAGAGAGGCTTACATGAAAACTATCGCTTTAATTTTAAATAACTGTATTTTTGATAAGCTGATCTGTGGCTAGGATTAGCAGTCTTAAGGAACAGGTAACCCTGGTTTAGAAGTGTTCTCAAGACATAATCCACCTGGAGGATTGTAGCAGCATTTCACATTAAAAAAAATAACACAGGGAAACAGGATACTCCATGGAAGTATTGAGAATGTTACCAAATACTCTGGTCAGGAGTCAGAACAATTCCAAGGCTGTTTCCCAATATTTGCAAAGTTGGTGTCTTTGATGGGGCACAATCTGTTACATGGACTCCTGACAGGTTAGTTTTTGGAAGATCACAGAGAAAAGGAACAAATCTGTTTAGGATTTCTTTATTCTTACCTGTTGAAAAAAGGTATACGAGCTTCACAGTATTCAAAAGAATTCTTTATGCTTTCATGAAGCTTCAAATTAACTGTTAACTTTAACTGTGATCCCTCTTCAATGAGTTGGTAACATCCCAGAATTGGTGGAACAGGCACCTGGAGAAAACCACATTAATCCTCAAGATATGTCAACAGTACCATTGTAAGATCAGTTATATACTGTCTTAGTTGCTAAAGTACTTCAAAAAATAAAGTTGTTAATTGCCGAGCGGTTTTGAACAGTATCCATCAAACTCTTTGGGCTACTTACCATACAGAGATTTGCCCATGTATGTACTTTAAATCTCATCCTGGACTCATTCTGTCTAATTCAGGCATCTAAGTTGCTCACAAATTAAAAGCAGTCAAAGGTACTGGCACCTTCTGAAAGTGATGCAGATGACTCAAGTCCTGAAGTGCCTTCCAAACAGTTTATGATATAAAGAACATTATACCTGCCTGTATTGGACTGAAAGTCCTATTTAGATGCATTCAACACCACAGGTATTTTTATTCCTGTTTGAGGGCTGGAAAACAACGAGGGTCAGGGATGTTATTACCTGGGAAGTGTAGTAACACAAGTTGAACGAATCTGAAGGAGGAATGAAAGGAAATTTGTAAGGTCCACTATACACAGAATCATCCAGTGGATCGACACTGCTGGACATGAGCATGGCAGGATCAACGGAAGTCACGCAGTGATGGACCAGGATATCTTGGAGTGGAGAGCCATTAGTTGGGAGATTCAAAGTGAGGGTTACATTTGGTGCAGCTCCCTCTATATCACACTGGGGAAAAACGAAGACAAAAGATTATTCTACAATATTTCCCTTAAGCCAGAATTAGATGTTCAAAAAATCAAACACAAATATTAAACCATCACACTAAAATTTTTCAGCTGTCTTCAAACTTTAGTACTGACAAATACTTTCAAAACAAAGTCCCTTTCTCAATTCTGTAGCCTCTCCTGTATGGCTAGTGATGCAGCCTTAGCTAGATGTCTCTTAATTGAGAGCTGCTCTTTAGCAGCAAACCAGCACATAAGCAAGCCAAGGACTTACTGCTATAGCTAAATCATTTTGAATGTTACATAAACAGACTTGGTGACAGTCTAATTAATTCAGTTACTTTTACAACATCCGCTTAATGGATTGCAGCATGCTATTAATGGCCACTGTGGTCCCACGTCAGCTTTCTCACAGCAACCATGTGCAGTGCCTCCATTGTCTTGTCCCTTTGCGTGCCAGCTCAGCAGCACATGATTATACCAAGGCTTTCATTTATGTAAGACCATCCACTCTGCAAGATGACCTAGAAACTTGTCCCTCTGAGAGCAGGAAGCTGTTCACCCACATAATCCCTACCAGCATGGCTGGTGGGAAATAAGCAAGTCTTCAGAAGTGCAGTACTTAGGTTGGCTTCCTTTGGAGACAAGTATCCCACCTCTTACTAGCAATTAAATTAGTATGATCCACTTTTTATTACGTCTTTCTCCTCTTAAAACAATGGCAGTTACAAACACAGTGTACTTTGATAATATACCAAGTATAATTTGGAACCAAGAATGTTAAGTACACCAATTATAGAATATACAAAAATGTTAATGTATTCTGTAATAACTATTAATCTATTTAGTCCACATTCCCCAAATTTTAGTATTAAACAATAAAAGCCATTGCCATATATAAAAACATTCAAATTAATTGTGCTACTGGTTCATTTCCATGGATTCTGTATCAACAGTTCTTATGTGGATTCAAATTTTGTTGTAATTGAATAGAAGATTTAATTTTTGCATGGTAAGAAAATTAAGTAAAAATGCTCTGTA
This sequence comes from Aythya marila, assembly GCF_965140915.1. Lineage (NCBI taxonomy): Eukaryota > Metazoa > Chordata > Aves > Anseriformes > Anatidae > Aythya > Aythya marila. The sequence continues at coordinate 4,704,435 of NC_139046.1, read as the reverse complement.
AAGACACTTGCAGACTAACTATTTCTGAATGAGTCTTCTCATTATTTATTAGATAGCCGGAAACAAATTTGGTGTTAGCACTACTATTTCTTAGTCTTTATATGCAAAAGCTGTATGAAACGACTTCTCCCTATTTCATTTAGAATACAACATATGGGAAAATACTTGCAATTTAACTACTGCTGGAGATTTAAGTCCCATAAATAGTTACTGAAAAATGTATGAAGTGTGCAGAAAAAAAAACAGTAAAGACCAAAATAAAAAACACTGCTAACACACTAATATGTAATAGTTTGCTATGCTTTCAAATTTTACCATATTAGAAATTCACTCACCACCTATCAGGGTAAAATTAAATGAGAATTCAATTTCCTAGTGCACTTACACAAAAAGCATTTTGGTGAGACCGGCACAAGAAATGCTCTCACCTTGCAATTCACCACTCCGTAAACTTGCCACATGTCCACGACATCTCTCTTGTCATACTGCATGCACTTGACTTTTTCAGTGATAGAGACATTAACCTGAGGCTTGCCTTTATACGTGTTGGATCTCCAAACCGGTTGCTTCTCATCTGTAGGAATAACCTGAATGTCATCAAACGAGCTGTTTAAACTGCTTATGTTCGTGTTTAAGGGGGTGCCGAGCGGACAGGCCTGTATAAGCAAGTTTCGAAGCTGGCCTATTTTTGCACTCATCTCAGCTTCATTTTTCCGACTCGGAGAAATGTAGTCCAGAATGCCAAACAGAAGAGCAAGTCCTTGAGAGAGTCCACGGATGGTAAGGAGGGGTGGCCGGGGCTCCAAGGTCTCCTCAACCAGTGGAAGACACGCATAGATCAGACCACTCTTCTGGAAAGCCACCACAGGCCAGAGATCCCCTCCTTCGACACGAACTGAACGTACCGATGAATGATCGATTCGAGTACACGTATCCCGATGCTCCACAAAACTCTGGTCATCCGTGAGCCTAAGTTCAAAGAGCAAGGCTTTAAGAAAATCGTTGTCAGATGGGATAGCCACATGCGTCGATCCGTTGAAGGCCTCTGCGCGTGTTTCAACGGTGGGGTAACGCCTGCAACATGGAAATAAGAGTGTCTTACTGTCTCATCTTTTCCCACCCAAAATATCATACCAACAGGATTCCAAGAAGCAAAAGCACACCATCCCTTTTCTGGCTGTCAGAGAATGCAAAAACACCACACAAATCTTTGGAACATTGATATAGCCAAGGATGTGTTTCAAGTATCAGCGTAGCTCCTGAAGGCCAAGCTTCTAGAAGTAACCTCATGCCAGCAGACACTGGCAGTGTCCTGATAGAAAGAATGAGAGGATCACAATCTGAACCATGGTCAATAAAACTATTTCACGTGTAATTAGGATTTGTACTAGCAGGTAGATTTTCACTGGAAACTTGGAGCAAATGCTTTTATTTTTAAAAGAAATGTGTATGTCTGTCTGTCTCCTGTCCTGTTGCACAAAGATATATAAATGTTTAAACAACACTAACGAACCCAAGCATGACCTACCAGTGCAATGAAACTTCAACAACAAAGTATTTCTAAGAGGTGAGATCACACTGAAGACAACTTTGCAGACACTTTAAGAAGACGGCTGCCACACATAACCAAATTCAACTACAAGAGCTTTTTGCCTACCGACGGTATGCTACTGCTATAGCTCTGCTACTCTACTCTTGGACGATATCACTGAAGTTACTTATACACAGGCTTCGAATTGCCATTCTGAGCTTGCACAATAAATCTGCAGCAGTTGCTTTAACTAATTAACAAGATTAACTACAAATCTTTACAATACTGTAAAGCCAAAACGATTTCACTGTGCCTAAGTCCAATACTTCCAGCAACAGTTGCATGGGTTTTGTGAGGGGGCAAACTGGACTCTACAGTGCAGGTGCAATGTGTGTGACTTAAGAGCTGTTATGACTGTTTTGTCATTTTGTTTTTCTTTGTCTTTGGATTATTTAAGATGTAATCTTCATGTCTCAGAGACAAAGTTTTGTATATTTTAAATTTGCTATGTTGCATCAATGTGCGTATTTCACTTCAAATTTTCTAGACATAATGTTTGCAAAAAATCATACCATTCTCTTCTGAAGCAGTACTATTTTAAAGGAAAGAGGGATGAATTTCTTCAAAAACTAACCTAAATCTATCAAGAAAAACTTAAAAGCTGTCTTTTAATAAATAGCAGAGAAAAGAAAAATGCTTACTTCCACTAATGCATTGTTTTTCATGCTTTTTTGGAACTACAAACTCCCCTGACTCTTTCTTAATTTGAGTTTGATAACGGGCTAGCTTTTCTATATTCCTCTTTGCGCATTCCCATAGTAGTTATCTGCACACCCTCAAAATTCCTGTCACAGGTTACATGCAGGGAACTAAAATCACTTCATGAATCACCTTGCAGTTGTCTCAGGCCATATGCTTGTTTGTGCTCAGGCACACTTATAAACAAACATGGGAGAAACAAATCCGTGGACACATGAGCCTTCTATTATTCTACTTTTTAAACGATTTCTTTAAAGACGTGTTGACAGGCTGTTTCTTAAATTGCCATGGAACTTGTAATCCCAGCAATGTAGTACTTTGTTTTTATCTGTGACCTCCACACCTAACGTCCCCCTTCTGTTCCTGAACGCTTGCATGGCTCTTATCCTATTGCCTACAAGTCCCACCTACATCATCTTTTCTTAACTGAGTAGCAGAGTCTTTTGCTGGAGGCAGCTATGCTTCCTCATGCTTATTTTCACTGACTGTGCTTTTTTCTTTGCTTCTTAATCAGGCATCTAGGGCTTTTTTTTTTTTTCCTCAGTAAGGAAAAGGGAAGTGTAAGCAGAGAGAAGCCTGAGCTACAAGATCCGTAAACAGGATACTGATGACAGTAAAACGCCTCCCTACAGTCTCACATCTATTTTGAACAGCAAGGAAACAGTGTGATTTCACTGCTTGGAAGTTTGTGAAGGTTTCCCAACCAAGGTTATTGATAAGCAGCTGCACACAACGTTGGTAGGCATCTCTTATTTTCCGCTGCTGTTTCCAAAGCAAAAGAAGAGGAGATATTTCACTCTAATTCTGTCTGTCTTCTGTCCCAGTCTGCCTGCTGCATTTGCTGAAGCTGTCCCCACACCATGGCAACCTTCTCCTCCTCCTGCTGAACCTCCTCAGCATTAGCTGAGTCATTAGATGATTAGTTACCCCTTGTGATCTTGGTTTTTCAGTATTCCCCTCTAGAAAGTGATGAAAACTTAAAAAGATGAAAGTTTCCATGGATGAATGAGCTTTGGTGATTCAAGAGGGAGACCGTACTTGTTGCCTGAATTAAGTTATGATCAGCTCAAAAAAACTGGAATGCTTTGATGTCCCAGATGTCTTCTCTAAGGTTAAAGATCAGGGCTCACGTATCTCCAGCTGAGTGCCTAAGTCCCGAAACCAACAGTTTCCATGTGATCCAGCATTCTTTATATTGTCTACGCGCTTTGTTGAATTTAAGGTCAGTTAGGAGGATAAACTTGGGGTTTCCACAGCCCTATTATTCCCTCTGGGAACTTGAAAGATCTAAGTCTGGAAATCACTTGAAGTATCAAGTCGAGTTTGCCCTTTTCAAAGGACTGCTATTCCTTGTCTCTGCCGCTCACTGTGTGACAAGTTACTTCGCATATCCCTGTCACCACCCCCCCCCCCCGTCCTCCTTGGTGATTACACTCGCAGACTTTTGGGACACGGCTTTCTCTTTCTCTGTGTTTGTAGAGGGGAGGCCTCATCTCTAGTCTTGTAGGTAATACAAGGACTATAATACTAATCCTAAAACAATCAGAGGAATGCCCAGCGTGGAGAGCTGTCTGCACCCGAAGATGGAAGATACTCTCTCTACTTGCTCTTTTTTATCCTTCTAGGTTTTCTCTCCAGCTTTTCTGAATTCAGCTGAGGACTGTAAGTCACGTCTTTATCCAGGTCTCAGCATTTCTTCTTTCCCTATCCCCCAGTTGTTTTTCCTCTCGTTCTTTGGTACCAAGTCCTCTGGAATCATAAAGTGCAAGGAAATGGGCACATTTCCCAGACTGACCAAACCAACTCACCTAGCCCGAAGTCTTATTTAAAAGTATGCAAGAGTTCTGAATAATAAGAAGAAGTCCTGCTTTGGTTCGCTAACTTAAAAACCTCTTTATATGCAAAGATGAAAATCAAATTGAAAGTTAAATTTCTCCCTGAAAATGCTGTATTTCCAGTGCAATTAATGAACAAGACTAAGAGTTTATAAACAAAATGCATGCTCTGTGCTCTGCCTGTTCCTCTGACAGCATTTCCTCATGGCCACCTCGGCTTTTCCATCAATATTCATACCAAAGCAGAGAGCAGCTTGGCAAGACCTTTTTAAAAATTAAGATTTAGAAGAGAAACCAACACAAAAAGAGGAACGGAGCCGAGAAAGCCCCGTGCAAAACACAGAAGCTGCTAAAAATACACCAGATAACCCCCCAGCGATAACAGCAGGGCGATGAGGCGGGGGGGGGGTGGGCTGCAAGGGGTGCTCGGAGCAGCCTCAGCCCTGCTACAAGAGCATAACCCCAGCGCTGCCCAGCTCCCCTTTCCCTTTCCAACCCCATTCCCGGCGGCACAACCCCGCAAGAAGGGTTTTACCTGGAGAAAAGCACCGCGCCGCCAGCCCGGGGGTCGTGCCTCAGCACCCAGAGCGCCCGCAGCGCCATGGCGCTGGGCTAAGGGGAGGGTGGGGGGGGGACGGGGATGGCTGCGGGCAATGGGGGGCGGCCGGGGCAGGGCAGGAGATGGCGGCCGGGACCGGGGAGGAGCCGGGAGCTGCGTGCGGCGGTGGCCGCCCGGCGCAAGCCTGTTTCCGGCGGGTGGAGGCGGTGCCGAGGCTGCTGCTGCCGGTGGTGGCGGTGCCGGGGCTGGGGGACACAATGGGAGGCGGTGGTGGGGCGGCGGAGAGCCGCTGAGGAGCCCCCCACCAGCACCACCACCACCACCCCCGTGCGCCATGGCCGCCGCGGCCGAGCTGTTCGAGGTGGGTGTGTGGGGAGCCTGCGGGCGAGGAAGGGCCCGGGGAAGGGAAATGGGGCCTCCTGCCCCGATGGGTGTGCACTGAAAACGTGAGGATGTGGGAAAATGTGGGGTGTGAGGGGTTCGGGTGGTGGGCTGTGGGGGTGTTGTTGTTCCTCGCCCAGCGGCTGAGGGGTTGTAGGGAGCCTGATGCACGGCCCCCTTCTGCTGGGGGTCCTGGGTGTGTGAGGGCCTGGCTGGAAAAGCAACCCATCTCTTCCTCAGCACACACACCGGGTTGACCCTGGCACCATAGTGTTCCTTATTCCTTGAGAATAAGGAAAGACCTCTGCCCTGCCTTTAGCTGCTTTGGAACTGAGGTGCAAGAAGCCAACTTGCTCGCCCAAGGCCATGAGCAGGAAATTTTAACAACACTCCAGGAGCTTCTCTTCTGGCCTGGACCGTGGCCTTTCAGGATGGGACCCGTGGTTATCAGGCAGTGTTTGTCCCCATTGCTTGTGCAGGGGGTGAGGTATCGGTACCAGATATCCCCTGTTTGCTTGTTGAGTCACTCAAGAGCCTGGTGCTTGTTTGGTGTTAACACCAGGACTCGCTTTCCCCAGCCCTCAGGAGAGGTCTCGTGTCTCGCTGTAGGGTCCTCTATATACTCTTACATAAATGCATTGTGCTCGCTTGTATTTATGAATCACTATTCCGACACACGAGTGTTATGACTCATGTCTTTTTGCTTGCCTGTTTCAAAAAAATAGCAAGAATAATATAGTGTCTTCTAAGCAGGTAGATGCCAGGCCTGATACATTCTCTGCACCTCCTTAACACTCTTCTCTAGGAGTCTGTTGATTTCCCAACAAGAGGACTGTGTGCTTCTGTTCTTTGTGGGATGGTGAATGGGAAATGACCTGTATGTGGAAAGAAAACTGTATGTTTTGGCAGTTCCGGATCATGCAACAATGTATTTCATTTTGCAATAGCAATAAAGGTGGAATTGCAAAGTAGGCGAGAGCTTTGCCTAGAGATAAGGCTTGAAAACTTGTTTTCCGATATGGAAACTGAGATTTCTTTCCCTCCTGCTCTCACTTCTCTATCACTACAAAGGCAGGAGATGTTATATGGACATTAACTAAACTAATATTGTGTGGTACTTTAGTCTGAGGTGACTGTCGTGAAGGTTAAAGCATGAAGATACTTACTATGGGAGTAACCCTGAGCTGAACCTGAGGGTGGTATTTGGCTTCAATGCTTGCATGAAAGCATGTTTGGAAGTAACTTTCAATATGGATATATGAAATTATATAGAAGGATCTGTGCTGAAAATGGACACAACAGGGACTCATTCTTCTATGTATAATTCAAAATGTAATTTAAAAATAATTATTGCTAAACTGGATTTTAACGTGTCTGGGTCCAGTTTAGTTTCACTTACACAGACCAGATCAAACCAGGTTATCATCCACTTCAGGCCTATCTCTTATTAAATCAGGAGTATTGGCTGAATGGATAGGATCACGTTAATTCATCTGGAGCTAGAGCGAAGTTCAAAGCTGTGAAGAAATTGACTGTTGAGGCTCATCAGATAACAGGCAAAGAACTTGCAAATGACATTTGTAAAAGCTGATTTTCAGCAGTTTCTGCAGAACTGGAGAGGAAAATTAAAATAGGAATTAGGCTCTCTGATAGCTATAGGTGACCATATTATCAAGATAACATTAAAAAGTCTGTATGAGAGGTTTTTTTAAACAAAACTAAAACTTTGGATTTGCAGCGGGAACATTTGAAATCATGGAACCATGTCTTAAAATGATCATCCCAAGCTTCATTTATTCTTTATAAATCAAAGAGATTATTTTTAGTTTGCCCTTTGTGAAAATTCAGAAGAAAGAGCTCATTTCTTACTCTGTTGGTCAGCATGCTGCACACCATAACATCCCCTACGGTTACTGTTTGAGTAATACAGGACAGGGTTTATATGACAAAGGAGACCTGACTTTAAGCTTCTTTTAGTCTCTGTAAGTGTTCCTGTTAAACAGACGTGTTCCAGGTTAATGCCCTTTTAAAATACTATGGCTGCATCTAGTAGTGATTCTGCCATCATTTAGGTTTGAGTAAACTAATTAACACTCTCTGTTGCTGTGTCAAATTGTTAAAACAATGCAGGTTTGTGATGCAGATGCTGCAGAAGGAGGGAGGCAGGAGCGTTGCAGAAGAGCAGGGCACACGAAAGGACGGCGGAGGGGAGGACGGCGGAGGGGACGTGGCTGCTGCAGCTTTGGTTTGGCCTTGAGACTGGGCAGCACAGTGTGATTAGGAGTTGACCAAATTGTTTGCTGCTGGCATTTGGGATGCAGGGGAGGGAGCTGCAGACACTCTGCGTTCACGTATATTCAAGGGAGATTTAGAGGAGAACAGAGGCGTAATGGCTAGGGTGAAGTTGGCACAGCTATTATTTCTTACGGTTCTAGGGTATGTATATCAAACTTCCTTAGGAGACCAGGCTTTGATACTCTGGCTTGCAGAAAAGCCCTGTAAATATTGTCTCACCAAAAAAAGCACCACTATAAGTAGCATCACTATATATATTTAGGATATATATATAGAGTGTGTATATATATGCATCCATAGATGTATGCACACAGCATCGCTGAACAGTGCACCCTCTGTATAGGGTTCTTCCACAGAGTTGTATTTGGCATTGGTGTCCTTGTAATGGAGCGGTACTCCAGCTGGATTACGGGATCTTCAGAGGAAAAGTTGTGGTTGTGATTTTCATATAAAGGAAAAGTGCTGAGAAGAGCCATAAAGCAATTACGAAGCTGGAGGACTCCCCTGAAGGGAGTGTTACTGCATCGAATGGCTCGTTTCGCCTGTAATTAAAGCTGCAAAAACATTCCCGAACCCTGAGATGTAAAGATGACAAACAGAGAGTTTATACTTAGTATGAAAACATCGCATTAAAACTTTTGATGAAGAGGACTCGTGTAAAGGAAACAATGTTGTGTGTCAGGAAGAACTGGGGCGAAGAGCTGAGCGACTTGTACCAAGTACCAGTCAGCCTAACTGGCTGAGCAGAACAGTTACTCCGGTCAGTCTTTGAAAGAGGAGTTACCGGGTGATCTGCTGGAGTTCCTGCCCTGTCTAGCAGGATTCTGCAAGTTGCAAAATATATTTTAAAAGCTTTTATATTTCTGTTTAATAGCTGGGCTCGACTGGATAGGGCATAATGTGTTTTTTGGAGAACACTGAAGTGGCTTTGTTAATGTAAGCAATGACTGGCAATATTTGCTTTCCGACCCTTGCTTTTAGTTATTTAAACACTGTTTTTTCCCTTCCCTATTACTTCTGTCTGTCTGCCCCAAGCTTTATCAAAAGCAGTGACGCTGTGTTTGTGTGTTTCATTATCAGAATGGAGTTGTGGCAAGTACCACTATCAACCAGAGCCACTCCTGGCTCTGTTGGGCTGTGTTGCACAGTTTTAGACCCATTTGTGTGTGTATTGTAACAGCTTTCCAGGAAGTCCTGGGGTCTACAAGAATACTTTATTTACTGAGCTCAGATATACTAATGTTAGCACCAAAGTAATAAGTCTGGGTTACCAATGAATCTGAAGGGATAAATAATAATGTGGGTTTTAACTTAAAGGATAGGTTTCATTATGCTTTGTTTTTGTAAATTGTTTTGGGCACTTAATATTAACTGTGTGAAGCAATGTTTGAGCTGATTGAAGTCCTAGGTCAACTAGAATATGAGCTCTTGGTTTTATTACGAGGTCTGTGCCTTCAGAAAACATTGTCATGTGGGAAAATAATCTTCTTAACTCTTCACTGTTGTGCAGTATTTCTTGAGGAAGATCAGGCAAATATTATGGGATAAACTTGTGTAACCTTGTATTTTTAGCTTTGTTCCTGCCCCGCTTTCTTGGGAAAGTGAAGTCCATTGTCTGCTTTTATTCATCCTTTGTTATTTCCCTTTTATCTGCTTTGTTTCTGCACCTGCAGTCGGATGTTGCACAGTGTCCCGTGGCAATCTGGCACTGTCCTTGCCACGGGGCAGTGCCTTGGTCAGTTTTGCTTGTGATGACATGTTGTGAACTGAATCGGAGAATTGAGCATCTGCAAACAAAACTTACTTTGCCCCATAATTTTTTAGACAAATTTAGACATTTTTAGACAAATTTAGACAGTTCTCTGATCTGGTTTGCTGTACAGCTGAAAGCTCTTGGGCTGCAGCAGAGTCTGGTGATACAGTATCTCATATCAGTGTGGCTGCTGCATGTGTCAGATACTTTTAATGACAATCCATAAGCTCACCTGGAAATGGCTACAGGTAGCGTAGAGCCAGCTCTTCAGATTGCTAGTGAAGCATTTTCTAGTAGTCTGACAATTGCTAGACTGGATGTTCAAACCCACCATACTAAAAACAGTGTTCTCTCTTAAATATGTAAACATAAGAAAGAGGTGATGGGGTAATTGTCAATGCTGTACTTGCTCTTGATTGTAGTAATGCTTCTAAATGCTTTCAAAATGATGCGTAAGCAACAACCCTGCTGTGGCACGTTGTAAAGAGTTTTTATTCTGTGGCTAGGAGCCTTTTGTGGCAGATGAATACATTGAACGGCTGGCATGGAGGACACCAGGAGGAGGTTCCAGAGGTGGAGAAGCTTTCGATCCAAAAAGGTAAAATAAAATTGCATAATGGTCAAAATGAATGCGTCTCGAATTGTACTGGTCTATTACATGCACAACAAAAAGCCTGTCTGTGGCACTGGTGTGTATCCAGTGAAATACTCATCTGGGAGAACTGCTAGAATTTGTGACCATGAGCCAATTCTTCAGAATCAGCTATTTAGTAACAAGAGTAGGGAAAGTCACTTTCTGATTTAGACCTTTTGAATAAAGGAGAATTGATGTTTGTCAGACATGAATGTTCTGAAGCACAAAAGTTTCTGGATTAAAGCATAATATTAGGCTTTGCTGCTTATGATATTTAAGTCAATTTAATGAATTTCTTGCTAGTTTAGCTCCCTACACGGACTTGCAGGACCCAGTAGTTTACAGCGTTGGTGCAAATAAAAGGCAGAAACAAACAGGTAGGATGGGAGGAAAGGCCAGAGCATGGCAATGTTGGCTTAGATTGTTTTGAACTGATTGTGTGCACTGTAGTTGGAACCAAATGAACAGCTTGCTTCTGCTGAATGGAGGTGGACTTGTGCCCCTTTTCCTTGCACTTAGCTGCATGCTGTGACGGTTCATCTTGAGCCAGCTCTCGGCATGTGATCCTGGGATAAGCTAATCCACTTGACTAAAAAACTAACCTGACAAAAAAGTCCTCTTCTTTTCTAGCTGAGTTGGCAATTTTGGGGAACCAGAAAAACCTAGGAACAGGTGCGAAGGGAAGATCATGTGTCTGTGAGCCGGTGGCAAGGAGGAAAGGAGTAAGGCTGGGGAAGTGGGGAAGGAGGAAGCAGAGCAGGACCTTCTCCTCTTGCTTGTGGTGAGCTGGCTTGGCTCTGCTGAGAAACCTCACCCTAAGGCAAGAAAAAAGCTTTCTGGTTTTTGGGCCAGGAACAGGTGGGAACTCAGATGCATGATTTTATACAGCAGTTTTCAACACAGAAGCTTCTGTGTTCTGCACTTCTGGATCTTCTGTTTTCCAAAGAGCGACCATTTCAAATAGCTCTGCATCTTAGCTTTTGTACCGGTATTAGTATTCTTTCTAGGGATGCAATTAATTTAAGTGTTTTCATTTTTCAAATGGTTATAATTAAGGAGGTGAGCGTGATCATCCTCCTGTTATTCTTCTGGAATGCTTTTGAGCTAGGAGGCTCAACAAAACGTTTAGCTACCTGAATGTTGATTTACGTTATGATGATGAATTAATCAAAGTGCAGTAGCTTAGTGACTTCTCACAGTCTTGTTCCCGATTGGGATTGTTTGCAGTTACCTAAGCTAGAAGTCTTAAGAAGTTTAGGAATTACTAGAGTCATAGACAATCTGCTGTTATTCGAAACAGATAGGAGAAGCTTATTTAGCACAGTCAAAGGACATTCATTCTTGAGCAGCCTGGCTCTTTGAAAAAGGGGGGATGTTGCTGGAATTCCTAGCAAGATGATGAACGGTTAACATTAAATTTAAGGCCAGTATCCCACGGAGATCTCTACATGCAAGTTAAGCAGGAAGAAATATGAATATGAAGAAGCCTGGAAATATGCAGCATTGCTTCCTCTAGCTCTTTCTCCTTAGTTGTGTCTGGTGTATACTTCAGTGTAGTTAGTGATTGGTACTAATGCCAAGTCAATTTAAATTCTCATCTTAATTTGTGTTGGCTTGCTTGTGTTAACTTCTGTGATGTACTTTTATATCTATCAGGACAAGTGGGAGACTCCTGCCCAGTAAATAGTTTACTTGTGGGATCTTCTAGTATGGGGAGAAAGGGAGGCCAAATAATACCAGAAGGTTTTTGTTTCTTTTTGGTATATGTTTTTTCTTTTCTGTTTTTAGAAAGTGATGCTTTATTTTGTTGTAGAAAGGGTGCTCAATTCCTTATTTCTGTTTTGAGAAACGTGACCAGCAGCTATCTCTCGTATTTGAATATTTTCCTGTCTTGCTATACGTTGAATGCTACCGCTGACTAAATGCTGAATTGGCACAATACCTACTTTTAAAAAAAACACAAACCCCAAACTGAACTGAATTAGCTTGTAAAATGAATAGGAACTTTCTGTACTTCTCTATGCTTTTGTTTGAAAGTATGCTTTGTGTTACTTAGATTCATTAACATTTTATTTTCAAAATACTTTTCAAAACTCAAGTTTATTCCCCATAGTTTTCTCTGGCATCTAATGCAATATGCTTACCTTTCGGGCTTCTGGCGAGCAGGAAATGGAGGAAAGAAGTAGTAAGCATCTGCCACAATCAAGGTTCTCTTCAATAAGTTGTGACTTCTTCTAGTCACTTACTGTTGCAAAAATACCACTTGCAATACTAATTAGTTTTTTAGACTAATACAGTGAGGAAAAAAAGGCACTTCAGATGGTTTAAGCAGCAGGATAAAAGCCAGTCATTTTAGCAGAAGAAATTAAATCTGAAAATTCATTGACCCTCCATGCAACTAAAGAGAACCGCTTTATATTATTGAGGTGTTGCTCAGAGAAAGCCCTCGACGTTGGCCAAGAGAGGTGCTGTAGACATGAAGTGCTGAAGGAGTCATGCGAGGGTAGAACAACGCGTTCCACTTTTCCCTTCTGCTTGCCGAGAGTCTCTGTCAAGTGCAAGGGGAGCCAGGAGAGGAACAGCATGCTCGTTCTGCCTTTCAGCAGTACTGCATGTTGGAAGGGCACCAGGTTCACAGTACACCTTCAGAAGAGTACATGTGAAAATGCAGATTCCTCAGCAGTCTAGAGGAAGCTCCCAGGAAAGGATTCTGGCTTCCTCCTGTCTTCTGCTCCAACATGAAATGTGGACAACAGACTTCTCCAATCTTTCATGTATTTTCGGTTATTAGCGTAAGTTTTATGGCTGTGGAGGATGTGGGGAATAGTCCATTTCCCGTGCATCAGTAACTGAGATGTTTAGAAAAATAGGAGCTGAAAAATTGACCGGAATGGGACAGAATGGACAAAAACAGGAATGGAAGAGGAACACAATTGAGAATTGAATGAAAAAGAATAGAGGAAATTGAAGACTGCATTCAAATATACTGTACTTGGAGAGGGTGAAATGTGAGTCTGAAAGTAAAATGAATGGGAAATAGCAGAAAAAAGCTTTAAATATACTATGTGTTGGAGGGAGAAGAGAAATAAAGTCAGGAAGTAATATGGTTACAACCAAAACAACATTATTAGACTATGCAGTTGCATTCATCGCCAATTAAATGGACAATGATTTACAAGTTTATTATAAAATCTAGAGTAAAGTAGAAAGTACTTTATTATTATAACCCCTACATTGAAGGGATGTAGCGACCTAAGCTTTCTTTGCTTTGATGAGATATATTTAAGGAAGATGGGGATAGAGGGATTCTTGAGCCAGTGAAAGAGCCAGGTTCTTGAGCAATCAATGTTTTAACCATTTTCTCCACTCTCATCTACCGTTCACACGATCACAAAGCTTTTATGTAGACATAGAGTTCTATACAACTAGGATGGTGTAGTTTTAAACAAAATAGCCTTCCAAAGGCATGATTATGTCAGCCCTGTGAGGTTTTTTATTTGTTTTTTTAAAAGCTCTCTGTGTAGACGATGCTTTTTGAACTAAAGTCTGCTTTACCATATTTTATTTTAAATTAGATTATTGGAAGAATTTGTAAATCACATCCAAGAATTACAGGTAATGGATGAAAGGATTCAGAGAAAGGTGGAGAAACTCGAACAGCAATGCCAGAAGGAAGCAAAGGAATTTGCCAAGAAAGTACAAGAGCTGCAGAAGAGCAACCAGGTAAAACCTAAAGCGTATAGTCAGTGCTAAGCTTTGCAAAGTTTAAAAGCATCACATGCTCCATTAACATTTCTTGGTACAGTATGCTGCCGTTTGGGGTAAAAATAGAGGGTTTGATGGAAAACAATTTCCCCTCTCAGAGGGAGCTTATCTGCATGTTCCATTAATGAGCGTTAGCTAGTCCAGAAGTGAGTCTTCACAATAGCTTAATGGAAGGCACTAAACTTTAAGCAGTTGTGTGCACTTAATTAGTGATTCTGAGTAGTTCTGCAGTTTGAGATAGCCTGGAGAGCTGATGCCTGGGTTCCCCGTGCTTCTTACTGATGTAACTCTCGTGCTTCCTAAAGCACGGTAAGTGGAAACGATGAGAATTGTGTCCGTGTGTGTGTTCTCCCAGGTTGCCTTCCAACATTTCCAAGAGCTGGACGAGCACATCAGCTATGTAGCAACTAAGGTCTGTCACCTTGGAGACCAACTGGAGGGGGTAAACACGCCACGGCAACGGGCTGTGGAGGCTCAGAAGCTGATGAAATACTTTAATGAGTTTCTGGATGGAGAGCTGAAGTCTGATGTTTTTACAAACTCTGAAAAGGTAAGAGCTGTCAGCGGGATGAAAGCAGTTCAAAGCAATAAGCAGTACTGCCCTAATTACAAGCTGCTACCATGACTTACCATGGTCAGACTTCAAACCCGTGAGTGACTGACTTGTTAAAGTTGCATTGTTCTGAAATGTAAATTAACAACACTAGGCTGCAGATTGCTGATAAAGCACTTGTATTCAGTGATGCTTAATGTGGCAATGTTGGCATTTTTCATTTTATGAAATTATCAGAGATTTGAGAAATGCTGGGGAGGCAACTTTAGAGCCTGTACAATATCTGCCTTTTCTTTGAACCCCTTGCCTCAGATCCACCCTGTAATGCAGAATGTTTCTGAATGCAACTTCTTTGTGAAACTTTACTCTGTTGGGTCAGTCCACTGGCCTTGGATACCTTTTTGTCACAGCATGCCTTGGGGCTTTGTATAGTCCTGTGGTTATGTCTCCACCCTCTGAATTTAGAGGAACCAGGCAGGAAAACTTCAAAGAAACGTTAAAGCATTTTGTTTTTCTTGTGCTTCAAAAGTATGTTCGTGATGCAAATGTAATCTGAGAGGTCTGACTAATAGAAATAAATTGATGGAATAGTGTCCAGCTGTAAGCAACAAGGCTCATTCACATTGTAGTAAGATAAGTAGTTTTTGTGTGTGTGTGTTTTGGTTTTGTTTTGTTTGTTCCCCCCAAGTGTGTCCTGAGCAATCATCCTGCTATGCTTAAAGTGTGTGCAATGGTATGACTATAGTAAAGAAAAGTTGCAGTGCATGGAAACAGCAAAAACTTGGTTTGCACATTCAGCAAAAATGTTTTTTTTTTCTTGAAATGCCTCTCATAAAGGACCTAAGAATAGGTTAATGTCATCCCTTTACTACTGAGCTGAAACTGCCTTTCAGGGAGTTGGAAAACTAATAGCTTCATATACTTTTATTTCCAAGAATTCAGTTGCATAGTGATTTTTAAATCATGGTCTGTGGATATATGGTAATTTGCCAGTTGATAATTTGCCCTAGTCAGCAAGGGAGTGCAGAAAACTTTTCTGATTTCCAAGGAAAACAGAAAGGTTCCAGCATAACAAAAGTGCGTATGTAGATAGTCTGTTCAACATCATCTTCTTTTTTCTTTTTTTTTTTCCCTAATAGAAAAAAAACATGCATTTTAAAATTAATTTAAGATGGCATAGTAAATAACAAAGCATAATTTAAAGAAAATTGTGTTGTCTCCTGCAGAGTCTCGTAAAGAATTCAACTTTTACTCAAAACTTAGTTTTGTAACGCTTCCTGTTGAAGTCTCTGAAAATTCTTTGGTAGATAAATGTGGTAAGCCTGGAAATTGGTAAACAAATTAATCTTTGTACACCCTGAAGACATTCAGCAAATCTGGAGGAAGACAAATGTAGGAAAGGCCAGAAGTCTTACGTCAGTCTGCAAAGGAAGCATGTGAGAACACACACAATTTTCTGGATATGTTATTTTACACAGAGTATTTTCAGCCCAAGTGGTTTAGTACCGCTCTGTAACTTTTTGTCTCCAAATTTAAATAGCAAGTAACAATAATGTTTATAAAAGAACGTGCCTAGATGTGTGGTGTGACATCTTAATACATCTTTGAACTAAAAATATTTCTAAAGCATGACGTAGGAGCAGATATTCTAAAATGTAAATCACTAATACTTTATCAGTGTCTTCTCATCTTCAAACTGATGTGGTTTCAGATTCTATTTTGGAGGATGTTGGGATTTCTTATACAAGCCGTCCCCCGTAAGTGTTAGTTTTTCCTTAGGACATCAAGAGCAAAGGACACTAAGAAAGGAGAGGCAATAGAGGAGTTATGAAGCAGTTATTTTGTGTTTTTTTTTCAGTGATGTTAGTTTTTGAAATCTGTTGGATTCTTACCTCCTTTTTTTTTTTTCCTCTATATTCAAATTGTCATTTCTCCCATTACTTTCTCCTGGCTTTACTGCACAATTTCGAACATATCATCTCAGTGATGGCTTTTCTTTGCTGTCTTGTCCTAAGCTAGGTGTTGTGTATCTTCATCCTCAGAGTCATTGTGATTTGCCTTGCGCTGCCAGCTAACCAGGACCTCCTTTGCACGGAAGTGTCTTAAAGCAAGCAAATCACTCCAGTTAAAACAATTCAATTATAAAATGATGCAGCACCTCGCTGGTTTGTCATGCAGGAGCATTGTCATGTTTAATGCTTATTGTTCTTACACCCTCTTCCTCATTTATGTTCTGCATTCAACATCGTTCCATTATGCCTTTTAACTGGCTCATAACAATATTTTCAGTTAAAATTTTCTCTTGCTCTTCCTTGTCCACCTTTTTTTTCTGTGTTTTTTTTTTTTTTCCAGATGTTTTAGTCTTTAAGCTGTGTTTTACAGAATCCATATTTATTTTGATGTAATAGTTTACAGAAGCATGATTCAATTAAAAATGAGATATGTCTGGATTTAAGCAGAAACCATGGAGAATTGATTTGTCATGGCTTCTGTTGTGCATAAGAAAAGGCCACGAATTCAATAAAAATCTAAGAAGTTAGTTAACAGCTATTTTGTGAAAAGAAGACAGAAAATGTTCCATTTGTCGGGTGCTTTTTTTTCCCTTTTTGATTTTTTCTTTTGGTGATGCTGATGAATAACTGCTAATATATAGACTATCCTAATGACATCAGTATCAAACAGAAATGCTCGTTAGGTATTAAGGTTGCTTTAAGCTAATAGAAATAACTGCTGTTTCATTGGATTTATTTGAGGAGCGTGGCTGCTTTTGATTTAAGAGGCTATTGTAAGCTGACAGTTCAAAACATAAGCGGCTCTTAATAAGCAGAGTGACTGCACCTTCTTAGAGCCCCTGTTTTTGCTGAACAACCAACCTCATGCGATGACTGTGCTCTGTTTTCTTACCTGTGTGTCTTGTTCCATTCCTGAAAAGTTTTAATCCCAAGCTGCTCTTCAGTGGTGGGAGAATTGGATTTCCTTACTTCCATTCCTCTCACTGTATTTCCCTGGAACGTGGCTAACAGGAAAAATGAGACAATGTGCATGTTCTCCGTGTGTTTTGTTGTGTCAGTGTATTTGAGGGCTTTGCCTGGATGCAGTAGTTAACTTTTCATCAATCCATTTGAGGAGCCTTCCAGTCACCAAGACCAAATAATAAAGACTACGACTGTCACAGAGCTGTGGTTTTGACCCGTTGACGTTAGCAGCTAAATTTGCTGTTCTTAATCACAGAATTAGAGGATGGTTTGGGTTGGCAGGGACATTACAGCCCATCTAATCCTAGCCCAGGCTGTCCCCAGCCCCATCCAGCCTGGCCTTGGGCACTGCCAGGGATGGGACAGCCACAGCTCCTCGGGGAAGAATTTCTTCCTTATATCTACCCTAAACCTACCCTTTTTTAGTTGCAACCAGCTCTTTCTTTTTGTGACACTTTCAAAAGTAGCAGTTGCCATTTTCCATAGTTCAAGTTAGCCTACTGAAACAGTCACTGAGCACTACTTAGATGCACTTGCCATGGATTGATCATTGAAAGACAAATGGTAAATGGCCTTTTTGTTCATGACAGCAGGAATCTGCATGCTGCTTTATCTTTATTCTATAGTTTTTGTATCCTTGATACTATTCATATTTTGTAGATGCATGATAAATGAAATTTCATCTTAATTTTTATTTTAGACTTCACAGCTTTTTACATTTCTAATACAGCTTCCATTTCTCCTTCCTTGGGAGAATGTTAGGTACTCCAGCTCTGCTCTTCCTTGATCCCCTTTTCCCCTCTTCTTTCCCTCTTCATGCCAAGCACAGTCATAGCTTTTCTGGATGCAACTATCCTCTAGTTTCTTCAAGTTAAAGAATTCACTGGTGCTTTTACTAGGGTGTCTGAACGGTTTGCTAGCTAATTCACTTCTGAGCTCACCAGAGAGCCCTTCTGGTTGGGTGCAAGTCTGTTCGACTTTTATCCTAATTCATGGTAAAGTATCATGTTGCAGTTCAGCTGGCTGTTTGTGTTATATCTGTGTATTTTTTTACAAAATGGAAGGGTGAATATTGATGTGAGATTGCTCTAGCCTTATTATTTGGGGCTGATTAGCTCGGAAACCAAGTCTGTAAGTCTTGTTGGACTGATGTGCTGAGCTATGTGTCCAGACAGCTTGAACACCTGTAGAGGTGTGTCCCATATGAACATATAGCGAAAGAATTTTTATAATGTTTTGCCCTATATAATTGTACGTTAAAAATTATCATAAGCATCAGGAACTACAAGAGAACAGGAACTACATGTATGAAAGCTGAACAGTGGAGATGTGAGAAAGGAATAGCCCACAATCAGATCTTTAGTAATTGACTGTCGTGTTTTTATCTCTAACAGATTAAAGAGGCAGCTGATATTATTCAGAAACTGCATTTGATTGCACAGGAACTGCCTTTTGACAGGTAAAATTCTATCTGAACATCTCTTAAAAACAAACAAAACCACCACAACTACTTCACAGCTGTCATTTTCTGATGCTTTTCTTTTTATGGAGGCGGTGGGGGACACGGTGAAGGATAAGATAGGAGAGGGGCTTTACTTCACTTGTGATTCCTGTAGCTTTTGAGATGGATCATGTGCTTATTTCTGTCCCCTCTATTCTTGAATTCATGTTCATGTACTCATGTTGCAGGATCATCTTTACATACACATCCTAAACTGCTTAACAGACTTTTAATGGGATAATTTTGGTGTGCTGACTTAATTAGATTTGGATTAGATGCTTGTAGGTTTTTATGGTTATGAAGCATGTAACTTTTCTGTCATCTTTGTGTTACATATTTTCATTTTAAAATAGGTCATGGGTAACAGGCACTCTAGGATGTCTGATTTCTCCTGTGACGTGGATTTGAATTTAATCGTGGTATTTTTTGATATTAACAGGTTTTCTGAAGTAAAATCAAAGATAGCAAGTAAGTTATCTATCCAGTTCAATCCATATTTCTATATATGAAATATTAAAACTGATCAAAGAAATATGCAATACTGTTAGTGATACCGTTTTTGCCAGTGCTCTTATTACATGGCTTGATGGATTTCATTTTTTTATATATTTTTTTCTTATTTTCTCCATTCCTTTCCAGGTAAGTACCATGATTTAGAGTGCCAGCTAATTCAAGAGTTTACCAGTGCACAGCGGAGAGGTGAAATCTCCAGAATGAGAGAAGTAGCAGCAGTCTTGCTTCATTTTAAGGTAAAAGCAGGGGTCTTAATTTAACAAACAGCAACAACAAAACACCAGGATACAATAAATGCCTCTTTCAAGTAAACATATTTACACTGGCACAATGACCACATCAGATAACGTATACCTTTACGAATACTGAGGTGTTCCGTCTGGAATCAAATGCAGGGGAATGAAGGAGGCAGATGATGAGGAATCAGAGGCAGTGTCAATAGAGACCATTCCGAGATAATCTTTTCTTGAATGTGTGTGCGCTGACATTCATGCTTGAGGAGTGTTAAAACCTGTGGTGTATAACCACGGAGAGTGATGATAATTGAAGCTATGCTAGATTTGTGACAAAAATGGATTTGAAACAGTCTACACTTCAGATGAATGTATTTTTTTTTCAATAACTTTTACAGAGGAGTCGTATTTCATTAATTTCATTCTGTACTAAAAACATGGAGAACCTGAATTAACATTGAATTGTGTTATGCTTCTTCCACAGGGCTATTCCCATTGTGTTGATGTGTACATAAAACAGTGTCAAGAGGTAAGTCATTTTTTGTCTTACATGCATCTCCTTGAGTTCTGATTTATTTAGTCCTGTAAGTAGCTGTAAATATATTATTAAATTTGCTTTTGAAACCCTAGGGTGCATTCCTGAGGAATGATGTGTTTGAAGATGCAGCCATTCTCTGCCAACGAGTGAATAAGCAAGTTGGAGAAGTCTTTAGCAATCCAGAGACTGTGCTAGCCAAACTCATTCAAAATATCTTTGAAGTTAAACTTCAGGTATTTCAAATTTAACATGTTAAAGTTATTGAGCAAGCTTTTCCTCCATAAGTGTTTTATCTGGTAATAACAATTATTGTGAATTTACAATATTCATAATCATGTATAAGATGTGGAATCACAGCTGATTGCTCTGTAGCATTTCGTACAGATATTCAGGGCTATTTCAAGAAAAGCTACTTGTACTGCAAATACAGTGCAAATGAAAATGCCCAAATTCAGTGTGTAAAATTAAGGGAATCGATGCATTAATTAGCTAGTTCATAAGATGACTTACACATTTGATTCTTTTCTGTGTGCTATCCCCAGAACATATCAGAAAAGGAAGTTTCACGTTGAATAAAATCTTTATTGTGTTCATATTTGGAATTAAGTCTCATGTATGAGGCTAGCTTTGAATAAGGAAAAATAACTTATGCCAGGAATATTTTTCTGCAGTTAATACACTATTTATATGAAAGTTTGGAGTAGTTGAAAACATTGTTATCCATCCTGCATCCTGCAAATACACTCTCTTAAATGTGTAAAGTCAACAGAATGCCTACTCATTGCAAAAATCAATTTTCCTGTCAGCATTATTCCCCTTATTGATAATAATATAGTGTAGGGATTGAGCTTGTGTTTCATTCCTGAATTTATGCATCAATTTTGACTTATATATTATTTACCATAAGATATTTTGTCCAAATATTCAGTTACAAGAAGGCTCTAACTTGTATGTGCTTTGTGTATTATGGTAAACAAATATGAAAATATGTCTTTTGGTTGTTGTCAACTGCAGAAATGCATTTAGACCTCTAGTTGTTTTGATTCTTAATGAGACCAGATCTTGTGTTTGGTCAAGTATCTTTTCAAAGCAGTCTCTCTCTTGTATTTGCTTCATATGCTACTACTTTTTGAAGAAGATGATTTAATAATTATAAAAATCCCTTGAACTATCTGTAGGTTATGCAAGGTCTGTGGATCAGAGACTTAAAACCAAAGAATGTATGAGTTACTTAAGATGTGTGCTTTGAAGGAAGCATATATGTAAACCTAACAGGTAGTAAGTATGACCTGAGGTTTAATATCTGTTCTTCTAAAAGATGTACCTAAATTTTGCAGATTTATGTAAAGGACCAGCTAGAAGAACACAGGAAATCAGATGCAGAGCAGTATCTTAAGAATCTCTACGATCTGTATACAAGGTATTTACATATTGATGATGAAATTACTGTTGTTGATATCCACATGTAATAAACTGAATGTGTTATCGAGATGTTGGAAGAGAGGACAAAAAAAAACTTTTCAAAAAAAAAAGCTGTTAACCTTTCCAGTGATCACATTCCTAAAGAAAACTGTAAATAGCCATTGTTATTTTTAATGGGAAATATTTAGAATAGTGGTCTTTAAGTGTAATTTTAAATCTGGGCAAAAGCCAGTCCTCTATATCTCACTTTAATTGCAATTGTGCTGTATGTATTCAAACATGAATTATGCAAAGTTCTTTCCTTAAATATAAAGCTGCTAGAAGTCCTAATCACAATCAGGATTTTGTTGTACTATGTACTTTACAAACATTTAATGCTGTAATTCATACAAATTCAACCTTCTCCCCCTCTCCCCTTCTTTGTTTCTTTCGCATAAAGAACTACTAATCTTTCGAGCAAATTGATGGAATTTAACTTGGGTACTGATAAGCAGACTTTCTTGTCTAAGCTTATCAAATCCATTTTCATTTCCTACTTGGAGAATTACATTGAGGTGGAAATTGGTTATCTGAAAAGTAGGAGCGCTATGATTCTGCAACGCTATTATGATTCCAAAAACCACCAGAAGAGGTCTATTGGCACTGGAGGGTAAGTTTTTTTTTTCTATAAAGTTCCCTACTTCTAAAGTGGAAGGGAGGTGGTAAGGGGAGAAACATAGTGTTTGCCATGCCAGATGTGCAGTGATCAACTGCAAAAGGGCAAGCTTCTAAAGTGACCTACAGCTTTTTATATTTGCTATCATTTTATGTTAACTTCCCTTAAAAAGCGTATTGCTCTTGATACATGTGAAAGGTGATGCATGGTATTTATATACTCGTGGAAAATGAAAAATACCAGTTAAACCTATGTTTCAACTTAGGATCCAGATCCACAAAAGGACTGAAGCAAAATTAAGGTACCTAACGCATGTGTATGTGTGTATCTAAAAGCATACATTTTTTTTCACCTGCCCAGGTCTTGTGGTCCCCTCCCAAGACCTAGGAAGGGGAAAAGATCATAGCAATGTCAGTGAGAAAGCTCTTAATGAGCCCAGAAGATGCAATGGACTTAGAGAAAGGTAAAAACAAGACTTCATTATCCTCAAGGTAGAGAAACTAATAAAGGAGTAGTGAGACGTGGGAAAGGAAGAATTAAAATTTGAGAGACAGAGGTGATGAGACTACTGCACCTTTCAAAGCGTTGTTGGGGTCGGTGTGTCAGGCATGAAAATTGTTTTGGAGAGCACAACAACAAAATTAAGTGAATTACAAAACAAAGATGAAAATTTAATTTTCTTGGGGAAAATTAAATTGATTATAATGACAGACTTAATGGGTTGCTTTATGCATGGAAATGTGTTGGAGCATGCTCAACTAAGTCAGGACTGCGTAGATAGGAATGAGGATGAGAAGACTTGTGGGTGTGGATAAGATAGAAAGCTCTCATTTGTGTTTTGAAAGTAAAATGTGTCAATGTATGAAAGCTTAACTTCGTCCACAGAGCATACATCCCAGAGGATTTAATTGAAATTATTTTTATTCCCCAGTGGGGGAATAGCTGCTCCCATGGTGCAGATGTGCCATGGTAGAATACGGTTAACTCTGGGATCAAAGGTGGTTGTTTTGCATTAACTAGCAATTTTTTTAAGCTTGCAAGACTGTCTTAATGCTTGCAAATCCTAAACTGTGTCTTGGGTTCTGTTTTTGTGAGTTAACAACTAAAGCATCCTAAATCACTGTTGAATGTGAATGTCAAAATTTCCATCTATTGAAATCTTTTGGTATTTCTTTGTCCTAGTATTCAAGACCTCAAAGAGAGAATAAGGCAACGTACAAACTTGCCGTTGGGGCCGAGTATTGATACCCATGGAGAAACTTTTCTCTCACAAGAAGTGGTGGTTAACCTTTTGCAAGAAACTAAACAAGCCTTTGAAAGATGTCACAGGGTAAGTTTGCTTCCTGTAATCTCCATTAGTGATATAGTTGTGCTTATGAAATTAAATCTTCAGGTTCAGTTTTCAGTTTGATAGGATGGGCTTTAGTCTATTAAACAAATTTTCTTATATTTTTCACTGATTCAGGGTCATGTTGGGGGCTATAGGTTTGCTTTTGAAATGTGTTTTTTAATACAGTCTATGTTGGAAGAAGTGGGGAGGACTAAACCTATTTGTGTAAATTGCATTTTTTAAAATAAACTAGACCTAAGAACTGGGAAACATTTAGTGTATGTTTTTTTTTTTGTTTTTTTGTTTTTTTTTTTTTTCTTTTAAGAATACAGATACTAATTCAGCAGTTGATCTTTAGTGTCAAGTGCCAGTTGTTCTAGCTTACGGGACTAATCACCAGTATCACCAACAAAATTATTTATTTTATGAGTAGAAATAATCTTTATTATTGTTTGCCTTGGTAACTTTCTACTTTTCTTTAAAAATACTTTAAGCTTAAAAAGAAAACAACTCTTTGTTTTAATTAAATCACTTGTTTTACTGCCTGTCACTTACTATTTGGTATTTAGTTTAAATGAAACCCCTTGTAATTTAATTGCGGACTTAAATCAATAATTGGGATTTTTATTAGCTAAACGCACTTAATTCTAACAATATTTTATGCCTCTAACATTCTAAATTAGTTCAGTGTATAAAGCTTTTAACATTTTAGATATTCAGAAGTTTTAATATTTTAGATTCTAAGAGGGGGTAAAGATGTAATAAAATAGAAGTATGGCACAGACGTGATAGACATTCCTAGTGGTGGAAGTCAGTAACTGCAAGACACAGGTAGAACATCTTTTTTCTCAGTATGATAGTTGCTATGAACTTTTTAAATTCATGATACCAACTTTTTGTAATTGTTCATTCTTTTTTTTCCCCATTCCTATTAGGATCAGATTTTTTTAATGCTTGGTCTAAAACCAATATTTTTTTTTTTTTTGGGGGGGGGGGGGAAGGAAGGAGGGAGAGGATGCTGCTAAGATTGTCATGGGGGCAATTCGCTATGCAAAGAAAAAGTCAATTAAGTCCCTGGCTAGCTTATGGCAATATTTATATTATGTGACAGATGTGTACAGGTACACTGTGTGTCCTGACTATTTTTTTAGGAAAAATAAGTCGATAGTTCTGAACGTAACAATATATTAAAACATTCCTCTGATTGGAAATTTCTGTAACAAGGTGGCGTTTTTTATGGGTGGTTTTCAGGCATACAGAGGAAGTCTTTGGGAATGCTGTTATGTAAATTAACTTGAATTGCAATAATAATTTTATTCCTAGCTTCTTAAATCTTCACTTAATTCCATAGAAACCAAAGCCCTATTTCTTATGTGCAAAAGCCCTGTCACATTTTTCTTTAGAAAGTGGATTTACTGACAGGTTGCTGTCCAAAATCCTGTGTTGCTTACAGTTCATGAAGGTATATATGTGAGCATTACTCTACTTAATAAAAATTTTCATGCTCTGACTCCAGCTGAACTGTGATAAATGGAGCTGAGGTTCAGTCTGGATTATTTGTTGAGGTATGGTGACAGTGATGGAAGAACAGCTGTGCTGGCTGACAGTGAAGGTCCATCTAACCCAGCGTCCTGTCCTCTAGCAGTGGCTACTAGCAGAAGCTTAGTAAAAGACAAAAAGGCAGGGCATGTATAGAGTCATCTTCTCCAGGTACATTCTCCCACCATCCAGCAGTCTGTGGTTCAGGTGATTGCTGGGATTACATCTAGATGCTAGTGTTTTAAGAACTTAATGAATAGCTTCCTTAATTTATTATTATTACTATTAGAATCTGTTTATTTTTGCTTTCTATAGCATCCTGTGGCATATTATCTTCATTTTAACTGTTGATGCTGAAGATTTTGTTGATACTAACTACTGCTCCTGAGTAGTTCTCTGTATGGATACTTTTAATTTAGAATAAAATTTCAGTTATTTTGAAGTATTTATTATATTTTAAGGTTATCAATATCAGATAAACTTTCAAATGTATGTAGAACTGACCTTTAGGATATTTTTTTCTTTTTCTTTCAAGCTCTCTGATCCGTCTGACTTACCGAAGAATGCTTTCAGAATTTTTTCTATGCTTGTAGAATTCTTATGTACTGAACACATCGATTATGCATTAGAAACAGGCCTCGCTGGTGAGTATAATATCTTTTGAACGCGTCATCTCATTGACCTTTTCGTGCAGACCAACTTTACAGATCGTTGCCTTGCTTTATTGATTGGCTTTGTTCAAAATATATTGGCTAAATGAAATTTGGTTTTTGTGTTTGGAAGTCAGCTTTTAATGTCTTCTGAAGTGTTACTTCTACTCGGAGAATTCATGCACGGATGGAAATGTGCTGCTGTCTTCAAAAAGATTTGTATCAGAAATCTGGACATCAACACTACTTCTGCTAATTTTTTTTATATGTTTTTATACTTACGCATTTTTAAAAGTGACACTAAACAAGAAAACTGCTTGTGTTAAGAAGTTGACAATATGAACCAGTCTTTCCTCAGTGAAAGCATAAAAACTGTGTTCTGAAGAAATATTTAAATTTTTCTTTTTGCTTTTGGAAACTTTAAAAGCAAGATATTTCTATGCTTACCTGATATAGCTATGAGAAGTATTCTATATATGGCACCATGGTAAATTTTTCAAACTCTAAGCCTGTGATCTAATAACTCATGGAAAAATCCTGCAGACTTAAAATATCATCATGCTAATTAAAGAACTGCTTATCATTACAATCCTAACAAAACCTTCTTTGCTTTAGGCATTCCCTCTTCTGATTCAAAGAACGCAAATCTTTATTTCTTGGATGTTGTCCACCAGGCCAATACTATCTTCCATTTATTTGATAAGCAGTTCAATGATCATCTAATGCCATTAATCAGGTACCTTTATTTTGATTGTCTCTTCCTTTTGAATAGTCATTTTTGGTGAACAAAGCAATTTTTTTATTGTTCATCTCTGTTAAGAGGAGTTTATTCTTGGAGTGGTTCTGCTTGATGTTGTGGGAAGATAAAATACTGTAATGGGAGGGAGAGGAAGGGAAGTTAAACTGATCTGTATCTTAGATAACCACGGGGAGAGAGGGAGCTCCAAGAGTATTGATACGAAGTAGAGACAAGTTGCTCTGCAGAGACCTCACTGCTCTATTGCAGGCCAGGACTAAAGGATTTTTTTTATTTACATCCTGGGCTGAGCTGGCAATATCAGGGCTGCAGAGATTGTTGGAGATATCAGTCTCTGCAGAGGAAGAAGCTCACCACATCATGAGCTACATGAAAGCTGTATGTTGTTAGGACCCGCTGGTTGGATATGCTCAAGGCAGAGCTCACAGATGTTCTGTGAAAAGCTGGGTTTGCTTGCTAGTGTGGCAGCAGCTGGCAGCAGCAGAGAAGCACCGTGTTCAGCAGACACAATGCTGCTTGAAGTGTCCTGCAGTACTGCCCGTCAGCACTCCGCAAGCCCTATTTGTAGGGTCCGATGGCTTTCAAGGCTGTTGATTTGTTGCTCTAAAGAGAGCTAACTCCATCTAAACTAGTCTTTTTTTGATGGTAGGTCTTTGCACATTTATGTTGTAATTAACAGCCCCAGCTAACAAATTTGTTTCGGTATTTTAACCTCACTTACACAACCCTTTATGCTGTTGCAGTTCTTCTCCTAAATTGTCTGAATGCCTTCAGAAGAAAAAGGACATCATAGAACAAATGGAAGTGAAGCTGGATATGGGTATTGATAGGCAAGTAAACATTTAAGCTTTCTGTTGATCACTGGTTCCCGTAAAACTCCTTTGTGATGTATTACTAGTTTTCCTTTTTTTTAAAGGTGAATTATTTCTGAACACAGAATTGATTTCTTCTACCTTTATTCTGCATAGGAAGTTTAGATTTTGTTTGTTTACATGGTATATTTTCCATGGCAGATTTCTGACCTCTGGAAAGATATTACTGACATATTTGGTTATGCTGACAGAGTGCTTTTTATTTTATTTTATAAAATTCAGTTTTATCTTATTGTCTCATGCTTTTTCCTTTAAAGGCAGAAGGAGTGATGATTGAAATAGGTTAAAGGATTGCAGAATTTCCATAAGGAGCAAAGTTTGACAAAAATAGGTTAGATGACTTGTTTGAATCTGTGCAGTGCTATGGATTAGACCTAGTCATAGAAGTCTGTAGACCTGGAATAATTTTGTTTCTGACATTGACTTGCTTTGAGGTTGTGACTCATTTAAATCTTTTTTCCATTTCTTCATATAAAAATGAGGGGATAGCCATAAAAATTGTAAATGAAAATCATAGCTGTTCTGCAGCAGGGGAAAGTAACAAGCTTAATGTTAGGAAACCAAACTTGTGTGACTGACTGCCCTACTTTGCTCCAGGAAGCATGCAGTCTTCCAATATTTCAAGGATGGTATTCAGCCTAGAACCAGTTACCTAACCTTTACATCGCTGTTTTCTCTCTGCAGTGATGGAAATAAACCTTCTTGTGGGAAGTGAGGGCTACAATTGAAATTATCACTGAAGTTTTTATAAGAATCTCTCTGTACTGGAGAGGGATGAGACCAGCATTGCATAGAAAAGCAGGCATTGCATTTGTGTCCTACAGGACACTTCCTGCAGAGATGAGGAAGAGATTTGATATATTATATTTGCAGAGAGCTCAAAGAGTTATTTCTTAATAAGCATTTTCTGCATGTGCAAGAAGAAAGGTGGAGGTGCAACATGTGCAAGTAACAATCAAGGTTTGAGCTGCTCCTGCTAGAACTTTATCTAGAGGCTTAAATTCAAAGCTTGAAATAAAATACTTGAAGTATAATTGAGACTGTACGATTGGGTGTAGCAGGCATGGGTCAGTCATCAGCATTAGAATAGTTTGTAGCTGTTTGTGTGAAATAACTAATCTCTTAGAAGTGGCAGACTGTGAAGAACAAGTCCCTGTTGGAAAAGAGTACGTTCAAAGGTTTGTGGATGGGGTCTTCAAAAACATTTAAGCTTTGGCACATGCAAACAAGATTAGTTTTCAGATGAATGTTATGTGTAAAATGTGTCTATGTGCCTGCTTACACTCTGCTTTGTAGTACCATTGATGCTGTTAAGAACCGATTAACTTGTTAAAGAATTTATCTAGTTTTAAAAAATTAAAAAAAAAAAAAGGTAAATTTCTAGATGTTGATGGTTTCAATACCACCCAATCTGTACAGGTCCTGCAGCACGTTCTGGAATGGCATTCCCAACAAATGTCTACCTCTATAAAAGTGATTTACTCTATGCATAGAAAATAATGAATTTTAACGGATCAATATAGTCCCTCTTTAGATATATGTGGTGTTCTCCTCTTCACCCATAGAACTTGAATCTTTCAAGTCCCATAACAGCCTGGACTGTGTTTTTTGAAGGGGAGCAGGGGAAAGGAGGGAAGTTTGAGTGGAGGGTGAGGTGGGGAAAAAGTATGGGGAGAGACAGGAGGAGGTTCCTGGCAAAGGTGGACGCTGGGACCTCTCTGAGCTGCTTTGATGTTTGACTTTTGGGTTGCACTTAAAAGCAAACCAGTTCCTTGGCCTTAGATAATGTTCTGAAAAGACATATCTGGAAGTGGAGGAATAAATGGCACTATAAAACTCTACTAGAATTTTGAGAACAAGAGAAATACCAAGCTGTAGCACAGAAAGAGGTGCTCTCCTTACCCTGCTTTTCTTTCATTTTTGCAAGTGTTTTCTGATGCAATGGGATCTAATTCTAGTAAATTAAGTGTTTGGAATGCTTCCTTCGGTTGTCCAGTTCCCTCAGCAAAGAGGAAAGCTATCCAGTTTCTCCAAAGAGCTGGGTTTGAATGGCTTACTTCCCTGTTAATGTGTCCCCTGTAAAACTAGCTGGTCAGGATGCTGTGTGCTGGTCTTGAAGACACTTAAATTAGAGCAAAGTGGTGTTTTTTTTTTCCCCTAATTCTCCTTTTCTTAACTGCTTATTTAAAATCAACTTGTCTTCTCCAGAGAACTGCATTGCAGTTTCAATCCCTTGCTGCTTACAATATATTTGCCTTTCGTATATCTTATATAGATTACAGAAATATTAGGTAGTGAGATTTCCTCATCGTTTTATGCTGCATACTTTTGCATAGAATCATGTCAATATATGTAGATATAAAAATCAAGCAAATGAAAGTATTCTCTTTAAAATCCCAAATTTATTTTTAACTTTAAAGGACGCTGAATTGTATGATTGGACAGATGAAGCACATCTTGGCTGCAGAGCAAAAGAAGACAGATTTTAAACCAGAAGATGAAAACAATGTTTTGATTCAATATACTAATGTAAGTAAACAAAGCTATATAGATGAGTTGGAACTTCAAATGCACTTGAGTGATATCAGGTACAGGATGATGTTTAACAAAGACACATTTGACAACATTTGTATTTGATTAATTTAGTTAGCAATTCCATTTTGTACTAAGCAATTGTAAACTGTTCTGGGCTCTCTTCCTCACACTGAAGAGCAACATTAGGAGTTTTGTATCTAGTGTCAGACACAGATCGGTAGCTGCTGGACAAAATGTCACATTCTTTCCCTTCCCAAGAGGCCCAGATTTGAAACAGGTTTTTTAGCTGAAAACTAGTTTCTGAAACTCATAGCTTAAAGCTAATTATCAGATGCTCTAGTTGCTGGGTGCTTTTTACCCTTAGGATGTCAGAAGCGTAAGAAAACACAATGGGTATGGCAAGACCAATTTTTCCTGTAAAATGTTCTTTACCACCATATCTGTTGAAATCCCAGACTCCAGGCTGCAGAAATACAGCTGTAGGGCTGGGTTACATTAGTCTTTTGTTAGGAAATGCAGAGAGGTGTAGAGAACAAATTATTATTAATGGAGAGAAGTAGGAGGACTGCCTGAATACCTGAAGCCAGATGGAAATGGGAAAAGTGGAGCAGTAAGATTGGTACTTGTGGGAAGAGTGAGGATGGCTGTTAATTTGGGCTTGTAATTACTGCTAATGAGGTTTGTAATCACCTTGGTTTTCCCCCTTGGTCAATCATTGCTTAAATTAAAAGCACAAACAGAAGTGCTCTCTTCTGAACTGATATGAAGTAAAACTTAGTGGAATGTTGTCTTGCATCTGTCTTTCTACTTGCATTTTTGCCTCTATGGCAAATGAAAAACTGTTTGAATTGTTAATTAGAAAATAACTAATGGTGTTGTGCTTCAGCAATTTTAGAACTTAGTAACTGATGTTTAGCTTATGATCTAGTAGCCACTTTATGAGAACAGGTTCCTAGAATTTATTTATTTTTTTTAAAGGCTTGTGTTAAAGTCTGCAGCTATGTCAGGAAGCAGGTGGAAAAGATCAGAAATTCTATGGATGGTAAGAATGTCGACACAGTTTTGATGGAGCTTGGAGTTCGTTTTCATCGACTCATCTATGAACACCTACAGCAATATTCCTACAGTTGCATGGGAGGCATGTTGGCTATTTGTGATGTGGCTGAATATAGGAAGTGTGCCAAAGACTTCAAGGTAAGCTATGTGTATGTTGGTGATGTACAGCCGTGTTTCTGAGTTAGGTACTATTTTTCACCAGAAGTTTTCATAGGAAGTCTTCATAAAAATAGTCTGTTTCTGTTTGGACATCAGCATTTCACATAGTGATGTTACATATTCTGTTCCTGTAATGGTAGTTCTTTATCGTGTCCTAAAAAGAACAAAAGCCCAGAAACTCAGAAAAACATGTGCCTATGCATGTATTTATGCACACATGAAGAAAGAATGACTGAAATGCATCTTCTGTAGGGAAGAAGTGTTTTGAGAATCTGGATGGATGTTGTGTTGTAAGACTTAAAGTAGCTTTTATTCTTAATACCCATCTCTTTTTTTTTTTTTTTTCCTCTCTCAACCACAGATTGCGCTGGTGTTACAGCTGTTTGATACTTTGCATGCACTTTGCAACCTTCTGGTTGTAGCCCCGGATAACTTAAAGCAAGTTTGCTCAGGAGAACAACTTGCTAATCTGGACAAGAACATCCTTCACTCCTTTGTTCAGCTGCGTGTTGATTACAGGTCTGCTCGTCTTGCTCGTCACTTCAGCTGAGAGCATGGAATGAAACCTTTGGGCAGGCCTCAGTTAGAAAGCACAGGGAATGATTTCTTACCAAACCATGGTTGTAACTTTTGTGGGGTAATGACTGTTCAGACTAAATCAGCAGCCATATTTAGACATGACTATGTAGAATGCGAGCAGGTAAAAATCAGAATGATATCTCACGTAACCTAAAGTTCTCCCACTGATGAATTTTTTTGCAAAACTACTTGCTACTGTTTTTTTCTTATTGGAAACGTTGTGGGGAAGCAAGTGGTACAATGAAAGTATTTTAGTCTTCAATATTGAATTATCAGATACCATTTGTTAGACTTGAACTACAGAGCATAGCGTAGGTAATGGATTACATAGAATAGACCAATGTAAAAACATTCTTCATCAATTTTAATGACTTAGACTTCAGCACAGCTAATCATAATCAAATTATCTTTGATTGGTGTTTCTAAGTCATTTCTTTCATTTAAAATGTTATCCTGCTCAATGTAATTTCTTGCTCTAATTAATTAGTTTGGAATTTCTTTGAGATGTAGAAGTGAAAGGAACGCTATCCCAGAAAGATGTAATTTATTCATTGTGTAGCATTCTAAACAGAACTAAAGTGGTGAAAAGATTTTTGATTTTTACTTTTTTTTTTTTTTTTTTAACCTAATAGTCAAGGGCCCACTGGGATATATTGGGATTGTATGACATTCTTGTTTCTGTTTGTTTGATACTGGCACACTGAATTTTATATATGCTTCTAAAGGTAATGCAGCTGCCTTGTCAAAGGCATCCTTGCTACAAGGTGAAGGTGCACATGGTTGGGTTAATACAACTTTTTCCTGTCTCTTGTTTTGTATGTAAATAAATTCAGATTATAACAAGTGAAAGGATAAAATGTAGCCCAATTGTTCATTTGTACGTGGGAGGAACGGACGGCAGCTCTAGCAAAAAACCTAAAGGTAAAATTTCTTGTGCTGAAGATAAGTGATCCTCAGTGCCTGAGCAATATGAAATGGTGAAGTGTGCAAAAGCTTTTTTTCCACTGCTCTTAATTTCAATATTGGAGACAGACTACTTTTACGCCAGTTATGCTCCAGCATTTGTTGAAGGTGCTTCTGAGATGGAGCCATAGTGTGCGTATAGTAAACTGAAGCAATTAGTGATGTTTGAAACATTTGGGGTAGCTTTTCCACAAACAGTTGAAAATTGTTATGAATAGACCTTCGTTCAGAATAAGCTCATGTGGAAAACAGGTTGGAACTGCTGTGGTTTGTGTCTTCAGCCTGACTTGCATCAGCCTTGAACAGATAATCTGTAACACTTCATTTTATTTCTACAGTGGGCTCAGCATACATTATGAAAACTTCTTTCTCTCCCATTGTTAGAACAGCATTTCTATAAATTTACATTATTGGTCAGTCAAATAAAATTATTTTCCTCTTTTGTTAATGACTTCCCAGGTGCAGTCAATATTGACAGACTTGTGTGGAACTTCTCTTGGTTAGCTGAGTTTCTTCTGCTTCATTTTATATTTAGCAGAGCATTATATCGGTAAACAAGAGAATGGGTGCCAGACTTTCTCAAAGTATTCTGTGAGACTGGCTGCTTTGTTGAGCTGCATAGCTCTGTTCCTTGGCCATGGCAAAACCACAAACAGGTTTGGACACTGGAGGAGGCACATGCTTGCACTGCTGCCATTTATTTTTTTTTTCAAAAGCTCTGATGTGAATTCAGATGATACCTCTCTTACCTCTGTAACTGAAAGCCAACAATTTTAAGGCTGTG
Organism: Aythya marila; assembly: GCF_965140915.1. Taxonomy (NCBI): domain Eukaryota; kingdom Metazoa; phylum Chordata; class Aves; order Anseriformes; family Anatidae; genus Aythya; species Aythya marila. The sequence continues at coordinate 4,671,309 of NC_139046.1, read as the reverse complement.
GTTTTATTAACCAATACAAAACCTTTCTACAAAAAGTGTCAATTTGTAATAAAGACTTAAGAACAATGAACATCATTGTAAGATTGCAGATCACAGAAGTGCTTCAGAATTTGTTGTATGATTGTTTTGAGTTATTTTAAGGTTGTATGAAATGTATTTACCATATTTCTTGCTTTATTAGCTGTGTTTCTCATGCATATGCTCAGTGCAATATTTTCATTATGCCTGTTAACAGGAGGTGGCATAAAGTAGGTGAATACTTAAAAACGTAGATATGTAAACTCTTCCTCAATAAAAAGAATTTCCTCCAGATACTTTTTTTCATTTCATTTCCACGTTCTACGAATATCTTTATACTCAATTGTAAAAAACCCTTCTATTTAAAAATAAAAAAAGAATAAAAGTAACTTTACTGACCAAATTTATCACTGGTGTGAGCTCTCCCTTTTCCCTTTCCTTGAAAAACCTCCCCAGGCACACACAAACAGTTTCTATTTTGGGAGAAGACTGCGTTGTCAGTAAGTTCACTTTGCAATACAACTGGGATCGGGATGGGGCAGGGAACTATAATTTTCACACATTTTTAAGTTTAGAGCTATTATAGCATGTAATTTGGGAAAATATTTCTGCTGGTTTCTGAATACAATAAAGTACTATCCAAAATACAAATATGCATTTTAACGTTGGTGTAATGAAGTAAAGTATTGCCTTCCTAATGCTCGCTCCTAGAACATTGGCATTTAACAGGCTGGCAGCCAAATGGATGCCTGAGAGGAGGTGTGTGAATGTGTGTGTAATTATGTTGTCTACAATTGGTGAAAATGGCTTTGCAGTAAACTGTTGTAGGCTGGAAAATAAGCTGTGTTTTTAGAAGTCCTATAATTTCGTAACATTATTTGGTGTTGTATAATGTTTGCGTGCACGCAGAGCGCAAGGAGGAGTAGGGGCTCTGTGAGAATACTTCTCGGTGCAAGTAAAAATGAAATTGGGAAGTGGAAGTGCTTGGAAAAGAGAGAAGATCTAGATATTTAGAAAGAGTAAGAAGTGAAGACATCAATTAAAAGGATATGGAGAACAACTTTAAATGAAATAACGTGGCACGTGGAAGAAGGAGGTTAAAGCCTGATTAATAGAAAGCTGGCGTACACATCAACCCGTGAGAATAAGCAGGATTGGAATTAGTCTTTTTTCAGCTACATTCCCATCCTGAAATGAAGTGAGCCTCCAGAGGAGGGGGACTGGCTAAAACACTTTGCCTTGGCGCTGCTTGTTCATCTCAAAACCATTGGATTCAACAGCAAACGGCTTTCCATACTCAAGTGTCAATCTGCTCTGAAGTACAGGTAATAATGCTGTAAACGTGAGCTCTGTGTATTTCTGCTGTGAGTAGAAGTGCTTCAGCTGTGTGCAGTCTGATTGGATGGGAGGAAAAATTGCCAGAGTTGAGCTGCTTTTATTATTTTTATTTTTATTTCTTCCAAGACTGCAGCGATCTTGATAATGGTAAGTGACTGACTTGAGAGCTGCACAGTATTGATGGGGGCAGGTCTCCTTAAAGTCACAATCAATAAGAGAACTTGGTTTGGATTTTGTTTTATTTTTTTTTTTGTCCTCTCAGCTTTCACTAAGTCACTTTAAATGACTGGTTGCTTCAGCGTGTGACCGCCACAGATAAATTTCTGTTGCCCAAGGAGGAATATTCCATTAGCTAGTTAGTGCTGGAGTGTTGTGACTGAGTGTTGTCTGAAACAATCGCTCCATTTCTGTAGGAAATGTGGCAAATGGGTGACAAAAAAGCTGCATCTCGTGAAGTGCCATGAAAAGGGAGAGGCCTTTGGGTTCCGTTGTGGGTCCAGGTGTGCCTGCTCTTCAGAAACCCTTAGATCCAAATTTCTTAAGGCAGTGCACACATGGCAGTAAATCCAGTGTACTGAGATGTCACAAAAAAATTCCAAAAAGGAGTGGTGCGCTTTGGATTAAACTTTTGCTGCAGTAGCTATCCCATTTTGGATTAGTACTGGAGTTAAACTAGTCACAGACAGGACAACCAGTCCAGGCTGAGCTGCTTGTTCCTTCTCAGTGAAGGAAGCAGATATCACGGTAGTTGCTCATCTAATTCCAGATGCAGGTAGTGGCTCTGCTTTGTACTTCCTGGCTCCAGAGCAGCAGGGAGGATAAACCAGCCCTCCATGCCAAAAGCTGCTCTCCTAGAGGACATCAGAAAGGCAGGAGCATCTCTCCTGCCCTCTTGTTCTGCTAGATACTGGCTTCAAGGCATGATTTCCCCAACCCCCACTTGTAAGCAGAGGCAGATTTGTGTCTTGCTATCTGCCTTGGAGTATTTTCTCTCTGGACATGGAGTGGACAGGCTGGCACATTGTTTGGCTTTTCTTTCTCAGTTGTTCCTACACCTGTTCAAAGGAGCGGAGGGAGGGAGATTGCCTGCCCAGTCATGTTCGCTGCTTAGCTTCTCTTTTCTTTTTTCCTCCTCTCTCCTAATTTCTTTTGGTGGCAGGAGATTTCTATACTATGTCTTCTGCTTATCTTTGAGTGGAGAAGCAGCTGTGTTTGCCTGTCTTCTTTTCACTTGTATGGGGCACTGCTTATCCTGTGTCAATACAGCCTTTAGTCTATGTGGAAGCCCTGCTTTCTGCTCTTATTCTATTAGCTTTACTTCTCTGTGTCCTATTTTCCTCTCCAGATCTCTCAGGACTGCAGTCCCTTCCCCAGTGTCACAACGTTACTAGAGCAAACCCTTTAACTTTGCAGCATGGCTTCTAAAGACCCCTACACACCCACTGCAGTGGTTCTTCAGCCACTTGTAGCCTGGTTGGTGGAGGATTTTGGCTCCCTTCCCTTTTTTCTTGCTACCTTCCCTGTATTCCATCACCTCTGTGGGTCAGTGCTTTCAATATGCTCTCCCCTATTACCTGTCTGTGCAGTGCATTGTATGAGATATTTCATGTAAGGGACCAGCCATGGGGAAAAGCTGTCGTGCATCTCCAGTGCCCACTGTAATGTCCAGAAAACTAATGTGAGATTTAAAGATGAGACCTGTTTGAATAGTATCTTTAAATATGGCTTAATAAACCAAAATGGGAGAAAAAATCATGCTTGAGAGTCAAAATGTCTTATTTTTAATAAATTCTTCATAGTGATTTGAGATAAAAATCAATTTAGGACTTCCTCTGAGTGGCCCTAAATCCTGCTTGTCTGTCTGTGTGATTTCCCCTCTGAGGATGGAGGGGACCTTGGAACAGAGGCTGCAAAAACATCCCACTGGCAAGCTGTGGCTGTTCCTACCCTCACCATGCTCAAGCCCGTCCTTGTCCCACTGATAACACCCCTAGGGGAAGGGTCAGCACACGCACTCCTTGCCTGCCCTCATCCTCCCCATCTTGTGTAGCCTTGGTACAGGGCGATGTGAGGCCTTTGTGTCACCTTTGTGTTGAAGAAGAGACTTTGTTTTGTCCTTTCGAGGCTGTCCAAAGGGTCCAGTAGCTCCAAACCACGTTTAGTCATCCTTGCATGGCCAGAATTGGTGTCACGAGACACTTAGCTCATAGTGCTGTGTTGGTGAGTTCATCTTACAGTACGTGATGTTCTTTGAAAGCTGGTGTTTTCTTTCACTGAAAACCAAAATGGTCTCATAAGGCTGCTGGAGCCAGAGTGTAAAGAAAAACAAATGGTATTTGGGGATCGTGGTATGTGAAGGCCAACAGGAATCGTGGCAGCACTGGTGTTGCTGAAAGCTTTGGCGTGCAGGTTTGTTTTTCTCTAACCTGGATTTAAGCAGGGCTGGAGGAGAGGAAAGACTAAAAAGCACATGGACTTTTGGGTGTGAAATGGGACTCTAAATCCAGGCTGTTTCTGCTCACAGTCTGTTCTTCCCTTTTTCTGTTGTTCATCTGCTTTTCCCACCTCGACCGTTGGCCTGCTGGGGATGGGAGCTGCTCTTCCACCGAGTGCCCGGCCTCCTCGAGGCCGCCTCCCTGTCTGAAAAGAGAGGTGAAGCTGGAGAGAGGTGAACCCCAGCTTGATTCCTCGCTGGATAAATGCACGGTGACAGAGCCAAAGCAAGGTCAATAATTCCCGTTGAAAGACGCGGTTACAGTTCAACTGGCAGCACTAACCGAGGTGAAGGCAGTCATTTTGTGGCGTTTGGGTGTTGCAGAGAAGCCAGCCAGCATGAACTTGTGCTTGGAGCATTTTTGTAACGTTCATTTCACTGTAAACAATTCATTAAAATAACTTGCTAAATCTTAGGCAAGTGGATTTTTGAAGGTTGCTCATTTCACTTATCCACCCAAAGTCAATTTGAGTATGAATATATAACATTTTACTCATAATAACAAACAACTTCAGAGAAGAGACATTTATTCTGGAGGCAGAGATTCGAGCTAGACAGCAATGATGCATTACAAATATATAATTATTTGCACTAATATTTGAGCAGGTGGAATGGATTAGTACATGGTCAACATTACACTGCTGATAACATGTATTTTTCTATATTAATATGTACTGTGCAACATGTATTAAAATTGTCAATAATTCATTTTAACAGAGATAGCAATATTTATATTGCTGTGTTCTACAGACAGCAGAGTGAATTGTTAAAATGTGCAAAGCTGGGCTAGATTTAACTTAACTTTGTTTCCCTGTGTGTGTGTTTTTAATTTCTCATTTAAAAAAAATAAAAATAAAAAGCAACCTTCAAGCTAGAAAGATTTTTGCTCTTGTGTGGAATTTTTGATCCAAATCACTTTCACTCCTGCTGTCCCGAGCCTGGTAGGAAACATCTTGAAATGATACCTCCAAGCCTCAATCTGTTGTATTAATACTGGCATACAATTTTAGGTGCTTTATAGGTGGATTCCCAGTGGAAATTTTCCTAAATTTATTATTACATGTGTTATTATTGTTATTGTTATTATTATTTATTTTAGGACTGGTTTTTGTCTTCTAACATGTAAACTTGTTTTTTTCTCTTAATGCTTTTTTTTTTTTTTTTTTTTTCTCCTGGAAGCCTCTGGGGGCAAAGATAGCAGGTTTAGCCAGTGAGCGTGTCTCTTTTTACGAAGGAGGAGTGAGAGGAGAGGTCTCTCTGGCCCTTGTTAGCGCTGGCAAACCCCGTGTTAAGCAGAAAGCAGGACGTGGGTTGAGCCACTAAGTTTTAGAGGGATGTCTTGAGTCATGATGTCTGCAAGTGTTTCTTGACAGTCGCTTTGATCCGAAACGTGTTCTGGTGGCGTGCAGGCCTGGGGCAGGTGTCCTGTTCAAGAAAAAATGGACTTAGTTACTTTTCCCTCCCAGGGATGTCTGTCTTCAGGCAGGCAGCTGGGAGGTGAATGCAACAGCAGAGTTCAAAGGAGCCACAATCCACGCATCCATCTTGAGACACTAAAATGAGTTCCCTTTCCAGCCTAACACAAGTTGGTTTTCAACCAGACCAGTTAATCTCTATTTTTGTGTCATGTTTTTTTTTAAGTACATGCTGATATATACATTCATCTCAGAAGTGGCTTTGGGGTGGATTGCTCCACCCCCTCGTCTAGGTAACTTGTTTATTCTTCTTTAAAAGGGATAGGGCATCTTGTGGTGTCTAAGCATCTGCCATTAATCTGCATGAACTGAACCCCCAGTTGAGACCAAAGAAACAGAAGTCTTGCCTAGCTGTTGAGCAATAACTTGCTCTCTCTCTCTTTTTTTTTTTTTAATTCACTATTTTTATTCCCCCCCCCCTCCCCTCCCCCCGCGCAATGGTGAAAGCTGTATATAGTAATTTTGAGGCAGGGCTTGAAGTGCAGGCCTTCTGAAGGAGACCAGAAATAGCCGGCTTATGCTCACTCAAAGTATAGGGCGCCGTGCCAAATTCTCTGCTGGTGTGAGCAGCTGTAACTTTGCCAGCTTCAACGAAAATATGAATTTTTACAAGTCCATAAGCATGTTAGACACATACCTTTGTCTCTTCACAATTAGTTTTGTTGCTTACATAGCACAAGGCTTTCTGTAGTACATAATCCAATGCCTAAATATAGTAATTCCAATGCACTTGAGATCAATTAGATTTGTACTTTTAAACTCAGTTTTGTCTGTAAAGATAATGTTATATTGCTGAAGGGATTTGGTATTTAAAGTGTCTGAACAAGTCTAAGTGGCTCTTGGGCATTATAATTTTTATTTAGCTGCTTTTAGCCCAATCACTAATCGAATTAAAACCTACCATGACTGGTGTGTAACTCGGAGAAGACGGTGGAGCATGTTTAGCTGATAGCACTTAATTTGTTGGTGGGTTAGGTGCTAAGGTGCTGCTTTTGTTCACAACAACAAAAGCCCTTTTTTCTCAAAATGGAAAAGTAGGTGAAAGTGCCTTTTGGGGGACAAAATACAAATCCCAGGTGCAGTAGGCGGTAGTCTCTATAGAGAAGGGCAAAGATCCTTTTGAAGTCTTTACTCCACAGAGGTGCTCTGCTTTAAAAGAAATTACGTTATAATGTTTTGATAAATAACAATCCTGTAAGAGTATTATTGTGGGTTGTGTGTATGGAGAAGGAGAAGGGTGGGAAAGAGCTGTCAGTTTCCCTGTAGGACGTTGTTTCTGAATGTACCCTCAGATCAGACCACCAGAGGGAGAATACCTTGTACAGTAGTGCTATGATCCTAAATGTGGTTTGTTTCCCATTTAAGACGCTGTGCATGTGGAGAAAACCCAAGCTACTCTTTGTGCAACTTGTAATTCTATCCATGTTGGTGTTTTCAATTCAGACCCACTGTATGAGCTAACAAACAGGAAGGTGGGAAGTTTTGTGTTTTGTTTCATGTAAAAATGGCACATTTAGAAACGTTAGGGGCCTAGCTTAAAAAGAGAAAGCAGAAAATGGTTCAACGGGAGTGCTCGATGCTCAACTGTTCAGTCATGTTGCAAGGGTAGAAATCAACAGCAGTATCAGCCAGGGCAGAGAGTTCATCTTGATTCTTTATTTCCAGGACTGAATAAGGTCCTAATCAGGCTCAGGAAATGCCTGCCCTTTTCTGTTAGAAACTTGTCAGAGTCTGTCAACTTGGTTTAAAAAACTGTGCAAGTGATATGTTGTTCTGTGTCAGATACACTCTTACACTTGTCTAGAACTTTGGAGTGCATTTTCTTTTAATTTTTAGTGCCAACAAATTGCTTCATGTCAAAAAGATGAGAAAAGGCTGCCATTCTTGAGCAGAACTCTCTCTTTCTAAAATAGATGTTTCATCCTGGCATTTAACTGAAGTAGGACAGCTGATTTGCTTCCTAGAAGCCTCAGCTGCTTCATCAGTTCTACAGGTAGCAAGAAACTTGTTTAGAGCATCTTAAATGAGATGGCGAAGGGGTAAGGTTGTTTCAACTACTCAGAGAGGCCAGGAAAGCCTACTGATACTTGTTGCTTTACCCCTGAAGACTGCCTGTCATGAATTCAGCACTTTGAGATTGCCTGGCCCATTAGATTTCCTTTTTCTCTTGAAAATGGAAGAATCTAGAGGGGGTTTTCTTTTGCCTCAAAGTAAGCTGATAGAGAACAGAGAAATATAATAACAGGCAAACACCGCCTTTCAGTGTTCAATAGTTGTCTTTACGAAGGCTGAAGAGTAGCTCTGGCTGCTATGGCATGACATTTCTTATGGATTTATCTCCCAGTGACAATGCTGTGAGAAAAGACACATTAGTGTACATGGTGATGCAGGCATGAAAACTGTGCTTCCCAGGTTGCTTTGATCTCGGTCTCTTTGGTGATCAGAAAGCCAAAGGATGAGTTTTTTCTGGAGTGGCCATTCTGTTGTGACTGATGAAGAAAACGAGCAAATGGAGGAACAAGAGAAAAGAGGTTAAACTGGACAAAAGGCTTGGACTGAAATCTGAGAGACGCTTCCTTTATTCCTCTTTGCTTTACTCTAAACAAGTCTTTGATTTGTTTAATCTGACACTGGCTAACTTCAAACAGAATGAGTTTTCTTCTAGCTTGGTTCCCTTCTGCTTGGCATCTCTCCGCTCCCACACCTGCTGGTCCTTGGCAGAGAGGAACAGGCCCTCTGCTTTCGCTCCCCCTTGGATCCCATCTCTGCCTGCAAGAGTGACAGCTGCTGTCTGACCATTTGGTCGACTGGTGATTGTGCATTTGTCTAAGGCTGTGCAATGAGGGACGATGCAAGTTAGACAATCTACAGATGCCTTCCGTCTGTTCCATCACCATCTCCTCTTGGAAACTCACTTTCTTCCATTGTCCTTGGGAGTTTGTTTTCTGGATCTCTTCTTCCACATCAAACACAGTTAACTTTCCTTCACAGGTGGAGTTCTGCGATGCTGGTCCTTCTCAGGCTGTTTCATATTTTAGAGCTACTCCGGCAGTCTGTTGGGGTGCACCTCATGTCTGTCTGCTTCCTGCAGGGCTCTGTTTATGAGCTGCCCTCTTATGTCCTCACTACTGTTACCCTCTTGTTTTCCTGGAGCTATCTTTTGGCAAATACTTGTCAGGTTGTAATAGGAATAAAAATGATGCTGTGCTTCCTAATGTCCCAATGATGCTGAAGAATTAGAGAATTTTTTTTTCCCTATGCAGCAGGAAATGGGATTTTTAACCATTATACTTGCTCTTTTCTGTGGTATGACCTATGAATATTTATTTATTTATTTGTTTGTTTGTTTGTTTGTTTGTTTTGGTCCTGTCAAAGGATCTAACTACAGGAGAGCTTACTGAACAATTTATTATTATTATTATTATTTTAATAATTCCATCAGGTTATAGATTTGACAGTTCATAAAAGTGAAGGATACCACCCACATCAAGAAGAAATTATTTAGAAATTATTTAGCTCCCTCTGAGGAAAATCCTGGGTTTGGCTGGACATCCTCTCAGATGTCCAGTCTCTCCTAGGGTGCTTCCATCTGACTTGCCATTCTCTTTTGACTCTGCCTTGGGCCTACTTTACCTGGAGACAGTTTTGATCCTCAGGGCTCCCTTCCCTCTCTTCATCCCTCCTCCCAAGCCACCACATACTCTTCAGCCAAGGCATATTTGGCAGAATAGACAGGAACTAGTCCAAGAATAGGATCTTCATCAGTCAAGCAGTTGCTTGTCATCTTGTCCCCTCCCGATGCACAGGTGGCTTTGAGCTTCCCCGTCTGGCAACGCAAGAGGCAACTGCTAACGCAGCCTAGTTGATCCAATTCAACAAAACCAAAGAATTTGGAATGACAAGATGAAAGATCACCTTTTTGTGCTGTGGTACCCTTCCCTGAAGGCAGGCTTCTTATTCTGCAAAATCTTGGAAATTATGGTTGATGTCACCACTGATGGAATGAAATACAGCTCCTGTCCAGCCCAACCCTTGTTGTGTTTCATGTTTTAATGTTTGATAGTTGGTTCATTGAATCCGTATTTATTTTCTGTACCCATGAGACTATGCCAGAGGCTTGCTGTGCCAGTTTATCACAGGTGAGATAAATCTTTATTAGGTTTTTGTTTGTTTGTTTTCTTTTTGTGTAGTCTAACCCTTAAAATGGCCACTTTGGCTATGGCTGTACTTAGCTGCGTGGCAGGTGTTGTTTGTGTTCCTTATTGTGTTCCTTTCTTATTGTTTGTGTTCCTAGGTATATCGTAGATATAGAGTGATTCAGATTGATAGGGAACTCAGAAAGTCATCTGGTCCTACTTTAAAGGCAGGGTCAGTACTGAATTCAGGCAATAAAGTGCAACGCCTCTTTTCTTTCTGTCTGCCCAAGTGCAATCCAGTGCTATGCTTCTCTCCAGCTTTCTGTCCAGGTGGTGAGTGAGAGAGACTTTACTGGTCTGTGTTACTGGTATTCAGGCTAGCTAAGGTATAGTTTGTGTGAAAGGTAGTCCCTTTTTTTTTTTTATTTTAAATCAATTAACATTGGTTTAAAGCATATTTAGAGGAATAGCTCCTTGGTTCAAGAAGAAAACTAGACATTTTTGAAGTTCTTAGACAAGGAGGAAATTTTTATACACTTCCCCAAGTATTTTTGTAAGTTCCTAATTCTTTACAGGAAGCGGTTTTTTTTTTTTTCTTTTTTCTTTTTTTTTCTTTTTTTTTTTTTAATTTTAATTTATTATATTTTTTTTCAGATCTCCGCTCTTATTTGGTCCTATAACAAAATTCATAATGTGGCCTTCATCTGAGGCTGTAGGAGCATGGTTACTAATTTCACTTTACAGTATGTGAAATAGGGAAGGTGCCTTACTTGTAACCCAAGCAGAGAAATAGTTAAGTATCTTAAGCTGTGTAAGCAAAAAAAAAGAAAAAAAAAAAAAAAAGAGGGAAAAGTTGCCAACATATTTTTGACAAAAGACAGGAAAATGACAGGCTGTTTGGGGTATGCAAAAAATTTTTCCTTTCATACATATTGACAGCCAGAGGGGGGTTATTATTGAGAATATGGGTAAAGTTACTGCCAGTTTCTGCTGGTACTCATGTTTAAAAAGAAACTATGGAAACCAGGAGTAGGAATATTAATTAAGTTCAAATTTGGAATGCCTTTGCCAGGAGTGGCTGCATGAATTCAATGAAGCAGCCTGTTGAGTTGCAATTCACTACGTTGTTTGCAATTTAATAGAATGCTGAACTTTTCATAAATTAACATGTTGTTTCAATAATCTGATTAAAAGGTTATATGTTGATAAGATTAGCCTTAGCTGAGTTTTTTCCCCTTTCTTGCTTAAAGAACCAGGGTATATTTTCTTTAATCAGTATGCAGTCATAAACTGTACCTTAGGGGCAAGATCACTGCCTCATTTAGATTGTGCATGTGCAGATGAAGTCAGTTTACACCAGCTGAGAATATGACCCTTGTCCACGGTTTCTGGTGAACATCTTAATTATAAAGATACATCAAAAATTTAGATTTCGATTAGCTGTGGAAGTTGATTTAATCCTACTTTTTATAGAATAAGATAGCAGTGATGATACTTGATTTTCATTTAGTTTGTCTTTTTCTTCCTTGTAACTTGACTACATCACATCCCATGTGCTTAGGAATATTAAAAATGTGTCTGTGTGTGTAAATATACATATACACAGAGAGAGAGGAAGAGACAGTCATGAAGAGATGCAGGAAGAAAACTTTGCTTGTGAATGATCACACTGGAGTAGCCACAATGAGTAGGCTCAACACTACAGCTTCCATTTCAGAAACTTAGGTCCACCAAAGTGTCTGGATGTTCAAACCCTGTTGTTTCAAGGGGTTTCACATGCCTGAATAATTTTAATGAATTTGTGCCTTAATGTGGCATACCTTAGTGCCCTGCAAGCATTAGCTGAGTCCATGAGGATGATGAGAGTGATGGGATGTGTGTTGCACACTGGTGCAGCACAGAGCCACAGGTGAAAACACCTCCAAAGTGGCAGGTCCTCAGTTGTGTAGACGGCTACCTTCTCTGCCCAGTTCCTTCTTTACCTTCTTTTCTGCATGGATTTAACCACATTTGAGTCTCACTGGTCTTTATCTGTGTCCATTACTCCATATAACTTGAGTGTGCAGATACATAAATTGCCATGACAGCTGTTAAGTGCAATTAACCAAATGCTCAAGGAAGACCTGAATTTTATATCAAGTATGGATAACCACGTACCTGATTGCCTGAAAAATAAGGTATTAAGTGGTGATTTAGGGACCAAGCAAAGCAGCCAGCCACAGCTCCCATTTTATGATCCATTCCTGAGCTCAGTTCACTGAGCTGTCATGCACGTCCAGCACCAGCATTTGTCCACTGATCTCCCCCTTCTGTGGCCTTTTTTGACAGTGGAGGAGAGACTTTGAAAGTATCAACTCTAGGTCTGCAGAATTGTCTTGTAGTTTGACCAGAGAACATACAAAGATGGGCAGGGGACAAAACAGGAAGGCTGAGAGTTTGCTGTCTTGTGTGCAGAAGAGCAGGTGGAGTTATCCATGGGATGCTGCTCAGTTTTTAGGAGTACAATGAAATACATTCCAAGTAATTCTGTCAAAACCCTTCCAGTGAGAGGCAGCGATTCAGGAAGGCTGCCAGTTTTGTATAAGAATAGGGTAGCTGCTTTGGTTTTTAACTGCCTTACATCTTTGTGATAAGAATGGTGACTGTGTTCAGAAAGCACTTATTAAGCCAAAAATAACCCCCCATTTTTCTGTGAAAAGCGAGTTATAAATATAATCACAGTCAGCAGTAGATCTCAAATCTAAATTGTATGCTTTGCTGAGACTTTTTTTTTCCCCTAGACAGAGGTTAGCAGATGGTAAGGATGCACTTCCCTGAGATGGCAGAAGGGAGGCAGTCTTGCTTCAAGTAATGCTATTTCTGGGCGATAATCCAAAATGCACAGTAGGCAGAAGTTAAAAGGAAGTGCTTGCTTTTAGGTTTTTAAACTATATCCCTTAATCCTGGGTGATGATTGACAATCATGATTTAGAGTATGAGGTGCCCCTTTCTAATCCGGCAAGTTTGATGTTATTTGCGTATCTAGTATGGCTTTATTCAACTAAAACTAAATGGGAGCCTGTGCAATTGATGCCACATTTCAGAGATGAGTCCTGGACTGGGAGTCTATTTACAGATTAGTGGATACACAGTATCCATAGTACTCGCCTTTTTTTAATGTGCCCGTGTGTGTAATTTAAAGACTCCAAAAGGCGAATTTACAATTAAAATGTTTCTTGCTGGGTAAGAATACTAGTGGGAGACTTTTTACATAATTTAATTCACCGTGAAGGGAAGCAATATACAAGATTATATTAATCCTAGTTTGATAATTATAGTAAAATAAGAATACATGTTTGTATTTAATAATGATGAAAAAAGCTATCATTTATTGGCTTTGTGGTTGTTTGGTTTTTCTGATTTTATTTTTTTTTTACATTACAACATATATGCTTGATCTTAGTTTCAACTGAAATGCCTTTCTTCTTGCTGAAGTTTGCAATAAGTGAATGCAAAATGAAGAGGACAAAATAGTTAAAGAGCATTTCCCCGTGGTTTCTTATTTGTAAAGGTGAGGTCATGCTTATCTTCTGTGATCAGCAGCTTTTAAATCCATTTTGCTTAAAGAAAAAAAAAGCAAAAGATGATGATACATTTGAAATGGCAAATAGAAGATGCCTTCAAAAAAGCTGGTGTGACTTAAGCGTGTAAAGCTTTGCAATATCTTCTGCATTTTATAGCTTTTACTGTTGATTTCCCAAATACAGGCCAACTAAGATGCACACTCTTGCTGATTAAAGCTTGGCATGTATATTTAGCATTAATCACAAGCAGCTGTGGTAGAGGGAAACCTTCTTTCTAGCCAGCCAGATTATATTAGATTAAAATGATCCATATGTAAGGTGTTGCAATACCTACTACTGGGGCAGGAGGGAAATCACATTACACTTGCAACTAGATTAACACAGGGATTGAGCTGACAAATAATTCTCTCCTGCTTTTTATTTTGTCAGGTGGGAGAAATAAAACGTTGCTACACCGGTGAACCGCCTCAACGAGGCATGCCTCTGGAATTGCTTTGGATGTGCCCGCTGGCTCCTCGGGTCAGCGGAGGAGCCCAGCAGAGCCCGGTGCTGTAGGATATATGCCTGTAAACCCCGGCTACACAACCCTGTCTGCTGCCTATTCCCTGTACAGGGAATACAGCTGCCTGTGAGCTGCAATGGACCAATTAGTGGATGATGTTGGGTGCGTAGTTGTGCACCTTGGATGCTGCAGAAGCCGATTGTCAGCTGGCTGAGGGGGGAGCCCACTGCTGGGACGGTGCCTAGGGTGGCAGGAGCTGAGAAAACAGGCTGTGCTCCGTTGCAGTTCAGTGCATGGGAGGGTGTGCTGCCGTGAATGGGGTGTAAACACGTGCTGCAAGCTTGCAAAACTCATCTCTAAAGGCAGGAATATTGTCCTTTGTGGCTTGGGACTGTCAGTGGAGGGGGACAATATGTGATGTTTTCTGCAGTGTCTTAGAGAAACAATAGCTCAATCAAATATTGCACGGGGCTAAGGAGTGGGGATGGGGGGACTGAGCTCGATTTGCATAATGCCAGCACTGGAATTTGGCTGCCAGCGGGGCAGGAGGAGGCAGGGGGCTATAGAATTCACTCCTGGTTGTGAATAGCACTGGGGGCTCCATGCTGAACTACTGGGATGGAGCCGTGGTGGGCCTGGGCATGCTTCCAGCATGCTCTGTCGCAGAGGAAATTCCTCTCTTCAGTAGTTTTGTCTAAGCAAAGAAGACAGGACCGGGATCCTGATTATCTGGGACTCCTGAGGAACCCGTCTATGTTGCCATCTTGTTACATCTTTTTCCCTAACTTCTAATGGCATCAGATTTTGGAACAGCATTAGGCTCGCTCAGAACCAGACTTAAGGCAGCGTTCTGGCCTCTGTTTGTTCCCATGCTAAGAGCACCTCCTTTCAAAATTTCTGGCCTCATGCATTGAATTTGAGGCTCCTGCTCTCAAAAACTGAAAGCCTTGTACACTTGCAGAGCAGTGCAGTCACCCCATCCTGCTCTCCCACCTTGACTGCCAGAAATAGTTATCCTAAGAGAAGGGTGTTGGAGCATGAGGAAGGGCATGATGCTGTGCTGCAGCTCGGTCCTGTGCCCCCACAGCATCTTGTACTCATACTGTGGGGTTGCAGCTGAGCACTCGGCCTTTCCTGGTCCTTTGAGGCAGCTGGTGAGATGTTACACATCGGGAGAGAAAAATCCTGACAGGTCTCTCACTAGGAAATCAGATCCAAGTTGTGGGTGCCTGTGGGACAGCTGCTTGCTATCCCCACAGAGGTTCTGGGCTAAGAACAGGGTGGCCAAAGGAACAAGGAGATTTGGGCAGAGAATACTCAGCTGCAGTTTTTATTTTATATATATATAAATAATGTATATAATGTTGATGTAGAATTTGATCTTGTGTAAGGTAGCAAAACTAGGATGTATGATTACCTCTGGACCTCTCCAAGCTCAAGGGAAGAGCCTGCACTACAGATCGGGGCTTCCATGAATCTAATAATGGACTTTTTCTCTTCTGCTTCTATCCTCTTCTTCTGGTTGGCCAGAAGCTGACCAATGCCAATAACAACATGATTTCCTTCTTCTGCTGTTTGATTGTAATGTGCCTCCCTCTCTCATTGTCAGTCCCAGCTAATTTTTCATCTTCTACCTGGCCTATTTCACCTAGAACCAGCAGCATAAGGATGTTGGGTCCTACCATACTCAAAGTGCTCTCTCTGCATACATATTTTTAGAAAGTACCCTTTCTAGCTTAAGGCCTGTGCTATGTTGTATCTGAAGAACATACTAGGGGATAAAGATTGCCTTCTTTTGTGCAAAGCTGGTATGGTTTCCAACCACATCCTATGAGTGTTAATGCTCAGCTAGCAGTTTATTTCAGCTTTGTTATTCCATACGTACATGGCAGCTACGTGGCAGTAACACATTTAATTGATGTAACAAAAAATACCTGGGCAGGAATTTTTTTAAAAAACAGAACAGGTAAATGAACACACAGCTTGCTGAAGAGAGCTCACCTAGAAGCTAATCAGTGTCTATACATCTCTGGCAGATTCTGGCCATCATCCTACTTGGTCATGTTAAGTGTGACACCATAGGATCGTGGCTGGTTTCTCAGGCTATTTACATGTGAAAAATGCAGGGAATACTTTGGTTCACGTCAGGATTTAGATATCTGTCATTTTTCAGGTTGTCACCCCATTTTAGATGGGATCTCAGACAGACTGCCTCTGCAGCATATTGTTGCTGTATCATTGTCTAATAACAATGCTGCAGCTGGAGGCAAAGCAGGGCAGGGGCTTCTCAGAGCACTTCCAGTAAGTCAGGGGTGGAAAGATCTGAAAAGCAACAGGGTTTGGACCTCAGATTCCACTCAGGAGTCCTTGAAAATTAAATTTGTTGAGCTCAATTAAATCCCTTCCTTTTTAATGAATACTCTGAGTACCTGAGACATATACCAGTAAATCTTAATGTCATATCCCACAGTTTATGGCTTATTTATCTTTCCTCGTATGTCAGAATATGTCAGTGAGGTATGGTATGAAGGATCAGCTATACAACTCTGGGGCAGCAGCACTATTTGGGCATGAAATCTGAAAGGCCTTTCAAATAGCATCTGTGAATCTCTGTCCCTCAATTAGGTCTATCCAGTTTAAACAAAATTGGTGGGAAAGAACTTTCATGTACCTATTTTTATTGGGACTAGTGTTAGATATGTGTCGCTCTGTAAAACCATGTGTCCTAGTACCACAGGTACAATGCAAGTGCATCTTCAAGAGGATGGAAGTGATAACAAAATTCAGAAATTGGCAATCAGATTATTCTTGGAATGACTTTTGCAAATTCAATAATATGGCATGCTGAAGAATCTGATTTCTCATAGCCTGAAACTTGGCCCTTGCTTATAAGCTTTGGTAATGCACTGAGAAAGGCAAACTCTGTGATGATGAACTGTTGTTTTCTTCAAATGTAGGTCATGGCTTGTCACTGCTCTGAGCTTAAATGTTGTAATTTGGCCTTCTAGGGAAACTCTGTTTTCCACTCACATGAAAAACATCCACTCCTTGTGAATTTGTAGATTTAAACAGTGATTGTTTGGATAATTGATGTCTTTAAAATAAGTCATTCTCTGTATTTCTCAATAACATTTAAAAATCAATCAATATCTGAAAACTGTATACTCTCCACAAACCTAATGAATGCATGTCTCTGAGAAATTGCAGCTTGCATTGTATTTTGAATTAATTGGCAAACAGTTACATAAAGAGATCATATTAAGGTCTCTGAAAAAGGAAGCTGGGTTAAGGATGAGCTTTCATCTTTAAATCTGCTTTTCCTGACTTTTTAAAAGCTTGATTTGTCAAGATGCAGTTGACTCTTCTGTTTTGTGTATAGATTTTCTTTCTTTGTTTTTCTTTTAAATAAAGAGGTTGTGGGGGAAGCCAGTACAACATCAAAGCACTAAAATAAAGAGCTTTAAGGGAAGGAAAAGAGAGATGTTAAGATTAGTTGAACAAGGGAAGCAAAGGTGTGGAGGAGATATAATCATATAAAGACATGGCAGTGAACTAGTCTAATGAGACACAAGGCTAATTAAAGAAAAGGAACAGATTTAATTATTCTCAAATGTTTTACAAGTCATGAGAATGAGGCTAGCTGAAATATCAGTCCTGCTCTAACCCCAAATTCTGTCTCTATCTCTAAGGCACTGAAAACCTCTGAGTTATTGCCTCATGTATCTGTATTATTTTCCTCTTGGTGACACTGTTTTAAGAGGTGTGGTGTGTATTATTTTCCTGGCCCTGTTTTCCACATGGTGTTTAGGGAACCATATCAGAAACCTGGGTTTCAAACAATTTGCAGTCTTTACTCAGTCAGACAAGTAGAGCCTTGGGTCTCACATTTCTTCCTGGGTGAGCCCTATTTTGAGATTGTCTGTGGGATGTAGCATCATTTCCTGTTAATTTGAGCCTACCTAGAAACGAAGTGCATGTTCCTGGCCCATCCCTGCTATCCTGGGTGGAGGTAGCAGCTGGGACCTAGTCTGTATCTCTCCAGCTATAGACGTGGATATTGTTCCGTGACTGCTCTGAGGAAAGGATGGAGAAAAAAATGGAAGTGCGAGTTATTTGAACCATGCTGAATAAAGTTGACAGGGTTACTCTTGTAAGCATGAGCTACAAAGATGCTTGGCAGCCAGATTCAGAGGCCTCTAGCTCTCCCCATCCCTTGGGGAAGGAACCTAGACATGCACTGCAAAGCTGTTCGGGCTCTTGGGACCAGCTGCCTGAACACTGGGCTTTGCAGCCCATAGCTCTTCAGTGCCTAAGTGCTTCTCTGGGGCAAATGTGAGAGTCTGCAAACCTATGAGGGCTTGTTCTGCCTCTTCTGAAAAGGAAGGAGTTTTTGAAGCATGTCTTCTGAAAATCAGGCACATTCACATTCAAAGCTAGGGGACGTGTGCGCTTGCCATGCAGAGGCGTAGGGACTAAAGCTGCTTCTGTGGAAGTTAATGGCAACCCTTCTGTTGCCTTCAGTAGGTCCAGATCATTGTTGACCTGCTCTGTTATCACCAAAAAAGAAAGAAATCTATGACAAGGCATCTTGTCTGAAAGCCGAACCTTTCCCCCCCTCCTTCTCACCCCCTCCTTCCTTGTCCTCCAAAGGAAACTTGTGCGCGCTCACCTCTTCTGCTGCCTTGGCACCGCGTTAGACTACTTGCAGCAAAAGGAAAGAAAGGAAAATCCTGAAAGCCATGCTTTTCCCCGTAGGTTGGCACCACCGCTTCGGCTTTCATCAGCGGGAGCAGCGTGCCAATCTCGCGCCAGCACAAACAGATGTGACTCTAGAGCTTTGAGTGCCCAATGAAAGAGGCATTACTCGCTGAACCGCGCTCTGAAAGCGGCCAAATTCACCAGCCTTAGGATTTTCCATTGAGGCAGGCGGTTTCTCAGAGCTTTGCTTCAAGGTGCCGGGATTTGGGCTTGCTTTATTTATTTATTTCCCTTTCCTTTATGCGCTGACATTATTCCAACATTCAGCATATGATTTCTGTTTCCTAAGAATGTTATCAGACCAGGGTAAGTGCACGGGAAGGCTGTTTGCTGCTCTCTGAAAACCTCTATATACATAATGTGGGACTGTATATATAGATGGGATGAAATGTATTCCACATGCATTGGGAGCTCACGTGTATTGAAAACTTGTGCAACAGATAAACTGTATTTTAATTTCCACAAAACCAGCCAGTTTTTCATGCTATTTGAAATATATAAAGCAGTAAAATACGTACGATTCAGTATGCTCCGCTGAATCAGAAAAAGGAGGTGCTTAGTTGGCAAAACCACTTAATCCAGACATCTACAAGGGAAATCATGTAAGTCCAATGGTGCTTAGTGGCAATGAGTGCCACTTAATAGGGATTGTTGTTCTGCTTAACTGGGACACCTCCAGATGATTTAGTAGGCTTAGTGGAAGAGGGTGAACAATTTGCAGACGTATTCTTCAAAATGTATGCCTTCATCTGATGTGCGGAAAATCACTGAATGATAAGCAATATCTTGGATGATATTTGCTCCTCCGAATTTTGTGAAGGCTTCCCTATAGGTGCCCCTTGCATGGCTTGTGCGTTGTTAGGATAAGAAATCACTAATTGCTCATGAGCCCTGGCTAACAGTTGGTCACAGTGGATTAGCCATTTTTTTGCAAGACTTGCAGGATCTACTGTGATCATCTGTCCCGACGTCTGGCCTACATTACCCTGCGAATTTCATCCTGAAGTTACTCTTTCAGGCCCAGCATCTTCAGGTTGAATTACAGATTAGCTTTGTGGGGATAGGAGCCACAATTTTTTTTCCTTCATAGATGCCTCTCTCGTGTTTTTAGAATAAATGATTAAGTTAGAGATTAAATTTATTCAGACCCAGGAGTGTCATACAAGAGCCAGGCAAGAAAATATTCTTAAGTGGTGAGCAATACTGAGAAGCAATGATGTAACTGTACCACTTTTTGCAAGATGGGATCTATTTTGTTTAAATCATTCTAAGTTTTTGGTCTAACCTGGCCTTAAGAACCACATAGACCACAATATATCTTGGCAATTTATTTCATTGCTTCATTAGCTTTCATTAATATTGCTATATTACTTAAGGGTTCAAATGCCATTTCATAACCTGTTCCACAAAACAAAAAGTAAATATGTGTTATAAGACTGTTTCCTAATAATTCCAAGTTCTGGAAGGACTGAAAAGAAAACAAAAAGTGCTGTTATCCCCATTTAACAGATGGAAAACTGCATGTTGGAAGTATTAAGCAAGCTCTTCAAAACTCAGAGTCAGGACTGGGACTTGAACTCTTGTGGCTTTGCAGCCTAGTCCTGTCTTAACTGCGAGACTACATTCCTCCTGAGATAAGGAACGCTCAAGGTAAGATTAGATTCAGAGACTGGAAAGCAAGTTGAACACTGAGCCATGTGACAAGCTGTTCTTGTGAATTTTTCATTGTTGGCTGTGCAGACATGTTGTTTGTAAGGCAATAACCTGAGGAGGTCTGTCCTATATTTTGGAAACTGCTGTAGTTTTGCAGCTCTTGGAATGAGTCTCAAATGAAAAATCTGTTCTGCAGCACATTCCCCACCATGTTCCCTCTAGATAAAGCTTTAAACCTGTCAACTTAGTAGCTGTTGTTCCAGGAATTTATCCTTGGAACCAAGTGACAATATCCCTAATATTTGGCTAGAAAGAAAATCTCTTCTGGGAAAGATTAAAATAGTGCAAGCTGATCACAAATTGATAGTTGTCCATTTCTTTGTTATACAAATTCCAATGCCCTATGATTTTCTGCTAGAAAAAAAGTCAATTTTAGTTAGTCTCTTACAAAAAACTTTTTTTTTTTTTTTTTTTTAGCAGCTTTATTTCTCTTTTACCTGATTCATAATATTGGTTTCTTCTTACAGCTACCAGTGCAAGCTTAATTTCAGGAAACTACAAATATGTTAATTTGCCTGTAATAATATTAATAATAATAAAAACAACAATATACTTCTGTGTTTCCCTATTCCATTGAATTTACCTGGAAGATCAGCTGGGAAATGTATTCTGTGAAAAACAGGTAATCTGGAAGATTTTAGAGATTAGATTCAGCAGAACAGATGAACATACCTTGGTTTTAAGTATACAAATGACCTATTAGTTCTCATTGGAATATTCATGTGCTCTAGTTAACAGTGCTGCAGCTTGCATCTTCCCTTGTAGTTCACCAAAAGCACCAATTCTTCTCTTTACCCTACTCTTCTTGAAGGTCTTTGAGCATCAGTCTAGAGGAGCATCTAGGGTTAACTGTGGAGATGACTAGTGAGTTAAGGATGGGCTCAGACACAAGCTTAACTAGCTGTGTAGACACGCTGTGAGTCACTTGGCAGCTTCTGAAAATCTCACCTTAAAGGTCTAATGCAACTGCTGTTGAACTCCAAGTACTGACCTCAATGGAAACTGCACTGGACTCTGAGCAAGAAATTCTATGCATGTCTCATAGATTTTACAGTGTTTGTTTGAAAATCACTTTTAAACAGGCATAATGTGCTGAAACCATGCCATATCCCCTATGTTTGGAATAATTAAGTAAGAACAAATGGAGAGCCTTAAGTTCTCCTAAACAAAGGAGGGACAAGAGACAGTTAAAATGAACTCATGCTTTCTGTATGAATTTGATCTAGATTCACACTGCATGTTTATTTCCTTTCAGATTTGATTATTATTTTTTTTATTCAGATTTTATTTCCTTTCAGTTCCTTTCAGATTTGAGATTTTTTCTCAAGTTTGCCCAGTGTGAGGAAAATTCCAATATTTCTCGTGAAGGATTTTTACTTTGACTGCTGTGTCTTGAGGGCTCTGCTGCTAAAACAGAAGGAAGAGTCAAATTTTGTACCTCGCAGTCTGTAAATTCTTACTGTCTTCACAACTGGCACACACAAAACGGATGCCTGACAGTTACTGGGATTTCACTTTGTCCCTTGTGACAAGTCAGGAGCTGGACCTAGATCCAGGTTCTTTAAAACTGTGCCCAGTTGTGAAATCTGGAGGAGAAATGGCTTTCAAAATCTAGGAGCTGGTGTGCAGGAAGTCAGCTACAAGCTCTTTTTTTTTTTTTTTTTGGTGGTAGTACAGGTCTTGAGATGGGTTGTCAGTATGCTGTGAAGTGTCATGTCATTGCTTGTGTTTGGCACTTGCTTACCTGCAACATCAGACAGAAGGCCCATATCTAGCAGCAACTTCTGTGCATGGTTATTTGTCCATTCATTTTCTTTTCAGGTTTGTAGTTTGCTCATTCTGAGCTGGTAAGTGTTTGCTTGAATATATCTGCATGTATCAGGTGTAGATTCACTCACAGCTCAGGAACGATTAAACACTAAGTAGGACAGTGTGTGTCTCTGCACTGTACGGCACTTGTGCGTGGCTCTCTCTCCTGCTTTCGTATTTAGACCAGGGCTGTGCCTGTATATCCATGTAATATCCAAATACAGTAGCACTGCTAGTATGGAGCTGCAAAAGAACCCATTTGCCAATGAACTTGTGTTTAAAAAAAAAATATATATATATATATATATAAAAGACAACAATTTCCATTCAATCTATTAAGCTATTAACTATGTTGATGTAACCCCCTTTTTTATCCAAGGTTGGACCAGAATAATACATCAGTAATGAGTAATACCACAGAATGATTTTCACGTGCAGATTTTCTGTTCGGCTGGGAGGAGACCTGAATAGGATGTTGATTCACCAGCAGGGCATGGAG
This sequence comes from Aythya marila, assembly GCF_965140915.1. Classification (NCBI taxonomy): domain Eukaryota; kingdom Metazoa; phylum Chordata; class Aves; order Anseriformes; family Anatidae; genus Aythya; species Aythya marila. The sequence goes on along the minus strand of NC_139046.1, from coordinate 4,649,004 downwards.
ACCCCTTATGAGACTATAGCCATTCCATTACTACTGCCTGATGAGGCAACTTAGCTTTACACCTTCCTTTTTTCCATCCTTTTCATGACTGGACCACTCTAAACAACATCAGTCAACACCTATGGTGGTAACATAGTCCAGCTGAAAGCAATAACAAAACTCCCATGGTCTCAGAAGGACTGAAATATTCTGCATCTGATGAACTATATGGATATGATCCAGGTGATAAGTGTTATGCAAGGAAGGGAGGTGTACATGGGTGGCTTGATTCTCATCTGAAAACTGCAGACCATGTAATTTCCTTACCCTGCAGTGGATTTCCACAGTTAAGTAAGATGCAGTTACATATACATGTGTAAGTCTGCATGTGTATGTTTCAGTTCATATACAATATTGGGTGAAAACATGTACCTCTCTCTATATAACTTGTAGTCTACATCATATAATGCAATGTGCGATTGGCATTTATTTGGATAGAAAAAGTAATGTTTTATTCTATGATGATCTGAGTTCTATAGTTGTCTGCATGGTTGCTCAACAAGTATTTCACAAATGAGATCTCTTTTTATTAAAACTGTCCCTTCCCCTCCCTATGCCCCCCTTTTGCTGATGCTTTAACGTGCTGGTGAGACAAACTCTGCAGCTGAAACATGAACTTTACATCATTTAAAAGTCGGTGTGTTTGAAAGTCAACCATTTCACAAGCCATGCCGATGAAAGGTCTCCCAGTTAGTCCAGAGAAGTTTTTTTTGCTGTCATTTCTGTCCTGTTAATTTGAGCAGAAACTGTAATTAGATGTAAGTGGTCTTGTTCCCACAGAAATGAATGGCAGCATCTGGAGAGAGACAACCGTTCCAAATGCTTTTGGCTACCAGCTCTCTACAAGTTAGCAGTATGGAGCAAGGGCCTGAATCCAGACTTCTGTCGGCCTAATTTTATATCTGTGGAAGCACAACACTAAATCCAATATTCAAATGCCTCGCCGTGATGGGTGCAGAGCAGAGTGCATTCCAGACTTTCATGTTGCCCGCTCCTCTTGGGAGGCCAATCCTTGCTGCCTCTCCTGGTGGGACTGAAGGCAGTTCTCTGAGTGACCTGGGAGAGAAATAAGAGGGATATTGGGGCAAAGCTTTTTTTTTTTTCTTTTTTTCTTTTTTCTTTTTTTTTTTTTTCCTCCCTTTTTCCTTTATCCACTTTGACAGTATCTGGGCTCTGCTTCCCCAGACAGGAGCACGGCTCTGTTTGTAAACAGTAATTGAGTTAAAAGATGTTTTGTGTCAGAGCTGGGCTTATTTCTTTATTTGCTTTCTCTGCAGAAGAAATGCTCCTGCATGAAAGTGCGGCTGCTGCCACTGCAAGCATGTGCCTTTGAGCACTGGGTCTCCACAAGGTCATGCAGCTCCTTATCACCACCAAAGTACGTCCTCAATGAGCATTTATCATAATCAGCACCAGGGTGCTGCATTTTTATCAAACTTTCTGTCCCCTAAAGGAGAATCAGACTTGAAGCTGATAGTGTTATTTTGGAGTAAATATTTCCATTCAGCCTTTCCAGTTAATTGAAACAGGATGGATTTCTTTCCTTTCTTCAGCTACTTAAACTTATCTTTCTTGTTGTGTTTGGTAACTTGCAGTCTTTCAGAAGCACATTCATCTCTGGCCAACCACTGAATGTAGCTACCTGTCCCATCTCACACGTGGCATTGAAACATTTCTGCTTGACATCACATGTGACAAGTACATGTACAGGACAAATGTGATGGCACTTCTAAGTGCACTTTATTAAGCTTCGCTGCTACGCAAAGTTAATTCTCTTATTTTACCTTGCTAACAGCAGTATCTCTGATAATGTAGTCTCTTCTCTGCATGCTTCTCTTTTCCTGGGCTCTGTCTAGCTTCCTTAAAACATGCAAATAGACAGAGAAGGAATTCAGGCTGAGATTTTTTAGAGCTGCCTGAAAGATTTACAGGAACAGTTCCTCTGAGTCTAATGGGCCTTGTGTATCTAAACCCTTTACAAGACTCTCAAATCTCTGCCTTCTGCTGTTACAGACGCATCAATGATGGCCCAATAAATGAGGGGAATTGAGATTTGCAGTTGAAGGCTTGTCGCAAACTTACTGTTGTATACAAAAGAAAATACAGTGTTTCTTCCCCAAAGCCACAGTGCTTACCCTGAGTGCAGAATGAAAGTCTGAGCATTTACAAGTAAATCTGTTATTCAGTGTGGGAATTAAATTAAATTATTCATCCTTTAAGAAATTAGGAGCGTCAGACTCTTCTTTCCTTGGTAATTTCAGTAATACGGTGGTAAAGTCACTTCAGACTTGTCACATGGCTAAGGTTCAGTGACATCTTTTCTCTGTGCATCTGACACTTGAATAAACATAAAATTATTACTCTCACAAATAGGTGTGTTGTGTGGACAGTAATTCTTTTTTTTTTTTTTTTTTTTTTTGTGGAAATAAATTGTGGAAATAAATAGGAAATAAATAATAATTTTATATCACAAAATATTTTTACTCCTGGCTTTGCAGACACCAGAAATTGTTGCTTGAGTCTAAAGCTTCCCCTCTTTCCCCCTGCCAAGGACATGCTGGTAGTTCTTTGTAAAAATTAGTAGAGCTCTAAATTTTTTTTAGAGCCTCTACTGCCTGTGCTGTGGCCTTCCCAGAGATGCTTAGCTGGCCTGTCTTCAGTCACTCTCAGCATTTGCAGTTTATTGCTATAATTTGGGTTTCATTATGCTCGCTATATTTAGCTGTTCCTACACCTTCCATACTTTTCTATTACTTTCTATTAGATTATGTTCAGGTACAGCCTGATTTTGTACAGGATTTGTATCAAAGCTGTATTTTGAAATGTAGGGTTTTGTTGTCTTTTTTTTTTTTTTTTTTTTTTTTTTTTTTTTTTAGTAACCATCCATATGAGGACAAGAAGCCCTGCTGTGTTGCAGTTTGGTCTTTTTCTAATATTAGTGGTGGCAGTCTGAAGATGCCTGATCTTGGCTGGCATTTGCAAGACCTGCTTAACGCTTGGATGAGAACCCACGATCACAGACAGGAGGAGGAGGAGTTTGTCTGTTTGATGGTTTGTTTCCTTGGTTGTTACGTGTCTACAAATGATCCTTTAAATGATTCCCTTGCACAAATAACGTTGGCATGGGAATATAAGCTACCTCTGGTTAGCTACTTAGGTGTATTGGAACTCTTGCCATTTTTTCAGCGGCTGGGTCTGAAGGGCAGGAGAAGGTTTTTGGTGGTGAGGATGTAGATGACAACAGCAGAGAGATGGTCTAGGTGCCTAGACTTTTAACTGTCACTTTAATGAGGTGAATTCCTTTGTGAGGGGGTTTCTCTTCATTACTGGGTTAGCAATTTAATTGTCTGCATTTCCAGTAGGGAAGGTGAATGGGTAAGAAATCTCGCTGGGGACCCCTCCTGCAAGCAGGGTGCAGGGCAGCAGCCATAAGAGCTGCTGGCCCACCTGTAGGCAAGCAGTGTAGCACCTCTGAGAGGCCAGAGATTTGGGAATCCAGATGTTTCTGCTGCAGGTGATACTGTCTTATCCCACCTGCTGGATATCTGGGGAGAAGAGCAAATAAGAAGTGTGGAGATCACCCAAAACATCACCTGTGAGAAACTCTGAGGCTTCCTTCCCAAGGGAAGAGGTCTGAGATTACCTCTGCAAGTTGTCCGTGCCTATCACACAAAAATCCTTTTCAGGCAGTCATTTCCTTCCCTAGCTCTTTAGGATTTGGTGGCAGAGTGTTACCGAGCTGTTTGCTGCATTGCTGGCTGTGCGGCTCTATTGTGCAGCGAGGGGGGTGGTTTTGTAGGCCTGTGACCTGCCCCAAAGGCTGGGCACTGCACAGCTTGTTGTGACAGATGCTGTCAGAGCAGGCTGAGGCTCTCCTCTGCCTGGGTGGCCTCCGTGTGTCACCTGCTGCCGGCTTCACCAAGCGGTGAAGGGCTCTCAGGTACCAGTGCCAGCTGGCAGCAAGCATCGCTGCCCAGGTCCTGGTGTGCTCATGGTGGTCAGATGGAAACTCAGGTAAAAGGTGCCCGAGGTGCTGAGCATCCCACGGCGACACCCTCTGCCCAGGCACCGCTTACCTGCGGCCCTACAGCTGACAGGGGTCAGCAGGAACCTACCAGTGGTCGGGGTGGTGTGAAGCAGCTTCTGGTTTTGAAAGAAAAAGGAGCTTGTCTCTGCTAAAAAATTTCCTGGGATACTGCAGTAACATTTCCAGCGGATGTAGCAGTACGTGATGGATTGCTTCACTTCCAGCTCTGTGTCTAGACTAAATATTAATGGCTTGATGTGAATACGGTTCCTGCTGATTTCCTCTACAGTGCTGCAAAACCCGCACAGTTTGGGTTTGCTTTTCAGTCCTGTTTGACTGTCCCCTCCTGTGAGTGTGACAGGGCCAAGCATAGGGAGGCAGGAGGATGCCAGGAGGCAGAAATATCTCTGGCTATTCTGTGCTGTGGGCTGGGCTCATGTGAAATCCTTTGCCTTAGCATGTCACAGAGGTGAGCAGTAGCTACGGTGCTGCTGACACCTAAGAAAGAGGAGACCTCCTGGGTCACTGAGCTAGGTCAGCCCCCAGCCCATGCAGTGACATGCTACAGTGCCATCCATAAACAGATCGAGGTCCTTTGTAGACCTAACTGGGGTTTGTTTGCTTGGGTGGAGTGGGAGAGCTGTCCTGCTAGGCCCATTCAGCCAGCCAGCCCCGTGCCCCTCTGATCGCATAGGCTGAGGCTGTCCTCTAATTTCCAGTCTAAATAAGATCATGACTCTCTTATGCTCATGTGCATTGCTGTCCTTTAGCTTCAGTACTTTCTCCCTCTAGGCATTAAACATTCAGATTTATTTACAGAGAGCAGATCTATCCCCTTCCAGCCTTGTTTTGCTAGGGCTGAAGAATTACTCTTTATGTGCTGTCTTGCCCCCTCAATCCCTGTGACAAAGGACGATCCCACTTCTTAAGGAGTTATTGGATATCTGAAGCTGCTTTAATAAGAAGTCACTTAGCTTTTCTCTCCACCAGCTCTTGCATTATTCCCTGAACAAAGCCACTTTGGTCTGCAGAAAGTCTAGAATTCGGCTCAATGTCAGAGTGACATCCAGTGGAAGAGCGGTAGAGCATCTCTATAGCACACCCACCTGGCAAAACCTCGGTTGTCATTGCTTTAAATTTATTTTATTCTTGCTCCACTGAGCAGGGCAAAAACTTGCCAAAGTCAACATGTGATGAATGAAATGGCTTTCGTTGTAAGACCTGTCAATACACTTCAGCTTCCTTACAATAAAAGGGTGACTCCTTTGACGTCTGGGACTTGCACCTGTCCTCCTTCTGAAAGCAATACATTCTCGATATGCTGAAATGCCACTCTTAGGAAATCAACAGAGTTAATCTATTGGGAACACTAAGGTCTCAGGGCCAGCTGTTCAGCTTTTCTTAGTATCATAGCTCCATTGATCTAAAGCAGCTCTGATGATACACACCGACTGCTCATACCAGATAAAATCCCTTTTTTTTTAGTTATTTTGTGCAAGGAGAATAGTGATTAAGGCTGATCTGGGGACAGAACAAAATGGATTATCATAATAAGTAATAACTGGAAAAGGGGAGGTCCCTATAGTTTGGGGACATTTAATTTTTAATTTGAAGCAGGAAGAGGAAAATAAAGCAGGAGATGCTCTGTATTTTTTTTATTTTTTTTTTTTTATTGCATGTATTAAATAGACAGTGGGCAAAATTAATCTTCATTTCCAACTTCCATGTGATTTCCACGTGGCCTTTTTTTTTTTTTTTCCTTCCCCTCTGAGCCACCAGCATCAATGTCCAGGACTCAGTCTTCTTCCCTTCCCCTACTTCTGCAGGGTTTGGCCACTGGGACATTTATTTCATTCAGTTGCTTCTAAAGACTCCTGATAATGGCTAGACAGCAGTTTCTGCTTTAGCCCCATGGCAAGCAGAGAAATTTCAGTTATGAACCCAGTTATTGTGATGAGCTTTTATCATCTCCTTAATTCTCCAAAGAAGCTGTTTAGGTTGTGGATCCTGGAGAACTTGCAGGGTGTTGGGAGAACCTCTGACCAGGAAGATTTCCCCATCTCTCCCAAATGTCTTCCAGGCAAAAGAAAGAAGAGCTTATTTCATTTGAAGAACCACCAAGTGTTTAAGGTAATTTGAAATCCTTTATCTGTCAGTATTCTTGACAGCAATCAAGCACAATAGAAAAATAAATAAATAAATTTAAATCCCGTAGCCATGGAAGCACACTTTAGATCAGATTTCTATTTGCATGCTTCATACATATACATAAAACATATTTCATGTACCAAGTTAAATAATGCACAATACTTAAACTATTCTTACTTTTTATCCTTTGGTTATTGTAATTACAAGTAATTTTGTGAAGGATTTTCTATTTTTAAGAAATCACACTTTTGTACTTGATCCAGCTAACAGGATTTTCTTACATTACTTCATAAAGAGACCATCTTTAAACTTCTAATGTTATTTCTTATTCATTAGTACATATGCCTGTAGGGTATGTTCATAAATGGGTTAAAGTTACAAAGTTATGCTTATAAAAGCTCATGGTAATTTGGAGTATCAGGAGGATTTATTAATTTTGAAATCTTAAAAGAGCAAAAGCTAAAATGAGATTGGATTAAGTATATTCTTGCATGCAGTTATTCTAAACACCCTTAAGGACCGCAGACTAACTTACAGAGGACATTATGCAAATATGAATATATCTCTAAGTGCCTCATAGGCTTGCTGATGTAATATTTTACATGGTTAGTTAAGTACATCAAGTAAAAGGTTTGACCTTGATATACTGTAAAAGGTACTTATCCCACAACACCCAATTGTTTTCAGTGCCATTGTGAAATATATCACTCAAACGTGCAAACAATTTTGTGCATAAATCTCATTAAATGTAGCTCCAGCAGCCAAACAGCTGTCCACAATACCCGGTCTCTTTAGAAGACCAAAGAACTGCTTTATGATTTATCTTTATCAAAATGCTGTTTATATTTATCGACAGTACCAGGCTGTGCTTATGTAGTGAGATGACAATTTCTTACCAGGACAAATAGAGTTTCTAGGCTTTATTACTGGCACCTGTTCCCATTACACAGTTCATTTTTTTTTTAAAGGACATACAGAAGGTAGAAGACTACAATGCCCTAAAGTCAAACAGTATTTCGGGGAAGGAAAACAAGCTTCAGTTTTGATCTCAGCTCAGAATTTCTGCAAATTCTTGGATTTACTTTCCTCTTTGATTGTGCAGCACTAGGTTTGACTATAGGGACTTAAATGTTCCATTTTCTTGTATCTTCTTTCCTCTTGCCCCCACTCTATGCCATATATATGCCTGTGTGTGTGTGTGTCTGTGTGTGTGTATTCCATTGAGGTGGTAATGAAACAGAATAGAAAAATGGATTGCTAAATATTGTGTGTTATCTTTTCTGTATGTGTATCTGAAGGGAAGATTGGCTGATGTGGCACCTGCAGATTACTTTAGGGTAAATCCTTGTTTGTTCTGTTTAGCATTTTTGTGGTTATCACTAACTGAACTGGAGGGAGAGACTCTGTAGATGGATGAGGTAGGCATGGGTTCCTTATATTAATCAGATGGAAAAATAGATATTCAGTCCTGCACACCAAGACATCAGCCCCCTTCTAAAGTCTGTATCGTATCAAGCAGTTCCTGCGGGTTTCATGCAGTAAAGAGTATAATCTCTCTCAAGTCCCTCCAAAGTGACCAAAGTGCTCCAAAAATATTTATGACACTTTATGTTGGACTGTAAATACCCTATTGGGATTGCCTTTCGTAAGTGGTGGTTTGGGAGAGATTGAATAGTCGGGGGTATAACAAAAAGAGAATTAAATAATGCGATTTCATTGGAGTGAGGTTGATTGTGTGGGATATTGCACTGAGTAGTGGTTTTTCATTAGGTCCATCTTAGAAAAATGATGAATTAGCTGTGAAGTACTACTGAGAATATTTCATTAGCATTTGCCAGCTACCTGGGAAAACTTGACCTGCTGCACAAGTCGCAAACTGAAATATTATTCCAGAAAAAAAAAAAAAAACCAACCATGACTGTAGCCATGTATGAATAAGAGCTTTTTCTATGACTCTGCCTGCCATGTTGTAGTTTTTCTCAGTGGAAAAAGCCAATGGTTTTCATACCAGGGTGCTCCCACATTTTCAGCTCTTTTGTATAGTAGGGTGATGTTTCTGAAACCAAGAGAGTATTTTATTGTAAACCATTATCTATCATGTCCATTTGATTTGGCCCCTCATATTTCAAAGGTTATGTCTCTGGAGAGGAGAAGTTTGGAAGCAAGATGAATTTAGAGATATTATATTCATCTCTGAACCTGTGCTTGTCTGAAGGGAAACCACTTCCATGCTGCAGAGACACCTCCAAGAGTGCCTGTCAATGTCCTGTACAGAGTAAGTGGAATCGAATAGCTGTATAAGTACTCTCTCCCTCATCTGTCTCCCTCCTTTGGAACAGTATTTTTGTCTTCATGGTGGTAATTGTGAATATCCATTTATTTCCTTGGTTTACCTAACCAGAGTAACTCCACTCGCTACAGGATAATGAAAGAAACTGTTTTGGGAGGTTTGCTGATTTCTTTTGTTGTCACTTGGAAAACATAATTACTGCTAAAGCTGAATTTACTAAATACAGAGGTTCTACTGGGATTTGTGAGGATGCAGTGCCTCTGAACAGAAGCTTCCATCTCTGCAGGAGGAGACGTTAATAAGAAGAGGGACTGATCTTTAACAAAGTCTGGTACTTGAATATACCACACACATTGTAATTTAGTACCTGATCCATGGAAGTGTGGTATTTGGATAAGCAGTTGGGTGCCTTGTGAATTTACAAACACAGTTAAAGAGCTTAGGTTAGGTTGGTAACTCTCTGGAAATTTTGTCAGTTCCTTTTGGCATCTGTCTTCAACTTTGGTCTCTGAGAAACCTGCCTGAATGTGTCTTAATTCTGTGTGGTGTTTGAAAGAAGTTATTTTCTTAACATGAGTTAATTAAGCGGGTTCTTAGCTATGCATTTATTTTAATCCTAGTGTACTGCTGTGTGGGAGACTGCTATATTTATCCTTTTTATCTACTAAAACTTCATAAACAACAAAAAAGTGATTACTAATCTATTCATAATGTATGCACATACACAAAACCTGTATAGAAACCCATATAACGTAGTATGTATGTACATAAAGCAGCAAGTGGTATTCCTCCATCCAGATCTGATTCATTTTAAATTCAAATCACTGTCAAGATAACACATCACATTGCTTTCTTTTTCTCTCTCTTTTTTTTTCTTTCTCTTTTTTTTTTTTCTTTCTCTCTCTCTTTTTTTTTTTTTTTTTCTTCCCAGTGCTGAATATATTCACACATGAGCAGGAAAAATCAAACTGAAGCAAAATATTAACTTCTTAACATGAAAACAAATACAACTCACACTGGGGGAGTCCTACAGATTTGTATTAAAGGTTTCCATGCACCCTCACTTTTCTCACTTTCAAGGTGACTGGAGAGGGAAAGATCTTTCTTTGGAATGAAGTAGAAAACTGCAGGGTGAAAGAGTGAAATCCTTCCCTCTGTGCCACAGAGGCAACAGAGCTTAATATACAGGGAGCTGGATGGAAAGACAAGAGAGCTGGGTTAGATTCACTTCACTTACCCTGGACATGCACAGCCATGCTGGTCACCCTGTGGTTGCAATGGATGCTCTTAGCAAAGATGCTCTTAGTTTTTAACTCATTTAACCAAATTTTGATAGCTACTTTAAGCAAAAGTGAATTGCATCCTATGCTCCACTGATTATTTTGACTAGATCTCCAGTAGCCCTGGTGCGAAGGCAGAGTAATTAGCTTATACACAGGCATTTACATATAGGCAGATGAAACGTATCTCTGGAATCTGATGTTGACTGTATAAGTAATTTACTTTTAAAATCTTACAGTTCCTCCCATTGTCTCTTTATCCCGTATGCTGTGATGTTTGGCACTACATGAGATATAGCACTACTTGATGCTGATTCCATACGGGCTTTCTCAGTGTTGCTGAAATGCAAGTAACATATTTTAGGATGTTTAGCAAATATTTTGTACAAACTACAACATCAGGATATTTTCTAGAAATGAATGCTTAGTGTGTGGGGCATATAAGAACTGCTAAAGGTGAAGAACCAAAATTAAAGCAAGAAAATCTTCACCCTCCTGCAAAACAGAGTGTTTCAGGAGAGCCAAGTCTACAGCCCCCTGACCCCTTCACCCATAATATGTTGGGCAATGCTTTGATGGTGCAGCACCTTGTCTCAGCCCTCTTGTCCTGACGTTGGCACGCTCGTGTGGGAGCAGTATGGGAACTTGCTCATCCTTCTTGCTGGTACTGACCTGCAGCCTACCATCGGAAGGTTAGCATATAAAAGAATTGGCTGGATTTCAGCTTTATTAAAATTATCATGGTACCATAAAACAGTGCAGCCGCCTTGCCTTGCACCTGCTGAGGCTCTGTGCTCCAGAATCTTTATGGAACAAGCACTGGGAATATATTAATAGCAGATGATTAGATTGTGGAAGGAAAAGGTCTGTAACAATGATATATCAGCTCATGGCTGTGCTTCCAAGGAAATCACTGATAAATCTTTTTGATAATTCGGATTTGGGGCAGGGGGTTGTCAGTGATGGTAATTGAAAATCAGGAAAAATGCTTTTGATCCTATAATTGTGGGAGTTTTCTTTTGTTGTTGTTGTTGTTTTAATTTTCATCATTTCTACAAGCCTAGGAAAATATCTCCTTATATAAAATTAAAGGTCTTAAAGTCCTAGCCATTATACATCATTGTGGTTTGAAGATTTTTTTGTGTGTTTTCAATTCAATTTTCTGGATTAAAATGGAAGTATAGGGTGGGGTTTTCGTTTGTTTGTTTGTTTGTTTTTTAAAGTTAGCTTTTTTGAAAAAAAAATATTTTGAAGTAGAAGCACTGATTTTAAACTTAGGAAGCAAACTAATTTGTTTAGAAATAAATTCTGATGTAAAATTCTTATAGTGGCATTAACTCACTAAGCAGTTTGGTTGACCACAGTTTGTGTGTCTTTCACGGGAAACATATTTCCCCAAAACATCCTCTGTTTCTGCTCATTTCTTCTGTTTCCTAAGTCACTGTCAACATCTGCAGATGTCCCTTCTTTTTCTGTCTCTCTTGCCCATTTTCTGTTCTCAGATCCTCTTTTGCCAGCAAGCCATACAAAACATTAAAGCCTTTGTCTCTTCACTTAGATTTATTTTTTTTTTAACCTCCAGTTTAGTCATATCTTCCATATTTCATAAAGTGCAGCCACTACTGGGCACAGTGTACAGCTCAGTGGCCAACTCCTCTCCCTACCAAATATTCCAGACCTCCCTTTCCATGCCCCCTTCCAGCATATTTCCTTTCTATATTCCCTGTCCAGACTTCTCTTCAAAAGCCTTTGCCTCTCCTCCAAGCTTCTATCCATGGCCAAAAATCTTGCAGCTTCCCTCTCCTTAAGGACATCCAACTGTGCATTGGTTTAGCTCGTGTTTGGAGTCCTGTGTTACCATTTCCAAGACCTAATTTCACTTGCCTATATTGCAGCAGTTTTACGGAGCAGTGATTTCATAGGTGAAGGCAAGTGTGAAGAAAAGTGCAGTAAAGTGTGGCAACAGGGACTGCACCAGTGATTGCTGTCCAACCTAGCTGAATGCAAGCTAGCTCCAGTTTGGAAGCTGTGGGCACACTGGCACGGGGCTGTGTCCAAGTTAACAAGCCCTAATAAGCTGATGTAGCTCCACAGCTTCTGGACCAAACCTGACATATACACTGTCCAGCCTGGATCACAAGCAGAAATGATATGCAGCTGTCTATACCAGCCTATATAAACACACAATATAATTTTATTTTTCTTGAACCTGCCTAAAAGTTGATAGTAGTTACTACTAATTTACTTACAGCCTCCAGCGGGACTTGGAAATTCCTCATGCTTCTTACACATGCTGTTGGGAGTTTTTCTGGTGGGTTCTGCTACAAAACAGGCAATCTGTCGAGCACAGAAATACAGTTGTTGCCTCTTTCTTGGATGAGAGTAAACGAAAAAAAAAAGACGATTGCACAACAGCTTCTCTGTGATGCTGGTGAGCACTGCAGAAGCACTGGTGGGCTGGGACATCACTAGCTGGTTGAAGGAATTGGCAGGTGTAGGACTGGTACAGAGGTGCATCTGAAATTTAATTTCCCGTAGAACCATTTTACACAAGCTGTGCAAACTTTCTTTAGCTAAATAAATACACTTAAAGACAAAGATTTCCCGTTTTCCTAGAAATACTCATGGTAACAACTGCCTGAGCTTTCCCTCCTGGAACCTTAACAAACAGCCTGCACATTTGCATTTTCTCTAATAGTCTCAGCAGTAAACTTCCTTCCAAAAAGAGGGAAAAAAGGAAATCTTGTGTTCCCTGAATGCAGAATGAAATTACACATTCTCCCTCTGCCTCATACATACAGATACACAATTTAGTACTTTACATCTTCAAAGCGCTGCTCAAATAGGGACTAAATCATGTTTGTAAACTCTCGCTTTGGGAGACAAGTTCAAATGGGGCTTAAGTCCCAAATGAAATGTTGATGGTCTCAGTCAAGCTCCTAGTGGACATTTGCCACAAAGGCACAGCATTGTTTGCTTGTATTGATAACAATTAGTATTTTTGCTCTGTGTTACAGCACAGCCCTGATCAAAGACACGCTGTACGATGCACTGGGCATACACAAAATGAAAGACTGGCCCTGCCTCAAAATGTGAACAGGAAGAAAAGAGAAAAAAAAAAAAAAAAAAAAAAAAAAAGAAAGAAAGAAAGAAAGAAAGAAAGAAAAGAAAAAAAAAAAAAAAAAAGATGGAAATGATCTGTTCTGTTTTGCAGAGGAGGAATCAGGGGCTGCAGTCCACAAATACAGTTCAACTGATGCTTACTACTGTCCTGATTTGTTACCCGTTTTGATAAACCCAGGTAGAATTACTGAGTGGTGTGACCGTGGTCCCAGGGGGAGTCTATGTCAAGACCAGGTACAGAACCTAGCTCTCACGAACCCAAAGAAATTGTGTTAACTGGAAGGTTACCCTTCCTCTCCAAATGGAGTTTAATGAATATAACACACTTCAATAGGTGTATTCATAGGAAGTTACCCATTATGGATGTAATGCATGAGTTTTTCTCTCTTGGAAATAGGTTACTCTTACTGGCCATTTCCTGGTCAGGTTTTGATGAGTCTCTTTCAGGCGCAGTTCCCATTGAAATAGGTTTTCCTGAATGAGGACTTAAGGAACAACTGAATAAAGACCTCTATAATTGCTCTATAATGATTAAATGGTTCCCATGAGCAAGGCAGTTCAGAAAGACGTGCTTTCACTTAGCAACATTCGCGCTGCCAAAATGAAATAGCCACATCTACTGCAGGCACAACTTAATTCATTATCGTTGCTGCTGTTATTGTGGCAGGCCTGGGACTTGGCAGGATCAGGCCAGGAGAGTGGGAGACCCTGTACAAGCACATTGTACATGGCAGCCCCAGTCCACATGGTCTTGGGGCTCACAGGCTGCTCCCCTGTGTGCTGATGTTGTCCCCGTTTGGGGCAGTTTCTTTAAACTGCCTTATTTTTGCCACATTTGGTCTGCTTTTGAAATGCTATTTGAGCACAGGTGTCAGTGATGTGGTTTGAAGGCAATGTTTCTACAGATGGATTGGGCTGGAGGGAAGATGGGTACATAAACTTAATTTTGAGGTGAGGTACAAATCATTGAGTGACCAGTTATTTGCATTCCATAAAGTTAGCAGAAAACAGATGTTTTATTTCCTCATCTTTCCTCACCTTTCTCAGGTGTTTTACTTATTTATTTATTTATATATTTATTTTTATATTTTCTTATCTACATACTTTAGAGAAAGACAGGATTGGTACTGGGTTCTTTAGTAATGAAAAGAGGGGACTGGGATAGCCTAGAGGGTTGATCAAAAGCCCACCTGAGAAAGTCTTGCCCTTTGGACCTGTGGATGCTGGATCTGGTGCCAGGAGCACTATGGGATGCTAATGGCAGGCCAGGGAAGGTGGGCAAAGGGTTGTTATAAAGCAGCAGTAAGAGGCCAAAGGAACAGATTCCTCTTCTTGGGTTTTCTTGAGCAGTTTTCTGAGCAGCCTCTCATTGTGCATCTTTCCCTAGATTTTTTAGGCTGTCTGTTGGAAGGCTGGAGGCCTCTCCAGCTGGTTTAGAAATGCTCAGCCCCCATCTGGGCACACAGGCCAGGCTGACATCACCCAGTGAATGCTTGCGTTCCCAAAGGTAGAAATGGCAACCCTCAAAGTTGAGCCATTTTTGGAGATTTGCCTTGAAACTGTGGTTGCCAGACAATGGAGTTGAATCTCTTGAAAATGAGGAGCTCATAAAAATAAGCTATGCGTTGTCAGCTGTAAAAAGAGAGGAGCGTGTTGTTCCTCAGGGCCATATTCTAATCTCAGATGCACAGTGTGCATTACCATATAGCTTAAAAAAGCAGATATTTCCAAGATACCATGTGAAGTTGCGTGCGACCCTCTCAAAGAAACCAATATACTTCAGGACTTTTTCAGGCACTCAAACATGCCCAGCAATGACATGGACTTCTGACAGATGGTCCTTTGTTAAGTGCCAAAGAGGTAAAAGAGAGGCTGGGAAAACCAAAGAGGAGTGTAGGTACAGAAGCGGAATAGGACAGAATTGGGGCTGGAAGCTCCTGACCAGCATTTCACTTCTGAGAGGGGTGTCTGGCTGCCACGTGGCTGGTTGTCCATTTCCTGTTAATATAAAAAGATGTCACTGGAACAAAGGGCTAGAGAGTGTAACGAGTCCTGTGGTGGTACAGTAAAACCTCTCAGAGCCAGGAACGAAAGATAATGCATTTTGAGAGGCTGTGGGTTTTGTTTGCTTATTTGCTTTGGGTTGCTTTTCTGTTGTTGTTGTTCTCATTGGTCCTCTTTGCTTGCAACAGGAGCAAATAATCTGGGCCATTCAAGCCAGAACTAATTGGTGTCAACAACCGACTGGTGTCTGACCTCAGCCTAGCTGCTGGGAAACAGCTGCCAGCATCGCAAAAACCACCCTGACAGCCGGCGGTGCTGAGCAGTCACAGAAACTCGGGGCCAGAAGGGATCTCAGGAGATCGTATAGTCAATGAATGGGTGATTTTCTGTCCCTGCAGGCTGAATAGCAAAGTCTTTATGCATCTAGGACTCCCAAGAGGGGAGAAACCTATGGGAGTCCTAGATGTGGGGGGGGTTTCAAGATGCCCCTAGCTGCCTTGCTGTAGGATGAGGCTGTGCTAAGGAGGTCTGTGCTGCAGTGAGAGTTGGCAGCAGGGTCGGCAGACCTTGCTGACTTTCCTCCAGGAGCCGTGGCGTAGGGCTGCCAAGCAGCTCTTGTGCTGCTGGGGTCTGGCGGGCAGCCCCGGGATGCTGGCTCCCAGGGGAGCTGCACGTGGGCTGGGTGGGAGCCAGAGGGCTGCCCTGCGAGCTGGGGCATCTCCTGCTAGCAGCTGGGCCTGCAAGATTTAATAAGGGTCTGGGTTAACTGAGGGTGCCTGTGAACACGTGGTAGCATTTCTTGGCTTGGTAAATGGTTTGAAAAACATTGCATGGGGCTGTGTAAAGTGTGAGAGGCGTCTCTCCCAACAGAAGAGGGTAGAGCTTACGCCAGGGTGCAATCTGGTGCCTGCGTGGTCAGATGTGGCTTTGTGCAGCTGAGAGCTGCCTGCCTACGTTTCACACCATGTCTTGGGTTACAGGAGGGTGTCTGAGGTGGGAATGGCACAGCAAATGCTTTGCAGGTGGGCATCTGAGCTTGGAAGCAGGTAGGGGCCTCACATGGCAGCAGGATGCTCACCTTGTTGTATTTTAACCCATTTCAGTTTTCCCTTGAAACTGATCAGTTTCAGTTTTGTCATTTCCCCTTGGGTGGAGCAACAAACACATGTATCACAGTGGTGGCTGCTCCATGTTTGTCTGTGAAAGGATTTTTGCATTCCTTGGGCAACCAGTGTGGGCCAGAGCCCCCATTCCACATTGTATGGGAGCTGTGATAAAGCCCTGTCATCCTGATGGTTGAGCAGGTTGAGATTTTAGGATATTTCCTTTGCGTGTTCTCCTTATTCCCAACATCACCTCCCATGCCTGTGCATGGGCCTTACCCAGCTTCTTTGCCTTTCTTCTAGGAGCTTTTCTTTCACAGGCATTAGGACAGCCAGGGAAGAGAAGACAATTCTGGCTGTAACAGGAAAGTGTCACAGTTTGGCAGGCACCAGAGTCAAATAGCATCTCTGAGCCTCGCTCCTGGAGCTCTCACACAAGCTAGCAATAAAAAGAAGACACGAGTTCGCCTTGTGCATCCTTGAAGAGACAGAACAGATGCTAGTTACGACCCTCCGGGATCCATCTGAGAGGAATAAGCAAAGCCAGCTTCGTGACTCCATTTATCTCCGCCAGGCCCGTAAGATGAATCCAGTCGTGCCAGTGTCAAAAACTGCTGTCAGTTCTGGGAGATGAATATGGCTATTTGTCATCTCTGGAGCTAAAAGCTCTGCCTGACCGAGCACAACCGTGTCTGTGCCAGTGCTCAGGCACAGCTTACCTTCTCGAGGGGAAGTGGGTGCTGTTGCAGATCTGTCTCCTGACTCCACACAAACTTTTTCCCCATCTGCAAGGTTAACTAGCATAATCCGTGCTAAAGTGGTTCACGCCATGGTGGCTTCTCAAACACTGGCTGAACTGGTGCGTGTCACAAGGAAACCTCTCCAGTAATCTCTTTGAACAGAGATACTGACCTCCGTGGCCAGCAGTGACCTGCTGTCGTGCTGTTCTCCAGCCAAAACTGGTGCAGCTTTGACCTCCAGATCCTTTCCCGATCTTTTTGAAGAAGTCGAGGAAAATAAGTAAGAAAACCAAACAATGTCAGGGTAGGTTTTGATAGCAGCTAAAGGTCTGCACTTCACTACGCAGTCCTAGCAGCTCTCAAGAACATATTGACTGTGCTTTCTATATGACCATGCTTCTCTATAGTTAAATAAAACCCTGATGAGGAATTTACATCAGTTAAACTCTTTTAGGGCTGGCAGAGCACCTAGGTGGGTGTTTGAAACCCAACAAGTGCAATGTGAATGCTCGTGCACTTAGTGTTGATCACATCTGACACTGGCTGCTGGAGGTGGGTCTGAGCCCTGCCCCATCACCAAGACCCCAAGGCAGGGATCCTTCTGCATGGGGCTCACAGATGGGGAGAAAACACCCCCAAAAAAGCTGTCAGTTCATTGCAGCCACACTGGAAACATGAGGGGCATGTGCGGGGAGCAGGGACAAAGTGAAAGTGGCAGAACAATGAGCTATTTTGAGCACCTGAGAATATGTTTCAAGAGAGGAAAAAAAATAAAAAATAAAGAGTGAAAATTCTGAAGCAGCACTTGAGACTGTTCTTGGCTGCTGCTCTTTGTTGTATCACCTTTCTTATTGATTTCTTTTTCTTTGCACTGAAAATATACATTATCTTCCAATCCTTCTTCAGTGAAGTAAATCTAAAATGAAAACAAACCACACATTTGGCCAACTCTGCCTTAAAATTACACATCAAGAACGTTTCCAGTGACAAATACTTTCAAGGCAAACAAACTGAAGAGAAATTAAAAAATCTCTGTGGGGCATAAATATGTAATTACACTCACACAGGGAGCATTTTATCAGGTAAACCATCCTACTTTGTTAATTGAAATGCTGCAGCACAAGGTTTTTTGACAAAGGGGCTGAATATGCATGCGTATTTCTCACTGCTGCTGTTCCGTTCCTCTCTCTCCTTTCCCTGTGTGCTCCAGTGATGGGGTACTGATCACTCCTGGTTTCTTTGTTCCAACATCCTCATTTCTGCCACCTCCGCTTTATCCTGGCAGGGAAAGTTTTCCTTTCACTGGAGGCACTGGCTTGTTTTTTTGTTGTTAAAACAAAACAAAACCCAGAAAAATGTCTTGTTCTTAAATTACATTCTCCAGAAAAATAAAACCTCAAGTTTTTATTTATTTATTTATTTTTTTTTAAATAAAGCAGAAGGAACAAAAAGAACTCCAGGAAGCAGGTGCAGCTATGCTGATGTAACCCCTCTAAAATAATCTTACCAGGGTGAAGAGGAGTTATGGAAGCAAGGCTGAAGTTTGGGATCAAAGAGATTTGAGGTCCAGATACCAAGTCTTTGTTACGGAAGCATTTGTCAGTATTTAGTGGCCATGGGCAACACTCGGTGAAATATTTACGGGGTGATCACTTCCAAGAATCATGGCTGCTGGCAGGCTATTTAATTGTCTAAACACAAGCTGCCCTGCCAGCTATGGTGCTGCTCACCCATCTGCGCTGGCTCTGCCATGCCAGTTTCCCTGCCCCAAGAAGGGAGCAGGGCACATTCTCCCCTGGAATAGAACAGCACAGGGTAGCCCCATGCTCCCACCAACTGCTAAACCTCACTCCTGACCAATGTGCTAACTGTGGCACCAACCAGGCAGTGAGGAGAGCCAAGCCTTTCAGATAGGGATGCTGGCATCTTGTCTGGGTTCTCTTCACCCTACAGGCCAATGGAGGATAAGTTGTTGTTCTCCTTCATAACCCACTGCCCAGTCTCATCTTTTTGTTGTGTTTTTTCTCCCTCTAAGACACCACACAGTAGGCATTCCTGTTACACAGCTGTTAGCCAGTATTGTGTGGGGAAACTCAGGAAGGTTTAAATGTTTTCTTGGTGAACCTGAGCTTTAAATGTTCTGTAATCCCTTTCTGCTGCATGGTTGTCTCTGCTTTTCTGCAAACAGCCTTCTCTTTCACAGTTGTCTTCACAACGCCCCATTAGTATAATCTTGGCTCTATGGTCAGTCCTTTGCCCAGGCTCTGCTGTTTATTTTGAGCAGAAGATTGACCTGAGCAATAAATGGACTGAGATTTTCAGCGGAGGGCTTTACCACACCATGTATCTCTCCAGGTGAGCCACAGACTGTCAAAAACACATCGATGTGTAACCCTCTTGAAGTCATTCTAAAATGGCCAAACTACATTCAAGCAATCTCAGCCTCCATCTACTTCTTTCCTCTGGTTTTACAGCATGATATCAGGACTGTGTCCTCTTTCAGGCGTGATGTGAGTGAACGACTAAGGATGGTGAGTTATTCAGAAACAAACACTGTGGTTAGAGACTAAGAAGTTGTCTGAAGATGGCCTCTTGCTCATAGGGCCACACAATGTAACACTTCCACATGATTTAAGAAGATCTGAGGTTAAGACATATGAGGAAAAGAGCTGAAGAATGAGCCAAGAAATCCTTGTCTAACCAGACACTTCTTTCATGTCACAGATGGGACATGGCTGGGCTAAGAGAAGAGTCAGCATCACAAATCCTGTTCTCTGAATGATTTTGACTGGGGAGTCAGTGAAAGCCATGGGTACATGCTTTGGGATTCTTTGTAAAGGAAACCAGGGTTCAGGGGAGGAAGATTTGCACCCAATTCATACCCCCAAAATGCAGAATGTTCATCAGAACTGCAAAACTGGGAAACATCCCTGGGTCGTGCAGTTTATACCTGGTATGGAGCAGTCCTATTAAGCTATAATGCTGGAAGTAGGAAGGGATTCAAGCTGAGCTCCACCTTTGCTACTTATTCTGGTATAAGCAAAAATTTTAACCACTAGCATGTCTTTTTCTTTGTATTTTTTATTGAGTAAAGCTTCCCTATTTTCTCTTTAGAAGCATCCATCATGAGACTTCCACCAGTGCTCTGCAGGACATAGGTAGGCATGTGGATGCTCAACAGCTGGAATTCAGGTACTATGGAGATTTTCTGGTGGAAACTGGAGCATCTGGAGAATTTTGTTATCATGAGGATGAAGCAGCAACTTGGCAGGGATTTTAATCTAGACAGGCAAGTCTGCTTGTGGCTCTAGGTTTTAGTACACCAGGTTTTTTATCCATGTTTTGTTTAACTGGACAATGCTTGTGGCAACAGAGTATTTGCCACTGACTCTTTGGTGTCCTTGACTGGCTTGTGTCCCTCCTGAGTCACATTTTACAGGGGTACTTGCCCATCTTTTTCCCTTCCCTTTCTTTGTCTGTATTTTGAGCTGTGTGGTGGATGTTTGCTCAATAAACAATGTTTGAAGTCAGTCGTCTCCAGGTATCTGTGTTGACCGAAACCACTGTACTGTGGCAGAGAGTGCAAACAGAGCAGCTTAGTAAATTCTGTTATGGTTCATGTGGAGCCCTCAAACATGTCTGATGAGGATTTCCTTAGTGACAGATCAGTGGATGCTTGAGGGAGTTTGACACTGCATGATTGTTTCTACTTTATCACCATTATTTTCCTAAAACACAAGATTGGTTTATTTGAGTTTATAAAACACAAGTAAGGCATCTTGCACCAATTAGGCTGGAAAGCTTTTTTTTTTTTTTTTTTTTCTTTTTTTCCCAGACATTCATCTCTAACTCTCCACCCTGTATTTTCCCAGAAGGGGTGGGAATGCAGTGGCAAACATTTATCAAAGAGTGGAAATATGACACTATTTATTTATTTATTTATTTATTTTCCCTGTTGTTCTACAAATGACCTGGGATCTTGCTGAAAACTGAAATGGTAACTAGAATGCTGAAGCTGATGGTTTTGCCCTGACAATACCAGACAGGCTAGCCAGAAATTTCCAGTGGCTTTGGTTGACATCTTTTTGTTGCATGGTGGTTTAGTACAGTAAAAATACCTCTCTCACAGTTTGTGCTTGGACATTTTGCTATTTTGAATATGTTAATCTGTACTTGTTTCAGTGGCTTCATTCTTTCTTTTATGTTAATTAATACATCCAGTCTGGGTTTGCTAAGAGCTGTAACACTTGCTCCTGATGGTTTAGTAGGAAGGTTCAATTAATCCAAACTCTAATGCCAACTAAAAGTCCACCTGTTTGTGGCCATTTAAAATCCCTCAGTGACTTTGTAAACCAGATGATGAGACCAGGCAAGGGTTTGCCAAACTCAGACTTAGTCTGTGGTGCAGTTGTAGCTCAATGAAGTGTTGAAGTGCCAGTTGGACCATGCTATTTCCCTGCTATCCCGTCTCTTTTGAAGAATTTCAGGAACTCCTCAGAATACGGAAAATGCATTTCCCATCTTTTTTTTTTTTTTTTTATATATATATATATGTATAATTTTTAATACCAAAATTTCTTCAATGGGATTTTGTCTTTCTATCTCTATGAGTTATTTTAGCTGTTTTATTATGTTTTGTTTGTATTTGTTACCAAGGCAGGTCACTGTTGACTAGGACTGCACTTGGCTTTTCTACTGCCAGAGCATGCTGAGGTGATGTGGGCACTCAGGTAATAGTGCATCCTGATTTTACATGTCTATTTTTTCCACCTAAGGGGCCCTGACCTACAGTGGACATTCTTAAATTGCTCTTACATTTGTGACTCCCAGATGATTGTGTTTCCACAGGATTTCTGCTTCTAAATGCCTCTCAATCCCATATCTTCAGCAAACCAAATTTGTGTCTTTCCATGTTTCTTCCTTCAGTACCTTCAAAGAAATACCTTTTCATTTCTCTTTCCACTCAGACAGATGCTAGTTGCTTCATTTCACTTGTGCTCCTTTGCCTGGGTGCTACAGGAAACTAGAATCTCTCTGGGAGACTGGTTAATGTGATGTAGTTAATGTGATGTGTCAGTGTAAAAAAGTGTCCTTTGCATGGCCATCTCTACGAGGAATTTCCTTCCTGAGCTCTGCAATTATGTGATTTTAATTGGCTTTAAATTTGGGGAGATTATTTAATATACTTAAATGAAAACCACAGAGATGTTGTTAATACATAGGTTAGAAATTGGAAAGAAAAAAAAGAAGTGACTGAATTGCTTCTGAGCTCATACAGGCAAATTCACATTTACTTTCCTGTGTACTTAATGTGAAATATACCAGAAAGTCCATAATTAGAAAATTATAAGGATTTAAAACCTATATTGCAAAAATACATTTCTGTGGCTCTGGAGGTTGCAAGCATGCTTTCCATGTAGAGCTGTATGTTGCATTTATGCTGATTTAATCATTCATTAAACATTAGTAAGAGGCCAATTATGCTGTTCAAGAATAAGATGTTTTACGAGAAAATGACAAAAAGATACATGTAATCATTGAAATGCCAGTTTACAATCAGATAGGATGGGAAATAATCCCTTTAGCAAGCTTAAGCTTTTACATATTAATGGCAACATTGGGGAGAGTGGAAAGAGGGCTTTAACAGCCTCGCGGCCTTCCGGTCCTAATCAGAACATGAGTGTCTATGATGCTCCGGTCAAAAATGTAATGCACTGTTTTACTCTGTGGCAGAGACCACGAGGTGTGATCTTAATTGCCCTCACTGTAGCTTAATGGGCATGGGTCTTCATATAGATAGACTAACATAGGCAAAGCAGGGCCTGGAATCTCATTTAGACTCTTGAAAGAGGTGAAATGTTCTGGGGAGAGGTGTGGAAGCAGAATGATTCTAATTCTCTGCTAATACAAGACTTAGGGCCACCAAATGAAACTCTTGGGTGTAGGTTAAAAACAAACAAACAAACAAAAACAGAAGGAAGTGGTTCTTCACAGCACTGTTAAGTGGTGCAACCAACTCCTTGCTGCAGGATCTGATGGATGTTATAAGCTTGCAGAGGTTCACAAAGCAAGTGGATAAATTCATGGGGAAAAAAAAATAACATTTGAGGACTCTTAAGCACAAATTTCATCTTGCCCTCAAAGTTTCTCAGATGCAAATTTTTATACGTTGGGAAAATGAGTAATGGAAACTTCAATGTGTACAGATGTTTGGTTCATAAGCCTGTCCATAGCCTTTTGCTTTCTGTGGTTGTTGGAGGCAGGATAATGTGTAAAACAGACCTCAGAGCTGAACCATGTGGTTGTTCTGTGTATGTGTATATGTATATGTAAAAGATGTTTTAAAGATCTCATTTTGCAGCCTTGCCCAGAATCCCATGAGAAAAACATTCAGTATTGTTTCATATATGGGATGTACCAGAGACCTAAAGAACATGACATTCAGCAAACTAGGGACTGCAGTGCTGGAGGGTCTAAGTCTGCTTTGGTGTGCATGAGACCAGAAAACAGAAAAAGCTACTTCAAGCCTAAGAACCTACAGAGGTAAGCTCAAAAGGAAGAAAACAAGGCACGATGAACCGCAATGGTTGATTTTAATGTTCTCATGAACTCTACTCCAAAGAGACTCACCTCTAAGTCTCTATGGGTACTTTGTGTCTTGACCTCTTGCAGTTGCCAGGAGAGCTAAGGTCCTGAAGAAAACCTGTCTTTCTCCCTAAGTGCATCTGGACTGAAGGCTGAGTAGGGTTTGGCATCATGATCTGAGCAAACTCTTAATCCTTATGCAAAAATCAAGGACAGGAATTCCAAACTTGGGGGCTTGATTCCAATGAAGAAAATGGATGTGGGACCAAGAGGTCCTGGGGCAAGAACAGAAAAAACAGGAACGACCTGGGTGATCCAAAGGTGGGTTCCAGATAAACTTCATCAGAGCATCACTCCAGGTTCCCGGGGCCATGCCGGGCATGGTGTTCTCTGGCCGCTTTGCCCACTCATACATCTGGCTGCCCAAACGTTCGGCCCCCTTTTCCCAAATCCAGTTGGTCAGCTGTCCCCGTTGCCATGCCGGCCTCTGGGCAACGGACCCGAGCGGTGCTGTTGAGAGGGAGAAAAATGTATTCCAGCGATAATATTGAAGGGTTACAGCTGCCAAACACACTGTGTCTGTGGAAACACCTGTTGAGTAGCTGTTGCAGTGGGAAGAGCAAGATGAAGAAAGACAGCTGTAAAAGTGCCAGCAGCAGTAGGAAGCTCTACCAAGACTGCTTTGTGCCAGTTAGAGATGTGCCAAATTATTTGGCTGCATTTCAAATATCTGGGTGTCCACTGCATTTGCCAGCTCGCGCTCCCAGGGAATACTTCAGCATTAACACCACTACTGCCATGCTCCCGTTGCTCTTCCACTTTAATTTCAGTCTTTACATTTTTGTTTTTATATATATATATGTTTTTTTATTTCTTTTCTTTTTTTTTCTTTTTTTTTTTTCTTTTTTAAATTTCTAGTTCCTTTCCACCTCTGTGGCAAGCAAAGGAAAGCCCAGTATTTGCAGTGCAGAGCCCAAAATAAGGGCTGGGATCTGCAGTTAATGGGAAGACAAAGCATCACTGTAAAGGTTTTTGGCAACTGGCTTGTGTGATCTGCTGGGTTATTTTTTTTCTCTTTTTCTTTTATTTTTTACCTTTTTTTTTTTTTTTTTTTTTTTTTCCAAAGAATAATAATTTTATCTTTTGCAAACAGTTTGGTAACCTGCACACTTCTACCTGCCCATCTTGAAATCCTTGGAACTGCAGAACTCAGCCTTGGGAATACTGCAATGGCAATGGGGCTGAAATTTGGAAGTTATTCTGGCTAGAGGGCTGGTATGGTGGAATGGTAAAACACTATGGGAAAATATTTCCAAATGTTTCAGGTCTATTCTGGAGTGCTTATGCACCATCCATAGTACTGGTCATATTTGCTGAGGAATAAGAGAGCTCACAGCTGGAAGGAGAATTT
Source organism: Aythya marila (assembly GCF_965140915.1). Classification (NCBI taxonomy): domain Eukaryota; kingdom Metazoa; phylum Chordata; class Aves; order Anseriformes; family Anatidae; genus Aythya; species Aythya marila. Next base: position 4,624,254 of record NC_139046.1, on the reverse strand, counting down.
CTCTCTTCAGAGAAAACCTTGCATGAATTAAAAGCACTCTCTACATAGATGAGAAACTGAAAGTTAAAGAAGTTGTAAAATAATAAAATAATGTCTGCTTTAGACAGTCTTTCTCCTAAAGTGCCCAAAGGATGTAGGTTGATGTCCTGGACCACACCCTCCCTGTTCTTCCTGCCTTCCTTCCCTTCCCCCCCCCCCCCCCTTTTTTTTTTAATTCCCCTTTTTCCCCCCTTTTCCCCTTTTTCACTAGTTTTCCTCCTTTTCTCTCTTTTCCCCTTTTTCCCACTTTTCCACCTTTTCCCCTCTTTCCCCTTTTTAATTTTTTTCTTTTTTTCCCCTTTCCTTCCCCCTTTTTTTCCTTTCCATTTATCAACAACACAAAAGCTCTGTAAAAAGTCCGTAGTGTAAATGAATCAGTAGTCCACAACAGACCCTAGAGGCATACCTATAGTTAAGCTTCTCTTTTTAAGAGTTTTGAAAGCCAAAATGAATGACTAAATGTCAAAGAATTAAATTGTTGCTCGAATAGCTCCTGCCCTTGCTTCTGTCTCTGCCCTGGTGAATACCAGACAGGCCAAGAGACACTAGAATTGCAGGGCACTGCTGTGCCTGTACTGCTGCTGCAGTTTCTTTGCTTTTCTGTTTGACACAATTGTCAAGTGAATGATTTATTTATTTATTTAAGTTCCAAAATCCTCTGAATGATCAAAAACTTCCCTGGACCAAGGAGCTCTTAATTTTCCCAAGGAGTTTTGTTTCTTCACAGGTAGGTTATCTGTTAAGTGTTTGTGAGAAAAACTCATCTCCTTTGACCTATTTGTGTGTATTTCTGAGCTATCCTGATCAATGGCAGGTGATTAGCCCTGGTGTTGGTATTTCTCTGTCAGGTACCATTGCTTTGCTGGTTGTAGACAGAGATGGAAGGGTCTGAGCTCCACAGAAACAATCTAAGGTGCTGATCTGTACTCCAAAGCAAATAGTGAGATCAGGTTTAAGACATTTCTAAGACCAATTATAAGATCTGGTTATGAAAACCAAGTGGCTGACATGAAGCTCATTTGGTTTAGTGGCAGTTTTACCTCCTAAAGATAAATTTAGTGCATCCTAATAGGTGTATTAGGATGAATTCAAATCTAAGCACACTATTCCTAAATACCTTTAGCAGCATCATACTCTGCCCATCACGTCATACACATGACCAGAAGATTTGTCTAGTGTCTGGACTGGGATGGGGATACAAGGGCCAGAGGCTCCGGCACAGGATTTGGTTGGACAGTGGGCTGGTTGGCAACCCTCCCTATAACTTTATTTTCCTTGGGAATTGTAGTTTTCCCCATGTTTTATGTGCCTTTCCTCGTTGGTCATTGTGTGGGGCAGAGATTAACTCTCATTGTTTGTTTTTATCAAAGCATGATCCTACCTGAGCTAGGGCTATATGGCTAAATCAAAAATCTTTCACACTCTTTCCCCTCGCAGCATGTTCCTTCGTGGTGATAAATCTCATTTATTATAGAAACATAAACCTATGTTTTTGTTGTTGTTGTTGTTTTGAAGGAGAGCAAATATTGCACCATACAAATTGGCAGAAGTCCAAATATGTCCAGGAAAACTTATTTTTCCCCTTTGAGCTAACTTTCCAAACACCCTTTGGTTCAATTAGCTCTTTCTTTCCGCAAGCACCAGTCAACCTCTTCTGCATTGTTTAGGCCAGGATTAATATCCGAATTCCTGACTTATTCTGATTTTACCTGCTGGTGCAGATCAAAGTGCTAGCAGTTTTACTTAAATAGGTCTTGCAAGAGCCCATGGTTTCTCTCTCCTCGAAGACAATGGGGTCATCCTACAGAAATTTCTGCTGCTCTGTACCTGTCTCTGTACTAACCAGAGAGCAAAGGAAAGAGCCATTTTCTCCCTGGGCTTTCAAACATCCAGTGGATCAAGAAAGCTACAGCCTCTTGAAAACCCTCTGGCTGGATCTCGTGAATAATGAGAAAAGTCTCTGACTGTTGCCTTGGCCACATCAAACTTCTCTCCAGACAACCAGAAAATGCATCTTTCCTATTAATCTTCCTGACTTTGATGCCAGATTCATGGGTTATGGTCTGTTCGTCCTGAGAAAATGTTATCTGAGTCAATATTTAGACAGAATAAGCCTTAATCACAACATAGTTATGCTTCATTAAAGAGGTTTTTCATTCGCTTCATTCGGAAAATAATGCAGAATGTACCAGAAGCAAACAAATTGGGTGGATTTCCTATTCATGAAAACCTTATTCTTCTTCCACATAAATAAAGGGCTAATTACTTGTTCAGAAGCCTTTCTTTTCTTTCTTCATAGGAGGAATAGGGATACATTTCCTTGACCTTGTTAGTGTAAAGACACTAGCTGGCTGTTGCCCAGTTTTTCTGTTGCTGGAGTAGACCCAGAGTGACAGACAGTTGTCCCCTTAACCCTTTCTTTAGGTACCAAGAAGGAACAACCCCAGGCACCAGGATGTGCTGGGGGCCACCAAGGTGGAAAGCACTCTGCTCAGGGTGGCCCTGCTTGAGCAGATGGCCTCCACAGGTCCCTTCCAACCTCAGCCAGCCTGTGATTCACCACCCTGAAATGACGTTCATCTACGATTCTTCTCTGGTCACAAAGACAGTAGGGAAAAAAAAAAAAAAAAGAAAAAAGAAAAGCAACCCTACTTTTAGGAGTCCGTCTCATCTGTAAGCTTCAACGAACAGTCCCCTGCCCACCACCTCCCACGTCCTCAGGGTTCGTACCCCCATCTTTGGCCCTATGGCATGAGCACAGGGGCAGAGAGGGTAGGTGGAAGGGCTGAGACATGCCCAAGCAACCAGTTTGTTCACAGCTGGGCATATGCAGAAGGGCAAGGCATATCCAGGTCTCAGGAGCATGAATATGTAGAGTAGAGAGCAGGCATGGCAAATATGGCCTCAAAGCCCCTCTGCACAGCCATGTGCCCATATTACCATAGTAACTGACCATTCAGCTGTCCTTAATGTATTTCTTTATCCTCACAACATCCTGGCAAGGTAAAAATGTGTTTTTGTCTCCGTGCAGCGCAGAGGAGCCTGTGAGCAGTGGCTCACCCAAGGGCACGCAAGCAGGCTGTGGCAGAGTGACGCTGCCATTTCTCCCACTGTCTGGAACAGCATGGAAATCACAGCATTTTCCTTCTTTCTTGCAGTAAGGAAATAGGATGCAGTTCCTTCTTTCTTTGCTGTGACCCTCCATCCACAAGCACAGACCAGGCTGGCAGTGGGGGAAGCTGCAGAGAAGCTGGTGGTGGAGGGGGGCCAAGCAGCGTCGGAGTCCGTCCCCTACTCTGGGGCATGGAAGAGCAGATGATTTTGCCTGCAGCGCTCATAAAAAAATTGATTTCTTTCATCTCTTCCCTGCGCAAAGGCCAGTGCTGAGCCTAGCAGATTATTCAATAACATCCCATAAAAATATTAAACTTCTATATCGGAACCAAATTAAAATTGTATTTCATGATGTGAACAAAGGTACCCAAGTCGATTTCGTCTCTCTCTCCCTCTTTTTTCAAATTTAATATCACACAGAAGAGAGAAATGAAATCTGTATTTAAATGGCTGTGGAACATTGTGCATTTAAAGTGCACAGCAAGTCACTCCCTAAAGCACTCCATATGATATGTAAATCTTTTGATCTTTCACAAAATGCATGAGTTCCATAAAGAATAATGAGTACTAGCTTGGGAAGTACAATATTGACTGTCACTGTAGTGCACTTAGCCACAATTATTATTTGCATGGCTTTTGCAACATAACTGGAGGGGAGAGTCCTGTGAATATTTTTAATGCATTCTAATAGCTGCTAAAAGAGATTTTATTTTATAATAGATGCATTCTTTCTTTTGGATCTACAAGCATTTTCTTTTTCAATTTATTCATTACATTTTTTTACTCTTTTACAAAAAAGCAGAAGAGCATACGAGTCCTGAGGAAAGAAACAATTGATGTCCTGCCCTGCCATTAGTTGCAATAAAGCAGAAAAATCGGCAGTAGTGTTTATTTATTCTTTAAGTCAATGAGAAATGTTTAACTTGATAAATCATTTTAGGAATGTTCTGCCCGAGGGAGCCTGAAGCGATAGTCCCCCTTTGAGGTGTATCTTAGAAGGGGCCAGATTCTCTGCAAGGTGTAAATGCACGGATATCCTGTAAGATCAGCCTCTCAGTGACCTCTGACATCAGTGGAGTCTTTGGCAGCAATCCAGCACGTTATCCTTGAGTTTCAGCATAGAAAGGATTTAAATGCCCAGGCCTGGTGGTAGTGGGCTATAAACTCCTAGTGCGGGAGAATGAGGAAGGAACAACAGCTGGAACGACCACAAGCACCAAAACTAAAGTATAATTAAAGAATTACCTTATTACCATTAATGCTTTCTGGTTTCCTCCCTGAAACTCTCAATATCTCTCTAAAGGTCTTTTCCAAGTAGCTTGATGTATTGATTGGTTGTGTCTCAGGTAGACACAGCAGGGAGATGGTCACCAGTACCAGCAACACAAGAAGCAGAATAGGATAGGAAAAGACTTTCTTTTTTTTTTTTTTTAATCCTAGAACATTATGATCTTTTCCAAAAAGTATTCCTCAGTGGAAACATTTGACAGGAAAAAGCTGCACCAGTTCCCCCAAATCTACTGAACTGTTTACCTGGTAAGACTTGTACTAATTTCCTATAACATACTGCCATTTATTATGCTCTGGAAAGGCACTATAGTGATTTCAAGAGGAGAAAACCAAGAAAGATTATTCATTTCACATCCTCATGCAATTCTTTTGTAGGTGGCTTTCAACAAAGGGTGATATTGGATTACATTCATTTTGGTTCTTAATAAACTAGTAAATCTCCCATTGTTCTATGTTGTCCAATTATAAAAGCAATGAATATGAGACTAAGCACTTCAAGATAACCATAGCTTTAAAGATAGACAAAAAGCTTTATAGATTAGGATCAGAATAAAACTGCCATTTTTGTAGCGTTTTGATGAACAATATTTTGTGAATTAAAGCGTTGTCTCTTAGGAATGTCAATAAATTACTCTTTAAGTAGGAACCACTGCAAATCTCAGGAAGAGTTTCCTGATATCTAGGGTGCAAAAAAGGAAAGGAAGTAAATCCTTCCTAGAAGTCATTTCCTTGCTGGCTGAAGAGGTGATTATGGAGGGTATTTCTGTTTGCCTGTAGGAGTCATCAGTTGGGATTTTCTTCTTGAACCGTTTGTGTTGCCTTCCTGTTTAGGACATGGTGTCTTTTCAGACATGCTTCTTCATTGCACTGTGTTCCAGGAATGGATTCTTCAGTACTTTATAAAGGCTTAATTGGCAATAAAAGCTGTCATTAGCATTTTGAAGGCAGGATTTGGGTATTTGCTTGTTCCTAAGCAAGGGTTTACAAAGTGGTCCAAGAACTGCTTCTGAGAGGTCTCTGGAGGTGATGAAGAAAAATAACATTAACACAGTTTTAAATATGCTGAGCAAGAACTGGACCACTTTGGTAAAATTTTAAGCTTCAAAAGTTGGGGAAAAAAGAAAAAAAGAAAGAAAAAGAAAGAAAGAAAGAAAGAAAGAAAGAAAGAAAGAAAGAAAGAAAGAAAGAAAGAAAGAAAGAAAGAAAGAAAGAAAGAAAGAAAGAAAGAAAGAAAGAAAGAAAAAATTGCGAATCACAGCTCTGAAAACTCTAGACCAAAATGCTCAATGAGCTCATGAACAGGGATCATTGCCTTGCTCGACCATAAAAAATCATGAGACCATTTACAGAAGCATCTATTAATCTATTGATTGCTATCAGATTATTTATCAACAGATCCTTAATGGAAAGTAAAGCCCGCCACCTGTTTAGTCCTCATAATCCTAACTTGCATACAACCTTCCATAGTTGTCATGTGGCATGGTACTGAAAATTTGTCCACTGGCAGAGGAGAAGCAACAAAATATGGCCCTCTCTAGTCATGACACAGGATAAATGTCCCTCCCAGTTGCTCATCCTATTTGCATGTTTTGGCACGATATAAAGGGAATGTGCACTCGCATAGTTCAGTTTGGTAGAGAAGAAAATAGGTCATGAAGAGATGTATAAAGAGGCACATGGGCAGATGTGGGGAATGTCTAGGTGTCTGAGCACAGGCATCAAGCCTTTGACTCATCTTCGTAAAGGTCCAGCACACATCTGTACCCTTGGCTTGGGCTTAGATGAATTTTTGCATCATGATATTACTACAGCCCCAGAAAGAGCCTGAATCCTGTCCTTGAATGCAGCATGGAAGGGACATCGTACTTTTCAGGTCTGGCAACAGTGTTATCTCCATAGCTCTAAGGAGAAATAGAGTGGAAGAGAAGATTCTTCCCTGCAGTCAATCCTCTCCTCACATCCGTACCCTCTCACTGCTTACCAGGATTTCAAGCACCTTCATCTCTTCCTGGATGGCTTTTCCATTAGAGAGGTAGCTGCTGGTTAAAAATAATTCTTTAGCTCAGGATTGTCAGTCACATCATGGGACCAAGCCTGAAAATGCAATCACGCTTTCTGATCAGTTCTGCTGGAACAACCTGTTGTCTTTTATAATAACATTTCCGTTGGGAATATTCAGATGCAGAGGCTAAAAAGAGCCATTTCATAGCATACAGACAGCTACACACGCAGTGACTTTGCATTTTTATCTTTTTGATTTTCCAGTGGGTGTACTTGCCTGTTTTTTTTTTTTTTTGTTTTTGTGTTTTGTTTTGTTTGTTTGTTTGTTTTTTGAGACCACATCCATCTGCTTCGCACTTCCTACTGAAGCTAGTTTATGTGCAATAATTGCCATTAGAAATGTGGAGAAAAAGCTCATTGCACAAATGCATTGTTTTGCTCCTTTTAAAGTACACAGAAGCTACAAAACTACATGAGGCTGACTGATGGATGGGTTTATTTAATTATTACTTTCAGAAACATGTTCTCTATCTTACTCAAAGCAGGTGCAGGCTGTGACGTGGCATTTGCTCTGGTAATTATGCAGTTTTTTGTAAATAGCAGAACAAGTCAGGATGAAAGATAGCACTGCCCTCAGGTTGTAGGAAATTATTCAGCTTTCTCGTTACCAAATTTCAAATGATACGTGTAAATGATAAGGATGCTTTGATTCCCACTGCACCTTCTCCCTCACTCTCTACCCCCCCTCTCTCCTATGGCATAAAACTGGGAGAGAGAAGGAGCAGGACCAAAGGAGAGCTTGTGCTGCAGCTTGTGATGAATGTGGGAAAAGAGAATAAGAAAGCTCATTCAGATGCTGTGCACTGTGATAGAGCATTACAGGGTATCGGGATGTGAAAATCGAAGTGGCCTTTTTTAAGGCTTTTGCTTCCCAAGGTGAGGCGATGCAGCTAACCTTACAGCCATGTGCTCACAGACTGCTTTTGTTGGGTCTCCTCTTCTGCCCTCCATCCTCTGCTTCATCCTGTTCTTCTCCTGTGTTTGAAGGAGTCAGTACTTGGAGTTCATCCCATTCTCCAGCTCCCCCATCCTGTGTTTCTTTCCCTAGACAGGGGATAAATAGCAGATGTTGTGTAGGTTGCTGGGTGTGCTCAAATCCAGCTCTAAGGGGAAAACACCCAACAAGGAATGCCAGCGCCCCAGTCACCAGGAGTTCCTGCCACAGAGAAATGGGACCTCTAAAGAGCCTCTGTTGTCCTCAGCCTGTTAACTGTTACCTGAACAACTCCTTCCCTTGGGGTCCAGGGGCACTGCATGTGGCTCACAGCTGTCAACTATGTTAAGATTTGTATCTGAGGCTCCGAAGGAGTAGCTGGCCACTTTCACATTGATTTACAGATCAACAACTAAATCCTATCCCTGTAAGCTTCTCAGAGCAGATCCACAAACAGCTCTCTTGAGTAGTGCTGAGCTCACATGCCTCCCAATGGCTTGAGCAATGAGAGGATGCATGACATCTCCAGCCAGTATTTCCAAATCTGTGTGCCTAAAGCTTTCCACCAAGGACAACAACATTTCCAAAGCCACCTAACAAGCTTGTGGACTTCTATTTGACCTCTCAGTTTGGTCCCTTTGAAATAGCTCAGGGCCACTAGCCACCCTGAGTCAATCCTGGGTAAAGAGCCACAGCCAGGCGGTTTGGGGTCTCTGCATTTCCACTCTTAGCTCAAGCTGCTGCGAGCTGTCCGGTGTTTTATCAGATGTACTGAACACTTGCTCTTCCCTCTGAAATCAATAGAAATTGATGGTGTTTGGCACCTACTGAAAACACAGTCTTGCTACTGATGGCAGTGTGTAAATAACAGGTTCTGAAATAGGCACCCTTTGGAAATGTTAGCTCCTCTGCCCTATATCAAGTGTGCAATGAAAGGAGAATAAACCTGACAATGAAAATGTGCATTCAGTTTATATAAGAGCTTAACTGAACAATATAATATTTCCGTGGAAGGTGCAGAGTACGTATATGAATGAAAATCAGTTGATTGTTACCATGTGTCTGTCGAAAATAAGGTCATTCACAAATCTTAACATTTTATAGAGGGAAGGAATATTTTTTTAATTAGGATTAAAAATATTATCTACTTAAAATGTGCCCATGCATATAGTTCTGGCATAGCCTATGGCAACACCTATAATTTTAAAATAAAACTTTTTTTGAAGAAGGAAGTAATTTTGAGTGATAACTAATTTAGATAGTGCTAATTATATTGGTTGGAACTTGCAAGGGAGCCAATGGATAAAAAGTTGATTAAAGCAAAGTTATAAAACAACAATAAAAATCCCTAGCTCTGTTCTTTAAGATGTTCTGAGCATTTTAATGTTTGTTCCTGCCTGCTCTCTTAGCTGGGCTGGAAAGTGAATGTTACCATACAGCTATTTGGAAAAAAAAGAAAAAGAAAAAAAAAAAGAAAAAAAAAAAAAAAAAAGGAGGAAAAATTAAGGCCTTTTAGTCCAATTTAAGAATAATAAGTATATTCTGCGACCTAAAATATTGCTTAAGGTGATGTAATAGGCTGTACCGTAATGTGACTTACCTGATCTGTTGGTTGTCTGTGGTTTGAACCAATGGTCAGTGTTACTGTGGCTGAGTTAAAGAGGGAGGAATTGCTGGTGAGATCTGTGAACATTTCTGACTCCTGCAGCAATGCAAGACTTTGCCTGTGTTTGCTTTCTGTAGGTTCTTCTAAGTACATCAAATATCCTCTGATGCAATGTAAATGCAGCTGGACACTACGTTTATATCATCTCTTCTGAAAGTGCACTCCCTGCTTGGATCCCATAGACCAAAACACCTCAGGTCCACCCCCAGCTGCTTCATCTTTGGTTTTACAATCCACAGTAAGCCCTGCATCTGTGCTTGTTCCCAGCTGGACACATCTCTCATGTAGATATGGACAAAACCATCCATGTCTTTGTGGCCTGAGTCCATGGGCTGGACCCCAACAGTGGGGTGGTAGGAAAGGAAGAATGCAGGCTTGACAGCCTGTCCATGTGGAAGCAGCTAGGGTTGCTTCCCCAGGCTAAAATTCTACCTTTTCTCTATTTTTCAAGTTGTGCTGCTAGGGAAATGAGTTTAACTGACCATAGCAGAGAGTGACCAAAGCACAGAACTCCTTGTGAGGAAGGAGAGAGACAAATGAAGACCAAGCTGTAGGTAGCACCAGTTGAATACTAATTCTGTTGATTGCCCCATTCTGTTTCTCCAGCCATGTGTTCCCACCTAGGTTGAATAATTTACACAAGAAGAAAGTAAGCTTAGTGAATGTTCCTGAGAAATCAGGAGGATCTGACTGAGCAACTAAAGGAAGAAGCTGCTGTTTTTACCTCAACTGCTGGATCTTATCATGCTTTCACCCAAACACACATTTCTTCCCACCATGCTGTTACTTATGCTCAGAAATTTCTCCTATGAGACCCATGCTTTTGCGCTCTCCTTTGCTCACCTTTTGCTATTACTTGGAAATGGAAACAACCCAAATTCTGGCATGGCATAGCTTTGTGCAGGAAGGTGGGCTCTTGCTGCCTGCAGGGAGGTGACCCTGGATCCCTTCTGCTGTTATTTGGTGGAGCATCCCAGAACTGTGCAATGCTATGAGGAGACACAAGTAGAAGGCAGCTGAAGAAAAAGAGGGCAGTATAAACACTCCTCTTTAGCAGTTGAGTGAAGATCAGGTTTTTGCATTTCAGGTAGCTTTCCTATGCAGAGAAACATCACTTTGCACAGCAGAAACCACACATGCCTGAAGATTTTGTGTGTAACACAAAATTCTGACTGTGAAGTGATGAGGCAATTTTACATTTCCAGTTCAACTTCATCAGCATTATTACCAGTGTTTCCAAGATTCATTTTATTTTGTTTTAGCACATATTTGCTTGATGCACAATCTATGGCATCCTATGAGCACCTGAGCATTTTGAAAGGATTCTGTTGTCAAAAAATATATATATTAAAAGAAGGGATAGGTGTTAAAAGAAAGGGAAAAATAAAGATATTTAATATACATCAGCTAGATTGTCTGTAAGCAGTCTGGCATAAGTCATCCTTTAATAGAGCTGTAAGAATAATTAATTTTTCAGTTCAGTGGTCAAACTGAAAACCTGTGAGGGAGGAAGGAGAGGAGGTGAGTGGGTGGGAAGAAACAAGGAGAAATGTTTGGGTCAACCTTAAGTAACAATTTCTCATTTTCTCTCACTGAAGCGAAACAAACACATGTATTATCTGTGCCTTTGAAAAAACCACCCTAGCTGAGTTTCTGAACAAAACCTTCCTCAGGAAGGCCTGAAGATCCTGCCTAGATGATGGTGACAGAGAACATCTTTACTTTTCTGAAATTTCTCCTTCCCCTTTCCTTTTCTGGCCAAACCCACTCAATAAATTAGTGTGCAAAGACCGTTACTAGACACATATTTTATCAAAACCTGCTGTCCAACTTCAATCTGGTTCTGCACAAGTGTTTTTCAACCCTTCCCAAACTGTGGACCTCATAAGATACTTTCTGCTGAAAGCAGCCCCCCTGGTTTTAAGACTACTAACAGTAAGTTTACTTTTCTCAATAATCTTTTCAAGTGTGTTTCAAAAGGAGTCTCCAAGCTCCCAGGAGTATGTTGCTCAGAATAATAGACATATTGTGGATGAGGCTATGCAGTATCTCAGAAGACCTGCGTTCTTCTTCATGCCTCTACCATGAATTGTGGTACAGACCTGGTTGTATCTTCCTCTTCTTACATCTTGTAGGGGCCGCTTATTTTCACTTTATTGCAAACAAACCTGACCAAAAATAAATGTGTATAGGTGCAGGAATGATAAACTCATAAGGGTGTGTTTCTTTGTGGGAAACCAAGAAAGATCCTAAAAATCAGAGACGCATTAAAACCATACAAGGAAAAGAGGTTGCTATAAGAAAAATCTTTGAAGGGGTATTATCCAATTAGTACTGATATCTCTGCTAATATGGCAGCAATTAAAATGTTGTTTGTGAAATAAATAGGAGAAGACCTACATATTCTTTGGACTTACTTATGAATAATGCTCTAATATCTGGTGGAATAATTATAATGAAGCTGTAAGTATTCTCTCATCAGTTGTTTACTGAAATAGCAGTCTATTTAATCAGTAGCAATGCATTCAAGGTGACTAAATATTAAATATGATTGGCAGCTTATTGCTTGGACTAAAACGATTAAGTAACATGAGAAAGAAAGTGACAGGTGACTTCAGTCCCCTCGAGGAAACATGCCCCAGCCAGGAAATGGGTTGAGACTTCTAATAATATTGGTAACAAATAAGTGCTGAAATGTTTGCTTGCAGCAGTCAGCCTGGAAAGGAATGCAAATCCTGTTATACATCTTTTTCATCTTGGTGAGGTTGCAGTGGCAGCACTCGCCAGCTCTGAGGTACCGTGCATTTTAACTATCCTACAGAGACATGCACTTGCTTGAGAAGTGTCGGACGGCCATGCCAGCAAAGCCACTTGAATCCTCCATGCTGAAGCAAATGCAGCTATCCCTGTGCAACTGGCTGAGCCACCCAGGACTGATGCACCACTACCTGCACAGTATTCCACATTCACCCTTTGCGAGGGTTATTACATATCCTATTGGTTTGGATTCAGATAGACAAATGGGGCCAGGGTGAGGGATGAATTGCAAATCGATTCCAGGAGCCTTCAAAGGTCTGCGTGAATTGGCACTTGCCCCATGCCCTGATCCAGAGTTGCTTGCTGCAGCTGTGGAAAGGAGTACAGCAAGCAAGGCACTTCCATCTAACTCTTTCTCAGTGATCCTGTATCTAAGCTTCATCTCCAGTGAAAGCATTTGCTACTTCAGCAAAGTCCATGTTTCTATTTCTATTTTTAGAGGGCTGGGATTCCTAAATCTAATGTGAGCTTCCACTCCAGCCTTCACTGTGTCCTAGTTGTGTGTTAACTGTGTGCTAATGCTAAATCAAAGCTGAGGTGAGGACAAATGTGTGAGATGAACATGCTGAAGTATGCAATGGTGTCAACTTCCCCTGGGCCACATCCTGATAACCTCACTGGAGGAGTATTTGACTCCCTGGCAGGCCCCAGTCAAAGCACCATTCATCTTTATTGACCATGACAAAAGCTCACCCTGTAACTGGAGGGCCCCAAATTAAAACAAAGAAATGGAGGCAAATGCTGGAATAAGAAACTGACTGGGGTCATGCAGAATATCCATAACTGGCCTAAAATCTGAGTCCAACTCTTCTGCCTTCCTGCCCAGCACTGTCTTTTCTATCTGGTCCTTCCAGCTTCTCATGAGCACCTCCCTCCTTTCTGGCTCGGTGGAATAGGTGCTGAACCTTGAATCTGCTGCAGGACACTGCTGCAATCATTGCTGCTGCTCTTGTCCACTCTCAGCTGAGGTAGCCCTAGTAAGGAAGTGGGGGAGCTTGCGGTAGCTACAAGGGCAGCAAGAGACACATTTCTCTCTCCTTGTCCCTAATGGGATCCTAAGTGTCGTATAGACATGAGTGTCAATGCCCTTTTACACAGAAAATAGAGAATGAATTCCAAACAGTACTGGAGACAGCTGACCCTTTTAGCACAATGCTTAAATATTCTAGTGCCGTGCCAAGGCAGCATGTGCAGAGTAAATATTTTAATCCCTAATTAATCACTTTGGTTAGATTGGTAAAACAGAAGTCTAATGAAAATAATTTGAAATTTCCTTCATGAATAATTGCATTGTTCAGGGGATTCTGGGAAGAGTCAACTGGCTGACCTTCCATTCTTGGGCTGCTCTATTGCTATGAGACTTAATTTGTGTCCTTCAACCCTTTTCAGTCACCGTCACGAGATTAGAAATACCTTTCATGCAGTTTAGCAGCAACTATGCAAAAGGACAGTGCAGTCAGCAGAGAGGTAAGAAATTAGCACATGCTTCCCTGCGGTGAAGCACATACAGTATGGCACATAGGACAGGGGCAAAGCTTCTTTTCCACTCTGTGTTCCTTTATTACGTCCTGAGCATGATGGATTGCATCGTTTATTGAAGTATTCATGGCCATTTTTAATTAGAGATGTGAGGTCTGCGGGTGCCAGGGCTTTGCGTATTTGCAGGATCGGAAAAGAATTTGCTTGTCGATAAGAGTTGGTGACCGGCCCCATGATTCATCCTGTGGATCCCTGGGAATTCATTTCCTCCTGCAGGTCCTGTCTTTCCGGTGGTCTGGTGTTAGTCTCCAGTCCTGTCTGTGTAGGAGCTAGCCCGACCCGTCCAGTGAGAGCAGAATTACTCCCTCCATCCTGCTTCAGCTTGCATTTCTCTACAGACCAGCTACAGTCCTCTGTGGAGCAATGATTTACATGCAACAAGGTCTGTGTTTGTTCCACGGGGAACTTTGCCTTTGCTAAAAAACCCACAACATACTGTCCTCTATCTCAGTACCTCAGTTGCTGCTTTTATGGAAGCAACACATGGAGTTTACATGGCTTGTATCCTCATCAGCTGTTGTTTTACCTAAGGGCAGCACAGGCCATTGTTCAGTTCTGAATTTGACCACTGGGCTCATCCCAGGTATCCTCTACTACTGGGACCACTCCAGTGCATGATGAGGAGAGCAGGGTGAGCAGTGCACGTCCACATTTGAGGGGTTTACATGTGAGATGAGGTATTTCTCATTTTCTCAGATGGGTGTTCAAGGAAAGGTTGGACCTGGTACTTAAGGACATGGTTTAATGGGTGGCATTGGTGGTAGGGTGATGGTTGGACCAGACAATCTTGGAGGTTTTTTCCAACCTTAATGATTCTAGGATTTTGTGATTTAACACATACCTGACTTTCTTTGAAAATCCTTTGTAAGTGATAAACAAATGAACATTCAGTTACCATTATGGCTCATTTAATACAGCACGGCCTATTTCAGGTGTTGCGGAAATGTACGTAAGGAAAGTGCTTGCTTCTCTCCTCTGCTGCAAGGAAGGTCAAGATGAGTAGTTGGGTTGGGTGTCTTTATGCAGTCACTTGACCCCTACAGAGAAGTGGCATGGTGTTGAGGATAGAGGGGCAGGAGCACAATGTATAGGAGCTGGATTTCTGGCTCAGGGAGATGAGGAAGATGGAGGGGGAGTAATTCCTTCCAGCTCAGAGGAATGTACAGACATTTTATAAGCAGACATGGAACATGGAGCATGTGGTAGGAGGATTGACAAGGGCAAGGGGGCTTGGATCCTGATTTAGAAGATGGTTGCTACAGGGGAGGAGCAGAGCTATGAGTATGGGTCTGAGCTTTGGGAAAGTGAAAGATTTGGTAGAAACTGAGGCCAGGAAACTTGGTGTCCTTGCCAGTGCCTCTTACAAGCAGAGGGTGCATGTGAGCACAGCTCAGAACAGCAGCCAGTGAAAAATCCCATAAGAAAGAGTTTTCTGTCTATCAAATGAATGATTTTTGAGATGAACAAATTTAAAACTTTGATTTCATTTTAAAGGACAATTATTAATCACTGTTCTTCTGCTGGTAGCTTTACCTGAGGAAGCCAAACTTTTTGCTATGATTATCACTTCATAGCATCTTGCAGTCTTCCCTTTAATTTACCTTTTTTTTTTTTTTTTTTTTTTTTTTTTTTTTTTTTTTCCCCTCACACATTCACTATTTTACTTCTCTATTCATCTGCGCAGTTGACGCTTATCAGCCATGGAAATTTACAGATATTAAATAAGCTCCAGGAGGGCTCTGATATTGTTCCCTCAATGCAAGAGAAACCTATTGAGAACTAAGGGAAAAATTATTAATGAAAATGGAATGAGAAGACTATAAAGTTCAAACAAAGTGTGTTGCCTTCCTCACAAGATTTGGATGCATGCAAAATTTCATGAATATTACTCATAAAATGGTATACAATTTCTCATCTTCAGCAAAAGCATTGTTGGAATATTTTCATTCAGTGCACAATATATTGGATGATAATGATAATTAATGCACCGAACCATTTAACAAGGAGATAATAAAGGATATGAACAGTTTATTATAAAAAAAGTGACCCCTCTCCACAGGATTTGAACTTACAACTTTTGACAATATGAAAGAGAGCCTCTACCCTCTGGGCTAGAAAATGTCTTCTCCAGTTGAAATGAAGATCAGCTCACATGGCTGAATGTCATGGAAACAAACCTTGGTTTTGTGAGTTGAAAACAGGGAAGGATGCTAAATCTTAAGAGTCTCCAGCAATAGGACAAATATTCAGCAACTTGATTTTTTTTTTGGGTGGTTATGTCTGCACCAAAACGGAAGATAAAGCTTAAGGTCTCACCTCTCCACTACAAAGCTGATGCTCAGCATGGTGCAGTCTATCTATGTGATATGTAAATTAAAACTAAATAAAACCAAGTCTTCCTCATGAAGGAAAAAGTACAGAGACTCCTTGGAAGCCAGTGGAGCTTTTGCCCATGTGGAAGCTGCCTACAGACTTCCACCACAAGGAGCAATAGGAGCTTGAAGTAAAGCAAAATCACAATGTGCAATAAACCAGCCTTTACTTTAACTCCTGCCTGGTTTCAGTATCATCTCAAGGTGAAATCCATGTATTGCACCTAAAGCCAGGACTTGTTGACCCAAGAGGGTCAACCTGCAGTGGAAATGAACAGTCTGGAAGTTTAAGGGGTAGGTAACAGAAAACAAAGGTTAAATCCATGTTTGCCTATTAGCAGAGCCAGTAGGGTCAACCAGGCAACATCAGAACCTCCTGAGTGTATAGGACCTTCTAGGAGATTCAGGTTTTCTCAGTGACAACCAGATTTCCTCCAAGAAACAACAACAAACTGAAAAAAATAAAAAAAAACTCAGATTCCTTTGCAATTCTTTCATATATTATTATTT
The DNA here is from genome assembly GCF_965140915.1 of Aythya marila. Lineage (NCBI taxonomy): Eukaryota > Metazoa > Chordata > Aves > Anseriformes > Anatidae > Aythya > Aythya marila. Next base: position 4,607,912 of record NC_139046.1, on the reverse strand, counting down.
TGTCACAAAGGAAGTAAAAGAGAGCAGATAAAGTTAAAATCATCTCTGCTTTTAATGGATTTGCCAACTTGCACTTTTGCTCTATATTGAGGGAAACAGAATAGAAGTATTGCTGAATATAGCCAGAATACCAAACTGAACCAAAATCATAGTGAATCTAGGAGGCTGAAATGACCTTCATGGCTTCAAAACCCACCCTGAGCTGTGATTTGATCATGAACAAACCTGTACCAGTCCAGAAGAGAGAACTGAGCAAATACAGACACACAATGATGCAGAATATTGACCCAGCACTGGCAAACATGGACCTTATTTATAGTATTGACCCAAACAGAGGAAGAACCAAGTGCTGTCCTGAAATTCAGAGCAAGTGCCGCTGCTAATATGGGACTATTGCTAACCTGAACCTTGTCCAGAATATTGAACAGAGCACGGAGAGCGCTGAAATCCTGGGTGAAATCCAGACAATGCTTTTGCAAATTAAAAACTGGCATGTCTGAGAAAGATAGTCAAAAACTACAAAGGCACAGGCAGCCTGGTGCTCTGTGCAGCCTGCTCACTAAAACTTGCTGCTCGGGGTTCCTGGAGAGCCATTTTAATTGGAAGTGAGAGCGTCTGTAGCAAAAGGTTGGGAAGTCCTGCTCTAATTGACTCTTTCTGGGGTTAACTGTTGCAAAGAACGAGTCAGATCCCAGCTCTGCCGCGAGCACCAGGAGTCAGTCCTCCCCCGTCATTAATTACTTTGGTTGCGTTTCTTCATCAGCGCCGCTTGGATCTATCAGCCAGATCCCTGGCGCCTCGCCAGCACCATCACTCTGACTAGATAAAATGCACCGCGTGGGGAAGGGGAGGGCAAGCCTTGCTTGTTATTGCTTCTCCCTTTGATGCTGAATTGGTTGGGTTCTCCTACACGGACCTTTCTGTATGGCTGCCTTCTCTCACGGAGCCACAGGGTTGTTGTCATCGTGGCGTTTGTTTGGTTGTTTCTGTAATCGACCTTCCAGAATTTTGGGGGGTTGTAAGCTAAATGAATGGATTCCTACAACTGGCCTTGTTTGGACACTTCCCAAAATGTCAGCTAATCACAGATCTTGATGTGGCTGTAAATTAAGGTAAAGTTGAGGACAGCGACCCTTGAGACTTCTCCATGCTAAATCTGCCTGTAATGCTCACTGTGAAGCACCTGGAGGTGGGACTCCGTCTGCACCTGCACATTTCATGGAAAACAGGGGCCTGCAGAGCCAGACAAATTGCAGACTTAGAAATAAGGGCTTGGTGAGTCTAGGTCCCAGCAGGGCAGGGGGAAAGGAGCAACCTGTGCCCCAGAGCATAGAGCTGTTGTGTCCCACCCTGCCCAGGTCTGCTGCCCACACATTTTCTTTGGCTTTTACAATGAGTTTTCATCCCCTTGTCCCGGCAAGCTTTTTTCAGCTGAAGGGTGATGGTTCTGTCCTTTCCAGGGTGGCTGCCACTTATTCCATGCCATTCCTAGGGACCCCTCACCAGGCATTGAGGGATTTAAGGGAGAAATGATGTCTCACTTTCATACTGGACTTCTCTTGTAGGCAGAGGGCAAAGCTAGGACCTTTGTACATGCTGGCTGCTGCATTCATTCCCCTGTGAAGAGAGGTTTCCCACAGGAGAGGAGTTATGAGAAGTGAGCACCTGGCTACTGAACTGGGGGAGCTGCTGGATGTGGGGATAGGCACGGCTCTTTGCTTGGATCAAGCAGTTCAAGTCCTCTCCACTGCCATTTGCTTTGTCAGAGGGAGGATGAAAAGCAAGCGCCGCCGGTTTCAGCTTTTTGATCTCTTAGATTATGTTGTCTCACCATGAGACCAGTCAAGGGGGAGAGGCAGGGTGAACCCAGAACAATCACAGCACATTTACTGTAAAGGATTACTTTTTTTTCTTTTTTTTTTTTTTTTCTTGGAAATTTCACCACTGACTTTAATTAAGTTCTTCCAAAAACAACAAATGCACAAGGCATTAGAGAGGGAAAGGGTACGTGTGCCTGTGTGTGGTTGCTGAATGGGGTTTTTGCAAGTTTTCCTTCATCTAATGAAAATTTGCTTGGCCATCTCCAAGCTTCAGGTGGGCTGCTACCTCATTGCATGGCCCCGAGATCACACACTCGTGCCAGATGGCGAGAGCAGGTGAGGGTAGCCTTTCGCTATTAATGACCCTATATTCCATGCAAAGCATGCACAAGTTGTAAAAGTCATGCTATATATTGCTAAGACCTCCTGTGATATGACTGTATTAAGTTCTTTAAATATTCTCTTTAGGTCATTGATGGCATCTCTGTTATGCACTGTGCCTGGCACAGCGGGGCCTAATTCACTGCCACAACCCCTAAAGGTGCTGCTGCTACTGCTGCTACCAGTCCTGCTTGTAAAATGCGTTATCTGAAAGCACCTCTTCCCCAGCAGGACATTTTCAGAGCAGGTTGCTCACGATCTCTGCAAAATAGTGTGTGTTTCAGTGGTCTGTGCAGGGGTTATTAATCAAGGATGTCATGAGCTCTCAATGAAACAAAGTCTTTGGACGTGGGGACCCAGAAAAATGGACACAGTGTACTTGCAAAATGTTCTTAGTAGCACATGTGAATTTCTTTGCACTCAAATTAAGCAGGATTAAAGCAGCTAAACTGTTGTTGCTCAGTTCTCTTGGATCATGTGACAAAGCCTGAATCGCTTTCAGTCACTGGTATAGGCCTAAGTCAGTCCCTTGATCTCCAAATTAATTTTTGAATTGAATGATTGTGTGGGTTTTTTTGTCCTAATTGAGTCTTCAAGTGAAAAATGCTTAGCAAACAGATGGAAAACTGAGGACAAAAGACTCCATTATGTAATAAAAAAAGGGAGAGTTCACTACAACAGTTTGAAATTAGTACTTGGAGGTTCTATTTATTTTTTTCTTAATAAAATCCCAAACAGTAAGCGATACACAGTGTGTTTTGCACAGCTTGGTAGAAAAGCATGAAAGAGGGAGAAGGTGGAAAATTCGTACTGGCAGCTCTTGTAACGGATAATACAAAGTGTCTGAGTAATTTATTGATCCACTCCTCATTTTCCTTTTATTGATATGGCAGAATCAACAGTTTTCCCAGGAGGAAAAAGGTACTGAGTGATAGCAATGCAAAGCTTAACGTTAGGTCCCATGTGTTTCTGAAAACCCCAAAATCCCCCCCGAGAAACACACAGGCTTCGTTCAAGTTCTGTCAGACCCTTGGGACACCCCAAGATTTTCTTGTTGTTCCTCTGACACTGGGAGGTAACTCCCTACATCTTCAGCAATAAGCTAATGAGTTTTATAAGTATACTGAGGGGGTCTATACGAGGTCAGGATTCTTCTGTGGGAGGCACTACATGTCCACTGCACCCCAAAATTTGCATTTTCCATACTCAAATGAAGGGTGATGGAGGGAGAAATGGGTGGCAGGCAGCTGGGCTGGTGAATGGAAGTGCACCAGGGCTTATGGCTCACAGGAGATGTGGCAGAGACAGGCACACAGCTCCCACCTCTCTAAGGACAATAAATAAACTTTTTCTTTTCTTTTCTTTTCTTTTCTTTTCTTTTCTTTTCTTTTCTTTTCTTTTCTTTTCTTTTCTTTTCTTTTCTTTTCTTTTCTTTTCTTTTCTTTTCTTTTCTTTTCTTTTCTTTTCTTTTCTTTTCTTTTCTTTTCTTTTCTTTTCTTTTCTTTTCTTTTCTTTTCTTTTTTCTTGTCTGTGGAGTCATGAGATGTTTGGTCTCAAACATGTGTCCATTGCTGTTGTTATTAGTACAGTATTGGGCTGGAAAGAGGAGGAACTAGATGGAGCTTTTTCAAAGTGCTCATGTTCATTCCCAGGTACAGAGCTAATTAACAGCCCTCTCTGCTAACTAGCAAGACTAAGTGGGATTTATTGATAAGTAATGAGTTCCAATTAGAAATCCAGGTTAAAATGAGCCACTATTTAACCAGCTGATTCCTTCATTTCCTGGTACTAGCTGACATTGCTCTTTGCTCATGAAATCCCTTGTGTTGCTTGCCATACTTCTAATAAGAAGCTCAACACTGTTTGTAATGACTACATTACAACAGGTAGGGCACATATGTTTGCTAGCTCTATAGCTCCTGTAGTCCTGGCAACTGAATATTTTTAAAGTTTTCCTGTTTTTTGATCATCACTTAATATTATAAAGTAGAGAGAAACCAACCAAACAACAATTAATTTTCTTTCATCGTTGTGAGAAGACCATTGAGGTGTAGAGGCAACCAACACAAGAAAGCCAAGAGCTGCCTAGGAAGTTTCATAATTTTCTGGTTGGGTAGAGGTTGGACAGGAAACATCACTTTATTCTGGGCTCTTCCATGGCCCTGCATGGTTTGGTCCTCTACATGTGATCCATGGAGCTGTTGAGTTCTTTTGGGGCATTGCTCATCAATACTACAAAAGTATGATTCAGCTTATTCAGAAATATATGTATGTATACATACATCAACTTTCCTGATATTTATTTGTTTAGGAATAATAGAAAGGGTCTGGCCAAGTGTGTCCATATATGTGTGAAGGGAATTTTCCTCAGTGAAGCATCTGGAAAATGCTTGGGATTTACCAATCTTCACAGAAACCTGCATGCTATCAAGTCTTTCTTCTGGCCCTCATGCCAATGCTGGCATTTATCTCTCACTGGGATCTTGCTGTGCTCCTGTTGGAGTAAAGGGGAAGCTCCTGCGCAGGGAGAGGGAGCAGGAGGGTCTGGGCTATAGACTGAAGGGGAAAGCTCTGCTCCTTCTCTGGGTGTCTGCCAGCGCACCCCACAGGTCTCCACATCAGAATCAGTAAATTAACTTTCCTTTGTTTTAGTGATTTTCCTGAATGAGAAGTTTGGGGAAGGTTTATTCTCATTTTGCCTGAAAAAACAGCACATGAATCGGGAAGGAACAGATCTAGTCTTTCATTAGAGATCAGACTCTGCAACGTCAGCGGTTGTTTCTTGCCATTGCAGTGTAAAACCCTTTTCCCTTTCACTTCACATTATTTCTTTCTGCAGAATGCTTTCAGTGCAGATAATGCACACGAAGGTACAATACAGCCAGTTGTCTGAGAAAAGAAGCCCGTTTTCTTCTAGTGGGTGGTAGGTAAGAATTACTAATCCAATCTGCTTGAGTTAACGCAAAACAAGGATTAGGGTAAAGTTCCCGAATATGTTAATCTTCCTTTATAGAAGTAAACTTTAGCACTGCTATCAACCCCATGGTTTATAGTTCATGGGAACAATGAACCAATTAAACTGGAGCAGAAAAAAATCTTGCACAAGTTTTCTAATTGTTACCTAATACTTCGAATTCTTTTGATTCTTAATTATTTGCCACTGTGTCATAGGCACAGGAAATAAAACGTTGTTTATTATTCATTAGACTGTTTCTAAACATATCCATAATTAACTGCATCTTATTGTAGTTGTTCTTTTCATCTCTGCTTCTATGAAAGTAGGTATTAAATGACACGTAAGGTCCTGGGTTGCTGATATAATTGTTGGCAGCGCAAACTGACGGATTACTGGAAAGGTTGTGCCTATTCATAGTCCAATAGTTGTGGAAAGAAGCAGAGCCTGTGTGAAGAAAAGGACAGGGTCATTCAGAAGTGTTTCTCTTAGGTATTGGAAAAGAAAGATTATTTTATTTAATTTTTATAAACGAACACTCAACAGAAAAATTTCTTCTGGCTTTACAGAAGTAGGCCCATCCAGAAAAGCCTTAAACACTGTTTTAGCCCTTAGTTGATTTCCAAAATATTTGTACTTGTTGCTGGATCATACTTATTGCTCTTATTTATAGCATTCAACATAGCTGGGAAAATATTACTGTGTGTTCTGGATTTTCTTCTGCATGTAAGATTTCTGTCTGGGGAACAGAGGATAGGGAGGATAATTGGGCTTACTGTAAGGGATAGAAATGTCAAGGATTTACTTTTAAATGCTAAAGGGTCTTTTCTTCTGTCAATACCTGCATGTGAATCTTAGGCGCATCAATTAGAGAAAAGTTGTCCTAAAGCAAAGGTTATGATGTAGGATTTCAGCAGCTTCCTTGCCGATGGGTCAGAAAAGCCAGTTTCAATTTAGAGTAATAATGGATATCTTACGTGTAACCTGTGTTTGACTCTTGTAATAAGTGAAAATTGCAGCAGGCATTCAGGGTTGCATTTGTAGCGTTTGTATGTACCCATGGCTGTTAGAGATTGAATACCATAGCAATAAAAAAGAAACAGTATTTCTGGGAGGTTCTGATGAAGTTCTGGAAACCTCAGTGACTTATCAAGGATTTAAATACATGAAAATGAAGGGAAGTGGCACTCCATGAAGTCTTGTGCAAGAATAGATTTTTGTCCACAATTTCATAACCAAACTTTTTTTTTTTTTTTTTTTTTTTTTTTTAACATATCATACATATATGAACCATAAAGATTCAGTGAGATTTATAAAAAATAGTTTAGAAGGAAACATGTCCGTTGCAGGACACAATGAATATTGCAATCAGTTTACTAAGTCATGTTTATAACACTCTTGGTTAGCAGAATTGACTTCTAGGGAATGTTATAGTGCATACCAGGCCAGTGGGTCAAGTATGGTCATCTATAGCTATAAGCATCTATAAGCTGTGCCCATAAAATACTTCTTTAGTAAAAATTTTGTCAATCTTTATATCCCTTTGGTGTAGACTGCACACGAGTGCAAGGCACGGGCCTGCCTCCTTCATGCTGCAGTTAACTCCCCAGCAGGAAGCAGGGGCTCCTCCAAGGCAGCAACCCAGTCCTTTCACCCAATTCCCTTGATTTCTGCATCTCACCTGAGTGCTGCTGCTCAGTTTAGTTAGAAACAGAGTTTGCACAAGCCAGAAATGCAGCCAGGAAGTCTCCCCCCGCTACAAGTGCACTTGCTGTTTTCTGAGAGCGCAGAAACACGCTCAGCTATGGGGTGGCAGGTGAAGTGCAATGGGCTGGAGACACAGAAGTGTGAACAGGAGCACTCCCAAGCCACAGCATTACATCCTTTGGAGCATTGCCCTGCTCCACCGAGCTCCACCGTGCCAGGGCCCCATCCTGCCAGCTCCAGAGCAGCCCCGCAGCCGCTGGGAGCCAGTGGGAACAGATGGCCCTCAGTGCTTGGCAGCATTAGGCCCCAAACCCCAGGTCTTTTTTTTGTTGTTGTTGTTTTGTCTAACCACCAAAAATTGCTTTTGTTTCCTGAGTGGCAAAGCAGCAGCAAAAACAAGGTGGAGCGAGATGCACTGGGCTCACCCGGCTGCTTTTGTACGTTTGCAAAAGTACCAAGTCCTCTTTGCAAAGTCCCCTGGTGCACAGCACAAACAGTCCAAGTCTGAGGCTGGGGGACTTTTCAAGCTTGTATCCCTGCTGTGGCATATAACGAACAGACAAAAACCCCTTTCTGCAACCTCCGCTGGCTGCGACATTTGTTGGTATCTGTGGCTCTGATTCACCCTGCTTTGTGCAACACTGGTACTAATGTAACTGTATTGTGGCAGGAGACTGGAGAGGGCAGCGGATCACTCGCTTGAAAACATGACCTTTTAATTTAAACAAAAGACTTGAAAAATGAAAGTGGGTCTTAAATGCAGTTTAATCAGTCAGGCGAAAGATGTCTAATGAAGCTGCCAGACAGATTTGTAGCCAGACTGTCACTTTACCCATCATGTTTACAGCCTCCAGTGGTGAGATTAGGACAGGGTGAAGGCACAGTCTATCCAAATTTCCCCAGTCTGCTCCTCTACCATGTCTGTAAGTTTTGACAATTTGACAAATCATTTTGCTGCGTTGTCTCTAGACCCAGGAGAGCTGAGCGTGGCATTCCCACCCATGACCACGGCTGAGCGCTGCCTGACACAGGGAGAGAAGACCCAAAGGGATGCTGCAGTGCTGCAGAATTGAGGTAAAAACCCTTTAAGACTTTCTGCTTTATGCCATTTTCCTCCCAAGGGATCTGTGCTGCAGGCCCTGCCTCTTGTATAAGGACAGAAAGGACAGATAAATAGTTTCAGAGCAATTTTTACCATCTGGATTCCCTCTGCTGTGAATCGGTGGGCTACTTTTCACCAGGATCTCTATTTCTTATTTAAAGCCACTGGGATGATGCAGTTATGAATCAGGCAGCTGCAAAAGCATCCAAGCAGTTGCTGCTATATCAGAAGAGACCTATGCTAAGAAGAACTGGCTTTAATGAGAAATAAGTTAGAATCCATCCCCACAGCTACAATTCCTGCGTACGTGACTATTGAAGCAGTGATCGTGCATTTCTCACTGGTACTGCACCGATTTCCAATTAGCTCTCCTCTACGTTTTGGGATGTACAATAGGTATTTATTTTGCAGGGAATACTTGCTACCTAAGAAGTTTTTGTTGCTGCCTGTTGTAGAAACCAACCCCTCCGCTTATCCACAGGCTAAGCACGGCTCAGACACGCGGCGTCTGAACTCCCCGCACAGTCACGGCGGTGAACTTAGGCTTGAACGGGAGGAATTGCCTCTCTGCAAGATGAGAGGGGATTCATTTTCCATGCTAGCTCTTTCCTGGGGGGCTTTGCCAAGAAGAGAAACACCACTTGCGGTTTTCTGTCTTTTCACCATTTTTTTTTAAAAGAACATCAAAGTTATCACTCCTGCTTTCTCACCATAATCCCGCAAATCCTAATGTACGTCTCCCAGTCCTTTCATGCTAAAAGCACAAGTGCGTGTGTTTTGCAGCATTTAGTAGGTTGCAGACAGTTTCCGCATTTGCATACACACTGTGGCACTAAAAGAGCCAAACCAGGAAAAGTAGTTCAAACTCAAACATATACGTGTGTTTTTTTCTTGGGTACTTTAAAGCCGATTATTATTTAAAAAGTCACTTATGTGACGTGATGTCTAATTCTGCATCAGTGGAACAAGACAACTGGACAAAAATTACTTTTCTAGGATTTTTTTTTCTCCCCCTTTCCCCAAACATTTTTTCAAACTTTCATGCTTAGCAAAAAACCCCTCTGTAATTGTCTTGTCATGATTATAGTTTTTCCCATTCACTGCCGCTTTACATGGAAGCCCCAGGAAAAGAATTCTTAAAAATTAAATTTCATGCTTGCATGTGTTTCTGTGATCTGCAGTGTGTATGATCTCCGAGTGGAAAACTTCTCTAAAAATAAATGGATTACCCTTGCTCCGACGCTGTCTGATGTCTCCGGAGCAGATACCGCCGCTCGCCTGTGATCTCCCGCCCACCGCAATCGGGGTGACAGGCGTTGAGGCGAGGGCCGGGCGGCGGCGTGGGCTGGGGGAGCGGGGCAGCCCCGCCGGGGCTTGCAGCAGCTTGCTGGTGTAGGACAAAGGGTTGACCTTCCATGCACAGCAAGGGAAGAAGCCTCGTTGCTTGGTTCATGGGGAGAACCAACGGCTTTCCACCCAAAAGATGGTTTTGAAGGGTGTTTTCTGTGCAGTCCTTCTTCACGGAGGTTTCTTGCAAGGGTTTTGGCTGGGTAGAGGGGTCTGGTTTGGGGAATATGTGGAGGTGGTGGCTTGGGGTGCACCCATCACATGGTGTATGCAGGGCATCATCCAAACCCTCCACAGCAATCAGTAAGGCGCCCATGGAGTCTGAGGGCCTGGGCCTGCCCCCTCGGGCTGTAGGGCTCCCTGGCCTCTGCAGTGCCCGGCCCTGGACTGGGCCTGCAGGTGGTATTGCAACACAAGAAATAAATACCGATAGAGGCCAAGGGATCCATCCAAAATACCACTTTCAAGGTTTTTCTTCTTGTCTTGCAGCCCCATCTTACAAGCCTTCTTCCCGCATGAGCACGCTCTTTCGGAGGTGGGAGCAGCAGATGCAGCACAAGCCACAGCGAGCGCCCTCCTCTTTCCCTACTGCCCGACTGTTTTGGGATGGGTTTTCTGCCTCGAAGTTGGAAATGACTTTGTAAGTCCTTGCTTCTGCAATGCCACCCTGCAGTGGCACCTGCCAACCGAGCCAACCGGTGCCCGCAGGAAGACACAGCATGTCCCTCTTTGGCATGGCTGCATCAAGTCCTGACCCACATAAGTAACAGTCCCTGAAGGGCTACCTTGAAAAGGGATTAGGTAGAAATGGGTAGGAAAAACCACTGAGCAGCTGATAGCAATAACACATTCGCAGGAGCGGGGAGGCTGGTCCGGTGACTGAACACCAGACTTGGACTCAGGAGATCAAGGTTTAATCCTCCATTCTTCCACAGATGTTGGCAAGTCACCTAATCTCTCTGTGCCTCAGTTCCCCATCTGTAAAAGGCAGATAGTGGTGGTTCTTTTGTCTGCACTGTCTGTTTAGATTTCTAAGTTTTTGAGGGCCAAGGATGTTTCTTCAGGAGGGTGTATACAGCACCTACCTCTGTAGGGGAAGTCATACTGAAGCCTTCCATGCTACAAATGATTAATAATAACAATATCAGTCCTTTAATCATCAGGGAACTCATGCTCTGTTGTATCAAAATTAACAATTAGTACACGATCAGAGCTTTAATTGAAGTTGAATAAACACTTTGTGTAATGTAAAGGGCAATTCTAGAAAACTTCTCCATGGAGTCTAAGGGCAATCTTACTGTGATATGCATCTTTAGACGACCACAACAGTATTCCTGTAATATTTGAGAGCCATTTTCAAGTTGGGTGGCAGAGCAGAAGTTGTAGTGAGGGCACTTCTATCTGCAAGAGATGTCGACAGCAGTTTTGCTGTGGCCCTTCCCAAGCCACTGTGCATTCAAGAGAAATCAGACAAACTCCTGCAATGTGACAACTCCTGGGGAAAAAACTGGGAATACCTTCCTTTCCGTTGCCCAAAAAACTCTGGGCTGGATGCTGTTGTTCCTAGACTAGGGAACCTATCACAGCCCATATCAGCCAGCTTACTTTTCAGAAGGAAATTGCACAAAGTAACTATTTCTAGAACTTTTCCCTTGCTGCCATGCTCTGAGATGAAAGTTTAATATTTTGAAGACTGTTCGCTCTTCTTTCCAGGGGGAGAGAATTGGTATCTGTCCTGATTATACTTAGCATCTACTGGAGTCTTCACTGAGGTTAAAAGGAAATTTCAGCAGGTAGGATTATCTCCAACAAGTATTATATCCTGCCAAATTGTGTTTGGATTTTGCTAGACTTATTTACTTGTTCACAACACCCAGGGAAGCAGAGACTTTTTTCCTGTAAAGAATTTGGCTGTGTTTGAAGACATGGGAGCTGTGTTTTCGAGATGAATCAGACTCAGATTGACTTTGGGATTTGACATAATATTGATTTACTGACTAACCTCGCTGTTCTGCTGGACATGCTGTGGCTTTTGTGAGCGACGCTGAGCTATTACAGGGCTGCAGGAATGCTTTCTGGTGGTGTGTTTGGTTTAGGACAGTTCAGCTGAGACTTTTATGATTAACTAGTTTATATCTATGCCCTGGCTCCTGCCTTGTCTTCAGATCTGTGGGATGTGCTGAACCTCTCCCTGCTTTTCCTCCCTCTCTCCGTCTAAGGTCTTATCCTGTCTCCTCCTCTGACTTTTACCAAGAGTAAAAACATCAGTGAAAATGCAGGCCAGGTTGTGATGCCTTTACTGATGCTTCTGCAGACTTCAGCCCCGTGGTCTTTCATCCATCTCTTATTTTTGCTATTGCTGTTCTTTCTCTAGTGCTTCTCTCTCTTATACGTGTCCCTGCTTTCCAGCTCTTCCCATCTTGCTAAGCAGCCCTGTACCCTACTTTTATTAATGAGATGCAGGCATGTTAGTAAGCTCCAGGCCTCTCAGACCACTTTTCTGTTGTCTCAGTGCCTGATGTCTATCTTTTGTTCTTGTTGTATGTACCTACAGTGGATGACTTTTTTTTTTAAGGGATGATCCAGCTGGAGAACTGATGGTAAGCATCTACCCCAGCTGCATTTTATACCTGCAAATCCTCTTTCATCTAACAGGTAAGGGGGCTCCAAGCCTGCTACAGACAAAATATTCCTAGCAAAGAGGAAAGAGCAGAGTAAGTAGGGCCATTGCCTTTCTGGTCAGTTATTTGTCACCACAATGGAGTAAATGCCCCACAATGAATGGTGTGTGTGTGCAGGATAAGCCTTAGCTAGTCCTGATTAGGTGCAGGCTGAAAGAGGTGGCAAGAAAATTACAGATATTTTTATTTTTAAATTTCAAGTTTCAATTTTCCGTGTGTAATTACACTGAAATGTGTGGGGAAAGAGGTCATGGTTTAGCAGTTGGTTGCAAATTATGAAGAAATAAAAAAAAAGTCATCTTTATCCCTGACTCTTGGTTAAAATGTTCTCTCATTTCTTTCAGCAAAACCGCTGTCATGCCCCCTGCCCACAGTAGTCTGTGTTCTTGGCATCCTCCTTGTCTCATGGGGTTCTAGTTTTGGCATGCTCCCACTCCCATGCGGTACTATTTTCTTGCCTCTGAATAAAGAGAATTGGGCATTCGTGGGGGTGACAGGTGAAAATAAATCCTGAAAACATTTATATATATACATATGCATATATATATAAATATATATGTATATACTGGAAATTGTCCACGGAGGAGGAGAATTTCTAATCAGCTGCAATTTATAGTGCATTGCCGCACTAGGGCTTTTAAAACATCTGATGTATTAGATCTAGTCAATATAGGCCAAGTCATTGTGAGAGATGAAAATTCTACCTAGATCTTAAATCTTTCCTGGCAGTGACAGATGCCAAAGCCTTTCTGGCAAAAAATATACAATTGTTTTGTCAAAGCTCACTTTATAAATACCTTTCACTGGAATGATGATGCTTTGTATGAAACACACTGCAGAAAACTGACAGCGAGGATGGGAAATGCTGACCTAGTTTTATCCAGAACAAAAGCAGGATTTATTTTTTTGTACAATTTTTCCTCTTTTTCTTTTTTTTTTTTTCCTTGGAAGAAAAGAGTGTTCAGTAAATGCTAGTGCTTAGGGACTGCAGATGCTGGTGGAGGGAAGGAAAGAGAAGCACCTTTGTGGTCAAAAGTCCAAAGAAAACCTTAAAAATTTTTCTGCAGCTTTTGGGCAAGCCAGTGAAACACTCAATGAAGTGTAAAGTCCCAGTATTTTTAATTGTTTTAACAACCTCTTCAGTCTTCAGCCCTACAGAACACATTCAGCTTCTTCTCTAAATTACAGGCAGGCATAGGTTTTCAGAAAAGGAAGATTAGGAGAATGTTAATAGGGACATACCCTTGAGCTGAGGTGGTGCTGCAGGCCCTGGTTTGACAAGTCCAGAGCATGTTTATCTCTGCATACATGTTACGTTTCCTAGATTGCTCTCACACCAGAGCACAAGCTTTGGTTTTTTGCTGGATGGGGACCCTAGGCACCAACCCAGGGATCCTAAGGCTCATTTTGCTGGAGACCAGGTGAGTTCCTTCTGATTCCTAAATTCAAAATATAGTCATCTTTTTGTCTTTGTGTGAAAAACATTAGCTTTCTCTAGGCAGTGTGGCTCAGTGGGTGCAAGAAATCATGTTTCTGGTAATGGATGAGGCAAATTCATGGGACAAAACTAAAGCAGGGCTATAACCCACTGAAGTACAATTTCTGGACATGCCAAGGGAAACACAGGTGTGCTTGTTCTCTTTGAGAAGATCTGCTAGTGTCCCTGTGAGCAAGGGGATGCTGAGCTAGATGGACCTTTGACCAGACACACTTGGTCATTCATTTGTCCTTGATTTGAAAAAGACCTCCATGCTCTGCCAGATAAAGGTGGGTTTTCAGCTGGTCTGGTTCAAATCCCTCACCACAGCTCCTGCCTTGCCACCCAGCTCCAAACTGCTCTCAAGTACAGGTCATGCTTTGTGCCACGAAATGGACAGGGTCTGAGGCCAGCCATCTCACCGGCATTTTTGAAAGCAGGTAAATATTGTCTAAATGCACAAGGGGATTTAAAAAAAAAAAACTCCAATGCTTTCAAGGTGAGAGAGGTGTTAGTTTGAGAAGTTAAGTAGACAGAAGCCATCCTTCCTGCAAATTCATAAGTGACAGAAGTAGAAGATCAACCAAAGCTTTCCTTCTTAAATTTGACAAAGGCATATTTAAAATCACTGGATGCAAAGAAGGAACAGAGCAACATTAATTAATTTCTCAATTTTCTTAGACCTGAAGAGATTCATGAGTATTTGGGCTGTATCACGTTTCCATTCTTTTTTGTAATTTTTGGATACTTACACCAGATGTATCATCCAGAGCATTCCAGGTCATTAACATTCACTCTCTCCCTCCTTTTTAATCTCTTTCCTAGTTGTCAGCCTCAAGTGTGAGTTCCTCCCTGGAATGTCGTTCCTTTATTGCTTATTGTCAAAAATGTTTTCACTTGGAATTTTCCCGGCTGGTGACATAGTGGGCTATCGCTGTGGGTCAAAGTTTGCATATCAAGCCATCAGTTTTCATCATTGTGTTTGTCAGGAGCTAAGGACATTTTTATTAGATGAAACAATAACAGGGTAAAATGAATTAAAATTCAGCTTGCCTGTTGCAAGCTGTAAATTAGTTCAACTTATGGTAAAAGAGAATAATTTGAAGCATACTAAATATTAGTTTATTTATATTTCTTCCTTTCCTTTCCTTTCCTTTCCTTTCCTTTCCTTTCCTTTCCTTTCCTTTCCTTTCCTTTCCTTTCCTTTCCTTTCCTTTCCTTTCCTTTCCTTTCCTTTCCTTTCCTTTCCTTTCCTTTCCTTTCCTTTCCTTTCCTTTCCTTTCCTTTCCTTTCCTTTCCTTTCCTTTCCTTTCCTTTCCTTTCCTTTCCTTTCCTTTCCTTTCCTTTCCTCCTTTACATTATCTTGCATATGGCAGGAAAGTGTTTTATGAAGGGAATTCATATTTTTCTAGTTCTGTTTGCTAGCTCCAAAGATCTGAAACCATGGAGAGGGCTCTCATGCATTAAGATGTATACGAACACAGTAAAAAAAAAAAAAAAAAAAAAAACCCCTCTGACCAAGACAATCTATGATTATGCCTAGTCAAAAACAAACAAACAAACAAACAAACAAAAAACAACAAAAAAAACTCCAGCCTTTTTAATAATTAGACATTTTTGGTAAATTTGTTTATTTTCCTCAAGAACTCACTGCATTTTTTTTTTTAGAAAACTGCACCCTTTGTGTTCCAGATTTTCTGTTACCAGAAGGCCTGGGACAATCTCTGTCATTTGGAGGCTTTTTTATTTTAGATTAAATGTTACAGAGTTCTTAAGCAGTCAGTGCAAACAGCTGGGTTTTATTCAGCAAAAAGTGGATTTCCTTTTATAAGGAAACCCTAAATCCAACCTCCAACCTACTGCACAGAGTTAACTCTTCTCCACACAGAAGTGGTTTTTTATTTTGTTTTGTTTTGTTTTGTTTTCCCTTTTCAGGTGCTTTAATTGCAAATTCAAAGCCAGTGAGAGGTGAAGAACCTTCTTAATGATGGGGTTAAATGTGAAAAAATCTCATGACTGATGCAATTTTGCCTCTTTTTGCTGACTCCCTGGCAGTTAAGAGCACAGCAAGCGGGGTTGTCCAGCATGTGTACCGCAGTGAGACAGTCCTGTGGGTGGCTGTGAGATGTATCGCGTGCTATTGCTCCATCCTACCACAGGTGGGAAGTACTTGGGACCCACTCTAACACAGGTTATCCACATCCAGAGACAGCCCCTGTCTGTGTAGACCCCCTAATTAACACCACGGCCTGTGTTGCGCTGCCTCATCTTCTGTGGAGGGTTTGAGCTGCTCTTCACCACCACCGCAAACAGACCTTGAAAGCAATGAGCATCTTCTCATGTCTCCTCCAGGTGGAAAGTTAAGAACATGCTTAGCTTTAAGTGACTATGTACCTTGAGGGCTTCTGTGGGGATGCACTAAATATTGAGCTGGTGGTGTCTGTATGATTCGGGTGTCTGGGGAAGGAGATCTCAATCAGCCCTGAGGAAGAAAATGAAGTGCAGTGTTTTAGACCATTTCAGGTGGTGAAGTTATTTCTTTGAGAGATATAAATTGTCCCAAATGATTCATGCAAGCCAGAGGGAGACAGACATATCAGCAAGGTATGAAGGAGACACCACCTCTGGCAAGTCAAGATCAGCCACATCACACTCATTGCCTTTTTAATCTCCCTACAAGCTGAACGGGGCAAATATCAGAGCATGGAGGGGAGAAAGGCTGCTTGCTAAGCCATGGGAGTGGTATTCAGAGGTGCTGGACACTGTATCGAAGGCACCAAGATGCTGAGAAGGTCTTGTGTGATCAGTCATCTTGCTGATTTGATATGTTGGTTCACTTCACAGTGAAATCAAAATGGGGACACATCTGAAAAACTAGATAGTCTAATGAGTAAGACATTTGGTAAATAAGACCAATTAAAAATCAAAAACAGTACACATCTGAAAAGGCAGATAATATGGTGAGTAAGACATTTGGTAAATAAGAGCAAATAATGATGTTCTAAACCTCAACCTAACACACTCATGTCAACACTTACACTCTCATCCACAGCAGGTTTATACCATTTTTAAAATCAGCTTGGTGTTGCTGTTTACGAAAAGCATTTTGTTGCCTTCCAATCAGGTAATTAACTGCGCTTTTGGGGATGCAGGAGGATCAGACAGGGAAAACTAATGCCTGCCCCATTTTCTTTACATTTAAAGTACGTGAAAAAGAGATGGAAAAGCTTTTGTGCTCTTTTCTGTAAGGAGCATTATTAGGACAAACTTTGTAATGAGGCAGAGGTCAGAGCTGGGTGGCAAAATATTTAAAATAGATGTATACATGAGGCCCCCAAGATCTGTAGAAAATGTGGAAGCGTGTCTTGCGTAACATATCGTCTGCCCTTCTGATGCAGAGAATTTCCCAATAGGTTCAAATTCCTCCAAGGACAAGTCCTTGGCTCTTAGACAAATGGGTCCATCTCAGGAGACAATCACAGAGCCATGTGTATCCCTTTGCTTTCATGGAGTCAGCATTTTAAGTCTGGGTGGTCCTTAGATCTGACATGCTGCACATCCCAAAACAAATTATTTTATCCATTTAAAATCTGTGTAAAGTTCAATATTTTGTGCTCTTAAAGTGCTCTACCCATTCTTCATTGAAGGACTTCAAGAGCTGGAGAATTCATTGGTTTTTTGGGTGTTTTCTACTAAAATTAATCACGTTCAATACTATAGATGTGTACCTGATTTCTAGTACTTCTCTTGCTGTTTTCAAGGCATTGCTTCTTGATATGTGTTTCTCTAGGAGTCGAAAGGAATGATTGTATCTGTTTTTCTCCTATAAAGTACCACCTAAAATCCCCTGTCTGGACAAATGCAATAGACAACAATTAGTCCAGTCAGAATTGCTGCCTGACATTTTTTGCATTGCAATGCAAACTAATCTCTGCAGAGTTCAGTGCACAATTCACATGATACTTGATGCAATTTTTATTTTTTTTTCTGAGGGGGGAATAGCTGAAAATTCACTGAATTTTCTCAGATTAACTTGTTCTTCAAACTCCTTTTGGAGCATTCTTGGAGGGCTTTTTGTTTGTTTGTTTGTTTAAGGCAGAACTTGCTGCTAGGAAGTGAACCTTTCAGCTCAGCGGTGGCTGATGACAGATGTCACCCAGCAGTGCTTCTCTGCCAGCAGTGGCTGAGTGTGACTCCCAAGGCCAAGTTTCTAGATTCAGCATTTGAAGAAAGGAAATGTGCATTTGCTCACTGCAGCGTTTCATGAGGCTGTATAGAAAATTTGTGTTCAACTGGTCCTCGTTTGAGGAAAATGCAAAATTGGGATGTTCCTTGGCAGGAGAAATGACAGTGGAATAACTAGTAGAGTAATTCATTCAGAAATAGAAACAAAAAGCAAGTACTCCACAGCTTATATTTTATTTTCTGAAATACTGTATGTGTTAGTATGATGGCAAGCTTGTATATAGATAGTGTTTAGTTTTAGTGTCATTTTCTTAATGAATATATTTTGGGGTTATTTTCATAAAGGCACACATTGGAGATGTTATGGCACATGGGAGTGTCATGCAAGACATAGGGCTGTATGATTGGAAGAGTCTTATGAATCCAGTTCCCTGACATTTTCAGGAATCATAATAACTGTAACGTTTTGCTGTATAGGCAGACCTTTTCCTACACTTATTTACTTGTTGGGTCACAGCTCTTCATCTTCCAGGAGATAGTTTCCCCCCTAGATGACCTCTTTGTCTGGCAAGTAAACACCTAGGAAATTACCCATATCAGCGAATCCAGCTATAGGTTTTGATAAGAGAAATATCTACTGCAAACTCAGCACTTTGGTAGTGATTAGGGATGGATTTATTTCATTTTCAGGGTGGTTTACTTTGGTCTGCCACCCTGCAGTTCTTTTAGAAGGTACTGTCTGTTTTGCTGTGTTTTGCAGAGTACATCATGAAAAGTACCTGTTTATTTAATTCACCTTATAACCCCATACGGATGCTTTTACTTTTGACTGTGGACTTCAGACATTTTAAAGCCAGAGGGAAGTGTTTGGTGATTCCTCTATGATAGGACATAGTGCTTCACCCTAGGATTCTTGCCTCAAAACCATAAGTGTTGGTGGACCTGAGTATATCTTAAAGGAAACTGTCCATAATTCCCCAAATATCCTTAATTCTGTATTTAATACAAAATTCTTTATAGGTGCAAACTGAGCACATGAGTGTTACTTGTCACACCAGGTAGAACTCACCTCACCTAATAGCAGACACCTACAGTGTGTACATTGTTATCTGAGCCAGTTATTCTGGACTCCTTTTAGAGACATGGGAGATAAAAAAATACTTGGAGAATACAATTCATCTGGTTCTGTGTGCTGAGCGAAATTGTGTTTTTAGGAGGACTAGTTCTGATGGAGATACCTGCCTAATGGATATGTGCCCTGAAAGAGATGAATCCCCTCTAACCAAAGTATCGCTTGCCATTCTCTATTAGACATGTGAACTGCAAGGCTTGAAGTAAATCGCAGAAATACTGGAGTAACCAGGAGAATTTCAAATACGCTTTCTGGTGGTGCAGTGACAACACCCACAGGTTTGCAAAACTAGAACAAAGAAACAATCCTAACATGTAAATGAGAAGTGAAAAAAAAAAAAAAAAAAAAAAAAAAAAAAAGGATTTATTTTAACACTCAATGGAGAAACACGATTGCAACTGCAAGCATACACAGAGAGAAAATGCTCATAAATGAACGAATAGAGAAGCTACTGCCCTGGTTCAGGGGAAGGACATGCCCTGTACACAAATATACATGCAGTCTCAATGAATTAATTGAACAAAGAATTAAACTCATCATCAGTAATGCAAGGAAGGAAGGAAGATTGTGTGATAATGAAAGATATGACCTGATGTAGTTATCTTTGCTCCTATCATAAGCAGTTAAAAAAAAAAAAAAAAAGAGAGAGAGAGAATTTAAATCTCATCAATAAGAACGGAGTTGCACACCTGGGGTCTAAACATCTGGGAAGTGCTGTATTAGTGAAACCATCTCCAAGCTTACAGGGTGGATGAAAACTGAAAGCACCAGCCACCTGCAATTTTAAATCGCTAATTTGGAAAGATGTCTCTGTGTCATCCAATTTCAAAAGCACTGTACAAGCTGCATAGTCATTGCTATTACTGTGATCCTAACATATTCGCGTCTCGGTGTACAGGGATTTAGATGCACACAGTGACTCTCTGTCTTAAGATGAGACTCTACACCCCTCAGAACGCTTTTAATTCCTAACCACTAGGGGTTATATTCCCCTCTTGATGTGCTAGGATTTATATCCATAACTCCTGGTAATACTCATGGGAATTGCATGCATGAATCACCATTGAACAAGATGAATCCTCACTACGTTTAGTTTCTGGAGTTTTCTCATGTTTCTCATCCATCACATTTCTTGCATTTATTAGCAGACCCACAGTCTGTTGATGAGAACTATTAAGTACCTATATACTCCCAGGTGACATTCTATTATTCTTAAGGTAGGAAATGTTTTTGAAGCAGGCTGTATTTTGTGGACATTAATAATGACAGGAAAAGGAACACCTGAGTAGGGACACACTTCCAAATAATCTGTAAAATTACATTCTGATCACCACCTGGGCTTGCAGCTCCAGCTGGAAGCAGGGCTAAAGCCTGGTGGGTCATTTTTCCACTGAGAGAAACCATGGTCAGAATGTGTGTGCAAAATGGCTGTCGAGTGCTGAAGAAACCAGGCTGCATGCAGAATTGTTGTAATAACCTTAATTCAAACTGCACTTATGCAGAGCCACTCTTCATATCTGTGATTTTCTGAAATGAAATGGCCAGTCTCTGCTTGTACTCACCAGTCATGAGCTCTTCTCTACTCCCAGGGAGCTGTGCAGTTGTATCTGAGATGTTCTGGGTGATCTGAAAAATACCCCCCTCCTTCCCATCCCCTAGTCGTGTTAATCCAGTCCATGCCATTTCTGTCCAGCAGACATGAAGGGAACCTCCCGCCCCATAGTATATCAGTTCCAGCTTATTGCCTCCTGTTGGCTGAGCTCCCACTCCTGAGCAAGCTCTGTGAAGTTAGCCAAACACCAACTAACAACCTCATCAAACTGTTTT
This sequence comes from Aythya marila, assembly GCF_965140915.1. Classification (NCBI taxonomy): domain Eukaryota; kingdom Metazoa; phylum Chordata; class Aves; order Anseriformes; family Anatidae; genus Aythya; species Aythya marila. Next base: position 4,587,300 of record NC_139046.1, on the reverse strand, counting down.
GATGCTGGAGGCCATGCAGGTCTGCCTTCTCATGGCAAACAGGTGTCAGGATTGCAGGGTGAAAAGCTAAAATGAACTAAATAAAGCTGCGCCTCCAAGTCCTTTGTTCGTGGAGCCTCAGAAAGATCAGCTCCTCTCTGGCCATTTTTAACACCTCTGTGAAACCCAAAGATAAACTGATTAGGCAACATTGCTTTGAGTGCCAGCAGCACACAGATAACACACAGCTTTTCCCATTTGCCAGTGTGCAGAGCTACATCCTTCACATCAGGACAGTCTTATGAAGGAAGAAGAGCTCATTGAAGCTGAATCTTAGTGAGGCAGAGGTAATGCTGTTGCTCAGAGGAAAGGATTTCAAAAGAGTAGGCAGCTGTAGCACTGTCTTTTTTTTTGTTGAAGGCGTCCATTCAGCTCAGCCTTCCCTGACACTAATCTCTTCCATAGCAGTGTGCACAAGTAATATCCTCTGCTGTTTCCTTCCAGCTCTGAGACCCCTGTTCTATCTCCTCTAGTGGTGACCGCACCTTGTTCCTGCAGGATTTTGCCACTTTGGTGGAAAAGTACAGCATTGTGAGAGATCTATGCGTGAAACCATCAGCATTTGAATGCTCCAGCTAGTAAGATATGCAGTCTGGTATCTCCTTAATGATACCAGCTACTCGACCACCTTATACCTCTGTCCTTCAAGTGGTTTCTAGGAGAATTTCAAATCCAATGCATAGTCTATTCCTTACTGACTGTTCAACAAGCCCTGGGAAAAGGATACTGGAAAAACATTCAAAGCTCCATGAGGGCCAGCCTCAAGAAATTTGCTCTGTTCTACAGTGGAGCCTAGTATAATAGGGTGAAGAGTCCCTGGGTGAGAGATACAAATTCCCTGGAAGCCAGTACAAGTGCAAAGTTGAGCCCCTGAAAAAGAAATGACCACCACAAACCTCACTTCCATCTACTCCAAGGGCATTCTTTGACCTCACCATTTGTATCTGAGTCACAAAATGTATGAATTCCCTTTCCAAAGGAAGCCCAGCCAATGCAGCAAACTCCAGCGAAAGGAAAAGGAGCAAAGAGCAAATAAGTTTGCTCAGTGATGGACACAGTGTAAGAATCAATATAAGGTAAGAGTAACATAAGAATGAAAATTGAATTTTTTTGCTTAGGGTCTCAGAACAAATGTTGGTTCTTAAGGTAAATATATACACTTTACTCCTTCCTTGGATACCATACAGACATTCTTGGGTCATGCTGCACATGAAGTAGCTGAGTTACACTAAATGTCAGGTTTATAACTCCAGTCATGCCAAAGGATAGTCCCCTACTCTAAGCAAGCTGTCCATGATCTTCCCACGGTCAGTGAATACTACAAAATACGAGGTATTTTGAAGTGTAAAATTGGGTAATGCACAGACGTGGTACAGAGTGACCTGTGTTCTGCAAATTCCCCTGCCCTCCAACTTGCAGCGCACCAACTTCTTTATAATGACAAGTCAAGGTCCAGATCTGCACTTGCAATTGCAAGCACTTGCTGGTGCCCACACTTGAAGTGAGTAACAGTGATAGAATTTACCAAAGTGCTGGATATTTAGCAGCCATAGTCTTTCTCCATGTATCTGCTAGGAATCAATTTTAAATAGTTGCTCCTGGAGACAAAGCAGCAAAAAGCTTCAAAGAATCAAACTAACTGGCTTTTGCTCTTTCAGTTGTCCTGTCCTCTCAGTCCTATTTTAAAAAGCAGTGAGTCCTCTCCATGCAAGAACAGGGCTGGATCTGATGCAATAAAAATGCCTGCTACTTTCCAGTACAGAGCTGAAACCCCCTCTGTCCACACAGGATTTTCTGTGAGCAGTTTTCCCTTTAAACTTATCCAGCAAACCCACTTGCTAGTGACAAAGAATGAGATATAATTTTTACCTTAAGTTTACCTGCCGGATAGCAAAGTCATGCTGCATCTCTTTCACTCTCTGAGTGAAATTTTCTTGGAGTATCTGCAAGCAAGGACGGCTCTGAAATTTGCTTTCACATCAGATGAGGCTGCAAACAAAGGCAAAGTGCTGTGACAAATGCCTCCAAAACCAGTGTTTGCCTCTCTTCCTGGCTCATTCATACTTATGAACTTCTGGATTAACTGACCTGTGTGTCAAGTCTGAAAAACAACAACAACAAAAAAATCAGATTATATTCTGTAAAATGGAGAATCAGCAATAGGTAATAGTTTAGAGGAATAACCAAAACGTGTCTAATTATTTGGGCTTAGGATTTAACTTACTGGTTTTTTTTTCTTCTTCTTTTCTTCCTCCAGCCCCTGCCTGATGCTTAGAGCACAAAACCCAGCAGGGAAAGAGGTAATGGAATTTGGAGGCAACTGGTGTTCAAAGACCTTGCTTGAAATGGGTCTATGCTAATGCTGAGGGTCTGTGCAAATTGGGTCAACGTCCCGCATATTCCTAAAGGAGCAGCTTCATCGGGACAGGCTACGTGGTACAGAGTTGTCTCTCTAAGTATTTCATAGGGCTGCACCTTTGAGCATTGTCCAAATCCTCAAAGAGATTTTGGCTGTCTCTGCCCTAGCCCTTGGCCAGAGCAGGGTGCATTCATCCCTGGAGCACCATACGGCGCGTGTGTGGTCTCTGAGCTGGGCACGGGAGGGCACGTTCATCACAGTGTAACTGAGTTTAATTGCCACCTCCTGACTCTTTTCATAAAAGGAATCTGTGCTTAAAGGCTCAGAGCCTTTTCCTTGAACTTTCTTACTCCAGATTGAGCTGACATAACTCCCTTGTCCTTCACAGAATTACGATGGTGAATTATTGGTCAGATGCAGATTTGAATTTGGCAGTGAACCTGGGCATATCCCCTTCTTTGTCTTCTCTATTCATCTTCATAAAGTATTAAAAAGTGTTTTGTATGTCTGCATGCATGACTCATATGAAATATTTGCTCAAGGAACATTAAAGGATTTGTTAAAAATTTAAAAATTAGTTTTGCGCTAAATTGGACTAATGCTCTTTCTTTTATCTGAGGCAGAAAAAAAGTTTTTTTTGGAAATAGAACTTAGACATAGCAGTTAGGTTAAGTTTGTAGCAGTGAGGAGCTATAATTCAAACTCACAGGTCTTTCTGTTGAAAATGTGGGCACAGGCATCCTGTTGTCACATAATTCTGAAACGGAATATAGACATTTTTAAAGAAGTATTGACACAACTGAAAGTTCGCCGACTTGGAGAAGAGGTTGTTGTATGTCCCTGGAGAAAACCAAAGCTTGACCACGCTGTATCAGAAAGCTGGTACTGAACCGTTAAAGCAAGCTATAGGTGCAATGCTGAACTCTAGCAGCTGCAGACCCAGTTTGAATAAATTGAGGCATTAAATGGCATCATATTCACAGAAAACAGTCAATACAGGTAACTATGGAAATAAGAGGCAGGGGCAAGGGGAATGGGTGAGGCCCTTGTTCACATGCAGAGCAAGGACCAAAGAAAACAGGAAATTTCTTTATGTAGTCACCATTTACTGGGTTGCATGCTCTTGTGTTGAGAAGGGCATTGTAATTTTTAAGCATGGTCCAGACTGTTTGTCCCATCCTGGAAGGAGGCAGTAGTGGAAAAGCCAAACCTGAATATCTTTGCCAAAATCTCTTTTCCAAAATTAAAAGTTATCCAGCTTTGGGTTAGAAAAAACAAGGTGTTTGGTTTTTTTTGCTGTGAAAATGGTTTGCGTGCCCTGAAGTGTGTCCTTTTTCCCAGCTGGTCAGCTGGTCGTGTGTCCTTATCTAGAGACATTGCCTCTTTTGCTTTTTTGGATGACTATAATTGTGTCATTGTAAAACATAAGTAGCATTTTCACTTTTTGTAGTAATGAGGTCCCACCATATTCTTCTCTCCATTTAAATTCACTGAGATAAATTGGCCTCCAAAGAGCAATTCTCAGAGGTACCCATTCACCCTTCTGTCTCCCAACAGTTTCTTCCCATGTTGCAGAATAAGATGCTGGTGTTGCTTCTTGAGGGATAAATATGGATATTCCAGGTGAAATGGAAAAACAGCACTGACAGCCTTGCAAAAACAGATGCATACTTCCAGTGGGAAACCCATCGTGTGTGTTGACAGTGTGCTACACATTTGCAGGTTGGTGAGCAGTTTCTGAGCAAAGTGGTTTCTGATTAATGCCTATGAACCCAGTGCTGATTCCACCTGAATACTGTAAATGAACTTCAGGGAAAACTGTGCTTTTCTTTTTGATCAGCTGCATCTCTGGCAGTATAATGAGCACAATTACCCTTGCTTGGCTATGTAACATTATTCTGTTTTGCCAGTTAATTGCTGACAATGTTTTCAAGCTGATTAAAACCAGACAATACATTCACATATGTTTAATCAAAAATTTCTGATAAAATTTAGAAGAATATCTTAGGTCTTTCTTATCATTTGTCTAGTTCTCTTCATGTTTTTACAATCAGCAGACATCAAAATCCAAGAAAGCCTATTTAGAGGCCCAAAGTTTTCATACTTTGGTACATGAATGATCACCCTGCACTTGTGCTATCAAATAATCTTGTTTGCTATCTGAAGCCCAAATATGCAAAATTCTACAGACCTAAGGATGCCTTTAGAAACTGATTCTTAATTGAGATATCAAAAAATGGTTAATCCAAGTTACAGTTGTAGTTGTAGCAGCAGTAGGAGAAATATCACAGAATTACTGCAATTTGTTTGTGGATTACGCTGTTTTTAAATGAAAAAAAAGAAAGAAAAAAAAAAAGAAAAAAAAAGAAAAAAGAAAAAAGAAAAAAAGAAAAAAAGATTTTTTTAATCTTAAAGCATTAACAACCCAAGCAGAAGTTTAGAGCCACCAAACAGATTAACAGAATAAGATACTGACGATACAAATTAATGTGAGAGGCAATTAAGGTGAGAGGCAATGGTCTTATAAACCCTAAAGCCAACTGCTGCCAGCAACTCCCAGCCATTGACCGTGCAGTGGACATGGGAACATCTCAGCCATGTTCTTTCTTGACATGAGAATGACCAGGAAGCATCTTCACAGCTCTGTGGGTTTTGAGGTGAGTGTCTCTGTGCTCATGCTCTGTATTGTCTCTCCTTCCATCCACTTGTCACCCTTATGGTGAGCAGCAGAGTATTCCTGACTGCCTGGGGTCTGTTGGCTGTATCATGGACTTCCAAGTTTTCACAAAACATGCTGTAATTATCTAATTGACTTGAACCTTCCCAATGCTCAAGAAAGCTCTGAGATGCTGCGTGTTCCCAAATCCTGTTGAATTTGGTGGACGGTGGAGGCATTCACCTATCAGCAGCACAGAGCCTGCAAGCATGGACTTTCTACCAATAATCATGAAACTGAAGACAGTCTCAATCGCAAATGTAAGGGGGAGCTAAGCACAGTTTCCCCAAATCTCTTGGGATCCAAGCATTTATCTCTCTGCTTAATTGAATGAATGGGAAATTAGATAAAACTTTGCAGAGTAAATCTTTTAGCAAATGTGATACCCAAGTAAAAATTTTTCAGTGGACTCTACATTTTCACAGCTGCTCCTTTGTTTTGTGGAAGTGTATTTTGAATGTAAGTCCTGCTTACACTGCATCCCTATTAATTCTATTGTACATATTAAATGTCCTCTTTGTAGTGTGTAGAACCAGAAGGGAGACTAAAAACAAATAGCATGTGTTTAAAATGTTTTATGGAAGGTGGCACCAGTATTTTCTGAAAGCTTCCATGAGTCCAAGCCACTGCTCTCTGATAGCAGTGTTATTGTCCAAGGCCAAAACTGGAACCTAAAATTAAGCAGGAAATAATGGAAGAGGAGAGAGAACATGCTACTTAGTCCTACAAGAGAAAAAATAAAATAAAATAAAATAAAATAAAATAAAATAAAATAAAATAAAATAAAATAAAATAAAATAAAATAAAATAAAATAAAATAAAATAAAATAATGTAGAGACAAGACAGAAATAAAAGTGTTGCTTGCTTCTCTACCAGCCTACTTACATCTGCAACAATTTGAATCCCTTTTTGTCTCAGTAGCTAAGAAGTAAAAGTTATTTTCTTTTTATTTCAGCAAAACCTGTAAGTCACCAAAAGTGACATCAGGGTCATACTTCGTCACTCACAGCACGATGATATGCCTCGCATACATTGTGTGAGGCACTGAGATATCTCTTTCCTCCCATTTTGTAACATGGGACAATGTTTTAGGAAATTGTTTGCAAGTAGTTTTAGATCTGTCTTTTACTTGGTGGACATGGGGAATAGGACCTTTGCAGGAACCTGTCCATAGCAGCTACCCTGAGGACTTCTATCTCAAGAGGTTTTCCACATCTAAGCAACTAGACATGCTCCCACCCCATGAGAAATCCACACTGGGGGGGGATGCTCAGGTGCTGCCCTGTGGTGGGACTGCTTGTGAGGAGCCCATCACCTGCCCCAAGATTATTTTCAGTCCCCTCTCATGACAGGACATACATTTGCACTTCCCATCTTGCCTCAGAGTGGGGACCATGGTATGTGGACTTCAAGTTACTGCAGGAGTGGCATGGACCAGACTCACCAGCAGTCCCCAGCGCAAAAGGATGGTGGATCTGACCATCCTAGAGAGATGTAGGGGATCCAGAACCTCTGGAAGAAGCATGACCGAGGGCTAGAAGAATGGGCATGGAGTTCTCCGTGTTTTAGTCATTCCTGTCTGTCCTAAGGGATCATGAGCAGCTGGCAAAATTTGGGGCATCTGTTAGAATATTTAATTCTGTATTAGAAAGGCTGACTAATAGCAATTTGGAAAAAAATAGCCTATTTTGAGTCGCGCTGTGTTTCCTTTGGTTGCAGCTGTGTCTCTAGGTCTTTGCTTACCAAAACAAACGGTAGCATAAGGCCATCATAGCTGTTACGGCAGGGAAATACTGAGCAACAGAGACAGACCCAGCGAGGAAGAGGACAGACTTAGCGAAGGCATAGGCAACTGGGCTGAGGAGGAGAAGAGGCACTTTGCCAGTCAGGGTAGATGCAGAACTTACCACCTGCTACCACAGAAGTAATTAAATTGCACTCCAGAAATGGATAGTCCATCTCCAAGTGAGGCAAAACTGATCTCATACAGATCTATTCCAACCTGGAGAGTTATTACATCTCTCTATTTCTAATTACGCTGTTACCCAGTGTGATGCCAACTCCAAAGGCAGAACCTGTGTCACTAAAGAACCTTTTCTTTCTGGAAACAATGATTAGCGGTGGCAATTATTTCTTATGAGACATTTTGGAAGTATTTCTGTTTTATATCTGAAGCTTCTGTCTTTTTTCTTGACAAAAATTAAAAAATAAAAGGAATGGAAAAACTTCGAAACTAAAGATGTGGTTATGATGAGATAACCCTTAATAAAACTTCTACCAAAAAAAATGACATTTTTAAAAGAAATAAAATGGTTTTGAGGTACCACACACAGCTGTCCAGGACTATGGATCCCTCTGGAGGAGCTGCCCAAAGGAGATGGCACTTTCAGCGAGATGCAATATGAACGTATGTTCCTGTAGAACAGATTCTGGGCATGCCTCTAAATATCAACTTTATTCTTTTCCTTTCAGATGCCACCAGCCTCCCGAAAAGAAGAGGAAAAGAGATGGGTGAGTTAATACCATTGTATGTTTCACCTCACCTATCCACCAGTGTTCATCCACATCCCAGCCTGCCCCATTTGTGCTGCTCAGCTCCCAGCATGATGCTTGCAGGAAATGTTGCCCAATTTCTTTTTCCTCGTAGGCAAAACTGACACTGCATGAGTTCTGATTCAGCAGTGGGGAATGTTTGCCTAAAATGACACACATGCTGCCGTATACTCATCTTCCTCCTCTCCAAATCTTATCTGCATGTGATTTTAGTGGAGCAAAACATCGCTGCATTGTCCCTGGAATGGGCAAGCTGTGCCCTAATGTGTGTTTTCATTTGTGCCCCAGTAAGATGGGAGACCTTCATGAACAAGCAGAAACCTTCTGAGGCTGGAGCTGCAGGAACCGATTCAGTGTGTAACATGGCATGCTTGGGATATCTGTCACCACCAGGCCAGACTTTCAGATGTGTTTAAGGTGGCTGCTTCTACTGCTGAAGCTTCTATAGCCCATCTGCCTTGCCCATGCAGTGCCCCATGTCTGAGGGGAGGAGAAGAGCAAAATGTGGGTGCTCTTGGGGTGCCCGTTTTAGTCTGAGGGCGCATCAGGGACAGGATGCTCTGCATATCAGTGCAAGGGCTCTGCGTCCTGGTCTTAATGTAAGTCAAATGCCAGCGGGATGGACCCCAAATCCCTTATTTTAAACCTTCACATTTAAAGCAGACCATCCCAGACATGTTACTACCAAAGGGTCTGTTTATTTTACAGAAAGATGCTGCTCGGTCCCTGGTTTACACCAAGGGAGCAGGCTGGGACCAGGATGAGGAGATGTGGCGTGAGTCCTTCTGCCACATCCCTTCAGAAGGACCTGGGCAGGCATCTCTGGACCATGGTCTCCAGCCAGAACACCTCTGCAACGTGTTCTGAGCCCCAGGGAGGAAAGGCAGCCATGGATGGGATGCTGATGCCTTCACCACCCCTCTCTGAGCTCCAGCTCTCCATCACACTCCTCTGCTCCTTGGCTGGTCCCCAGCTCTGCCAGGCAGTGAGTAAATTCTCCATTCTCCCTTTTGGATATCTCCTACCCCACTCTCCCCTCACACAGGAGCACCGTGCCTTGGCCCCAGGTCCCACCACCAGCCTGATGGCCAGCAGAAAGGTCCTGCCCATGGGGGCACTGGGAGGGACAGGGCTGCCACAGCTTTGGGATGCTGTCAGCACCACTTGGCAGCCTTTGTAGCCCAGCTACTTCCTCCTCCTGCTATCCCCATCAGCAATTTCAGGGCAGTGTTATGCCCGGCATTGGGCAGTGACGAGGTGTTTTTGCAAACTGCTTAGCGTGGCAATTTCTTGCTCCCTGCCTTGCCACCAAGGGCAGATTTCTGCCTGGCATTGTTCTGCTCTCTCATCTTGGTCATGTGCTCTTTGGCACCCAGATTCAGAGTCGCAACCATCCAGTGTTTTGATATTTATTCTGTGTCATTCGATCAGTTTGGGGGGGGGGGGGGGGGGGGGGGGGGGCAGCCCTTTCCTTCCCCTTTTCTGCTCGGCAGTGTGGTGGCAAATAGGCTGGATACAAGGAGCCAATCACAAAATTGCTGCCGGGAGGAAAAAAAAAATCAGACAACATATATGGCTATATTTTATTGAATGAACAGAGTGTTCAGCTGTGGACACATCCCTCTGATGACAAAGCCATGGAAACACTCACCTGCCACCCCTGTTCATCGCAGTGTCCCCTTGGATGCCACCCCAGCACGGTCCCCGCCGAGGCGTGTGGTCAACCCCAGCCCTCGGCCAAAAACTTTTGCTGTCGTATCACAGGACATGGTAATCTCCCGCATCCCATGTCTGTAACCCAGAAGCCACCTCCCCCTAATATTTTTACGTATTCCTGAAATTCGTTTGCAAGGGGGCAGGAGAGGAGATAACGGCGGTGAGTTGAGCCGAGTGGGAACTGCTGACTGACAAAGTGTGTAGTGCAGTACGGGTGCTTTCTGGCTCTCTAATTATCCTTTTCCTTCTTGACTCCAGTATCACATGTAGCCATGTGTAGAATCATAAAATAATTATGCAGTGTACAAGCTTTCTGGGAGCATGTACCACTGTTTTCCTAATTCTTTATCGCTCCCATTGATCGTGGCGTGTGTGCATTGATCCAAGTCGGCCATCTGGTTGGGGAAGATAAGCGTGCGAGTGTCTTTGCATTGCACTGTCACTCAGGGAGGGGGGTACATTTTGGCTGTAGGGAATTACAGGGGCAGGATTAGCCCTCTTCCTAGGAGTAAACTGAATTTTAAATGTAGTGTTGCAGCTGCATGGACCATGTTGCTAACTTCTGTTTTTGCCCATAGACTGGGTAGATTTTTATTATTATTATTATTTCCTTCTCTTTCCTGCTCAGACTATATTTGGAGATAGATATATGGCTTGCATTAAATGGAGGGGAGAAAAGGGAAAAGGAGGAATGTCCTTCTCTGCACATATTAGACTTGTGAGTGGCTGCTGTGTTACAGGATTTTGAAATGGCAAAACCAGCTTTTAAATGCAGGCAAGAACCCACTGGATTGAATGCATTTCACAATAAGAATCATTGGTCCAAAAAAGAAAAAAAAAAAAAAAAAAAGATGAAGTTATCAGCCTATGACAGGAAATTAGAGAGTGGATATTAATCAGCTCTCTTAACTTCTACTAATCAAGACAAATAATCCTAATCACACATTATCGGGATGCGTATGTATCAGCAACAAAACAATGGAGATTTTTTTTTTTTTTGCTTCATTTATTTTTTCTTGCCTGCCAGCTTCCCCCCTAACAATGGCCGTATCCTGCAATCACTTCAACTTAGCTGCGATATTTTATCGAAATGGCCGTTGTGTGTGCGTGTGTGCATGCTCACACCCCTGGTCGTCCTTTTGTAAACCGTGGTCGTGTCCATTGTTGTCTCATATTCTGCAAATGTATGGAAGGTGCCTCAAAAGCCTTTCCCCTAAAATTGAACAATTCTGTCAAAAAAGATTAGTTCTATTTTGTCTGCTGCTTGCTGACTATTCATGAATGTAAAGAGAGAGGGCTTGGGTGTCATACTAAGTTGCTAAGGTGGCTGGCTTTCGGCTATTGACTTGAGGATACCAAACCAGAGCCTACAAAAGAGCAGCCAGAAGGAGAGGAGAGAACTGGTCTGCCATGTGTTTCAGCTATACCTTCTTTAGCTGCCCATTTATTTCTTTTGTTGCCACAACTTTTATTGTCATACAGTTGAAAAAAATGTTAGACACAGGCTTCAGGCTGCACCAAGCAGAAAAAAGGATTAGCATATCACTAGGATCATCTTACACTGAACCAAATTCTTTTCAGGATGTATAATTAGTGAATACAGTCTCTCTCCCCCCGCCTTTTTTTTTTTTTTTTTTTTTTTTTTGAGGGGGTGGGGGGAGCCTATGGATAGGGAAAATTAGCTCAGATCTCTGGGTAGGAAATGAGAAGAAAGGAAAAGAAAAAGTTCCCCAGTTTCAGGCAGGATTTTTTACAGGCTTTTTGCTGAAGTGAGACTCACGCATCACGCTTAAGAAGCATTTTGCACAAACGTGGGAGTCGATGTTTAAGAAACTTACTTGTTTTTGTACATGGGTGTGCACAGTCACCTTCCCAAGGGGACCATGAGCAGGGCAGTTGTTCCTGGAGCTGGCCCCAAACGGGAGCAGCCGGAGGCGGGCAGGGGTTCTGTGCCCATGCTCTGTGACAAGGGCTCAGTATAAGACATGATGCCGAGGATGTATTACATTTTTCTCTCCGTGTGTGCTCACAGCTCCCTTCTGCCATCTGGGAACTGCACTTCTCCATGCACTACAACAAAAAAATGCTGCTTCTCCTAATGCTTGGACTTGGATTGCTCATAAAGCAGGGGCTGCTACTGAGCTGTACTTTATAGTGGTATGTGCATTTTTAAAATAGGGAGCTGGATGGTGGAATTAATGGTTGTTTTTCCTGAAAGGGTGTAGGCCATTTTCAGTGTTGGCAGAAATAGGTGTGATCCATGCAGCAGGACCATGTGCTCCTTGTCTGCACAGAAAGTGGATGCACTCCCAGCTGCGCCTGATACTGATGGAAAAGGCATAGCTTTCGCCTGTTGTCTGTACAGTTCAACCCCCAGATGCTTGGCCCCTAAACTCATCAATTCACATCACATTTGCAGCACCGTGTGCTTGCAAAATGTGCCACTGGGTTGCACTGCCAGGGGTAGAAGTGTGGCTGTGCGTGAGGGTCAGGGTGAAGAGATTGCGTTCAGCTCACTGCACTCATATCAAAGCTCCCATGCAAGTCCCAGTCCACGCTGCCTCAAAAGCTCAGCTGCACCTTTGCACTGAGCAATTTGGGGGTGCAGGAGGAGGCCACCTGAGGATGTTGTTTCCTGCTCCAGCCAGAGCAAAATTTGAAAGCAGCGTTGCCCTGGGGAGGGAACAGAGCTTCTCTTTCAGCTACAACGGCTGGTAATTTCACTGTGTTTAATCACGCCGCACGTTTGACATCATTGCCTTTTCAAACTGTTCAAACCAATTGTTCCACCAAAGTAGCAATTGGACGTGAATATTCAGAAGCTGCTCTGGGGTGCTCGGTCATAATTGGTCACATCACTCACATGGTCTCCTTCTCATTCTGATTAGAAGAGGCTAGGAATTTGCTTCATGCGGATACTTAAACACCCACACATAAAAATCTCATTAAGCACCACTATTTTTTTTTCCTGGGGGTTACTACAGCCACTTGAACATTTGCAGTCGGAGGGCACCAAAGGGGAACAAATGAAAGGAGAAGTCAATTAAAATGGTGAACACGGGGAAAATGGTTTCTTTCTTCACCCGGTTCAGTCCCTGCTGTTGGCCCCGCAGAAACGGAGGATCGTGCACAGGTTTTGTGTCGGATGGGGGCAATGCAATGCACTGGAGCCAGGCGAAAGGGAACCATTTTAGGCTATGACCCCAGCTGCAGCTGTACTGATGTTTCCAGGGGTCCAGAGGTCCTCCTAGGAGGTGGTCATGGCAGCCCAGCTGGAGATGTGAAATTCAAGAGAATGAATGGTGAACACATGGTGAATAACAAGTATCCCTCGGTGGCTGTGCAACTCCAGCACCATGGAGCAAAGAAAAAGTGGTTAAGATCCAAGAAATATTTGGGAGAAATCATCAGTGGGTGGGTGTCATCATTTATCATTTATACAAAATCATCATCATTTTATGACTGGTGGGTAACATAAATAGTAGGCATCCATTGCTCACCTCTGTGGACCTCCTCTTGACTTCAAAGGGAGGATTTTTGGTGAGGGATGTCTGCAGAGCAGACCGTCGTGTCAAGCAGCCATGTCAGGTGCTGTGGCTTATGATCTTAATTATGATCTGCTACATGTGAAATTAGGAACATGAGCAACTTAAAAGTAACCATTCATTTAGAGTACAAAATAAAAAGCCCAGTGTGATGTTCCTAGACCAGAAAACGTTACTCCTCGTGGCCACTTCTTTTAGGAAGTGGGAAATAACCCAAGATGGCCAGAAGAATCCAAGAGTCTTGTTTTTTAAGACTGATGAAGGTTTCTGGGTAGCTCCTCCCTGAAAAGTCAGGAGTGGCTCTTCGTACTGAACTCAGGTGCGCTCCTTCCTGCTCCTTGCCTTCCAGCAAAACCTAGCTGAAGGAGAAAAAAAAAAAAAAAAAAAAAAAAAGGAAAGAAAAATCAGATAAAAATAAGGACAGAAACAGCAGAAATATTGGGATGATTGTAATCTACCTCCTGTAATTTTGCAGCCCTGCTAAAAATTCAGTCAGCTGGCAAATGACCTAATTTACCAACACCCAGGCTTAGCTCCGTGGTAGCACCTAATAAAAGGCAGGCTGCAGCAGTCACCTTGGAGAGGCTTGGTTGGGGCTTGGAGCTGTGTGTCCCTAAGCATGCCTCTGAGCTGGAGCAGCCCGCGGGGCTGCCTCTCTGAAGCCTGTGGGATGTATTTTCTGTAAATAAAATGCTGTTTAATAAGTATTCTCTGTGCATTTTGTTATTAGCTTGGTGCTATAGAGCCACGCAGACCCAACCTTGATTTATAAAGCTGTTAAAATGTTTGACTTTGTTTAAATAAAAGCCTCAAGGTTAATTACAACAAGCATTCTATAGACACCCTCCCTTTTTCAGTTGCCCTAATGATTTGTGGGAGGAAAGGGTAATAAATTCTCATCTTTTAAAAGTGACTGCAGTGCAAAATTGTGAGAGTTTGCTTTTCTGCCGTTTTCATGTTTTACCGCACTTTGATATGTGATATATTGAGCGATGAGCTGTCTCTTCCTAGGCAGAACTAGAAATGTGACATTTTTACCTAAAGTGTAACAAGAAGCAAGTGAGAATGGGGAAAAAAAAATGAAATTGTTGGGAATAAAGAGTTGGATCTTTGCTCCTGGATATAGTATGTATTCATAATGAGGTAAACAAAGGGAATCTTGGTTTGTTTTTTCTTTTTCTTTTTTTTTTTCCTTATTGTACTGAAAACAAATTTCACAAAATAAAAACCAATTTAAGTTTCTTTTAAAAGAACTGGGAAATATTGAGGAAAGTTAATTGAAGCACATTCAAATTACAATAAACACATACAGGCACAATTATCTTCTTTTGACTAGTGTGTGGCTTAGAGATGTTTTTATCTTTTGTTTATTGCACTATTAAAAATATGGAGAGGCACCAAGAAAGGGTAGATAGCCACCATATGGAATTACATATTTTCCCTATTTATATTTAAATAACTATCCATGAGAAATTATGCACAAATCATGCAATAATTCCCAACCAAAATGACTGTTTAGAAAATAAAAATTCTGAGGCACAATATTCTTTTCATATTAAATTGCCCATTTTCTGTACATCATATACTTTTGTACAATACCAAAAAAAAAAATGCTGCATTACAGCCCAATACAATTTGTTCTCAATGCTAATGAAGATGGATAGAGGACATTGTAATATACTGTAGTAATTCATAAGCAGTGTGGGAAAACAAGACAAACAGGCTCAGAAAGCTGGAGCATAATTTTTTGTTCCCATTTTCAGAGTGAATAGTGGTAATTTTAATAACCTGCTGGTTTGACAGATTTAATGATGTCGATTAACTTTTATTGCTTGATTCATGCCATGCTCACATTTGGGGTGAATATTTGTGCTTGCAAAGTTTGAGTGGCTGGTCTGAGGCAGCTAAAGAGAAGCTCCCAACACCCTGTGGAGAACTTGGCAAGCCTGAAAGCCTTGTGCTTGGGATGCCACCCTCTCCCCAAAGAGGTGCATTTTGAGACCACATCTCACTTTGCCACAGCATTGTCCCCCCTCATGTGGGAACCCAGGGGCCAGCTGCCCACCAAAGGCTCCTGGACCTCGCAGGAATATTAACTGAATATTCTGTTAATAGGCTGAACTATGACTTGATTTCTCCAGGTGCAAGTTCTGATGAACTGTGCCTAAGCTGTGAATGCCCAGACCACTTTCAGTTGTGAAAAAGCCCCTCAGAAGGAAATATTTTATAAGGCTTCCCCAAGACCTGAAAATCAAAGAGAGGAGGGGGACAGGCAGCACCATGCCAGAGGACAGTGGCAGCTGCTGTGCACCCTGAAAAAAGTAACTCAAAAGACCTGCAGGGTTTGCTCCTTCCCCATAGCCACCGCACATACCTGATGATGGCCACAAGCATGAACCTGATCTGGAGGATAGCAGTGGTCACAGTAAAAATTTCTTTTAATTTCAGAGGATTTTAGGTTTTCTCCAAAAATTAATATAGTTTCAACTGTACATTAGGGCCCAAAGGGAACCCTGCATCAGAGCTGATTTACTGCAAGCATTTTATTTGTGTATATATGTACATACAGGTGTGTTTGTGTATTTTTTTTTCCTGCTGTGGTGCTGAGGAAGTGGTTTAATTTAGAGAAAACTCTTCCAAGAAATTTTTGGACCTGTCAGGAATAGGCAAGAAAAGTCAAAGAGTTCAATGTGACTTTTATGCCTCATTTTCTTTTTAAAATTTGGTTAGATCTCCTCTTTGATGCTGTCTTGTAGATCAAAAGGCTCATCTGCTGGGAAAACTCTACTTGTTTTCCAAGGGGTGCTTCTGGCTGGTATTTGGGGAATCATAAGAAGTCTTTAGTACATTAGCACTAAGGAAAAGAGTTGTCAATCCAGTAAAAAGAGGCTTTCATGGCTTGCTGCTGTCTTGCTCTTTTGGAAAAATACATCACTGTGCTCTGAGAAGTACTGCTGATAAAAACTTCTGCTACATGTTGAACATGTTAGTTTTCATCTTTTCCTTGTGCTTTGAGCTCTCGTCCATTTAATTCATGTTCTGCCTCTCCATCCATTCCCATGAGCTCAAATGTGAAGTCAGGCAGGAGCTGGGACCATCATTAAATGCTTGTATGAGGTGCTGCAAGGAGGTCCTCCCTGGGGAACAACAGTGCTGCCGTGCAACCTTTGGGAATGGGGCACAGCACGGCTGCATTACATGGAAGGGTCCACGGAAAAAAAGAATTTCTGAGCTTACACCAATAGCTTGTCTTTGCCCTCACCAGACTTATTCCCTGTGTCCATCTGTAAAAACACCACAGAGCCCTCTTTCCTCCCACATTTAATTAGCAATCAGCAAGAGCGTCGTTATGACTATGGTAGTATGAAGAGGTAAGTGGAACAAGGTTGTCACAGAGGAATAACGCCATTTAGAGAGCAACTGATAACAGTATTCAGTTTTAAAAGTTGCCATGAAACAGTAGGATTTATTTTAAAAGATGACACTACAAAAGGAAAAAAAAATATTGCCACAAGCTTTTAAATTTTATTAAGGGTATTTTCTAATTTGCTTTCTTTTATTACCTGTATTATTTAATACGTATTCCTATAAAATCCAGAATCTCATCTGCTGCAAAACTAATTCGCTAGGGAAAGCATGTTTGGGTTGAAAAATTTGAACCAGCCTATACCAAATTTTGGGAAAAGAACAGGCAGTGTATTGCTGAATAAAAATATGCTTATGTTTTCATGTGCTCTTAATATCAATGAATATCACAGGTGAAGAATTTCAGAGCTGCACAATAACAGTCTGCTATTCAGCTGGATGCAGGCTGCATCTCTTCTCCTTCCTTCTCTCACATTGCCCAATAAAGCTGATGATCCCATTATTGGTGGGTGCAATGTAGTTTGGATGCAGCCTGAGCAAGTTGGAGTTCATTGGTCCACTTCTGTGTTCTTTGGCTTCTCCTGGGAGCAACCAGTAGGACAATCTTACAGCACACCAGAAGCTCAGCGTAGCATCCATGGGTTGTCTGGGAATGGCTCAGTGTGATGCTTTTGGTGACCTTTGGGTAAGGTGTGAAGAGAGCTTGTTTGAGCAACAGTCCTGGCCTTTTGCTTCTGGTTTCTCCACTGTCTTCTGGCTATAGAGCAGGTAAAGACAATTTGGATGGGAGATGGTGATGGGGAATCTGTTCCTTCCCTCCACCGTAGCAAGGACACAACAGCAGCATCTATAACAGACTGCTCTTAACATCCCTGCCAGGCACACCCTATAGCTCAGCTTGGGAAAACACACAGGAGACAAATGCTGTTGGCGTGGCATTGGCATCGGAATGGCATTGGCATCACTTCCAGAGTGGTAGTTTCCAAAGAACTCCATGTGAAAAGTTGTCCTCACCCTCTTTTGGATTGTGCCCCCCTGCCACACGAGAAGGGATACACCTGGTGTCATTCAGGCAGCGAAGGAACCAGAGCTGTCCTTTGGCACTACCCACCAAACCTGTAACTGGGAAATGTGGTGGGGTGAGCAGCCAGCATCCCTGCCATCCCCTCTCCATCCCAGCCCTGCAGGAGAGATATAACCTTCACAGGGTTTAGTTACCAGTTTATTTTATTTAGCATTTACCTTTTTATTTTTCTCCCCCAGTTTGAATTTTCTCTGTTCATCCATGGTTCTTTTAGGGAAGGACCTGGGTGCAGTAATTTTTAACGTTTCCCTGAACAAAATTAAATCCAAAAATCTGCCCTGCAGAGCACAGAGCATCTCAGTGTCCTGTGTTTGGGCAGTGCAGAGCATGAGGGGGCCCTGGCCTCCAGCCTGGTCAATACAAATAAATAATATGAAGCCCTGGAATGACTCATTTGTCAGGAGCACACCTGCATAACCCATCCCACAGCTGTGGGGCTGGAAAGGCAAATAAAACAGCTGTAACCCAAGCCTGGAGGGTGCTGGGGACTCAGGGGGAGGGAATCTGGTCTTTTAAACTGCTTGTAACCCAAGGAAGAAAATCATCAGCCTATATGCCTTTCACGGCATTTGATGACAAAATGGTTTGTGGCTTAGCCATTGTTTGAGGGCCATTCCTCAAATTCCTTGTTTACTGTCAGCAGGGTGAGTTGTGGACTCTGTGACTTTAGCTGTTAATGGGCCTAAACACTTCTGCCAACAGATTAAGCTTTGCTGAAACATTAAGAAAATTGGCCCAAACAGAGGTAGGGAGGATTCTTGTTTAGCTGTTGTTTCATTTGCATGAGAATCATTGTCTCCAAACAATAGCATTTCCATATTGCCCAAAGAGCGGGTAACTGGGTGAAACTCATTCAATTTATGTTAAATGACATAAATTGTTTGTTTGTTTGTTTCTAGAGACAAAGAAAAAATGCTCATTTTCAGCTGCAAGGATGAGCAGATCAGAAGTGAAATCCAACCCCCAAATACCTCCAGCTCCTGAAGGACTGGGAGCTAACAGGCTGGGATGATGCTGAAAGAAAACAAGAAAATTGACAGTCCTAAGTGTGCTTAAACCAACTGCTGGCTGTGGGAGAAGAATAATAAGCAAAAATTGTCAATTTGTCCTTTGTTCATTTGTTCATTGAAGAACAAGTTTATTTTTTTTTTAAGAAAAAAAAAAAAAGGAGAGAGAGAACGAGAAAGATGTGCTTATGCTATGACTCACACTGTTGAATTTCCCAGGTGATCCATTTCCTCCTGTTGTTTCCATAAATGCTGCCCTACCAGGTACTGCCACTGCCTGAATTTCTCCTGGGTTTGCTGTTCAGGAGAGGGTTGGTTTGGTGCTCAGACAGCATGTTTTCTTTCTCTCTGTTGTTAAAAATAATAGCCTGGCTCCTATGACTATTATTTGAATTATAGCAACACCTGGAGTCATCAGCCAAGATTGCAACCCCCTTGAAGGAGGCAACAGCCAAAAAAACAACAAGGTGGCTCCCTGGCGAGCTCCCAGTCCCCATGGGCATGGCCAGCAGAGAAGGAGCACCATGGGGACACAGAAGGGTGGCTCCAGGCCAACACCAAGCCTGGGGCAGATGGAAAAAAAGCTGGAAGCTGCCCCAAGGACAGGCAAATCTCTGCCCCAGGTGAGTGTTTGTGGTCAAACTGCATGCTCCAAGCCAACACCTACCATGTGTTGCTGTAAGGAAGGGTAGATCAGCTCGATGCCTTGGACCCAATTTTATAACTGATTAGCACCATGAGATTTACTTAAATCACCATCCGGCATTTCCTTGCTTTGGGAGATCCTGCTGTTTTCTTTATTTTCTTTTTCTTCTAGACCTAATGCTTTTGGCCATCGCTGCTGTTATTGGCAGTTACCTGTGGCTGCTTTAAATGCCACCGGATGCGAGGGGATGTTTACATTTCCCCAATTACATTGTCTCTGAACGGTTCTAAACTTGACTTTGATTAAACATGCTAATAACAAGAGAGGTTCCTTTTTTTTTTTTTTTTATGAATGTCACTTGCTTGAGTTGAAAAGACATGCTCTTAATACTCGCTTTTCATCTAAATCAAGAAAGCAACACTAAGCAAAAAAGTATTTAACTGTAGCATATAGGATTGTAAAGATGGTAATCAGGGACACTGGTAATTGAAGCTTTTGGGGGAGAACCTTTCTTCTGAATCCTTCAGTCTGTTTAATAGGATAAAATTAGCTTGAGTGGCTTGGTGTTTGAAGAGGTTATGATATAATTGGAGCTGCCTCCTGGGTTTGCTGCTGGACAAGGCGATCAGGTGGAGACATGGGAGGGCATGGGAACCTCTGAAGTACAAGACTCAGCTTCTGCCATACTAATTAGCCTAAATTAGCTATGCCAGTTTTCTGCTTGCTTTTGAATTTCCCTGATAATGCTTTTATCAGGAGTGTAAGAAAAGGAATATGAAAACGCGCACAAAGTTCACTGCGGAATGGCAAAAGCGGTGGCGACTGCTGACGTAAGTCACAGGCTTATTGCTGCAAGCTTCAAAAAAAAAAAAATAAAAAACAGGGGAAAAAAAAAAGATTGAATAGCATTAGGAAATAACAAATGGATATCAAGTACAACCCCTAGGGATTTAGAAAGTACTATGGCTTGCGCTCTTGAACACGAAAGTTTACAAAGCATCTGTAAGAAATTGATTATCTTGAGGATTATATACATATTACTTTGAGGCCAAGCCCGCCCCCCAACACCCAGCTTTGCTCTTGAGTGTCTAACCCAAGGTGAAGGAGGCAGGTCCTCCTCGAGGCAGAACCAGCTCAGGCATCCCATTTTGCGCTCCATCATCTGCAAGGCCCGGGAGAAGATATTTGTATTTTGTTAGCTGTTGCCATTTTTTAATTTTCACTTCTGACCCCAATTAATCAACTTTAACCATGCAAAGAGATTTGTGGCGCGTTCAGTATAGCTTGCACAAATCTATTTTAATTGAAAATGTGCGAGGGCGAAAGAAAATAAGGAGGGCTTGTTGGTTTTCTTTCTATCCTGGAAGGGGTGATTCTGTTGCCAGTGGACAAAGCAAGTCAGGAGAGCACTTCACCTTTGAGAGGCCTGTTAGGATGCACTTTTACAGGCAAAGAGATCTCTATGCTTGGGGAAAACTTGAGGCTCTGGGGAGCTCCAGATTTTTTCTTCACAAAAAGCACCAGCCTTGATTTGGAAACAATCATATCGGGCCAGATTTGCCTATGTCTCTAATCGCACATGTAGACATTAGACACGCATAAAGCTCAACCAACTGGTGAGCCCCATCAACAACTCGTTGCAGGAGCAAGCCTCATATCAGCAGTCTGCTCTGCTAATCACCGCTGGGTTCCATTGGCTCTCAGATGCCTCCAGTAGCTGGATGAGAGGGTGGAGAGAGGTCCCAGGAGGTCTTCTGGACTAGCTCTGAGGGCCTTCAAGAGCTCTTGGGCAGGAGTTATCTTACGTTTCCCATCAGCCCTTCTTCCATCCACTGCCATTGACTTCTCCCCATCAGGCTGTCCTAGGAAAGTTTTACAAAGAGCTGTGTGAATTTGGAATTGAATTCTGACCTCGTTTAAGAACAGAATTTGCAGGACTCACCCATCTTTGGCTTGGTCATGGCTTTCTACCACATCTCCTGGATTATCTCAGAGGCCATTAAATACATTTGCAACGACTTCATACTTTGAGATACAATAGTAAAGGTAACAGAGTAATGAGCTGGTCTAAAGGACCATTTAGACAGGGATGACTTGTTCTCCAGAGCACAATTTCTAGTAAAACTAAATTTATTTAGATACAGTCTGCATCTCAGTACTAGAAAACCAACCTGAGGACATTGCAATGTTACTGTTCATCACTGTCTGCTTTCCATGGAAAATCAATAGGGATATCAGGGTTCTAAAAGTCTAGTAAGCATTTTATTGTATTTTACCTTATTCTATCTGGGGAGGGAAGTGGTTGAGCTTGCATTTCCAGCCTCTGTTTGAGAGTAAATTTGAAGGACCTAAGAAAATAAGTTTGCTTTACTGCCCCCTTCATTCCCATGTACAGGAAACCTGCAAGCGGGCCCCCCTCTTAGCCGGGGGATCTGATCAGTGCAAAATACTGTTCAGATTCTGCTTTTTTTGGTAGGCAATGAATCATTCAGGGAAAGAGATCAAATCTTGTCTTCTCCTCTTCAGACTCCTGCACTCTCACAGCACTTCTCCTGGCTTTTTATCAGGTGCAAACACCTGGGTCCTGTAAGCCCTTCAGCTCTGGCACACACACTTTATATATTCATTTGAGTGCCTGCACACAGACAAGTGTTCGAACAGCTTCATCTCCATCCCCACAGGCCCCAAGGCACAACGCTGGGTGTAGCCTGTTCAGCTCCTCCACGTGCTGTACTGAGGTCTGGATCCTGCAAATGCTTCTTCACACGAATAGCATTACTCCTGTGACCAAGTAGTCTCAACACAGATCTTGCAGTAGTGGATTTATATCAGTCCACTCAGTATCTTTACATTCACAGGGTTTTCTTGGCTTACTGGCTCCTCCAACTGCAGAATAAATACAGTGAAATTGTTTTTAAAATCACCTCAGTTCAAAATATGGGTTCTTAAGCTTGCTGCTCTAAACTCCACAAGGAAAGTATACTGCTCTTGCGAAGTATTATGCTTAGATTAGAGCTTTGAGAGTTGAGAGGACTTGTTTTTAATTAGAGAAATCAGAACCAGGAGCTCTTCTGCCAGACTCTCCTCTTTGGAGCACTACCCTGGTTTGATAGAAATATTTAATAGGTAGAAACCATGAGGCAAACTCTCAAATGAAAGCTGAAGAAGGGACCTCAAACTGTTGTCCTTGAAACCAGTGAAGAATTGCTCCTTGACTTCATGGGGCAAAGAATCAAGTGTAGCCCAAGTCCAGACATTGTTGTTTTGCAGCCAACAGTTCCTGTTCAGAAAGGACATCCTGTCCCACAGAGATGTGCAGCATGAAAAAAGCCTGGAAAAGAATGGCCCAAACACCCATCAGAGCCAGCATAAAGCCTTTCAGCAGTCCCTGTGCAACAGGAGTCAGTTCCCAGACCCCTGACCACACTAAGGTCTGCAGCAGATCTAGGAAAAATGTGGCTGAGCACAATGCAGAGCTGACTTCTTTACTCTTGTGCTTGCCTAGGAGAGACACGAGCTGCAGAGCATGAACCAGCTCTTCAGGTGAGCTCCCTTTCTGTGTTGGCAGTGCCTCCAGCTCCTCTGACAAGAAAAAAAAAACATATTTTCTGTGATTTTAAGGACCTCTTCTTGCTTGTCCTTGCAATGACTTCTGCAAGGCAGATCTTTTTCTGTTCAGGCAACATGATATACAACCAAGTAATAGTCACTTAGCAGGTTTTATCTACCTGAAGGCAAATCAAAATCACCCCCCAAACCTGGCAGGTGGGTCACCTGCCTGATGTCTGATCTGCAAAGGGCATGCCTTTGCCTGGGATGTCCCAGGAGTGTAATGATGTCAAGTTAGGATTTTTCTGGAAAACAGGAAAAAAGAAAAAAAAAAAAAAAAAAGGAGAAAAAAAAAAAAGGAGAAAAAAAAAAAAAAAAAAAAAAAAGACATTTCTGGCTAATGACACCCATGCTCTTTGGAACAAGTCCTGAAGACCAGAGCATAGCTGCAGAAGGGCAGGACGTAGGGCTCTGCCTGGCAGCCACAGCAGCTTCCCCTGCTCCTGGAGGAGATGCCCTAGACCCAACCTTCTCTTCTCTCAACCTCCAATAAGACAAAGCCAGATGAAGCTGGTTTCCATCTTACACAAGGAGTCTGATGGCTCATGCCCCTGGCTGCTCACTATCATTTCACCCAAGGCCTTTGAGAGGCAGAGGTGATGTACCACCCTGCTGCAAATTGCTCCCTGCTCCTTCCAGGAACAAGACATTTCATTCACAGTGCACCAAACCTGTTGGATTGGGTGAGGAGAAAAATCCCCTCTGCTTAAAGCAAGTCCCCCAGGTCTCTGAGAAGTAAGCCACGGCAGTCCTGAAGTGTCTGCTGTACTACTTCAAAAGACATTTAGATGTAGAGCTTAGGGATATGGTTTAGTGGGGACTGTTAGCGTTAGGTCAGAGGTTGGACTCAATGATCTTGAGGTCTCTTCCAACCTAGAAATTCTGTGATTCTGTGATTCTGTGAAGAAGCTTTCAGCTGAGCATAGCGTGAGGGAGGGCTGTCTCAGGGAGTGCTGGCGATGAGAGTCTCTCTTTGGCTCCATCAGGCAATCCTGCAAACAAGTCATGTCTCATAGAAGAGGAAAAATCTATTTTAAAGCTCTCTCTTTTTCTGTGTGGGTGCTTATCTCTGGTCACTGCTGTTCACCACGTAGAGAAGTCTCTGTGGCACGCATTTCTAAGAGGGCAAACTGCCTAAAATTAGCTGTTAGTTTAAAATAAGAGACTGTACAGTTCTCCAGGGAGGGGCATTCATCCTCCAAAGGAAACTGTCAAGGATTGTTCAGGATTACTCTCCAGCTGTTCAGAACTGCTGCATCCTTTTAAATTATAATGTCAACATGTCGCAAATAATATGGAATGACAATGTCTAATTTCTGTCCTGTGAGAAATGAAAAGGAAGGAAAATTGCTAGCATACTAGATACATAGCAGATTTCAGAGATCACGTAACCTTTCTAGATGGTTTTAGGAGAATAATTAGTCAAAATATTAATGGAAATGTAATTTTCTAGCTAGCCTCTGCAATCTAGAGGCTTTACATTATGAATTCCAGGCAAATTCTCTCCAGAATGGATTGTGTCATCTCTGGGGCCAAGGGATGCAGCAACTTCTCCACTGACTGGACTCTTCATGTCAAGTAGCTGTGGGGTTTTTTCTCCCAGAAATGTTTGTTCTGGTTCCACCAGCACTGCTGGTGTTGAGGAAGGAATTTCAATGCCAAATTGCATGGGCATGTAAGGGGCCAGGCCAACGTCATAGTTATTCCTGTCTTAACACCCATGAGCAGCCTGCAGTGAACTTGTTCCAAAAAACCATGACTGAAATAGCCAAATGATGGAAACAGCCAGTCTGACTACGCGGGTATACAACCGAAAGCTACAAGGTTATAGCAGTTCATGTGCAACTTTCACCATGTACATGCATAATACTCTATCCAAATTTTAAAGTAGCTCATCAGAAGGAGATAGATTTTTTTAACAAACATTTTTTACCTATTATTTGAGGTAGTTTTAGCTCTGAGGACTGTAGCAGGCACCTATTTGGGTTATATTCGGTAGTATTGACTTTCTAATGCATGGTAACTCACAAAGCTGTGGTAATGTGATTGCTTCAATCAGATGCCTATGTCCAGAATTTAAATATTCTCATAAGCTTTCAGAGTGGCTGACTATAAAATACAAACTATGCAATATAAACAAGAAGTGTCCCAAGGTATACATTTTAATGCTCAGATTCCATGTGGCACTGTATATTTTTCATGTTAAGTTAAAGTACATGAGACAGAAATTCAACATTTTACATTCCCTTACAACAGGAAGCTATTTTGATAAAACCTACAAATGATCCATATTGATATGTTTTCCTTTTTTTTTTTTTTTTTTTTTTTTTGGTTTTGTTTTGTTTTTTTGTAAACTTAATTTGAATTTAGAAAGTCTCTAAATGATAATTGAATCACAAGTCTGGATTAGGATTCTAGCAGCAACACTTGACTTGGTCAAAATCACTGTTATGAAGAGATGCAATTTTTACACAGTACTTCACATTGATTAAGTAATGTGTGAAAATGGAAAAAAAGTGTTCGAATCTTAATCATAGTAATTTGCATGAAATAAAAGTCTCTGTCAAGGGAATGCACATTATAATAACTCCTGGGTGTTTTGGTTGCATCAGTGAGCAAAGAAGTTGTATGCTTTTTTTTTGTCCTAATACACAAAAATTTCCTCTATTTTTAGTGTACCTTTGATTATTCTAGAATTTAGCAATATGTCATTGTAGTTAGTGAGGGACTGTGAGACAAACAGGTGTTTTAAGAAAAGCCAAAGTTCACAGATGACTGATAATGTATATACCCAAATTAATACAGAAACATAAAGCAGTATGTTGTAAACATGGGAACTCTGCTTGAAGCTAATTAAGGCTCATTTGGTTTTGACCTGCATCAAACAATAGCACTAAATCAGAAAAGCAGATGCATTTTGGAAGCTACTGAACTGAAGAACCTTATCTGGAGCCCAGTGGAGTCAGCAGAGACCTTCTCGCTGACTTCAGTCAATCAAACCTCAGAAATGTTTGAGTCTATTTGCACAAATTGGTCTGAAGTAGAAAGGGGTTTTAGATGTGGTCCCCGGCCCATTGCATGCACACATCAATACTGCTAAATGCCGTGATGGTGTCACTGTTATCTGTTATTGAAGCAGACCCAAGATCTCAGGAGCATTTCTCTGGGCCAGTGTGACCATTGTGCAATCTGCTCTTATTTTAAAGAGCTGCTATTTCAAAAATCAATGAGCATCAGCTACTAATTACAGAAAATCTATGTCTTGTCCCTTCAGCAGGTTTTGCATTTTTCCCATTTGTCATAGTAGCTTCGCTATGGATTGACAGCAAGGTTTCATAGCAATAACCCATAGCCACCCCCCAGGCTCCTTTTGCATTCACCCCAGGGTAGACTTTGCCATGTGAAGTTTCTGGTAATGATTTTTACCATATCAGATCTCAGCCCCCAACACTGACCTTGCAATTAGATTGGTGCTGTGTGTTCTGAGAACGGTTTCTTTAAAACAAATAAATTAATTAATTAAACAGAGGCAAGCTTTCTTTCATTACTGAAGACACTTCTCATGTTGAAGCTCGTTTTCTCCAGAAGCACAGTTTGCGGTATGGGATACATCTGTTCCAAATGAACATTTGAGATCTGAGACTCCTTCTCCACCTACCAATGATCACAAAGTGGGACAAGGACTTCTAGACATTTATGAACGGTCAGGATAACACCTTCCTTACAACTTAAGAGAGAACAGAGAACATATCAACTGGTTCAGATGCTCCTGGTTGAGGAACTGAGTTTTCTAGGCATGAGTTTTTGCTTTCATTTCATCAAGTTTTGCTTACAATGGGGACAGGCTCAAAGACCCCTTCGAGGGCCTTTTTTTTTTTTTTTGAGGCACACTGTATGTCATTGAAACCCACAGAAGTGGGTGTGATATTTCTGCATCCTATCAAGAGGGGTATTCAATTATCCCCAGCCACAACATCATTTGGATAATTGTTTCTTGCAGGGGATTGAGTCAGGTGTGGGGGAAGAAAGTGCTGAACAACTAAGCTTGGAGACAAAATGTAGGCAGAAGTTTATCTCTCATTTCTGAGGCTGCCAGTAAAGCTAG
Source organism: Aythya marila (assembly GCF_965140915.1). Taxonomy (NCBI): domain Eukaryota; kingdom Metazoa; phylum Chordata; class Aves; order Anseriformes; family Anatidae; genus Aythya; species Aythya marila. The sequence goes on along the minus strand of NC_139046.1, from coordinate 4,560,554 downwards.
GCCCAGGAGGGGGGTTTGTTTAGGATTTATTCTGGGGGAGAAAGGACCTGCTGTCTTCAGAGTGAGATGAGATCAAGTTCTGTTTTCAATACATGTTATAGATGCTGGCCAGGAGATTTTTTACATCAAAATAAAGGCATGGATGGGCCTGCACTTATAAGAGAGTTGGCATTCCTACAACAAGCATGTAGGTTGATAAGGATTTTCTTTATTCTTTTCAAAAATAACCTTTCCTGTGAAATGCAAGCTCAAGAACATTATCAGTTACATAGAGAAATCACATGAAAGGCTGTATTACAATAATGAAGAAAAAAGATTCTGAGACCAGAGCAACAGCAAAGGTACTCAGTACCTCCTTGGCTTGAGCTGCTACTTCTCTGCACAACTGATGTTTTCAAGCCTTGTTTTTTGTTGTTGGTTTTTTTTTTTTTTTTTTTGCAAAATCCTATTTGCAGGAAACTGTGCACAAAAAGCACCCTCTGGGTGCAATAATGGGGTCATTTGTTGCTTTCACCAGGAACATCCAGTGCTTGGGGGCCTTCTTGATGTCTGGGAGATGTGTCATAGTGATGGGGCCATCTCAATTTATGGGATAAGGAGAATGGTAACACACCATCCTCTATCTCTCCTAATTTGAGAATATGCTCTATATCAGATGTTATTAATGGGAGGTGGTAGCTGTTGTCATATCCCTAGCCCCACAAGCTCACCACTGGCGTTTTACCAAAGGGAAGCCAAACCTACCGCTCTCTTAAAACGTCCTAAGGAAAACTGAAGAAGGAATTCATAAGAAATAATCCTATTAATTACGGCCCAAATCCTGGTCCCTGTGCACAGCCTGGAGAAACACTGTGCGTGTGAGGGAGTGGAGGCAGTGGACAGGAGGGGAACACAGCCCCCTCCTTGGCTCCAACCTCCTCAGCTCTGCTTTGCCCACCGTATTCGTGGCAGCTCCCACCAAGTGTCACCCACCCTCACAGCCAGCCTTGGGTTGTCCCCATGGGAACGTGGCCATAAGCATGTGAGAAATCACAGTGCCAAAATATTGCCTTCTCTTCCCAAGGCAGTGATGAGCATGTTTTGTGTATCCTTACAGAGATGGGCAGATAGTCTGTGCTTTTCTACTCTTATATTCCATGTTTTGTTAACACAGCTGAATTAACAGGAGCCCTTAACAGTGTCCAAGGACCTTGTGGGTGGATTTTAAGAGTAGGTTGGAGAAATATCTATCATTAGCTAGCACTAACCCCGCCCTAAGACAAAGGATGAAAGAGGTGGCCTAAGGAAATCCTCCTGGCCCTGCATCTTGGTCTCCCCTGGCTTTGAGCATTGAGATGCTTCCATTATAAACAGAGGGAGAGACCACCAAGAACCTGTGATTATTGTTGTGATGACCTCTGGGTTTGCTGCTGTCTTGGAGTTACAGCTTTCTTTGCTTCTTCCTGTGCATTGTCAGGAACTGTGGACCACAGAATGCTTGTACACCAGAGATGCTCTTAGATAAAATAGGTGTTAAAATGATTTAAAACTGTCTAGAACTCATTCTACAACTGCGCCCCAAAGCCTGAAGAGGGGAAAAGGCTTTCTCAGCGGAGAGTCCTCTGCTGTGGAAATGAAACCTCCTAGCAGCCCATCAAAACTCACCCCAGCACAAGATGCCTCAGTTTCATCACGTTTGCCAAAACAAAGCTGACCTGTGCCTTCTCCACCCACTGTTTTTAATCCGTGGTCCAGTTTTAACCAAATCGATGGAGGTGCACTAAGATCTTAGGCATACTCAATCCTTACAAAGTTTGTGTAATTTGCCAATTAGGACTGTCCATAGGGAATGCAAATGGGAGCCTCAGTGGAAAAGTGACCAAATGGGAAAGGGACCAAGGACATGGGGGACCGATCTGCAGGAATCCCATCTTCATTCCCTAGTTGCCAGGCAGAGGGAAGAACTTTTTAAAATGTCTTTCCTTTAATTGCATGGGATTTCCACGAGTCCTGATTTGTTGGCAGCTGGATTTAGCTCAGAGAGTGATCTTTAACCATTTTGAACCATTTCCATGCAAGGAAATCATGGTCTTTAGATTTCCAGGTCTGCAGTGCTGCCCTGCTATGGTTGTGTGTATGTGCAGGATGAGCACAAGAGCAATCCCTGTAATAAATGTATTATCCAGAGAATTTAAAGTCAGAGTAGCTATAGAAAAAAAGAAATACATCTTCACTGTGCATAAATACAGACATGCTGTAAGAGCAGCCACACCTGTGTGGACATATATATGAGCAGCAATACATGCCCATGGCATAAAGAACAGCAAAGAGAGCACTGGTGATACTTTGTTTCTTGGTTTACATTTAGGAGGGCTGTGTGTCTCATTCATAGCATCCATCTTTCTTTTCATACTCCATTTTCTCTTCTTTTTACTAATCCACGGATTCCTCCCTTTGCTAAACCAGGAATCTGAGGCAGATCCCTGGAGAATTGCTTGAGTCTTGGATCCTCAAGCAAATTCAAACTGTAGTTTGCCACAAGGGCAATGTTATCCCTACAGAGCTTTTAGCAGCATGCCTTCTAACCCTGTTTAAGCAGCTTCATTTTTAAGTGATGCAGCTAGTGGTATTAAGATATTCTGAACCATCATTAGTTCTATTTACTGAGCCTTTAGATGTGTGAATCACTGCAAACATCTGGAATGAACAGGTGGAATTCAACCGCACTTACTGTACATTTCTGTTTTAATGGTGTTTGGCTTCTCTTTTAATTGAACACCGATTCTTCCCAGAGACCCAAATGTTACTACAGGCATATATGAATTTAATTTAATTGGCAATGAGTTAAAAATGATTATTTCAGAGGAATTTTTGATGTTAACTAATGAGGCATCATATTCAATACATATTCTTGCCATTTTAGCCTGCCTCCCAGAGGAAGTAGAGGCTATGCAATTGCATTGTCTGTCTGTCAGGCTGCCCTAGAGGCTTTTGACCTTGTAGGTGAGCAAGTTGGGGCCAGAGTGCAGTGGATCCTCTCTTTGTGTGTGTCTACATGGTGCAGCTGAGCTGGTGTGCAACCCATGTCAGGTCAGCGTTCCCTCCAACCAGCCCTACTCTCTCCCAGGCAGCTCCCCTAAAAATCTCTCTGCCTCCTGCCTGCCCTCCCAGGTCTCCTCCTTTCAGCTGCCCACAGGGCAGTCTCCAGGCTGTTTTACAAATCGATGCTGCCATTGTGCTGCAGGCACTGTGCTGCCGAGCACCACTAAGGGGGCTGAGGTATTGACCAGGTCCGTGCCACTCCGCAGGCAACCCATGTCCCCAAGGAACCAATTCTGCATCTTTGCAGAGACCACAAGGTTTGAGAGAACCTGGTTCCTGAATTACAGGTCTCAAATGAGGGGCTAAAACCAGCAGGGCTGGGCCCATCCTAATCCACAACAGCATTTTCTGGTCTCAGGAAACCTTTTCTTCCACAACTGTTTCAGTTGTTTGAAGCCTTTTGGCAGGGACTTGAGCCTGATGTTTCTTCCAAGGTGAAAGCCCTGATCCTGTGTCCATTGGTCCCACCAGGCTGAACTCAGAATGAATAATCTGAAAAAGAGATGACCCAGTCTTCAAAATGTCATTTCAGATTCATTCATTTTTACCAGTTGTAATAATTTTGATTCCTACAGAGATAAATGATGATATAAATATAATAACTTGTAAATTATGAGAACATCAGGCTCAGCTCCCTGCCAAAATCCCTCCACTGCCTCTTCCCCTGCACAATACCAATGTTGGGCTACTCAGCACAGCCTGATAGATGTGTATGATGGCCAAAAGCCTACTTTTGAAGGCAGGGGTTTGGAGGGGAAGGGCCATTACACCAGCATTCTGTAACATCCATCTTGTAAAATTATCATTAAATGTGTAGCACATGGGATGAAGCAGCCAGGAAGGTGCTGTGAGTCCTGCTGACGGGATGTTAGACACAACCTATGGGGATTGTCCTCCTGTTTGCAGTGTGCCTATTAATAACAAGCCCTTGGAAGTGCTGTGACACCTGATTAATTCCTTGTAGTAAGTTACTTTCAGATTTTATGCTGAACAGTGCAGGAGATGCAAAATATGAATCGCCGATGTGATAACAAGTTCAGATGCAAGGGGAAAAATGTGGATCTCTGCACCTTTTTGTTTGGTTGGATTTTCACCGTTCAATGAAAATCACCCATATGTGCTGAAGAACATACACATTTTCTCCCTACAGATGACTCGCTTGACTCATTTTTGGCATTCAGAGGAAACAATTATTTTTTCATGAATATTTCTTATTCTTATCATTGATTTTTTTAAATTAAATCGCCACTTTTGCCATTTAGATTCACTTGGAATTCTGATTCTAAAAAGTATCTTTTTTCATCTCTGCATACATAGTTCAGTTACTACTTCGTGTATTGAGTTAATAACAGCCCCAGTTCACAGTCCCAGGTTGTTCCCTCACTTTGGCCAAAGGATTAAGCTGCAATGCCTCACACTGAGCACCAAAATTACTCATCAGTGGTCTTCAGAGTTGGGTCCTGCTTAGTTTCTCTTTGTCATCCAGACTCAGTTGTTTATTTGGAATAAATGACACTTCTAGGCTGAGTTGGGAAAGCTCTAGCTCCAAGCCAGTAGTTTGGGAGTCAGCACATTCAGCAGGCTGGGGAGACCCCAGTTTGTGTCTTTCTGCTGCCTAAATCAAGCTGAGGATTTGAGCCTTACCCTTCCATCACTGTAAGCCTGAGACACTCACTGCAGGTCTCATGAGCAAACTTCTGAAGGTGAAATCAAGAAAATCATCACATTCCCCTACTGGCCACCAGGCAGATGTGAGCAGTCCCCCAGCACCCACACCTGCTCCCACACACGTCGGTGCTCCCCCAGCAGCCTGGCCAGGGAGGTATTTCTGTGTTTGTACAAAAAAAGGCGAGCAATTACCCGGCCACACCTCCGCACACAACTTCTCATGCCTCTAAAGTTTCTAAAACTCCCGAGAGTATCAAGTATCAGGTTCCCCAAATCCTTGCTGCTCAGGAGGGAGGCATTGTATGAGCTGCAGGGATTTTACTCCCAGGTCAGCAGAACTGGGCTGCTGTGGGCTATAAGCTACTTTTGGACCATCATAACATTCATACCTCTCTTTTTGCCCTTTTGCCTTACTTTTCAAACCATCTATATGTTTAAGGCCATTAATTATGGTGCTTTTTCCCCGAATTTTCAATGTAATATCATGTCAGGGCTTTACTCCTATATTTATCTGTTTATTCATTTTTACCCATGTTTTAACACAAATGGTGTCCTTTCCTAGTAACAGCAATTGGCATCTGGTTTTCCATCTCCCTGAACCCAGCAGTGTTGCTGCTCCAAGACTCATCTGGTTGGAAACGTATAGACAGCAAACATTTACATTCAGCACATCTAACATCATCTGGGACTTAAACCCACAACACTGGCGATGCAGAGAGATAGATATTTAGTCACATCAAAGCTTTTTGCTAATTGCAGGCACTTCATTCTTGTTTAATGTTTCGTGTGCAAGATTAGTTGGTTGATTTAATTGGTTCAGCAAAACTTATGTTTTAAGGCAAAACATTAGTTAAGACATAATGTATTCCCTCATGGAAAATTCCCATAAAACTGAATACATCAGAAGTCAGTTTGTGCTTTGTAATCCTGTCTTCAGAATGGAACAGAAAACTCCACTTTCCTACTGAATCCTTTGCCAGTTAATAGCAATCCAGCAAGGTATTAGATCTTGCAGGATTTTTATAGATGCAAAAAGCATAGGGTAGGCTTATAATTTTCCTTTAGAGTCTGTTTTAGTTGGGTTTGTAATATATGAATGGGTTTGTAATATATGAATGGGTCTGTAATAGAAATAGCTACAGAAGAGGAACAAAAGGAGCAAAAAGTAATTGCAGGTTGAAATTCTTGTAATTTTTATTTGTGTATATCCAGACCTCCATGTCGACATGAATACATTGAATTTATGCTCAATGTTCATGTGTGTCTCTGTGATGTGACATGTGTAACATAAACATTTACACGTGTTTATGTCTCTTCATATATTTTTGCTCATGCACAAGCTAAGGCCTGTTAGTGCAGGACGTTAGCTTAGAGTTACGCAGACACCTTTCAGTGAGTCACTTTTTCACCAGAAAATACCCCAAACCTTTCCCCAGCCCTTGAGCAGTAACCCAGCAGTGGCGCTGCCCAGCCTGCCACCAATTTGAGGCTGAATTTCATGCCCAGCTCCCCCACAAGAGGAGATGAGCAATTCAACCCCAGCACAGGAGCTGATCACAAGTACTGAAACCTACAGAGTAGCTGCCAAAAAACATTTAAAGATCTCCAACATGATTATTTTTATTGAAAAGCTCCAAGAGATTTTGAACTCAGTTTGCTGCTAAGGGAACATTTTTGATGCCCAAGCCCTCTGTATGTTTGCATGTATATATATGAATATTAAAATGTTACGCACATGGACCACCAAAAGTTTGTTTAGCTTGAAATTAGAGATTTGTTTTGCTGAGAATTTAGTCTCTTGATACTTGGCTGATCTCTTTGTACTGGCTTTTATCTTAATTGCTTTTTAAACTATAATTATGGTGCCACATCCACACTGCTATTACACCACTGTAGTATAAGTTGAGTGTGTTTCTATTATAACTTCCATTTCTTTTTTTTCTTTTTTTTTTTTTTTCAGTGCAGATCTAAAATTTATGTACTTCAGCCATGAAAATTAGCAAACAATTCTAAGTCGGGAAGAAAATCCTTTTTTGCAGTATTTGATAAAATAAAATAGTTTGCTCAATATTAAATTAGAGGCAAAAATAATTAATATAGTTCTCTCAAATGCTGCTAGAGTAAAAGAGGAAAAACGTACCATTTAAATATCCAGCTGAAATTTTGTATGCCATTACCCCATAAATAGAGACTCGTGCATAGGAGCATTTTAATGTGTATATACCAAAGCCATATTGACACTGCAGACTATCATTACTCCTTAAGGAAATGTCATGGGCTTTCCTTTCTTATTTGAACGAGTGGTGAATTTATAATTCTTTCAACCGGTTGGCTTTAATAATGTATCGCTCAGTTATTCGCGCTTTATCCTTTCTCTAAATACCTATTTGAAGACTAAACCATATCAATCCATTAGGCCAGTAACACAGCCCAGCTTTTAAAAAGTCCACACAGGGCTGCTAACGCGGTGTCCTATCAGCACTAATCCCCCTCTCGGCAGAAACATTTGTTCTTTTTCTTTCATTGGAGGCTAACATTCGAGGGAAAGAAAAACACGAGCCGCTGTTTTGTGGCATCCCTTTCTCCACGCAAACATGCACAAATAACATTAGGACTGTGACCGGCGTGGATGAAAGCGGGAGGCAGCACATTTCACCTGCCTGCTTCATCCTCGGTTATTAATCCCGCGGGTGCGTGAACCATACGATTGCTGCCCAAGTCTCGGGGTAAACTGAGGTTTATCCAACTATGAGGCTGGGCAGGGGGCTTCTGGCCACCTTAGCGTGGTCTGAAGAGCTGTGTGTAATGTTCTGTGCAACACTGTGCAGTGTGGGTCCTGGTGCTAAGCAGATCCTCTATGTGCAAGCCCACTTCATATCACATTTCCACGGTGAGTGTGCTCCTGCCACGATTTTACTAAAAAAAGGAGATCTGTTGGGCTCATGTCCACTTAGGGGCCAGATCAGTTCTGAGGGAACAAAAGCTGTTATTTTTATTATCACACTAATTTAAGGTTGTTCTGTGAGGTCCCAAGGTTATAGGCAAGCTCCCTGTTATAGAGCATTTTTTACTTAAACCACGTAAAAAAAAAAAAGGAACGACAATAAATATTACAGGCCACACAAGTGAATGGGAAATCTCTTGTTGCACATGGTCTGTTCAGAGTGAAATGAGAACAAATACATTGCCCCTGCGCTTTCCTTCCAGCAGAAAATTACTTTGAGCAGCTTCTAACTCTCCCAGCCATTATTTTCTGTTCCTTATGAAAACAATTTGATTTTCGGAAAAAAAAGGGAAAGGTGCCTGCAAACACGGGCCTCAGCAGAGAAAAAACAAAACCCTGGCCCCCCATGGCTGGAGCCACTTGCCCCAACTCCTCGCGGTGCCGTGCTGGCAGATGACGGAGATCTGAAACCTTTACAACAACATATTTCTTGAAAGCGCCGTCGCTCCATAACTCTCCCAGCCATTTCCAGCCCCGCGATATTTCCCCCCGCTGCCACCTCCTTTGTGCTCCATTCAAGGTTTTCTGAAGTGAGACAATCTTTCCCATTTTTTTGTCTTCTGTCTGCATCAAAGTTAGGACTTTGTTAGGGATTCTTGCTATCGGCATCTGTTACCTCTTTTTCTCAGGGGCTAAGGAGGAGGCTGCTGTATGGCTGAAAAAGGCTCTCATTCAGCCTGCAATTGCTTCTCTTTGCTTCCCTGTCACACTGTCAACCTCAATCAGAACGCAATGAAAGTGATACAGAAGCAAAGCTTTGCTGCCTCCTCCTAGAACAAAGAGCGTCCCATAGCCTAGTACAGATTTCACATCCAATTTAACTCTTTGGAAAAGGATTTCAGGAAATACATAGTCAAGAGTTGAAAAAATGGAGTTGGGTCTACTATAAAGGCTAAAAGTATTATCCTGGCTTAGATAAGCTACAAAGATAGGTTGATACTATTTTCTAGCATAAACCACATTAGCTGGCATTACACATTGAGCTTTCTTTACTCGTTAAGTTGCAAGGAGATTTGAGAGGAATTTAGCAGCTACATAAAATGACTCTTTCATGATTCTAGCTTTAACAGTCATTTTAGTTGTACAAGGTGCATGAATAGCAAGGACCTAAATCATGTTGTTTAACAAATCTGGTATTAGAGGGTTAGTCTCAGTTTACTTATTAAGAATTTAGTTGAGTAAAGGATTTTAGGACTCAGTTCTTTGTGTGGATGACAATGAAACAGGCCAGGACTTGTATTTTTGGGAACCTAAATCAGCTACACGTTTGAACTATGCTTTCGGGCCTAGAGTTGCTGTTTTGCATCGAGAATATTTTTTTGTTTGGATTCACACTTCTGAAAATAAGCCTCATTGGGCAGGTTGTAGAGTAAAGAGGTATTTCACCAGGTTATCTCAAGGCACTATTTCTCAAATTTACAATAAGCTTGGGGTCAGTCCATCAACTCCCCTTTGCCTGCAAACACAGTCTCAAGTGCAACAATAAACTTTTTTTTTTTTTTCCACTGGTTCTACTGGGAGGGAAAAAAAAAAAAAAAAAACACGGATGAATTGTTATTTCAGTGCATTTTTCATCCTTAAGAACTGTCAAACTGTCTTTCTTTACAGAGCCAAAGTCCACACTAAACACATACTACCAATTTCTGCCAGGCAGTTCTTTCTAGCAGACAACCTTGATCAGCGTGCTTCAGCATAATAACCCAGCTGCTAATAACACAGTCCAGAGCAACTTTTAATGAACTCACAGAAAGAAAAAAAAAAAAAAAAGAAGAAGAAAGAAAAAAAAAAGAAGAAGAAAAAAAACTTTCCTAGCTAATGAAACATTTTGCTGCAAAAGGTAGGAAGGGGAAGCTGCCTTTTTATATTTCTGTATACAAACAGCCCAGAGTGTTCTCTGATTCAGCAGCTCTGCAATCAGTAAAATGTTTAAGGAATGCGGACATCTCTTCTCTGAATAACTGAGACAGGTTTCATACATTATGATTTTGATGGAAATGCCTCTCAAACAGCTTCTAAAAGTCATCTTGCTAGGAGAGAACACATCTCTTTAGAAATTCCCCATGAACAAGAGATGATTACAAGGAAGCAGTATGACAGACACCAACATTTCATCTCTGCATACAATTATGGTACAAATTAGAAATGCTATTATGTTAGTGCTCCATAATTAAGTAAGCAATTAAAAACAAAAACAGTTCATTAACAAATTGTCATAGCTGTGCAGACAAGTGCCCAGCAAGGTCATGATAGGCAATTGCCTGAGACAACTAAACGCTGGGAGTGAGCGGCAGAAATCTGAGCACAATGACATTTGTGGGGTAGAACTCGCATATTTTGCAAATTACTTTCACTTAGGCAGCATGAGATATATGACAATATTTGTCATTATTCCTTGCGAGAGCTCAGTAAAAATCCAAATAAAGATTGTTTCAGAAAGTTACAAGAGCAACTGGTAATAAGCCTTTTTCCCTACTAATTGTACGCTATCTGGGGAAGAAGACCTTCAGGAAGCTAAAATGAATATGAGCCTGTTTTTCATAATACCTCATTGTTATCTTACATTTATCTGATAATTTAATAAATTTATCTGCTTTGCTGTATTCAAAAAAAATGTATCTCTGGATATTAAATTCAGAAGCTCATTGAACAAATGTAGTCGATAGTGTTGTAGGGTCTGATTTTTTAACCTTCTGCAACATCAGCATAATATTTTCTCTCATCTACATCAGATTTATTCTCCAATTCCTTTTAAAAATATTTTTAGCTATGTCAACAAAGGGACTTAAAAAAAGCCCTATCACTGCTAAGTAGATTTGGTAAAGAAGGACAATAAAACAGCGAAACAGTTAATCGCCGTGCTAATTATTTGTCCTATTTTTCTTAATACAAATTAAATGTTTCACTTGGTTAATGACAAGTTTGATCAAACAGTTTCATAAACTGATGGATTGACTTTGAAATGAATTCAGGGGGAAAAAAATGACATGATGCAGATTTGGCAGAGGGCCGTCTCTAGTGGGAACAGATGCCCAACAAATTTGGCGACTAGTTTTGTTCTCTTCTATCTGTTGCAGTTCACAATCCTAATGAATGTTATGTTTAAATAACATGAATAAAGATAAAGTGAAAATGAATTCAACTCCAGTTTGAGCAGCAGAATAGAAATGAGCAAACTGTATTATCTTCTGCCACCTAATCTGGGTTGAATTTCCTCTGTATCTTTTTTTGTTTGTTGAAGAATCCTTTTCTTGAGTCTCCTTGGCCATTGACAAGGTCTTTTGAGATGAATATGAAAAGATAGATTTAAAGGTTAAGGCCAGGGTCAGATGGTTGCAGATGTTTTGTGAGAGATTGTTCGGTTCAGTTGTGGTACTTCTCCTGACTAAGGTATTTCAAACAGGCAGAGTCATGGCCAGCAACTGTCAGTGAATTCTGTTTGTTTCACAAATGATCCGTGCAAACACAAACACAGATGAGATGAAGTGTTTGGAGGTTTGGCGTTGTATTTTTTTTTTTCCTGAAGGCAGGCAATGGTTTGGGTGTATTTTTTTTTTTCCCCACAGAATCGCCTGCGTCCAGAGCCCTTGCTGGTGTTTTGTTTCTGGGAAGAAAGGGAGGGGCAATGCCCAGCTACCCATCCGCACATCTGTGAAGATGCATTTAGAAATGTGCTGCCTGCTTCTGAAATGAGTTCAGCAGAGATGCTGGGCTGCCCCAGCCAAGGCAAGAAGAGGAGGTACAGAGGCTAAACCCTCCCAAACTTCACTCAGGTGAGAAAATGCTGATGGCCCACAATTGCACCATCAAAGAAAAAATTCTACACTAAGGGATGCTGATTTGTAACTGACACAAAGGAAAGAAAAAAAAATCTCTATAATGATTTATTTTGATCAATGGTGCTGAGCTATATTCCTATGAGACCATGGGTCTCACTCAGTAGAGCTCCCAGTGAAGTCGGGGGGATCTGTGCTAGGATCCTGAGCCACCCATCCAACACTTGGATGCTACACAAATAGCTGGATTTTGCCTGCTCTGAAAGTGCATGGCCTACCTGCTTGCTACAGGGTTTTAAATGAATTCATCAAGAAAGCATAAAGTCTTCTGTAATACTCAGGGTCTAAAATTCTCCCCCCATACCATTGAGTCTTGTTCATCCCTTCAACAGCAGCCATGTAATAATAAAGATGATTTTGAAACAAAACCAATTGATTACTCCCCTGAATTTCTTTTGGACGCTGATCTTTCCTGCCCTTAAAACAAAATTCAGCTTTCTATTTCAGCTGCCTGGTGCAGAAGAGAAGGGGAAGTTAGAGTATCAAAGGGCTCTGTTTTCTCAACACCTTCTTATAATGCATTGTGTATTGCAACAGGTTTTAACCCCAGCCCTGCTAGCCATGCTTGTCTGCACAGCACAGGTTCCTGGGACAAACCTCTGCCATGCTGGGCAGCTGCTCTCCTTTTCTCCAAGATGCTAAGAAGGCTTGAATATCCATGTGGTTTCAGTATATGTTCCTAGCATGCCCACGGCCAGTGCATATTTCCAGTTAAAGTAAATATACTGAGGATATGCGTCCCTTTAACAGGGTATCTCCTGGCTTGCCAGATTGGAAATTAAAAATCTACCTGTTTTATGTAACATTCCCTGTTTTCTTTGGGTATAACCCCACCTGGGATATGAAATACAAGTTTTTCTGCTTTTACTTGATTAAATACTGTTGCACAGCCTCTATGTAGAAGTGGAACATCATTTGAAGTAGGGTTGGTTTCTTTTTTTTTTTTTGTCCGCTGTGCTAGATTCATAAAATGTATGTTTTTTAATCTGTAGCTCAAGTAGTCAACTGCTTGAAAAAAAACGTCACTGACAGTTGTGGGTTTTATGCAAGTGCCAGCATTAAATAGCATTATTTAAATTTGCTTCTAAATGCTTGTTTGATAAGTAGGGATATGGATGATTTATTCATATCATAATTTACTAAAGCATGTTAGCTGGTGGGTTTTTTTTTCTCCTAATTTCTACCCCACTGTCACTCTGTTTTTATATAAGTTAGTTTAAAAAGATTTGCCCAACATAAATAAGAACAATTACAGAATTACAGTGCAGGATTACTTCTGAGGGAAGAAAAAAAAAAAAAAAAAAAAAAAAAAAAAAAAAGCACGACTTGTATTCTCAGTGGCTATTCTATTTGACTTCATCATTAAGAAAAGTATTCAGAGTGTCTAAGGGGTGAAGAGTGGAGGAGTGTGTTTTCTTTTCGATATGATAGCTGTATTCAAGTTATTCTTTCCTTTACAATAGATTTTACCTAGCTTTATCTTCATAGGAAGCTGCTTTCAGTTGAAAAGCAGAAGTGAATAGGAGTGTCATGACATAGGATTAACAGTACAACTGGATAGTAAATCAAATGTTTGAGATGAAAAAATGTAGAATGTGACATGCATCAGGAGAATGAACCGGCAGCATTTTCGGAGACGAGAGAAAAGATAATACATAATTATCTGTGGAGGTTCTTGAGACCTGTACTTTAATTCAACTTCCAGAAACATACAGCCCATTTTAACCAGTCAATCTCTGTAATGAATCTAATCACAATGTAAAACATTCCCAGGAACTGTGGGCCTTGCAGAGTGCTAATTACAGACAAAACTAGTTTAAGCCTTTAAAAAAAAAAAAAAAAAAAAAGGATATAAAGAAGGAAATTCACAGTGTTTAACTGGACCTGCAATTCCAATTCAGGGTGAGTAATGCAATTATAAGAGATCCAACAAGTGCTAGAATTAAAAAATGGGCAAAATTAAGATTTCAAGTTTTATATATTATATTATTAGACTACTGCTTAATACCCTTGCAGAAACCAGAAATGATGACCTCTTGCTTTGATCAACAATATCTACCAGAAAATATATATTGCCAACAGATCCTTCTGCTACACGGTGCTGCTCTCTCAGTAATGAACCTCCACCAAAGATAAATGCTTTTGGATGTGCATTTGATCTTGCTATATGATTTGAATGCATTTACAATTCTGTACTTATGGTTTAAATTCACTGTAGAGCGCAACTTGCAATACTTTTAACAGGCTCTAATCTCTCTGGTTTCAGTTTGAGACCAAGAGGCATTTCATATCATCAGCAGTGGATTTATATTGTATGCTTAGAAAATAGAAATGGATTTCCAGGGGGGTTTATTTATCAATATCTAGTCTTTATAGGAAACATTAGTTTGCATAGGAAAAGGGGTTAAAAGGAGGTTTAAATTATGTCTCTAATATTTCCTGAAAACTTTCTACAAAAATATTCTATGCCACAAAAGCCCATTAAATATTCAAACTTTAATATACATTCCTCAGTAACAAATGTACAGTTAGATAACACATAAAGAATTGTGAATGACTAATTATATTTTGCATATTTACAGCAAAGACAATTAGCAAATAGCTTTTATATGCAAAATAAATGAAAAAGTAATTAAGATGCACTAACTAGAGCAGCAATATCAAGTCTGTTGTCTTGTGATTCATTCCTAACAAACATAATAATTATGCATTCATTGTCATATAATTAAAACAGCTCTGTCCTTTAGAAAACTGGTTATTTACTGTATAATAACCTGAAGAGTGGCAGAAGTTCCTCATAATGGTGAGAAGGATAATTAAATATTTCTTCCCGGTGTCTGCTCACTCAGTAGAGTTTATTATCTTAAACTTGTGGGAGAAAATATTTCCTTGGCAGTTCCAAGCCCTCTCCCAAGCTCACCTACTGACCGCTTGGGAAAGTTGTGCCTTTGCCATTCCCTGGTCCCAAACCAAGTGGCCCAAGTGGCCCTGAGCACTGCCGAAATGGGCACAGCATTAAAACCCATGCCAGGATGAGAAAGCTCAAGGGTCCAACCCCAGGAGGATGGGGATGCTCTGGTTGGCATCTCCAGGCTGTGACCTTGGTTGAACTTCTTTGGTGTCACTCTTGGAGGTGGCCACGTGTTCCTTTTTGTGCACGTGAACATCCCCTGGTCTGAATGTGCCATGACCCTTGCCTGGAGGCACCAGCAGACTTCTGTCCTCACAGGACCAGGGATACATTCACAACCCCTCAGCTCCCAGCGTTGGGGCACCCCTGCTCTGCCTGTCTCTTCCTAACTCCTTTCATTCCCCAGCTCCTATTAGATCTGAGTAAAGCATAATAAATCGTCCAGCCTCAACTGGAACTATTAATCACTACACAACACAGCAATAATATCCAGTACTATAAGCTGTCTTTATAATACTAAAATCATCAACCGCTCTTTTTTTTTTTTGTCTTAAAATTCCTTTTTTGCCATAAACCTCAACTGCAGAACCTGCCGAGCTGCAGTGAAGGGAAAGCAAAGTAATTGCTTGGCTGCACGTACAGCTGGCCTGGGCCAGTAATCGGATTTGAAGGGACTCGGTAGGTAAGGAGCAGGGCACGGGGAGCCAGTCACCGACAGGAGCTGGGACAGACGGATGTGATGCCAGACACACCCCATCCTCTGCTCAGAGCCCTTAATGCTGGGGTCTTGCTCTTGTCCCAGCCACTTTCCCCCATTCCTTGCAATGTTTCCCTACCAGGCAGCCCTTCCTCTTCTTAATTGGGCAAATCCAGGTGTTTCGCTGGTGGAGAGGCACAGCAGGAGCAGGGGGGTCCTCACCAGACTCCTGTGGCCCCACACAGAGGGAGCTGGGGTGGGTTTCACTGCCTGCGGTCCCTGCTCACCTCAACCCATTGCTAGGAGTATTTGGGGAAACCTGATACTCGCCCTGAAGGGGTGAGTGAGGTGCAAAATGCACAGAAAGAAAGAGAGGAAAGGACCACAGCTCCTGGACACGCACTGGAGATAACACCGTGCTTTTTGCCTCTGCCAAGAGGGTGACTTTTGTACATAATTCCCAATACTCCAGCGGAAAAATGTTAAAGTCCTTATAGGCTTTGTTACTCAATCCATTTACTCAGACATCCCCACCTGCTCGTTTCCACGTCGGGAAGCGGTGGGACTTCACCTGTCCTGAACAGAGGGGCCCTGTGCTGTGCTCCTGCAGCACGAGGGATTTCTTTTAAGGGAATTACACACCCTTCAAAGCTCCAGTCCCGAGGAGGTCCCCATCCCACCCCGTCTCTAATTCAGCCCTTAGAACACAGAATGGGGATGGGACGTATTCTCCATTAACTCCTACAGAGCAGATCTTTGCTGGGCAGAGATTTCAGCACATTTGGGCCATGCTTACACTCCCTAAGGCTGATCTAATGCTTAGGTGCATTTCCCAGCAGCTCTGCCTTCCTCCTTTACCCCCTTCCTGCTGATGCTGAGCACCCAAGGTTTCCTCTCCTCTTGCACAGCCAATGCTTAGCCCACTGCTTGAGTCTGAGCAAGGATGGAGGGGAAATACATCCTAGTATGGGCAACACAGTTGAGTCCCCCTCAAGATCTGACCCATTTTCCCCCTTTAACCCTTGCCATAGACAGTGCTGTAAACCATCTCTAACATGTGTGGAGGAACAGGGACCATTAGCCACCCTATAAGGAGCATTAGCCATCCTATAGAAGGCATGGGCCTCAAGAGTCTGCAAGGTGTCAGGGCAGAGCAGCTCTGTGCCCAGCTCTGTGCAGAGCTGTCAGGAAAAGAGACTTAACCTCCCTCTGTCCCTGTTTACCCAAAGTAAGAAGATTGCAAGGCTTAGCTAATGTTTGTAAGTGCCTCAGGGTTCTTATACGCTAGGCGCTATGTACATGCAAGTGTATTATAATGCATGTCATAAGTAGAATTAATAAGCCATAATGTATTAATTTAAAGGTAGCACGCACTCCTGCATGATGGCCTTTCTAGCTGCTTCTTTACATTTAGCTGCTTTTGCATACAGAAAACGACTCTTGAGTTAAAATCAGGTTAAGAAAAAAGAATATAGTCAATCACTCCTGGATAGTGAGTCAGTAAATATCACTTATATAAGATGAGTCACCACTAAAAGCTTTGATAAAAACAGGTGTTAGGGAAAGGACGCTTTGAGAGGCAGGTGTGACACACGGACTCATTGCAGAAGCTGTACTTCTGTTTCTGGAAATCTAGCTTCAACTTGGGGCACATCTATTTTCTGCACGCCCATCCAAAATACTGGGGATCCCAGCAGCAGCTGGGTACAGATCCAGAAGGGGGGACCTTTTACCTCAAAGCTTTGATGAAGGACAACCTGAGCCCCCAGGAAAGAGCCAGGAGGTCTTCTGTGGCCTTATGTGAAGTCAGGGCACAAGCCCAAGGCCTTTTAAGCATTCCTGACCATAGAGGCATCAATGTGTTTTAAACACCTGGAGAAGGTGAAATATAGATAAAGCTGGCTTGGAACACAATAGTGGCTGCACCTGGACCCCTTAAGTGAGGGGAGGCACTGGAGCAATACCTGCTGCAGGAAGCAGGACGGATGCCCTAGGATTTGCCTGTGGCCCAGATTCAGGCAGGTAGTGACGTCCAAGCATGACTTTAAGTGCTGGAGGAGCCTGTGGAGAGCTTGGGGACCTCTCTGGTGCTGACAGAGACAAAAGCATGTGCTTGAAGACCTTCTCCAAGAGGAACCAAGAGGCCAAGCTGCTAAGACTTGAGTGCTCACCCTTGTACGGATGTGTTTCGCATGTGCAATTCACTCCCAAACGCAGAGCTACTGGGGCTAACCTGCTACCTCTGCCTCGGCAATGAGCAAAGAGGATGCAGCAAGGCCAGCTCCAGCTTTTTCTTTAATCTTGGCTTGAAGGCAGGAAAGGGGAATGGTTGCTTTTACCTTTCCAAGGTGCCACACCTCCGGCACCTCTCCTTCTGCTGCAGAAGCCACCCCAGCCACGTCCCCCCAAGGCATGATCTCAGCAGGGCAATGGGCCAGCAGCTGGGTTTGAACAGAGCAGCATCGCAAGGGGAGAGGAAAGGTGTGCTTACGTGGAAGGGAATGAATGTTCTCGGGCAGGGATGGGAAGCAAAGGAATAAAATGCTCTCTTTCTCTCGCTCTGCGTCAAAGAAAGAGAGTAAATAAAATTCCAGCAGCTACAAGCTGGCTACATTATGCTGTCATAATCCAGAAATGAACATTGATTCTGAAGAAGTCGCTTCTTCAAACTTTAACGCAACAATTAAGTATTCCATTGTCATGGCTCAATTAAATGGTATGGCCTGAGAAAATTGGGGATTGTAAAGTGAGGATGGAATGTGCTTTGATCCTCTTTCCAGGGTTATTGTTTCATTAATAAATGAACATGTCATTTGTCTCACCAGAGGGAGCTCCTGCCCTCCAGGCTTTTTCCCTTTTTTGTTCAGGTTTTATAAAGATGAATTTCCAGTGCTCTGAAATACCATGGATTAGTAGTTAAGCCTGACAGCACTTCGGGGAGTAGTGGGCTTAAAGTGCCTCACACAGGTCTCCAAAGCACTTGTTTACTAATAGAGGAAATCAGCGACCGTCTGCAGCTGCTGATATCGCATTACCATTTGGAAAGACAGTAGCTGAGATAACAAATCACACAGTTTTAATAATTACTCCTGCATTCCAGTTTTTTGTTTCCTGCGTAACTGCAAAGGCTGGATTTCTTCCAAATAAACAGATAAAAACAGTATGGAACTTTTATCTTTTAATGATAATGACAACACATCATGTTTCACTAAAAGTTTCCTGCTGAATTTTTTTCTGATTTCTAGAGTTTCAATAAAATGTAATTATACTTTATAATTCCACTCTTTTAATCTTCACTTCAAAAACTATTCACAGTTAGCAAGTTTGCTAGGCATGGAGAGTGGGTGAGAAGAGGGAGCGGACGTCCCCCCACATCGGGCTGCTCAGAAATTCTGTCTTGGGGTAAACCTGTCAGGAAACAGCGCAAACCAAGCTGCTTTGCATTCAGATTAATACCTAGTTTAATTTGAATAGAAAATAGCTCCATTTATGTGGTTATTAAGGAAAAGTAGTGAAAGCGTTTGGCAATGAATGGATGTTTAAGCTAGGATACACTTGCAACCTATGCCTTTATAATTCTTGTTCCTTTTTTCTTCTTTTTTAATCCTGAAGGGAATATACTTTGGTATCAGGATGCTTTCCTATCAGTAGATAAGGCATTAAAACAAAGCAATACCTATAAAATCCAACTTGTTAATATGTAGAGAGTCAGAAAGTTCCCATTACCACAACACCGAATTAGATTTCAGGGGTTTTGTTCGAGTAAATCTTCACATCTTGTCCTTTGCTCTGTTCAGAGAAATGCCAGCAATTTCATTAAGAACTTCTGCTGCTAAATGATTTCATGGAGTTGTTTAGCAGGGCAGAGAAGAGGAGGAGGAGAGGAATGCCACAATTATACCTTCCTCTTCCAGCTCAGAAGGGCCAGACTTAAAGGTAAGGTAAACTTTTCTCACAGCTTTTAGTTTGCTTACCATCAGCCCATGTTCCACTGGGTGATTAAAGAAAGCTTTTTTAAAGCATTACTTCAGAATGATCTTAATTGGTGCAAGGTTGAGCCCTTTCTAGGAGGGGAGGGAAAAGGTTGAATAGCCTTTTCAAGTCACATGAAAGTTTCTAGGATGAATGTACGATAATTAGATTAATAAGTAGCTTAATTTATCACAGCTAAGGATTTCAACAGCCACACATTAGAGCAAGAAAAAAAAGATTAGTGTGGTTCCAGTTTGTAAAAAATTGTACTGAAACTTGATTAACCTTAAATACAAAGTGCCTTTCTTTTTGTGTGTAAATTCAGTAGTTAAGGGGGGGAAAAAACACTAAAATAATCAGAAAAGTCTTGTTCCATTCCTTTGTGTTTGCTGGCTAATGAGAGATATCGGGGCTGTACAAAACAACTTTTCCCTGCGAGGTTATTCTTCCCAGAACACGGATTTAAACGAAATCTGCAATCCCTGTGCCCATTGCGGACCCTGAGGATCTGCGAGAGGTGTGAGACAGCATGTACAGGGGTGGAAAATACCTCTAGCATCAGCCTTTAAATTTTTAAAATAAAAGGAAATGAAGCAGCAAGAAAACAGGTGAAATAGATATTCTGCCCGAATGCAAAGTTACATTCACCTTGGTGCTGGCAATGAAAAGGCAATGGCAAGGAGGTATGGAAAACAACCACGGCCAAAGCTAAGGCTGAGCACGCAATTACCAACGCCAATTAGCTGCGCAAGATTCACCCACGCCTCTGAAAGAAGGCATCACTTGGGCAGTGCTCTCTGTGGCTGTTACCAGCCCAAAACCACACGTGGCAGCAGCAAGAATGAGTCCACCCTGCTCTCCCTGCCACCGCCGCTGCTCCCGACGGGGCCATCCCCTGACGGGCAGCGAGCCCCGCTGCGCTTTTCGCCGTCCCCATCCACGCCGAGGTTGCTTTTGGCGCTGTCATTATTTAGCAGCGCTCACGTCAGGATGCATTAATCCACCCCCCGGCGGACCAAACTTCCCCCCTTGTTTTTTGGGAAGGCGCCGGCAGCGCAGCCAGCAGCACCCGCCGCCGACGGGCCTGGAGGTCGGGGTATGGCTCCTGTCACCGCTCGCAGCCGTCGTCACTCGGAGGAGGCCCTGATGCAAGCCCAGCGGTAGCGAGCTGCCTTGCCTCCGTGCTCGTGACTCCCCACGCTGAATCCCTCTTTGAAACAGGATGATAAGGGGAAGGTTTGTTCCTCCTCTAGGAAACCGCGAATGAAACGGCTCAGAGCCTAAAAAAAAATAATAAGGCTGTAATGAAACGAGAAAGGAGGACGGCTTCTTTTAATTTTATCTGGCACTTAAGAGATGCCTGTGAGTGCTAATGAAAGAGAGGGAGCGGCGAGTGTAATTACAGCCCAGATAGCGCGCATTGCACGCGCTGTAATGTCTGAAAGGTTAGCTCCAGCAAAGAGAGATCATCCAAATCAAAGTGGCTGAGGGCACTCGTGCATCGGCCTGTTTGATAAGATTGATAACTGCAACCAGTAGCTTAGGAGAATCGATTTCCACCGCCGGAGATCTCCCCGGATGCTCTCATGCTTTCTTCTGTTTATATGAAAGTGAAGCTTTAAAGATGTTTTATCATCTAATGGCAAATATGACACAGAGTTACAAACAGCATCTTTTTTTTTTTAATCTCAGAATGGAAAATTTAAGCGGGGCAGTGATTTGCTTTAATTATCTATATTGAACAAATCTGAAGAGATGAGAAGAAACTTCTTTTGCAGCCCACTGAATCCAAGTGCTTGCCTGTAATCTAAAATGGATATCTAATTATTGTTTAACATTATTTATTTAGGAGGAGTTACGACCTCTAATTTGCCTTTAAATGATTAATTTAGTGTTTAAATAAAGCTCCTTTTATTTAATAATGTTTTCTTTAACCAATCTTCACTAATGTCAATAAACTCTTTGTTTAACCTTCTTAAAGGAAACATTTTCTCAGCTCTGAGACAATTACGAATTGCCAAAACCCATATAGAAGAACGAGCTAAGTAATTATCTAACACTACTGCAGTGTGCTTAAGAAGAGAATATTCCACACCAGCAACATAAAGCAGGAGAGGGGAAACAAGCTGGTCTGAGCACAGAGCCCCAGCCCTCAGCAGGGCACCCCCACCCATGGGAGCAGAGCACCCTGCTGCTCCCTCGCCATGCAGGACCATGGAGGTGAGCTCAGACAAGGGGCAAGGGGCAATAAGTCACTGCCCCGAAGCTTGGCTCCATTGCTCCCAATACAACATGTCTGCAGAGCTGGGAAGATCACAGGTAGCACAAATTAAGGCAGGTGGGTGTCCGGGAGGCCAGGCAGTGGCAGGAGGCAAGGAATTGGGGAGAGGAAGGAGAGACGGGGCTTCCAGCAGGAGCCAGATGAAACAAACCAAAAATAATAATAATAATAATAATAATAATAATAATAATAATAATAATAATAATAATAATAATAATAATAATAATAATAATAATAATAATAACAACAACAACAACAACAAGAGTGGGAGAAAGTGGTTAGAAACCACAAGGCACAAGGTTACAGAGGGTGCAGAGATTGGAATAAAGGACTAAAATCCAGGGTGGACCAAGGACCAAAGAGTGTCCCCTGCAAGTGAATGCATGGCAGGCTTACTGTTAGAATGGGAGCACTGCCTGAAGCTGCTCAGGAGCTGTGGGCAGCACTGGGGTGGAAACCCCTGTCTCTTCCAGGTGTAGCTAAAGAAATGCCCTGTGTGGGAAAAGAAAGGATGGACAGATGGGCCACAAATTGGGAAGAGGCAAAAAAATGCAGAAAACTCTCAAAAGAGAACAGTAAATATTAGGAGAAGGTGTGAGTCCTAACCAAGCATCAGAAGCAGAGCTACAGGAGAGTGTATAAGAAATGTAGGACCTTTTCTTAACCACACTGGTTATCATCTGGAGCTCAAAGGAGGTCTGAAAAAGAGCTATGATAATTTCTAACTAGGGAGACATGCTGCCTAGATTATAGGCAGGGTTAAAAGGGTCTTCCCATTCGAAGCTGTACTCTTCCTTCAGCAAAAGCAGCAGCAAAGCATGGGATTTTCTGTGCAATTGCTCCTTCCAGGTCCTGTGAAGATCCCAGGTAGAAGAAGGGGAGGAAGTGCCCGGGTCTGAATGGTGAGGGCTCAGCAAGAGACCTGAGGGCAGCATAAAAGCCCCAGCATGGCAGATGAACGTGGAAGAGGGCAAGAAGGAAAATGGCTGTGTAATAAGCATTGATAGGAGATCCTGGGATAGAGAAGGGAGAAGGAAAGGTTGGGAAGGGAGTCTGGTGATCAAAAGACTGCACATAAATGGACCCATGAACACAGACGGGGGTGAGAACAAGCTTATCTGTACAAATCTTACTTCAGAACTCCTGCAAGGTGCGCTGGGCCAGGCTGGGGAAGCTGGCCACAGGCCCCAGGGGTGAGCTCATGGCTCCAAGCTGGTGGTAATTAGGTGTCCATGGCTTCTTGTCCTTTTTCTGCTTTGGGAGAGGGTGGGAACCTGGGAGCGGTGTGGTGGGCTTGCCAAAAACAAAGGAGTCCTCCAGGGGTGTCAGCACCGCTGCTCCCAGCGCATGAACACAACACACAGGTCCCTGCTCTTGTTCAGTTTCTCCCTTCTCTGCTGTAAAATATCCCCTTTGGTTTCTTCCTTTTTTAACCCTGGCAGAGATCTTTTGACTGTTTTCTGAAGTTTTGATGTGAGAGTTTCAAATTGTTTCCCAACAGTATGACCAAGACCTCATCCAAGTTGTAGATAATTAAAACACATGAAATTTCTAACCCCTGATCCTTTGCTCATTACAGTACAAACCGAGGTTGATGCACTGGGATTGCCAATTTGCCAGGGATTAGGTAGGAGGAATATCCATGTTCAGCTTCTTCCTTCTCTTGTCCTGACACTTGTTGTACCCCACCCCTGGAAACTCAAAGTATCTGAGGCCACACAGCAAGAGTCCAGCTGAAGCCATCAACACAACCAGGAGTCTCTTTTAACACTCACCCACACGCTGACCTCCATGCAAGTAATCAGACTGGGGACCCCAGAGCTTTCTCCCAAAGCCAGCAGAATTGGGTGAACAGCATCCCCTCGACGTTGGGCCAGCACATCTGGAGCTAATAAGAGTTTAGTCTTGCCTTCAGCTTCGCACCTGGTTCTCCATGTGGGCTTCTCTTCCCAGTGAATGCTGCTGCACACCAGTCCAGATGTTCAAAGAGGGACAAGGCTCCCACAGCCCCTGTATGAAAGGTGAATGAAAGGACAGTGAGAAACTACATGTTTTAAAATCTTCAGACTATGACCCACCATGAACTGTTGGCCCTGCCACACAACAGGAAGGAAAGCATAATCCCAGCCGGATTAGAAGTAAACAAGCAGATGTGGTTGCCCTCAGGCAGCCTGAGGACACGCCATCTCCTTCTGGACATGGTGTGTTAAAGACAGACTTTCTTTAAGATATCTATTTACCTTCAGGCTGCTAACTCCATGAACAGCCAGCTACTCAAGAAATGCCTGGTTAAATGGAGGTCAAGAAATGCCTGGTTAAAAGGTCCTGCCCCAACTTCCATGCAGCACGGCCAAGTCCCTTGGGACTTGCTTGGTAGCACGACACACAGAGCTGACCTGCAGTACTCATTCCTCCACTCGAGTCCTCCTAGTTTTAGAAACAATCTGGCTAGCCCAATGGACATGGGAGGAATTTTCCCAAGAAACACCCCAAAACCTCTGCTGTGATGTACAGGAGGCAAGTCCTCTCTGCCAGCCTATGTACAGTCGTCAAATAGAGATGGGATGCATCCAACCTTTTATTATTATTTAAAAGCCAAGGCATCATGCCTTCTTTTTTAATTCCAAAGAGTTAAGAATAAAGCAAAAAATTCCCTGCACCAACCACTTCTTTGAACAGCACTTTCAGCTGCTGGAGAGCCTCACTAACCTGAACTAAGTGAAAACTTACAAATCAAAAGAAATTATAAACTGCCAGTTGGCAAAGAACTTACTTTGCATTTTCACTTCTCCTTGCTTTTCATCAGTCCTGCAGAATTCCCCCTGCTTGCAGTGCAGGCCAATATTAACCCCCTACAGGAATGGGTGATATTGTTTGATGAATGAATAAAATATCAGGTCAGAAGTGTCTTGTTTGCCTGTATCTTCATTATCTCCTTCTCCATCCTCCTGAACTAGTGTGTAGGTTGTGTCTGGGCTGGTGTTTTTTCTTAGTGGTTATTCACTGTCTGACTTGTACTAGCAGCTACTACCTGGGAGCCCTGGCCATCGGTTAAGGTTGAAGTTGTTTGACCTTGTGCAAACATCAAGTAGAAAAAATACTCCAGAAAGAGTTCAGAGTTTTGCCAGATTTTATTTTTCCCTGAGCATCTTTCCTTGCTAGACCCTTCATACAAATATTAAATCTGAAGCAGGGAATGGTTCAGTTGAGAAAACATGGTTTTACCTTTTTTTCCTTTCATCCTACATCATTATTTAAAGTGACAACATTATGATTTTTGCTGTGGGAATACAAATTGATGTGGATTACAGTAGTCAACTTCTACAGTGAAGTGCAGAATTTGTAGCTTTTTTGGGGGGAGGGAGGAGCCAATTCTGGAAATGGGAGAGGAAGATTTGGTAGAATATTTTTTAATAGAGGGCTTTTTTAAAGATGAGCAAGATGCCTTAAGAGCTGTAACCACTCTCACAGGAAGAGGTGTACAAGAATCCTTTGTTTCAAACCCCAATTTATTCTC
Organism: Aythya marila; assembly: GCF_965140915.1. NCBI lineage: Eukaryota > Metazoa > Chordata > Aves > Anseriformes > Anatidae > Aythya > Aythya marila. The sequence goes on along the minus strand of NC_139046.1, from coordinate 4,535,590 downwards.
TCCTTTTCCCGTGAAGACAGGTAATCTCAGATTATTTACCGGCGTCTCATTTCTACCTCACAAAAACAACCCTCGGAGCCAGAAAAAAACACTCTCCGTCATCCTGTTTTTGTTTTGCATGTGTTTATTTTCATCTTAACATTAATTGCCCCATAATATCTGCTTGGTTTTATCAATTAGCTTTTGCAGTGGGAAAATATTTTAGCGCCTAATACATCATAATGATTTTTTTCCCTATTTGCCGAGGGGGTTATTAATAAATGTCCCCACTGGGGTTAGAACTCTGGTGCTCTGGTGTTTGCTTTAGGGGAAATGAGGGATTGGAGGAAAATCCTAACCAAACGGAGCTGTAATTAGAGGGAAAGCAGCTGCAATTAGAACTATATGTTAGACTACACCCAGTGCACGTGGGGACAAACCTCCCCTTGACTCAGGCAGGGGTGGCAGCAGCAGCTCTGCCACAGCAGAAAGGGGAAGGCTGTGGGTTTTCCTTCACTCCCAGATGTTGCACCGAAGACTCGAACCATGCACTCAGCATATTCTCTCCAAGGAAGGTTTTTTCGGCGGAGGAAATCTGGCCTGGCAAAAACCAACAGCAGACTCCTCCGGGCTGGGATTTCACCCTGATCCCTTGCTCCTCACTATTTATTTAGCCTGAACCGCTGCCACCAGCGCTGCTGGGCTCTCTGGTGAGCTGCCAGAGGAGCAAGTCCTTCAAACGCCGCAGCTCGGTGCCCATCAGACACCCACGCGGTTCCCTGCCAAGCCCTCTCCTGCGGCTGCAGGTACTCTGGGGCTGGATGGGGAAGTCTGGAAGACCTCCTTCTCCTCCCTGCTGCCTCAACGGGCTTTGTTCACTGAGATGAGGACCAGGCACCGCTGTCCCTTTGGCTTTTCTGGCTGTTACGAATCTACATTCATCATCGCTGGGAAATGAAGCGGCTAACAAGCTGTCCTAGCAAAATCCAATCTTGTCATAAGATATGGGTTTCTGGAAAGCCAAACTGGAAGAAGTTTTGCAGCCTGAGGGGAATTCAGGCTGAGCTAAAATATCCATGCTTGATTTTATCAATTAGCCAAACAACACGTTTAACATTAAACACTTTCATATACCATGGACACATACGGAATAAAAAAAAGCAACAGATGTGCAATGTTGCTTAATATGGCTTTTAGCTTAATTCATCTCATTGCAGAAATCTGTAATTCTCATGGTTTGGTTCTGAACACCGGCTACTGTTGTAACCTGTTGTCCTTCCCTGATTTTTATTTTTTTGTAAAAAACAAAAAACAAAACAAAAAAAAAATACTATTATAGCACTATTAGCTTTAAGGATTTACAGCTTTACTTCTTTCACAGCAGAGCTCAGAAATAATATAATTTGCTCTGGGAAACCTGGCCATGTCCTTGCAAACCTCTATAGGGCACCTTGTAATGGGGTTTTCTATAGGTGTCCCAAATAGCTGTTTGTAGGAAAAGGGTTGCTGCCAGCATCTGCTGGCTGGCTCTGGAGACCCATGTTTGCGTGAAGCATCCATCCCACCATACCCACAGAAATTAGCAGTGAGGTGCAAGGACTTGCCACACTCCCTTCTTCCACTACCTACATGGGATAGAGGAGGATTTTAGTCCATCAGTGAGCTGGATCCACAAGAGAGCAGATCTTGCCAAGCACCCAAAAGATGCAAGCTCATCCCTGCAGCTGTTTGAGCACCTGAAAAGTAACCTAGGAGAGGATGGGGCTGCTTGTTCCCTCTGAACAGGAACAGCAGCTCCTCCAGACCCTGGATCTCAGTGCTTTGATCAGGAGAGCTCTGGTGGACCTTGGGACTACCAATTTTCCAGTGTGGTAGAACAGGATGAGTAATCTAGAGATTCTCTGAGTTGCAAAACTGCCTGAAAACCTCTGTGTGACTCCACAAGAGACAGCCCTGCCTGGCCAGTCCATGAGACTGCGAGGGAGAAGTGGGCATCACCACCAGCATTTCTGAAGCAAGGAGAGTTGACCCTTTACAAAAGTGTGTAGTTCATGCCCTACTGGTCTTCCTAGCAAAAGCATCCAGGTTTTGCACAGAGGAGGTGGGAACAGAACCTGAGGAACAGCTCAGCACCTTTTGCTATAAAACAAAGCTTTCTGTCCTGATAAAAGTAAATACGCTTCCACCAACTTCACAAGGGCTTGGGCTCTGCTGATATCTGCTCTGATCCTTGGCCAGGCATTCACCACAACTAAGTATTTGTTCAAAAGCAAAACCTTTCTGAGTTACTGTGAAACTGCTCATTCTTGAGACTTCTGACCATTTGGTTCCTTTTATTCCCCCCTTAACCTTTATGTGCATATGCAATCACATCTCCCCACGTATACCTCTAATCACACACACATTACGTGCACACTATGTACAAGTATTACAGATCTTTAACAGTCAAAAAAAGCTTATTATTTATTTGAAATGTTGTTTTAAAGGAATATGCATTATACTAGGGCAGTAATGCTATATGTCTATACATACACACCCACAGGCACACATGTATTAGCAAGTCTATCTATAGCATATATACATACAAACAAGACAAACATGAGATGCTCATTAGCTAAACACAGAGGTCAGTGCTGCACACTTTCCTCCCTGTGCTTAGGGGTGTAAAATACAGCCCCGGCTTTTAGAGCCACTTGTATTATCCCAACAGCACCCGAAACAGCACTACCTTGTGTGCCACTGCTTTGACACAGACGTTAATTTTCACTTGCAGCTGTGGCAATTAGAAAGTGTACTTAATAGAGTGTCATGTTAATTGTTGCAGAGTTAACCAATTTCTCCATTTAATTGTCAATTGATTAACCTATTGAAATGGTAAGTGACTCAGTTTCCTTCCAGAACAAACAGCAGCCACATATTGTAGCTTCATCCAGCTGGAGGGGGTACTCTGTGATTTGCTCAGACTCAATGTGCTGGTATTTTTCTACACCTCCCTGAGCTTTTAATTAGATGAGCCAATTTTACATGTATTTGTCTGCTGGAAAGGTTATCTGTGCTGGAGCTGACCTGCAGAGACAAGGTTGAGCCTAGCGGTCTTAATAGAAAAGGTTTTCAGCTATGACTGCTGTACTTGATTGCATTGTAATGGTAATTAACTTGAGACTTTGCCTCCCTCAATGTTTTTTTGTAGCTTTAACTATGCAATGAGATGTTTCCTCTGTCATATATATGCACTTATTAAGCTCTCATTGGATTCTAATATGCATGCAAATAGTCAAGAGTTTCTTAAGGCTAACACTACGCTATGTAGATTGTAGTGCCATTAAGTCACTACAAAGATGTAGCCTGCAGCAAACTTATAAGGCTTTTTTTTTTTTCTTTTTCCTGTGAGTATATGCGAGGGCATGATTTTTCTTTTTTTTTTTTTTTGCTTTCCTTAAACCTAAAGGAGGAAGAATTCCCTCTACATACTTTCACTCTTTTTATCTGAAGGATACTCCATGCAAGAGCACATTTTAATGCTGTTTCCTTCCAGAATGAGCCTAAAACTGTGCTCTAAAAGGAAGATTGCGACATTCTTAATTCAGTTTTTCAAGTCGGTTTGTAATCCATCCCCACCCCTACTCCTTTCTCCGTGCGGCTCGTTTGAAAGCCCTCGGTATCTCCTGTGTTTCTGCATGTTCTTTTACAGTACGGCACTGTCATTTAATTACGAGACAATCCACCACAACTGAGCAAGCATTTTCATCATTGATAATGTTGGTAGCAGGCAACTGAGACAAAATGATTACAAACCTATGTTGTGCTCAATAGTCCTTTAGAGGATTTCTCTCTTAATAGCGCTGGCTCATTCATGTTTGGTTCAGTACATTTGTTCTTTAAAAAAGGCATAGATTAGAAGAGTTTCAGGGTAGGTTAATAACTCAACTGAAAATGGCTGCTTGCATTGTCAAAGTCTGTTCCTGCAGTTGCCTGGTGCTTTCTTCAGTTCTTCCACACTGCAGCTTTGGCCCAGTTGGTAAACAGCTTAAGTCCAGACATCTTTTCATTCTCTGCGCAGAGGATTGAAATAAAAATGCATATAAGTGGCGACTGACTGGCGCTGGCCTGACAATAGCCTGTAACATTATGCAAGGGTATTTACATAGGAATAAGGCCTTGGTAAAGAAGACAGGGGCAATTAATGACTAGGGCCACACATATAAGGAAAGTTTGTCCAATCCTTTCCTCAATAAAGATCTTTTGTAAAGTGCTATGGAAACTCATGGAGGCCCCCAAACAGATTAGGAGAGGGACTTTTGTGGTGTGGGTGTTTTTCTTTTTTTTTTTTTTTTTTTTTTTTTTAAACTTGAAGTTAAAAGGGCCAAATTTTGTAAAGGTGAAATGTAATTCTTCTGCAGTTTAGAATTTTTTCCATTGTGATCCCCTCACACTTCCCTCTCTCCCTCCCCTCCCCCCCCCCCTTTTTTTTTCCACAGGAATTAGTTTTGTGCGGTTACATTCATAGGAAAAAGTGTGGAGAAAAAAAAAAAAAAAAAGAAAGAAAGGGATCGGTGTGCCTCAGCTGGGGAGCATGGTGGAGGCAGACGGCTCGGAGGAGACCTGTCGCAACGCTTGACTCCTTCTGCTCGTGCAGGTTTGGCGCTTAAGCTAATTTGTAAGCATTTAGGGCTGGACTCTGATCTCCCTTCTGCCGCAGCCGCTCCACAGAGGCTGGCGAGCGCTTCCCAGCAGACACGAGGTGGGGAACCCCGCCGGCTGGATTTGGTCCCGTCTCCGATGTTTTGTGCTGCCGGGTGTGGGTGTAAGTAATTCTGACAAAGCGAGGTGCTGGAGGTGGAGCATCTTCAGCAGCAGCGCTGCATGGCTGTAGGGATTAACCCCAAGGCCTCATCCTGCCAGACGGGATGCTCTCCCGGAGGCTGGCAGGCAGGGGAGGGCTTCCAGTACTTTCCTGTGCCTCCTGCAGGGCTCAGCTTGAGGCTTGCAGATGCCAACAATGAGCCCACTTCCCTGGGGACACCAGCCCGTGTCCCCCCAGGGCAAAGCTGGCACAAAAGCCACAGCTGATGGTGCCTCGCCAAGGACATGAGTGGCTGTGTTGACGCATTGCAGAGCATTGTGGATACCCAGCGTTGGGCCTGAAGCTATCATGGCAGGCCATCTGATGAGGCAGAGCTCCTGGGGACCTCTTCATTGATGCTGTGCATCCTTTGGGGCCTCCTTTCCTTCTCAAGAGCTCCAGCTGCTGTCTTCTACATCTCACCTGCCCCCTGATGAACCTTGTTTTCCTTGGTGGTCATGGCACGTCTGTTGATGGCAGCTTGAGTTTGCCCACACCAGTTGAGCAGTTTCACTTCCAGGCTCATACATTGGTGTTACAGAATCACAGAATCACAGAATTTTCTAGGTTGGAAGAGACCTCAAGGTCATCGAGTCCAACCTCTGACCTAACTCTAACAGCCCTCCACTAAACCATATCCCTAAGCTCTAAAGACTTTACTCTTATTCTGATGACCAGTGGAGGACCCCCTGCTTGGGCTGATGCTGAAACGTTTTAAATGTGTTCTCCAGAAAGCTGTAGGTCTCCATCATGGAAGTAGAGCAGGGATCCTATTCTTAAACCCATCACATATGTTCAAGAAATCAAACCTTTGGTGGACATCAATGAGGAAAGCCTGAGTGATGACTCTGCCGAGTTTTAAGCTGTCCATTGATCTACTCACTGAATCCTTTTCCTCTTAGAGATTTTTGTATGGGAGAATATAACTCAAAGAAGAGAAAAGTGCATTTCCTGGGAACCCCAGTCATACCTTTCTTCTATCAAAATAATTTATAAGATCAACTCTTCCATGGGAATTAATGCCTATAACACTTGCTGGACATTGAAGAGGGGGGAACAAATGTTAATAACACAAGTGTGTGGTTCCTGTGAGAGAAGTGTGCATGGAACAGAGAATGTGATTCTGCTTCAGCCCCAGAAATCAATGCTTCATTCAAGGCTATTGATCAGTACTAAATTAATTAGACTTCAAGGCTTATGGCAGTTGATAAGACAACTTGTTAATTTAGTCAATGATAGTGTTTTCCCTAAAGCAGCAAATACCCTCTTTCTCAGAAAAGACATTTCTAGCACTTGCTATGCGACTTTCCCCCCTCCTCCTTTTATTAAAAAAAAAAAAAAAAAATCACTTTACATTTAAATTAAGATAAGAATGGGATGGGGGAGATACTTCCATTTACCCCTCTTTGCCTTCTTTTGCTCTAACGTAGGAGCAGGGTGTTGATAACATCTGATGTAATTTAATAGGACGGCAGCATAACATTTAGCTTCTTCGACCCCGGCCCATTGACGGCGATGTTCATTTGGGAAAGCTGCTGGGGGGAGGAGGAGGAGGAGGAGGAGGAGGGAGCAGACCCACTTTTTTCTAACCGCGTTTTTAAAATGGCAAGCCCAGGGCTTCTGCTTCCCAGGCGAGAAGGATGCTTGTCGCCACTGACAAAGGCACGGGCGCTGCCGGTGCTGCAAGCCGTGAATGCAACGAAGGTATCCCAGAATACCCCGGACACCGGGCCGTACTTCCTGCTGGCTGGGAAGGACAAAAGGACAAAGCCGAAGGAGTGCCGGGGTCCCACCACCAGCTCTTGGAGGCACCAGTCTGCCACCAGCAGCACTCCAACCCTCGGAGAATGCTAATAAGCCACTGAAGAGCTCGGCTTTCCTGCCATAATTCTATAGCGCCGTCGAGGACCCCATAGTGTTCACTAAATAAAGACAACTAATTGAGAATTTTTTGCACATTTTGCTCAGTGGACTTGTTGTTCAGGCGGTTTGTTGGGGAGAATGTCCCCCTACTGACAACAGGGGCCGATTGTTTTGGCAGCCGCCGGGTTAGCGCAAGTTCCCGGCTCTGAGGCTGACTTTCCAAGTATGACAAAAATGTTTAATTTCGGATTTTTTTTTTTTTTTTTAATTATGTGGCTGGGAATTATTTTGGCTTCATGGAAAATAGGCTGTCCAGCGTTCATGTTTATAAAAAACAAAAAAATTGCTGGCAGAATTTCTCAGAATGAAACCTTTGGTCTTTCTTTCTCTTTTCCCCCCTTACTCTCTCTTATTTCCCCCTCTCTCTCCTTTTTTTTTTTTTTTTTTTTAAACTGTATTTTCTGTGGCGAGGCCTACATTTTTGTGTCTGCAGGTGACACTTTGATTGAAACTAAAATTAATAAATCAGCTGAAAAGCTCACACCTACAGCTCACAGCAGGGCCTTGAAAACACGGTTATAAAGGGAGCTTTATGCCCTTGTGTAAAGAAGGAATAAATTACAGAAGCACTTGTTGCCCTTGGACTCAATTTTGCTTTGCAGCCTGGTATCTTATTTTTGGAGCTTATTGTTAATCAACAGGTTCCTTGTAGGTTTAGCAGGTGACTTTGCTATTAATCTCCTATTTGACCGCTATAGCATATTAATGAGGTAGGCTTCTGGATGTGGCTATGTCTCCAGCACGAGGAATTAGTTTAAAAGGTGCACTCTTTACTCAATTGCCCACAGTTAACGATGCTGCAGCCCAAATGCAAAGTAGCATTTTCTACAGCTTGTGTAGCATTAAGAGTGTTTTACTAACATTATGTTCCTCACTGTGCTTTTCTTCTGTTGTATACTTATTTCTTCTCCATGGAGGGCTATTATCAGGCTTACTGGTCCTTCCTTCTCTTTATGTTTTTGGGGGCTTTCTTCATTTTGTATTCCCCTAACAAAATAAAGAAATTATATATAAATGACAAAATGATATCCTTCCTTATTAATGTGCACCTTGGTTTTAATTAAACAATTTTGGAGTGCTTTGGAGGTAACGCTGGATTTAAATGAAATACTCAGCTCAACATTTCTCTTCAAAACTAGCTTAATAAATATCATTATAAAGTGCAGGAATTCAACCAGCCCCATTTCACCTTGTATTTTGGGTCTGATTTAAGCTTGGAGTGAGGATACCTATAGGGGTAGTTTAAGAACATAAAGAGAAGCCGAGGATTTAAGTCTTAAATTTGTAATTACAAGGATCTGCTGAAATACATAATATTATGAGCCGGGCTACAAAACACCCTGGTGGAAACAACAGCTTTGTTGTAATACAGTAATTTCCACATTCCAAGGAACGTGCTCTGCCACAGATGGTTATTATCGGTGTTCCCTTTCATAACTTTCAGACGTGTGGTCTACCTCCCAAACAGATACATTTTCCTATTTAAATCAGCACTGCCAGGCTTATGCATGCAGATTCCCAGCATTTTTTTTTAACAAGGACTCTTACACGCAACTGCATATTTGTGTCAGGTTAGATGTCAGCCTGGAGTTTTAGCCTGAACCGTAAATCTGTCTTTTATGGATTAAAGTCAAAGTTATCCAGTTACTTTAGCTTGGTATTTCGGTATTCCTTTTCTTTCTTCTTTTTTTTTTTTTTTTTTTTTTTTTAATTGGGGTGTATATGTTTAAAAATAAGGGCAGGAGAAACAAAATCTACCAGTTAGTGTGTTTAAGAGCGAGCAATGCAGGTATTGTTTACGCCTTGATCCGGGGCAGGGTGCTGCTCCCCCCTGCCTCTCACAAAATCACCTGTGGAAGAAGATGTGCAGCCCACACTCCAAGTCACATTAAAATTCATATCTAATTTTTCAGTAATTAATGTCAATTTACATGGAAGCAGTTGCAGTGGGGTCTATGCCTCCCTGAAATGCTGCACTGGATTGAAGAGTGGCAGCCAGACATCGTTAGAGGCTTTGGGAAAAAAAGTTTATAGGGACAAATTATGGGGGAACCGTGAAGTTCATCTGCAGGCCTCGTCTTGGAGCAGGTAGGATGACCGATCTGGATGCAATAGCCAGAAACAGGCTCACAAAACTTGGATGCACCCCGGAGGTACTCCCAAGGCAGGGCACATCCATCCTTGCATGTGTTCCCAGGCAGAGTGACACTGCAGGACATCCATAAGACAACTGCCTCATTCCTTAAAGCCAGCGTGGGATCTTCCCTACCTCAGGCCAACAATTTCACAAACCTTGCTTAGAAGAGAAAAAAAAAAAAAAAAAAAAAAAAAAAAAAAGATGTTTTTCAGCTCTAAGAATTTGCACAGAAACAGCCACTGACTTTAGTTTTCTTCACACTTTTTTTTTTTTAAGGGATGGATCACCATTAATTAATTTTTTTATTTTTTTTTTAGATTTTTTAAAGAGATTTTGCAATGCAGTCCTGTTTATCAGGGTTCAAGGAGCAGTAATTTTTTACTGCTCAAGCACAGACCCTATAAATCAGGATTTTTCATTAAAACACCAGCAAGCCCTTCACTGAAGTGCTGTGAGCAGGGGCTGCTCTAATGCCTATTTCTAAGCAGGAACAGTTAATGTAACATGGTTTGGGAGCCCTTCCCCTCCCCAGCCCCCATCTCCCCCAACTACTTACAGCACAAGGAGGTTTGAGCTTATTTTGTCTTTTCACAACTTAGCAAGATCAGACACATTTCTGCAATGCATATGCAGATTTTACCTCTTGTTACTTTCTCTAATGAGCTTTCACTTAATCAATTTGACAGTAGCCTTTCTTCCTTTTTGCTTCGTATCCACTAGGAAAGTATTCAGGAAAAAGTGTTAACAGTTTCAAGGGGTATTAGCAAAATGAAATGGTGGCACAGCCAAATTTAGGAAGATCGCAAGAGTGCTTTACGGAAGGGGAAAAAAAGAAATAGTTAAAACCAGGGATGTGGATTTAACAAGAATGTTTGTCTAGGAAATGAGCAGGACTGCAGACATCGCTCTTATTTCCCTGCAAATAATTTTAAATGATGGTAACAATGAGGAAGGAAATCCTGATTTTATGCAATTGTGTGGTTATAAAAATGAGCACTTTCCCTGATAATATTTAACCCTCATGAAAATAAAAATACCTTCTATAATGAGCCATCGAGTGGTGGCCCTAGCTACAGCCGGCCATCAGGACAGGGATGCTGGAGGTTCCTGTGACCTGCAGAGCCCTGGAAGGAATCTGGGGAGTCCCATCCATCATACACAGATGGATTATCAAAGCTAGTTGGGTATTTGTTCCCATGTGGGCTGGTCTGGAGGCCAATTTGGGGCAGAAACCCCTCTGAGGGGTGTTGGAGTGGGATGAGAGGGAGGCAGCGGGGGTGCCCAGGGACCGGTGTTGCCTGGGCTGGCAGGGGGATGCTGCACCCCAGTGTCAGCAGGGGGTGAGAAGCAAAACTAAGCTGGGGAATCGCCCCCAGGGTGGAAATGTTGGAGCTGGGTGAGTCAGCGCTTACGCACTCAATGTCAGCACTAAGCTGTGTCATCGCTGAGGACATCTCTTAGGCATTAAATTCATAATAGCGGAGTGACCAAGGACTGCTGACACATCCTTACGCATCCTCACTAACAAGGAGCACGAAGCTTTAGCCAGGGCTTTCAGAGTCACAGCCTGCATGGGCAGAAGGAGAGGTTCATGGGCAAGTGGTCTGGGGCTCCTTGCCATTAATGAACCCCCTGCAGCCTGCTGGCCAGGTCTGGTTGTCCGAGAAATGTTCAGAGCCCAATTCCTGCTAACCAGTCCCTTCATGTTGCACCACCATGTCACTGGAGAAATGCCCCCAAGGGATCACAGCCCCGTTTGTGGGAACAGACCACATGCAGGGAGTGGGACTGCACCTAAGGAAAAGGTTTTCCTTTGTTTTAATGGGATATTGGTGTCCTGTGTGATGGAAGGTGCAGCCTTCGTTCGTGGGCTCCCATCCCTGGGTACTGACAACACTGGTGCTCCTCGGCTGAAAAATTCACCCCAAATCATCACTGAGATGGACAAAGAAATATAAAATAGTATTGCCATGTAGAAAATCTCATTTGAACTGAAAATAAAATCTACATTAGATTTGAATTAATCTTATCAGGGAATTAAATCTCATGGGAAGTCCCTTGCTGAACAGAGCCACGGGTACGTGATATAACTTCCCAGGAGTGAGTGGCTGGGGGATGTGTCTAAGGACATGAGGGACCAGATCCTGCTTCTCATGGTGGCACAGGTCTCCTGCATGACCACAGGCAAGTCTCTTAACATCCCTTCCTCACCTGAAGATAAAGACATTAGGGTTTTCCTGCCCTGCTGAAATGCAAAAGCAAATGTGGAAACAGTGATATGGTCTGGTTCTACAGAAATGGGAACTGCAGAGGTGTCTGAGACATTGTCTGGAAATACCAAAAGGGAGCTTGTGTTGTATGTGATGTCTGAAACCAATGAGATATGAAAGAACAGCACCTACATTTGCTCTTTGCAGGCAGCCCTCTCCCTCTAGCTGATGTTCTGGTTCTGTTTTCAGATGGACACCTCCCTGCATAAAAGACCTCTTTTCCACCCCACAGCAACCAGCTCCACCATGAGACACGTAACTACCAAATCCAGAAAAATGTGAATTTGGAGACAAATTTTGGAGACCTTGGAGACAAAGCTGCTATCACCTTTTTGAGAGGAAACAATCACAAAAATGTGGCTGCCGTCAGCTGGCACCAAATCTACTTTTCAACATCATTGCATGCAAACTGTTGAATTACGTCCCGATAAATGCTCCAAGCACCTGCTTCAGTAAGCAGGGTGCTAATGGCACTGCCCTTCCATATTTTGATATTATTTTGCCTGGTTATAAGCTAAGGGTGGTGTTCAGATGTAACCTCATGAGAAAGAACAACACAGCCTCACGGAGCTTGACCTTGTGGGCCTGCAGAGCCAAGGGAGACACACGGAGCCCAGAGAGGCTTTAGCTGGGCTTTGCTTTCCTGGCACTGTTTCCATCCCAAAACAGGGCTCCTCACTGCTGAGGGGTCAGAGTGTCTGCTCCAACATGACTTTTCCAAAATCACCTTTTTTGCATTTTTTATTATTATCTTATTTTTAAGGGTCCAAAACCTTTAAATCAGAGGCAATTTTGTTTTCCTAGCTGTCAGCAATATTTTGGCTATTTTAAGAATGTAGGACAGGGTTAAGGATTAGTACCAGCATTTCTTTTCTGTGTATCAGAGCTGCTTAGCAGTAATTAATTAGGACATTGGGTTTTGTACTCTTGGTTCAGGTCATTTGCCTATGAGCAGCTCAAGCCTTTTACAAAGGCACGCTGCATATGTTTCTGGGTACCTTTTTGAGAGAAGATTTAAATTGGCCAGATGAATAATACTTTGCTACAAGTGTTTTGCCCTAGGCAAAAAAGGTTTTCTTCATATTATCATTGCCCGGAGCTGGAATCCTCAAGCTTGATGTGACTGGTGTTATACTGTCACATGGCAGTGATGTAAGAACAGGAGCTCTCTGTGTCAGACAAATCTGGATTTAGGGGAATTATAGCAGATGTTGCAAAATGGCAACAGTTTAGCAAGTTCCTTTCATCCTACAGTTGGGAGGCAGGTCCACAAAGTACCCCCAGACAGAGAAGAATGTTATCTTTGATCCTTTTCACTCCAGGGCAAGGAGGCTCCACCCGTCGAGGGATGCAGCGGGGCTGGAAATGAAAAATAAATTTACAGTAGCTGTTTGTTTTGCAATATGGAAATTGGCCATTATTTATTCATGCTGTTTGCCCAGACATGTATAAAAGATTTTATCGGGGGTAGCGTGTATTGTGCGCTATAAACAGATTAGGGCATTCAATATTAAGATTAATGGCATGGAAAAACACTTGGAAATTTGTGCACAGTTAGATTATGAGCCTTACAGATCCTCTCCACCACATGCACATGCACAGCATCACAGTCATAGCTTCATGCCAAGGAAATGATTTTATAAAAGCAAAAAGTTCTGTATTACATTATCCATTGTTTAGGATTTTTTAGTGTACATTAATGGAAGAAACTGGAAATGCCTTTATTCATCTGCTTCTCCTTTGTTGTGTAAACAACTCATTTACACCTATGTACAAACCCAACACATGATGATGGTGTGACAGACCCTGCTGACGACAAGCATTGCCTGAAGTGAACAAAGTGTGCCAGTGGAGGATGAATAGTAATTCTTTTCAGGAGTTTAAATCTGATTGGAATTTGGCCTGAATTTGCAAGATTTTTCTTAAATTGGACAGTTCATTTAAAAAAAAAAAAAATCCGTTTAGTGACAGGTACAAAACAACCCCAGCTTTTGATTAGGTTTTAAATAAAAAAAATAAAAATAAAAATTCGTCTTACCACTTGACAGCAGCAAGGGCCCAGCCATGTATGGCACTGATGCTGCTCATACCGCTCCGATGGAGCACAGCTGCCTGCTCAACGTGCTCATGGCCACAGGATGCTACCCAAAGCCACCTCACCCCACATCCTCAGGCAGTCCTTTCCCATTCCCACCTTCATTCAGGAGCTGAAATGGGGAGTTTCCAGCACATCCATCGTAGCACGTGTTTTGTACTGAGGTTTCCCTTGCCTGAACATGCAATATTCATTTTTAAAAAGTAGGATTCCAGGTGGACTCATTCAGGAAGGTATTTGAGGGCATGCTTTGAATATTGGAGTCAAGTCACTGCACTTAGGTCACATACAAGCTTAAAATGTGCCCATCCTTTCAATTCTGCATGAACTCTTGCCAAGCCCTACATATGGAGCTCTCTGCCTCACCCATACAGGAGGAACAGTGGAGAAGACGGTGTCAGTCTTCTGCTGAACCATTTCCATGACTGCCTGCGGTTCTGTGGGTCCCCCAGATATGAGATGTGAGTAGGACCAAGCTGACAGGCAGCCGTGGTGTCCACCAACCACGCTGGTGGCCTTTTGGTATCATCTTGGGGAAAGCATCCCCAGGAAGTTCTGCCCATAGGAGAACAAAAAGGCTCTTTTCCACTTTCAGCCCATTTTGGATGCCCCAAAACAGAGACCTGCAGCAGCCATGCCAGAGTGATCCCAACACCCTCTTGTCTCTTTCACCCTGTTGGCCTGCACCCAGGGGTGTCTCCTACCCTGGTCCTCAAAGCCAAAGCAGTGTTTGCAAGGACAGGTCCTGACTTTTGTCACTCCAGGGGAACACTTGCCCATGTCTGTCCTCCAAACTGCTCATGTAGGCATGTCTTCCTACAGGGAGCACAAAAGCCCATTCCTGCAGCTTCTGATCCATGCACTTAACGAACCCCATTTGGCTGGAGACCCTCAGGGTGACCTTGCAACACCATATTGCCCCCCACCTCTTCTACATCTCCCCAACCTTCCCCCTGTAGAACCAAAACCCTACAAGAGAAAGGCTGCAATGAACACTTGGCCAAGCACAACAGAGCTTGGATTAGCTGAAGCTTGTAATTGTTGCCACCATGCCAATATCATTTGCAGCAGCTCAACACCGCAGTCATGGCACAGCCAAAATTCACTCCAGCATGCCACAGTCATAGCACAAATCTGATTGCACCACTTATGACCCCAGTCCCACAGGTTGGGAACCAGGGTACATGAGGAAAGCACAGGATCAGCAGACATTCCCATTCAGGATGCCTAATCTTGTCTACACTCAAAATGGTACTGGTTAAAATTGGTTTTCAATTGATTTAAGTTCACTGGCACAAAGCCCCGTGTAGACATTCTTAAATGGGTTTAAAAATGGCTTATCAATTTAGCTTAAGACACTTAGTAGCTAAACTAAGCTAAATCGGCATAAGCCAGGTTTAAATTGATTTATGATGTCCACAAAGAGTTTTGCACTGGTTTAACTAAATTGCTTTAAAAACACACCACCACTTTAGCCATCAAAAGTGAGTGCCTATGAGTGTAAGGATTTAGGGTAAATGTCTTTAAAAGTGAGGAGCTTATGCCCCTTTTCCCTAAACAGACTTAGTCTTTTCGAAATCAGAAACAGTCCTTTGTCAATGCTACTCCCAAGTGCCAAAAAAAGGGAAAGGGTCAGATCCTCCGTGGAGTAAATTAGGGAGATAGCCCATTTTGCATCAGCTGGAGGAAAGCCAAGCCGTGCCTTAAATTTTTAAAGAGAAAGCAGAATTTTCTGCAATCTGGGGTCGATCTGGGGCTTGTGCTATTTTATTCTACTATTTTTTTTTCATTACCTCCTCAGGTATAGCAGTTACCTACGATGCAGATATATTACCAAAATCACATCACCTTTCACAGCACCCAGCAGTGGCTCCCCTGCTTATGCTGATGTGTACAGACGGAGTTTGGAAGATATTTCAGTGCTAGTAGCCACATCTGTTGTTTTGTTGCTTAATGATTTGTAGTTAGCCAAAATAATAGAGAGCAGGCAGACCTTTTTAATGTTGGCTTGCTTGACATGAGCCTATCTGAGTCAAAATGTTTATTCTGCGGTCCTCCCGCTAGCTCTGGAAATTCATGTATCTATATGTATTTGCGTGTTTTGCTTGACTAGGCACAAATTATGCTCTCAACTGGAAATATCACAAGTGTAAATAATTTGGAGATGTAAGTGTCTGAGTGAAACTCATGTAAAAGCTATTTGTTTTATGGATTTTGATCTCCAAAGTTTAAAATATGAGCAAACTTTTCATTAAGGGTTTTGCCATTTGTTTGAACACTCCTGTAGTAATTGGAAATGCAACAATTGTTTAAAAGTGGCATTGTCCATGAAAAGATTTAGTGAGGGATGAAGAAATTTCTTGAACCTAAAGACATAATCTGGTGATCCAATTCTCCCCACTGTGTCCATTCCCGTGAAACTCCATTTACTTTCTCCTCTCCGTCACCAGCTCCCCGCATCCCACCTAGCCAATCCTCTAGGTTTCCCACATTGTTTCCCCTTTTGTCTTTTCAGTCCAAACAGAAGAACAACAGACAAGGTTTCGAAGGGCAGGGAGCATCAGGGGCTGGAAGAGAATGGCTAAGATGAGGGTCAGAGTCCTAGCCCTACTGCCAACAGTTACCAGGGTTTGTGCTGCCTGGCTGGGCAGTGTTCAAAGACTTTGCTGGGCTTTGTTCCACTGTGTAGGGATTAGGCCTGGCGGTCTGAGAATTTGCCTTCTAATTAAAAAGGATAAAAGATAGAAGTAGCATTAGACTAAAACATAGCAGTGATACTTCACAGGCTTTTTTTTTTTTTCCTTTTTTTTTCTTAGTCACAAGACAACGCACGAAGTTGTCAGGTTGTTTTATTTCTTTTGTTTTCTTTGCGTATTAAAAAAAAAAAAATCATAATAAAGACAGGGGAGGGGAGGAGGAAAAGTTTTGAAACTCTTCCCAGCTGTTCCATATGGTGAGTGAAGGCTGAATTTTGTGCACGACTTCTGTGCTCTCTGCGGCAATTTTTCTAGCTGACTATTGCATTTATTGACGAGGATTACCCCAGCTCCCGATCCCATTCTTTAATGCTGTACCAAAAGGTGAGGGAATTCCCCACGTCATTCTTCCTGGCCAAAGGGGTCTGCAGAAAACCTGAATTTCTTCTTACACAGCCTTCCCTTTTATTCCTTTCTCTTAGGACTTTTAGGCACACTCAAGAGCAGGTACAAACCCTCCCCAAATTTACTGGGACATATTATTTTACTCGTGCAATGTGAGAAATGCCAGGGGCTGCATCCAGACAGCCATTGCTTATAAAACCCATTTAATCACACTTAAAAATCATGTGTTTTGGGAAGGAACTTGAGGCCAAATCCCCGCAAGCTGCTACTTGTGTGAGTAATCCTGTCTCCCGCAAAAGCCCTTTTCGGGGCAGCCGCCAGCATCCAGCCCCACGCAGGACGCCGAGGACGGGCGTAAATCCAGGGTCTGCCAGCGCGACAAGGGCTGCTGGAAGAAATCCCTGCCGGGTACAACTCCATCTGCCTCCAAACATCATCCCGGGCTCTACGGACGCGCCCTCGGCACCAGCCGGTGCACGGGGCGGCTGCAAGGACACCGCTGTCACCCTGCGAGAGGAGCCGAGGTGAGCGGTTGCGTAAGGGCCGCTGATGGGATTATATAAATTGCTTTTCAGAAGGGAAAAAAAAAAAAAAAAAAAAAAAAGAGGCGGTAGGAGTTTCATGGAAGACTTCAGAAGCTTTCAAAGCGGCAGAGCTC
This sequence comes from Aythya marila, assembly GCF_965140915.1. NCBI lineage: Eukaryota > Metazoa > Chordata > Aves > Anseriformes > Anatidae > Aythya > Aythya marila. The sequence continues at coordinate 4,518,584 of NC_139046.1, read as the reverse complement.
GGATTGCACACGAGGATAAAGGAATGCCCTTTTGTTCCCACACATCTCCTGTTACGTCACGAGGAGCTGGGTTTCTTCTGAATTTGGGCTGAATTTGCATGTGGTAAATAATTTGGAAGAGACAACAGGCTGGGTGAAAATAACTCACGGCAGAGAGTTGTTGCGCTTCGTAATACAGGATCCTGATGGGAAAGCGTTTCTAACAGGAAAGTGTTTTTATTCATTACATTTTTGCACAAGTTTTCTTTCCTCCAAGCTAGTAAAGATCATATTTACCCTACACAATAATGTGAGAAGCAGGGAGAAGACTTGCAGCATTGCTTGGGCAAACGTGTTGTTGTCTTCAACAAAAATAAGCACTGTTAGACCGCTGTGAGTTAGCTTGAAAGCAATACTAATGTGGCAAATTATCCCATTGATTTTAGGCAGGGTTCTTCATTGATTTTTGCTTAAAAAACTGGTAGTATGATACAGCCCAGTGTGGCTAACTTCTTAATACCAGTGCACTTGTAAAAGGTTACAAACAAGCTTGTGTCCCTGCGATTCTGCTCAGTTTTAGGGACATGGAAATTTAACAAAATCTGTGTGCTGCCTTCCAGATACCAGTGTGTGAAAGGAGACCGGATCTTCTTCGGTGGATTTGGAAGCACACAGGTTCAATGTCCCCCCAGGACGACATTCCTTGCTCCCTCCAGGCCTGTGGCCACCTCCTCACAGCCCCTGCCTCCTCCCCAGCGAGGAGATGCAGGATCAGGCCATGCATCGGTGCTGCAAGCCCTCTGGTATCGATTTATGCACGGAACGCTGCTGCAGAGAGGCCGAAGTAAAGGCAAAGGTCTGCTCCTGTCTTGTTCCCCAGAAGATGGGTGATGACTGGGAGGGGGCTCCCAGTTTGCCCCGTTTTGGGGCTCAGTCAGGGGAGCTCAGATGGCTTTTTTGGCTAGTTTTGCTGCAAGGATAAGGGATGAAAACCCCTCGGAGGTTTTATGCTCCGCGCATCCCCTTAAAACAAATTAAGGAAAGGATTTTACCATTCATCTTCCATAGGACAAGGGAAGAGATGCAGGGCATAAAGAGAAATTTTTTAGTATTTAAACGGGGAATCAGAAAAACAATTTTATTTCCAAAGTGTGCTAAAAGCACTGAGCACACTCTGGATCTGCTGGAAGCCCCAAGGGATGTGTGCGCACGAGGGCTGTTTCCCTGTTCTCGTCCCTTATTCACCAAGGGAAGGAGATGATCCGAGGGGGCTTTATATTTGAAAGAACACTCCTAATATTTGCATTATTGTCAACGAAAATATTTTTAAAGGCCAAACGAATATTCATTTATATTTATTTGCTTAATCTAATGATCTATTGTGATTCTCCCTTTCATCTATTCTTCCCTTGATGAGTGTGTGGCGCTCCCATTAAGATTAATAGCGGTTTCACATGCACAGTCAGGGGAGATTAGACCCCTGCCCCGGCCTCCTGCCAGCTCCATGTATGTCTTTGGATTCAAGCTCCGAACCCTCACTGATGTCAGTGAAAGCACCATGTGTAGAGAAAGGCCCGATCCTGCCGGGGGCTGAGCATCCCCCCGGCCAGCTGAGGCATTCAGAAGCGGCAGGGCACGGCGTCTCCCAAAACACATTTATTATGCTGCGAGTCCCGGCTGCCTGGGGAGCATATGTTTATGTGGGGTTACTGTTTATGTGAGCACGAGGGTGATTTTAGGGCAGAGCAGCCTAGAAGAGCATATGGGGACGAGGGTGGGGTGCACTGGAGCTGTTTTGCAGCAAAATAAGACCCATAAAAATTGCCCCTGAATGCACATATTAGCAACCTTCTACGCAAAGTTGTCTCTATGCACAGAAAATAATTTGGGGGACCACTTCTTTCTGGTCATACACTGTGAAATATCTCTGCCATCATACAGATTGGCCAAGAGATATACGTGAGCCACCTGGTTTTAAAAATTAAGTATAATAAATCGTGCTTCTCTGCTGTGCAGGGTCTGCTCCAAAGCCCTGGCATGAGAGACCTCCCGTCGGCTTCAGTGGGATTCGGAGCAGGGCTTTTCTTCCAGCGGCATGAGAAATGCTTTTGTTGCAAGCTGGGATCCCAGTCTTGCCAGCATTTCTGCCTGCAAGAGGCAAAAAGCTTTTGAATAGTCCTGGTGCAAAAAGCTGCTCCCAGGTGCTGCAGGGTTTGCAGCACCTGAGCAGACGAGGTTTGCGCTGTGCACAGGGTCCAATTTAAGACAACACACGTGGTTTTCTGTTGCTGCCTGCTGCATTTGCAACATCTTTCCTTTTGCAGGAGTTTACCAATATATCCTGTTACATCCTGACCTCGACAGAATACGTATGCTATGCTCATACCACGGAAAACCTTCTTCTCCCATTTCTGAGGTGCATGGTAATTCCAGGAAAAGCCACTGATGTGGCCTCGTGCCTCAGTTTCCCCAGGCACAGAAGGTGTGTGGCAAGACCTTTGGCTTTCCAGCAGTACTATAACACGTAAATGAAATGTGTGTAAAGCTTTTTTTGAGGCAAAAAGACATAAAGGGCATTTATAAAGCTGTTTGTCAGACTACTTCCAACATTTGCCTGAACTATCTCGTAGTAACACTTACTAATTTTTACTACTAATAATTTTTGCAGTCTTTAACGGAAGCATCTTTACGGGAATTCGGCAAGACTAGGGCACTCTTTCTGCCCCCAACGTATAAGCAGCCCCCAAGGACTGAGTAGCGCCAAGATCCAGCCTAAGCAACGTGACCAAAGTCAGACGTACAGAGCACAGGAGAGCCAAAAAGTGAGCAGAAGTCAGAGGCTAGCATGGAAACTGCTATGCCATCTGTCCTCTCTGCTTGCTCGAAAGACACTTTGCAATTAGGGTATGCCTGAGTGTATGACATTGTTTTCTTGCACTGCATTCAGGCTCCGTTCTCGCCTGGTGTAATGAACTCATTATTGATCTGTGGGGCTTCCCCTTGGAGCTGCTGTACCTTTCACAGCACATAGCCTACATTCGGGCTATAAAATGGATATTCGTGTCATGTTATCTATATCACAATACCTGTCATATGTTATGATACACTGGATAACCATCTCCTGCCAATATTTACAGGTAGCTTTCAAAGTAAACATTTCAATAGCTCCTATTTAAATATGACTATCGCTGTTTACAGTATCAGACATTGCATCTATTTGATCAGTTGGATAGATATGGGTAAATTATGAATATGCCCATCTACCTCATGCCTTCCCCAACATTTGTATGACAGTATTTCTTGTTTTGGACTTTCTAATAAGTAATAATAATAATAATAATAAAAATAATAATAAAATGCATTTAATTGCTGCAATTTATGGTCATGGCTCGGGAGATGTTTTAATAAGAGAAAATAATCTGTAGAATTTCAGTTATTTCAGTAAACACTTGGAACGGGTACTTTAATCTCTCCAAGATCATCGTCCTTGTTCTAAGTACAAGTTCCTAAAAAGCCTGTGTTGTGATTTGCTTTTATTTTCATTTTTGGCTTAAGCAGTAGGCTTGAAAGTGGCAGCTCTGAAAACAGATTTCTTTATCCAGAAGCCAGTTTGGAGACCGTCCACACAGGCTGCTATTCTAAGGCACCATTTCGAAGACTGCCATCTCTACGATGGCATATGAGATGTAATTTAGTCTCTGTGTTAATTTAGCCCAGGGTCTCTCCTGAACAGAGAAGACTGGCCGTGCCAGATTGTGTTAAACTGGGGATGGCGCTTTTGTGATACGGACAACTGTCTACCAGGGATTGAGCTGAGACCACCAAACTACTTTCATTTAGATTCTCAATTTAGTCTTGAACCAAGGTCAGAAGGTAAATAGCCAGGGCTTTATCTTCCCAGCCAAGCTCCTGGTAGAGGGTCTCTTTGAAGTGGAGTGTGATCACTGGCGGTTTCAGAACTACTGTCCAAGACAGTGATGTATAATACATTTGCTTCCATTTTACATCTGCTGGTATGATGGCAGGTTAATTTAAGTACAGTTTCCCAACAAAGGAGCATTTCTGCCCAGTCGTAGACTTGAAAAAAAAAATCTGAAATTAACTCAAAATGCCCTTTTGACACCCCCAAATATATACGTGGCTTTTTTCTTTGTTTGTTTAGTGGTGTTTTTTTATTATTATTATTATTTTATTTTTATTTTATTTTTTTCTACTGCTTTGAATGTCCATTGCTTTGGGTCTGATCCTGCTCTTATTGGAGTCAATGGCACCATTCGCATTTGCTTCAGTGAGTGAGACACTTTGAAGATGCTCCCTACGCTGGCTGGTGTTTGTGGCTGCACACCACCAGGTGGTCAGAGGGAAGGAGATTTCTATTTGCAGGGGGCAAATTTTCTGCCATGACACAACAATAGTGGAGTTAGATGGACCCACTGCTCACGCAGATCCTACACTCTCTACTTAAGCCAGTCAAGCCACAAGCCTTGTGCAAAGGGATGCAGTTTTGAGTATCTGGTGATGCTCATTTCAGAAGTCTGTGACATTTCTGTATTGGCCCATTCACTTGTACCAATGCATTTGTATTTCTTTAAGGATCTGGGTTCAAAACACTGAATGTTCCAGCAAGATTTATTCCCAGATCAGCTCCCTAATCCAAGTCACATCATTTCTCTCCAAAAATCATTGCCAGTACAGGTACTTGTCTATGTGGAAATACCCTTTCTCTTCCAACTACGCTGCAAAACTCCTGCAGACTGATTCCCCTCCCCAGTCATGTGCCACGAGGACTACATTTCGTGTAGCTCCCCATCACAGCAATGCAGCCATCCTCCTGCTTGATGGCCCCTTGCACCAGATGTTTCTGCATCTGGTCCGGGAGGTCCCCGAGCAGGAGCAGACAATGTCACTGGACTGTGTCTCAAGCTGGAGCAGCAGGAGGCTTTGTACACTTCCCTGGCACCAAAAATATCTGTAGGGTTATTTCCCACACTCACAAAAAGCATTTGGGAAATGTCTACCCTGTGGTGGGGTGCCACAGCAAGGAGAAGAGCCCACGTCCAGCCAAGCAATGACTCCAGCAACATGGAAAAGGGAGTAAAGGAAGGGTGAGCAGGAGGTGCCTTCAGAAAAAGTCATCACCCATGTGTAGGGAGGACACCAGGCGGCTGCAGCCCATATTTTTCCTGCAAAGGGACATGGCAGAGTGTAACTGTTCAGTGCCACTCTCTCAGAGCAAGTTGCTGCTGATCAGCCATGTGCCTGCCCAGCTCCCACCTCAGCCTGGTTCTCTGCATTGGCATCCCAAGGTGGAGGATCAGGGTTTGTGTGAAAGGGAATTGGAACCGCTACCATTTCTACCTTTCATATTAGCGTTTTACCAGGAAGGGCTGCTGCAGAAGTGGACCTTTATCAAAATACCCCTTTTTCTTTTTTTCATCAAAGCTTCTCACTGAGTACACCTGAAGTGTTTGTTTCATGCCACAATTTCTTGATTAAAAGAGAGCCAGATTTCACCTCACTGGGTCTGAAGTTTTATGACTAGCCAAGATGTGGACTGGAAAGGAAACAAAGCCCTGCAAACTCCAGCTAGTGTGCCCAGGAGATGATGTATGCCATGCAGCACCCACGCTTCCCAACACCCAGATACAATTCCTGACACCACATTTAAGCACAGTAGGATGAAGTTTTACTTCATTAATACTGGTGAACACATTGTAAGGGATGGATAAAATGGGTTTCTGTCCAGATGCATCCAAAAAATTGGCACTTCTTCATTAGACAACAAATCCACAGAAAAACAAGGCTGAGAAGCACATTAAGAAGCCATCTAGTCCATTCCTCTGCCCCAGGGCAGGGTCACCTGTATTTTTCAGGGTGATGTTTGTCTAACACACGGTAAAAAGCCCTCACAACCCCTGCAGGCAGTCTGTCCCAGCACTGAACAATCTCTATGCATGGAAAGTGCTTCTTAATGTCTAAGCTCCACCTCAGGGCTGCACCTGATGCCCTTTCCTCCTTGCCCTAACCCCTCGGACATGGAGAGCAGACTCACCCACCTCGCAACAGCTCTGGACACGTTTGACAACTGCTGTCATCTCATCTCTCCTTTCGTGACTCTGCTCCAAGCTAAACTTGCCAAGATTTTTCCCATTGTGATCCTCTGCCCCAGTGTGGCTGTGGTTCCTCACCCAAATCCTCACTCTCTTCCATCCACACCACGCAGTAGAGGTAGGGCAGATCCCTGATGTCTCCATGTAGGACAATCTCCTCTTTTGACACAGGTTATTGATAACCTGTTTCTGGTGAGATAATCCGGCCAAATCATACCCAAATTACAGAATATTTATTTAAAGATTATTCTACTGTTTCGCACCTCTTCCTTCTTGACAAATCTGCTTTGACTATCAGGATTGTGCACGATCTGTGTTGCTTATTATTTATATCACAGTATGATCAGTTCCACCCTGTGACTTAGACATTTAAGAAAAGACATCCCTGCTAAAAAAAATGCATGATCCCAATCTTAGGAAAACTCCTGAGAGTAGCAGAAAATAAATGCAGAGGAAGGACTGATCCATGATTATAGAAGGCCTACATTTCAGTCTCATCAGTGCTAGGACTTGCCAGTGTGGTCTTCGAAAAATCAGCTCCTTCTGGGGAAGATTTGCACCCCTTGTTTTGGGGTCACCAGGACAGGCGTGTATGATGCTGCTTGGGAAAAGGGAAAAGTTCTCCCTCCTTCAGGTGCTCTGAACATCCCTGCTTCTACCCAGAAACTGTACAGGGGGCTTAAGTTAGGTGCCTACAGCAGGCAGTATGCCTACAGCCTGCGACATCCCTGGTGGGAATTCCCCATCTGTAACAAAGGAGGCAATTTCTGCCTAACAGTTGGCTGCGAGGGAAGAATTAATAAGCTGAAGAAGACGAGGCACTCCGATAAACAACCGGACACCGTGAAGGGCTGTGCCGGGTCACCGCTCTCCAGCTGGGGGTAGCAATCCCGCAGACCCCCCAGCGCACTGGGAGCACGTGTTTGACCAGACCCCTGACCACCCGGCTGCCCCCCTTCTCGGGGTGCCAAGGCTTGTCACATCTCGTGGCTGTCATCCCCAAAGAGACAGATGTTGAAGTCACGGCGTGTCTACGCTGTGGTGCAGAGCCACCCAAGCTGGCTTCATGCCTGCTAGCTGCAGCAGTGGAAGGAGAGGACTATCGAACAGCTTATTAATGAAGCAAAGCCACTTCCACAGTCCAATTAATATACCCGCATAAATTTGGCATAAGTAGCTTTTTCACCACCCATAATTAGAAGGTCCTTGGCTAGATGATGCTGGAGGTGCCAGGGAGAGGCAGGCCCAACACGTCGTTGACTGCAAGATGGATAATGGGATCCAGTACCTAGAAACTGAACTTAGACTGGTCGAGCGTTATTTTGCCTGTCTGAATTTCCTCCTGGATGGCTCTTGGCTCTCAGAAGCACCAGGCCAACAAACACTTCCACGCTCTGGATCTAGGGTGGGAATGGCTCACTGAGATAGAGGAAATCAGGAAGTAATTAATGACCAGAACAAGTGGCCAAGCATTGCAGTGGAGACTCCACTGGTGGAGATTTTCAGCCCAAGAACGGGTACTCCTCCAAGTGAGATTCTCCAATCCAAACATGCATTAATCCACAGACATTCCCTGAAGTGCATGAAACGGCAAGGCAGACTAGACCAGCACAGTTTGTCCCCCTAGCTTTTAAATCTGTGACTCCCCATCTACCCAGACCCCACAGAGCTTCCTTCTCCACAACAAGTAGCACCAGCCTAGCACACACACATGTACCAATTCTCTTCCACAAGAACCATAAAAAGATGCAGACCTTCCAAAAATGCATGTGTCTGTGCCCACCATTTCAAAATGCAGCCATCTGATGGCATCTGCAGACCAGATCAGGCATTTTAGCTGCCCATAGCAAAAGAAAAGTGAAATGGGATCCAAAATAGCAATGCTGCTCCATGGAGAGTTGTCAGCACCAGCCAGGAGGGAATATTTGCTAGTAAGGAGGTGCTCAGGACCCTCCTTTGGGATCCAGGAGACATCAGCTCACAAGCCATATCTCCCATCTGGGCTCAGAGAACCTGACGCCCATTTTCTAGCCAAGAAAAAGCAAATATGGATTTGTAAACCTGGGTTCGAAAGATAGCAGCATGGTGCTTATATAAACTGCACAGCTTGGTGTTTAAGAAACTCAGGAACATGGCTTTGCTCTCCTTCTCAGCCTGAACATCTCCTATGTCCTCCCAGTGTCCCAGAGGCTTCAGCAACACACTGTCCTCCCATGGAAACTGGGCCACCGTGTGGATGGGTCTGCAGAAACCTTCCAGTATGAGTAAAAGCCACCATCTGGTCACAGCTTAGCACAGGCACTTGAGAAGAAAGCTCTAAAAACCTGGTGGTGGACTCTTTCCAGGGCTCTCACACGGCCCATAAAACACTCTTTGCTTTGGAACTTGCTGGTTTTGAATGCAGCAGTGCCTGGTGGTGGACTTGGAGGATAGGACAGCTGATAGGACAGCAGATGAGAATTGGTGTAAGTGCTTTGTGTCAAGCAGGAATGTCAGTCCACACCAGATGAAGATCTGTCCTTACATTTTGGTACAGATGAGCATGGACCAAGTCAGAGCCAAGCAAACTTGACTCTTCCAGTCCAGATCCCACACAAACTAAACCAGTGGTGTGGCTCTTACTGAGGATCAGACTGACCCAAGCCCCTGCGAGTTGCATGACTCTCAAAAAGACTGCTGCTAAATCCAAACTGTGAAATTGGGACTTGGCCCTAGACCAAGCCAACGGCTTGGTTGGACTGGGAAAAAAAAAAAAAAAAGACACTGAGAAATGAGTTATCTGCTCCTTTCCATGGAAATATTTTCCAAGGTCTCAGCCTCTGCTTTTCAAATCTTTATCACTTGGTATAAAATAATAATATAAATAATATATATTTAAAAAGAAGAAGAAGAAAAATCAAACAGTAGTGTTCTAGAAATATATAAAGGACTTTTACAGATGGTGCACAGAAAGCTTTCTTTGATCAAAAGGGCAGATTTATAGTGAAGGACCCAATCTTGTGCACCACCTCTCTCTCTAAAATTCAGCCTTCACGTATTTCTTCTCCTCCCTGCCTGCCTCTGTATTCCTCCCACCCATCAAGAAAAATTGGGAAATCCCATGAAAGTGAACTCTCTGAAGTTGCAGTATGAGTCCTGTTATGCAGCCAGTTCAACAGACATACACGCACACACACACAAAGGAAGCCATGGGAATTTCTTCGGAAATTCAGCAGCGCTGGTGCCACACAGTCACTGGGATGCAAAGATACAGCAGAACTACGGTACATCATCCAGGCACTTTTTTAAACGTGCCTGGAAGAGATGGCAGGGATTTCTCTAAACAGTGTTGAATTTAAATCTGAGACACAAGGTTTGGTGAAAAGGATTGCTATTTTTAATACCCACAGTTTTCTTGTGCGATTCCAGCTCTCTAAGACCCTAAGACCTTTAAATTCCATCTAGTGTCTATCACATGCCATTGAATTGGCATGTTTGCAAATTGCATGCAGTGAGATCCTTCCATACCAGCAGCTCTGTCTCAGATTCCCCACCATCCCTGCCAAACTAGTATTGCCTGCACATTTTTTTCATCTTTTCATTGAGTTCTGTGTGTCAGCCAACACATTCTTTAGAATAGGCTTCAGTAGGCATGGTAACTGGTTCCTGGTTGCAAGCTGCCTTATGCATTTGCTCCCGTTTCTTTCTGGATAATTTCCCCCCCCCTCCTTCTTCTTAGGTGAGGACTTAAAACGTGTTTAGCGTTATCCGTTCCATCTGTTGTGTTTGCGATAAATAACCTAGATATAATAAAAAGTCCTAATTGAGGTAGTGATGCGGTGAATAAGCAAAGCTTGTTCATCGGGACTGGGAATCTGGACTGTTGATAGCTGCAGGTACCTCGGGGCTGCTCAGCCTGACTGCTATGTTGACTTTGTCTAATTGCAGGGGAGGAG